>NC_091622.1:22956629-24206629 GCF_027580195.1 Bos mutus | reverse complement strand
TTCTATATGAAAGTAAGATACAGTTTTTTTTGTTTCCTGAAAATTAAGAATATGTTTCAAAAGTAATACAAATAGTCACAAGACCAGGGTGTTAGTAATTAAGAACAAAACCATTATTAAATGCCTTACCTTGCCAGAATGCAAACAATTTTAGCAAAATGCAAATATTTTGTACCAAGCTTCTCAAAATAAATTATTTCCATTTCACCACAAAATAAAAATTGTTTATAAATGTTTTCAACTTCATTAAACTAATACTGGCTTAATATTTTCCTATCCTGTATAACTAAAGATAAAAATATCTTGGATGAACAACAAAGCTGGGACACAATTCGACCCATTCTTCCAAACACAGACTTTGGTCAGAGGAAATGACATAGTAATGAATTTCACAAGCAGATGAGTGCTACATCTGAGCACACTTCCAACCATAGAACCCAAATTTCCTGCCTTAGGAGGTTTGGGATTCTTATATCCTGAACTGGCCTGACACTATACCACTGAGAGTTTTGTCCATGTTTATCCATAAATCTTAATATTAGAGTCATCCTGAGGAATTTTTCAAAGACCTATATGTTTAGGCTTCAACCATAAAATTTCTATTTAAGAAGTCCAGGGTGGGGACTAGGTATATATATATGGGGGCGAAATATATATATATATATATATACACACACACACACACACACCAATAATTCTGATGGTTACTCTCAGTTAATAATTATTGATTTAGATCATTATAAAAAGAAGTTGTTTTTTTTTAAATAAATATGTGCTTGCTATCTTAAAAGGAAGCAGCTGCCTTTCCTACTCCTTACTCTCAGTATCCACTCCAACAGTCTTCGCTCTAAGAATCCGTGTTTCTAATTTACTCCTTGTAGGCCTTCTTGACATCAGTAAAACAAAGATTTAAAAAGCAGCAACAATATTTCAGAAACTCATTTTTACAGAATTTTTGCTACTTTAAAATGCAAATTCCATTAATTTCATTTATATTTTCAAACCTCCAGCTAATGAAGCCTATCTTGATCTTTTCAAGGGGCAATGAGTTCAGATTATTAAAAAGATATATTTAGTTTTCATGATTTTGAACCCTTCAGTCTCAAACATTTCAAACTGCCTTAAATAGTTGTTTATGATTCCTTTTAAATTCATTATATTTGCATCCTGATTTATAGAACAAGAATAAAATGCCACCAACTCTTGAAGTAATGATTATATTCTAAGTGTTTAGATTTTTTTCCTTTATATTTGGCTGAAGTGTTTTGTGAAAGTGGTTCGTGTTCGACTCTTTGCAACCCCATGGAGCCAGCCAGGATCCTCTCTCCATTGAATTCTCCAGGCCAGAATACTGGAGTGGGTAGCCATTCCCTTCTCCAGGGGACCTTCCCAACCCAGGGATTCAACCCAGATCTCCCGAACTGCAGGCAGATTCTTTACTTTCTGAACTACCAGGGAAGCCCTATTGGAATGTGTTGCTATTTGTTCCTCCTGGGCATCTTCCCAACCCAGGGATTGAATACAGGTCTCCCACATTGCAGGTGGATTCTTTCACCATCTGAGCCAGCAGGAAGCCCAAGAATACTGGAGTGGGTAGCCTAACCCTTCTCCAGGGGACCTTCTTGACCCAGGAATTGAACTGGGGTCTCTTGCATTGCAGGGAGATTCTTTACCAGCTGCCAGAAGCCCAAAGAAGTGTTTCGGTGAGCACTCAAATTTGAGACAAGGTGTGATTCCATTAGGATGGCATTCTGTCTAATCAGTTTAATAACACCATGTTTTGTTTTATGTTGCCCAAATAGACTTCTAACTTCACCTTTGCCACCCAAGTAGAATTCTCTTGCGGGGTGGGGGAACTAAAAAAATCAAGTTGACCCATATGGCAAGCCTCAGTTCCTTAGCAGTAACTATGTTCTATTAAATTAGTAAATTAGTAAATTAGCATTTGTGTTTTTTCTCCAACCAGCTTCTTTGATGAAACTAGCTTGTTTTAATTCTTTAGATCTGGCAAATTTGAGTTTCTGGGTCTACTAAACTGAACGCTGATCTATTGTGGCTGGATGCTGATCCACTGTGGCCCAAACATATCATGCCTCCATGAGAGTCCTGTCTGAGTGTTACTGGAAGAGCACTGCCTATTCTTTCTGTTGATTTTCTTCATGGTGAAAATAATGAAAAATGGGAGCATTTGCTTTACTAAGCATACTGGCCCCATGACATTCCAGGAGACAAAGCTCTAGAAGACAAAATCTGAGGCTCAGGACTAATGGCACCTTAAAAGGCCATGTGGCACCTCTACTCTGCAAGAAGTCAGACTTCCTCTCCACCTACTGTCTTTCCACAGTCTTCATTCTGCATGAAACACCATAGAATGATTGATGAAACTTCCACAAGTGACAGGTCTGGGGGCAGAAGAAGATTAACCACAAAGTTAATGAAATGTATGCTTCAGAGATTTTCACTTGTATATACCAATTTCAAGGTCATCTGGGTGAAACCCAGCAACGCTTGCATGTAGTGATTAAGGTTTTGCTGTAAAATTTATAAAAGGGAGAAGCTTTAACTGCATCAGTTAGGGTTATGGCCTTACTTTCTCTTGTCTCCCTTTTTCTTCTGCTGGGTAGCATTGGAATATATATTATGCTGACATGGCTCAGGAGAAAATTGAGTTGAGAATTTAGTTAGGAGTTGGTGGTATGTATTTTGTGTGGTTTGCAGTCACTTTTATGTATTATTAATTTATGGCTAGCTGCTTCAATGTACTGTCTTTCAGAAATGTCTTCACTGGTCACTGAGTTGATTGGCCTTCTGTTGTGCATGGATAGGCCTATGTCTGACTATGATATGAATGCATTTGATAGCTCTTGGTGCTGGAATTTTGTGGACTGTGGAAGCAAAACAATATCTGAAATATATAACATCAAATAGTAATTTGTGAATAATTCTAATCATGAAATGCATCAAATCACACGCTAAATACATGGTTCCTTTTGTTCCCTTCTGTCAGGAAGATAATAAATGCCATATATTCATGCAATTTTTCCTTTTCTCTTAGGAATAATAAGAAATAGAATTTATCCTGTTGCCAGTATTTCTTGGATTAGTATTACAAGCATCAAGCATATATGTGTGTGCAGTCACAGGTATATAGTCTGTGTGTGCATACTTATTTGTGTCTGACTCTTTGTGACCCCATGGACTGTAACCCACCAGGTTCCTCTCTCTATGGAATTCTCCAGGCAAGAATACTGGATTGGGTTTCCAATTTCCTATTCCACGGGATCTTCCTGACCCAGGGATTGAACCAATGTCTCTTGAGTCTCCGGTACTGGCAGGTGGATTCTTTCCCACTAGTGTCACCTGGGAATTAACCTAGAACAAATTTTGTTCAACCCAGATGGAGAAAGACTGATTATCTTTCTCTTCTCCCTGTATAAATGGTCTTACAAAATTTTTCATCATATTAAGAAGTGATCAAGTATTACAAAGCCAAAATATATAGAAAATACATACTACAGAGTGTGTTTTTTGTGACATTTTTAATGCTTTTTCACTTTTAAAATATATCATCTGTTGTGCTTTTTCTCTCTCTAAATGAATTATTCTAAATGAATAATTGCCTTCATACCTTATATCCTTTCCTTAATAATGATCATCACTTCTTTTTTTTTTTTTTTTTTAATTTTATTTTTTTAAAAAATCACATGCTCCCCATCCTGAACCCTCCTCCTCCCAACCTCCCCATACCATCCCCTGGGCCTTCCCAGCGCACCAGCCCCAAGCATCCAGCATCGCACTGAACCTGGACTGGCATCTCGTTTCATACATGACATTTCACATGTTTCAATGACATTCTCCCAAATCTTCCCACCCTCCCCACAGAGTCCATAAGACTGTTCTATACATCAGTGTCTCTTTTGCTGTCTCGTATACAGGGTTATCGTTACCATCTTTCTAAATTCCATATACATGCGTTAGTATACTGTATTTATGTTTTTCCTTCTGGCTTACTTCACTCTGTATAATAGTCTCCAGTTTCATCCACCTCATTAGAACTGATTCAAATGTATTCTTTTTAATGGCTGAGTAATACTCCATTGTGTATATGTACCTCAGCTTTCTTATCCATTCATCTGCTGATGGACATCTAGGTTGCTTCCATGTCCTGGCTATTATAAACAGTGCTGCGATGAACATTGGGGTACACGTGTCTCTTTCCCTTCTGGTTTCTCAGTGTGTATGCCCAGCAGTGGGATTGCTGGATCATAAGGCAGTTCTATTTCCAGTTTTTAAGGAATCTCCACACTGTTCTCCATAGTGGCTGTACTAATTTGCATTCCCACCAACAGTGTAAGAGGGTTCCCTTTTCTCCACACCCTCTCCAGCATTTATTATTTGTAGACTTTTGGATCGCAGCCATTCTGACTGGTGTGAAATGGTACCTCATAGTGGTTTTGATTTGCATTTCTCTGATAAAGAGTGATGTTGAACATCTTTTCAAGTGTTTGTTAGCCATCTGTATGTCTTCTTTGGAGAAATGTCTATTTAGTTCTTTGGCCCATTTTTTGATTGGGTCATTTATTTTTCTGGAGTTGAGCTGTAGGAGTTGCTTGTATATTTTTGAGATTAGTTGTTTGTCGGTTGCTTCATTTGCTATTATTTTCTCCCATTCTGAAGACTGTCTTTTCACCTTGCTAATAGTTTCCTTTGATGTGCAGAAGCTTTTAAGTTTAATTAGGTCCCATTTGTTTATTTTTGCTTTTATTTCCAATATTCTGGGAGGTGGGTCATAGAGGATCCTGCTGTGATGTATGATCATCACTTCTTATAAGCTTCAGCCCACATAAAAATCTTTTTCTTGTCCTCCCTGGGGGAGCTAAATGGAGAATGTTAAAATGTCTAAAATTTGCAACTAAAACATAATATGGTCCTGGGAAAATGTCTCTAAATCTGTACAATGTAGCATGAAACTCTACCAGTTCTGTTTTCAATTTCACTCTCTAACATACACACACACACAAAATCACACACACAGAAGCTGCCTAGGCTTTTCCTACTTCAAAGAGCAGAACAGACATTTTCTACATTCAATACTGTAATTTGCATAGACAATCATTAAGCCTTAGTGAAAGAATTCTACAGTAACTTTGTTTTCTTGTTTCCACAAAAGGCCGAATGATACTTCTTCTATTGATTCCAAATCTACTTGGAAAGATAACTCTTTCTCAAGCCTCTGTGTCTCTAAACAATGTTTACCTGCTCTGGGTTTCTGAGAGAAATCTTTAAACTTCTCTTATATGTCTAATCGGTTGTCCTTGGTTACTTACGCTGTAGGTGCTAACTAGGAACATAACTCAAGATCATGCAGAAGAAGGGATCTGTTCTCTCCGGGAAAACCACAAGTAAGATACTCCTTGATCAGATGAATAGATCGTATAACTAAATCTACAAACCGAATAACTGGATTTTATTTTATTTTTTTGTACACAGTCTTTGAAGTAAAAGAAAAGCATTCAGTTGGATGCTAATAAACTTGAGAAGTCTTCATTTAGTATAACGCTGTACTAAAGTCAATGACAAACCTAGACAGCATATTAAAAAGCAGAGACATCACTTTGCTAACAAATGTCCATATAGTCGAAGCTATAGTTTTTCCAGTAATGTATGGATGTGAGAGCTGGACTGTAAAGAAAGCTGAGCACCAAAGAATTGATGCTTTTGAACTTTGGTGTTGGAGAAGACTCTTGAGAATCACTTGGGCAGTGAGGGGATCAAACCAATCAATCCTAAAGGAAATCAACCCTGAATATTCATTGGAAGGACTGATGCTGAAGCTGAAGCTCCAATACTTTGGCCACCTGATACGAAGAGCTGACTCACTGGAAAAGACCCTGATGCTGGGATAAATTGAGGGCAAGAGGAGCAGGTCATGACAGAGGATGAGGTGCTTGGATGGCATCACTGACTCAATGGATATGAGTTTGAGCATACTCCAGGAGATGGTGAAGGACAAGGAAGTCTGGTGTGCTGCCTTCCATGGAGTCACAGGGAATCATACATGACTGAGTAACTGAATGACAAAGTCTCAGAAACTGCCTAGGTGAGTGTCAGGCCCTGAACCAGCCTCCCTGCTCTTGGTCCAGTGCTTTTCTGATTACACTCCTATTCTGTATCCAAAACTCCAGCAAGAGATGGTAGGTTTAAAATACGAAAAAATTAAGGTTCAACATCACAAAATGAACCCATGACTTAAAAACAAGTTGGAGGTCAAGACTTGTGAACAGTTTTGGAGGTCTCAGAGTAACTAGAGTCAAACAAATAAAATGCAACAGTTTGTAAAAGATTAAATCATTTGTTCAGCAAATATCTATTGAATACCTATTATGAGCCCATCACTGGTGTAGGGGCCAGGTATCTATGATGGGAAAGCATATCTTATTTGCAAATTATTTGATTAATAATATTCATTTATTTATTGTATTAGTTTGATTAAACAACCATAAAAAATACCACAGACTGGTGGCCTAAACAATAGAAATTTATTGCTCACAGTTGTAGAGGCTGGAAATTTTTGAGACTGGATGAAGATACTGCTGATTCAGTTCCTGGTGGGAACCCTCTTCCTGGCTTGTGGAGGTCCTCCTTCTCACTACATCCTCACATGACAGGAGAGAAAGAGCCAGCTCTCTGGTGTCTCTTCTCAAGGTGTGAATCTAATGACCTTGTCGTTGTTCAGTTGCTAAGTCGTGCTCGACTCTTTGTGACCCCAGGGACTGTAGCATGCCAGGTTCCTCTGTTCTCTACTATCTTCCTGAGTTTACTCAAATTCATGTCCTTTGAATCAGTGATGCTATCTAACCATGACCTCATCTAAACCTAATTATTTCCCAAGGGCCCTGTCTCCAAATACCATTACACTGGGGCTTACAGCTTCAACAAATGAGTTTAAGAGGGGTGTGATTTAGTCCATAGAACTGATTTAATTAAAAACACAAAAAATACAAAAACATAATCATAAATATTTAATTATTACAATTATTATTTAATTAAAATTGTAATTAGAGTTACCAAAAGAAATGTAAATTATATAATGAAAATATATAACAAAAAAATTCTCTTCTAGTAATTTGGAATTCTCTGAGGACTAGATATTAACTCAAGACCTAGAAGATGAGTCAATTTAGATAAGCAAAGACAGACTTTGTTGGGAACTGTGAAGGCCCAGAAACGAAAATATCTCATTGCATTCAAGGCAGAGGAAAAGAGGTCATTATGGCTAGAGAAATGAGCAAGAGGGACGTAATACAATATGAGATTAGGAAGATGGGCAAGCCAAAGTCTGCCATGATAAGGATATTGAACTTTATCATAAGGGTCAAAAGTTTTCAGGAAATTATTGAGCATCAGTGAGTTGCTGATGCTGTGTGAAAGAAAACATTAATCAAGGGGATATGTAGAAGGTTATATTGAGATGGCCCAATGAAGGATTGAATTAACAATTGAGGATAGTAAAATGATTCTCTAAGGCTCTGACTTGCAGAATTCAAAGACTAGTGGTGCCATTCACAGCGACAAAGAACAATAAAAATACACAGGGTTTTAGGAGGGAGCTCGTAGTTTGATTTTGAAGATGCTGAGTTTTAGGTTTTCTGGAGTTTTCAAGAAGAGATATAAGTAGCACATGCATATATCTATCTGAAGATAAGAGAAAAAACATGACCTAGAGATGATGTAAATTTATGTGTATGTTATGTACACATTGTTATTTTAAGTAAATGCAATGGATAAAACTGAAAAGGAAAAAAGGGCCTACAGTAATTCTAACATTTAATTGTTGGGTGAAGAATAAGGAGTCTACAAAGAGAAAAGGAACTTCCAAAAAATAAATTTAAAACTTCTTGACAGAGAAAAAAGAAGAGTGTCTCAAGAAAAGTGGAGAAGACCCACACCCTGGAATGCTGCAACAAAGCTAAGTAAAATGAGGCCTTTACAATGCCCCATGGATTTAGCAACATTTCAATAGGTAATGTGGATGGAAGTCATCTTAGAATGGTTTAATGCATGAGCAGAAGATTGGGGACTATCGTGAGAAAATGTAGACTGCAATTATAAGAGCACGTTTTTTAGTTTAACTGGAAAGAATTGGAGAAGAGAAAGGGAATTACTGGGAGGTGGAAACTCTTTTGGAATGGGACAATTATGATAAGGAGATGGGAAACAGGAAATGAAGATTGCAAGTACATATGAATGATTTTTCTGCTCAGCTGGGAAGAAGAAAGGAAATGGAAGCTATTACTGGGAGGTGGCTGTAGGTCCTAGGAAACAGTTTTGAAAAACTCACTTATACTGCAGTAGTGTGGCAAATAGATTAGAGATGCCCATGACAGGAAATGAACAATAAGGTTGTTTTCACACAGCAAACATGACTTGACCTAGGACAGAAATGGGCAGAACTAGATAAATTTAAGAAAGATTTTGAAGGTAAAATTTGCAAGATTTGGTGATTATTTGTACACAGGGAGAGTGGGAGACAGGATGATTCCCAGATTTCTGGTCTGAATTATCAAATTGGTGATCAAGTTGTTTACTAAAAACAATGAACCAAAAGAGGCTTTGTGGGGCTGAGCGTGGATTAAAGTTTGAGCACACTAAATATTAAATTTTGAGTATGGATTAAGGTTTAGTTTGAGGTGTCTATAAAAACACCAAATAAAAATAAACAGTCAATAGTTAGTCTGGGGCTAGAAGAGAGGAGTGGGTCAAAGACACAGATTCGTAGAAAGCAGCTCTGGTTTATACATGGTAATTACAGCCTTGGAATGGGTGCGATATCAAGGAAGAGCATGTAGAGAGAGGAGAGACGATAAGCTGGAATGCCACCCGAGGAACTCAGCCACTTAAAACAGTCACGGCATACAGGGTTATCGTTACCATCTTTCTAAATTCCTAAAATAAATAAATTTAAATTAAAAAAAAAAAAAGAGTCACGGTGGATGAGAAGGAAAGCAGCAAGCAGAAAGATAGGAGGGGCTCTAAATGAGGTCCTTGGAGGCCAAGGGCAGAGAATGACTAGAGAAGAAAATTATCAATTTGCAGACAAAGATGCTGAAAAGTCAAATAAGATAAGGACTGAAAATGTTATTTGGATTTAGGGTCACAGAAGTCATTGATGGTTATTATGGGAGTCAGTTGAATATAGGGTGAAGATTGATTTCAGAGTTAATAACATGTAACCAGAGTATTTAGACACTTTCTTCTAAGATGTTTGTAAAGAACTGAAGAAGCAGAAGTTGCTGCTATGAGGCTGTATCAGCCGTAAATACTTTATGACATATTCCTTTGAAACAGCTTGCCTCTCAGATGTTCGACCTCAGTGGAAGCTGAACAACTCTGACCAACATACGTTCCTTGTCTGGGCCTGACCAGTCACTTGCCCTAAGAGCACCAGGCCCTCTCTCTCAGCTACTTTAAACAGCCAAGCTGAGCAGTTACACTAGAGGATTTTCTGGTGTCTCCTGTCACTTCTGAACTTGCACGGATCACAATCACGGCTGCACTAGCAGATTCCAGGATGGATTCTGGCATCCCAGAGCATTGGACCACAAGGAAAGAAGAGAAATTCATTCCTCAAAGACCAGGCACTGCACAGTGGGAAATAAGAGCCAGACAGCCTTCAGGCAAATCTATTCCCTCACTTTTCTTCCTCCTCGGGACTACTAGGGACACATTTTCTTCTTGTAGCCTTTCCAGAGAAAGTACACGAGTCAAACAGTCATGTCTGATGAATAACCTTCTGCAGATGAAAGAGCTAATAGTGAAGCTGTTTGAAAATACTCATTTTATGTTGCTTCATGCCTTCCCTGCCTCACTTTTCTTTTCAGATATGGCATCCAGACTTCAGTTTTCGTAACAGGCTTCCCGGCTGTGTGGATGCTCAGTCATTTCAGTCGCCTCAGACTCTTTGCAACCCCATGGACTGTAGCCCACCAGACTCCTCTGTCCATGGGATTCTCTAGGCAAAAATACTGGAATGGGTTGCCATGCCCTCCTTCAGGGGATCGTCTCAATCCAGCAATCAAACCTGGGTCTCTGGCATTGCAGACGGATTCTTAACCACTGAGCCACTGGGGGAGCCCAAAAGGCTTCCTGGTTAATATTAAACTCGAGCTAATAAAAGGGTCCAGTGGGCCTTTTTTTTTAAGGTAGGGGAGATATGAGCATATTTAATCACTGAAGAAAAGGATCTTGTCGGGAAGAAAATGCTGAAAATGCAGGAGAAAGAGAGACTCATCATTGGGATGTGGTTTTCAAGAACAGAGGCAACAGGGGCTCCAGAGCACACATGGAAGCTGAAACTGAGTTTCATGGAGCTGTGAGTATGTGCCAGGCTCCGTTCTCAATGATAGGAATCTACTATCATATTTTTTCTAGTTCTCACACAATCTGTTGAAGCAATTTCCACCACTGTCCTCAGATTGCAGATGAAGAAATTGAGGGACAGAACTACAGGGAATTTTTCCAAGTCACAGAGAATTTAAGTGGAGGAGACAAAACTATATTACAAGCATCTATTTCCAGAGCCAGTAATCACTCAGTATGTTTTACCACTTCTCTTTTATTAGAAGATAATTTCCTTCATGGTGATTAGAAGAGAGGAAGAGAGGTTCACCACAATTGCAGACATGAAGGTGTTCATGATGGAAAGTCAAGGGAGTTCCCATCAGTTTTCTCTACATCTACCAGTGGACTGCATTATCACCAAGAATGAGCAGGAAATGGCTATGTTAGGAATTTGATAACAGTATTAAAAATTAGAAGTAATTTCATCTCTAGCCTAGGTTATTGCAAAAACCTCTAATCCATTCACACTGCTTCTGCCTTCATCTCTCACCAATGTATTCTCAATGTGGCAGCCGGGTGATCCTGTTAAACTCAATTCAGATCACATCACTCTGCTCAAACCCACTAATGACTTGTCTGGTTCAGATGAAAAACCCGGCAACAATGAAGACCTGTTGTCCCCCACATCACTTACATCTGCCCCTCCTAGTCTCCCAGTGTGAGACCTCCTCCTCTCTCCCTTGTTCGCTTAGCTCCTGACCACCATGAAAGGACAGCCATGGTCTCAGTGCAAGACCTTTGCACTCACTATTTCCTCTACCTAGGATTCTCTTTCTCTGGACATTCAAGTGGGTAGTTTTTTCATATCTTTCAGGATTTGCTTGAAACTTGCCTCTCAGAAAGGCCTTTCCCAGTCACACTAACATATCACCTATCCTGCCAACATTTCTTATCTCCACTTCTTTGTTATTTTCTTCTTAGCACTTACAATTATAATATATTATATCATATTATACACTTAATTTTTGTTTTGACTCTATTGTCTACTTTCCCCACTATAATGTAAATGTAAAAAAAAAAAGCAAAAAAGGCGGAACTTTTAATCTGCTTATTTGTTCCTGTATCCTGTGCTAGTAGCTAACACAGTTCCTGGCTCACAGAAGTTCAATAAATATTTGTGGAATAAGTGAATTTTTACAGAGAGTGGAAGTCAGATGCTTATTAAAATGTACTAAGGGGGCTTCCCAGGTGGCTCAGTGGTAAAGAATTCCCCTGCAAAGCAGGAGATGCAGGAAACTCTGGTTCAATCCTTGGGTTGGGAAGATCCCCTGAAGGAGGAAGTGGTAACCCACTCCAGTATTCTTGCCTGAGAAATCCCATGGACAGAGGACCTTGGCGGCTACAGTCCATGGGGTCACAAAGAGTTGAACACACTGAACAGGCACACATGAATTCAGGAGCCAAGTTGAGGGTAGTGACCATGAGCATGCCATTTCCTTCTACAGCTGTCAATTTCTGGATGATGGGTACAGAGAGACAGAGAGGGCGAGGGCTTTTCTTCCTCCAGAATTTGGCTCAGAGATGTCTTTTCTTGTCTGTTTTGTACTTTAGACAACATCTTAGATTTCTTTTGATGTCTTATGAAACTTTAGACAGACAAGAATGAAAGATGAGTCACTTTTAGAAGACTTCTTAAAAACTGGATAAGAGTTAGTAACTGTTAGGTATCTGATAAATATTTTGAATGAAGGAAATTGTTTCCACATCCACACGGTGAGCTTCAGTTCAAGCTTTAAGTTGTACATCTGATTTTTTCATCTGGGAAAAACTTGTATTTGTTGGCAGATCTGTGAATTTGCAGCTGAGATGTTCTCCCAGTCAGCGTTTAACTTTGAAGGGTCACAGACCAGGTGTAGAGGACAGATATGCAAGTTAGTCCATTCCTATCTGATTTTCCACTCTGAAGAAATGGAGAAGATTGAGTCATTAAGTGATAAGAAACTTCTTAATCATGACAAACAAGTCTTCTAATGTGCAGCCTTTAGTCTCAGCTATAATCAAGAAGATGGGAGATAAAGGAGAAACTGTAAAGAGAATTTAAAGAAGGTACCATGATCTTCAACTGATTGGTGGCACTTATACAGGAAGAGTGTTTTTTCAAATTTTGCTTGCCACAGGAGGCCTCCAAGGTGTCTACTAAATGCAGACTCCTGGGTCCACCTCCGGATCTAATGTGTGAGCATCTCTACGGTTGGACCCTAGAGTCTTAATTTTAGGTAAGTGCCACAGCTGATTCTATTCCAAGTTGTCTACAAACTAAATACAAATAAACATCTTTATAGAACAGAGCCCATAACAAAAAGAAGGCAAAATTAGCTTCTAAGTTACCAAATTAGTGAAAGTTAGACACTAAATCTCCAGTGACTTATAACAGAAGGAAGCTTTATGTCCTCATCAAGTCTTTTTACTTTTGTTTTAAACAAATAAATAATACTATTGCTTGATAATTTATTTTAATTTTTACAATTCAATCAAAACAGCAATTAGAAGAGAGAAAGATGCTTACTAGAGTCAGGCAAGCTGAAGTCTAATAATAAGAACTAACAGCTGAGAGTCTGTCAGGGAATTAGGAAAACAAAAACTATTTGCAAAAGTGCACCAAAGCCCAGAAAGAATGGCAGTCTAGGACCTCTTTAAGAGGGATAAACAGATCTCAATAGCTCCAGACAGTATCACCTCATTTCAAACTTGTAATGTCTCTGAGTTACTAATGAAAGATTCAATCATTTTTAGTGTTCTCTGAATATGACTTTGGGAAGTGCAGTGAGTCTTACAAAGAGTTAGATGCATAAAAATAATACTGAGTGTAGAATAGATTAATTTTCAGTTATTTGGAAAATTAACAGAAGTGGAAAAGTTGATCCCTGATCAATGAGATACGTACACACTTTCCATGTTGATAGTGGTTAAAAATGCCCTAGTATTCGACCTGGGGCTGGCCTGGCATAGGAAGTGGTCTGGCGGGTAGTGTCATAATTTGTATTTATGGTGCTAGAAGCTGAGGAAGGTTCCTGCCTGAGACAGCTCAGGGCACTGCGAGCCAGAGAGTAAAGACAGAACAGTGTGCACGCGAGCTTTGCTACTCCAAGGGCAGCCCCCGGATAAGTAGCTGAAAAACCATCTGAAAATTTGTTAAAATATAGACTCTCCAATCCCACTTCAGACCTCCTGAGTCAGAACCTGTTGTTTGACAAGATTCCTGGGCACAATAAAGTTTGAAGAGTGCTACACTAGTGAGAGCTGGGATTTCCATGTCAAGGGGTGCAGTTGATGTTGAAATCTGAGAGTTCAGAGTTCTGAATCACAGAGAGACTGGGAACCCAAAAGAAAGTTCAAGTTATATAAAACTACCAAGAATAACTCAGGGACAACCATATAGCTCTTAAAGACGAGGCTGAGGTGATCAGGTTCATAGGTAGGAGGATACCTTACATACTTTTTCTTAAAAAAATCTCACAGATTAATCTCAAAGTTTCTTCAAAATATTTTTTACTTTAACACAAAAGAAAAATGCACAAATCATGTGTACAACTCAATGAGTTTCAAAACTATTTTAATGAGGCATTTATATGCAAAAAAATCTGTGGTAACATTTGACAAATGTATACACCCAGGCAATTACCACTCTGACCAAAATAGAGATTGTATTCATCACCCCAAATTAATTTCCATCCCCAAAGGCAACTACTGTTCTAATCTCTACTGCCTTAGTCTTACTTGTTCTTAATTACACTGTCATTATTGACTATCATTGTGTACTTTTTTTGTATCTAGATCCTTTGCCTTAACATAATGCTTTTGACAATACTTCTATTGTCACACATATCAGTTACTTACTACATTTTTATTTATTCATTCCTGTATGAATATACCTTGGGGCTTCCACAATACCACAACAGCTCATCTATCCTCCTGTTGATGGACAGTGGTTGAATCCTGTATTTTGGCTTTTATAAATAAAACAGCTATAAAGATTTTTATACAAGTCTTTTATGGACAATATTTTATTTCTCTTGAGTAAATACATAGGTGTGGAATTTCTATTAACTTTCTAAGAAACTGCCAGTTTTCCAAAGTGGTTGTACCATATTATGTCCTCACCAACAATATACGAAAGTTTGGGTTGCTCCACGTGTTTGTCAGTGTTTAGTGAGGTGTCACCAGTCGTTTTTAGTCACATGAAATGGTTGCAACTGTTCAGTGATGTCTTGTGGCTTACTATGTATTTTCTTGTTGACAAATGACGTTGAGTATCTCTTTTTGTGTGTGCTTACCCCTCATCTCTATTCTTTTGTGAGGAATCTGTTGAAATCCGTTGCAGATACATTTTCTAAAATAATGAAAATAAAATTAGCCACAATAATCTCTCCCATAACACGTGTTTCTCATACAATGCATTCTTGACATTCTGCCACTGGGCATGTATGTCATTTCATCTAAAAACAGGTGAAACTTAGCACCTGTCCTGGCTGATAGAGTAAGGTGTAAGTGTTGCTCTTCAACTTCAGAGGTTAGATAATAAAAGGCTATGTATCTTACCTGGGTTTCTGGGGATGCTCTCTCTTGAAACTCAACCATTGTGCAGTTTGAAAACCCACACCACCACCTTGTGGAGAGATGCCTATGGGTAGGAAGAGACAGCACCAAGTTGCTTCATGTGAATGCGCCATATTGGAAGCAGGTCATTTAGCCCCATTTGAATTGCCTTAGCTTCCCTTGTGGCTCAGATGGTAAGGAAACTGCCTGCAATGTAGGAGATCCAGGTTTGACACCAAGTGGGATGGAGAAAAGCTGTCTCCACTGAGATTGTAGATTTATGAGGAAAACAAATGATTGTTTTTTTTGGAGCCACGAAGCTATAGAATGAAATGCTATGCAGCATTGGAATATATTTTAGTTGCTTTATAACAAAAAAATTAAACATGTGACAATGACTTTGTGATTAAATGGTGAGAAAAAACACCAAAAGATATTATAAAATCCTAAAGACCTCAAACAGAAGCTTAAGAGAAGGCTGTCAGTGAAAGTTATGACAATATTGGAACCAGGAAGAAAGGGGACCCTTATAATTTATTGGTGAGATATGTGGCAATACTGGAAATTAAGGCAACACAGAAAAAAGAAAATTTGACAAATTTACCAAATGAACTCCATGATCAGTTTATCAGGGGTCAGTAAACTTTTTCTTAAAGGGTCAGCAAGTAAATATTTTCCGCTATCTAGATGTACAAGGAGCTCTATCAAAACTACTGAACTATTCCTTTATTGTGTGAAAGCAAACATAGAAAATACATATACAAGTGTGCACGACTGTGTTACAATAAGACTTTGTTAACAAGAATAGACATCATCTCATAGAACGTACGTAACTCATACAGCTAAAGAAATATCTAGGTGAAATATTGAAAGGTCCACTTTTATGTATTCTTATTTGTGATAAAATGTAAGAAGAAAGAAAGGAGTTGAAGAATGACCTATTAACTGTAAAGAAGCCAGGACTTTCTGGATTTGAAAATAAAACTGTTCCTCATTCCCAGCCTCTCCAGACGGCAGAAAATACTCAAAGTAAGAAAAAAAATTCCAGAGCCAAAGATCTGACCCAGGTTGATACCTTAAGCCCCACTCTTAGGAATTCAAGAAGACCTAAGGTGGTGCTTCATAAAATCTTTTAAGTAGAAAGAAAGATTGAAACAATGAGCTACAGACAAGCATTTTCAGGGAGCAGTATTTGACCCTACACTCAGCTGGATCTCCAAATTCCTACTGACTGGAACTAATGCTTATCTCCAATTTTCTCTCCTTTTGAAAGTGTCTGGAGCAGTTATTCAGTTACTCTTTGCCTCTTTCACTAGTATATTTTGAATGGGCGGGGGATGGGAGTACAGGATGGGTAACTTGTTTCTTCAGTTCCCAGATTTTCATATTGAAATGAACCCCATTTAGAAGTTAGGACAAATTCACCTTGCCTCCACCAAGATCTCATTTAGATGCCAAAATCCTGGACTTCCACATTAAGATTGATGAAGTAATGGATGAGATATGTATTTAAGGGTTTTTTTGAAGGGCATAAGTGTATTTCAAGGGCTTCCCAGGTGGCATTAGTGGTAAAGAACCTGCCTGCCAATGCAGGGGATGTAAGAGATGCGGCTTCCATTCCTGGATCGGGAAGATTCCCGATTCTGTGAAGGAGGGTATGGCAACCTTCTCCTGGGGTTGCCTGGAGAATCCCATGGACAGAGGGGCCTGGTAGGCTACAGTCCAGAGGATCACAAAGAGTTGGACATGACTGAAGCAACTTAGCACACATGTATGCAGGAGTGTATTTCAGTTGGAAAGAAATACTAGTAATTTGTGTCTAGAGGGTTGACTGTGGCAGATTTAATACACCATCCCAAAATTCATCAACAGTTCTTTCATTAGGTTCTATAGCTCCTTTCATTGAATCCAGGCTCTGTGACAGTTTGACCAATATGGTGGCAAACCCATTGTGACATTTGGCAAAGAGTCTTGGACCTTCAGTCTTTCGACCCTTACTTAGTCACATAAAAATGGGCCTTGGGACCAAAATACCTCCTCACCAAACACCTCCTTCCTCATAGCCTGTGCTGCACTTTTCAACTTGTGTGAAAATATCTGTCCCTGTTTCAGACTCCACGTGTATTCCTTTCTTCTGCTTAAACATGTCTTACAGCACCTGGTCAACACCATTGCAATATCTGCCCCTAGCAGGAAGGGTGCCGGGAGCCAGCATGAGGAACTCCGCCCGTGGCAAAGGTCATGAGGAAGGAGGCTCGGCGTACGCAAAGGCGGGATCGAGCCTCAGGAGTCCCCCTGGAAATTCTCTAGCATCTACCCCCCAAACAAGAGTCTGCCTACTTTCTGCTTTGTGCTCTCACCTACACCTCTGACTTTACAGGGGGCTGTCCCCCGCTACCTCTCTCTGAAAAAAAGAGTTAGCTTACAGCTCCAGTTAATAATTCCTGGGTGTGACAGTGTTTCAACCTACAAACTCCTTTGGAAGTCCTCTAGGCTGCCTGAATATGTTTTTCCGGCCACATGCGATTGTTCAGAGCCTCCCAACTGTGAGAGGCATGAGATGTTCTAAACTGTCTAAATACAGATTCCTTTGAGCAGTTAAAAGATTGATTAGAAATTGTATTGGTGAAGGGTTTTTCACTTGCTGGGCCAATGTTTGCTGCTAAGTTTCCATATCCCTTACCTGCTGTGTCTCTGGCAGTGTATTGATTAATATAACTGGTGTAAGTAGTAGCTTTAATGTTTGTAACCTGGGACCCTTGAGTTAATTCTTTTTCTTGTTATAGCCCACTACACCTTTGCCCTGTAGGAATGTAACTTTATCTAATGCTTTTGGAGGGTGGCGCCTGACTAATCACCTTTAGAGAAAAATAAGTTTTCTGAAGAAAGGGTCTTAAAATGTTAACAGGCCTCCAGGCCAGAAGATGATGCAAATTACCTAAACTTTTGCATATGATAAATTTGCAAGAAGAAAGCCTGGCTTACTGCATGACTCTACCCCTTCCCCCATTATCCTCTATGCATAATTTAAGGTATAAAAACTACTTTGGAAAATAAAGTGCGGGCCTTGTTCACGGAAGCTTGGTCTCCCCATGTCGTTCTTTCTCTCACCTTCTGGCCGAATTATTCAGCCTCTTTTCTCCACTGAATTTCCTCACTGAGCTATCCTTATTTAACCACTCTTTATATCGTTAATTAACATTTAAATACGCTGTTGTTTCCTGATCGCCGATGCCATCTCCCCTTGGAAACCCCTGACTCCACTGGGGCTGGACCCCAGCAGAAGGGTATAGGATTCCCTTCTGCTTCAGCTCAAGAAGGATGTGGGCAGGCTAACTGCCCCGCACAGGGTTCCAGGAGGAACCCACAGGCAGTGGGAGACAGACACCCACTTCTGGAGAAAGCTCTGTCTCTTCTCCAAATGACGTGACTGTCTTGTATTTTCCTTGGCAACTTCTATACAAAGATGTGGAGGGCAGAATTGTTCAAGATTCTACTCCAGATAATAGGCAACAGATGCCACTTGCTCAACAGTGCCAATTTTTCAAATAGACCTTAATAACCTGAAGCTTCCACATTCTCTTAGGATGCTTACTCTGGGAACCCAGCTGCTCGGCTTATGAGGAAGCCAAGCAGCCACATGGGCAGGACATGTGCAGCATGTTATGCACAACAGTCTCTGATGAGATAGCAATCTCCATCCAAAAACAACTTCCAGATATGTAAATAAGAGAGTCTTCAGATGACTTGTTCCAACCTCCAGGCACTGAGTTCCTCTCAGTCTTCATGCCACTTCTGCTGTCTCCCTGTAAAGCAGTTATATGCTGTCCCCTCTGCGTCTTGCTCAAATTACAGATTTATGAGCAAAACATTATAAATAATAGTTTTTGTTTCAAGTCATTACGTTTGGGGTGACTCATTACTCAGTGACAGAAAACTAGAACAAAGTATATTTTTAAATTGAATTGCTTGCTGTTTTGCAAATTGGTTTGCAGAAGATTTTTATATATTCAGGATATAAGACTTTGCTAGATACATGTACTAAAAATATCTTCTCCCAGTCTATGACTTTCCTTTTCTTTCTTTTAATGCTAATTTTGGTCAACCAGGTTTTAATTTTGATGTAGTACAATTTATTTTATTTTTTTATTAGTAGTCTTTCTCTGTTATCTTGAAAGAAGCTGTGCCTACACCAGATTTGTGAAGTATTTTTATTATTCTTTTAAGAAATTTAATAGTTTAAACTTTTACATTTAAGTCTATGACTGACCTGAATTGCACTTGCATGTATGTGTTCCATGAGACAAGTGTTTAAGTTTGTTTCCATGCATTAGCCAGCTATTTAAGCAAAATTTGCTAAAAAGATTTTTCTACCCCAGTTGAATTACTTTGGCACCTTTGCTAAAAAGCAAATAACTCTCCCTGTTCCACTGGTCACTTTGTTTTCATGTTAGCATGATTAAAGTGGCCTGGTAGAAAGTCTTGAAGCCAGATAGTGAAGTTATTATCATGTAGTTCTTCTTAAAAATTATTTTGGTTATCCAAGATCCTTTGTATTTCCGTAAACTTAAAATCAATTGTTAAATTTCGGCAAAAGTGTCTATTGGGATGTTGATAGGAATTAAGTTACATCTATAGGTCAATGGAGAGAATTGCTACTTTTCAACAGTTTTTCAGTCCCTGACCATAGTTCATTTCTCTACTTTTTCTCATGTTTTATATTTTTCAATGTACAGTGGTTTAACAACTTTCACTAAATTTAATCCTAAGTGTTTATATTTTTATGTTACTGTAAATGGGTTTTTAACTTTTCCCTTCCAATGTATTGCTTCTAGTATTAAAAACACAGTTGATTTTATATACTGACTTTATTAAAATTATTTCTGAGTTCTGTAAGTTTGTTTTTTTAATTTTTAAGATTTTGCATGTAAACAATTTTGGTACCTGTTAAAGAGTACCAAAACCATAACCATAAAGATAATAATAAACTACAATATATCAAAATACGTAGAATATGGCTTCAGAAATGAAGGAAAGTTTAAAATCAGTGCTGTAAGTGTCCATCTTAAGAAATGAGAAAAAAAAAAGTGCATCAAACAAAATTAAGAAGAAAAAAGGAAATAATAAACAGAGGAAATTAATGACTCACAAATATGAAAAGTAATTCTTTAAGAATATAAAAAAAATTAATAAACACTAGCAGGATTGATTGAGAAGAGGGAAATAACTTTAAACTTTATGGTTAATATTTCTTTATCTTATTGCATTGATTAGAACCTCCAATACAGTGTTGAATGGAAATGGTGAGACCAAACACTCTTCCTCTATCTTCATGAGAAAACATTCTTTTCTTTTACAATTAAATATGATGTGTTATAGGTATTTTTTGCAGATGCTCAATATCAAGTTGAGGAAATTCCATTTGAATTCACTTTTGATGAATATGTTTTAAATTGTGTTCAATGCTTTCCTTACACTTATTTAGATATTTTTCCCTTTATCCTCTTTCATATGGTGAATTACATTCCCTGATTTTTGACATGCATCTCTGAATTGTGAATTATTTATTTTATATATTGCTGAATTATTTTTGCTACTCTTAAAGATTTTTGTCACTATGTTCATAAGATATAATGGATTCTAGATTTTCTAGTGTATTTGTCAGGTTTTGGTAATAGAGCTAAGCATGTGTCATTAAACAAGTTTATATATGTTCCCTTTTCTTATATTTTCCAGAAGACTTTGGATAATACTGATATTATTTCTTCAATAAATGTTTGGTAGGAAACATCAATGAAACCATCTGGATCTGAATTTCTTATGGTTAAAATTTTGTACAAAAAATTTAATCTCATTAGTATTAAGAGATGCATCAAGCTGTTTACATTATTTCTCCTTTTATCAGTTTTGAAAGTTGTGGGTTTTTTCCCAAGGAATTTATTTTATCTAGGTTGTCAGTTTTATTGACCTAAGTTATTCACAATATTTCTTTATTAATTGTCTAATGTCTATGGACTTACTTAAAGAGAAGGATAATCTCTCTTTTATCAGTAATTCATATGGTAATTTGTGTTTTCCCTCTTCTCAATCAATCCTGCTAGTGTTTATTTAATTTTTTTTATATTCTTAAAGAACTACTTTCATATTTGTGAGTCATTAATTTCCTCTGTTTATTATTTCCCTTTTTCTTCTTTTGTTTGATGCACTTTTTCTTTCTCATTTCTTAAGATGGACACTTACAACACTGATTTTAAACTTCCCTTCATTTCTGAAGCCACATCCTACATATTGTGATATATTGTAGTTTATTATTATCTGTTGAACAATATTTTCAAATTCTTTGTGACTTCTAATTTGTCCCTTGAGTTATTGAGAAATTTGTATTTAAATTCAACATACTTAGGGGAGTGTTTAAATATCACATTATTCAATTGTATTATTATTGGAAATTAGTTTTGCTGTGTGGGAGAGAGCACATTCTTAATGACTTCATTATTTTGAAATGTATTAGTATTTATTTCACGGTCCAGTGTATGATTTAATTTTGTGACCATTTTAAGTCCACTTAAAAACAATGTGTGTTTCATAATTTTAGGGTAAAGTGTTATTCTATAAATGCCAATTAGTTCAAAAATAATTGATAATGTTATCAAATCTTCTATTTTTTTCTGATTTTTTTGTTATCCTAACAATTAGTGAGTTGAATACTAAAATATCTATGATTTTGAATTTGTTTATATTTTTCTCTTTATGAATGTCAGTTTTGTAGGTACATAAGATTGCAATGTCTTCATGAAAAACACATCATTTTATCATTATGCAATATCTCTATTTACAATACATTTTCTCATGCATTTATCTTGTCTATTATCAATATAGCCACTCCAGTTTTTGTATGCTAACTGGTTGTATAGTATATTTTTTCTATCCTTTTATTTTCAATACATCTAGATTTAAATTTAAATTGGATCTCTTTTAGACACATTTAATTATGTATTTTTCCCTCATCTTATATTTTCTCAAATTTTTCAATAACTCAGTAAAACAAATATTATTCTAAACATTCTGTGAATCAGGAAACTGAGATGGAGAAAATTAAAAGATCTGTCCTACTCTTCAAACAATGATCTTCTGGCTTTTAATCCTGTGTTATTTGAATAAGATAACTAAAACAACTTGATTTACCAAAAGTGATTTTGGCCTAAAACAATAGACATAGGATAGGCTAGTGAAAAAATGCTTTGTGGTCTGTTATCAGTCTACTCTCTTCAGCTTCAATTATAATTCTTACTGTTATCACAGCAAAATAGCCATTATACTTAACCTGTAACCATCTTTTGTGCTCCAATTAATATTTATAATATCTTTTTGGATATTCCTGTTTAGATGCGCTGTAGGCATTATAAATAGATAGTTACACTTAAAATCTCATGTGGTCCATAAAATCTATGTCTTTTTTTGGCCACAAGGCATGCAGGATCTTAGTTTCCCAACAGGGATCAAATCCATGCGCCACTGCAATGGAAGCATTCGATCTTAAGCGCTGGACTGCCAAGGAAGGACAAGTCTATGTCTTTTTACTCTTTATTTTGAATGAATAAATCAAGACTCTCCACTTACCAAGTCTTCCTTTTTGTTTCTTATTTATTCCTTCTATCTAGTTACCAAGGGTTTTTTTCTCCCCCCTTTCTAATTAAAATAGTTCTTGAACCCATTCCTGCTTCCCCAAAGCACTAGATCTCACCTTCTTGGCTGTGAAATATTTAACAAGGGTGTTGTAATAGGTCTTATACTTTCAGCCATTTCTCCTTCAAAAACCACAGCAATAACCAGAGTTGTTCAACATTCAATCAAATCTTAAATCCTTTTGCAGCTCTGACAAAAGAAGAGAAAGGAGAAGTTCACATTCTCAACTCTCCATTGTTTGCATGATAAAGACTCTCTTCCTTTGGCAGAAATCAATTTTCACCATACCCCAATTTGCCCTGGCATCTGTCACAGTTTCACACATTTACTCTTCTTATTGATTAGGGTATTCTCTCTCCGATCTCTTCATGACCATGAACTCCTACCCATCTATCTATCTATCTATCTAATTATCTAGCTAAGGAGCTGGCTAGGTGTCTATCTATATGTCTATTCTTTGAGTCTCACTATAAATATGATTTCCTTGTCAAAGAAAGTGAAAGTCAAGTCGTTCAGTCATGTCCGACTCTTTGCGACCCCGTGAACTGTAGCCCACCAGGCTCCTCCGTCCAGGACAAGAATACTGGAGTGGGTTGCCATTTCCTTCTCCAGGGGATCTTCCTGACCCAGGGATCAAACCCAGGTCTCCCGCATTGTAGGCAGATGCTTTAACCTCTGAGCCACCTGGGAAGCCCAGTCAAGCCTTGCCTAATTCCTCAGCCTCAGGCAGATTTAGTTGCTTCCTCCTCACTGTTGCCTGTTATAATTCTTATACCAGTGATGCTTTTATTTCTTCTTCCATCATTATTTTACCTTATTTTAACATTAATATCTGTAGTATATGCTCAAGATACTGAATACCAGACCCATATTAATACCTATCACCATTATAATATTATAAAACAACAGTTACTTTTTATATATGATATGTGATAAGCACACTTATTGGTAGAAGAGTGAAGATGATTAGACCATGCACTAACTAATTGTATTGTCTGCACTGAACAGAGAAATCCAGATTCATTTCCGAGTGAATTTATATCCACACCATACTTAATAATGATGTGCAAAACTCACGCGTGAACAAGGTATTTCACAGCAATTTATGTTCGTCTCACCTTCACACTGCAAATACCTTTTTTGACATCACCAACTATATTGTAAATTATTTGAGAGAAGAAAATCACCATTTTTATTCATACTTGTCTTTATTACCCTCCTGTACAGTGACTGGCTCTAGGTGAGTGATCACACCATCGTGATTATCTGGGTCATGAAGATCTTTTTTGTACAGTTCTTCTGTGTATTCTTGCCATCTCTTCTTAATATCTTCGGCTTCTGTTAGGTCCATACCATTTCTGTCCTTTATCGAGCCCATCTTTGCATGAAGTCTTCCCTTGGTATCTCTAATTTTCTTGAAGAGATCTCTAGTCTTTCCCATTCTGTTGTTTTCCTCTATTTCTTTGTATTGATCGCTGAAGAAGGCTTTCTTATCTCTTCTTGCTATTCTTTGGAACTCTGCATTCAGATGCTACATCTTTCCTTTTCTCCTTTGCTTTTCACTTCTCTTCTTTTCACAGCTATTTGTAAGGCCTCCCCAGACAGCCATTTTGCTTTTTTGCATTTCGTTTCCATGGGGATGGTCTTGATCCCTGTCTCCTGTACAATGTCACGAACCTCATTTCATAGTTCATCAGGCACTCTATCTATCAGATCTAGGCCCTTAAATCTATTTCTCACTTCCACTGTATAATTATAAGGGATTTGATTTAGATCATACCTGAATGGTCTAGTGGTTTTCCCTACTTTCTTCAATTTAAGTCTGAATTTGGCTATGAGTTCATGGTCTGAGCCATAGTCAGCTCCTGGTCTTGTTTTTGCTTGACTGTATAGAACTTCTCCATCTTTGGCTGCAAAAAATATAATCAATCTGATTTCGGTGTTGACCATCTGGTGATGTCCATATATAGAGTCTTCTCTTGTGTTGTTGGAAGAGGGTGTTTGGTATGACCAGTGCATTTTCTTGGCAAAACTCTATTAGTCTTTGCCCTGCTTCATTCCGTATTCCAAGGCCAAATTTGCCTGTTACTCCAGGTGTTTCTTGACTTCCTACTTTTGCATTCCAGTCCCCTATAATGAAAAGGACATCTTTTCTGGGTGTTAGTTCTAAAAGGTCTTGTAGGTCTTCATAGAACTGTTCAACTTCAGCTTCTTCAGCGTTACTGGTTGGGGCATAGACTTGGATTACTGTGATATTGAATGGTTTGCCTTGGAAACGAACAGAGATAATTCTGTCGTTTTTGAGATTGCATTCAAGTACTGCATTTCAGACTCTTTTGTTGACCATGATGGCCACTCCATTTCTTCTGAGAGATTCCTGCCTGCAGTAGTAGATATAATGGTCATCTGAGTTAAATTCACCCATTCCATAGGCTGCAGTCCATGGGATCGCTAAGAGTCCGACAGGACTGATGGACTTCACTTTCACTTTTCACTTTCATGCATTGGAAATGGAAATGGCAACCCACTCCAGTGTTCTTGCCTGGAGAATCACAGGGACAGGGGATCCTAGTGGGCTGCCATCTATGTGGTCACACAGAGTCGGACACGACTCAAGTGACTTAGCGGCAGCAGCATTCCAGTCCATTTTAGTTCACTGATTCCTAGAATGTTGACATTCACTCTTGCCATCTCTTGTCTGACCACTTCCAATTTGCCTTGATTCATGGACCTGACAGTCCAGGTTCCTATGCAATATTGCTCTTTACAGCATCGGACCTTGCTTTTATCACCAATCACATCCACAGCTGGGTATTCTTTTTGCTTTGGCTCCATCCCTTCATTCTTTCTGGAGTTATTTCTCCACTGATCTCCAGTAGCATATTGGGCACCTACTGACCTGGGGAGTTCCTCTTTCAGTATCCTATCATTTTGCCTTTTCATACTGTTCATGGGGTTCTCAAGGCAAGAATACTGAAGTGGTTTGCCATTCCCTTCTCCAGTGGACCACATTCTGTCAGATCTTCACGACCCAGATAATCACCATGGTGTGATCACTGACCTAGAGCCAGATATCCTAGAATGTGAAGTCAAGGGGGCCTTAGAAAGCATCACTATGAACAAAGCTAGTGGAGGTGATAGAATTCCAGTTGAGCTATTTCAAATCCTGAAAGATGATGCTGTGAAGGTGCTGCACTCAATATGCCAGCAAATGTGGAAAACTCAGCAGTGGCCACAGGACTGGAAAAGGTCCGTTTTCATTCCAATCCCAAAGAAAGGCAATGCCAAAGAATGCTCAAACTACCACACAATTGCACTCATCTCACATGCTAGTAAAGTAATGCTCAAAATTCTCCAAGCCAGGCTTCAGCAATATGTGAACCATGAACTTCCTGATGTTCAAGCTGATTTTAGAAAAGGCAGAGGAACCAGAGATCAAATTGCCAACATCTGCTGGATCATGGAAAAAGCAAAAGAGTTCCAGAAAAACATCTATTTCTGCTTTATTGACTATGCCAAAGCCTTTGACTGTGTGGATCACAATAAACTGTGGAAAATTCTTCAAGAGATGGGAATACCAGACCACCTGATCTACCTCTTGAGAAATCTGTATGCAGGTCAGGAAGCAACAGTTAGAACTGGACATGGAACAACAGACTGGTTCCAAATAGGAAAAGGAGTTCATCAAGGCTGTATATTGTCACCCTGTTTATTTAACTTCTATGCAGAGTACATCATGAGAAATGCTGGACTGGAAGAAGCTCAAGCTGGAATAAAGATTGCCGGGAGAAATATCAATAACCTCAGATATGCAGATGACACCACCCTTATGGCAGAAAGTGAAGAGGAACTCAAAAGCCTCTTGATGAAAGTGAAAGTGGAGAGTAAAAAGTGGGCTTAAAGCTCAACATTCAGAAAACAAAGATTATGGCATCTGGTCCCATCACTTCATGGGAAATACAATAGGAAACAGTGGAAACAGTGTCAGACTTTATTTTTTTGGGCTCCAAAATCACTGCAGATGGTGACTGCAGCCATGAAATTAAAGGACGCTTACTCCTTGGCAGGAAAGTTATGACCAACCTACATAGCATATTCAAAAGCAGAGACATTACTTTGCCAAGAAAGGTTCGTCTAGTCAAGGCTATGGTTTTTCCTGTGGTCATGTATGGATGTGAGATTTGGACTGTGAAGAAAGCTGAGCACTGAAGAATTGATGCTTTTGAACTGTGGTGTTGGAGAAGACTCTTGAGAGTCCCTTGGACTGCAAGGAGATCCAACCAGTCCATTGTGAAGGAGATCAGCCCTAGGATTTCTTTGGAGGGAATGATGCTGAAGCTGAAACTCCAGTACTTTGGCCACCTCATGCGAAGAGTTGACTCATTGGAAAAGACTCTGATGCTGGGAGGGATTAGGGGCAGGAGGCGAAGGGGACGACAGAGGATGAGATGGCTGGATGGCATCACTGACTCGATGCACATTAGTTTGGGTCAACTCCGGGAGTTGGTAATGGACAGGGAGGCCTGGCGTGCTGCAATTCATGGGGTCGCAAAGAGTCGCACATGACTGAGCGACTGAACTGAACTGAGCTGTACGGTGACTGGGCTTTCCTGGTAGTTCAGACGGTAAAGCGTCTGCCTGCAATGCGGGAGACCTGGGTTCGATCCCTGGGTCGGAAAGATCCCCTGAAGAAGGAAATGGCAACCCACTCAGTATTCTTGCCTGGAAAATCCCATGGACCGAGGAGCCTGATGGGCTACAGTCCATGGGGTCGAAAAGAGTCGGACATGACTAAGCGACTTCACTTTCACTTTCACAGTGACTATCACCTTGAGGCTCCCAACAATAGTTAAAGGCATATTTTTAAACAACTTGCAACTATGGAGGCCTGATTGAAAAACTGTATGTCGTAAAACCTTGAAGGAGTAGTGACTCTGCTTTAATAGTTTATTTTAGGGATGGGCCACTGAGTAGAATAGACATGGTAGAATGAAGAAGCTTGGGAAATAAGACGGATCTATGCAAGGAATCTCATTAAATGTTTAATCAAGATTTCATGACCTATATAGGGAATTGGAAAGACTCCCTGAGAAGTCATAAAAATTAATTTGGAAGAGAATTAAAAATGAAGGCTCACAGTGCTGTGTAAGTGATTTTGTGTCCCATAAAGCTCCTTAAATGTGTTTATGAGCTGAGCATCCTGTCTTGAGCTCATGAAATAGGAAACAATGCATCAGTCTTAGCATCTCTTGGTATTTGAAATGCTTGGAATTATTATCTCATACTCTTGGCTGTCTCAAAGGAAACAAAACAGAAGTGTATGTTTGGGTCAGGCTTTAATTTTCCAGAAGACTGAAAAATTCAATCACTATCTACCCAGACACAAATCTTGTCTTCTTTTTCCTCTAATCAGAAGGAGCTCATTCTTCTGGGCCTATGTCAACTTTAACGGGCAGTGTAGGAAGGTGATAAGCCAAGGGTATTTCAGCATTCACTCCATATTTATTCTCTTTTCTAACTGTCAGCTTTAATTCATGGTGGAGATCACTGTGTAAATTTCACTGGCTTGTTTTTCTTCTTTATTAATAGTAGGAATAATGAAATGTTAACTAAGATTATAAAAATTTAATACCTGTGACTGCACATTCAATTTCTTTAAATTTTACCATTTTGGACTACAGAAAGCCTTACTTCAAAAAACTAGACAAATGAATGTCAATTTAAAATAAATATTATTATAATATTAAAGCTACAATGTTTAAATGTAAAAAAAAATCATCATATTTAAAATTACTATTCACTTAACTGATTATTGCACACATTTTTTATAGCACAACCAAAATTTCAAGAGTCAATATGTGACATAAATGCTTAAAGAACAGTTAGTTAGAAAGAGTTAGATCTAGAGACACTGATGTATGGAACAGTCTCATGGACTCTGTGGGAGAGGGAGAGGGTGGGAAGATTTGGGAGAATGGCATTGAAACATGTAAAATATCATTTATGAAACGAGATGCCAGTCCAGGTTCGATGCACGATACTGGATGCTTGGGGCTGGTGCACTGGGATGACCCAGAGGGATGGTATGGGGAGGGAGGAGGGAGGAGGGTTCAGGATGGGGAGCACATGTATACCTGTGATGGATTCATTTTGATATTTGGCAAAACTAATACAATTATGTAAAGTTTAAAAATAAAATAAAATTAAAAAAAATAAAAGTTGACTATTAATGATTCCCAAAGGTTTTCATCCTGTTCTTTTCAAGCAAAAATATGTAGAGAAAAGCAAAATAAGTTTTAATGTTTCAATTAGGATTAGGCTCAAACACACACACACATTATAAATTAGAATTTATATCCAATTCTTATTTCTCAATCAATAAACAGTTATTTCCCATGAGAGATACTTCTAAGAAAGAAATGAGTGAGGGAGATGAAGAGGCACAAATTTTCAGTTACAAAATACATGAGTCACAGGGATGAAATGTGGAGTGTGGGGAATACAGTCAACAATGCATAATATCTTTTTATGATGACAGATGATAACTAGACTTATTGTGGTGATGACTTTGAAGTGCATAGAAATATTAAATCACTATGTTGTATACCAAAAACTAACATGGTATAGGTTAATTATATGTCAAAAACAACAAATTTATAGAAAAAGAGATAAAAACTTGTGGTTTCTCTAGGTGAAGGTTTGGGGCAGGAGGAGGAAGTCAAGACGTACAAAATTTCAGATATCAGATAATACTTAGTACTAGGGATGTAATGTGCAGTGTGATAAATATAATTAACACGGCTACCTGTTATATGTGAAAGTTATTAAGACAGTAAGTCTAAGAGTTCTCATCACATTGTCATTTTTTCTTTTCTTTTTTAACTGTATGAGATGATGGATGTTCATTAAACTTAATGCAGTAATCATTGCATTATGCTGTATACCTTAAACTTCTCATGCGAAGAATTGATTCATTGAAAAAGACTCTGATGCTGGGAGGGATTGGGGGCAGGAGGAAAAGGGGACGACAGAGGATGAGATGGCTGGATGGCATCACTGACTCGATGGACGTGAGTCTGAGTGAACTCCGGGAGTTGGTGATGGACAGGGAGGCCTGGCGTGCTGTGATTCATGGGGTCGCAAAGAGTCGGACACGACTGAGCGACTGAACTGAACTAAACTGAAACTGGAAAAAAAATTGGATAAACAAAAAATAAATAAAACAAAATAAAGTGAATTAATACTAAGACCATGGCATCAGGTCCCATCACTTCATGGCAAATAGATGGGGAAAAAATGGAAACAGTGACACACTTTATTATCTTGGGCTCTAAAATCACTGTGGATGGTGACTGCAGCCATGAGATTAAAAGATGCTTGGTCCTTGGAAGGGGCTTCCCTGGTGGTTCAGCATTAAATAATCTACCTGCAAAAAAAAAAAAAAAAAATCTACCTGCAATGCAGGAGCTGCAGGGGACTTGGATTTGATCCCTGGGTCAGGAAGATCCCCTGGAGGAGGGCATGATAACCCACCTCACTATTCACGCCTGAAGAATCTCATGGACAGAGGATCCTGGCGGGCTGCAGTCCACAGGGTCACAAGAGTCGGACACAACTGAAGCAACTTAGCACAAACACACATGCACGCTCCTTGGAAGAAAAGCTATGACAAATCTTGCCAGGGTGTTAAAAAGCAGAGACATCACTTTCTTAATAAAGGTCTATAAAGTCAAAGCTATGGTTTTTCCAACAGTCATGTACGGATGTGAGAGCTGGATCAGAAAGAAGGCTGAGTGCTGTGGTGCTAGAGAAGACTCTTGAGAGTCCCTTGGACTGCAAGGAGATCAAACCAGTCAATACTAAAGGAAATCAACCCTGAATATTCATTGGAAGGGACTGATGCTGAAGCTGAAGTTCCAATGTTTTGGTTACCAGATTCGAAGAGCCGACTCATTAGAAAAGTCCCCGATGCTGGGAAAGTTGAGGGCAGGAGAAGCAGATGACAGAGGATGAGATGATTTGATGGCTTAATGTACTCAATGGACATGAGTTTAAGCAAACTCTGGGAGATAATGAAGGACAGGGAAGCCTGATGAGCTGCAATCCATGGGATCACAAAGAGTATGACAGAACTTAGTGACTGAACACCAAACATATATATATATATATACACACACACATATATATATACATATATATTCATCACTGATGCCAAAGTCAAAACTGTGGAAAATTCTGAAGGAGATGGGAATACCAGACCACCTGACCTGCCTCTTGAGAAATCTGTGTGCAGGTCAGGAAGCAACAGTTAGAACTAGACATGGAACAACAGACTGGTTCCAAATAGGAAAAGGAGTACATCAAGGCTGTATATTGTCACCCTGCTTATTTAACTTATATGCAGAGTACATCATGAGAAACACTGGACTGGAAGAAGCACAAGTTGGAATCAAGATTGCTGGGAGAAATATCAATAACCTCAGATATGCAGATGACACCACCCTTATGACAGAAAGTGTAGAGGAACTGAAAAGCCTCTTGATGAAAGTGAAAGTGGAGAGTGAAAAAGTTGGTTTAAAGCTCAACATTCAGAAAACAAAGATCATGGCATCTGGTCCCATCACTTCATGGCAAATAGATGGGGAAACAGAGGAACGAGTGTCAGACTTTATTTTTCTGGGCTCCAAAATCACTGCAGATGGTGATTGCAGCCATGAAATTAAAAGACGCTTACTCCTTGGCAGGAAAGTTATGACCAACCTAGATAGCACATTAAAAAGCAGACATATTACTTTGCCAACAAAGGTCCGTTTAGTCAAGGCTATGGTTTTTCCTGTGGTCATGTATGGATGTGAGAGTTGGACTGTGAAGAAAGCTGAGTGCCAAAGAATTGATGCTTTTGAACTGTGGTGTTGGAGAAGACTCTTGTGAGTCCTTGGACTGCAAGGAGATCCAACCAGTCCATCCTAAAGGAGATCAGTCCTGGGTGTTCATTGGAAGGACTGATGCTGAGGCTGAAACTCCAATACTTTGGCCACCTCATGCGAAGAATTGACTCATTGGAAAAGTCCCCAATACTGGGATAGATTGGGGGCAGGAGGAGAAGCGGAAGACAGAGGATGAGTTGGCTGGATGGCATCATCGACTCGATGCACATTAGTTTGGGTGAACTCCGGGAGTTGGTGATGGACAGGGAGGCCTGGCATGCTGCGATTCATGGGGTCACAAAGAGTCAGACATGACTGAGAGACTGAACTGACTGAACTGAACTGGTGGACACAGATTGTTTTCATGTCTTGGCTATAGTAAATAATGCTGCTATAAACTTAGGGATGCAGATACGTTTTCAAGTTAGTGTTTTCATTTTTTTGGATACATTCTCAGAAGTAGAATTGCTGGATTATATGGTACTTTTATTTTTAATTTTTTGGGAAACTTCCAAACTTTTTCCCTTAGTGGCAACACCAATTTATAATTCCACCAACAGTGCTCAAAGGTTCCCAGAAAAGAAAGCTTTGTATGTGGAACTGAGCTGATTAGAAAGGGTGGCATGCTGGCACAGGTAAGAAGATACGGTTCAGTTCAGTTCAGTCACTCAGTCATGTCTGACTCTTTGCGACCCCCTGAACCACAGCACGCCAGGCCTCCCTGTCCATCACCAACTCCCGGAGTCCACCCAAACCCATGTCCATTGAGTTGGTGATGCCATCCAATCATCTCATCCTCTGTCGTGCCCTTCTCCTGCCCTCAATCTTTCCCAGCATCAGGGTCTTTTCCAATGAGTCAGCTCTTCACATCAGCTGGCCAAAGTATTAGAGTTTCAGCCTCCAATTTTCTCATCCTTGCTCAGCAGTCGTTACTGCTGTCTTAGACTAGAGGGCTCTGTTGTGTCTATCTGAATTCCAGTTTCTACCTATAGTATGAATGAACACTGTGGTATTTTCCCCACCAGATGAATTCTGCTGCTGCTAAGTCACTTCAGTCGTGTCTGACTCTGTGTGACCCCATAGATGGCAGCCCATCAGGCTCCCCCATCCCTGGGATTCTCCAGGCAAGAACACTGGAGTGGGTTGCCATTTCCTTCTCCAATGCATGAAAGTGAAAAGTGAAAGTGAAACCGTTCAGTCTTGTCCGACCCTCAGCGATCCCATGGACTGCAGCCTACCAGGCTCCTCCATCCATGGGGTTTTCCAGGCAAGAGTACTGGAGTGGGGTGCCATTGCTAGCTTGGTTTATTACAAGCAAAACTATATAGTGAACTTCAGCTGCTCATCTGATCGCCACCTGACGGCCAGCCCTGAAATTTGGATGGATCATGGTGATGTCACTTCAGCCTTACCCAGCATCTTCTTGCTGACATTTTTAGATAAGAATCTCACAGAGCTCACAACCAAGTCTCATTCAAGTTATGGTAGCATTCCACTGTAGGGAAAATCATGAGGTTATTGTGCTAGCATGCATTTGGAAGGTATTTGAGTGAAAAATAAAGGACAGGAGAAAAAAGCACTAGCAGCTGCTATTTTAGAAGCTAACAGATGAGCTAGTTAAGTTGGACAGTGCAATCAAAATACAGGGATACAAAAGTGTAACTAACATATAAGAGATACAGCAGTGTATTGAAGTACTTATACATAAAGACATCTTTTAGAATCATCATTCCATTTAAAGTAGAAAACCTGATACATCAGTGACTCTTCTCACTAACAAATTCATTTTCTAGACAGTGATGGAAACAACTATGGGGATTGCTACTTTGAAAATCATTTCAAAAAAAATGAAGATCTGATTTTTAGTGTATAAACATTGGCATAAAATCAAAGGAAGGATACATATAGGGTATGGTCTGATGTATGCACTGGGCTTTAGAAAAGTAGCTGTAAAACATTCACGAAAAAACAGGAGTCTCTGTTCAGTAACATAAAAGAAGAGGGTAATTCAAAAAGGATATGAATCTGTAAGAAAACAAATTCTGACAATTCAATCATAAATAATCCCCTAAATAAGGAAAAGGAGGTGACTTCTAAAGAAATCAGAGTAGCTCTACAGGGAGTTATCTAAGAATGCAACATTATACAAGAAAAGGCACAACTTAAAGGAAGACTGTAAAGAAGTATTCTAGCCAGGAAATTCATTACAAAAAATATTAAATAAAACCCAGAATAAGTTAGAGTTTGTGAAATATAAAATGAGGACACCAAAAAGGTCTGTTTTTCTGTTTTATATGAAAACTGATCATAAAGAAAGGATTAGTCTTGGCCATGATGCTGTGGTGTTAAAAGGGAGAAAGGAGAACAAGTCAACAGTTATTTTACTTCTACTTTCCATGTGAAAGACAATGATCCTCAAAGTGTACTGGGTAGAACTTCGCTAAGAACAAGTCAGGCTCAAGGCAGGCAAGGAAGAAGAAATTAAACCTATGTTTATGGACAACTACTTTACTAAAAAATTACTATTTTGGAAATTTACTACACATTCTGTTACAGACTCTGGGTATATAGAAATAAGTAAATTGAATACATAACAGCTTTGATCACAAGTGAAATTTTATACACACATCTCATGTACTTCTAGAAATTTAAGAGGTATCATTACTTTTAAAAGAGGAAATATCAAGGCTAAGGGAAAGTCATTAAGCTGTTCAGAGATGTCCCATGTATTTAATGGAGACACTGAGGTGAGGATCTAACCTGGTCTGACATTAGAAGTCATGTATTTTCACCTTTCTATCCAATGACTCTCTCTTAAGTAGAGAGTGAAAGTTCATATAAGTTATATCTAGAATGCAATAGTAACTGCAGGCATAGTTGTAGAATGCCAGTTTTCATTCTACATAATTGGAAATATAGCAAGTCCTATGATACCCCACTCCCGTACTCTTGCCTGGAAAATCCCGTGGGCGGAGGAGCCTGGTAGGCTGCAGCCCATGGGGTCACTAAGAGTCGGACACGGATGAGCAACTTCACTTTCACTTTCCACTTTCCTGCATTGGAGAAGGAAATGGCAACCCACTCCAGTACTCTTGCCTGGAGAATCCCATGGGTGGAGGAGCCTAGTGGGCTGCAGTCCATGCGGTCACACAGAGTCGGACATGACTGAAGCGACTTAGCAGCAGCAGCAGCAGCATGATACTGCAAAAGTACAAATACCTTGTTCATTCAAAAGGGAAACATATCTATACATATTTTTCAGAAACTATAAATAGGCAAATTCAATGTAGATTTAAAAATGGAATTTTCTCCAATGATGTATCTGTCAGTCAGTCAGTTCAGTCACTCAGTTGTGTCTGACTTTTTGCGACCCCCATGGACTGCAGCATGCCAGGCTTCCCTGTCCATCACCAATGATGTATAAACACTTAAAAATGAGTAGTAATCACGAGGTGGCTGTGTGATTTCCAAAAATATATATCATATTTAATTTTTAAAATGATTTCGGAAAAGTATTTGCCCACATATCTCAAATATTTCACACAACTATTTCTGATATCTTAATGTTTAATGATTCAGGTAGATTTATGTGTTGTTGGTGGAAAATTATCTCAAAAGATCATGGGAAATAAAAAAGTCTTTGGTGATATGGCATAGGGGCTCTGTTGTTGCCCTTCTTTTAATATGTTTTAACTTTCCAGGTGGCTCAGTGGTAAAGAATATGCCTGCACTGCACAGCTGCAGGAGGGGTGGGTTCCATCCATGGGTTGGGAAGATCCCCTGGAGAAGGGCATGGCAATCCACTCCAGTATTCTTGCCTGGAAAATCCCATGGACAAGGGGAACCTGATGGACCCCAGTTCATGGGGTCACAAAGAGCTGGACACGACTGAAGCAACTGAGCATACAGCACAATCTACATCATATGTGAAGACATAGAAGCATATTTAGAGAAAAACTTGATGCAGAAAATTATGAAGAACAGGTGACGTATTGGGTTCTGAATGAAAATGCAACCAAAGTTTGATAGGCCAAATACACAACATGAAATTTCACAGAGATATAAAAGCTTATTACACTGAGTTTAAAAAATTCATTGCTAACAAAGAAAAGATTTGTGGCTTAACAATACATCATGTTAAAAAAATTATGTCCCAGAAGATTTTAATTCTCACAAATACAATTGTAGAAAACAGTATAAAATAACTTTTATATGGCCATCTCAGCCTCATTTCTATTCACTGGCACGACCAAACAAAATATATTTTAAGTGAGACATTGCCATAATAAAGTTCACCCAAAAGAGATAGATACAAAGACTGAGAAGATTGGTGAATATTTTAATTGCTCCTGTATCTCTACTGCCTCACTGTGGGTCTGGCTCTCAATCAATATGCACGAATTGATGAACCATGGACAGTGTGTATCATGAGGCATAGTTAAAGGAACCGAAAAGTTTCATCTAAAGAAAAGAAGGTTTAAGAGAGTGATAACAGCTGCCTGCAAGTAAAGGAGGGTCTATCATGTAAAAAGATGGGTGAGATTATTTATCTAGTAGTTTCAGAGGAAATTAGACTTTTTTTTTTTTTTTCTGAAATATGATGAAATCTTTAAAATGAGTAAAGGTATACAAAAATGAAATGATAACCTTTTTGAGAGTCCCTTGGACTGCAAGGAGATCACGCTAGTCAATCCTAATGGAAATCAACCCTGAATATTCATTGGAAGGACTGATACTGAAGCTGAAGCTCTAATACTACGGCCTCCTGATGCCAAGAGCCAACTCATTGGAAAGGACCCTAATGCTGGGAAAGACTGAAGGCAAAAGGAGAAGAGGGCAGCAGAGGATGAGATGGTTAGATAGCATCACCAACTCAATGAACATGAATTTGAGCAACTTCGAGGGACAGAGGACAGGGAAGCCTGGTGATCTGCAGACCATGGGGTCGCAAAGAGTTGGACACAACTTAGTGACTGAACAACAAAACAGCCTTTCTGAGTGTGAGCTCTCTATAGTTGAAGGTATTAAGAAGATACAGTCTTATTCAGTTAAAGGAAAGTGGTGGATGGGTATCTGCTTAAACAATTCTAATGGGGAATCTTTCTGACTGTATGTAAAAATATGGCTGGATTTTTTTCTTTATTGTCTTGTGATGTTTCTTATTTTTGTGTTTTCAGTCAGTTCAGTCACTGAGTCCGACTCTTTGAACTCCATGGAATATAGCACGCCAGACTTCCCTGTCCATCACCGACTCCCGGAGCTTGCTCAAACTCATGTCCATCAAGTCAGTGATGCCATCCAACCACCTTATACTCTGTCGTCCCCTTCTCCTCCTGCCTTCAATTTTTCCCAGCATCAGGGTCTTTTCTAAGGAGTCAATTCTTCACATCAGGTGGCCAAAGTATTGGAGCAATAGCTTTAGCATCAGTCCTTCCAATGAATACTCAGGACTGATTTCCTTTAGGATTGACTAGTTTGATCCTGCAGTCCAAGGGACTCTCAAGAGTCTTCTCCAGCATCACAGTTCAAAAACATCAATTCTTTGGTGCTCAGCTTTTTTAATGGTCCAACTCTCATGTCCATTCATGATGACTGGAAAAACCATAGTTTGACTAGATGGACTTCTGTTGGCAAAGTAATGTCTCTGCTTTTTAATATGCTGTCTAGGTTGGTCACAGATTTTCTTCCAAGGAGCAAGCGTCTTTGAATTTCATGGCTGCAATCACCATCTGCAGTGATTTTGGAGCCCAAAAAATAAAGTCTGTCACTGTTTCCATTGTTTCCCTATCTATTTAGCATGAAGTGATGGGACCAGATGCCATGATCTTCATTTTTTGAATGTTGAGCTTTAAGCCAGATTTCTCACTCTCCTCTTTCATTTTCATCAAAGGACTTTTTAGTTTCTCTTCGCTTATGCCATAAGGGTGGTGTTATCTGCATATCTGAGGTTATTGATATTTCTCCCGGCAATCTTGATTCCCGCTTGTGTTTCATTTCGCATGATGAATTCTGCATATAAGTTAAATAAGCAGGGTGACAATATACCACCTTGATGTATTCTATTCCCAATTCTGAGCCAGTCCATTGTTCCATGTCCAATTCTCACTGTTTTGTAGCTTACTCATCCTAAATTTGGGGTGACCTGATGGCTTGGTGGTAAAGAATCCACCTGCCAAAGCAGGAGACATAGGTTCAGTCCCTGGGTGGGGAAGATTCCTTAGAGAAGGAAATGGCAAGCCACTCCTGTATCCTTGCCTGGAAAATTCCAAGGATAGAGGAGCCTGGCAGGCTACCACCCATGGAATTTCAAAGAGTCAGACACAACTTAGTGACTAAATAACAACAATAGTTCTTAAAGTTATAGACCTAAAAGTTAATAGGCCTATTCAATGCTAAAGTTATTCAGGATGAAAATGTTTCATCTAAAGAACACTGGATTTAGTGATTAGAAAATCTTCAGTTCAAAAAATGTTACTTTTTCAGTTTATAATTGAGTAATCAGTAAATCAGCAATCTTAATAAGTTAGGAACCTCCATGATGCCTTCTCAGGTAGCTCAGTGGGTAAAGAATCTGCCTATAATGCAGGAGATGCTGGTTTGATCCCTCGGTCAGGAAGATTCCCTGAAGAAAGAAATGGCAACCCACTCCAGTATTCTTGCCTGGAAAATTCCATGGACAGAGGAACCTGCGTGCTATAGTCCAGGGGGTCATAAAGAGTTGGACACAACTGAGCACACACACACATAAGATGCATTCAATTTCATTAAAATGTAATTCAGAGCTAAGATAGATAATATTGATTGAAAGTGAAAATTACAAGCAATGAGATCCCACTTTGAGAGAAATCCAGTGTCACAATGCGCTTCTGTGACTGCTAGAGCTTCTAGAAGGCCTGCTGTGGCCTTACCGTGCCATACCAGCTCCCTTTTCACAGCCTTCATTGCAGGTTGTAATTGTCAGCAACTTTTCCCTTTGCCCCTCTTCTCCAGGGGCCTGTGAGCTCTGTAGGGGCAGAGATTCCTTCTTACCCACTAAAAGATCCCGAACGCCTCACAAAGAGGTTCAGACTAAGTTCAATAACCATCTGTTGACTAAATTGCATGTGTAAAGTGTGAAATCCTCACTGTTTTAAACTCCAGTATCATTTTACATACAGAATTTATTTTTGGAGAGGATTGGTGAGGACTTTACAGAAAGATGCTGAAAAATATATACCTCACTGGCAATGAAGCCATTTAAAGATCTGATCTTAAAACTTACCCTTATTTTCTAACAACTAGAGTATGCTCTATTACTATACTATTATATACCTACTGCTCAAACTTATTATTTTTAGCCTTCATTTTATTGTGAGCATCAAAATTGCTTAAATACCTCTTAGAATACAGTAGCAACCACTATATAAAGAAAAAAGAAATACTTATTCATCAATTCAACAAACATTTGCTAACAGATGCAGTGTTAAAATGATGAAAATGGAAAAATGAACCACATGCAGTATTTGCTTTTGGAAGTTTTCAGTGAAGTTGGAGAAGCAAATATATAAATAGCTATGTATACCACGATAATAGCATATGAACAAAAGTTGGTGCATTGAAGAGCATTTATATAATAGATAAGGTAAGGTAGATATATCAGAATATATTAAATAAGTCAACACATTTAAGGAGGAACTAACTGATATAAGTGCACTTCCCTGGTGGCTCAGTGGTTAAAGAATCCACCTGCCAATGCAGGAGGTACAGGTTTGACCCCTGGATCAGCAAGATCCCCTGGAGAAGGAAATGGCAACCCACTCCAGTATTCTTGCCTGGGAAGCCCATGGAGAAGAGAAGCCTGGAGGGCTACAGTTCATGGGCTTGCTGAAGAGTCAGATATGACTAAACACTAACAAGTAATGTAAGTAGTAGTTGAAGAGTGGAGGAATATAAAGAATTTCCATCATGTATCTCAAAACCGTGGAGTAAATTATTGAGCTTACTCAGAGCCGGAGGAGCAGAGAATAACATGTAATGAAACGATGAATAAGAGCTATACTTATTATTGCCCTTTGAGGAGTGCTTTGCTGACCACTAAGCTTATGAACTCTATGTTATCACCATTTTTCAGATGAAAAACCAAAGCTAAGAGATTAGTCCAGGTTTCCTAGCTAGTGAATGATAAACTAGAACTGCAGACCACCATCTAATGCCTAGTATTTTTCACTCATATGGAAAAAAAGGTTTTCAGACATGCTTAATTCATTGAAATGAATATTCCATGCACGTACCTCTTTTCTGTAAAATTACTTTGAATTCAAGGATTTTATGCGTAAAAACACTACCTAAATGTGACATAAATTTTACATAACCACATTAATTCTACACAGAAGCACAGTCCTCTGCCTTCCTCATCGTTTTCCTTATCTATCTGCAAAATGACTTAGGAACATTATTGACATTGGAAGCACACAGCAGTTGCTAGCATTAGCAAGAAAACCTATCTTCAAGGTCTTTTTCTTTCTTAAAAAAAATGGACTGAGTAGATGAATGGTTTAGTTTCTTTTCATCATTGTGATGGTATTCTGAATTGATGGCCATGACAGATCTGTTCTTTACTCTAGAAAATAATGACATTTTCAGGGTAAGTTTCTGTCATACACTGATTACCTGGACGGAGATAAAAAAATAAAAAAGACAGTAACCTTAATTATAAGTCTACTTGCTTCTGAGTTCAGAAGAATATTTGCAGGAAATTTTGACTGGAATCATAGCAAACTCCAAACCTTTTCATGTTAAAATTTCCATTTCTGAATTTTTGAATCTCTTACCAGGAAGGTTTGGGGTTTATAAACACAAGTTAAAATGAAATAGAAACAACCTATGCACTTTAATATTTAATGCCAGAGTTATTAGCATTCATGTTAACTTGAGCTTTAAAGTTAGACAGACAGTGATTTTCGCTTTCTGCTTTCACAAATTAACATTGTGACTATGAACAAGTTATTTAAAATTTCTATACTTAAGTATCCTCATCTGCAAATGCAGACATCAAAAGATTTTGGTTATATTAAACAGGTGAGGTGATTTAATATAATGATTAACACAGTGACCTATATTACATTATCTATTGTTATGGGGTTCCAGAAAAAATACGGTTTTTGAAAATCAAGAGACAGCTTCATTTTAAGTTTGTAAAAATTGTTGGAATATTCAGTTAATTCTGTGGATTAAATTGTCTAGAGCTTCATTAGAGACTGAGATATACAACATGAATTTGCCTTTTCTAGTTTGGTTCCTTAGATCATTTTAACTTTTTTGCAAAAATTTGTCAAGGCTGAAAATGAAATGATAACATTCATTTGTAGCTGAAAATTTTAAATCTAACAGATGATAACTGTTGTCAATTACAATGTATTTATTTTATTGAAAAATAAGCTGAAAAAAAAAAGCTGAAGAAGTTTTCATGGCAGTATGAATTAGAAACTAGAAACAAATTTCATTAAAGTTTAATTTTTTGGTGGCGTAATAATTATGCATGTTAGAAATTATATATCTAGTACGAAATCTGGTTTTTATTTTTATAGAAAATTGTGTCCACATTTGGAATTTTCATTTAAAATGATATTTGGCTTATATCTGACATTTCCAGAATTACATAATCAATCTACTCAGTATTATATTTCTTATACTGAGTACCTGGAATGGATGATATTTTAACACCATCTACTATGCAACAAAATTATTTTCAGTAACATTCATGAAATGAAGTAAATTTTAATAATGCATAAAGAGAACCATAAATGTAAAAATGTTAGTTAATTGAACTTTGTATATGTAAGTATGCAAATGGAAACTTAATTAAATGTTATAAAAAGAAAACACTAGTTAGTCCTTTTAATTGCATTAAGCATTTTTAAGATAGAAAAGTAACACATAAAAATAAGCATTTCCAAAGAGAAAATTCTGCACAATTAAGACAATAATTTGCAAATGGAATGACGAACTGAAGTAACTGAAGTTCTGTATCCTTGACTAAATAGTTAGTGGGATCATGTTTATCAGGTATAATGCTTAAACATAGTGATTGGAGTACCACAGACACTGGATAATCCAACCTAGTGCTGTGCTTGTGGAGGCTCACACTGGTGCAGAGGCTACTGTGAGCAGCTCTTCCCAATTTCATGGTCATTGACATAACATTGGCAGCTTGAGATTAGTCACAGAAGGTATAGTAGATACCAAAGAAATAAGGTTATTTCTTCAGGAATCCAACTGTAACACATTTACCAGTACATCACAGATCAAACTGTGAGCACAGACAATTTCAAAACTTTGAAAAGTTACTTTCAAACAATTGTCTGTAATAAGTCCATAGAGTTGGGAACCAACTGTATAACTAGGAGTCCACTGAATTAATTTTTACACAGATAACAACATAACTGGAGAAACTGTTTAAAACTTAGATGGACAAAAAGTGATTTAGATTGTTGGCACATGGTAATAAAAACGGACTGATCTCAAATGTATTTTATTATCGAGCTGCTGCTGCTGCTGCTGCTGCTAAGTTGCTTCAGTCGTGTCTGACTCTGTGAGACCCCAGAGATGGCAGCCCACCAGGCTCCCCCGTCCCTGGGATTCTCCAGGCAAGAACACTGGAGTGGGTTGCCATTTCCTTCTCCAGTGCATGAAAGTGAAAAGTGAAAGTGAAGTTGCTCAGTCATGTCCGACTCTTAGTGACCCCATGGACTGCAGCCTACCAGGCTCCTCCATCCATGGGATTTTCCAGGCAAGAGTACTGGAGTAGGGTGCCATTGCCTTCTCCATATTATTGAGCTAACTTTTACTTTTAAAGCCAACTTGATTGACATAACTTATTTGCATATATTCAAAGTGCAAAATTCAATAAATGCTAACAGTTGCATACTCTGTGAATTACCACCATCATCAATTTAAAAAAAAATTCCCATGACCCCCCAAAAATTCTTCTTGCCCCTGGTCCACAGATATTTCCTATCATACTCAGCTGTAGACAACAACTCATAACTGATAAGGCTTTTGTCCCTGCAGATTAACTTGCATTTTTCTAGACTTTTAAATATATTAAATTATATACCATGCATGCTTTTTATCTAGTTTCCCCCCCCCCCGCCACTGAACATTCAGTGTGTTACATTTATCAGTAAGTCAGCTCTTTTCATTGCCAAGCAAATTTCCATTGAATGCAAGTATCACATTTTGGTTATTCACTCACATATTGATGGGCATTCAGATATGTTTAATTTTGATATATGTTTTCATTTCTTTTTATTCCTAAATTATTAGGAATGGAATGTCTAGGTTTTACGATAGGTTCCTGTTTGACTCTCTTAAAAATGAGGAGTTCTCTCAAGTGTTGTAAGTTGTACCGTTTTACCTTGTATTCAGCAGTGTAGGATAGTTTTAGTAGCAATTCATGCTCACCAACATTTGGTTGGATGGAGCAGTTCATTCTCTCTCAGCAGTCAAAGTAAAAGTCTCATAGACCTTACTGATCTGCCTGAATCACACAGGTTTCTCCAAACCATTAATGGACTTCTATTTACCCAGGCCTGTATCACAGGTCACTGTTGAGGCTGAAATTTGAGTCAGCTTCACAATAACCCATATGTTAAGGGTTGGGACAAAATGGAGTGGTTCCCCAGAGGAAAACTGGGCACCATTAAGGAAGGCTGAATGGATTCCAGGAGGCCAAAGATCAATATAATTCTTCTACATAATTCCACTAGGTATAGAAAACTTTGTTAAGTTTTAAGTCTGTTCAGAAATAACAGCTTTTTAAACTTAGAAATGTACAATTAAAGAAAAATTTTATTTTCAATTGGAATAATAGTGCAATGAAACATAGCAACTAATAAACATATGCTCAGGACATTTAGTAAAAAGCTGATGAGTAGGTGTTGGGAAAAACATATTAAGTTCATTGCTTTCCTTTTTTTTTTTCTTTTTTTTTTATTGAAATTCATGGAAATCTGTCAGTAACACAACTGAGTGTACTTGCTGAACACAGATGGTTGTGTTCTCTTGCTTGGTAGCATAGAAAGCTGGAGAAGGAGGTGCAGATGGCCAGATGGGGGAGGTTTTAGAAATGTGTGTGAGGCCAATGATAACTTTAGAGATCACAAAATTTATGCAAACCTAAAATTTTTAGAATATTTGTTAACCTTAAAACTGATGGTCCCTGACCTTTGAACATCACTGCTGTTATTCAACCTTGGCCTTATAGAAAGGATAAAGAAGAGAAGAGAGATAGGTCAGTCAATTTTCCCATTTTTCATCTGTTTATTAAGTTAGGTCAACTCTCTTTATGTATATGGCTTCCCAGGTGGCTCTGTGGGTAAAGAATCTGCCTGCAATGCAGGAGACTCAGAAGACCCGGGTTTGATTCCTGGATTTGGAAGATACCCTGGAGGAGGGCATGGTAATCTATTCCAGTATTCTTGCCTGGAGAATCCCATGGACAGAGGAGCCTGGTGGGCTATAGTCCATAGGGATTGCAAAGAGTCAGACTCCAACTGAAGCGATTGACCATGCACACACACCTTATGGGTACAGAGTCTGAAGTTTGGTTGGTTATTCAGTTTTCATTCTTTACAAATTGCACATGAATTCTGAAAGTTGTATAACTTAATGAATAATTTCATTAACTTTACATTCTATGTCATACTACTTCCTACCCCTTACTATGCTCATCTGACATTTTAGGTACATACCTTTTAAATTAATTTTTTACTCTCTTTCTTTCTATCCCCTTACTAAAATTAAAACTTTATGAAGAAAGACTATTTTATTTATTCTCTTCATTGTTGTATTCTTTTCACCAAGAGAAATTCCTGGCATGAAATAGATACCTCAAAATACTTGTTCAATATTTTCTGAATTTGTTTTGGATAGACAGAGGGAAGTTAAAGATGAGAATAAGGACTTCATCTGATTTATTTAGTGACATATCTGAGTGGCTACAACAGTGCCCAGAGAAGAGTAGATTCTTAATAACTGTTTGCTGAATGAATTAAAGATATTCTTTAGTCCTTCTTTGTGAAGGAGACAAGGTTAACTATTGAAGAGTGAAAGAAAATAGGAGTTAAGGTGATCTAAACAAATTCTGAAGATCTGTATTATTGTGGGTAACTATAAAAGCAGCCAATCAAAGACCCACAGAAGAACTTTGAAACTAAAGAAACACAGTCTACATGATTATATGATTTCTTTCAACATGTCGCTAGCAAGGACAAGGAAGCACACCACCACCTTCTGAAATAACAGATCTTCTCTCTAGCAAAAGTTGCTGTAACATGTCATGGGATATAGACTGGATAAGAAGAAAAGTGACTTCACTTCTGGGATGGAAGGCAAGCGTATAGGAGTTAGAAGACTCAGTGGACTCAGAGAGAAGAAACGGTGGGATGAGTGACAGACTGAAAACATGATCCATTTTGTCACAGACTGTAATACTGAACATTTGATTGAAGTATTTCCATTTCTAAGTGATGAGATTCTGCCTGAGGCCAAAGTAACATGTCAGCACAAAGTAGAATGGCTTTGTTTGAGGCTCATGCAGCATGGGGAATGGGTGGAAGAGGCCAAAAAATAGAGAACCAGCCTCTAGGTTGAATTTTCAAGAGTCGAGTTGGAGATGTGGACTCTAGAGTCATGTTCAATATGCCCCATGAAGGTGAAAATGACAGAGAAATCTATAGGTGATAGACGTATAAAAGTAAATAGAATGAGCGATAGAGCAGATGGAAAAGTTGATTAGGAGTAGTCTAGAGAGACAACTAAAGCCTCAGAAGAAGAAGAGTGGCCACTTAATGACTTAAAAGTGGCATTAGGGAGCTAAGAGAACGGCCTTGGGATAGGAGGGATGAGTCAAATCCGGGAGCAAGATGCCGTGTTGCAGGCTACTGCAGAACTACTTAGAGAGACATAAGTGGTTTGGACTAGGGCAGTGGAGATGGAAGAGAGATGAGGAACTGTCAGTAAGGGTCATTTTTTGAAGATAAATTCAATAGAGTTGATTAATGAAACTAAACATACAGCACGAAGCTCATCGGTATTTGGTCTGAAAATCAGATGATTGTTAATCTAGGTGGGCAAGGCAAAGAGAGAGGTCAGTTTGAGGGAGCAAAGAAGAGCTTTATTTGGGCTTTATACGTTTAAGAAAGGCTGATGTCTATTCAAGCATTCACAGAAGTACTGGGAACTGTCAATGGCGTTCATATGCATTGTGTCATGGGTTACACTGTCTTACTGATCCAGTGAGATAGATACTAATATTATTTTAATTTAACCAGCAAGGCTTAGAGAAGTAAAGGGATAATGTCAAAGTCATATAGGTAGAAAGCCTTGAGGGCAAGATTTGGACCAAGGCTGACCAAGGAGCAAGAACTCCCAATCACCATCCAAACAGCCACAAACCCTCCTGATGTAGTGGATCCAGGTTTTGTGGTATCTAAAGAATATACAACTCAGGGAGTAGCTTCCCTGCTGGCTCAGACAGTAAAGAATCTGACTGCACTGCAAAAGACTGGGTTTGATCCCTGGGTCAGGAAGATCTCCTGGAGAAGGGAATAGCTACCCACTCCAGAATTCTTGCCTGGAGAATCCCATGGACAGAGAAGCCTGGTGGGCTACAGTCCATGAGGTCACAAAGAGTTGGACACAACTGAGGGACTTTCACTTTCTGTAAGAAAAGGAACACTGTTATAGCTACAAATTTTGATATGGAAGTAAACATTAAAAATGAGAAAAGAATTTATAACAAGTTATATGCTTTAAAAGCTGTGCAATACCACATACATCACAAAACTCTAGAAAATTAACATAATTCTTAATGGTTAACAAGTGAAAACATTTCTATAACATTTTTCCTACACTTCTTGTCTGCAAAAAATCTTTGAATACATCTTTCTATGACAAAGTTCTCATAATGCTATTTTCTATAAAAAAATTGACAGATAAATTAGTTGTGCATTTTTTATGATTTTAACATTTATCAATTTTTAATTATTGATAGTTAAGAAAAGTTTCCTTCAGAGTCACAACTTAGTAATTCTATGTAAATGAGTAGGATTGTTTGGGAATTTATTGGGAAATCTGGAAATTTATTCAAGTCTGGCATACAACATATAACCAGGTGACATATTGTTGAAGCCCCTTCCTAGGTTTTTCAAGATGTGTATGCAGGGGAGGGACCTGGTGAATGCACCTGTAGTGCTGTTTTCTCTCCAAGTAATTGGGGAAAGGAGTGACAGGGCAGGGACGCCTGTGCTTCATGTCACGTAACCTGAGAGCTGGGCTTCCCTGGTAGCCCAGCTGGTGAAGAATCCACTTGCAAAGCAGGAGACCCTGGTCCAATTCCTGGGTCAGGAAGATCCTCTGAGGAAGGGATAGGTTACCCATTCCAGTATTCTTAGGCTTCCTTGGTGGCTCAGATGGTAAAGAATCTGCCTGAAATGTGGGAGACATGGGTTTGATTCCTCAGTTGAGAAGATCCCCTGGAGGAGGGCATGGCAAACCATTTAAGTATTCTCGCCTGGAGAATCCCATGGACAGAGGAGCCTGGCCTGTTACAGTCCATGGGGTTGCAAAGAGTTGGACACGACTGAGCAACTAAGCCCAGCACAGCAACCTGAGAGTTACCCTGCCTGCGTGGCCAGAGAAGGCATTGGCCGCCTCCTCTGACATTCAGCGCCTGGTAAAATTATCAGTTCTCCAGTCATGAGGTGACAGCCAGGGGTTGAAAGTGGAGAAGCTTGGAGAAAATGATGTTTTCTCACAAATTCCTCAAAAATCAGAAAAAAACAAAAAATTGGCATTGCTTTTTCTATTTCTCTTACCTGCCATCCTGCCATGAGTCACTGAGAATAACCTACTAAATATTTATCTTGCTAAAGCTTTTGATTATTTTAAAATATTTCCTGTTTGAAGATTAAGTATAGGAAGAAATGATACACATTCTTTTTATAATTAACTGATCAATAAGGGAAAGGTTTGCCATGATTACACTGGTACTTGAACTCACTGTCATAAAACAGTGACCGAACTTAAATTGTGCATGGTTTTCTTTCTTCCTTCAATTAATTTTTCTTTGAAATAGTGATATGTTCAGGACTCTTTCTGCTATTATATAACACTGTGAAATGAGAATAGGTAGGTAGTTCACATTTTTGTATCCTTAGGCTGAAAGGTAGTCAAGGACTGGAATAATCATTACAGAAGAGCAACTCTTTGTCCTGGTTGGAAAAACATTATGGATTTAAAGAAAGAGAAACAGTATGAGAATTTTTTAAAAGCCAGGAAATTGGTATAAAAAAGTGGTTTCTGGGATGTTTGGAATCCCATTAAATCCACTTTCCCTTCCATATGTTTAGTAAGCTGAAAGGTATCATGGGGGCACCTTGACTCAATTTAGCATGCTTAATGGAATTTCAGAATTCAGTATAACTAGGATGGCCAACTCCCACCAGTCCAGGGCTCCATTTCATTCTTTAATTGATATAACAGAGTGCCCAGACTCAATGCTCCCACCTGCTCAATTCAGTAGGAAGCCCAATTTGATATGTCAAAACTTCCTATGGGTCCTTACTGTCCTAGCTGCTTGCTAATGGGTCATAAATTCATCCTAGAGGCCTGGAGAGTCCTCATGGGGGCCACAGGGTGGTCATCCCCAAAGTCATCAGTGTACAGATAAGCCTCTCACTGTCCAAGGACAGGAAATCACTGAGCCCACAGCATATGGACTCACATTGTCCTCCACTGCACCTTGACCTTCTCTCTGAACTCAGTGATCCTTTTGCTACACTTGGCTAAGACAGTAGTAGGAAAGAGGATCCCTAAACTAGGTCTCTGTCATCAGTCAAGGGCAGGCCTATACACAGGGGCAAGGTTTGTGTGGGGATTAAATCTTCCATAATGTGAGAGTCCTTTTAAATACAAAATCATAAGTTTGAAATACATAATTAGGTGCAGAGGTAAATATTTCTTTTGAGTGAGGAAACACATCATAAAATGTTGCAGAATCACTAGATTCAGGTCTCTTTAAGATTTACTTTAGCTAATTTTCCAGAAATGGTTCATACAAATGGTCCCCAAGTATACTCTGGATAAAGGTGAGTCCCTAAAAGGGAAACTCCATTAGCTTCATAATAAATTCACTCCTCACTTGGATGGTGTCAGCTCTGGGTGCATTGTTGATTACCAGGGGCTTTGCCAGGAATATTTGGCCCTGACAGTCTGGATGCTTTGTGTAAAGCCATCGGTGAGGCTGCCTCTGCCTGTTGGTGCCTGGAGAGCACTCAGAGAATCGATCCATTTAGACCACCATCTCCTCTCCCTCACTTCCTTGTCAAGACTGGTCCTGACATGTAAGCCTGGATGGTAGCAGGTCTTTTGAGATTTGAAAAAAGATACGACCTCCTTTAGTTTTTATCTAGTGAAGGTGCAGCCCTTTGACAAAATGAGCATCTCTACTACCACGGACCATGTTAATTTTATCCAATTGTATTTATTTTTCCTATTGGTAGTAAAGGATGTACAATGAAGAGATCTCTAAACCCCAACACTTGTCTCCTCCTGCTCTGCAATTCTGCCCTTCAATGTTAGTGTTCCTGGATAGCATTACAGAAATGTATTTTGCAAATGTAAACAAATGTGTGTGTCTGTTTTTAAGGTCTTCCATTTTTTTGTAATGCACTAGAATAGATTCATTATTACAACTTGTTAGAATTCTCTGGTGAAATGATCTGGGTACAATGCTCTTAGGAGAGGTAGACAAGAAGGAAATTCTTTCACATATTTCTCTGTTTCTTTCAGAGTGAAGTCTTGTCTCGTATTGGGTGGGGCACACGGTTCTCCTCTGTTAGTGTTTGCCCGGCATAACTTCCCCCTTTTGTTTTAGCATAGCATTTGCTTTGAAATCTAAATAGTCTTTTTTTGTGCTACCGTGTGTTTAGTCTAATTACACTTACTGATATGACTGATTTTATTCCATTTTAGTATTTTATTTATTTGGATTTTTAAAAAATTATACTTTATTTTTATACTTTTAGTTAAGATTTTTTATATTGGAGTCTGTTTTACTGTTTTAGAGTTTTCTTTTTCTTTTCACAACTTTAAAAATACTTCATAGGTTCCTTAAGAATCCAGTAGTGGTACACAGGTATATCTATTATACCTTGGTACTGTTAAATATACTCAGTATCTTCACTATTTGTTAAAGATGAGATCAGAACATTTACTCATCTAACTTCAGCTCATTTTCTAATTACAGCAGATTATAGTATATACATTTTTACTCAATCTCATAATCTTAACATTTGCCTCAATATTTGTTTTCATAGATAAATAGATTCAGTAATCACCACAAACTTCTTTGCTGTGGCTTTTCCAATCATTTCTTGGTTGGTTAAATCTTGCTCACAGATAGATTCCTCAAGAACAGATGGGAACAATTCCCTTGAATCCTTCTTAAATATATATGTTGAAATAGTATTTTATTTCAGAAAGGTCTTAATAAATTATATTTTAAAATACTTGTGTTATTTTCTTTTATTTCAATTGATTCTATAATTCCCACTATGGTATCTTGGGTCTCCATGGCTTATTTCCCATACCTATGAAGATGTAATAGAATATCATGAGCTGTTTTTGTTTGTTTTAGTATTTTCTTTTTCTTTTTCTCTTTATGAAGAAAAGAATTTGAAAAGGAAATCTGATCATGAGAAATAAAGAAATCTTTTAATACTCATGCCTCTGTTGTGGTCAAACACCAGCATGTAATTCAGCCAATGACCTTCTCCTGGTCTTATTTAAGTTACACTGGGATATGCAAGTGGGTGGTCCCAGATTGCTGACAGCATTATAGGTCTTGCTGGAGCTTGGAACAGAGTCTTGGTCCAATGTAATGAATGGCAATTAGAGGGAAACCTTAGGCCCCCCCAAACTATGTCATCCACCCAAAACACAGTGATAGTTACTCTGCGGACTTTGAGATGTAATTTTTCAAAGCTTCACTTATAGGCTACCCATCTCCTTCTAGAACCTTCTGAAGATGTTCAATGTTATCTTAAGAGACAATCTCTACAAGAATAGAAATCAGATTCTATAAGACCATAGAGAACAGACCAAAGGGCAATTCCTCATGGCAGATGTCTACCCTTGGCAATGACAAAGAGAGTGGACCTGAGTGTCCTGAAGGAAAGGGCATAAGAATTTCAGGCCTCCCATGTAACTGATTTATTATCCAGAGATGTAGGTTTTACAGCCAAGAAATAATCACATTGGCAGGTTAAGTCCCTAATGTTATGGGGTCAGACCAGGTTCAGAGCTTCTGCAGGGGCAGCTAGCTCAGTCTTACACTGGATTCCCAGATTCCCTGCTCTTTGGTTCTCTGAGTGTTCATCTGATTTCCTGCTGTAATCAGAAAAAGCCTTGCTAGTGACAATCTGTAACTGTCAGGCACAGGGACAGAAAAGGGTCTCTAGATCCAAGGCCTACATGATAAAAAAGAAAAAGAATCTAAGGGAAGTGAGTAGCGCCTGTAAAAAGTGCCAAAACATACCTCTGATTTAATTCTTCAGCTGCTCAGCTAGTTACGTATCTGCTATTCTATAGATATCACACATATTTTCCTATTTTCAGTGTTTCCTCTTTTCACTTTCTCTCAGAGATAGAGTAGAATGAAATATTTCTCCCTCCATATACTGCAATCAATTTTATCAGTAAGTACGGATCTCAAAATAAAACCATCCTGACCCTCTCATAAAAGAAGGTATTTTCAATTGCTTGCTGATAGCTTAGAAGTACACATCATTTTTCATACTCATACCCCTGGTAATTTGTCATGTGTTTGGACATTTCATTATCAGCAATATTTTACTATCTATTCATCTCTGCTCTTTCAAGAACCTGCTTTTAACATTAAGACAATAGACTTCATCTGGTCAATAAAAGAACATTCCAATATGGGGTGATTAAGGAGATTAAACCAGTCAATTGTAAAGGAAATCAAGCCTGAATATTCTTCGGAAGGACTGATGTTAATGCTGAAGCTACAATACTTTGGCCACCTGATGCTAAAGAGCCAACTCATTGGAAGAGACCCTGATGTTGAGAAAGATTGACGGTAAGAGGAGAAGGGGGAGACTGAGGATGAGATGGTTAGATAGCATCATTGACTCAATGGATATGACTTTGAGCAAACTCCAGGAGATAGTAAGGCTTCCTAGGTGTCACTCATGGTAAAGAACTGGCCTGCCAATGTGGGAGACATAAGTAACACAGGTTCAATCCCTGGATTGAGAAGATCCCCTGGAGGAGGGCATGGCAACCAACTCCAGTATTCTTGCCTGGAGAATCCCCATGGACACAGGAGCCTGACGGGATACAGTCCATAGTGTCGCAAAGAGTTGGACACGACTGAAGCCACTTAGCATTCACACATGCCAGGAGATAGTGGGGGACAGAGGAACCTGGCATTCTGCAGTCAGTGGGGTCACAAATAGTCAGACACGATTTAGTGCCTGAACAACAAGAATGTACACTAGCATGTCAGACAACTTGGTTCAAATGGGCACTTTAGTCAATTCTCTCAAAGCCTTGAAAACAGAGATCATGTCCATATTCAGCTCATAGGGTTGTGATGAGGATAAAATTCAGAGAAGGCAATGGCACCCCACTCCAGTACTCTTGCCTGGAAAATCCCGTGGATGGAGGAGCCTGGTAGGCTGCAGTCCATGGGGTCACTAAGAGTCGAACACGACTGAGTGACTTCACTTTCACTTTCCACTTTCATGCATTGGAGAAGGAAATGGCAACCCACTCCAGTGTTCTTGCCTGGAGAATCCCATGGACAGAGAAGCCTGGTGGGCTGCAGTCCATGGGGTCGCACAGAGTCGGACACGACTGAAGCGACTTAGCAGCAGCAGCAGCAGCATTGGGCACCTCTTATATGAACTGAGGGGCTAGAGAATAACAAGATACAGAGGTCAGAGAAAGCTGCTCCAGCGTTTTATTTGGGCAGAAAGCTGAATGAACTGAGAAAACAAGTCATGCAAACACCAGGGAAAAGAACTTTCTAGGCAGAAAAAAGAGCAATTTCAGGGTACTCTGCAGGGAATATTATTGCCATGTTTGAGAAGCTGGGTGAATTGTGATATCATCAGTGAAGTCATGGCATACATTTTTTTAGTGTCCAAGTGTCCAAGTGTTAATCACTCAGTAGTGTCTGACTCTGCAATGCAGGGCTTAGAAAGTTTTTCGTAAGTATTAGAAATTCTTTTTAGTATCTGAATCTCAGAAACATAAATATCTCCCCTTTTTATTATTCTGTTTAATGTAAGAGAATCTACTTATGCTAATCATTGAACCAAGACTCTCTTATTCTTTAAGTCAACAGGCTTGCTGCTGCAAAAAGAAGTAAGTTGACTGGATTCTTCTTTGGGACAAAGAAAGGAGCAATGATTTAAGACTTGCCTTATGCAGAAGTATGACAGGATAATGCTGTGCTTTTCTGAACTTGGGTTGTCTATACTGATGACCTCCAGGAGACAGAGCCAGAAGTAGGTGGTGGGAGAGCTGTACTGCACAGAACTCCCAGAACCAGGGGATTTCTAAAGCTTTCCAGACTGAGAAGTCACAGTCTCCACACAGAATGTATTTTGGAAGGGTGCTTCTCCTCTGTTGGAGAAGATATCTATTACATGAGGAATAGTTATTATAGAAAATTATTTTGTTTATAAATAAATAGTATTTATTGTGGAAATTAATAACATGTTAATTAAGAAGGTACAGACCTAAAAGAGGAAGAGCAAAGGAAGGAGAAAAGGATGGAGGAGGAGGAAAAGGAGGAAGAAATCATCTATTAAGCTATCAGACAAACATACTGTTCATGTTTTATTTATTCTTTTTTTGCATACTGATTCTATGAAAATATGCAAAGATTTTTAAATGATATCTTTGTTAGCCTACTATGTTCACTCCACATTTGATCTTTACCATCTTTTCCTGACCATAAATACATCTGAGCACATCTTTTTTTAGTGGCCACATAGTTATCCAACAAATTTGACCCAATTATTTACCCAATTATTGTAACCTTATGATAACCTCCCTCTAACATGTTAAAAATGTTTTCTCTTCACATAAAGCAATTATGTTTCCAATATGCATGGAAGAAAACAATATATAATGATAACAATCTCCCACCAATAAGGTCACAACTTCAATAAGTTTGTAGATTACTGAACCCAGATAACCTTACTGGTGTAGTCACTCACCCAGAGCCAGACATCCTGGAATGTGAAGTCAAGTGGGTGTTAAGAAGCATTACTATGAACAAAGGTAGTGAAGGTTAACAGAATTCCAACCAAACTATTTAAAATCCTAAAAGGTGATGCTGTTAAAGTGCTGCCCTCAACATGTCAGCAAATTTGGAGAACTCACCAGTGGCCATAGGACTAGAAAAGGTCAGTTTTCATTCCAATCCCAAAAAAGGGCAATGCAAAAGAATGCTCAAATTACTATACAGTTGTGCTCATTTAATATGCTTGCAGGGTAATACTCAAAATCATTCAAGCTAGACTTCAGCAGTACATGAACCGAGAACTTCCAAAGGTACAAGCTGGGTTTCAAAGAGGAAGAGGAACCAGAGATCAAATTGCTGACATTCATTGGATCGTGGAGAAAGCAAGAGAGTTTCAGTAAAACATCAACTTCTGCTTCATTGACTACTTGAAAGACTTTGACTATGTGGATCTCAACAAACTGGAAAATTCTTAAAGAGATGGAAATACCAGACCATCTTACCTGTCTCCTGAGAAAACTGTATGTGGTTCAAGAAGCAACAGTTAGAACCTTATATGGAAAAACTTACTGGTTCAAATTGGGAAAGGAGTACGACAAGGCTTTACATTGTCACCCTGCTTAGTTAACTTCTATACAGAGTACATCATGCAAAATGCAGGGCTGGATGAATCACAAGCTGAAATCAAGATTGCTAGGAGAAATACCAATAACCTCAGGTATGCAGATAATACTACTCTAATGGCAGAAAGTGAAGAGGAACTAAAGAGCCTTTTGAGGAGGGGGAAACAGGACAGTGAAAAAGCTGGCATAAAATTCAACATTCAAAAAATTAAGATCATGGCATCCAGTTCAATAATTTCATGGAAAATAGAAGGGGGGAAAGTGGAAGCACTGTCAGTGGGTTCCAAAATCACCACAGATGGTAACTGCAGCCATAAAATTTAAAGGCACTTGCTCCTTGGAAGGAAAGCTATGAAAAACCTAGACAGTGAATTAAACAGCAGAGACATCACTTTGCTGACAAAGATCTGTGTAGTCAAGGTTATGGTTTTTTCAGTAGTCATGTACAGATGTGAGAGTTGAACCAAAGAAGGTTGAGTGCCAAAGAATTGATATTGATACCTTTGAACTGTGGTGCTGAGGAAGACTCTTGAGAGTCCCTTGGACAACAAGGAGATCAAATCAATCAATCCTAAAGGAAATCAATCCTGAATATTCATTGGAAGGACTGAGGCTGAAACTGAAGCTCCAATACTTTGGCCACCTGATGCGAAGAACTGATTCACTGGAAAAGACACTGATTCTGGGAAAATTATGTTTCCAATATGCATGGAAGAAAACAATATATAATGATAACAATCTCCCACCAATAAGTCTGTAGATTATTGAACCCAGATAACCTTACTGGTGTAGTTACTCACCCAGAGCCAGACATCCTGGAATGTGAAGTCAAGTTGAAGGCCAAAGAAGGAGGAAGCAGCAGAGGATGAGAAGGTTAAACAGTATTACTGACTCAATGGACATGAATTTGAGCAAAGTCTGGGAGATAGTGGAGGAGAGAGGAGCCTGGCATGCCTCAATCCATGAGGTCACAAAGAGTTGGACATAATTTAGCGACTGAACGACCACAACAACAATAAACAACTAGATAGAACAGCGTCTATCTGCATTTAAAAGTTTAGGTAGGTAGGCAGATAGACAGAGAGACAGACAGTTAGAAAGATAGATGGACTGTTAGAACTATTTAGTTTACTGACATCCTTAATATACAAATAAGGTCTTAGACTCCTTGTTAAGTTTCAGCCATGGACCATCCCACTCTGAGTACAGCTGCTCACGGATTAGGATGTGCAAATGATGCAAGGCACTGGGTCTGTAAAGTAGGGCCCAGAATCTGCAGCATCAACTTTACCTGGTAATTTGTTAGAAATACTAATTATCTGGCCCCAACCCAGACCAGATATCAGAAGCTCTAAGGATATGGCCCAGCAATCTATTCTAGCAAGACCTCTTGGTGATTCTGATGCACACTCAAATTAAAGAATTACAGAAAGAGGGAATATGGCAGCTGAATACTGTCACTACCAGTAAATAGACCTGTGACTTCCCACCAGTTACATCCTCTGGGCTTCGTTTTTCTCAGTCACAAAACATCAAAAACAGGAAAAGGGAACAAACATTATATTTATAATCACAGAAGTGCTATTATAGATTAAATGGCACTCTATAAGAAAGCAATTGATGGTGCCTAGCATAATAAATACCCGTTGATCATTTAAGAACCTATTATGTGATAGACACAGGAACACACAGTAAAGAAAGTAAATACATTCTTGGCCTTCATTTAGCGAGAGAAGAGCAGTTGTGTTTTTTAAGCAACTAAATATCATATTTGCCTTGATAACATACAACTGAGACCCAAGGAAGGGAGTGGCTAATTCTATTTGGGAAGGACAGAGAGTCAGGAAAGTCTTCATAGACGAGAAGACTGTGAGCCATAGAGAGACCGGGGTAAGCTGTCTTGGAAGTTTGAAAAGTCCAGGCTTGTACAGGGGGCAAGAAGAGGTCACTCTTTAGACATGAATGACACATGAATGAGACACAGAATTTCCTGTCATATTGATGTCTGCCAGGAGAGGAAGAGTCAAAGAGGAAGCCACAAGTATTTAGAAGGAACAAAATTCAAGAAAGAGGAAAAAGATAAGGTAAAAAGCAAGCAAGATCATGGAGGTCTTAAATGGTCTTTATATTTCAGCTTCCAAGCAATGTCAATTTTCCTCTTTTTCTTTAAAACATTCTTCTAAAGAAAACTGCATTTTAAAAATAGTATTGATGGAAGAAAAGAAATTACAGAAAGGCTATATCACAATTTGAAGCCCAGTGGAAAGGTAAAGTGACCTTAGGAACTTTTTAATATTTCTTTTCTTTCTCTCTTTCTCTTACTAATTGCCTGAAGGAAAGCAAGCCATCATCTTTCAGGGAGAGGAAACTGGGGTGAAAGGGGAGGAAAAGAGGAGAGAAGAAACAAAGAGGTAAGGAATAGAAGGAGCTCTTTGGGGATTCCCATATGCCGGGCCAGGAGCCTGCAGCCGACCTTCAGATACACTGAAGTAAATCATTTACTGCCTTTGGATTTCTTTGGCTCCTCTGTGGCCCATTATTGATGACTGAGTTCTTTGTACATAGTTATTTTTAATGACTTTGTTCCCAAACTAAGCACTTGGTACCATTGTGCCAGTACAGCCCCTCTGAAAATTGACCACTTTGTTCTGTTTAGAAAGAACTATAGATTTACAAATGCAGAAAATAAAACAGTGTCCATAAAGTAGATGTTCTGGGTCCTCTGTTAGCTTATTCTACATTTAAAATGTTTTCCCAGTCAGTCATAATCATGATTTACAGCTTTGCTCAAAGATAGAGGCCTGAGACCATCCACCCTCTAACTCAACTGAGGATGACTTGAGTCCTCACTTCCTCTGCCTTCAAATCTTCAGTGAGGACAGGAGAAATCATGATGCTCTGTGTAAATATACAGATGTGCATTCTTGCTGTGTAGCTCAGGTTTGAAGTTTTCTACTCTAGAAGACATTTACCACTTTCCCTTGTTTTTCCCAAATATGAAGTCAGTCTTAGAATAAAGGAAAGTTCGTTTAGAGATCATGATGCTCGTTTCAATATAATTAAATTGCATACACATAGTCACACTCAGGGAGAGCTGGAACGTCAGCTTCTAATTTGCCACCAAACAAACATTGTCTCCGGTTATTTTCCAGAGCCTAGGGTGGTAACTTTAGTAATTGAAGAGGGGAATAAACAAAGTTAGCATAAAATTATAGTCTGACACAACCTTAAATTCTGCATTTTAAGATCGGGGTGAGCTCATCTGTCACGAGGCCTAAAATAAACAAGTGTCCAGGATGGAAACAATAGTGTAGTTAAAAGTCATCCGCGCAAGTGACTCAAGCTTTCGAAGTGCCTTCTGCCTGGGGCAAAGTGAATTCTGAGGGATGAATCTGACAATCTCGCTTTCAAGACAGTAACATGTTTAAACAACCACCACAAAATGGACTCACACAGACACACGTGCTTTTATTCTCTTTGTAAAATGTTGAAAAATAATCGTGTTGATAAAACATAAAAGTTATTGGGTTGTCCGTGTTCTGAGTTACAAGGTGAATGCCAGAGGATTTACATTTTTCAGAACTTCGAATGGTTGGGAAATGGAAAGAGGAAGTGAAATGAAGTGCCTCTCTGCCTGAACTGTAACAGACCAAGGGACAAGACCCAGGAACAAATATCAAGGACTTGAAGAGTCTTCACGCTTCCCCATCTCAGTAAATGGAAAGTCTTATGTTTCCAATTGCTCAGACCAAACTGTTGGGAGTCTTGACTCCTTTCTTCCTCTCCTGTCTTACGTCTAGTCACGCTGTAAATTCCATCAGCATGGGCATCAATCAGCCTGGCCCTAGTGACTGTCATTGTTTGCCAGTTTTCTTATCATAGTAGATTGTTTATTGGTCTCCTGTTCCCACAATTGCCCCTTTGTATTCTCTTTTCAACCCAGCAGCTGAATGATACTGTTAGAATTTAAGCCAAACCATAACAATGACTATCCAACTCTCTGAGAGTAAAGCCCAGCTGGTTTATAGTATCCTAAAAGCTTCCCTTGTGGCCCAGCTGGTAAAGAATCTGCCCACAATGTGGGAGACCTGGGTTTGATCCCTGGGTGGGGAAGATCCCCTGGAGAAGGGAAAGGCTACCCACCCACCAGGCTATCCCCTGGAGAAGGGAAAGGCCTGGAGAATTCCATGGACTGTATAGTCCATGTAGTCGCAAAGAGTCAGACACGACTTAGTGACTAAACCACCACCATTATGAGTTTTGGTTAAAAATAATTATTTTCATCAGTAAAGATTTTCCTGACCACCTTACTTAAAGCTGAAGTTTCCTCCTTTACTCTCAGGATTCCCCAATTCCTTTCATTATTTCTACCACAGCAGCAATTATCTCCTACAGAATACACATTTTATTTATTTGTTTATTATATGTTTCTTTTATCAGGGATGTTTGTTTTTTATGGATGTTTCCACAGTGACTATAATAGTGGCCCTTAATAGTCATTTAGATGATAAAAACAACATCTTCAAATAATGTAAACTGTACCACTTATAAGAGGGCTTCCCTGCTGTCAGTGGTAAAGAATCCACCTGCCAAAGCAGGAGATATGTTCAATCCCTGAGTCAGGAAGATCCCTGGAGGAAGGGAATGGCAACACACTCCAGTATTATTGCCTGGAGAATTCCATGCCTGGCGAGTTACAGTACATGGGGCCTCAAAGAGTTGGACACGATTGAATGATTAAACAACAACAACTTCTTATAAGACCAGCTTTGCTCTGGTTCACTATCAATATTTGGGAAACAGATATGAAGAACCACAGGACTCATAAATAAAAAGAGGGGAAAAGAATTCTGAAGAAACTGTGACTATCCAAAGAAGTGAAGTACCCTTGCTTCACTGGTTTTGTGGCTCCATGGGACAGTCCGTTGACTCATTTCTCTCCCAGGCCCAACAGATGTCATTCTAGAATATTTAGAAGCAAATACGTAGGAAAGAGGAAACAATTTTAAAGACTGGTTTATGAGCAATTAGCCAACAGCATTTCCTAAATTCATTAAGGGTCTGACAACACTGTCCATATTTCCAAATCACAATGATATTCCCTGTAAAACACACATCTAGCATTAAAAAGTGTTAGTAATAATGCTACCAATTTCATTCATAATTTCAACTTTGATTTAAAATAACAGGTCTACTTGCCTCCAGACTAACTTCTCTAAATGCACTCTGGCTTTATTTAGGCCCTGGATTAATGAGGCCATTCTAATTTTTCAAACATGGACTAGGATTAGAATTCTCGTAGCATGACCAAAGAAATGGCTTGGGCAAAAGAGATGAAGTAAAACTTTCCTTCTTGCCATTCTGAAGTGAGGCAATGCACGGCACTGAAGACCTTCAGCTATGGTTGTGTGGTGTCTTAAACTGACCCCGATGGACCTGTAACAATGCACACTGGTGTCCGCCGTTTGCTTCCAACCGTCATGGAGTGCTTTCAGGCTTGCTTCCCTGGGGTGGTGGAAGGAATAATGAGTTAGAAGTGAAAAACAAAACTTTTAGGTAATAAATAGCCTCGGTGAACGATAACATGGATGAATCTACCCAAGACTGTCTCTCAGAGGCTGAAATGAGTCACTTCACATTTAAAGATATTGCAACAACAAATTCAGATGCACAGAGGACTCATTTTCCAAACAATGCTCTCAGGTCTTATGTTTCACTGGAGAAGTCGAATCACAAAAATTAGAAAGCACCTCCTGGTCGGTACCCTAAAGAGGCATACAAAATTGCCCATTCTATTATTTTCAGAGAAAAAACATCTTACTGCACTGAGCCAAGCAGATGGTGGAAAAGGACCCTTAAGGAATCCAAACCATTAAGGTAGGAGCAGCTTGGAAACCAGACCGAATCCCTGTGACACCAAGAGTTCCTCAGACCTGGAAAACTCCACGTGACATGGCATTTTTCACTCTCCCTGAGAAATCTGATGTTTATAAGGACAGTCTCCGTCTTGGTCTTTTCTGTTAAAAATGAATCAATGACTCAAAGTCAAATAGTTTTTTTTAACGAGAAGAATTCTTTACACCCCTGTCCATCTTTATGGCCAACAACAAAATATATAAGAACTGAAAGTACCAATTATTAATACCTTAAAATTGTTTCTCCTCACAAGAATTATTTTTTGGTTTGGGCTGTGTAGCATGAGCATTTGTCCACTCACATTTTCCTTAGCTGCTTACATGGCCATGTGCACGTAATATCCCCCCTTTTTTTTAAAACTAAACTTATTGCTACTTTTCATTTCATCCCCTCTGTGCTTCATCAGCCTTTCTGGGTACCATGCAGTGGAGTTCAGAGATCAGCATAAAAAAAAAATCTCAGTTAAGAACATCTGAAGAGCTTTGTAAGGCTGTGTAAATATACAGAAACAAACTCACCTATATCAAAAGCGTGAATAACTCCTGAACAGTAATTCAAGGTCAGTGATTTGCTTTTATCCCTTTCCAGCACTTTGCATAGCTGGCAGCTCTCCATTCTTTGGGGAGTACAGGGAAGACAGAGTCCACAAGACTTCACAGTCTCAGCCAGAATTTCCATAATCACATCAACAGATGGAATAATAATCACCACCAAAGTCACTGCACAATCTTTCTAATGCAAGGAAACTTCCTCCTGCTTCATTTCAAAACCATTTCCACTGGCAATTTAGACACTCGGTATTCTTATTTTCTGGAAATGTTGCCAAGTTAATGTGATTCTAAAATAACTGATGAGTCCAAGCCCTGCATTTGAATTCAATGCTCTGGAGGGAGCCACTGAATGCGTGTAGGGAGCTTGAGCAAAGGCAAGGCTCTCTTCAGTGCTACCTGGAAGCCTGTGATGTTCTTGGCCCCTAGAAGTGGTGAATGCAAGGCCAGTCACACTCAACACTGTCTCTAGGCCACCTGGGCCCTGCCTCCACGGCTGCAGTTTTCAGTCAGTTTCAAACTGTACTTGATGGTGTCCTTCCCCGGCCTCTAGGTAGTACGTTCTCTCTGTGGTCTTGATTATCCCAAAGAGAAAAGCCAGTTACATGAACTATCTTGTCAAGTATATCATACCAATAAATTTAGATTCATACTTTCTAGAATCTGGTCTGCTATTGTACTTAATGTTTATTGCTAGACAACAGCTCTGAATCTTCCCAAGAAGTGCCATTTGAACAGCCTGACAAATTTAAGTTAATCATTAAAGAAACCTGAAAAGTATGTCTATTGTGTACATTTTAAAATTAGTTGAAATTTAAGGTTTTATTGATACATGCACTGTCTGAGAGCATTTAGAAACAGACATTGGTTTCTCAAAATAATTATTCTAATTATTCATCTATGAGAGAATCTTTTATTAACATAATGTCCAGGTCACATGCATGGACAGTCTGAATAATCATGAAAGTATAATACTAATATGAATCTCTCTTCCACTTTTTTTAAAATTTTATTTTATTTAACTTTACAATATTGTATTGGTTTTGCCATATATCAAAATGAATCTGCCACAGGTATACATGTGTTCCCCATCCTGAACCCTCCTCCCTCCTCCCTCCCCATACCATCCCTCTGGGTCATCCCATTGCACCAGTCCCAAGCATCCAGTATCGTGCATCGAACCTGGACTGGTGACTCTTAAGACTTCATAAAGTGTCACAGTAATTACTACATATGTACATATGTTTACATAATCTCCTAAAAAGATAATGAAAACAGGGGAGAAAGAATCTATTATTTAAGCAGAAAATTTTATTGAGATCTACTGATATATGTCAAGCATTATAAAAGACTTTAAGAAGAATACAAAGAATCTTTTTTTCTCTTTGTACATTCTATCTCCTTGAAGTTTATATCATTTTACATAGGATCAGCTGTAGTCTAATTGGAAGTCTCTGAAATCTATGTTTATAATAGCAATCTCTCTTCGAAGCTTTACACCAACATTAACAACTATACTAGTTGGCATCTGTTTTTTATAGGGAAGGGGAGGGTTTAAAGTTGCTAGAAAAAATGCATGATGCCCAGTTAAATTTGTTCCAAACTTATGGGACAAATTCACACTTTAAAAAAAAAAAAAAAGGCTAATTTTTTATCTGAAGTTCAAAGTGAGCTAGGCTTCCTGAACTATAATTTGCTAATTCTGGCAACCCTGGGGTGGAAGCTGGGATCAGTTTTTATTCTTTCATGTTTTGATCTTTGCATTTTCCCATCTCCTATAACTCGGAGCAATAATCAAGCCCTAAGCATTTCCTTGTCTCAAGGATTTTTCAGGATATACTTTCCTTGTTGAAACTCTATGAAAAGATTATCCATGATGTTTAAAGAGAAGAGGAGGGAGAAAGAAGATGGAGAAGGCAGAAGAGTGACTTGAGGGAGACATTTCCCTTAGATGACAGAGATCAGAGATGGGCAGGTCTTGCATTTATAAGGAGCCAGCACATTGTTCACAAGCACTTGTCTAACAAGGATGATAAGGCAAGACGTTGAAGAGGATGATGTGGAAGAAAGGTGTGTCTAGAGGGTAGTACACATGATTCCAAAGTTCCTGGCCCCACTATTCAGTCACATGGGTCAGCAGTGAGTTGCCTAGAAGCAGTGAACATATTACACCTGCAGGTTCTATGTGCACAAAATGATGGGTGCTTTGATGAAAACAGTGTCAGCTGCTGACACTTTTTTTTTTTTTGAATGCTTTGGCATCAAATAATAATACCAAGAATTTTCACACCAGGGGATTATAAGTAAATTTCCTCCTACACACCAGAACTATGGGCACTTAGAGTCTAATGCAATTTGATTTAAAGGGAATAATGAAAATCAGGTATTCCATATTACATTTATGGTATCAAGTTCAGACAGTTTGTGGTAGACACCAATGGATACTCACCCCAAACCATTTATTTTCCCAAATGTATCCTTGTTGGCAGATTGCCTTCTGCTCTAAGAGCTGAACATACTAGAAATTGCTATCTCAGCTTCCTTATAAACGATGAGTATATGACCCAATTCAGGCCACTAGGACCTGGAGAGTTTCTTCTCTGATTAAAACAAAAAAACAAGTCATGCAAAAAAACAAAAATAAAAACAAAAACCTATCATAAGGGAATGGAAAGATGCTCATAGGTACGATGATGTCATTGAGTCATTTGTTAGTCAACTCTGTAATGGCCATGTTTCAGAACCTTTTTGTTTTATGAGACAATAATGTTTTTAGACATGTTTAGATGGTTTTTCCATTATTTGCATCTAAAAGAACTCCCAAATGATACAACACTACTGTTATAGATTGGGTTTTCTATAAGCAGATGCTGAAATGCAGTTTAGGTGCATAAAGTTTATTAGGGACCAAAAACTAAAAAGGAAAGATTAAGCAACAGAAACAGGCAGAGGAAAAAGTTGAACTGGCAAGGAGCTTCAAAGAAAGTATTACCGGTCACAAGATCGTGCCCAGGTCACAAAGGCCAGAGCTTTACGTTCCTGCATCTCTTGGAAACTGGGTGCAAGCTACCCCAGGAGGGATGTAACCTCAAGCAAGGGAGTTCTGTGAAGCTAAGGCAAATCTGATGGTGAAGACAGGTGGGTGGTGACTTCCAACCAGGTGCCCTGCTGCTAACCATCAAGCCTTTTCTTGAAGGGTGATCTGGGTATCTTCATTTCCACAACAGCTATATGCACACATCTATATATACGTATGGCTTCCCTGGTGGCTCAGAGGATAAAGCGTCTGCCTGCAATGCAGGAGACCCAGGTTTGATCCCTGGGTTGGGAAGATCCCTGGAGAAGGACATGGCAAACCACTCCAGTATTCTTGCCTGGAGAATCCCATGGACAGAGGAGCCTGGTGGGCTACAGTCCACGGGGTCGCAAAGAGTCGGACACGACTGAGTGACTTCACACTCACACACACAAATATATGTGAACACAGAAGTACATACATACATGTATATGTGTATGTGTGTAGATATATATATGTATATGTAAAAACTGTTAAATCAATCTGTATTCTAACACCTCAAATTCAATGTGATCAAAATTAAAGATGACTCTACTCCCATGTCAATAAGCTAGGGCTGACATCTCAAATTGTCTTTAATATATCTTAACTCCCCTCCTCCATCCAGTCAATGCATAAGCCTAGTAAGTGGTGTCTTGCTTTGGGCTGCCCCCCCAGCATTCCCATTAATGTTAGTGATGTTCAAGTCTCACTGTGCTTTAACTAAGGCTAAAGTCATTTTTTTTCTCCAAACCCTTACACTTCTTCTCCAAAATAATACTACCAACTTGTTTTTCCTAAAGCCAAGTTCTGATCATCTTGTTGCTCCTCATAAAAGCTTTGAGAGCTCTCCTTTAACTATCAAATTTTTTAAATTTCTTGTTTTCCATTCCAGTCTTTTTAGGGTCCTCCCTTTAACTTATCATTTAAGAAAAAAACAGTGAGTTGACTAGTGATTCCAACATGATGCATTCTATTTCTAACATTTCTGCCTTTCTTTTATTGATGCCATTTTAGAAATCTTTTCTTTAACCTGCAGTTATGCCTTCTCAAATTTTATCAGAGGGCAACCTGACCCGTCAGACCCACCAGGCAGTTTGCCACACCGATACTTACTGGCTGAATGTCAGTCCTAATCTTGGTATATGATACATTCTGCCTTTTATTATGTTTGCCGGGCTGACTTACAAATAAGCAAATAAGTGTCTGCTTTAAGGCACCAGAAAAATCAGGACACAGCATATTGAGTTTGCACGGCCCCATGATCTACACATCTGTTCTGCATTTAGGCCAAAAGAGTCCTAGCACCAGCATACACTACTCCTATACCACTATAAATCTGGAGCTCAGCTTAGCAACTTCTTCCTGACGCAGGCTTCAAATATATACCATGTGCTTCTCACTTCATGTCTTGAGTTTTCCCGTTATAGACATGAGATGCTGCGGAAACTACTCTTTGCCCACACGCAGATCCCATGGGGCAGACTTGAAGCAATGGAAGAAGACAGGCAAAGCTGCAGACTCAGCATGGACCTGACAAGCTGCACTTCCCTCACCAAGGCTGATCCAACTCCTGCTCCCCTTGAATGTTCAACCCGCGGGCAGTGTAGATCAACATTAAGCCCTCAACAAGGCTTCATTCCTCAGGGAGGCTGGTTAGCGGCTTGGCGGCAGGTCAACTATCTCCACTTCTGGAGGAACAGCAGAGCATTCCTACTGAACGTTGACTTCCAGTCCCCATCTGCAGTGTGCCTCACTGCACCATCGTTCAAGTGCTAACAGAATGCCTACTCTGTGAAAACAGTATCCTACACGCCATCTTTGACCAATGTACCAATTCTAAAGTGAAGGACATACAAACATGGGCTCCTGACTATAACATCAACTTACTTATTGGGCTTCCCCGGTGTCTCAGACTGTAAATAATCTCTCTGCAATGCAGGAGACCTGGGTTTGATCCCTGGGTTGGGAAGATCCCCTGAAGGAGGAAATGGCTTCCACTCCAGTATTTTGGCCTGGAGAATTCCATGGACAGAGGAGCTTGGCAGGCTGCAGTCCATGGGGTCACAAAGAGTGGGACAAAACTGAGCAATTAATGCTTTCTTACCTATCATGAACCCCATAATCCAGGAATAGCCAGCCCAATCAAAGGTGGAAAGGTCTTCTGAGGGCTCAGCTGAGGTCCAAGTTGAGGCCAGCACTCTGTGGGGCTGGGAGAGGTGTTCTTTGTGTGCACAATCGTGTACTAAAGGGAGGAGGACAAGGAAACACAATATAGGTTACACTAAATTCAAGATTGCAGGTATCATCTGGCTTCTTTTTAAACAAAGAAAGGAGTTACTTTCCTGGGGGTAGGGTGTGGGGAGGGTAATGAAGCCTGACTTGATTGCTACACAGCCAAGATAGGGAGGAATATTTTGAATGCAGGGGACTAACCGTGGTGTCTTTTGGCACTCCTACGTCAAATGTAATTGAGGAAATGTAACAACCACACCCTTATAAGGGCAACTATAGGCTCAAACCTCTTGGATCTGGATCCAAGATCTGGATGAAGATCTGGATCATCCTACTGGGTTACCAGTGCAGATGAGTGAGAGTTAGCTGAGAGTGAGAGAAATCTCCAATGGGAGATAGTGAAGGGAGGCGAGGAGCATCACTTATAGGCTGGAACCAATTGTAGCAGTGGTTCTGGAGCCTGCCTTGCCAATCCCTTTTACGGTTTTTTGGAAAGTTAAAATGTTTGACCACCCTGATGAATCAGACTTGTACTTCTATATGAGGAAGAAATGAGAGGAGTATCTTAGATGAGACAAGGATGTTGTTAGGAATGAATGGATCTGAAAAGGAGTTTCTTGTTTATATGACACCCCAGATTCGTGCACTGGCTTTGCTCTGGGGTCAGAGTAGGCCTCAGTAATAGCTTACATGATTCCAGTGTAAGCTGCCAGATTACTTCTGGCACCACTAGCACCGCCACAGACCTATAACCTGTCTTACAGACAGCTCCTAATTACACCTATTTGCTCACATCCAAGGTTGAATGGTTCCTGGCTCCCTCCATGTTTCCCTAATACTACTGTGGCATGAGATGGCTCAGCACCCACTTGGCATCCATACATATGCATACATATGCAACCAGAAGTTGCGTATGCAACCCAGAAGTTTGGGAAGTAGATGCTTCATGGGGAAATTTGTTATCAGTGGAAGTTGGGACTCAACAGATAGATTTTTCTCCCTTCCTCCTCAACCATCATGGACTATTTGCAATTGCAGTGACTATATATGGTCTCTAAGAAAACATTCTGAATGACAGTGCAATCAGATGACCAGGAAACTGTGGTCTAGTAGGCAATGATGTTTTACATTTGTTCTTCTGCCTCAACTTCTGTACTCCCCAAAAAAGCATTAGTGCAGAAGTGTTTGCTTTTGTCTGTAATTTCAAGGGAAGCTGGGCTATTACACAGGTATATAAAAACAATAAGAATTTTCATTTTAATGATTTCATAGTTGACATATATATACTATATATATAATTATATATGCTGCTACTGCTAAGTCACTTCAGTCGTGTCCAACTCCATGCGACCCCATAGATGGCAGCCCATCAGGCTCCGCCGTCCCTGGGAGTCTCCAGGCAAGAACAATGGAGTGGGTTGCCATTTCCTTCTCAAACGCATGAGAGTGAAAAGTGAAAGTGAAGTCGCTCAGTCGTGTCTGACTCTTCGCGACCCCATGAACTGTAGCCTATCAGGCTCCTCCATCCATGGGATTTTCCAGGCAAGAGTACAGGAGCGGGTTGCCATTGCTTTCTCCGACATAATTATATATAAATATGTTATATTTATATATAAATTAAAAAGATAATTTAAGAAACTAAGGAGAGAATTATATATAGTATATATATATAATGTTTATATATAAATATAACATATAATTATATATAAATATGCTATATATATTAACTTATTATATATATATGTGTGTGTATATATATATAAAAATTCTCTCCTTAGTTTCTTAAATTATCTTTTTAATTTTTGGGCACACTGCCCAGCATGTGGGATGTTAATTCCTAGACCAAGGATAGAACCAATGCCCCCTGCAGTAGGAGCATGGAGACTTAACCACTGGACAGCCATGGGAGTTCCTATATATGGTTTTTAATTGGTGTTGTCATCATAGAAAAAGTGAAATTGATTTGTATTTCCTTCAGTTACTTTGTGCCTTTGTGTTTTATTTTGGATAAGATTGGGCCTTATAACTTTTTCATAGCTAATGATATGTAATGGTCTTAATCAGACTTCATTATTTCAATTTACTTGGCATCTTCTTAACTAGGCTAATTTGTGAGAAAAGATGTATATCTTGTTGTCATCATCTTTGTATCCCTCACTGAGGCTACCTTAATATTGTTAAAATTATAGGTACTTAAAATATATGTCTAAACTCCCCTTCCTCTGGGACGCTCTGAGATAATGAGTCATGGAGCAAAGGAGGAACAAAGAATAAATGAATAAATCTTAGGTAAAGATGAGCCTGGGAAACAAAGGCTAGTGCTTATGACCAAATTCCAAGGAACAGGTGCTCACTGGAGCAATCAAAGAAAGTATAGTACTATTCAAAAAAAAAAAAAAGTAATCAAAAACAGATAACTAGGGAAATAGAGGATTTGGAAGACGAGACTTAAATATTAAGCAGGTGCAAAAGAAACTAGGGGTGAGGAGTGTTTACTGCCAAAGAGGAGAGGAAGGGACTAATCGCGTTTTTAAAATGTATTTATTGTTTGGCAGTGCCCACTCTTAGTTGCAACATGCAGGATCTAGTTCCCCGATCAGGGAGCAAACCAGTATCACCTGCATTGGGAGCTCAAAGCCTTAGGTATTGAGCCACCAGGAAAACTCCCTAACCATGTTTTTAAAAATGGAAGATCCAATTTTCTTTTCTCTGAGAACTTATACTCCCATTGGGAAAAACAAGAAGTAAACATGAGAAGTAGTTGAGCGAGGCTGAAGACCAATGAAGTGCACAAATAACTGCTTATGTAGAAGCACTTCTGGATTTCAGAGATGGTAAAACTTAATGACTGTTAAGTGCTGAAAGGAATTTGCACTGAATGATAATTATGCTTCACCTTAGGGAAATAAATACATCTTGGTAGACCCAGATATTCTACTCAGATGAACTTATCTACCAGAAATACATAATTATGTTCATCAAAAACACATACAAGAATGCTTTTAGAAGGACTACATATAATCACCCTGGAAAAACCATAAATACCATCTCTAGTAGAATGAATGAATGAAAATTAATTGTGGTATATTCATTCAATGGAATACTGTAAAGCAACTAAATAAACAACAACTATAAGCAATCCAATTAATATGAAGTTCAAAGCCAGGCAAAAGTAATCTAGAGTGTCAGTAGTCAGGAAAATGGTTATCCCTGGGGATGGAAGATACGAGTAGGGGATATGAAGAGCACTTTTAGAAGCAGATAATGTTTTTATCAGGTAAAGGGGCTATATTCACTTTGTGAAAATGTATCAAGATGTATATTTATCATTTTACTGGCATATCTTATAACATAGATTCAGATTTTTTAATTTATAAAAATCCGTATATCACCAGCTGTATAAAGATCTTGATCAATGTTGGCATCCCAAAAGCTTTCTTATGCCCACCTCAAATTTCCCCCATTAGGTTATCACCAATCTGACTTCTGTCATCATATATGAGTTCAACCTGTTTCTGATTTTCATACAGTAAATAATAAACTACATAGTCTTCTGTATCTTGATTCTTTTTCTCAATATCATGTTTGTGAGATTTAATATTGTTGTTCACTGCCATTCTCTTGTTGCTAGATATTTTAATTATTATATCCAATTTTAATTATGACAAATAAAGCAGATATATGTGTGTGTATATATATATATATATTCCCTTTTGTGGATATTAAGAACTTTTTTCTTAGCTCTATATAAGAAAGTAAACTTTCTGGGTTAAATGGTATATGTATGTACAGGTTAACTATATATTTGAAGCAGTTTTTTTTTAATGGTTGTACCAACTAGTACTATCACCAGTAATATATATGAGTTCCAGCTGACCACATACTTGCCACTCTGCATGTGATCAGTCTATGTAGTTTTAGCCTTTGGGGTGATTATAAAGACATCACCTTGTGGATTTAATTTGCATTTCCATGATGAATAATCATGTTGAACAATTTTTCATATGCTTATTTGACCAATTAGATACCATACTTTGTGAACTTTTTCCAAGTCTTGCTATTTTTTAATTTTAGTTGTGTTTTCTTATTTATGTTTTTTTAAATTTCTAGATGTGAATCCATTGTCAAATAATTCATTGCAAATGTCTTCTGTTCCTGGTCTGCAACTTTGTCTTTTAATCTCTTTAAGGTACCTTTTAAAGACAGAATTTTTGATTTTAATAATGCCAATTTTACCCATAAACAGCTAATACTTTTGTAATCTGTCTAAAACATCTCTCTCAACTCCACAGTCAGGAAGACATTCTTCTGCTTTCTTTCGGAGGGTGTTTTCTTCTTTCTTATTGAAGTCTATCATTTATCACAAATATATATTTTTCCCATACAGTAGAGACAGGGGAACAGAGAACTTCATAGGTCATATTGTTTGATATCTTTCATTGAAAGTGAAAGTAAAAGTCACTCAGTCATGTCTGACCCTTTGAGACCCCCATGGACTATAGAGTCCATGGAATTCTCCAGGTCAGAATACTGGAGTGGGTAGCCATTCCCTTCTCCAGGGGATCTTCCCAACCCAGGGATTGAACCCAAATCTCCCTCATTGCAGGCAGATTCTTTACCAGCTGAGCAACCATTAGTTTTGAGAAATTTTGACCCAGAAATTTTTCAAACACTGACTGTCTCATATTCTCTTTCATATCATATATTGGATATTTACTATATATATTTTTTATACTTTCTGTACAATCTATCATTTATTTCATCTCTGTGGATCAATCTGGATACTATTGGTCTATTTTCTGGTTTACTAATCCTCCTTTCTGCTATGTTTAGTCTGATATTAAATGAATCTGCAATTCAGTATTTAATATTAGGTACAGAATTCCCATTTGTCTATTTTTTAATGCATTCGAGGTCTCTGCTGAAATTCTACATACTACTCTAAATTTTGAATATATTAACCATAATTATTTTAAATTCCCTGTCTGATAAAGCTAACATCTGTACAACCCTGTAGTTCATTTATATTGTCTGTTGCTTTTCTCATGATTTTTGCTTACTGTGTTTTTGTGTATTTTTAACACGTTTCATAACATGTTATTTCAAGCCAGAGGATTAAAAATTAAAGAATGTCACAGTGTTGTTGTCTTAATCTAAAAGGGTTAACATTTTCTTTTTCTTTTGGATTTATTTAGATATACTTTTGCTTTGTTTTGGTAGGCAGGCAGAATACCAGCATGTCATCTTAATATCTCTGCTCTTCTTCTTTCTGGATTGTAGCTCCTCAAATCCTGCTTGCTTGTGCTCCACTGCTTTCAGATTGTCACCTTTTATAGTCTAGCCTGCTCTTATCCGTAGATAGAAAGTAAATCCAGCACTCGTTATTCTCTTAATTCTAGAGCTAGAAGCTCTGTTAACAGATGTTTGGTATTTTCAGGATAAGAAAGGAAACAGTGAAGAGCCTTCTGGAGCAGGATCATAATCTGAGAATAAGCCCAATGTTAGAATGGATGCATTTTTTGATGAAGACGTTATCAATTGAAATGGCAAGTTTGTGTTAGGTGGCTGTAAGGAAACAAAAATGCCTGAATGGAACTAGATAATCAAGAATTTATTTCAGAGCTGGTAGGGGGCTATTAAATCTTTTTAAGCAAAGGTGCAATAGAAGGAGTTGGGAAAGTTTAGTCTATCAATTGCCTCTTACAAAAGTAAAAACATCTTGATTTTATGTAAAGGAGATGTCAGAACAGTATAAACCTATATAATCAAAGTGGTCTGACTTCTTGAAGAATAAACTTCTAAAGATACTGTTTAAACCACTTTCATGTAGCATGTAGTGTATTTTGATTATCCATTTATCCATCGATGCACACTTGGATTGCTTCCATCTTTTAGCTATTGTGAGTAATGCTACTGTGAACATGAATGTACATATATGTTTGAGTCTCAGTTCAATTTATTTTGTAAAATAATTTTTGATAAGTGACAAGTAGGTTATATCTCCCCCCCTCCCAAATTAAACTCACATTGCAATCACTGACATATTTAGGTTTTATTTTCATTTCACTACACTCGCTGATGTTCACCCTTACCATGGCATCCTTATAAAAAATCTAAATGCTGACCATAATAATGTAATATTACTATATGTAGTTACAATGCTACATTTTCTTTCCCTTTTAAACTACTTCATTTTTCTCCTATAGCAATTCTGCTTTGAGTTTTAAATTTTTATTTTATGTACCATTTTTCTATGACTCATGCCTGAAAAATTCCATGGACAGAGGAGCCTTGTGGGCTACAATCCACAGGGTCGCTAAGAGTTGGCCATGACTGAGCAACTGAGCATTCTTCCTTTGAAAAAAACAACTAATCACTGGCTAAGTGATTAAGAGCATATAGTGTGACTGGAATTTCAGAAACATTCCTGCACTATCATAAAGAATATCCTAGGAAAATGACAATGGATCAGAGAGAGGATGGTCAGGCCTGGGAGACCAGTCTGCTCTGAAAGGGGAGCACAGGTAATCAGTTGGGTTATGGACAGTCAGAAAGTCATTTTCAGGGAACACTGGATTTAGGCAAAGCTCTAAAGATTTAAACTGAGCAAGACGTCAGAGAGGTCTTCAGCAGAATGTCATCTACACAAAAGGACATTTGGGCGAGTCCGATAGCACACGGCCCAGGGAAAGTGCTTTGGTCTCTAGAAACACTGGAGAATAAGGCAAGGAACTAGCCCTGTGGAATGGGATACTGGAAAGGAACCAATCAAGAAATTGGGAATGAGAGACCAGAGAGTGATGATTTGCTGTCTGTTTCCCTGTTATATCATAAGTAAGTCACATGAGTGTAGGAAACAAAGTCTGAGCAAGACAATAGCAAAGCTAATGAAACTTAAGTCTTTTTTACTTCCTTTCCTTAAAACAGTATTGCTTGAAGATTGCAGAAGTAGTCTGTATCTCTAAGGGGCGTTAAAGTGACTTTGCAGTGAATGTTAAAAGAGTTCAGAGACAACTATTCAAGCACATATGTTCCATTCCATGATATTTGTCCAATCATGTTTTTAAAGCTGTAGAATCCTAAGCTGAGATAGAATTTTTCATGTTCTCTCTTTGAGTTTGGGTCTCTGTGTAGTTGAAAAAAACTCTTAACTCCTTCTATGTGACAAGAACATGCCCCTACTACTTTGTATATGTATTAAGAATATGTTAAGATTTAAGTAACAGCTGTGGTGACATTTTTGTAATATCTATATATTTATTCTCTCTATATATTTTTTCTGTATAAAAAGAAAAAAACTATGTAATTTATTATTTAACTAATCTATTTTAAAGGCTATGAACAGGTAGGATATTTAGAATTAGAAGTAGGAATTTAGGAGCAAAAAGTGGGAAAGTAAAGAACAGATTCAAGAAGTGGGAATGGATTGAAAACCTAATATGGGGATCATTTAGATTTTAAAAATTATTTCATTATAAAAGCAAGATTCTCTAAGGCATAAGATCCAGTATTGCTTTTAAATGAGAGAAAAACACAAGACTTGACACAAGTTACCAGAAAATTCTCAGTTGCCATAGGACATGCAATACAAAAGATACACTTAAAAACCAAGAAATTAGAAATGGAAATCCATGTTGACAAAAGAAGACAATTTTAGGTAGTTTAAAAACAATAGCAACCTCTGAGAGTTTGAATTTAGAACTGTGGTTTTATAAGGAATTCACTAGATTCTGTGGTAAAATTATGCTATTGAAGAAATACTTGGAAAACTTGTATGTTTTGCTTCAATATTTTCTAAAGTTACATCTTATAATTGTCTAAGAAAAATGGGACTCACTTCTATAAGAATAAGCACTCTGTCAGGATCATGAAGTAAAATTTCTTCAGACTGGTAGAAGGCAATAAAGAAACCAGCTGAAGATAGATGGAGAGAAAACATCATAGATATTTGAACAATCTTAGAAGCTGCTTGGCAAAGCTGCTCTTACCTGGGAAAGACTATATTTTAAGCATTCTACATATTCATATTGCAACTTTTTCCATCTCCTGTAAATTTCAGGGAAGATGTAAGAGAATTAAAAAGCAAAAAGTAATTCTGAAGAGACCAATTAGCACCTTGACTTTTCTGCTTATATTAGAAATAATTAAGAGGAAATAAAAAGTTAAACTGAGAACAATTCCAAGGCCTTTGATATCAAGTTCACAGAAAAGACAAGTTGAAACTTGAGGCAACAAGTTGAATCTTAATGTCCTAGGTAAAATCTTGATCTTAAGAAAAATTTCAGGTTGACTTCATGATACTTTGTTTGAGACTATAATTAAATTAAAAAAAAGAAGGAACACAGGTGAAAATTGACATGAAAGATAATCTAGTGCACCCAAACCTCCACTCAAATTCTGTTTCAACATCAAATATAATGTTGCAGTGAACAAAGACTTTCATGTATTTATACTGTTTAAGGGGCTTCCCTGGTGGCTCAGTGGTAACAAATCTGCCTGCAAGGCAGGAGCCACAGGAGACATGGGTTTGATCCCTGGGTCAGGAAGATCCCCTGGAGGAGGGCATGGCAACCCATTCAAGTATTCTTGCCTGGAGAATCCCATGGACTAAGGAGCCTGGCGGGCTACAGTCCACAGGGACACAAAGAGTTGGACACAACTGAAATGACTGAGTACACAAGCATACATAATACTTAAACTGGGGGGAAAGGCAATTAACCTCATTCCTAGGAAATCCTAACTATTTAGACCATAAGGTCACCTCTTATAAAATAGGCCGAACCCCTTAGCTACATGGAGGATAATTAAAAGGCACTAAAACTAAAATTTTAGTTTACTAAATTTCAGGGATAAATGTCTGGAAAAAACAGAATAGCAATAGCATTTGGAAGAGCAATTCTGAATTATTAAATGGGTACAGTATAGAGCCTATGGTATACAGAAAACTTCTCATTGATTTGCTGGTAATTCTGCAGAGACACCACAGATTGGGAATTGTTCAGCTCTGATTCTTTCTAGCTACCTGTGGGAAACTGGGAAAGTTATTTAAGCATGTAGTCCTCCAATTCCTCATCAATAAAATGGGCATAATCATACCCACTCGCACAATTTTGTTAGAATTTAATGAAATCACCTTGTAAATACTTACACAGTGTGAGCATAGAAAGTGTTCAGTAAATGGCAATTATTGTCTTTTACCACCAAGAATCTCATCATGCATCTGCACAAAAGCTTTTTAACAATAATGACACTAATATTTATATACACTTCACCATTTCAGAAGGAATCTGGTATCTGTTACCTGATGGATTCCCAGATTCAACTCAGCACAAGCAGGATTTCACTGCAACATTTCCACCCAGTGGAGGCAGTCCTCTATCCAGAAACAAGGCTTCTCTAGAACAGTCCATCTCACTCAAGAAAAATAAATTCTCATTTTTAATTTGCTCTATCAGTTTAGTCAGTTCAGTTCAGTTGCTCAGTCGTGTCCAACTCTTTGCGACCCCATGAATCGCAGCACACCAGGCCTCCCTGTCCGTCACCAACTCCCGGAGTTCACTCAAACTCACGTCCATCGAGTCGGTGATGCCATCCAGTCATCTAATCCTCTGTCATCCCATTTTCCTCCTGCCCTCAATCCCTCCCAGCATCAGAGTCTTTTCCAATGAGTCAACTCTTCGCATGAGGTGGCCAAAGTACTGGAGCTTCAGCTTTAGCATCATTCCCTCCAAAGAACAACCAGGGCTGATCTCCTTCAGTATGGACTGGTTGGATCTCCTTGCAGTCCAAGGGACTCTCAGGAGTCTTCTCAAACACCACAGTTCAAAAACATCAATTCTTCGGCACTCAGCTTTCTTCACAGTCCAACTCTCACATCCATACATGACCACAGGAAAAACCATAACCTTGACTAGACGGACCTTTGTTGGCAAAGTAATGTCTCTGCTTTTCAGTATGCTATTTAGATTAGTCATAACTTTTCTTCCAAGGAGTAAGCATCTTTTAATTTCATGGTTGCAGTCACCATCTGCAGTCATTTTGGAGCCCCCCAAAATAAAGTCTGACACTGTTTCCACTGTTTCCCCATCTATTTCCCATGAAGTGATGGGGCCAGATGCCATGACCCACCCATAAGAAGACTGGATTTTCAATGGTTCAAACGCTGTTCATATGTTTTCATACAAGTCATATAGTATTAAAACTAAAATGTGCAAGAACACTTGCTTACAAATACTTCATAGTTATTTATGTTTTCCTGTCAATTTAGGAGTGATTTTTATATGTAACTCTTGATACATGCCCTCAACCTCATTACACAAGGTGAGACGACCCCCACCACACACAATCAACTTTAATGCATTTTGTTTCTTCTTCCTAATCTAATTTCTTCCTTTCCTCAAACTTTTCCAACGTGCCTTCTGGAATTCTCATTTTGAGAGAATTGAGAATTCTCATTTCAAAAGGATTCAGAATACTTGTATCCTTTTCATAAAGTATTCTCTGTGGTGCTGCCATATACAATTATGTTAAATTCTACTGAAAATTATTTTTGAAGGCTATCAGTTGGCTGTAGTATTACCTCATCCTCATTATTTCTATACAGTTGTTTGGTAGTTCTGTCTCTACTTTCATTGAATATGTTGGAATTTGGCTAATAGTTTTGCTTTTCAGCCCAAACTCTATCAGCATCCGTAGTGCTCACCGTGTCCTTTTTCATCCTTAAGGTTTGACATTCACAATTTGGTCATAATTACAGTTTTCATTTTCTTAGCAGTAATTCTACCATTCAGTCAATCATTTGTAGATCATGACTTTGCTTTTCCAAAGTCATGATCTTTGCTTTTCCAAAGATAGAACCACTCTATAGCATCTGTCTTTTATGTTACATAGAACTTAGAATGTCAACTCCCTAATAGAGACAACACAATTGCCTCAACTTTGATCAGGAAAGACCACTGGTATATCAAATTATGGCAGGGGTGAGCATGGTCAGAGTCATGTAGTGAACCTGAAGAGAGTGACTCTGGAAGAAAGACAATTCAATGCTATCTGCTACAGGGTCACTTCTCTGCTTAAAACTTTTTTACATTTTTCTGTCTGCGGTCTTCAAGAGAAATCAAAATTTCTTAGAATAAAATCTAAGACCCTTTGTGATCTCTACAGCCTTGTCACTTTCTCCACTACCTGCCTTTCCTTCTCTGCAACACTAATTTCTTTTGGACAACTGAACACAATGAGGTTTCTCTTGCTTCGTGGTCTTTCCCTTGTTGATTCCTACTTGGAAGGGACTTTTGATCTCCCTTCTTTGGATTGCAAGTTCCTTCCCTTCCTTCCAATCATAATTCAGGCAGGGTCTTGCGAAAAGTGAAAGTGAAAGTTGCTCAGTCTGTCTGACTCTTTGTGACCCCATGGACTATAGTCCATGGAAGTCTCCAGGCCAGCATACTGGAGTGGGTAGCCTTTCCCTTTTCCAGGGGATCTTACCAACCCAGGATTGAACCCAGGTCTCCCACGTTGCAGACAGATTCTTTATCAGCTGAGCCACAAGGGAAGCCCAAGAATACTGGAGTGGGTAGCCTATCCCTTCTCCAGTGGATCTTCCTGACCCAGGAATTGAACCAGGGTCTCCTCCATTGCCGGTGAATTCTTTACCAATTGAGCTATCAGGGAACCTTGGTGGGGGGTCTTTTGAAAGTTTTTAATAAATACCTCTTCCCCTACCTCCTCTCTGGCAGAAGTAACCTGCCCCTGGTACCCTCAGCACTTTATGCAACCTTATATCATATCCCACAATATTATATCTTCTGATTTCTTTTCTCTCTTGTACTGTATCTTTCTCTCTACTCAAAGAGGTGGGGCCTTTGTTTTTGTAGTTATCTCTGTAGCATCTGTATCTAGCAAAGTACCCAGTATCTATTATATGCTCAGTAAATGTTTGTTGAAAGGAAGGGAGTGGAATGGGTCATGACAGGCTCATCATCAATCAATGGAAATAGCTACTATCTGGTATAATTTTATGTGAATTGGAATTAGGAAACTATAATATTAGCATAACAGACAGCTATGTAAATGTGATCCTTCTTAAACTGTTCACAGAGTGTATAATAAAAACAACTGCTTTATTTCCTAGCCAAAATCTACTCTGAACTGCCCTTCGAGATTCATGACTTAAATAGCCCAACAGCATAGCTCAGGGAAGAAGAGCCAATAAATCAAATATCTTCTCACTTAATTATTGTCTTTGAAAATGTAATGATACCTGTTAGATACCAAAACATACTTAACAAACAGTTGCATTTGTGAATTTTTTAAGAATGTATTCTGTGATTACTAAGGATTGGACCAATAGTATAAAAAATTACTTCAAACATTATATTAGTATATAACAAAATAAACATGCATGAGCTTTACCCAACAACTTTTTAGAGAACAAAACTAGTAGTTCCAATATCATGTTCTAAACAAACTTTTAAAAAATTAACATTGACAGATATAAATATATAACAATAGTTTTTAAACCTATCAATGCAGAAGAATTCTTAGAGTTTTGAGGAAAAAAAGGAGTTTTGCAGCAATACCTTTCTCAACTCACTGAATCATCATCCTGTTTACTACCAACCTAAATCCCTGAGCTCCTATTGGGAACCTGGCATGTCTTTCTCTTCCAATCTATTCCAGTTGCATGATATTTCAAGCACTCATTGTTCCTATTTGGAATACAGTTCATGCTCTGTCTCTATGGCTGTGTCATTCTCAGTACTGTCTAGACTGTGACTAGTCTCGCCATGGTCCTTTGAGAACCATCAAAACCATCAATTCAATGCCCAAGTTTTAGTTCACTAACATTAAGCTTGTATCAACATCACTCAGAGGGTGATGGATTGCAGCTTTTGATCATTTTATTTCAAGTGGACTTCTCAACTGCTGTTTTGGTCACCTCATTCATCTTCTAAACTAACTGGCACAGTCCATCTGCTATTATTGCTACTATCTTACTTATGTTTTTCTGTTTTTTTTTTTTTTCCTTTAATGTCATGCAAAGTGTCATAACCTGAGGGATGTCTGCCAAAGAAAGGACTTAAGGAGCATTAAGAGAATCCCATAATTGCCCAGTGAGATTTGACTTGGCATGTTATGGATGTAGCCATGGGTGCCAAGACACAATAACCCATTTATTCTCCAATGCTGACTCACCTGTGAAAAGCCTGCATCATGGGGAGCTGCCCCCATAGGAGTCCTGAGCATTTGCATAACCACACCCTCCTCCAACTGATTTATACCAATACTGACAGTAACCTGAAAAGGTAAAGCAGATGTTCTACCCAAAGGCAAATAAGGGGGGGGGGTGCAGAGCAAGAAGGAAAGAAAATTTCCTCAATTCAGATATCATGCTAGCCAGGCACCTTGGGTTCTGCTTTGTTATGCTGTCATTTTCACAACCACCAAAACTGGGCAGTGTTTCTGCACGTTCTTCAGTGCTAACAGGTGAGCAAGATTAGTTAAAGGTTCAGCTGTCTTTCAGACTCAGTATGTAAGTAAATAGATAGATAGATAACAAAAACATAAACCAAATGACAGATTTATGTAGCTATATCTGTCCCCATTCTTTGAATGGAAAATACTCGATAATATACTAAATATTTTCATATTTTTGTGTGTATTTACAAGTAATAATGGCAATTGTTTCAAATAAAAATGTTAAGAAGCTACAGTTTTCAGGATTAAAACTCTATTAAAAGATAAAATCTGGTAAGCAGAATTCTACGTTTTTACTGGGGGTATCATTTCACAGATATTGTAGATGGTGAGTTGTGAGTGCTACAGGGATAAGCACAGGAAGTACCTTGGCAATCCCAGGAGAGATGATTCCTGAGGAGAGAATTGGGGTAGGATTCAAGGTAGATGTGGATTCTCAGTTGACCTTGATGGATGGATAGCATCTAAATGGAAGAAAATGCCAGTTTTCACCCTTTGTTAGCTATGAGCATTGATGATTCCTTCCAAAGTCTCCATACTATGTACTTTTTGAGATTATCCTGAGTAAATGTGAACAAATATTGAGTACTATTTCCAGCAGAACGTGGGATGTGGCATTGATCTTGTTGCCTTGGGCAAGATTGCTTGGAGTGAGTTATGAGTTCCTGTAAAATTATTAAGCTTTCTGGAGAAGGCTTCTCTCAACTCTGTAACCTGATCCTATAACAAGACTTTTGTCTTGATCTCCTATTTTGTAATTCATCTCCACAGACAAATTTTGAATACCTTCCTGAATCTGAATTACCTTGTCTGGGAATCAGATGCTTTATATAATTTTTGTTGCATTTTTCAACCAGAAGCTGGGCCCCGTTCCTTGAACTCACACTTGTTGGAAGAATTTTACTCCAAATAGATTAGCGACTGTCATAATGCCTAGCTCTGAGCATCACCACTGTAAAGACACTTGTCTATCTTGCAGTAGACAAATAGCCGCTTATAGCAAGGGGGAATTAATGTTGAACATGTAATTAAAGTTTCTAATTATCTAGCCTTGAGATGAGGAGATTATCCTGGATTATCCAGGGGGACTCAGCGTAGTCATGAAGGTCCTTATAAGTGAAAGGAGGAAGAAGAGAGTTGGTGTCAGAGTGATGCAACATGAAAAGACTTGACTGTTCATTGCTGGTTTTGAAGATAGAATTAAGTCACAAGCCAAGGAATGCAAGTGGCCTCTACAAGCTGGGGAAGGCAAGGAAATAGATTTCAGCCTAGAGTCTCAGAGGAATGCAGCTGCACTGTCACCTTGACTTTAGCCCAGTGAAAACCGTTTCAGAATTCTGACCTCAACACCTAGAAGATGGTATATTTCCATTGTTTTAACTCACCATGCATGTTGTGGATTTGCCACAATAGTAACTGGAAAAAATATACTTCCCTTCCACAGAACAGATCTTAGAGTATCAAAGGTGGCTTGCATTGAGTACGAGTTATCATGTCCTTTTGGTTTCCTCAAATTGAGGGAAAATACAGTTTGTGGGTAATACCACGGGCTTTGGAATTCAACAAAGGGCAAAATTCTGTTTCATTAATTACTGGCTATATGGCTGCTAATAAATGATTTGATTTCTCTGTGCTCATTTTCATTAAGTGTTTAATGAGGATAATACTCTTCTCATCAGGTTGGTTTGAGGACTGATTGAAATAAAGTATGTAAAGTACCTTACTTAGTGCATGGCAAATGTTATGAATTATTCAGTGTATCTCCATGCCTTTGGTTCCAAAAGTAAGCTCTCCTGTCAGGTTAGTGTAGCGATATTAAGTTAATATGAGTAGAAAACTAGTTTGAAGCGATGTCAGGAAGCATCTTTCCTCATACACTGCTAAGGAGTTGTGATTTAATTTGGTAAGCAAGGAGTGTCATTTAAATTTAAAATGCTTCTTGTCTCAGAAAGAGTACAACCTATTGATATAAGGAAAAAGTGAAAAGTCACATTGAAGTCAAAATAAAGACTAAGAGTCAATAGTTCAATGCTGAAATCTGGGAAGAAGACCATCCAATAGTGATAAAGCAGATGGATATCAACTGGAAAGTGCAATCACTGGGAGACTAGTTATTCTTCTGAGAACATCTGGTTTACTGAAAAGTAGCTTTTCCTACCCCTCTCTCTCCCTGGTGTTTAGAAACATGTCAACAACCCAGCGACAATCTTGTAGATGTTGCTTTCTGACCATCTCTTCTTTTGTGTTTCATTCTATTTCCTTACTAATACTTCCTGCCTCTTTGGGGAAAAAATCCATTTGTCAAGAAGTAAATGAAGGGTAAACTAGCGGTCCTCCATTTTAACATGGGAGGTATAAGTCTCCCAATTAAATCACCATAGATAGTGACAGAAAGAGGATTCACCTTTAGAAGAGCAAATATCATGTACAAAAATGAATTGCAGGTTTTCATGTCTTCACTATTTTAAAGTGTCAGAGAGCTAAGCACTGTGGATAAGAAAAAAAAAGTATAGGCAAATAGAATCACAATTAGAAGAAAATTTGATACTACAATAAGTTGAACTGTGTCCTGCAAAATATATATTGAAGCCCTAAACCCCATTACCTCAGAATGTGACCTTATTTGCAACAACCTTAATAGAGTTGTTGTAGATATAATTAGTTAAGTTAATACAAGGTCATATTGAGATAGAGTGGACACCAAATCTAATATGACTTATGTCCTGTTAAGAGGAAAAGAGACATGTACAGCAAAATTAAGTGAAGGAAGCAGTCAGACAAAGAGGTTAATCCAGACTAGGTTCTGTGCATCCTACAGGCAAATTTGGAAGGTAAATGATATGTGTCCCACCTTATGGCAAAGGGGCTGGCTTTTTGTATCCCCAAATAAGATCCTATGCTTCTCTGGGTGAGCCAAAGGTGATCTGAGGAGAAGGGGGCAGCGGTTAGCTATCAGCAGCCGATACTCATAGCACCTGGGAAATCTAGACAAGGTCTAGTAAAGGAAACCTGGGAAGGACACCAAAGGAACCTACTACAATGAATACAAGGATAGATATTGGAAATTTAACCTAACAATCATTGGCAGTCTTTAGGAAACTACTAGGAAAATTGGGAAGGAAGTAAAAAGCAAAGACAAAGCAATAAAAATAATCATTTTTATTACTAAAACCTACACAGAACACAATTTTAAATGGCTAACTAAATTCCAAACAAACCATTTCAAAATGAAATCCAACTAAAATATTCTAGTTAAATTTTAAATATATAAGACAAATATAATCTACAACTCCTTAGGAAACGACAAAAGATTCTATTTCCCCACAAATGAATAGAAATCAGACTAATCTTAGAATTCTAAAAATCATCCCTTATCAGAAGACAATTGGAACAACATCTATAGTATCAGAGATTTTTTTTAAAGAGTGCTCTTATCTAATTAAACAGTTATCTTTTATATACTGTGATATAACAATATCTAACACATTCAAGAGCTTAGAAAATATAACATGTAAATCACATGTATTACTTAGATGTTTTGGGTTGCAAGTAATGTCAACAACTATAGTGAAAAATGCAAAATGGCTTAGAAATTATAATAATAAAGTACCCAGAAGTATGGTAGATCTTAGACTGGATAATTCAGTGACTCAGTAACATCCAGGACTCAAATCCTTTCCCTTTTTTTCTCTGACCATCTTATTTTATTTTCAGTCTAACTTTCATCTTAATAATAGGACTTGTGTACCAGGTAAAAAAGACAAGAGATTATTGCTCCCTATGTAGCTATTATGGGCACAGAATCATTTCCCAGAGCATGCTTACTCACATTTTGTTGACCAGAATTAGGTCATGTTCCACTTTGTACTCTCATCATAAATCGATTATGTGTGAAGGGAACATGATTGCCATTATTTGCTAAAACCAAGAAGGATGGATGTCTATAAAATCATGTCTTAAAAAATAAAAGATAGGGAGGCATAGAAAGGATGCAACTAGGCAACCACCAATCTCTGATGGATTATTTTTTTTGAAAAAAGAAATGTTTGCAGTGTTCCTTTAACTGAACAAGAGATGAATCATTTACAAATCTCAAAAACCTCTAAAGGTGTCAGAAAAACTGAAAGTTCCTTCCCTATTCACTCTGAACCTAAACTAGGTTATTCAGTTTGGTGATACCCTGACAAAAAAAAATGCTTATTTAGTTGTTGCTGTTTTTCTTTACCTATACAATAGCTGTTTATTGAGCCTATAATATGCCTGACATTATATTAGGTGCTGGAAAGAAAGCAATAAGCAGAAACAAGCTTACTGTTTTGATAGATAATTCAACCTGTTAATGAAGGAGAGATCCTTGTTCTAGGTTATGGGGATGGCTGAATGCAAGGCACTGATGCTGATGAGATGAGATCAGCAGCAGCAAATTTTGTAGTAACAGAATCATGCAATGCCCTCTTATTCTTGCTGAAGAATGTAATTGTCTAGTTAGAATAATTCCACGGGCTGTCAGGGAACTGAAGCCCAGCGTCAGGGAAAAGCAGGCACTGTGCTTGGTTGCTGTGAAAAACAAGGCTGTTGGCTGGGGGCAGGGGGTCTTCTCTGCAGGAGCACCATGGAAATGCGAACTTGAGGTTGGGTCATCAGAGGCCCTCCCGCTTTCAGATGGCAAGGCAGTTCACAATGCTAATTTTAGGTCTTATACTTCATTTACTCTCATATATAAAATTTCCTGTGCTATAGGTGTCACACTACAATTGTACGCAGTTATGTCTGGATACCATGTTCTAGTTAAAAACTGGTTTTTTGTTTATTTTTCTTGAGATGTTTTGTTTCTCAAATCTGTTCATTAGTGTTGCCCATCACATCCAGAAACTTCTCAGCTGTTATTTTGTTAAGTAGTACTTCTGTCTCTTTCTTTCTCACCTCTCCCAATGGGATTCCAATTCTAGCTAACTTAGGTTTTACTTTTTCAACAATCTATGTCTTCTACTCTATCTTTTTGTTTTGTTTGCTTTTTTGGTTTTTTTTTTTTTTGGACTCATCACTTTTGCCTCCCTTAATTGCACTCTAAGTCATTTGTCTTAGACTTCCTTGCAATTCACTAATTCCTTCTTCAACTGTGTTTTCCTTCCACGATTTCCTTAAAACTGTTTTAATTACCATGAAAGTCATCCATTGATCTTTTTTATTGAAGTGTAGTTGATGTATAATGCTGTGTTAATTTCTGCTATACAGCAAAGTGATTCAGTTCTATATATATATACATTCGTTTTTATATTCTTTCTCATTATGATTTATCACAACATATTGAATACAGATGACCATTATATCTACTACTGTGGACAGGAATCCCTTAGAAGAAATGGAGTAGCCTTCATAGTCAACAAAAGAATCCAAAATGCAGTACTTGGATACAATCTCAAAAACGACAGAATGATCTCTGTTCATTTCCAAGTGAAACGATTCAATATCATGGTAATCAAAGTCTATGCCCCAACCAGTAACATTGAAGAAGCTAAAGTTGAACGGTTCTATGAAGACCTACAAGACCTTTTAGAACTAACACCCAAAAAAGATGTCCTTTTCATTATAGGGGACTGGAATGCAAAAATAGGAAGTCAAGAAACACCTTGAGTAACAGGCAAATTTGGCTTTGGAGCACAGAATGAAGCAGGGCAAATGCTAATAGAATTTTGCCAAAAGAATGCACTGGTCATAGCAAATACCCTCTTCCAACAACACAGAGAAGACTCTATTCATGGACATCACCAGATGGCCAACACTGAAATCAGATTGATTGTATTCTTTGCAGCCAAAGATGGAGAAGCTCTATACAGTCAGCAAAAACAAGACCAGGAGCTGACTGTGGCTCAGATCATGAACTCCTTATTGCCAAATTCAGACTTAATTTGAAGACAGTGGGGAAAATCACTAGACCATTCAGGTATGACCTAAATCAAATCCCTTATGATTATACAGTGGAAGTGAGAAATAGATTTAAGGGACTGGATCTGATAGACAGAGTGCCTGATGAACTATGGAATGAGGTTCGTGACGTTGTACAGGAGACAGGGAACAAGACCATCCCCATGGAAAAGAAATGCAAAAAAGCAAAATGGCTGTCTGGGGAGGCATTACAAATAGCTGTGAAAAGAAGAGGAGTGAAAAGCAAAGGAGAAAAGGAAAGATATAAACATCTGAATGCAGAGTTCCAAAGAATAGCAAGGAGAGATAAGAAAGCCTTCCTCAGTGATCAGTGCAAAAAATAGAGGAGAATAATAGAATAGGAAAGACTAGAGATCTCTTCAAGAAAATTAGAGATACCAAGGGAACATTTCATGCAAAGATGGGCACAATTAAGGGCATAGATGGTGTGGACCTAACATAAGTAGAAAATATTAAGAAGAGATGGCAAGAATACACAGAACTGTACAAAAAAAGATCTTCATGACCCAGATAATCACGATGGTGTGATCACTGACCTAGAGCCAGACATCCTGGAATGTGGAGTCAAGTGGGCCTGAGGAAGCATCACTATGAACAAAGCTAGTGGAGGTGATGGAATTCCAGTTGAGCTATTTCAAATCCTGAAAGATGATGCTGTGAAAGTGCTACACTCAATATGCTAGCAAATTTGGAAAACAGCAGTGGCTACAGGACTGGAAAGGGTCAGTTTTTAATCCAATCCCAAAGAAAGGCAATGCCAAAGAATGCTCAAACTAACCACAAAATTGCACTCATCTTACACGCTAGTAAAGTAATGCTCAAAATTCTCCAAGCCAGGCTTCAGCAATACATGTACCGTGAGCTTCCAGATGTTCAAGCGGGTTTTAGAAAAGGCAGAGGAATCAGAGATCAAATTGCCAACATCTGCTGGATCATAGAAAAAGCAAGAGAGTTCCAGAAAAACATCTATTTCTGCTTTATTGACTATGCCAAAGCCTTTGACTGTGTGGATCACAATAAACTGTGGAAAATTCTTCAAAAGATGGAAATACCAGACCACCTGATTTACCTTTGAGAAATCTGTATGCAGATCAGGAAGCAGCAGTTAGAACTGGACATGGAACAATAGACTGGTTCCAAATTGGGAAAGGAGTACGTCGAAGCAGTTTATTGTCACCCTGCTTATTTAACTTATATGCAGAGTACATCATGAGAAACGCTGGGCTGGATGAAGCACAAGCTGGAATCAAGATTGCTGGGAGAAATATCAATAACCTCAGATATGCAGATGACCCCACCCTTATGGCAGAAAGTGAAGAGGAACTCAAAAGCCTCTTGATGAAAGTGAAAGTGGAGAGTGAAAAAGTTGGCTTAAAGCTTAACATTCAAAAAACTAATATCATGGCATCTGGTCTCATCACTTCATGGCAATTAGATGGGTAAATAGTGGAAACAGTGGCTGATTTTATTTTGGGGGGCTCCAAAATCAATGCAGATAGTGACTGCAGCCATGAAATTAAAAGATGCTTACTCCTTGGAAGGAAAAGTTTTGACCAAGCTAGACAGCATGTTAAAAAGCAAAGGCGTTACCTTGCCAACAAAGGTCCATTTCTTCAAGGCTATGGTTTTTCCTGTGGTCATGTTTGGATGTGAGAGTTGGACTGTGAAGAAGGCTGAGCGCCGAAGAATTGATGATTTTGAACTGTGGTGTTGGATAAGACTCTTGAAAGTCCCTTGGACTGCAAGAGGATCCAACCAGTCCATCCTAAAGTTAATCAGTCCTGAGTGTTCATTGGAAGGAGTGATGTTGAAGCTGAAGCTCCAATATTTTGGCCACCTGATGCAAAGAGCTGACTCATTTGAAAAGACCCTGATGCTGGGGAAGATTGAAGGCAGGAGGAGAAGGGGACGATAGAAAATGAGATGGTTGGATGGCATCACCGACTCAATGGACTTGAATTTGGGTAAACTCCGAGAGTTGGTGATGGACAGGGAGGCCTGGTGTGCTACAGTCCATGGGGTCACAAAGAGTCGGACACGACTGAGCAACTGAACGGAACTGAACTGACTGAATACAGTTCCCTGTGCTATACAGTAGGGCCTTGTTGTTTAAGTATTCTGTGTGTAATATGTAGTTTGCATCTACTAACCTCAGGCATCATCTTTTCAATTCTACAAGTTTTAGTCAATTCTTTTTTCTAACTCACTATGCCACCTTTTATATGTTGTATATGCTGCAGACATTTTCAAGCTCTTTTTTTTTAAAAAATAAGAAGCATAATTGTTTTGTATTCTGTGTCAGGTAATTTTAATAGCCGAAGTGCTTGTTAACTTATTGTTATTGCCTGGTTTCTTTGGTTCTCACTCACAGCGGATGTCGTGTTTCCCCATGTGTTTTATTATCCTTGACAACAAATTATTTGGGATATTATTTGGAGGAATAATTTGAGGCTGAGGATGATTATATATTCTTCTAGAGAGGATCTTTGTGGCCTTTGCTAGGCCTTTGGGAGGGTACCAACTCAGAACCAACTTTATGTCCAAATTTCATGTTTACAGTCACCAAATGACCCTAGTAACATGGAACATGGGCTAGTTCATTTCAGGTTCACTGTTACTTAGAAGAATAGTCCTACTGGATCTCATCTCAAAGTGGGTGTACAGGGGCAGTTTCAAAATCCTTATCTTAGTGAACCCTGGGCTTTTTACTCTTCTTATTTATTCTCCTAGAACCCTACCAAGCTGCTAAAACTGTAGTTCAGTTTCACAGTTGCTATTTCTAATGTGATAAGTAACCTTCAGAGCAAAACAGATTTGAGTTCTAGGCTTTTCTCTCCAGTTTCTTGCCTTCTCCTAGGTTTTGGCTGAGTAAATTTTATAGATTTTAGATGGCCAAACATAACTGTTAGATTAGTTGTAGATACTGTTAGATTTTGTTTGTTTGTACTCAGGGATTTTTTGTTGTTGTTTGCTCTTGCTTTCATTTTGTCATTTCCTCTAGCTGGTGTTTTAGCTGTTTCCAGTAGAACTGGGCCCCTCTAGTTGTGTCTTGGCTATTTCTCCAGGCATGCATTTTTGGGGCTGCCTCAATGGCTCAGTGGGTAAATAATCCACCTGCAATGCTGGAGACACAGGAGTTGTGGGTTCGATCCTTGGGTTGGGAAGATATCCTGGAGGAGGAAATGGCAACTCATTCAAGTATTCTTGCCTGAAAAAAAAAAACCAAAACAAAACCCACAGACAGAGGAGCCTGGTGGGCTACAGTCCCAAAGGTAACAAAGAGTCAGACATGACTGAGCGACTAAGCACCATCCAACCATGCGCTATAAACAGTATTCGCTGGATTCCTAAATTGAAGGATTTGACTGTAATTATTCAGTTCACCATTAGCAAGATGAAATCTCTTTAACACCATAGTTGACAAAGATTTCTCCTATATTTGAAAAAATTTAAATAATTGCTAGTTTTACTGTGGTTCAGCCCTTCTCCATGAAGTCCTTTATTTATATACTTAGCATATGGCTTAGGAGATCTACGGACTTCCTTGGTGGCTCAGAGGGTAAACTGTCTGCCTACGGTGCGGGAGACCTGGGTTCAGTCCCTGGGTCAGGAAGATCCTCTGGAGAAGGAAATGGCAACCCACTCCAGTACTCTTGCCTGGAAAATCCCATGGACGGAGGAGCGTAGTAGGCTACAGTCCATGGGGTCACAAAGAGTCGGACACGACTGAGCGACTTCACTTTAGGAGATTAAAACAAAAAGGTTCCTTTTTTCTTAAGAATAAAATTTGAGGGGAAAAGTCTTTTATGGCCATTTATATGGCTAAGAAACTCAATATTGATTTTCAGTACCTTTGAAAAATCATACTACACTTTCCAAGTATTTTTTGTCCACGTGTTTTGCTATTTAATTGGTGTGGCTAAAATATATCCAGTGGTAGATAATATTTGTCAATAAACCACTACTTGCTTTGTTCTTATCTAGGAACGGTGACTATGTCTATTTAACACTAGTTAAATATCTATGATGATCTCAACTATAAAGAAAAAACAGAGTAAAGATTTCTAGGGATGCATCAATATCTTACTGGTATTTATCATTTTTCTTTGCAGAGTAGAATTCTTGGTGGATATTCTTCTTTCCTTCTTTGTGGACTTTCAATATTTTTCTAACTTTCCTAACAGGTTGCATTGCTTCTATAAACAATTTTAATATGCAAGCATTGCAAACACTGCAAACAACTCTGTCACCATGATCACCATCATGTATGCAGAAAATAAAAATCTGAAGAAAAAACTCACAAACATTACTAGTATTTAACTCTGCATGTAAGAATAGTGGTGCATTTAAATAGATATATGTTTCCTGATATTGTCTGAAAAGCATTTATTGCTATTTTAGTGGAAAAGAATAACTAACAAAACATAAAGATTTCTGAGTACAATAATTATTCCAACTGTGCTTTAGGAATTTTCTTTTAATTTAAAAGGGCACAGGAAAGAGCTGTCTTGGAGAATTTTTTAAAAAATTTAAAAAAATTTTTTACACCATGACCAAGTGGGCTTTATCCCAGGGATGCAAGGATTCTTCAATATCCGCAAATCAATCAATGTAATACACCACATTAACAAATTGAAAAACAAAAACCATATGATTATCTCAATAGATGCAGAGAAAGCCTTTGACAAAATTCAACATCCATTTATGATAAAAACTCTCCAGAAAGCAGGAATAGAAGGAACATACCTCAACATAATAAAAAAGCTATATATGACAAACCCACAGCAAACATTATCCTCAATGGTGAAAAAATTGAAAGCATTTCCTCTAAAGTCAGGAACAAAACAAGGTGCCCACTTTCACCATTACTATTCAACATAGTTTTGGAAGTTTTGGCTACAGCAATCAGAGCAGAAAAAGAAATAAAAGGAATCAAATTGGAAAAGAAGAAGTAAAACTCTCACTATTTGCAGATGACATGATCCTCTACATAGAAAACCCTAAAGACTCCACCAGAAAATTACTAGAACTAATCAATGATTATAGTAAAGTTGCAGGATATAAAATCAACACACAGAAATCCCTTGCATTCCTATACACTAATAATGAGAAAACAGAAAGAGAAATTAAGAAACAATTCCATTCACCATTGCAACAAGAGAATAAAATACTTAGGAATATATCTACCTAAAGAAACTAAAGACCTATATATAGAAAACTATAAAACACTGGTGAAAGAAATCAAAGAGGACACTAATAGATGGAGAAATATACCATGTTCATGGATTGGAAGAATCAATATAGTGAAAATGAGTATACTACCCAAAGCAATTTATAGATTCAATGCAATCCCTATCAAGCTACCAACAGTATTCTTCACAGAGCTAGAACAAATAATTTCACAATTTGTATGGAAATACAAAAAACCTCGAATAGCCAAAGCGATCTTGAGAAAGAAGAATGGAACTGGAGGAATCAACCTACCTGACTTCAGGCTCTACTACAAAGCCACAGTTATCAAGACAGTATGGTACTGGCACAAAGACAGAAATATAGATCAATGGAACAAAATAGAAAGCCCAGAGATAAATCCACACACATATGGACACCTTATTTTGACAAAGGAGGCAAGAATATACAGTGGATTAAAGACAATCTCTTTAACAAGTGGTGCTGGGAAATCTGGTCAACCACTTGTAAAAGAATGAAACTAGAACACTTTCTAACACCATATACAAAAATAAACTCAAAATGGATTAAAGATCTCAACATAAGACCAGAAACTATAAAACTCCTAGAGGAGAACATAGGCAAAACACTCTCTGACATACATCACAGCAGGATCCTCTATGACCCACCTCCCAGAATATTGGAAATAAAAGCAAAAATAAACAAATGGGACCTAATTAAACTTAAAAGCTTCTGCACATCAAAGGAAACTATTAGCAAGGTGAAAAGACAGCCTTCAGAATGGGAGAAAATAATAGCAAATGAAGCAACCGACAAACAACTAATCTCAAAAACATACAAGCAACTCCTACAGCTCAACTCCAGAAAAATAAATGACCCAATGAAAAAATGGGCCAAAGATCTAAATAGACATTTCTCCAAAGAAGACATACAGATGGCTAACAAACACTTGAAAAGATGTTCAACATCACTCTTTATCAGAGAAATGCAAATCAAAACCACTATGAGGTACCATTTCACACCAGTCAGAATGGCTGCGATCCAAAAGTCTACAAATAATAAATGCTGGAGAGGGTGTGGAGAAAAGGGAACCCTCTTACACTGTTGGTGGGAATGCAAATTAGTACAGCCACTATGGAGAACAGTGTGGAGATTCCTTAAAAAAAACTGGAAATAGAACTGCCTTATGATCCAGCAATCCCACTGCTGGGCATACACACTGAGGAAACCAGAAGGAAAGAGAGACACGTGTACCCCAATGTTCATCAGTCACTGTTTATAATAGCCAGGACATGGAAGCAACCTAGATGTCCATCAGCAGATGAATGGATAAGAAAGCTGTGGTACATATACACAATGGAGTATTACTCAGCCATTAAAAAGAATACATTTGAATCAGTTCTAATGAGGTGGATGAAACTGGAGACTATTATACAGAGTGAAGTAAGCCAGAAGGAAAAACATAAATACAGTATACTAACGCATGTATATGGAATTTAGAAAGATGGTAAATTATAACCCTGTGTACAGACAGCAAAAGAGACACTGATGTATAGAACAGTCTTATGGACTCTGTGGGAGAGGGTGGGAAGATTTGGGAGAATGTCATTGAAACATGTGAAATGTCATGTATGAAACGAGATGCCAGTCCAGGTTCAGTGCACGATGCTGGATGCTTGGGGCTGGTGCGCTGGGAAGGCCCAGGGGGATGGTATGGGGAGGTTGGGAGGGAGGAGGGTTCAGGATGGAAAAAAAAAAAAAATAATAATAAAAACAAAATCATGTCTTTTAAGAACAAGAGAAATAAAGAAAAAAAAAAAAAAGCTGTGATGATGTTTTAGTTGAGAGGTACTGATTAACAAAAATACTAAATGATTGTTTCATTTAAAAGTAAGTTCAGATATAAGAGCCACAGCAAAAATAGCTTAAGCAACACATTACTTAAATCATAAGTAATTAGATTTAAGGAGGAAGAGGCATCAGAATTCTCACATGGTTTGAAGATAGGATAGCCGTTCTAAAATGTAAGGGATTTGGAAGCTGAGGCAGATTGGGAAGGGTTGTCCTGAACCTTGCATGCTTTCAATTACCATTTCTAGGTGTGATGAGTCTGTTTACTAGACTTCTTTTGCACACAAATGTATTAGCTTTCTATGGGTGCCATTACAAAATACCACAGTCTGGGTGATTTAAACAACAGAAATTTATTTTCTCATATTCTGGGGGCTAAGAAATCCAAGATCAGTGGTTTGGTTCCTCCTGAGGCCTTTCTCCTGGGCTTGCATGTGGCCACCTTCTTGCTAGCAAATGTTCTCACACTGTTTTCCCTGTGTGCCCAAGCATTCCTGGTATTTTGGGGATTCAGATTTCCTCTTCTAATAAGGATACTAGTCATATTGGAACCCACTCACCCTCATGACCTCATTTTAATTTAGTTAGCTTTTTAAAGGCCCTATCTCTAAATACAGTGACATTCTGAGGTACTGTTCGGGCTTTAACATATGAATTTGGGAAGGATGTAATTCGACCTATAAAAAAGATAAATTACATTCATGCAAAAAGTTATGAATAAATATTGGTATTCCCAGCAGTATTTTGGATATATTTTAGTAAGTTTAATATATTCAAAGAATAAAATGTAAGAGAAATTTTAAGAATAGCTTATTGGAAATTCTCATGAGTTAAACCAAGTTGCAAGAATAGAAAATGGAAAATGATAACTAACCTACAAAATCAACCTTTTGTAACATACATAGACACAGTTATACATAAAACATAAGGGAAAATAATGGCTATATCCAATTGGTGAAATTTCATGCATTTTCAAGTATTCTATACTGAGACCTATCACTTACATAATAAGGAGAAAAGTGTTTAATTTTTAAAGGGAGAGACAAACTGATTTTTATGAGTATTAGTCTTCGGTTGCAATCAATAGAGAAAGTTCAGTTCAGTTCAGTCACGTCACTCAGTCGTGTCTGACTCTTTGCGACCCCATGAATCGCAGCACACCAGGCCTCACTGTCCATCACCAACTCCCAGAGTTCACTCAGACTCATGTCCATTGAGTCTATAATTTAGGCAAAAAGAAAGTTTACAAGAAGGTTATTCTGGTGCTTAGTATACAGTTTGTTATCTGTCTTTGTTACTCTTCTTTAAGAAATATAATCTAAAATTTTTGTTATTTCCTATTTAACCAAAATCAGATGTCACTGTCAGGGAGTGGACTAGGGTGTCAGGACACACAAGTTTTAATAGCTTATTGTTCACTTTTCCTTAAAAGTTATTAACACTATCATCAAGGTAGGTTTATAAATGGCCTAAAACTTTCTGGACAAAATATTGACTACTCTTTTCAAGTTTACAAGTATTCTCTCACAACCACTTTTAAAGATCCATAGTAGTGATCTGTTTCTTATATTGTACTTGTCAAAATTATTTAATCCCCTAATGTGGTGCTTTAGAAAAATCCCCTGGAAGTCTAAATAAATCATATCTACTGGCTTTTTCTTTATTTTCTTAAAAATATCCTCCCAAGCATGTGAGATATCAGTTATGATTCATACCTATAATACTATGAAAGCAATATTATTCTCAATGCATATAAAAACCTAATGTTACTTTCAGCTCTTCCCCTAAGTATTAAAGTTATTTCAGTGATTTAGAATGCCATAACATCACAGTTTAAATGGGCTATAAACTGGAATTTAGGAGGAAAACTTAAGTTTCTCAGGTCTGTTTATCCTGTGAGGTGATTATGGAAACTCACCAAAAGAGCAAACACTTTCAAAAAGTGCACTGTTAAAAGGTCACGAATAGGAGAAATGTCAAAGATAACCAAGTCCAGATGTCCAAAGATCAACTAACTGATGTCAGCATACAGGAATCATGCAGATAACAGTCAGAGAGGGACAGTTAATACAAAATACCAGCAAAACAGGAGGCTTTCCAGGTGGCACTAGTGGTAAAGAATCCACCTGCCAAAACAGAAGACACAAGAGACATGGGTTCAACCCCTGGGTTGGGAAGATCCCTTGGAGTAGGAAATGGAACCCCACTCCAGTATCCTTGCCTGAAAAATTCCATGGGCAGAGGAGCCTGGTGGGCTACAGTCCGTGAGGCCGCAAATAGTCAGACACAACTGAGCCACTGAGCATATGACATGAAAGAAACGACAGAACTTTTTGATACTTTCTTTATTGCATTTCAAACCATGTGTTTTACTCAGCTTTTCTTCTCATTTCTAGGCACCAGGATAATCATGTGTGTGATTATATCCTAATGATTTGATTTTTTGAATCTACTTCCAAACACATTGTGAAAAGAGTCCTAATTGAACAATGAGAAACCCTGACTGATGGATGTCTCTATTCTGTTGAAAATTCATGCTAGATTTGTGTAGTTTCCCACAAAAAAAGTAGAAAATAGCTTATTGAAAAGAACATTACTTTTAGTATTAAAATTAATATTTTCTTATTCTCCTTTGAATTTTTGATCTGTGCTCCCTAAATAGGCTTAGCATTCTACATCCCATACTCCCTTAACTCAGAGTTGTAGGTCTGGCCAGCATTTATCACAGGCAACATACTCATAAAATAGCTAGGAAAGGGAAATCGCTGTCCCATGCCAGTGTCTAAAGGTCAGCCATTTCTCATTTTAAATAAAAGCCTTTTTCACTGATGCCTATGAAAGGCCCATAAATTCCCAAGGAAAAGTTTGCCCACAGTATGATTTCTGTGATTATTCAGGAGGAGTAAGGATGAAATGCTCTACGTGATCTCACGGGATCCCACAGCTTCAATCATCACCTCTGTGGGGATGATTCCCAGATTTGTGTCTCCAAACCTGTGTCCGCTCCCAGCCTTCAAGGCCATGGTTTCAGCCGCGCACTGGACGTCTCCACCTGGAAGTCCCGCTGAGCTGTCACACGCAATGCATTCTACACATTGCATTTTCTCAGCCACACATGCCCCCTTATAAGAGTCCCAGTCTCTCTTAATGACATAATTATCTTCCCTGATGCTCAGAACTGAGGACTCAAAGTCAGTTTTTTAAAATTTATCCAATTTATGGTTTTCTCCCATATTAAATTACCTGCCTATATTGATGACACTTTCTTTTTTTTTTAATTTATTTTTATTGGAGGATAATTACTTTACATTATCGTGATAGTTTTTGCCATATATCAGCATGAATCAGCTACAGGTATTATTTCTACTTTCCATTTCTATTTTCTCTGACACCATCTTAGTAAATTCTAAATCATTTTTGAATGGATTGAATTCTAAATGAATAATAAAGAGTATCATTAAGTTGAGGTTGAATTCTATGTAAATAATGCATGCTGTCTTTAATTTAGGCACTACTGTATTTATAAATTCTAACCTTTATTCTTTAAATTTCTGTTTACTGCCTTCCCAGTCCCTCATTCATTAGCTCATTTGTTCAGAATTATCTTTGAATGTTCTAGTCATTGAAAACAGAGTATAAGGTACTTGTTTTCACAGAGTGAAAAAGGAAAGGAATAAATTATTTTAGGTATTCTTAAGCACTGTGAAAAATGTTATAATACAGTTTGATAGAGAATGACAAAGCAGTGCCACATTAGACAAAATGATTAGGAAAATCCTTTCTGAATGATCAGAAGTAGCCAGTCATGTGAAGATCTGAGGAACAAGCATTTTCAGAACAAAGTAACACAAGCAAAAAAGGTTAGTATGTTTAGTAAGCGGAAGACTAATGGAGTAGCAATTTTCTGAACCCATAGCATATATATATGATAAATACTTAGAAAGTCATGAGAACAACTCTTGTAGGGTATTTGAATCATAAAGAAAAAGTAGGATAGGAGGATCAATCCAGTTTTTTTTTTTTTTTAACATGAACGTGATTTTATCCGAAAAGAAGACACTAACTGCTGAGAGAAGACTGACTGCAGGGACTTCTGAGTCCAGATGGCAGACGAAGTTCACACTGAAACTCCCCTCTCCCTGCTCCCTTTGAATGAAATTGATCAAAAAAAGAAACATAGTTCTTTCTAAATTTTATTTCTGAACCAGAAAGGAAACACTTAATGGTAAGTCAAGTGTGTAGGCATGAAAAATAACCTGATACAGATATTTGTCACTAGACTAGCAATGCCTATGCTGGGACAGAACCCTCTGCTCTGGACCATAGGTCTATAAAAATCTTCATAACCCCTTGCCATGACAAATAAGAATCTAGGCAATATACTTCCTTCATATCTATCAGGCTTGCTTGCCACTGCACCCTCTGAACATCATGCATTGTACACAGATCAGAGTATTCAGATTTTCACACATATCCTGTCTTTTATACTGTAGACATCTTTGTAACTGCTTTTCTTTTGATCTATGACACCTATCACATCTCTTATTCCAAAAACATATTTTCCCTTATTTATACATGGAATTTTTACAACTGCTATACTTGTAGTTAAAGCATGACTAAAAGTGGCTTAATAAAGGGAACAATATTACTTCTTGCCTCATATAGTGAAATCTCAGCCACGGCCCTCCATGGTGATTGTGTGTGTCAACAGCATAATCCTTCCCCTTAGATTCTTCAAACAAGAAACCAAAACCCACTGGCAGGTACTTAGCAAAAAACTAAGGAGCCTGGCAGGCTACATACAGTTCATGGAGTGGCAAAGAGTAGGACATGACTGGCAACTTAGCACACAAGGTGGAATTATTATTTTTTGGCATTAATTATAAAGATGACAACAACTGAAGATATTAAAAAAAAAACCATAAAGCAAAGTGCTTAGGAAGTATGAGTTTAACTGTCTTGTAATGGACTGTGATTAGTTTATAAGATAAAGTGTGGATAGGACAGTGAAATTTTATATACATATGAACTTTGATCATACCAGAAATCTGACTTTTAGATGCCTGATTTGATTTTATGTTTGTTATTGTTGTGGTGGTGATGATGGGGTGTATGTGGTGAGGGGTCATGTGTTTTCCATTAGTTCTCTTTTATTTTACATTTTGTATTTAAGTCTTTATTAAATCTCAAGCCAATGGGGCAGTGCAGGCAGTATCTGAGCAAGGAAAGTCTCAATAAAAAGCAGAAGTAATAAAAAAAAAAAAAGTAGAAGTAAATTTTTTCTTTAAAAAGAAAAACTGTGGGCAGTTGTCAACTGTCACATTCTGATTTTTCTAATGAAAAATATCCTTCCAGCTTTAATAACCATATGTGTATGTATGTTTGAATACACATATCTATTAGTATAAAAAGTTGGGCAATCCTTTATAACCCAAATATATACTTTTTAAAATTTATGAATTAAACGTATACATTTGTATTAATTAGGTGGTCTCCAGACTTCCCTCGTGGCTCAGACGGTAGAGCGTCTGCCTACAATGCAGGAGACCCAGATTCAATCCCTGGGTTGGGAAGATTTCTGGAGAAGGAAATGGCAACCCACTCCAGTATTCTTGCCTGGAAAATCCCATGGATGGAGGAGCCTGGTAGGCTACAGTCCATGGGGTCACAAAGAGTCAGACACGACTGAGTGTCTTTATACCAGAGACAATGAATCAATAGAATGCAGAGGGTGGGGAGGGAGAAATTAAGAAGGAGTGAGATTAAGGAATTGACTTGTGACTAAGAAGGCTGAGAAGTCCCAAGATTTGTGGTTGGCAAACTGGAGACCCCAGAGAGCTGATGGTGTAAGTTCCAGTCTAGAAGCGGGAAACCACTAATGTCCAGCTCAAGCAGTCAGACTTTGGGTGCTCCTTTTACTCCCAGGAAAGTCAATCTTTTCTTCTATTCAGGCCTTCAATTGATTGGACAGGGTAACCGACATTAGGGAGAGCAACCTACCTTAGTCAGTAGTGATTCAAAGTTGTTGTTCAGTCACCCAGTCGTGTCCGACTCTTTGCAATGCCGTGGACTGCAGCACGCCAGGCCTCCCTGTCCCTCACCATCTTCCAGAGTTTGCCCAAGTTCATGCCCATTGCAACATGACCATCCAGCCATCTCGTCCTTTGACACTCTCTTCTCCTTCTGCCTTCGATTTTTCCTGGCATTCGAAGCTAATATCATCAGCCACACAGACACACCCATAATAACATCTCACCAAATATCTGGGCACCTGGTGCCCAATCACATGGACACAGAAATTAATCATCACACATTATTGAACAAAAATATCAGGTTCATTAAGAAATAAATATTTCAAATAATTAGATCACAGATATTAAAAACCATCTCAGTATTTTCTTCTTAATTGATCCATTTTTACTTAACTGAAGTTTTGGACAAGTATTTTCTTGGAGGCCATTGCTTCAAGGAGCTTTGTTTATGGTTGTTAAAATTGTACCTTTCTTCAAGTAATCCTTTATATTTCTAATCAAATGTAACTCTTCTCAGTTCTGTCCTCCTGTACCATTTATATACACCTCTGCTAGCAATCAATTCAGTCTGTCCCTTGGTAGATATATAAAGATGTCTGTGTATTGTCTATTTCTCTGAGTTCCTCGGCTATTAGTACCACAATCATTAATTTTAAATCCCTGTTGAACATAGTGGACTGTCTTGTTCCTGGTAAAATGCTCAAAAAAGTGTTTTTTGAGCTAAATTGCTTAAATAAAAAGACTTAATTTCCTATTTAGAAATGAAAGGATTTACCAAAATGAGTAGAGGATCATATTTAAAAAGCATCTAGTTAAAATTTTGGACACATACTTTTCACATTAAAGGCTCAAGGCCAATGCTACATTTCAATTTCACACCATAGAGCAATTTCCTGATGAATATTCTAAATTGCAATTCTCTGAGAACTTGAGCAAAGTCATTCCCTCTCTCCTCATACAATTTAACTTAACCCAAAATGACCCACATTTGAAACCTGAGTCAACCTGTGGGTAGAGAACCCCGTAGAGTAGGGAAACTTTATGGCTAGTTTCAATTGCGTTCTTGGTTCAGGGGGCATAATGGCTTCATTTAATTCCTCAGAATAAACTACTCATTCCTCCTTGAGTATTTTCTTACAGAAAACAGTTGAATCTGTTAAATAAATGATTAGCCAATAGTGGCCTGAAAATAGTACTGATAAACATCTTAAATGATGTAAAAGTAAGGTCACTAAAATAGAACAGGACTTCCTGGTGTTTCATGGTTGAGACTCTGTGCTTCCAAGGCAGAGGGCATAGGTTTGATCCCTGGCCAGGCAACTAAGATCCCAACTGCCACTCAGCATGGTCAAATAAATAGTAAACAAATAAAATAAATATGTGATGATGGATACTAAAATGCTGATGGAATAAGAAGTGATAACAGGAATAAAGAATTTCAATCAAGTGAATTATTAAATTTTTATGCTATGAAATTTTTGGAAAGCTTTTCCTCCTCTGTATTCCCAAAGCTATCACTAGCCTTCAAAATTTGGTTGGTGGGCAAGATCCTAAAGTTACCAAACCCAGATACCTGTATTTTGGGGCTGCAAATGGGCCAGATATGAAGTTGCACTTATTGGCACAACCCTAGACAGAAGGAAACGTTCCATGGGACTTCAACGCAACCAGATTTAGAATCAGTGCTGAAGATTTTAGAGATGGATTGGTTTGCCTTGTAGAGCAGAGAAAGACTGGCACCCTGGGGCGGGGGAAGGGGGGCTTGCAGTAGAAGGCTTTGTCCATCTGGAAAGAGGGTAGTGGGTTGTTGTTGCCAACTCCTCATTGCATATCTGGGTTTAGACATCTCTAACTCAAATTAAATAAAAATGTATGTTCAGTTCAGTTCAGTTGCTCAGTTGTGTCCGACTCTTTGCGACCCCACGGGCTGCAGCACGCCAGGCCTCCCTGTCCATCACCAGCACCCAGAGTTCACCCAAACTCGTGTCCATTGAGTCGGTGATGCCATCCAACCATGTCATCCTCTGTCGTCCCCTTCTCCTCCCACCTTCAATCTTTCCCAGCATTAGGGTCTTTTCAAATGAGTCAGTTCTTCACATCAGGTAGCCAAAGTATTGCAGTTTCAGCTTCAGCATCTGTCCTTCCAATTAATATTCAGGACTGATTTCCCTTAGGATGGACTGGTTGGATCTCCCTGCTGTCCAGTGGACTCTCAAGAGTCTTCTCCAACACCACAGTTCAAAAACATCAATTCTTTGGTGCTCAGCTTTCTTTATAGTCCAACTCTCACATCCATACATGACTACTGGAAAAAAACAAAGCTTTGACCTGATGGACCTTTGATGGCAAAGTAAAGTCTCTGCTTTTTAATATGTATGTTACACTAAGGCAAAATGTTTCATACTTTAGAGTCATGCATAAAGAAAACTTAAAGAAGGATAGATCTGTCCTCTATCCAGGTCTATCCTGGAGAGATTAGTGTTGAGAAAGGCGATGTGAACTCAGGTCAACAACCTAGCATGCATAAGGATTCTCTTGAGTGTAAGTGCTCCATCATGCCTTGTGACCCTATGGACTCTAGCCCACCAGGCTTCTCGGTCCATGCAATTTCCCAGGCAAGAATACTGGAGTGCGTTGTCATTACCTACTCCAGGGGATCTTCCTGACCCAGGGAAAGAACTTGTGTCTCTGGCATATCCTGCATTGGCAGGCGGATTCTTTACCACTGAGCCACCTGGGAAGCCCCAAGGATAATCTAGCTGTGCCATAATAATCGAAAGTAGTCAGAGGCAGGGTTGCCTGAAAAATTACTCTGGTTACTGTTTAGAGAAAAACCTCACCTCTAGGAAGCAGCTAAGATATTGTAGTACTAAAATGCCATGAACACACTGGCCTATTTCTTTCATTAACTGCCATATACTCAGAATCCAGCACAATGTTCTGTCTAGATGAGGAACCCAAAATGTTTGTTGCAAGTTCGAACGGGTAGACTGACCCAGTGAATATCTACCAGCATACTCACAGCCTTAGCCCCTTATGTTGTTTAAATACGTTGAATTTCTAATCTTTTAATTTTACTGTTTAATATTCAACTATTAAGATAAATAACATAAATATTAACAGTGTAAAATGAAAGGTAGAGAAGGGAAACTTAGGATATCCTGTTAAATTCAGTATCATCTGACTCCGTCTTTGAGAAATTCCTCTGGATTTCAGTTTCCTCAGATATAACATAAATGGCTTAGAGGAAATGATTCTTCAGAACTTGCAGTATAAATTTCCAAAGTAACTGTTTTGTTTGTGTTTTTGTTTTACGGATATTGGTTTCTTTTTCCTTCTCTGTAATTTTTAAAACTCTTTCTCTGTTCCTCTGAATTCCCTTTTCTCCTTCTCTTTCCTTTTCTCTCCCCAGGACCCCCACCCCCACCCACTCCTGCTTCACTCTCTCTGTCTCTTTCTCTCCCAGCTCCAGCCCCTCCTCTTTTCCACCTCTTTTAGATAGACAGATACATCAACTGATCTCATCATTTCTGAAGGCAGATATCAAATGTAATTATACTAACTATTGCTGTCTGGGTGGGGTCACAAGAATATGAGATCTTTACTTTCTGACTTAAGTAGCTGAATAATGTCAGAAGTTCTTCCAGATCAGAAGAGTCTATATCCTTAACAGATCAAGTGATTCCTAGAAATATCTTGCAAATTGTATGTCACGACCTTGAGGCTTAAGAGCATTATGTACATGTCTGATGTAATTCTCATTAATGATGATTATCTTTTCCTGAACAGGGGGAAAAAGAGAGTCTCATTTAATGAAAATGTTTATCCAAGAACTTTTTCCCCAGTAGCCAAATAACTAAAACATATTTAAGTATTAAATCAAATTTATATGGCATTTTGTAAAGCATATAACATAGCTTTGGCTATGCAGGAAAGAAAGCAGGTTTTCAGAAATTTATGATGTGGTGTCTGGAGACAGGTTTTTACAAGAAGCCCATTTCTTTTCAAGGAGCTAGTTATGGGCAGTGCCTTGAGGCTTCAGCAAAGGCTTTGTCTCCGGAAGCTCCACCACCTGGCATGGAGCTTTTGCTGGGTGTGTTTTTTCATTATTTATTACAGTCATAAGAAAAGTCTAGTATGAATATACTGCAGAAACTATAATCATGAGTGTATTATTCTAAAGCAATTTTATGACATTTCAATTCAAAAACATATTTTTAGAAAATAAAACAAAATACACAAAACCAGGTTGACCACAAGAAAAAATTATTTTCTCCATTCCAAGTTTTTAATGCAAAAAAATCAAATGCTCCTGATCGTCATTCTCACTCTTCCAAGGAAATAACTGAATATTTTCTTGCATTTATATAGAACTTGCTACGTGTGTACATATCTTTCTTGCACTTATTATGCGTTGTGAAAAATTAGACCTATCACATTAAAATCTGTCGTAAAAATCTATTGAGTTGTTATGCCATAACTTATGTAACAAGTATCTTGATGATGGACTAAAATGTTTTCCCCATTTAAAAAAATGCAAATATTAAAATGTGGGTGTTTATATATTAACACCATACAAATGTTACATTAAATCTCTTTGCAATCATATCTTTGCCTGTTTGAATGAGTAGAGCTACTAGAAAAAGTTCAGAAAGATGAAACTGCTGGGTCTAAGAGTATACGCACATAAATTTTGATAGATGATGCCAAATTGTTATCCAAAGGGAACATGCCTACATTTCCCTGTCCACTCAAGTACTGGGTGATACTGCAGAAATCTTTTCCTCTCTAAATGGTGAAAAATTACATCACATTGTTCTAATTTCCATCTTATTATGAGTGAGGCACAATATCTTTTCATGTGATTGTTGGTATTTCTTCCTATGGATTCAAAATGTGAACACATTTTTAATTTGCAGCCTCAGTAAGTCCTCTTAGCTTCTGCCAAGTTTCCCCAGAGGCAACAAAGCATTCTTAAATAATGTGCTCCCTCACCGCTTCTCACCAAACAGTCCAAAATCATAACAATAGAGCCTCGTTCGGAAAACGTTATAGAAGAGAGAGAGAGAAAGATAGGAGAAAGCTAAAGAGAGACCAGTACTGAAGTGTGAACTTCTGAGTGATGTCATTTTGAATTTCGTACCTGACACAATGGATGTGAGTTTGAGCAAACTCTGGGAGATAGTGAAGGACAGGGAAGCCTGGCAGGCCGCAGTCCATGGGGTCACACAGTCCGACACGACTTAATGACTGCACAACAATAACTTGATACAAAGAGGTATGCCTTGGTCCATTAGTAGGAGAGAAAAACTGTGGCAATTCCAGGAATCTGCTGTGGCTCTCAGCAGCTCTCTTCACTCAGGCAGTGGCAGTGGGAAAGAGTTCAGAAACTACACTAGCATCATAGTTCTGTCCTGGGTTTGCAACTAAAGGTAAGTTTATTTCCCAATATCCTCTTTTAACAGCATTCCTGTAAATAAGTAAAGAAATACAAGCAGCTATAAATCTCTTACTTATATGTCCACCCCTACAGAGATTACATCCCTGGGAAAATGACTTCAATCACCAGACTCTCCCACCTCGCCTGTATAAACTGAGTGCAACATGACAGGCAAGCAAGGGGTTCTAGTAAGATTTATTCTCATTTCCAAGCATGAGTAACTCCAATGTGACTACTTTTGCTTACAACACATTTGATGACATCTTATCACTCTGCAGTCCTCACCCTATTTACGTGTCAGGACTATGGAGTGATAAAATTGAAGAATCATACACAAAAATCCAGTCTCCTTACTTCATCGCCACCCTTTAGAAAGGACCTTTCCATTCACCTTTCTCCATTTCTAAAAATAAGTAAACAGTAACTAAGAACAAGCCTGGCCTTTATTATGTATTATGATTTATCAATCATTTTCATGATCACCTCATCTTATGCACAGTTTGCTGACTCGTGCTGAAAATAAAAGTAAGTGACAGAGGTGGGTCCCATACACAGAAGAGCAGCGATGAGAACAGGAGCTGGGTGTGGGGTGAGCGGGGAATAGAGAATCCTTAAAATGATAAAAATCAGTAGTTGATCTTTTTTTTTTTTTTATCTTTTAAAAATAGAGAAGGGCTCAAATTTCCTGCTGCTGCTGTAGAAGGATTATTTTTAGATTTGTATAAGGAAACAAGTTCTAAAAGAGGTACCACTGCCAGTGCCATGGCTCTTGAGGCAAAGGCAAGGTGGTGTCTTTGGATCTGAAGAGCAGCTTGTGTGTAACAAAAAAGCTGGTCCTCCTTCAGTGCTCCCTGTGGCCTAGACATATCATATTTTCTTTGATATTAACAGGACTTAGAAGCCCATAGAGACCGTAGACTTATGAATGTGTAAGAAGGACTTCAAGTTGATAGATCTGTGCATTTGGAAATAATTTTACTATATTCTTCTTTATTCTTTCGCTGTCATTATTTAAAAAAAAAAAAAACAATATGTACATTTAATGGAGTACAACCTGCTGGGTATGCAAAAAACTACACAAATCACACCTAGACTCTAAAACAAGACAGATTTTTGCCAAATTTTGGAGTCAGTGTTAGAAGAGGTGTGTTTTTATTGATTGCTAGTAGTCAATTACCCAGGAGCCAGGGGAATAAGTCAGTGGTATTTTAATAATTTTATTTATTTGGAGGAAACCAAATAACAGGTTCCCATTGAATAAATATGATTCTGTTTACTCAATGACAAATACAAATTGAAAAATAAGCTTGTTTTTTAGAAACTCCAGAATTACACAATCCATCTTAGAAAACAGAATTCTTTCTTACAATAGAGTTTGGGATTCTTTTTCCCTAAGTACTGTGGAATCTACTCGTTGATATGTTTGAGTAGTAAGTTTCCTTTGGGCCCTATTTTAGTCATTTCCTACAGTCCATGAACAGGATACGGGAGGAGTGGCTGCTTCCCATTTATCTAATCTATCTCTAACCTCGAAAACTAAAGGTTAAATTCAACTCCATTCTTGCCCATGGGCTGACAGAGGGGAATCATTTAGCCACAGCAATCACCCACTTAATTTTCTTTACAGTGCCTTATCCTCTCCTGACAGCAATGGTAAGCAGCCAGAGGAATAAAATCTTTGTCTCCCATTCAAATATCTGAAAGCTTTCTAGCATGAACAAAGAGAAAAAGTAATGTGCATCACTACAAACAGCTTCCAAGAAATATGCAAATATGAATTTTTGTATCATAATAGTTACCTCCTTTTCTATGGTGAAATTGCAATTGCTAAATGTTTAATAATAGTGTAATAATTACAATCTCCTTTCCTTCATGTATGAAGATGATGTTATTGATCTTGCAATTTTGAGCCTGTAACTCAGATTACTGTCTAGTTATAAGAAAAATTTGGAATTTTCTATTGGGAAAAAAGTAGAAAAAAATAATACATGACTTAAGGATTGTGTGAAAGGGAACTCTGTAATTTTATATTGATCATCTGTGTTCCGTATTTTTGTTGTTGCTTAGTTGATTAGTCATCTCTGACTCTTTTGCGACCCCATGGACTGTAGCCCACCAGGCTCCTCTGTCCACGGAATTCTCCAGGCAAGAATACTGGAGTGGGTTGCCATTTCCTTCTCCAGGGGATCTTCCCAACTCAGGGATCAAACTCGCATCTCCTGCGTTGGCAGGTGGATCCTTTACCACTGAGCCACCAGGGAAGACTGTTCTGCATAGGGGCAAGATATAAATAGGATAATAAAATGAGGACTGTTCACAAGATCGAAACACTTGAGAAAGCATTGCTGCATTTTACATTGGTCTGTGGATGACTAAACTTTTTACTCTTTATAAATGAGAAAAAGTAGTTTTTAACTTTCCTCACCAGTTACACGGTATCATCTCATCCTAGAAGAGCTGCCTCCTGAGAGAAATTAGTGATTAACCTGGGATTCTGGGAGTTTGCTTTGCTTGCTGGTAGACATCATCTTGCTTTATATATTTGTTCAAGATAAAAATGTGAAAAATAAAAAAATTAGGAACAAACACAGGGCTAGAAATTGGATGACAGTTAAAAATAATATTAGTAGTAAATCCATCAGTTTACAAACTTTGCCATTTTTTTTCTTTTTAAATTTAATTTTATTTTTATTTATTTATTTTTAATTGATTTAAATTTTATTTTTTAGAAGGGAACAACTCTTGGGAATGAAAGTTTTTCTGACCCAGAAGACCTAGTAATATACAGTTAAGTTTGAAACATCATAATATATTTACTAGATTTTTTAAAATATGGTTATTTTTGAAAGAAGAGAATATAAGCTTAATAGAAGTAATTTTGTCTGAGAATTAGTCATTTAGCTTTTCTTTTTTTTTTAATTTGATTTTATTTTTTAACTTTACGATATTGTATTGGTTTTTCCATGAATGAATCTGCCACAGGTATACATGTGTTCCCCATCCCGAACCCTCCTCCCTTCTCCCTCCCCATACCATCCCTCTGGGTCATCCCAGTGCACCAGCCCCAAGCATCCAGTATCATGCATCAAACCTGGAGTGGGGACTCATTTTATATATGTTATTATACATGTTTCAATGCCATTCTCCCAAATCATCCCACCCTCTCCCTCTCCCACAGAGTCCAAAAGACTGTTCTATACATCAGTGTCTCTTTTGCTGTCTCGTATACAGGGTTATTGTTACCATCTTTCTAAATTCCATATATATGTGTTAGTATACTGTATTGGTGTTTTTCTTTCTGGCTTACTTCACTCTGTATAATAGGCTCCAGTTTCATCCACCTCATTAGAACTGATTCAAATGTATTCTTTTTTAATGGCTGAGTAATACTCCATTGTGTATATGTACCTCAGCTTTCTTATCCATTCATCTGCTGATGGACATCTAGGTTGCTTCCATGTCCTGGCTATTATAAACAGTGCTGCGATGAACATTGGGGTACACGTGTCTCTTTCAATTCTGGTTCCCTCAGTGTGTATGCCCAGTAGTGGGATTGCCGGATCATAAGGCAGTTCTATTTCCAGTTTTTTAAGGAATCTCCACACTGTTCTCCATAGTGGCTGTACTAGTTTGCATTCCCACCAACAGTGTAAGAGGGTTCCCTTTTCTCCACACCCTCTCCAGCATTTATAGCTTATAGACTTTTAGATCACAGCCATTCTGACTGGCGTGAAATGGTACCTCATGGTGGTTTTGATTTGCATTTCTCTGATAATGAGTGATGTTGAGCATCTTTTCATGTGTTTGTTAGCCATTTGTATGTGTTCTTTGGAGAAATGTATATTTAGTTCTTTGGCCCATTTTTTGATTGGGTCATTTATTTTTCTGGAACTGAGCTGTAGGAGTTGCTTGTGTATTTTTGAGATTAGTTGTTTGTCAGTTGCTTTGTTTGCTATTATTTTCTCCCATTCTGAAGGCTGCCTTTTCACCTTGCTAATAGTTTCCTTTGTTGTGCATAAGCTTTTAAGTTTAATTAGGTCCCATTTGTTTATTTTTGCTTTTATTTCCAATATTCTGGGAGGTGGGTCATAGAGGATCCTGCTGTGATTTATGTCCGAGAGTGTTTTGCCTATGTTCTCCTCTAGGAGTTTTATAATTTCTGGTCTTACGTTGAGATCTTTAATCCATTTTGAGTTTATTTTTGTGTATGGTGTTAGAAAGTGTTCTACTTTCATTCTTTTACAAGTGGTTGACCAGTTTTCCCAGCACCACTTGTTAAAGAGATTGTCTTTAATCCATTGTATATTCTTGCCTCCTTTGTCAAAGATAAGGTGTCCATATGTGTGTGGATTTATCTCTGGGCTTTCTATTTTGTTCCATTGATCTATATTTCTGCCATTTTCTACTTGCTTAAAAGGTATTGTATTCCATATTCTCTCAGGTTTGAATTCTAGAAGTAAACTTTAAAATACCATTTAAGGACTAACTAATGCCATAGTATAACTTTGAAAACTTTGTAACAAACTGATATGATGATAAAGAGCACCCCCACTCCCAAACTGAAATGTGATTCATGTCCTCAGAAACTATGATCTCTTGGATAAGAGGTGTGTTTGGGATGCAATCTGATCCTTCTCTATCCTCTGCTGTGGGAGGAATTAGAATGGCTTTGTGTCTGCAGGGTTACTGGAGGCAAGGGAAATGCAGATCAGGTTATATTCACAAACTTTTTAAAGCTCATTGAATGATGACCCAAGTAGAAATACCATTAAACTTGCATTTAGAATTAAAATTCAAAAGGATATGGATGATAATTATAAGCAAACGTAAAATGAAAAACTTGCAAAAATAAGGCATTCACTAATGAAATACCATAAGGTTAGATGTAATTCACGTTTTAAAAAGGACTGGCCATAAATGGTATCTTCTGAAATTCAGTTGCCTAAGCTAGGTCTCCACCTCCTGAAAAAAATGCTTCACTGTAGGATACTCCTAGCAATTAGTGGTTATGGATAGAAAGAAGCCAAGGCCAGTTCTGACTTTCTCTTCCTGTGATGCCAAATCTTCCAGGAGAGTCAGCTTTCTACAGACAGAAAAGAATCCTTGGATAAGACATTTTGATAGTCTTTAATGGCTAACTCTCCATGCAGAAAATCTCACCAACATTCTGTTAGCAAGTTGATGATCTCTGATTCTATATGCTCTATTTTCTTTTATAATTACATATATTTTCTCAACTGAACACTAGAAGTATTTAGTAAGAATCGTTTATAAGTTGTTATTATCTTTTAATTAATCATCTAATAATTACTTTTACAGTGATGTGGCACTCAACTCACCATCTTCTGATCTTAATTTGGCTTCACAAGCAGTCATTCCAACCAGAAAGAATGCACAACTTGGTCATGTATGTGTGGCTCTCGTATTTCTCCATCATTTTCCAGCAGGTTTGTCAACAAAAAGGATTGGTCACTGAGGTTGGGGGATGGAACTGAGCCTGTAGCTAGGATAAAGGCAGCCCATTTTCAGATGGGTCAGTCCTGAAGGAAAGAGACCACTTTAGCCATTACAGAGATGGGAAGTATTTTTCCTTCATTCTTATTTCTAAATCCAAACTAGCAGGCCTAACCAATCAAACTGGTGGCTATAACCGGAGGCAAAGCATTAAGAAGAATTAAACATCTCTCTCATGATGTATTACAGAATTTCAGACTGTGAGAGGATTGCAATCAAGTAAGGCATTGTAGATAGTAAAGCACCACACTTTAGAAGCACTTCAGTTGCTTGTCCTGTCAAAACTATGAAACACAACCTTTCCTTGGAAAAGGAAGTGATGCCAACTTTTCCTTGTCATCTTCTAGTCCTGCGTCTTATGATTGGTTCCCTGATATGCTTGTGGCTTACTACCCTTTTCCATGTAAATACGTTAGGCTGTCTTGTAAGAGGGCCATACTGTACTGGCACGCGATTCCCATTCTTAAGGTTCAGTTCAGTTCAGTTCAGTTGCTCAGTCGTGTCTGACTCTTTGCGACCCCATGAATCTCAGCACGCCAGGCCTCCCTGTCCTTAAGGTTAGGATTATTGATGTCTCTACTGGTTTAGAATAGCACCAGTTTGACCCTTTAGCTAAGTGGTCTATGGGAATTGGTTCTCAATTATTCTTTACTAATCAAAATTCAAAAGCACACAAGAGTTCCAAGAACAAAAATAGGCAAACTTAATCACCTATCAAAAATTTACTTTGCGTCTAGTATAGGAAGACAACCCAATCTTGAAAGAAAATCAGAGTGCTTACCTTCTAATCTTGTTACTTCCCACCATCTAGGTAAGTGACTTAGGGAAAGGCATCCTGTGTGTACTTTAAGCTTGTAGAGTTCTAAAAGCCAGACATGAAGTCCTGTTCTTGGGTAATATGATGAGTCAAGCTTTCATTAAATATATATTTTGTGTGTAGAAGAGTCTAGTATGTATTTTAAAATATTTCTAAGTTCTGGCACAATTTTATAATTCTTAGTTTCCCTTTCACTTTATAAATTTGCCTCTTGCTGCTAAGTCATTTCAGTCGTGTCTGACTCTGTGTGACCCCATAGACGGCAGCCCACCAGGCTCCCCCGTCCCTGGGATTCTCCAGGCAAGAACACTGGAGTGGGTTGCCATTTCCTTCTCCAATGCATGAAAGTGAAAAGTGAAAGTGAAGACGCTCAGTCATATCCGACTTTTAGCGACCCCATGGACTGCAGCCTACCAGGCTCCTCTGTCCATGAGATTTTCCAGGTAAAAGTACTGGAGTAGGGTGCCATTGCCTTCTCCGAATTTGCCTCTTATTTAGTCACAATTAGAAAACTTTTAAGGTACGGGATTCGACTTACCCATCCATTTACCAGTCCAGTAAGTGATTCGACTTCTGTCACGGATGCAAATATACACTTCTTATATTACTCAAAAATATTTTAGAACTCAAAGGGAAAATACTGACAATAACCTCCTTTGCCCACACAAACAGTAGTCATTAAGGAAACACAATCTTTTTAGGCAAGGAACAATTTTGTCAAGCAGTTAGTTCCCAAGGTGAAAAGTTCCCACTTTAAAGTCCCACACGGAAATAAGGTCTGGGGACACAACAGAGATGGTTGAATTCAGTGTGAGTCAGTCCTGCATTTTGCAATCTTAAAAAAGAAGATAGTGTTACTAATTAGTGCTTTGAACTATAACTTCAAATGGACTGTGAGTTTCTACTTACATTGCTGAACTTTCTGAAAGTAATAGTTATTTGCTAAAGAAATGGTAAAATGGCAGAAAGGCTGTGGGTAGTCACATTTTCATCCATTAAACAATTTTATTCTAATTTTGTGTGTGTGTGCATGCATAAAAATTTGTCATACTTTCCTTTTCCTTTGGAATTGGCTATAATACAGAAATGCCAGTCAGCTTTCCATCTCTGGTCTGTGAATGGAAATTCTGAGGACAGAAAAATTTATCTCATCCACCTCATGAAACCTACAGGAATCATGAAATAGCTTTTGGGGAAGTCTTGATTATTTTTCTCTCCTTTCCACTGCACTTCCTTCTCTTGAGAGTAAGATGTTTGGGGCATGGTTGAAGCAAGTGGCTAGAAAGGGGACTAAGGGAGCTTGGGTGGGACCCAGACAAAGCCAAGGACATTAGAGCCATGTTAGTTATATTGTTTTTGAGCAGAGCAGAGAAATTCAGAGGCAAGTTCTAATTTCACTCCTGGTTCCAAGTGAATTCAATCTGAATGCTGTGTTTGCAGAATTAATTGTCTGATCTTAATCCCAAATAAGTTAGAGATGGCAGTGTGAATGTGCCCACAGCAACCTTAGCTGTGCCTTCTCATGCATAAGGGTTATTCTGGTACATGGGGCCTCTCATTACATGGTTATGTAAGACAACATCTGAGCAACTCTGGAAATGCTCAATTAAAACAGCAACCATTTTGAATCTGCCTTTAACAGTCCACTTTCCTTTATTTGAAAGGATAAGAAAGTTGTAGGACAAGAAAGTTGTTTTTAAATTTAGAAAAGCTTTTCAACACACATAATGATATTTATAGACTTGCTTTCAGTTATTTTCCCCAATAATCAGGGAAAATTATATTTTTTGTTAAATTCACATTGTTAAATGACTTGAATTGAGGAAATATTCAAGAATCGTCATTAAAATCAAGAGAATGCTCAGTTTCTATACAGCAGTAAAGACTGAATCTGGATTATAAAGTATTAGAAAAGGCATTGCTTTTCATTACAAAAGGATTGTGATGTCATAGTTTCAACCGAATAACTTCTTCCTGACCCAGAAGAAGGGTAGCCTATATTCAATGAAAATATTCATTTCTTAGGCATATCTGTTAATCCACAGTTGTGCCAGCTTTACTGTGGTGTAAGTGGTGTGCCATTTAGAGTAAATTAAACCATAGTGTGAATCCCAACTATATCCCTTGATGACTGTTTTCAAACTTGATTTACTCAGCTATAAAATGGGAGGATGACACGCACCTCTGTATTTTGAAATAATATAATGAAAGCATTGAACACAGGTTTGCACAGAATACTCAGTTTATATTATTGTCTCCCATCCTTTCCTCATATGTATCAGTGTTACTATGCATATGTGGGATCACTTTCAACCAAAAACTACATAAAATAGAGGAAATGACCATGGTATAGAGAGGAAAATACAGGCTTTGGAATCATAGAGTTTTGATTTAATTTCTCAGTTTTACTATGTCTTTCTTAGATTTGTCATCTACATATCTCAAGTTTTGCACTGATGAAATGGGGATAGAAATACCTACTACGTAAGACTGTTGGTGATTAAATGTGCAAAGTTCCCAGCATAGTGCCTGTCACTAGCAGACCACTAATGAATGACCATGGACTTCACTTACTGGCCTAATTTTGGTTGAAAGGGAGCAATATCAGTAATATCAAAAGTTACTCTGGAGTCAGTCATAAGCGGAGTGTAAGAAATAAAAGTGATAAGAATAGAAAAAATTTTTATAAAAGGATATAAATATAACTTTTGACAATAAGTGATTGTCATTCATAAAATAAAGACTTTATCCTAGCTTAATACAATCCTGTATTAATTGAGATATAAAATTATTACATTGCTTTCATTATTTCTTACCTAAGGGAAATTTTTTTTTCTTCTCAGACTGAGTGAAACGACGGCAATATTTCAGAGGGAAAATGAAAGTCTGACATATTGTAGAAGGGTTATTTTCGTCTTCACTTAGATGAGACTCAAACTTTGACAAACAGTTTGCAATCATTTATTATGAAGCCATATCATACCTTCCTTTTCATCACACCACTTAGCATGTGTTACATATACCTTAAATCAGAACTAAAATTCTTTAATTTCCTTTCTCTACTGAATTTGTATGGTGAATCAGTTTGCCTATTATATACACAAAAATAATCAACTAATCAATTATCTCTATTAATTTGGTAAACTTAAAAGGCCTACCAAATGCTTGGAAGGAAATGAAAATTCATTTATTTTCATCTACCTTCAAGCAACACAAATTGTTGGAGTCATCTACCTATGTATGGGACTTCTCCAGTGGCTCAGTGGTAAAAAAATCTGCCTGCAATGAGCAGACACAGTTCGATCACTGGGTTGGAACCATCCCCTGGAGGAGAAAATGGCAACCTGCTCCAGTATTCTTGCCTTGAAAATCCCATGGGCTGAGGAGTCTGAAGGGTTGTAGTCCATGGGGTAGCAAAGAGTCAGACATGACTGAGAGACTGAGCACACACACACACACACCCCCCTATGTATACTTTCTTTGTTCTGTATTTTGTAGTCATGGTGTTTGCAAATGTCCATGATGGAAAGCCAGTTAAGAAGCAATAAAGAATTACAGTTTGTTTTTTTTCTTGCCCGTCCCCATCAGATTCTACAAGGGTTTCCAAGAAAGCAGCTTACGTTCACTCAGAATGTGTATATCCATCTGCTTCACATCCTCGTGCCAGAGCCTCTCATAAGAATATTCCCTAAAGCCAACACAAGGTGGCCAGTCTTAATGTTAGGAAAAATGTAGTAACATAGGCAACAGAGTTAGAACTAAATTCCCATGCCACACTGAGCCATTAAGCTATGGCTTTATTCAGAGCTCAGTGGCTAGAGGGGAGAAGGCAGCTCAGATATTTTAATAAGATCAAGGTCATTGGTAAGCCATTTTTAAACCTGTGCAGGATAGAAAAACTTAAATCATCAGCACAATTCATTTACTCTATTTATTCAACAAACATTTATTGGGTTTATCTACAAGCAACTGAACAACAAAATAGGCCAGGTTCCAAAATTAACAACTGATATAAAAGACAAAAATTCTCACCTTTATATGTAACTTAGATTCTGGAAGCAGTAGGCAGATACATAAAGAAGTAAACTAAAATTACTGTCTGTTGGTAATAGTAGAGAAAATAAACCACCAAAGTGTAATGGGTTGCTAGAGTTGGGAAGTACTGTAATTTTATATAGTGGTCAAACACAGCCTCCTTGCTGAGGAGGTACAGTTTGAACAAAGGCCTAGGTGGTGAGCAGCAGAGCAGAGCTATGTGGATATCCAGGGAGAGAGTGTTCCCACAGAAAAGGTAGGATACTGGAGGCACTGAATGGGAGCAGGCCTCGCGTTCAGAGCCCAGCAAAGAAGGCAGGGTTGTAGGAGCCAACTGACTGTGGGCAGAGGGGAAATGAGATGGAAAACTACTGTCAGACCTTATGGGCCACTGTAAGGATTTGGCTTTCACTTGGAGTGAGAAGAAGAGCCACTAGAAGGTGTCTGGCAGGAGAGTATAATAATTTGAGTTGCATTTAAAAATAATTCATCTGTTTTCTGTGTGTAGAAATGACTGAACAGAAGAGTGGGCAGAAGACTACTGCAAGCAGTCGAGGAGAGATGATGATGTCTAGGATTAGGGTTGATGTAGGGAGAGTGGTGAGATGGTTGGGAGATATTTGGGAAAAAAAGCTCCAAGCACACATTTTTGCAGTATCTTATATCAGCAATATTAAGGACCTTCTCAATCCAAGGAAGCAGAGTTTCCTGGAAAATCTTTATTGCCTAATTAACTCAGGAAAAATACTTTCAAGTGGTGTCCTGAGCCTCTGTCACTTCACCATCCTTAGACTACTGGAATCCCAGGACTCAGCAACACTTCTGGGTGAATGGGTGGACCATAAACAATAATCTCTCCTTCCATATTCTTTTAGGAATGTTGTACTTGGCACAATAGATTTCCAGTAGCTAAAGCCTCATTTCCTTTGGTCAACATACCATCTGGTGGTTAACAAAGACTTTCCTGATTAACCTTAAGATATAGAGCAAGTTGGTGGGGTAGGAGCAACATCCAGCTCTGGAAATGCAATGGAAGTATTGAGTCTGCACTCAGTGTAGAAAGCTAGCACGATCCCCTCCTCCCAAACATCCACCGTTTTAAAAAAAGGACAGAAATTAAACAGTGATCATATGGAATTCTGAGACTTAGAATTCCCTGGAAGTCAGAACCACAGAGCTTTCTATTTTAGTAGTTCTGTAAAAATTAATTGCTTGATAGCAGTAAAAGTTAGGACTTAACACCAAAGAATAAGTCTTTATGTACCTTCAAGAATACAGTTATATAACTGCTGTCGTAATTCATGTCCCACATAAAATCTGAAGTTTCAATAATATTGCATAATATTCGTATATTAATAGTTCTATCCTTATCTTGATCTCAAATCCCATAAAAGGAAGTATTATATCTTGACATGCCTCCACTCAGTTAGATACTCCATAAATATTTTTTGAACAGATATATACTTTATACTTTTCCATTTTCCTAGAAAGATATATTTGAAGGTCAAATATGATAAAGCATATTTGTGAACATCCTGAAACAGCAAAACACCATCTTCAGGATGACATCAGAGTATAAGAATCTCCATTTTCAAACAAAGTCCGTGGCTACAGAATGCTGGCAGCTGTTGAAGGTGCAGCCTCACTCCACACTGAAATGTCTGGCACAAGTGATGTAAAGACAGCAAAAGCATCATCTGTGTGTCAGTCATATTATATGCATTAACTCATGTAACATCACAGTTTATTTCAAACAATATCCACTACCATTTGTGAATTTTTACTATGTGCAATCAAATTTTAAGTGTTTTACAAGTATAAAATATTTCACCAATTTTATAAATGAGATACAAGGGCTTAGAAGTTAAGTATCTGACCATGAGCAAAGATTTCTACCCATGCACAAAGCTTTCACTCTTAACCAGCACACAGTGAATCTGCATTATGACTGGAACATAACTACACATGTATGTCAGTGGTGTGAAGATGGATTTATACACATCTTTTCATTATTTCATGAATAGTTTTGCTCTAAATTTGTTCATATCTCTTAATATGGCACACCCAGAATACACAAATTGTTCTGCTTTTTAACATCACAGTCTTCTTTTTGGTACTTTTGGGTATGTCAAGGGAAAGGTCCAGGCTTTGGAGAAAGGTTATTTTACTTACTACATGGCCACAAGGAGCATCCAAATACATCATGGAATTTCTAAAATACTATGAAGAATGCCTTTAGGCAAATTAAGAAGAATGGAGGTTTCTACCCCTCAGTGTTTCACTCAGGTACTGCAATTTGCAAACTCTTAGCCAAAGGTTTTTAATGTGACTGCATTTTTCATTAATTATACATGATGGTTTACCAGTATTCATAATAATAGACTTATATGTATATATTATAGTATATAATTGTGGGTGTATAATATAATTATCTGTGGTTTTTTCCTTTCTTTCTCTTTTTATTAAACAGAATTCTCAGTCATGGGTCAATTCCTTTTAGGTATGGGATTTTAACCAAAGACATAAAATGAACTTACAGATAAAATGTAAGGGCATATTGCATTGTTCCAGAGTAAGTATATGCATATAGTTACATCAGTAAAGCTAAGATGAAAAAACAATTGCTATTGAAAAAAGCTTTGTCTGTGTATACCTATAAAATCCTAGTGGATTAAATGCCCGCAGTTCAAATGAGTCAACATTTTCTGGTTTGATATGATAAATTTGAGAGCAAAATAAACATAGTCCTGTTGGGGTTCCCACCACTAGCTACAAAAGCTGAACCAATTATCAGTTAGATGTTAAATTTCTATCTGTTAAAACATATTAAAATTTTATTCTTCAGACTCATTTGTAACAATGCATTCCTGAGAAAGTGAGTATTTCAGAACACAAAAACAACCTCAACTTACATAAACAAATGTGTGTGACTTCCTTGGGAAAGGTTTGTTGTTTAATTTGTTTTTGAAGGAAGTAATTGATTTTTCTTGGCAGATTTGATAAAAATAACGAGGCCTTGATTGTCTAATCTGAGGTCATGTTCTCCTCAGGAATCATCAGTGCCCGACTCAGATTTAAGTGAATTCAAGCTTTCCTGGGACTCTCTTTTGATATATGACTATAACATGCTACCACACAGCTTCTCTGACATCAAGTTACTAACATAAACAGATTGTAAGTAAAATATATATATATATTTTTTTTTTACTTATATATATATATATATAAAAGTAAATATATATATTGTTTAGTTGCTAAGTTGTGTCCAACTCTTTTGCAACCCCATGGACTGTAGCCTGCCAGGCTCCTCTGTCCATGGGATTTTCCAGGCAAGAATACTGGAGTGGGTTACCATTTCCTCCTCCAGGGGATCTTCATACACATATATAAAAATATGCTGGGTCTATATCCAAAGTAATTAAAGCAGAATCTCAGATATTTATGTGCCCATGTTCATATAAACATTATGCACATCAGCCAAAAATTAGAAGCAACCCAAGGTCCATCAATGGATGAATGGATAAGCAAAATACAGTGTATATGCATAAAATGGAATGTTATTAAGTCTTAAGAAGGAAGGAAATTCTAATATATGCTATCATGTGGATGAAGCTTGAGATCATGCACTAAATGAAATCAGTTCGTCACACACAAAAATGCTTTATGATTCCACTTATATGAGATACCTCAAATCGTCCTAGAGATAGAAAGTACAATGGTTTTGTCAGGGGCTGGAAGGCAGAGGGATGGGAGATTTGTTGTTTAACGTGTATAGAATTTCAGTTTTGCAAGATCAAAAAGTTTTGGAGATTGACTGCTGAACACCATGATTATACATAACACTGCTACACTATATACTTCAAAATGGTTAAGATAGTAAAATTTATGCCTTATGTATTTTACCACAACTTTTTAAAAAGTCAATTGTGAAATTACTTGAATAAGGAGCATTAATGTCAGAGCATTATCTTATTTTTTTTTAAAGAAGTTTTAATTTAGAAGATAGGCATAAATTGTATTTAATCAAGAGTATTTGCACCATGAGTAAAGAAAAGTTACAGTAAACTTATGTGATAGTACTTCAAGTAGCAAGTCTAGTTCAGGGGAAGGAAGTTTTATTCGACTTTGTCCAGGTTACACCGTATCTTGAGTATTACATCTAGTTCTAAATATCACATTTAAAGAGGCAGATCTTCAAATCAAAGGCATTTAACGGAATTCAAATGCAATGGTGACTCATTGGTCACAGAAGGAGTTTAAGTTCCCTGATGGCTCAGTGATAAAGAATCCATCTGCCAAAGCAGGAGACACATGGGATGCAGGGTTCTAACCCTGAGTCAGGAAGATCCCCTGGAGAAGGAAATGGCAACCTATTCCAGTATTCTTGTCTGGGAAATCCCAAGGACAGAGGATCCTGGCGGGCTACAGGCCATGGAGTCGCAAAAGAAGTCAGACATGACTTAGCAACTAAATAACAAAAAGAAAAAACATGATAAAAATGTAAACCACATGAAACTTTTAAGATTTAAATTATGTTTGTATCCTTGATTACATCTTGAATAACTAATCCTGAAATGTAAAAAACAAAAAAAAAAACAAATGCAATGGTGAGAAATCTGGAAACTATGTCATATGGTGGACAGCAGAGTGAAGCATTTCAGGTTTTGGGCTCTGTTACAGGAGACAACTGGGCTTAAAAACCAGGCTCTGTCACTGACTAATCTGTGACTCAGAGCAAGCTCTTTAGCTTCTATAACTGTTACTTGAGTCCTCTCCTACAAAATTATGATCCCCCCAAATATTAAGTATTCTGTGATATCCAAAAGGAAAAAACACATATCGTAATTTACAAAGTGCTTAATATTGGCTAATATTACTATAATTTTTATACTCTACTAGTAAACGGCCTTTTCAAGGACAAAGACATGGTAAAGTATAATAAATAATTTTAAAGTGTTTTTAGGACTGTCCTGTGAAAGAGTTCTATCAATTTTTGAACCAGAACACATAACTAGAAGAGTTTAATAGAAAGCTAAAGAAAAAAAAAAAGCTAAAGAAACTGCAAGGAGATCAAAGCAGTCAATCCTAAAGGAAATCAATCCTGAATATTCATTGGAAGGACTGATGCTGAAGCTCCAATACCTTGGCCACCTGATGTGAAGAGCTGACTCATTGGAAAAGACCCTGATACTGGGAAAGATTGAAGGCAGGAGGAGAAGGGGACAAAAGAGGATGAGATGGTCAGATGGCTCACTGAATCAATGGACATGAGTCTGAGCAAGCTCCAGGAGTTAGTGAGGGACAGAGAAGCCTGGCATGCTGCTGTCTGTGGGGGTGGCAGGGTTGGACACAACTTATTGATTGAAAGATGACAATGAAAGAAAAGAAATTTATCCTACATTGAAGAAGGTTATTACATTCAGTGTATGAAAATTAAATAAGTTGCCCTAAGAAGTAGTAGGGCTTCCCTGGTGGCTCAAAGGTTAAAGCGTCTGCCCACAATGCGGCAGACCTGGGTTCGATCCCTGGGTCAGGAAGATCCCCTGGAGAAGGAAATGGCAACTCACGCCAGTATTCTTGCCTGGGGAATCCCACGGACAGAGGCCCCAAGAAGTAGTAGGGGCTTCCCTGGTAGTTCAGCAGTAAAGAATCCGCCTTCAATGCAGGAGATGCAGGTTCGATTCCTGGGTCAGGAAGATCCCCTGGAGGAGGGAATGGCAACCCACTTCAGTATTCTTGCCTGGACAGAGGACCCTGGAGGGCTGCAGTCCACGGGGTCACAAAAAAGTTGGACACGACTTAGTGACTAAACAACAACAACAAAGAGCAGTGAGCTTTCTGACATTGCTCATCTTCAATGAGCAAATGGAAGTTAGAGATATGTTAAGACGAATTTCTACTACGATTAGAGTGTTGTGCTAGACAACATCCCTTCTAATATTCTATGCTTCTCTAATATATATATTTTTTACCAGTATCGACTTCAGTTTTCCTCACAAAGCAACTGCTTAATTCTGAAGGACTGGCCCAGACAGAGGTTCTAGTTCCCATATAGCATAGGTAAGTGGAAAAAAAGATCAAAACTACCCATAAGATGATTGAGAAATCACCATTTTGCATGTTTGCCTCCACAGGAGCGCTGATTGTGGTACTGATGCTGACTGAGAGACTGTCTTTGGGCGACAGTGATAGATGCTTTACTTTGTCCTTTTGAAATGTTGTTAATGCTTGAACACACAGTTAGACCTGATTTATAGGCACATTGAGATAAAAGCTGCAGTAGAAAAAGAACTCTAGGATGTAGGGGGAGTTATCTTCACAGTAACTGAAGAACAGAGGCAGAAGAGTGAGGAGTGTGAGGGAAGAAGAGGCTTTTTAAAATGATTTCACAGAATGAAAAGATGTTTCTCTGTTGGAGGAGAAACGAAAGAATTGGTTTAAAGGCAGAATCTTAACAGAAAAAGAGGACCATCATGGTCAGAGTCACTGAAGCCAACTAATAGTAAAGCAGAATGTGGACCTAAGGGCACTAAAAAGATTTTAGAATTAAGGTCATGGGACAGACTCAACCACTATATTGTGTATGGGAGAGACCACACATGGGTATTATATTTGATTTGGAATATGCTATTTTAAGATAGACACCAAGATGTGGGTTGGAAGATGCAAAACAGGAGATTGAAACCATGTCATAAAATTAATGATTAAAGAAATTGAAGAAGATGTAGCTTTCGTGAGAGAATATAGGTTTCATAAGATACCTGAAAGATTCTTGTATAAAATACTGTTTTTACAACGTCAGCTGAAGAGAGTCAGAAATAAATGCTAGCCCACCATGGAATCAACCAACTCATGAAATAGATTTCCTGCTGATGCAGGTACCTTGGGGGACTATGGATGATGGAATTTGAAATAGATGACATACACCTAATCCTAATTTTATATTTTAAAATGATAGCTTTTCTCATGGCAGAGAGGTGGATTAATTCAAGACAGTAGGTTCCACACCTTTCTTGAAGTTTTCAGATTTTTTTAGGGTAAGAGGGAGGGAGTATCAATGGTAATCCATGGATTTCAGAATGGTGAGAAGGAAGGTGAAGACTGAGGGAGCAGATAGGAAGAAGTCATCAGTATCAAAAAAAGAGTACAGTAAAAATAGGCTTCCTGGAAGAACGGAGGCAGAAGTCAATTTAGGAAGTTAGTTAACACTCCATTCAACAATTACGAAGGGGCTACAGCATGCTCTGGGGCTCTATTTAGGGCTATAATAATGAACAAAAATGCTGAAGATAATCTGATTTACTGGTTTGGGGCTTCAGATCCAGAGAAAAGATCTGGTGTTTAATGCCTTAGAAGAATTCATTGAAGGAGATTTCAAACAATTTACTCAGAAACAACACTTCACATGATATTATGTTTAATGGAAGAAACAAAATGATTTTAAGACAGAATTTTATGGAGAACACAATACTGTATGTAGGAATTTTAGAAGTTTGTATTAAGTTGAATAGGATAGAAATCATTTGATGTGTAAAAAATCACAATAAAATATAAGATAATTACATAAAAGTGAGAGCTACATATCATAGTCTCCAGCGATGGTATACTTTGGTCAGTACAAAATGAATATATAATTTTAAATTAAAATAGTTATTACTATATATATTACTATATATTTTTATTGAATAAAGCATCCACAAAGTCCTTTTGTCACAACATTTTTCAATGTTTTTCTGAATACTTAAAGTTTGTCAAAATATTTTGATTATTAGCTATCTCAGAGGCTTTGCAAATAACAATTTTTCCAATTTTCAAATTTCACACTGCTCATATTAGACTTAACTCTAACCAAGAGGACACAATTTCTCTCCCATGAAAATATTTTTTAACTCTTTTTACTTCACATAGCTGCAAAATCTGCATATAATTAGCATCAGCATATTTTTATTAGTTTTGATTCACCCAATAAATTATTTTCTAATGGCAGTTTAAAAAGGGTTGGCATGTGTCTGACTTCTGTTGATTCTTTCTTTGTCCACACGCTGGCACTGAGGTTGCCAACAAAACTGGAGATGGATCATATGTTAATTATTGCAATATCACTGGTAGACATCACTTGCCAAATTGATCATCATCATCAATGTTATGTGTAAAATTTTTATTGAAGTAGAACACACAAACAAAAAATGCATAAATCTTAAGTGAAGAGCTTGACAGTTTTATGTAAACCGAACTCACTCGGTTAATACCAGCTCTCTGAAACACCCTCTCTCTCCCACTTTCATGCAGAAATCTGTCATAGGTTTAACTATGATCCTGAACACTAACACCAAAGATTGGCTTTGCCTATTTCTAAACCTTATATAAATAGAATAATAAATATGTGCTCTTTTGCAACTGACCTTTTCCACTCAAATTATAAGACTCATCCATTTACAGTATGTTGTTTCAATTCATTTAGTCTTATGATTGCCTAATACTCCATGGTATGAGTATACCAATATTTACCCACTCTATTCTGAATGGATATTGGTTTGCTTCCAGTAGGGCTACTAAGAATAAGGTTTTGGGGAGTTCCCAGGTGGCGTAGTGGTTAGGATTCCGTGCTTTCAGAGCCACAGCTCAGGCTCAATCCCTGGCTGGGGAACTGAGATGCTGTAAGCCATGTGGCACAACCAAAAAGAAAAATACTTCTAGCAAGCATTCATATAAATGTCTTTGGACGAACATATGGGTGCATTTCTATCAGATATGTGTACACAGAAGTGGAATTGCTGGGGGATAGGCATGTGTATACTTAACTTCAGTGAATACTGCCAATAAGTTTTCCAAAGCAGTTGTACCAATGTTTGCCTTCTCACCAGCAGTATATGTTTGCACAGTATTCTTGCCAACATGTGGGACTCTCATGTACTCCAAAAAATTTCTGGAGACAAATGAAAATGTAAACACAATGATCCAAAGCCTATGGAATGCAGCAAAAGCCATTCTAACAGAGAAGTTTATAGCAATATAATCTTACCACAAGAAACAAGTATCTCAAATAAACAACCTAACCTTACATGGAAAGCAACTAGAGAAAGAAAAGCAAAACCCAAAATTAGTAGGAGGAAAGAAATAACAAAGATCAGAGCAGAAATAAATGAAAATAGAGACTTAAAAAAAAAATAGAAAAGATCAATGAAACCAAAGCTGGTTCTTTGAAAAGATAAATAAAATTAATAAAATTTTAGCCAGATGCATCAAGAAAAAAAGGGAGAGAGCTCATATCAATAAAATCAGAAAAAAAGTTACAATCACAAAGGATCATAAGAGACCAGTACAAGCAACTACATACCAATAAAATGCACAACCTACAAGAAATTGACCAATTCCATTTTAGCCTTTCTGATCAAGATGTTGCAGTATCATAATGAATTAGTTTGAATGTTCCTGATGACTAATAAGATTGATCATCATTTTACTTGTTTGATAGCCACTTGGTTATTCTTTTTGATGAAGGTCCTTTTCAGACATTTGTTCACTGTCCTATTAATTTGTCTATATTTCCCCAACTTTGTGAATTTTCTCTTCACTGACTTACTGGTGTCTGTTGGTCAAAAGAAAAGCTTAATTCTAGTGTAGTTCAATTTAGCAACATTTTCTTATGGATGGCACTTTCTACGTTTTCTTCATTGACCTCTACAATGTATCTTTACCAATAATGTTGTTTAATTGCTCCCAAATTCTTGGTCAAACCATCTAATGCCTGAGAACCAAACAGGATTTGGATATGTCTTATACTGAGCCATTGCAACTGGATTTCCATTACATATATGAAAATAATTTCTGAGCATAATAATTAAAGAATCATTTATGAAATCATGGAATGCTCAAACCTTAGGAGAAAAATCTCCTTTCAACACTGCTGGCTTACATTTAGTATAAGAAAAAAAAAAATGTATTGCTAGACTATCTTGAGTTACATATTTTTATAAAGCTAAAAAATTGGAGAGTAGAAAATCTCACTGCATGTCTATTAAATGTTATAATATCCAAAAAGATCCTGCTCATTTTTGTGGAGTAAGGAACTTAGTCAAACATCATTAACATCATTAACTTAAAACTCATAAATGCTTTGATTACTTTTGCCAAGAACAATATTGTTGCTGCTGTTCAGTCGCCCAGCCATGTCCAGCTCTTTGCAACCCCATGGACTGCAGCCCACCAGGCCTCTCTGTCCCTTACCATCTTCTGAAGTTTGCCCAAGTTCATGTCCATTGTATATTGGTGATGACATCCAGCCATCTCATCCTCTGATGCCCTCTTCTCCTTCTACCCTCAATCTTTCCCAGCATCAGGGACTTTTCCAATGAGTCAGCTCTCTGCATCAGATGACCAAAATATTGGAGTTTCAACTTCAGTATCAGTCCTTACAATGAGTATTCAGGGTTGATTTCCCTTAAGATTGACTGGTTTGATCTCCTTGCTGTCTAAGCAACTCTCAGAAGTCTTCTCCAGAACCCTAGTTTGAAGGCATCAATTTTTTGGCACTCCACCTTCTTTAAAGCCTAGCTCTCACAACCATATGTGACCACTGGGTAGACCACAGCCTTATTATATGGACCTTTGTCAGCAGAGTAATGCCTCTGTTTTTCAACCCACTGTCTAGGTTTGTCATAGTTTTCCTGCCAAGAAGCAAATGGCTTATGATCTCATGGCTGCAATCACCATCTGCAGTGATTTTAGAGCCCAAGAAGAGGAAATGTGTCACTACTTCCACCTTTTACCCCTCTATTTCCCATGAAGTAATTGGGCTGATGCCATGATCTTAGTTTTTGGAATGTTGAGTTTTAAGCCGGTTCCTTCACTCTTCTCCTTCACCCTCATCAAGAGGCTCTTCAGTTCCTCTTCAATGTCTTCCATTGGAGTTCCATGAAAATAAACTGATACACTAATTTTTCAAGTTTCTATTTCTCTGTCCTTTCTCAAATGAAGATTTAGCCCCAAAGAACTAATGTCTTCTGCCAGAATACTCAATGGGTTGAAAAAAAGTTATCCTACTTGGTATTAAATAAATATTAGTGTTTATGAAAATAGACTAAATTACTATAGACTCAGATTAGTTCAGTTCAGTTCAGTTGCTCAGTTGTGTCCGACTCTTTGTGACCCCAGGGATGGAAGCACACCAGGCCCCTCTGTCCATCACCAACTCCCACAATTTATCTAAACTTATGTCCATTGAGTCAGTGATGCCATCCAGCCATCTCATCCTCTGTCGTCCCCTTCTCCTCCTGCCCCCAATCCCTCCCAGCATCAGAGTCTTTTCCAATGAGTCAACTCTTCGCATCAGGTGGCCACAATACTGGAGTTTCAGCTTTAGCATCATTCCTTCCAAAGAAATCCCAGGGCTGATCTCCTTCAGAATGGACTGGTTGGATCTCCTTGCAGTCCAAGGGACTCTCAAGAGTCTTCTCCAACACCACAGTTCAAAAGCATCAATTCTTTGGCGCTCAGCCTTCTTCACAGTCCAACTCTCACATCCATACATGACCACAGGAAAAACCATAGCCTTGACTAGACGGACCTTTGTTGGCAAAGTAACGTCTCTACTTTTGAATATGCTATCTAGGTTGGTCATAATTTTCCTTCCAAGGAGTAAGCGTCTTTTAATTTCATGGCTGCAGTCACCATCTGCAGTGATTTTGGAGTCCAGAAAAATAAAGTCTGACACTGTTTCCACTGTTTCCCCATCTATTTCCCATGAAATGATGGGACCAGATGCCATGATGCTTAGCCTACAGTGATTCTTTCATAAATATTTGTTGAGTTAATAAATAGATGAATCAATGGAAGTGATGTCAGCCTAATCAAGTTTTTTAAAAATGGCTTACACATAGTAATTGCTAAATCCATAAATACATTGAATCGCTCAGGAATAAGCCCTATACAAATACATTGTTGTCATATAAGTATTGGGCAATTTCAATGTTTTCAAGCATCACTGGGGACTTCCCCAGGTGGCACTAGTGGTAAAGAACCTGCCTGCCCATACAGGAGGTGTAAGAGATGTGGGTTCAATCCCTCGGTCGGGAAGATCCCCTGGAGAAAGACATGCAACCCACTTTAGTATTTCTTGCCTGGAGAATTCCATGGACAGAGGAACCTGGTGGGCTACAGTCCATGGGGTCACAGTCAGATAGGACTGAAGCAACTTAGCACACAACGTTAAATTTTTTCAACCAGACAAATCCTTAATTCATGCATGATCCATACCATTTCTCAGTATTATGGCCTAAGTTTATTTTTAGTTTATAGCACAAAAAGAATTGGACTTTGCTTGGATATTTTTTTTTCCTGAGCTATGTCTTTTGTTTTGTAGGAGATAGGGACAGATGTGAAGCAGAAGTGATCTATTCCAGAAAGTGCAGGATATTTCTCAGAACAAGTAAATTATAGAGGTCTTGTTTAATACTGCTTGAACTCATCTACATATTAGAAAAAAGAGACGTGATATGAAATTATGGTAATTTACTTTACAGGAACTAGACATTTATTTACTTATTATTTTTCCTTGTTTTGAAATAAGCCTTGAATTTCACTAAAAAAAGAGAGAGAAAATAAATAGGTGATATGTTGCTTCATTACATAAACAGAGAGCTACTATTATGTTTATTGGTATTCAGTTACATCTATAGGATATCAGAGACTCTTCTTTTATTAAAATTCAGAGTAATAAAAGCAACTGACATTCAGTGAATTATTATGTAGCAGCAATGGTCTAAGGTCTATTTAGATTAATTTGCTTAATTCTCATCCTGACTCTGAGTGGTAGATACTTATATTATCACCTCTTTTAAAGATGAAGAACCCAAAGACACAGAACATTTAAATAAGCTGCTCAAGGTTATCCAAGGTTGTGGCAGTGTTGGAACTTGATCCTGGATCTGCCCTAGTATAGATGTTAGTAGTTCTGTTATACAGAATAAAAATTCCTCTTTGAGGACAAATCTGGATCTAAAGTTCATTAATTATTTTCTTCACTATTTTTCTTCAATATTTCTCCAGTATTTTCTTCACTAGTCCATTTAGAAAATAAACTTGGATGATCTTTAAAAAAAATAAAAATACAGAATGTCCTCTCTAGAGCATGTGGAATGACATACAAGCAGGACAGTAACCTATACTTTTTCTAATTCCTACAGGTCATTTCTAAACTGAGAAAGCATCTATTTGCTATTTTAGCAAGTCATCTGAGGTCAGGACTTCAGATGATCAGGCTCAACCATACAAAATGGTGTCACGGGTCAAAATTGATCAACTACTGATAGTTTGATTTAGGTCATACCTGAATGGTCTAGTGGTTTTCCCTACTTTCTTCAATTTAAGTCTGAATTTGGCAATAAGGAGTTCATGGTCTGAGCCACAGTCAGCTCCTGGTCTTGTTTTTGCTGACTGTATAGAGCTTCTCCATCTTTGGCTGCAAAGAATATAATCAGTCTGATTTCGGTGTTGACCATCTGGTGATGTCCATGTGTAGAGTCTTCTCTTGTGTTGTTGGAAGAGGGTGTTTGTTATGACCAGTGCATTTTCTTGGCAAAACTCTATTAGCCTTTGCCCTGCTTCTTTCCGTATTCCAAGGCCAAATTTGCCTGTTACTCCAGGTGTTTCTTGACTTCCTACTTTTGCATTCCAGTCCCCTAGAATGAAAAGGACATCTTTTTTGGGTGTTAGTTCTAAAAGGTCTTGTAGGTCTTCATAGAACCGTTCAACTTCAGCTTCTTCAATGTTACTGGTTGGGGCATAGACTTGGATTACTGTGATATTGAATGGTTTGCCTGGAAACGAACAGAGATCATTCTGTCGTTTTTGAGATTACATCCAAGTACTGCATTTTGGACTCTTGTTGACCATGTTGGCCACTCCATTTTTTCTGAGAGATTCCTGCCCGCAGTAGTAGATATAATGGTCATCTGAGTTAAATTCACCCATTCCAGTCCATTTCAGATCGCTGATTCCTAGAATGTCAACATTCACTCTTGCGATCTCTTGTTTGACCACTTCCAATTTGCCTTGATTCATAGACCAGACATTCCAGGTTCCTATGCAATATTGCTCTTTACAGCATCGGACCTTGCTTCTATCATCAGTCACATCCACAGCTGGGTATTCTTTTTGCTTTGGCTCCATCCCTTCATTCTTTCTGGAGTTATTTCTCCACTGATCTCCAGTAGCATATTGGGCACCTACTGCCATGGGGAGTTTCTCTTTCAGTATCCTATCATTTTGCCTTTTCATAACTGTTCATGGGGTTCTCAAGGCAAGAATACTGAAGTGGTTTGCATTCCCTTCTCCAGTGGAGCACATTCTGTCAAATCTCTCCACCATGACCCACCCGTCTTGGGTAGCCCCACGGGCATGGCTTAGTTTCATTGAGTTAGACAAGGCTGTGGTCCTAGTGTGATTAGATTGACTAGTTTTCTGTGAGTATGGTTTGAGTGTGTTTGCCCTCTGATACCCTCTTGCAACACCTACCGTCTTACTTGGATTTCTCTTACCTTGGGCGTGGGGTATCTCTTCACGGCTGCTCCAGCAAAGCACAGCCATTGCTCCTTACCTTGGACGAGGGGTATCTCCTCACTGCCGCCCTTCCTGACCTTCAATGTGGGATAGCTCCTCTAGGCCCTCCTGCGCCCCCACAGCCACGGCTCTGGGTAACGCCTCTCGTAGCCGCCCCTGGCCTCGGGCATGGGTTGCTCCTCCCGGCTGTTGCCTCTGGCCTCGGCCTTAAATAGATTTAAGGCCTAGATCTGATAGATAGAGTGCCTGATGAACTATGGAATGAAGTTCCTGACATTGTACAGGAGATAGGGATCAAGACCATTCCCATAGAAAAGAAATGCAAAAAAGTAAAATGGCTGTCTGGGGAGGCCTTACAAATAGCTGTGAAAAGAAGAGAAGTGAAAAGCAAAGGAGAAAAGGAAAGATATAAGCATCTGAATGCAGAGTTCCAAAGAATAGCAAGAAGAGATAAGAAAGCCTTCTTCAGCGATCAATGCAAAGAAATAGAGGAAAACAACAGAATGGGAAAGACTAGGGATTCCTTCAAGAAAATCAGAGATACCAAGGGAACATTTCATGCAAAGATGGGCTCGATAAAGGACAGAAATCGTATGGACCTAACAGAAGCAGAAGATATTAAGAAGAGGTGGCAAGAATACACAGAAGAACTGTACAAAAAATATCTTCACGACCCAGATAATCACGATGGTGTGATCACTGACCTAGAGCCAGACATCCTAGAATGTGAAGTCAAGTGGGCCTTAGAAAGCATCACTACGAACAAAGCTAGTGGAGGTGATGGAATTCCAGTTGAGCTATTCCAAATCCTGAAAGATGATGCTGTGAAAGTGCTGCACTCAATATGCCAGCAAATTTGGAAAACTCAGCAGTGGCCACAGGACTGGAAAAGGTCAGTTTTCATTCCAATCCCAAAGAAGGGCAATGCCAAAGAATGCTCAAACTACCGCACAATTGCACTCATCTCACACGCTAGTAAAGTAATGCTCAAAATTCTCCAAGCCAGGCTTCAGCAATATGTGAACCGTGAACTTCCTGATGTTCAAGCTGGTTTTAGAAAAGGCAGAGGAACCAGAGATCAAATTGCCAACATCCGCTGGATCATGGAAAAAGCAAGAGAGTTCCAGAAAAACATCTATTTCTGCTTTATTGACTATGCCAAAGCCTTTGACTGTGTGGATCACAATAAACTGTGGAAAATTCTGAAAGAGATGGGAATACCAGACCACCTGATCTGCCTCTTGAGAAATCTGTATGCAGGTCAGGAAGCAACAGTTAGAACTGGACATGGAACAACAGACTGGTTCCAAATAGGAAAAGGAGTTTGTCAAGGCTGTATATTGTCACCCTGCTTATTTAACTTATATGCAGAGTACATCATGAGAAACGCTGGACTAGAAGAAACACAAGCTGGAATCAAGATTGCCAGGAGAAATATCAATAACCTCAGATATGCAGATGACCCCACCCTTATGGCAGAAAGTGAAGAGAAACTCAAAAGCCTCTTGATGAAAGTGAAAATGGAGAGTGAAAAAGTTGGCTTAAAGCTCAACATTCAGAAAACTAAGATCATGGCATCCGGTCCCATCACTTCATGGGAAATAGATGGGGAAACAGTGGAAACAGTGTCAGACTTTATTTTTCTGGGCTCCAAAATCACTACAGATGGTGACTGCAGCCATGAAATTAAAAGATGCTTACTCCTTGGAAGGAAAGTTATGACCAACCTAGATAGCATATTCAAAAGCAGAGATATTACTTTGCCAACAAAGATTCGTCTAGTCAAGGCTATGGTTTTTCCTGTGGTCATGTATGGATGTGAGAGTTGGACTGTGAAGAAGGCTGAGTGCCAAAGAATTGATGCTTTTGAACTGTGGTGTTGGAGAAGACTCTTGAGAGTCCCTTGGACTGCAAGGAGATCCAACCAGTCCATTCTGAAGGAGATCAGCCCTGGGATTTCTTTGGAAGGACTGATGCTAAAGCTGAAACTCCAGTACTGTGGCCACCTGATGCGAAGAGTTGATTCATTGGAAAAGACCCTGATGCTGGGAGGGATTGGGGGCAGGAGGAGAAGGGGACGACAGAGGATGAGATGGCTGGATGGCATCACTGACTCAATCGACATGAGTCCAAGTGAACTCCGGGAGTTGGTGATGGACAGGGAGGCCTGGCATGCTGCAATTCATGGGGTCGCAAAGAGTTGGACACAACTGAGCAACTGATCTGATCTGATCTATCTGATTGATAGTTTTACCTATTTACCAACAGTTTTACCTATTAACTTTCAGTTTTTTTCTGAGGTACTTCAAGCCAGAGTGTTTACAGTAAACACTGCAAATTAAAAAGTCTATTTACAAATCCAGAATTATTCAGGACCCAGGAAACGGGTGGGGGTGAGGGGGAACAGAAGACACAACCATCATATTCAAAGAACTTAGAATAAGGTGCTACATGAAATGACCAGGGTCAAAGTCACACACAGTCATTACATCATCTTGGAATTATAGCTAGGGAAAGTGACAGAAATTTAAGTCAATGCCTAGATGGATGTGAGCTTTGATAAAAGGGACTGACAGAAAAGGCTCTGAAGCTCATCAAGGCAGAAGGAGCAGCATGATAAAGAGGAAACCATCATAAAGTGTGAAGTGAGTCTAGACTACCTGGGTCTTGATTTCATGGAAATCCACGAAGAGTTTAGGCTAGGTAGAGAGGAAAGAAGGGCAGAAAGTGGGAGCAAAGACTGGACTTGATTCTGCCAGGAGTGACATTAGGCTTTTCCATGAGAACCTTGCAGGTAAAACCACATGAACCAGGAGGATTAAACTGGTTAACGGGCACAGTATAAGAGACCAGGGCAGAGCAACTGATGAGACATCTAGCTAAAGGATCCAGGGCCAAGTGTGAGGGCTAGGGTCAGAGTAGTACAAATGAGAACAATATTTTGAATTCAACACATTAGAGAAATAGTTTGAAGGAAGACATAATACCATTTGATTTTTTATTTGAACTGTGGAGTAGAAAAATAAGACATTGAACTTAAGTGATTAAGAAAAATGGGAATTTATTGTTTTAAAGATAAGTAAAATGGGAAAGAGTAAAAGGCTAGAGAGATGACTTATTTTAATAAATATATAAAATAATGCACGCTTATTATTGACTGCTGTCTCAAGCACTGATTGATAAGGAATGTCAGAATGTAAACACATACACACATATGTAGGTGCAATATACTTTCTGAATCTTTAAAACAACACTGCATGACAAATATCAATATTTCAATTTTATAAGGAAATGGCTTTCCCTGGTGGCTCAGTTGGTAAAGAATTTGCGTGCAAGGCAGGAGACCTGGGTTCAGTCCCTGGGTTGGGAAGATCCTCTGGAGAAGGAACTGGAATCCCATTCCAGTATTCTTGCCTAGGAAATCCCATGGACAGAGGAACCTGGCGGGCCACAGTCCATGGGGTCACAAAAGAGCTGGACACTACTTAGTGAATAAACCATCAAACCACCAAGTGAGGAAATGGAGACTCACAGAAATAAAATACTTTTCCAAAAGTTGCACAGCACTATTATGACTATTAAGAACAAAGCCAATACTCTCATGTTTCACTCAAGTGGAATTTGAAATGGCAGCTGAATCATCAAGCAACTGAATCTTAAATATAGCACATAACAGAAGACTAGAGCTTGAATGAGAAGTCAAGACAGAATTATTGGATCTGGAAGTCATCGGGATTAGCTGAGCTTTGAAAGTAGGGTTTAGGAGTATAGGAGGAAGACAAAAGAAATAAAACTAAAATCCTGGAAGTTACTTAGAATAATGCATAGAAATTACAGAAGACAGATCAAAAAAGGTAAGAGAACCAGAGAGTTAGAGTGTTGTAGAGAATGGTATCGGAGAAGGTAATGGCAACCCACTCCAGTACTCTTGCCTGGAAAATCCCATGGATGGAGGAGCCTGGTGGTCTGCAGTCCATGGGGTCGCTAAGAGTTGGACACGACTGAGCCACTTCACTTTCACTTTTCACTTTCATGCATTGGAGAAGGAAATGGCAACCCACTCCAGTGTTCTTGCCTGGAGAATCCCAGGGACGGGGGAGCCTGATGGGCTGCTGTCTATGGGGTTGCACAGAGTTGGATAAGACTGAAACGACTTAGCAGCAGCAGCAGAGAGTGGTCTCATGTGGCTCAGTTACTTATCAACAAGTATCCACTGAAAATTTATAGACCCCTAATAAATGGCAGCTTCTGTGATTATGTCAGGGGAAAAACCTCTGCCTTCATGGAGTGAGGAGGGGTAGAAGACTGATATTCATCTAATAATCATACCCACAGTGGTATATTTTTAAAAAAATACAAGATACCTACACATTTTATGGTAAAGGTTTCAGCTAGAATGGAAGCGTTCACAGAAAGCTTCCTTGAGAAAGGGGCAAATAACCTGACATCTTAAAGGTCCAAAGGAAATTAAACACTTGGAAATAGTTCTAGAAGAGCATACTGCTGACATAGAGAAAGAATATGCTCAAAAGGTGAGTGTCCAGAAGGAATAGAGACTGGGAGGAATAAACAACAGAGGGCTAGAGTCCAGAAGGGCTTAGAGTTTTAGGAGCAACCCACTTTTTCTGGATCAAAAACTTCTGGAGCCTAAGTTGTCCTATCCTGGGCTTTTCAGAACCTCAGTTGTTCAGATATATGGTAATTAAAGGCAGCTTCTGTCTGTGCCTGACCAGAAAAGGATTTTTGCACTGCTTGCTACTCATTGGCTTTACCCACAGTTTCATTTGATGTTACAGAAGCTATGTCACCAAAACTTCTATTATTTTTAAAACTTATACATTTCTAATAATATTTATGCTAATTAGACTGTCACCTTGGAATTAAATTACGATGTCAATAGAGAATCTTGGCCTACCATGGCTGACAAAATGTACCTCAAAGGGGCACTAAAAGGAAAAAAAAAAAAGGATGAATATCAGAAAATGTTGAGGTAAATTTTTTTGACAATAATCCTTGACGCTTGCACTCTGATTCTTTTTCTCTTATCTGTAGTTCTAAAATGGAGTGGAACAGCAGCAAAATACAAGTCTTTGTCCCACAAAGAAATAAAAGCCCATGATCCTCTTCACCTTTATGTGGTCATAAAATAGGAAGAAGAGCAAGGTGGTGACATTGCTCAAAAGAGTACTGCGTGCCTGTGTTAGTGAGCTGCGCAATTGCCCCATGGTTCCCTGCATGGTCATAAACACCACACTTCAAGGAAGCCACATTTGCAATAAGCAAATGTATTTGGGGGAGCAGATATCCATATGGTTAATACATTCTGTATCCTTTGTTAAGAAGTGTCTTGGTCTCCTAGCAACACTGTAGGGAAATCCATCAGGGGTATGAAATTAGACGGCCATGTAGGCGGAATACCTGTAGAGTGTTCAGTTTTATGAAACGCTTTCACTAAAAATTATATATATTATGCAAAACAGTACAGTAATGTAAGATTAAGATAAAAATTGTTAAACTCCCCCACAATCAATTCAAGGTTCCAGTAGCCAAGGGTCTACAGTGTACAGGAAAAAAAAAAAGAAAGAAAGACATTATGTGGGATGCCAGATGGGTTAATCATTCTTGACTGGGGAATTTTTTTCTCCCCAAAAAGAGATCACAGAGCATCTTGATACAGGATCTTCTCTTGTATAAACCTTCTCCCAACTTTGGAAGTAAAGGGAACTGAAACATTTTATGCCATAAATAAACAAACAGTGAGTAACTAAATTAGAATTTCAAAATTCAAGGAACAAAGATGCACAACCCTGTATTTTGTAGGTAGTGATTGCAGCTGCGAGTCATATCCCAGCCTGGGCAGGCCCACTCCCAGCTGTCTTACATCTACGGTGTTTGAGGACCTAGCTGCATGCAGATTTCTGGGTCACAACCCCACAAATCAAAGTCCAGGGGGGCTGATTCCTGGAGGATCTGCCTATGGCCAATCTGCCCAAGATGACTGTGAGAAACACAGCTGCATTTTATAGAAAGTATTCTTAATGGTGTTTGCCTATTCCTCACTCCACACCATTACTTTTCACTGGAGGATGAGAAAATTTGCTCTTGCAAAGGACCTATAATGTTTTTCTTCTGCTCAGTTCAGTTCAGTAGCTCAGTCATGTCTGACTCTTTGCAATCCCATGGATCGCAGCACGCCAGGCCTCCCTGACCATCACCAACTCCCGGAGTTCACCCAAACTCATGTGCATTGAGTTGGTGATGCCATCCAGCCATCTCATCCTCTGTCATCCCCTTCTCCTCCTGCCCCCAATCCCTCCCAGCATCAGAGTCTTTTCCAATGAACCAACTCTTCGCATGAAGTGGCCAAAGTATTGGCGTTTCAGCCTCAGCATCAGTCCTTCCAGTGAACACCCAGGACTGGTCTCCTTTAAGATGGACTGGTTGGATCTCCTTGCAGTCCAAGGGACTCTCAAGAGTCTTCTCCAACACCACAGTTCAAAAGCATCAATGCTTTGGCGCTCAGGTTTCTTCACAGTCCAACTCTCACATCCATACATGAACACTGGGAAAACCATAGCCTTGACTAGACGGACCTTTCTTGGCAAAGTAATATCTCTGCTTTTCAATATGCTATCTAGGTTGGTCATAACTTTCCTTCCAAGGAGCAAGCGTCTTTTAATTTCATGGCTGCAATCACCATCTGCAGTGATTTTGGAGCCCCAAAAAATAAAGTCTGACACTGTTTCCACTGTTTCCCTATTTATTTCCCATGAAGTGATGGGACCAAATACTATGATCTTAGTTTTCTGAAATGTTGAGCTTTAAGCCAACTTTTTCACTCTCCTCTTTCACTTTCATCAAGAGGCTTTTTAGTTCCTCTTTACTTTCTGCCATAAGGGTGGTGTCATCTGCATATCTGAGGTTATTGATATTTCTCCTGGCAATCTTGCTTCCAGCTTGTGCTTCTTCCAGCCCAGCGTTTCTCATGATGTACTCTGCATATAAGTTAAATAAGCAGGGTGACAATATACAGCCTTGACGTACTCCTTTCCCGATTTGGAACCAGTCTGTTGTTCCATGTTCAGTTCTAACTGTTGCTTCCTGACTTGCTTATAGGTTTCTCAAGAGGCAGGTCAAGTGGTCTGGTATTCCCATCTCTTTCAGAATTTTCCACAGTTTATTGTGCTCAGTGTCATACAAAACAAAAACCCTTCTAAACAACAAAATGAGGTTTCTCTTCTCAGTTGATTAATTGCATGTGTAGTTCTACTCATCTTCCTTTCCTACAACCTTCCAACTAATTTCATCAAATATTTATTGTCTACTGTGCTTCCACAACAAACCTACAAGCTGGAAATATTATAGAGCTGATTAAATAGGCATTCTTGGCTTCTGTTTTAGGTACTGTATGGAGTACTGGAGATGTGAGGCGTAAACTAGATTGCTTCTGTCTGTATGGAACTTGTATAGAGACAAACAAGCACTATGCCTTAAAGAGAGGTGCTATCAAAGATCATTTGTTTAAAAAGTTAAACACATTACAGCTTCTGGAAGAATTTTGATTCTGGAGTTTAAATACAGTCTCTATATAAAAATAATCTGGCATTATCCATATTTATTTTCAAAAGCCATCAAAGACACAAAACACAGAAGGGTTAAGGATCAAAAAAAGAATGGTTAAATTGTGTTGATGCTATCAGAAAAACATGAAATATCACGGGACAGAGGAGGTAATGATTTATTTCTCCTCCTCTATGCTTGAGTTTCTCTGTACCACACACTTTATTTCAAATTCTGGATCAAGGATGAAGAGTTGGAGGTAGCAAAACATGATGTTTTCAGGGAACTATAGATCTCACTTTTATATCTACTTTGATTAAAACTAGTTTCCTAATAAAAGTACCTGCCTCACTAAGCAAAAAAGCTAAAAGTCTGATTATATTTTTAAAATCAGAATTCTAAGCTTTTCCTTCTTGGATACAAAGAGAAGAAGATTTGAGTAGAAGCTATTTAAGAAGCTTGATGCAAACTCAAATACAGTCTAGAACTATACGACAATTCTCCTTCAGATTTCACCATCAAGACTGCCAGGTGCTAATGGTTCCAGAGTTAGATAGTGTACTTGACATCTGTTGTTTCTGCTGCCCTCATCTGAGTGCCCTTGGGTTACCTTTCATTTCACTAGAGAAGCCAAATGGGAGAGAGTGTTTCCTCTCCCTATTTGGCAGACAAATCTTGGGCAGGTGAGTCCCAAGGCAGAGACATCAAGGTGCAAGACCAGACAGAGATTCTTGGAAGCAACTGTGATGGACTGAAGACTCCAACAACATGCAGAATGACGTGTGGTTAACAGTGCAGAGTGATGGCCACTGACACAGCATCCTAAGCTGAGTCCCCATGAAAGGATTTTACCTTTGCTTGGACTTCTTTGGTTACTACTCAAAGATCTTTCTCCAAACTTCTCATTACTTCTGTGATCTGAAACTGTCTAACAAATTATTTTTCTGCTTAAATTAATCTGAGTCAGTTTCTGTTTTCATTCACTAAGAACTTTGACTCATGTGAGCAGGAAGCTGGGGTCACAAATTATGGAGAAATGCTACATCCGATATAACAGAAAAAAGTATCAGTTCTGAAGAGAAGATGAGGAGGATGAGGTTCCTAACTTGGATCCAGCACATATGAGTGAACTAGGATCACTACAGGGAGAGAAAGTTAAATAGGAAAGCTAGAGGTGACACTTTAATAGATACATAGACAGATTATGTCATCTAGGAGACACCACTGCAACTAGGGGGGGGCTATTTTCAGAACATACTTGCTCCAGGCCTAGAAGGACTTCTACCACACTCATTCATTTATTCTTTTACTCAGTCTGTCATTAATGAAGACCTAACATGAGACAGCACTATTGGTAAAAAGAGATGGTATTCATCTCCCATAAAAATTACACATGGGCAAGACAGATATTTAACAAAAAATTAGAAAAACAGTTGATCCTCAGTATTCAGATTCTATATTGATGAATTTATCTTCTTGCAAAAATGCATTTGTAACCCCTAAATCAATACCCACGCTGCTTTAGCAGTCATAGGTAGATATGTTTAGAGGTGTGAGAAATTAAAGTTGCATAATACATGTGTTCCCAACTGAAGCTGAACAAAGAGACATTCTGCCTTTTTTGTTTTCTCTCATAGAGAGGACGGGGGGGTAGACACAACAGGGGACCATAGAATGCGAGGAGTTCTGGCTCTAGGACCTGTTGACTGGTTTGAATCCCAACATGGCGGGTTAGGGTGGTGTCTTTAAGCCAGTCACTTAACACTTCTGAAACTTGTTTTCTCTCTTGTAAAATAAAGAAAATAGATATACAAGGATGAGTTATTTTTAGGATTTAAGATTATAATCTATGTGAGATACAGAAACATAAATGTATAGATATAGATATTTATGGATATATTTCCCCAGGAGCAATGTTTCAGTATTTGATAATTAAGTATTTGGAGTATAATTATAGCAAATAAATGAGAATTGACCATAATAAATTTAATTTAAATGACACATACACCCTGTTAGGGTGGGACTACATAGTTAACACCTAATTCAATCAGAGAATCAAGAAATGTCACCATTAAGAAGCTAGTACTTGAAGCATGAGCAATATTATGGCACTGAAATTTTGGAAAAGAAGCTCTAGAAGTACAGAGAGATGTGGTGGTCTGGCTAAACCAGAGCACAGTCTGAAGAAAGAAGAGAGGGAGAAAAAATGAGGCTGGCAGGCAACAGGAAGTTAGTTCTTCATTTCCAGTGTGAGCCACTTTAAGAGAAATTCGGGATTTATCCTGAGGGCATGGGAAGGAATTGATGAATTTTCTGTGGAACTAAGACTTGGCCAGGTTTTCCTGACTCTTATTATCCTTGTCCGCCTCGATTGTTTTAAACACATAAAATAGGTAGGAATTAGGAGAATTGAGATTCCTTGAGAATTTAATTCTGAAATTGGTAACAAAAGCACATCTCAGATGATCTAAGTCCCTTCCGGAAAGGAAATTAAAGGAATTACTGACTAACTGACTCTAGAATCAAATTGTAAATAAGACTACTCTCTCCTGGAAAATCCCATGGATGGAGGAGCCTGGTGGGCTACAGTCCATGAGGTTGCTAAGAGCTGGACACGACTGAGCGACTTCAGTTTCACTTTTCACTTTCATGATTGGAGAAGGAAATGGCAACCCACCCCAGTGTTCTTGCCTGGAGAATCCCAGGGATGGGGGAGCCTGGTGGGCTGCCGTCTATGGGGTCGCACAGAGTTGGACACAACTGACGCGACTCAGCAGCAGCAGCAGCAACTTACTTGTAAAATAAAAGAGCAAATAAATTAAGAAACTATTCATTTCAGTGTCTTAAAATGTTACTTTTAAACTAAAGAGAGTAGTTGTCTTTTCAAATTTATAATGTACCAAAATTTTGTTAAAAAAAAAAAAAAAACACTTCTAAGTATGTTTCCTAAGCTATTCATCTTTGCTGTAATCCAAGATCTATTCTATAGCTTGAAAATCATAACAGTTTTCCCTAATTTAAAAACATTTTATTAAGGTAAAATATATCCAATAAAATTCACCCATTTTAAGTGGACAGTTGTTGAAATCCACAGCAATCAAGACTGAGAACATTTTTCATCTTAGAAGAGTCCTCTGGTAGAAAGTTTCAGTCCATTCTTTCTTCCTACCTTGGGGCCAAGCTAACACTGATCTGCTTTCTAAAATAATAGGCTTGCTTTGTTTGGAATTTCATATAAAGGAGATCACACAGTATGTGGTCTTTTGTACCTCTCAAATTTTAGATCTCATAGGTCATTGAAGTTTTATGCAAAAATGTTCAGTCTTTTTTTCTCTGTGCACTTTATTTTGGATAGTCGTCATTGGTGTCTTCAAGTTTACTGATTTTTTCTTCAATTTCAAATGATTTTTAATACCATAGTGTATTTTTAATTTCAGATACTATAGTTTTTAATCTCAATTTTTTTTGGATTTTTATACCTTGTAACTTTGTACATATTATTTTCATGTCTTTTTATATCTATGAATATAATTGCATGCTTTATACCAGTTCTTTTAAGATCTTTGACAATTCTATTATTTCTGCCATTTGTGTTTTTATTATATTGATTTTTTTTTTTTCTGGCATTTTCTTGCTTGTTTGCATGGCTGGTTATTTTTACATGGGTTCCAGACATTGTGAATTTTACGTTATTGAGTGCTCGATTTTTCCCCCTTGAAAAAGTATTGGATTATCTTATAGTATGTGTTACATTGTCTGAGAATCAGATCATTTTGAGACTTACTTTATGAGCTTTGTCCTATTGAGTCCAGAATAGCCTTTTCTCATGGGGATAATTTAGCATCCTTACTAAAGTATTGCCCTTTTGAGGGCTGTATCTGGTGCCCTGTGTATTATGAGGTCTCTCTGCTATGGCTGCGGGAAACACAAACTGCTTCTAGTGTCAACTCAAAATACTGTTCTATTTACTGCTTTCCCTGTGCGTTTTCCCCGGGTCCTGGAGAGTTTTATCTGACACAGGTAAATATAAAAGTTCCATGGGATCCCTTTACAGATGCTGGGAAGTCTCTGCAGGCAGCTTCCTTTTCTTTGATACTCTGCCCCACAAATGCTATTCACCTTGGTTTCCCTGAACTCTGATCTCTGTCTCTTTAATTCAGTGAAGCCACTAGTCTCTATGTAAAATCTCCCTGCTTGCTCCTGGACCAGGACACTGCCTCCAGGAAGTAAGCTTGTGCAACCATAGGATTCATCCACTTTGTTTCTCCTTTCTGGATCTCAATCTGTACAGACTGCTATCCAGCCTTCAAAAACTCATGTTTCATAAACTTTATTGATTATTCTAGTTGTTTATAGCAAAAAAGAAGGCAATTCTCTTAATAAGTAGTCCTTTTCAAGCAAGAAAATAAGAAGAAATATTAAATTATACTGTCTTTTGTGTTTACCAACCTAATTACCTTTACTGCTTCTCTTTAGTTGTTTTTTTTTTTTTTTTTTTTTTTTAATAGATTCAAATTACTGTCTGGTGTCACTAGCTTTCTTTCTGAAGCATTTTCTGTAATATTTCTTAAGGCAAATTTGCTCGCATCAAACTCTCAGTTTTTATCTGAGAGTGTCCATTCTGTCTTCTGTTTCGAAGGATAATTTTGCTAAATAAAAGATTCTTGGTTGACAGATTTTACTTTCAGCACTTTGAGTACATCACCCTAAGGCTGCCTGGACTTCACTGTTTGCAATGAGAAGTCAGCCAGTAATCTTACTGGGCTTTCCTTATATGTGATGAGTCATTTTTCTTTTACAGTTTGCAAGATTTTCTCTACTTCTGGCTTTCAACATTTTTACTGTAATGTATCTGACTATGGATCTCATTGAATTTATTCTATTTGGAAATCATTGAGCTTCTTATATGTATAGATTCATGTTTATCATCAAACTTAGTAATTTTTTGCCATTATTTTTTTTTCATTGTGCTTCTCCCTCCTCTCCTTTTGGTACTTCAATTACATATATGTTGGTGCACTTAAAAGCATTCCTAATGTCTCTAAAATTATGTTCATTTTTCTTCATCCTATTTTTTTCTCTATTTTTTGTATCATGTAATCTCTGTTGATCTTTCTTCAAGATCCCTGAATCTTCCTTCTGTCAGTTCAAATGTATTGTTGAAGCCTTCTACTGTTAATAGTAACCATACTCTTCAACTCCAGAAATTCCATTTTGTTCTTTTTCATAACTCCTGTGTCTTCACTGGTGTTTTCTATTTGATGAAACATTATCATATCTTCATTCAATTCTTTAGGCATGGTTTCTTTTGGTTCTTTGAACATAATAATCATGGCTGTTTTAAAGCCTGTAATTTTCTATTGCTTTATTTTTTTCTTGTTTATGGGTCATACTTTCCTAGGGTTGTTTTGCATATCTCATAATATTTTTGTTGAAAATTATACATTTTAGAAAACATTATAACAAGTATAGGTACTGATTCCTCCAAACCTGTGTGTTCTTCCTCTTTGCTTGATGGTTTATGTGTTTAATGACTTGGCTCAACTAATTGACAAGTCTATTTTGTTTGCAGTATGCAGTGTGTGTTGTCCTGGCTCAGATTTTTCCCCTTACATTAATCTTCTAGTCTGGCTACATAGGAATAAACCCTTGGTTGGCTTAAATCACTTATAGATCAAAGGTTATGCTTAAGTCTTCCTAATCAGTTTTATTTTTACCGTTTACTACTGAGTACACATGTGGCTTGGGCTGCTATCATAGTTCAGAGATTTTACAGGTTTTGCCCTATAGTTGGGCTTCCCTTGTGGCTCAGCTGATAAAGAATCCACCTGCAATGCGGGAGACCTGGGTTCAATCCTTGTGTTGGGAAGATCCCCTGGAGAACATAAAGGCTACCCACTCCAGTATTCTGGCCTGGAGAATTCCATGGACTGTATAGTCCATGGGGTCACAAGGAGTCGGACATGACTGAGTGATTTTCACTTTACTTTCATAAGATTAGAGGATCTTCCTCTGATCCCCTCTGAGATGGTACAACCTTGGGCATGCACAGAATCTTCAGACTGCCAGGAAGGAAAGTAATTTTATTTTTAAACCTGGCTTTCTAGGTGTTGCCCCTAGGTTAGAGCAGCTAAGGGTTTGATTAGTGTTTAGCCAGAGGTTCTCTTTAAGCCCCTTTTTCTAGTAAGGCTTCTACCCTGTGTTAATGGATGGGTCTTTGTGTAGCACTGGGAATGACCTCAAGCCTCCCCAGCACTCTGCTCAGTTCCTGAGCGAGTGTGGCCTAGTGTATGAGCATACCGTCCCCTAGCTCAGGTGTGACTGTGATCACAGGAGGACTCCTTTTAAGCTATCTCTTTTCCTGATTCTTCTTTTAAATTTCTGGCTGTTCTGCCATTTTGCTTGTATCATGGAGTTAGCAGCTTTCTCTTGCTCTCTGCCAAGATCTCTGTTGCTTTCAACAATGTCATTAGGCAGGAGTTCTCTATTCTCTGTTTCAATATAGTCAATCTCCTCAAGCAGAACTTTGGAGCGTTTGATCTTTATGCCCTGCCTTTCTCACCAGGAAAGGCATCTATACACCACTGCACCAAACCTGTGGGCAGGGGGCATACTTTTCCCAGAGTAATACCCCCTGGACACTGGGGAAGTGGTAGCCCTTGGTCTTCTCAGTTGGTCCCTCCTATAATGGAATCTTCACTCTATGAGTAAAATGGGATAGGAGTGTCCCAAGTGCCAGTGTTCATGGGTTGCCAAATAAGAAATAGACAGTTCCTTCTAAGAGTACGAGAGAAGTGGGAGAAGAGAGACTCAGACCTCTCAGCTGTATCTACCAGGAATATAGCTCCTAACATGAGACTGAGGGGAAAGAGGATGAGAAATGCTGGCAGTCTGCTCTTTCTCAAGTGAAAAACTAGCAGTTGAGGGAGAAGGAGTCCCAGTCTTTCTTCTTGGTGGCACATGACCAATGTAGAACTCTCGTAACACAAAGCACTGGGGATAACAGGATGGGCAAGGGAGCAGGTTAGGACTCAAATACCACAGACCCTCACTGTTCATAACAAGATCGAATAGATCTTCCTGAATGAAAATTTCTCTATTTGCTATATACCCTTAGGACAATGTATGGAGAATTTAAATGATTGCTTTAAAAAAAAATATTCAACAATTACTCATCTGGAGTTTCATTAATCCCTTTAACTCTGCTATTCCAAAAGTCTTATTTAGATATACTTCTTTATTTCCCAGAATTTGATCATTTTTCACCTGAAAAATTTTAAACTTTGCCCATTTAATTTTCTTGTCTTCCCAGAGCCTCAATCTTGCCAACTGTTCAGTTAAAACAGTTTTCATTTTGAAAATAAAATAAGACTAAACTAAATAATTTCCTTTTTTTCTTGCAATTCCTCCATGTCACTGCTGCTGTAGAAGATTAAAGTAACTTTTCCTTTCTATTTCTTCTCCATCCCTTCATTCATACCTTCTTTATTTCCAACATTTTCACAATTCTCTCCAAAATTTTATTTGTAGCTATTTCCCCTTTCCTATCAAAGACACACTAGCCCTACCATCAGTCATTTTTTTTAAGTGAAAACTAATTTCTCCCTCTGCAATAAGATTAAAGATGATAATTTATGTAAAGTATTTAGAAGAGTATCTGGCATATGGTAAGTAGACAAAATATATAAAATAATTTTTATTTTTAGTGAAAGGCTAAAGCAGAGTCCTAGAAGTTGGAACTAGAATTGGCTTTAACTTTCAGCTATTTCCAAACTCTGCATTTTATGGATGGGACATCTATAAAGAAATAAATGATTTACCCAAGACTTCAGATCAAATACATACATAGATATTATCTCATTTTTTGCTTACAATGACCCTGGGAAATAGGTTGATTGGGTAACATTATCTGAGGCACACAGAAGTTAATGACTTGCCTAAGCTACCATTAAGTAAGGACAAGACCAAAACGAGAGCCAGATCTCCTGATGAGCATTTGCACGGGCTCACCTAACATGTTTTTTGCCATCTGCACCACCAGGAAGCTCTTCCCTGGTGGCTCAGATGGTAAAGAATCTGCCTGCAATGTGGGAGACCTGGGTTTGATCCCTGGGTCAGGAATATCCCCTGGAGAAGGAAATGGCAACCTTTTCCAATATTCTTGCCTTGAGAATCCCATAAACAGAGGAAGCTGGCAACCTACAGTCCATGGAGTTGCAAAGAGTCAGACAGGACTGAGCGACTAACATTTTCACTTTCACCTAACATGTTACTGAGTTCATTTTGGATATTAAAAAATACAATTTAATAGTCTTCTAGAATTTACTAAGGGTTTTCACATAATGTATCCCATTTGCTCTAACAAGTGATGGCACAGGTATTGCAACATGAACAAAGGAATGCGATAGTCCTCACAGAGATTAGAAGTCAGGGTGCACAGCTAGTAAGATGTAAAGCCAAGAGCCCAGGTCTTCTCGCCCCAAGGTCAGAGTCTTACTTCTCCACTAGGCTGCCTTAGCACAGCTCTCAGGATATTCATCTTATCTTCCTAACACAGAGAACCCTCCTACTTTACATTTATAGCTCCATTTAGTCAGGTGTCTTCATAAAAGAAATTATGCACTTTTGTTCTGCAGCTAAGATTTTTAAATTTCAGGAAGCAATTTCATGCTATTACTTCAATCTTTTTTTTTTTTTTTTTCCCATTCATTTCTGAATTATCCAGGTGGGTCATTTAAAACTTGAGACCTTTAACAGTTCTTCCATCTATTTGTCCTCTGGGTTCACACCGCAGTTTTTGGTAGCAAGATCCTACTCTTTCGTCTTGCTTTCTTTTAGTAAAGAGTATATTACACTCAGACATGTTCACAAACTTTGAGCACTGATCCACTCACTCATTTACCAATCTTATGCCAAACTCCTCAAACGTCAAAAGACATGACAGTTTTTAAATAATAAAATAGTTGCATCTCTTTGAAATGTCATAAATCATATAAGTTTTCAGAAATTTTCCTTAAAGTTATAAAAGTAGAAAAAGGCAAATAATATCGTCTCATAGATTAAAATATATTAATATTAATATTTTTCCAAAATAAACAGTCTTCAACCTCAATTAGGGTAATTAACTCCTGCTTCTGTATGCAGTGAAAACTAATTTTTCTCACATTAGGTCTTACTATGTTTGGATGCGTTTTCTACAAATAAAAATAGCTTACTTACAGTATCTTCCTATATGATAATTAAAATTTTCTTAACTATTTAAAACAGGAAAATAGTTTTTTTTTCCTATGTTCAACTTCAAAAAGGTTATATATTTATTCTAAAATATTATTAAAATGCAGAAAATAAAGAAGAATAACCATCTGAAATATCACATTGATAACCACAATTAAAATTTTAAAAACATGCTTTCAGATATTTCAGAAATATGAAATAATTTTTAATGTTCTTTTGTAACTTTTTTTTCATTCACCAGTGCCCATGCTAATGTTTCCATGTCAATACATATAGATACACGGAATCTTTTCTCTTGGTTTTTAAATTTGGGGGAGTAGGGTACTTGGTTTATTTTTTACAACAAATGTAGAATTTTAATAATATATCTCCATATAAGGCACTCTTATCATTGGTAATTACAAGATCTAGTCTAAACTATTATCTTTACCTTCTTTCTCAATCCTTGGTCCCTTCCACCCCTCTTACATGTATACTACCTATAATAAATGTGACATACACCTTTGAATATCTGTGTATCCTCTGTAGACATATATATATATAAATAGATGAACACATGTTAGTATATTAAACTAGCAAATAACAATATACACAAAGTACACTAACACAGCTGAATGCAGCAAGCCACATAGGAATAGATTATTATTCATCATCCCTTTTCACATGCTTTTCTTTTAGACCCATTTTGGCCACAGGCACCATCTTGAAAGTGCTATCTGCATGATTCTGCCTCATCATTGTACAAAAAAAGCAAACACAAGACCGAGAGAACAAGGAATCTTTCTCTGGAACCTCTACATTCTGTTCAAAACCTGAAATTGCTTCTCCATTTGCAATCTGTGACCATGTGTCTCTGTTCTTCTCCCTTTCAATTGTTTTCTATCTTTCATCACACCTCTTTCCACAAGATAACAGTCTTCTTATTTCAAAGCAATGATTTATATTTTATAGTAGCATTTTTTATGCATTAGAAATTTAACATGTCTTTTAAAGATGATATTGGTATTTTTATTATCATTATTATTGCCAATGATGGAGTTCTCTTATAAAATTGTAAAGCTCTGGAGTGGACTATCTCAATCTTACTTTTCCCATGAGCCTTGTTTGTGTTAATACATGAATCTGCAGAAATGTTATTTATTTCAAGAGCACATATATTTCCCTAGGGATGGGTCTCTACATATTGCCTTCAAGCACACGTGTCCCTTGAGGATCTGTGGTATTCATAGGAGTGAAATTGCTGGGTAATTGGTTATATGAATATATAATTTAACTACACACTGACAGATTTCTCTTCAGCATCACTGTACCAGTTCATATTTCCACCAATGTCTTCCCTATATCATGGTTTTAACAACTACATGACATTTCATATTATGGAAGGAAGCACTATAATTCACCTCACCATTCTTCTACTTTTGAATCTTTTTGTTATTTCTACTTTTGGATATATTATATTAAAACTCATAGATACACACCCTTCTATAGAAAGCTTTGTGCAATGTTTTGACCGTTTTTTAAAGACAATTTCTTAAAAATGTGGAAATAATACAAAATAAAATAACAAGAATATAATGCTTTGGAGGTATATTGGCTAATTGCTTTCAAGAAAGCTTGTACCAATTATAGTCCCTTTCAGAAATCTCTCATATGTTTGTTCATTTACAAAATATTTATTAAGTGCTAGTATCTTTCAGGTACTATTTGGACCCCTGGCCATTAGACACAGAATGATTCTCCATTCCTTAGGGGAGGAGGAATTGTGGGAGAAGAAGGAAGCTAAGAGAGAAAATGATTTCAGTTAGGAACTAGCTTCAGGCTGTCCCCATAGGAAGCTCTGTTAGATAAATTACAGCATAGAAACAGTCCTACTTGAAGCAGGAGGTTAGGCCGTATGTAATCTGTGTCTCCTGAGGTGGAGGATGGGGAGTGGGCTGAGCAGAGAAGCTCTCCTTTTGGTCAAATCCAACTCTCCATCAAAGGGGCAGCTGTGCTTTGTCAGCTGCTACCACTCACACCAGGAAGGGTGGCAGGGAGTCGGGGGGTGGGATTAGCTACCTGTGACAGGGATCCGAGAAGGTAAAACCTGTCTGTGGGTAAGAACTGGACAAAGGCTAAAGCCTCAATTATCTTTGTAAGTTAAGGACTCTTGAGGCCCTCCCTTTCAATATGAAGGAGGATGAAGAGACTCAATTTTCATTTCTTCATCTCATTTACCTTCTAACAAATAACTTCACAATGGTAGGATCTACCCAAGTCATCCCCATAGCTGTTTGTCAGTGCTATAACCCACAGTGAAGATCTGAAACAACCAGGAGAAAATTTAGAAGCCTCCTTCTCTTTCTTTCAGTGTAGATAATATTCATCTCATCTTAGGTAAAAAGTAATTTGTAGCTTGCCTACTTCTTCAGGCCAAAATTGAATCTTATTTCCACCAGATGTGCTCAATAAATGAAGACAGGAAATAACATCTCTCCATTTCCAGGTAAGAGAAGATGAGTGAGACTGTTGGGTGCACATGAGGCAGAAACCATCATCACAACCAGAGTGACCAATCATTTGGGTTTGCCGAGGACTGAAGGGTTTCCCCGGAAAGGACACAGAAATTTCAGCATTAAAACTGGAATCATCCCAGGCAAATCAAAACATGTGGTCATCCTAAGTCCAAATAACAAATTCAAATTTTACCAGTATCTGTGGTTAAAAATTGCAATTTTCCACTTTCTTCTTCAACAGAGTTTATAATATTCTTTGAGTTCACTGTACCTATGTAGTTTATGAAGTCAAAAGAAATTGATCCAAAATTTCATGTTTCTCACATGAATTACTGAAGATTTACTCTTAAGCAAGAATCTCTTTTTTAAAAAATTTTTTCAGAGCTACAAATATTGCCAAATGTTAGAAGAAATCAAAGGCAAAAAGAAGCTTAAGAGGTATGCTGCTGCTGCTGCTAAATCACTTCAGTCGTGTCGGACTTTGTGCGACCCCATAATCGGCAGCCCACCAGGCTCCCCTGTCCCTGGGATTCTCCAGGCAAGAACACTGGAGTGGGTTGCCATTTCCTTCTCCAATGCATGAAAGTGAAAGTGAAGTCTCTCAGTCGTGTCTGACTCTTTGCGACCCCATGGACTGCAGCCCATCAGGCTCCTCCGTCCATGGGATTTTCCAGGCAAGAGTACTGGAGTGAGGTGCCATCGCCTTCTCCGTTAAGAGGTATAAATAACTTAAAATTTAGAGGTTTCATTCTAAATGAATGACAGCAAGTCAAAGAGCTGCTTTAGTTTCAAGGTTTTTACAAATCCACATTCTCAGACTACAAGGGGGTTTTATAAAGGCATCCCAACTCAAATGTCAGTGTTCAGCCATTTAATCTGTCAGTCTCCTTCACCACGCGGATTGCTAAAATCTGCGCAGGGAAATTGTGGATAGACAAAAAGCTAGAAAAATATAGCAAGGAGAAGAGAAACTAGAGGAGAGAGATGAACCAAGCAAGCTGAGGTGGGCTGGCAGAAATATTTTTAGGAAGAAAAATACCAAAGGATGAATTCCGAGTTCACTTTTCTCTCAGTAAAGTTTTCTATCTCCACCTCCAATGAAGTCTTTTCTACACGCAAATGTTGTGTAGCTTACATCTTATGGGAACTAAAAAACAGGGTTTTGTTTCAGTCCAAGGTTGACAGAGTCTGATAGAAGAACAACTGGAAGAGCGTAAAACACTGTCCTCACAACTGCAATACTTCACTGGATACAAGGCTCCGAGCCAGAGATCACCAGACTCGACTGAGCAACTGAACTGAACTGAGCTGAAAGGTTTCCCAGGTGGCGGCAGTGGTAAAGAACCTGCTTGTCAATTCAGGAGACATAAAAGATGTGGGTTTGATCCCTGGGTTTGGAAGGTTCCCTGGAGGAGGGCATGGCAACCCATTCCAGTATTCTTGCCAGGAGAATCCCATGGACAGAGGATTCTGGCAGGCTACAGTCCATGGGGTCACAAAGAGTCGGACATGACTGAAGCAACTTAGCTATAAAATGGAGGTTCGGAACACTCTTACTTGGATGTTAAGGGGAAAGATGATTATATTAGCTGGCATCTGGACAACACTTGTAGACTTTATGGCTCCCTAACACCCAGGTGAAATTCATCCTAAGTGCCTTATTGGTTAAGTCCAAGCTTAACCACATCTGCAGGCACCAATTTTTGCTACCACCAGGATATCAGACAAGACAGCCTCTGCGTGCATGATCTTTGTCACTATGCTGCACCATGGTAACCTGCTATTTCTGATAAGATACTATCTCATTATGTATCAGTCACACCTTCCCACTATTTGATACCTACATCTATATTTTATAGAAACTGAGAAGACAAAATAAATTTAATAAGGAAAAAGTTCTGCTACAAAATCTACTATTAAGTAGAACCTCTTTTTGTTGATGGGCTTAGCCACGTTGCACAAATTGAGTGATTGCTCTGAGAAAATATACAGTATGTAAACCTACCAGGAATGTCAATTTGTTCTTCTCTGATGGATCAAGGACAGAATGCTGGCCATTCATTTTGGGGAGTCACAAAAATAAAAGATGGGGAAGATTAGTGGACATGGGAACCTTATCAGGAAATGCAGGTTGTTACCAACAGTAAAGGAAATGACTGTTATACTTGCAAATAAGGATCTCTATCACATGTTTCACTGGGTCACTGGAAAACCTCCCTAGGAGCTTTTCAACAAAGCATATCTGTGCCTATGCATCCCTCTGGAAATATTTATAAGATTGAAAAGCTGAAATCAGCTTCGCCATTAATATCAATCTCGACTGTCTTCCAAGACCAAAGCTGATTTATTTTTCTAGGAAGATACACTAGAAAGTAACTGATAGTTTTAATTAGGTCACCTACTCCAGTCTCTGGGAACAGCTCATTGCAATATGCTTATTTGTTTTGCATCTTATGTTACTAGAATATTGCAAAAAAATAATGCTTCCACAATCTTCCAAGGAGAACTCCTATAAATGTATACAAGGAAAGTGAAGTTGTTCAGTCTTGTCCGACTCTTTGCAACCCCATGGATTGTAGCCTGCCAGGCTTCTACATCCACGGGATTTTCCAGGCCAGAATACTGGAGTGGGTTATCATTTCCTTCTCCAGGGGATCTTCCTGACCCAGGGATGGAACCCGGATCTCCCGCATTACAGGCAGACTCTTTACCATCTGAGCTGCCAGGGAATCCCTAAATGCATATAGGGAAAGCTTCTCTAATTAACTTTTTTACTAATTGTGATAAAAATATTTTTTTTCTTGTTCTTTGTTCAACTCATCTCCATCTAAGTCAGTAGATTCACTACTACCCGTCTTCAGAATTTAACCTCGAAGTCTTAGCTCTATAGGGCGCTTTTTTCCTAAATACCATGAAATTAAAAAAAGAAGATATTTAATGACTACTTCTTAAAATGAAAAAAAAAAAAAAAAAGCAAAGAACCGTAATCTGATTCTTTTACGAATTGCAGAGCTCTGGCCTCCTTCCTCACTGCAGATTAGATAATGGGGAAAACAGAGAGGTAGTTCTATCCCAGGCAAAATAATAAAGTCACATTTGCCCATTTTCCAGTCTGATGTTCCTCTAACTCTAATGGACTGCATGGTTCTTTATTCCTTAAATTTACTAGGAATGAAGAGCATGCCTGTGCTTTTCCCTAGTGAAACTGTGCCCCTCAACTTTACTCTAATTCCATCTGCTTTTCACAGAGGAAAAGGAAAGCAAAGCTCTCCTCTATGAGCAGGAGCTACTGCTGCTATGAGAATTTTCCACTTTTTAAGCAGTCAGGCAAAGGAAAAAAAAATCAGCTTTTTCCTATTTCTGTCCTCCACATTCCCCTAATTTCCAAGGAGAGTTCTCTACTTGATGGGTTCTTTGGGCTTCTGTGATGCTATAGAAAAGAGAGGGAGTCACAGAGGTAGTGAGTAGGAAAAGCAGAAGACTTAGTCCAAGGTGGTTAGCTAATTTATAGGATAAAATGAAGGCTTCCCAGGTGGCACAGTGGTGAAGAATCCACCTGAAATGCAGGAGATGCCAGAGACATGGGTTCAATCCCTGGAAGATCCCTGGAAGAGGATATGGCAACCTACTCCAGTATTCCTGCCTGGAAAATTCCACAGACAGAGGAGCTTGGTGCACCACAGTCCATGGGGTTCAAAGAGCTAGACACAACTGAGCACATACACACATGGTGAGTGAAGACTAGGAAAATGAGGAGATGAAAGCCATTGGGATGGAAGCAAATAAGAAAACACTTGAGAAGTTAAGAGTCCTAAAGGAAGAGGTGTTGGAGCAGCTGCAGAATATACTGGGAGTAGCTAAACGATCAGAGAAGGCAACGGCACCCCACTCCAGTACTCTTGCCTGGAAAATCCCATGGACAGAGGAGCCTGGTAGGCTGCAGTCCATGGGGTCGCACAGAGTCGGACACTACTGAGCAACTTCACTTTCACTTTTCACTTTCATGCATTGGAGAAGGAAATGGCAACCCACTCCAGTGTTCTTGCCTGGAGAATCCCAGGGACAGGGAAGCCTGGTGGGCTGCCATCTATGGGGTTGCACAGAGTTGGACACGACTGAAGTGACTTAGCAGCAGCAGCAGCTAAACGATAAAAGAGAATTTTAACAAGTATGCTGCAACCTGTGTGTTTAGATACCCTGCGTGACTTACATGAAAGACTAGTACAAAGTTTGAAATTTTTTTTAATTTACTTTGATTTTCATGACTGCACTTCTGTAATAATAGCTGTGCTCCTAGACTGGATCCTACAGCTCTAGTCTAACAAGGATTATGCTTCTTTGATATGTAAGTTTACTGGTCAGTGAATAATATTAATCCTACTCTGCCCACTACGGTAGCCACCAGTCACATGTGGCTATCAAGCGCTTGAGGCGTGGCTAGCCTGGATTGAGATGCACTGTAACCATGAAATACATACAGAATATTGAAGATCTAGTTTAGAAAAAAAAAACAAAAAAACAGAGGAAGGAAAGGAAGGAGGAAGGAGAAAGATAGGAAGAAAGAAGGAAATAAATCATATTAATAATCTATATATGAGTTACATGTTGAAACAGTAATATGTTAGCTGTATTAAGTAAAACATATTATTGATATTAATTTACCTGGTTCCTTTTGCATTTTTTAACATGACTAGGAGAAAATTTTCAATTGCATATGTGCTCACATTTTTGGCTTACATTTTTACTGGTAGCAGTGTACTAATTTATAAAAGAAACTGAGTGAGCATCCTCTGTGAGCAGGACACCATGTGAGATCTTCCTGTGGGTTAGGAAGCAGTTAAGTTCACAAGCTATGGAATTCACATTTCTGGGTTTACTCCTGGCACCATCAGCCACGAGGGATTCATGTAACCCATGTGATCTTACATAAAGCATTCAACATCTTTATTTACATATTTATTTGCTTGTTTGTTTTGCCTGCACCACACAGCATGTGGGATATGGGATCTTAGCAGTACTCCCTCCCTCTTCCCTTCCCATCCCCCACTCACCCCCAGGAATTGAACATTGACCTGAAAAATGGAACTGATAATTATACCTTCATCACAAGGTAACTGATACAGATAAAACACTTATAAGAACGTTGTAACATGCCTGGCACATAATAAGAAATTGATCAATCTTAGCTTTTACTACTATTAGGGAGGGAAGGGTACCAAAATGTCTTGAGTGCTCTTTAGGTTTTATGTCTTTCTTAAAGCTCCATGAAGGCAGGGAATATTTCTATTGTGTTCTCTTCTTTTCTTTGCAACTAATAACACAATAGGTAGCAGGAACATATCTAACTAAATACTGAGTGAATGAGTCAGGGATGAAGAATGAACTAATGGACATTATTATTACTCTCATTTTACAGAAGAGGAAATTGAAACTTACAGAAATTCAGAGGTTAAAAAGTTAGAGAAGCAACAAAATCCAAAAATGACAGTGCCAACATTTCAATCCAAATTTACATGAACATTCACAGACTCAACTCCAGGTGCATCCTATCTAGAGAAATAAAATGCATTTCAAATGAAAACAAGTAATATTAATATTACTAGCCCACAGATGATGCCATTTAAATAACCTGATTGATGATTACTAGAAAAGTTGGGCCTGGAAAGACTTCATATCCAGGAGGGGTGTTGCAGAAAAGGTTTTAAAGGGCTGAGATAGAAGCTGGACCTCTACAGGTTTATCAAATTTGATTTAGTGGGTACTTGGTCTGGGAAATGGGATCCCTTGGCAAATGGAACAGACTGAGCACAATTGAAGTGGAAATCTTAAGGCAAGTTTTTGGGCTGTGGAATGGATCTTTTTTTTTCCTGGAGAAGATAATTTGTGTAAATTTATTAATAAGATTTAAGCAGAAATAAGCTTGTGTTTAGATCTTAGGCTACGAATAAAGGCCAAGTTTAGAAGTTAAAAAGGTGTCAAGTAAATAATAGGATATTACTTTCTGTTTCCCTCTTTAGTTCTGTCAAGACAAGATAGTATCAGTGTGCAGGCCACAACAGGAGGAGAGGGATGTTGGAGGTGGGGAAATAATTAAGGATACTATTGCAACATCCTGTCATGAGATAGTAAAGATAAGAATTAGAGACTTGAAATAGGAATGGGAAGAAAGGGAGCAATTTCAGAAACTCTGAGGAGAGTGTTCTAATTCCAAAGACCTAATCCAGATGACCCTAAAGTCTGGGTCACATATTTTACTTTTTTACTTTGCTAAAATATGTGACCCAATTAAAGGGCAATATTCCTTTTCCTTTTCTTTTAATATTCATTCTTTATTTCTCTGAATTTGCATATAGCTGACATTTGGCTTGTTCCGAGGTCTAGCCATTCTACTCAGAAATGCTTACTAAACTGAATCCCTCCTTTTGTTCCTATGTTTTACTACCTAGGAACTTGTTATTTATATTCCTTTTTTTTTCCCTCGTTGGAGTTATTTTCAAGAGCTCCTATGTTGGATTAAAATATTTGTTTATAATTTTTTTCTTTCTGTCTCCAGTCTTGGCTTCCTATGGGTAAAATGTAACACCTCTTATCCTCCAGCCCAGAAATGTCTACTCTTAAGTCTAACATCTACTCTGTGTTCTAAAAATGACTAGCTCATAGTAATGACTAGTTCACAATTTATTGAGGGATTTTAATAAAAAGAATTTGCCTTTTAGGGCTTTATTCTGTGAAGCCTATATGCTTTTATCTGATTCTACAATTAATCTTGTAGAATTTAATATTGTAAATTGTCCATATTTGAGTGTCTTCCTCATTGGTTTGCAACATCTTTGAGAGTAACAACCTCTTGACTATTGAAAAAAGATTAATTTTTTGACTTTAAGTTACTGAAGTTCAGAAAGTTGGGGTGGAATTTTAACAGAGAAAACAAGGCTGCCTCTGTGCTGGATCTATTCCCTTTAGGGCTACTTTTGTACTCTGTTGTCTGTGCTCAGTCATATTGGCTCTGCACCACTGTAAAAGATGTTGCCTGGAGCCTGAAATGTACATGACAGCCCATTCTCAAGGCTCTGCCTCCCAGACTCTACCTTTAAAAGTGTAAAACTTTTCCATTCATATGGAAGTAAAAAGTTGCAGAACAGAAAATAGCAATTGTCTTGTTGGAGGTTTATAGGAACATTATGACCAGACCTATATGGACAGCTGCAAAAATAAAGGATTCTGACACCAAGAAGTTTACAACAACCAATCACCCTCTCTCCCCTTCTAGTCCAAAAGAAAGGTGAATTTAACTCAGGTAAAATGATTCTTTGGGATGCTAATCTACCATCTTCTTGGCTTACTGGTTTTCTGAATAAAGCCACTATTCCTTGCCCCAACACTTTCTTTCAATCTGTTGGTTCATCATGCATCAAGCAAGTATGTGCTTGGACTCAGTAACAGAAGGAAGAGGCTTCAAGAAGATGCTGGACTTCCCGTGATAATGGTTTGTGAAATTTAAGTATTTAATTAGATAAGTATTAGATGTATGCCTCTATATGCATTCTAAAAAGGTGGACTATGTTATTACTGTGGTAGTAGGAAATCAAACATACCTCTGGTCAGTTCTTACTGACCAAAAGAATGTTGTTTCTGATTCATTGCGCATTTAGAACTAAAATATATTCATTCTTGGAACAAGGGAACACAGATTAACAACTGTTTTGTTTTTTCACCCCAATCTTAGTTTGAATAATTACAATTCAACACTAAGAAACAGCTCATACAGATACCATATTGATTAGATTAGATATGTATTTGTCAAAGTAAATCTGTGCATTAACATGAAACAGCAAGAGTGTTACACACGTGTTTTTTCACCCATGTTTACACTTAAAATAACACTAGATGAAGTACTTGTGTCATTCTAATCTAGCAGCCACATGAAAAATAATGACTTGGAATCTATAAGACAACCGTTTTTCACTAACATCACAATACCTGATTAGAAAGGCTATGGAGGATTATTTCTAAATTCTTAAGTAACAGAATTGCCTAATGAAAAATTTATTTGTAGAATTTGCAGAAAACATTTATAGAACAGTCTAGAAAGAATGGTATGACAATAAGGAGATTCACAATTATAATAAGCAAAGTATTACCTACTGCAGGAGACCAAAGGAAACATGACTGGCAGGAAGGAGGAGGGTCCCATGGAGATTGTTCAAGGGAAGAATGGAGAAACTAGAATCAGAATGGATACAGAGAAATAAATGTAGAAGACTTGCTAGTTGACAAAAGCAAGATGACTTTTTGATTAAAAAAATGAGTAAACTGAGAAATGGGGGACTGGGTTAAAAAGTGAGGTGAGGTCAAATAATTTTCTTCTTTGTCTTGAAGTGAAGTCGCTCAGTCATGTGTGACTCTTTGCAACCCCATGGACTGTTGCCTACCAGGCTCCTCTGTCTATGGGATTTTCCAGGCAACAGTACTGGAGTGGATTGCCATTTCTTTCTCCAGGAGTGGATTGCCATTTCCTTCTCCAGTGGATCTTCCTGACCCAGGGATCGAACCTGGGTCTCCCGCATTGTAGACAGATGCTTTACTGTCTGAGCCACCAGGGAAGCCTCGCTTTGTCTCGAGAGCTCTTCAATTCTTTAGCTTTAGGTTTGAATCAATCATAAACTTTAGCATAGTTCAGGCAACGATTGAAGCAATGCTTGGAAGACCAAGATGCTGTGCTCTGGAGTTTCAAAAAGCTTTAATCCAACCATACATTTTATTTTCAGGCTTGTTAGTTTTCACAGCGCCATATTATTGACGCGTATTTTTTAACTGTTGTTGTTCCTATCAATCCTTGTCAATTCTGAAGAACTTCTCCATTTCCAGAGGCTTTGCTGTGGTAAAAAAGCAACTGACAAACACCTACGACATTGCACCCTGTGGGTACTCCATAAACACTTGTTTCCTGCCTGGCTGAATATGTCTTCAGGAACAGAGGCAATAAACCCAACTGCTTCAGAAATAACAGATGGTGGTATCTGGTAAGTGTTTCCCCTGAGGCCTTGTTAAACACATAACTGATGTCAGGAGGCAACTGCATCTTGCTCCCTTTTCAAAACAAGTAATACTTCATACGTGCATATGTGTGAAAGAACGAACTAAAGTCACGTTGATTCCTAATCACCTGAGACTTCTATGAGGCTTAGGAAAAACCAGCCATAATGAAGGAAACAGTTACTAGTTGCAAAACTGGTCAAGCCAAGGAGATGATATGTTGTGAGGTAATAACAGATCTGGATGGATTTTGAATTAATGTGTTAATCACTTTGTCGCTAGGAATGAAGGGAAGAAACTGAGAAAAGTTGGGGGGAGGACAAGAGAAAGTATATATCAAAAATGTATCATTCATAATCCATAATTCATGTTATCGCCCTAAAGTTTAAAACCTTAAATCCGACTCTTTGCGACCCCATGAATTGCAGCACTCTAGGCCTCCCTGTCCATCACCAACTCTCGGAGTTTACTCAAACATGTCCATCGAGTTGGTGATGCCATCCAGCCATCTCATCCTTTGTCGTCCCCTTCTCCTCCTGCCCCCAATCCCTCCCAGCATCAGGGTCTTTTCCAGTGAGTCAACTCTTTGCATGAGGTGGCCAAAGTATTGGAGTTTCAGCTTTAGCATCAGTCCTTCCAATGAACACCCAGGGCTGATCTCCTTTAGAATGGACTGGCTGGATCTCCTTGCAGTCCAAGGGACTCTCAAGAGTCTTCTCCAACACCACAGTTCAAAAGCATCAATTCTTCAGCACTCAGCTTTCTTCACAGTCCAACTCTCACATCCATCCTTGCTTAAAGCCCTAAAATTCACTAGAAAAAATGTGTGACACGAATATTCAGTTCTGGGGTGAGAGATGCTTTCTAAATCATGAAAGAACAATAGATTTCACTATAGAAATCTTTAAAATTTTCTACATAAAAATAAAGGCCAAATAAAAAGTGAGGAATATGTGTATATATATATATTTTTTTCATATATTCAGTATTAAACTGTTAATATCAATATATTAAGTACCTTAGAAATAATATGGAAAATCACCATAAACACCAATGCAGAAATATGATAGTTCTCAAAATAGAAAATGCATACAACCACCTTTTTTTTCCAAAGAAAATTCAGAAATATTTCTAATCAGAACACAAATTAAAACAATTTTATCTATTGAGTTAGCACAGATTTTTTAAAAAAATAAGAGTTTGGAATATGTCATAGTTTCTAATATGAAAAAGAAGATGAGCAGATTTCTTTAGAATTGGAATAATAATGTTTTAAAAATTCAGTTCCCTACCTTTACCTCTCAGTATGTCATATGAATTCCTCCAAATTCTTCCTACCCCATGCCCATTGCTCCTAATTTTTGCACAGCTGTCTCCTTTTCAAGTTACAGACAAATTGGAATTTGCAGTTCTCCAAATGTGCCATGTTATTTCATACATTTGGGGCCCCCAGCCTGGAATGTGCTCTACCTTTGTTCACCTGGCAAATTCCTATTCACTTTCTAAGACCCACGCTCAACCTTAAATCTTCCCAACAATATCCCCATCACCCTCTTCTCCCCCACCATCTCAATAAAGAAACTCTCTCTTCTGCATCTTGACTACATTTCTATTGTTCCATATTTTCTACCATATTTTACTAATTTAGTTACCTACATATCTTCTGTATTCATTCTGGATTGCTTGAAGAACAGATATGATGTTTTAATCATCTCTGTATCCCACGTTTCTGCAAATGAGCTTGATAAAAGAAATTAAGCATTTGCTTACATGAGGTGAATTAAAACTTGTAAGGCTCTGTTGGGTGTTTCAGTGTCACACTGGCATACATGCAGCAAAGGCATAACCATAAGCTAGATCATTGCACGTGCACACGTGTACTCATGGACACACACACACACACACACACAGCTTCTCTATGGGTGCCTAGTTCAGAGCTTTTGTTAAACTGGAGGTTTTTATTCATGCAGTTTCTACGAAAGTATTTTAAAATGTAAAAACTGCATTATTTAATTACTGAGTATTTACAAAACTATACCCTCAATGCCAAAGAAAACAAAAGGCTTCATTTCTTTCACTCTGAAACTACCATCAAGGAAGAATATTATGAACAGACTTAATGGCTAACTAAATAGAGCTGTGAACCATGAACATCCAGATGTTCAAGCTGGATTTAGAAAAGGCAGAGGAACCAGAGATCAAATTGCCAACATCCGTTGGATCATTGAAAAAGCGAGAGTTCCAAAAAAACATCTACTTCTGCTTTATTGACTATGTCAAAGCCTTTGACTGTGTGGATCACAACAAACTATGAAAAATTCTTAGAGATGGGAATACCAGAACACTTTACCTGCCTCCTGAGAAGAAATCTATATGCAGGTCAAGAAGCAACAGTTAGAACAGGACATGGAACAACAGACTGGTTCCAAATCAGGAAAGGAATACGTCAAGGCTATATATTGTCACCCTGTTTATTTAACTTATATGCAGAGTACATCATGAGAAATGCTGGACGGGATAAAGCACAAGCGGGAATCAAGATTGCTGGGAGAAATATCAATAACCTCAGGTAGGCAGATGATACCACCCTTATGGCAGAAAGTGAATAAGAACTAGAGAGCCTCTTGATGAAAGTGAAAGAGGAGACTGAAAAAGTTGGCTTAAAACTCAGCAGTCAGAAAACTAAGGTCATGGCATCTGATCCCATCACTTCATGGCAAATAGATAGGGAAACAATGGAAACAGTGACTGACTTTATTTGGGGGGGGCTCTAAAATCACTGCAGATGGGACTGCAGCCATGAAATTAAAAGATGCTTGCTCCTTGGAAGAAAAGTTATGACCAACCTAGACAGCACATTAAAAATCAGAGACATCACTTTGCCAACAAAGGTCCATCTAATTAAAGCCATGGTTTTTCCAGTATTCATGTATGGATGTGAGAGTTGGACCATGAAGAAAGCTAAGCATCAAAGAATTGATGTTCTTGAACTGTGGTGTTGGAGAAGACTCTAGAGAGTCCCTTGGAGTACAAGGAGATCCAACCAGTCCATCCTAAAGGAAATCTGTCCTGAATATTCATTGGAAGGACTGATGTTGAAGCCAGAACTTTGGCTACCTGATGCGAAGAACTGACTCATTGGAAAAAACCATGACGCTGGGAAAAATTGAAGGCGGGAGGAGAAGGGACGACACAGGATGAGATGGTTGGATGTCCTCATCGACTCAATGGACATGAGTTTGAGTAGGCTCTGGGAGTTGGTGACGGACAGGGAAGCCTGGCATGCTGCAGTCCATGGGGTGGCAGAGTCAGACACGACCGAGCAACTGTACTTATCTGAAATAGAGCTGTAATACTCTTTTGGACTCTGTGGGAGAGGGAGAGGGTGGGATGATTTGGGAGAATGGCATTGAAATATGTATAATATATATGAAACGAGTCGCCAGTCCAGGTTTGATGCACGATACTGGATGCTTGGGGCTGGTGCACTGGGATGACCCAGAGGGATGGTATGGGGAGGGAGGAGGGGGGAGGGTTCAGGATGGGGAACACATGTATACCTGTGGCGGATTCATTTCGATATATGGCAAAACAATACAATATTGTAAAGTTAAAAAATAAAATGAAATAAAAAAGACTCAATACTTACTATCCCAGTTTGCTTCCCTAGGCCCCATGACTTGCTGAAATATCAGGGAAGCATGACTAGTTACTTTCACTCTCATATTTTTATTTACCCCAGAAAACAAATTTTTTGCTGCCATAAAACAAAAATAATCTTTACCAAAAGTAATTTTTGATCATAGATTTTATTTCATGTAGCTCACCAAGGGATTTTTACCAGTCTTAATAGTGTTAGATTTTCAGACAGAGTATTCCATTATAACTTAGATGATATGCATTCTTACGTGTGATTAAAAAGTAGACATGGTACATCAATATCTTATCAGGATTCTTGGTGGATGAGTCTATATTAATTCATATTCCATTAGTGAAATATGGTCCTGCATTCATCATGGTTTTTAACATTTGAAACATTTTAGAAGGAAAACCCTTCTTTAGGTATACTTTTGCTTTTTTTGTATCCATAAAAAGGAAATCAATTAACTGGAATTTTGTTGATGACTCAAGGGTCATCAGTATGAACATATATTATTTCATGGTTTAAACCCTTAAAGTCAATCCTTAGGCATAAACCTATCCAGAGGCATTTTAGGATTTGCCCCTACACTAAGGAATTCCAGATTATTCTGCTTTTAGGCCTTTGCTTGTTTTCAGCTGAAACATTTTTTGAAAGTGAAAAGTGTTATTTGTTCAGTGGTGTCCAACTCTTTGCAACCCTGTGGATTGTAGCCCTGGCAAGAATTCTGTAGTGGTTAACTGTTCTCTTCTTCAGGGGATCTTTCCAGCTTAGGGATCGAACCCAGGTCTCCCACATTGCAGGCAGATTCTTTACCATCTGAGTCACCAAGAAAGCCCCAAGAATATTGAGGTGGGTAGCCATTTCCTTCTCCAGATCTTGCCAACCCAAGGATCCAATTCTGGTCCCCTGCATTGCAGGCAGGTTCTTTACCATCTGAGTCACCAGGGATATTTTTTGGCTGTTTCTACATCAATCTCTAGGGCTTCCCAGGTGGCTCAGTGCTAAAGAATACACTTGACAATGCAGAAGATGCAAGTTCAATCCTGTACAATATTATGAATCTCCATCCATAGTTCTTCAGACACTCTGTCTACCAGATCTAATTAGTAGTTCTAGTTAGTACACATTTCTTGATGGTTTCATGTATGTAGCTCTCTGATTCATTGCATCTTATATTTGGTGGTTTTTATACATACAAAAGCTATAAATTTGTGAACATTAATTTTAACATCTTTTAATTTACTGAATTTTTTGATTAATTATCTTGGATTTGCAGATATTTTTGTCTTCAGATAGTAGTATTTTTATCTCCTCCACCTTTCTAACTTCTGTAGTTCTTTTTCTTGTCTAAGTGTATTGACTTAATAAGTCTAGTTCAATATTAATAGTACTATGAAAATAGTTACAGTAATTAGTATAGCTAATGTCCTTGTGTTTTCCTAACTTTGTTAGAAATTCCTCAATTAAATGTCATGGCAGTACTCTACAAAGATAATCATAGAATTATAGTTATAACTCATAATCATAGAATACATTAATATATTTCATTAATGAATTTCTTTATACTATGTTTTCCCAGTTTTGCTTGTCAATATTTCATCTACTTCATTAAAAAATGTATCAGAAATTTTTCTATATTTTCTATGCCTGGGAAAAAGTCAATATAATTGGAATTAACTGTTCTATTATTATTTAATTCTGATAATATTAGAATTAAAGGTTGTTAGAATTCTTCAATTAAACTGTCTGAATGTGTTGCTTTTGAAAGACTACTTCTTTGGCACTGTATTTATATATGGAAGTGCTTCCCTGATGGCTCAGATGGTAAGGAATCTTCCTACAATGCAGGAGACTGGGTTTGATACTTGAGTCAGAAAGATATCCTGGAGAAGGGAAAGGCTATCCACTCTAGTATTCTTACCTGGAGAATTCCATGGATAGAGGAGCCTGGGACCCCAGTCCATGGGGTCCCAAAGAGTCAGACACTACTGAGCTGCTAACACTTTTCTTTTACTTCTTTATATATGGAAATATTTTTACTGTTTCTTTCTCTTTAAAACCAGTTTGTAAATTATGTCTTCTTAGAAAATTATCCCTTTTATCTAAATTCACTTTATAAATAGTTTTTTATACTCAGTTTATTTCATTAAATTATGAAGTTATTATTACTTGTTATTTCTTATTCTATATAAGAAATTGTCATTGTTATTGTTATTTTGAGATTAGTCTAATTTATTTGCTATTTAAATTTTTAAGGAATTAGCTCATTTATGTATTGTTTTTAAAGTTTTTAATTCATTACATTTCTTTTTATATTAATTCCTTCTTTCTATTTTCATTCTTTCACTTTTATTTTCTAAATTTTGATGTTAAATACTTAGAAAAATTTTATTTTTACTCATAAAAATGTTCAGCTTTAAACTTCACTGTGAATAGGGCTTTCACTGTATATTATAGTTCCTATTTTTACCTTGTATTTTCTTTCGGATCAAAAGTTGTTAAAACAGACATTTCACGTGTCCAAGAAAAGATGTGTCCTTACTTTTTCTGATTTTGTAACTGATTTCTTGCTTTATTCTCTGGTGCTCAAAAAATTTTGTCTATAATACTTGTATCTTTTGGAATTTATTGAGGTTTTATTTTTTGAGGCCCCAAATACTTATATTTGTGAATTTACCATAGATACGTGAAAGCAAATGTTCTCTGTTATTAAGGGACTGAGTCTGATAGATGTTCATCAGCTTTATCTTCTTGCTTATGTCACTTAGGCTTTTTGAATCTTCTTTTTTATAGAAGTATTTGCTTTGCATGTACTGTAGGTTTATAAAAGTGATAATATAAACTTAAATTAGGCAAAGCATTTTTAATAATCAATTGGAAAAATTATACTGGTGAAACTGTCAAAATATAAATATTCTCTTACTATTAGTTATAAATTCAAAGAGAAATAAAAAGTTATAAAATGAATATTTGTTTGTTTAGTATTTAATACATAACACTGTTTAACTTACTATACAGTGCAAGCATTTTGTGTATGCTTGGGCATATTGGTATATTCCTTTCTAAGTTTGGATCAGCATCCAAGACTTAATTCTTTATACATTTCCAATTGTGTAAAATGCCTCTGAGAGTTCTTTTAATGTGAAGTTTTTTGCTGACATCACTTCCTCTAGGACATATCCTCTGGCTATGCATCTATAATCTCTTAGGCAGCAACAGTTGCAACATTCCCATGGTCAGCTATTTCTTCTAGGATCCATTTATATCAATTCAGATTTCACTTTGAGAGTTACCACTTTTCACTTCTTTACTGCACTTTTATATCTGATGAACAAGCCTCTGCTCATATTATGTATTTTTGTAAAATAACATGTAGGTTTATCACTGAAAGACAAGTTGTGCTTAGTCACTCAGTCATGTCCAACTCTTTGTGACTTCATGGACTGTAGCCAGGCTCCTTTCACCATGGAATTCTCCAGGCAAGAATACTGGAGTAGGTAGCCAGTCCCTTCTCCAGGGGATCTTCCTGGCCCCAGTATTGAACTCAGGACTCCTTCATTGCAAGTGCATTCTCTATCATCTGAGCCATCGGGGAAGAAAAAACACATATATACACTTTACTGCCTGTTAGTGAACTGCATAACAGATGCTCATTGAGCAGTCACCAACATACTTTGAAAGAAATGACATAATCCTTGATCAAAAAGTGAATCTGTTATTTACATAGCAATTTATAGAATGAAGGGCTGGTAAAAGAGTTTGTATTTTATACAATTACTCACAGCTAAAATAGCATGGTAATAGAAATTTGAAATATGTTGTTGGGGAACTGATGTTCTGAACCATCCATGGATGATGGTTAGAGATGATACCTGAATTTTAGCCACTTAATATTATTCTGGACTCAAAAAAGTAAATGAAAGTTTCCTATCAATTTTGTGCTTTCTATTTTTCTATAATCTCTTGAAATGTTTGCTTTATGAAAGGTACTACTATGCTATCAGTTGAGAAATGCACTAAAACTGTTACCTTTGTCTAAAATCATACTTCAGACATTCCTGTTTCAGCTAGTGCTTTTTGACTTGAATTCTACCTTGATGGACATTAAGATTGTGATTCTCTGTTCTCTTTTTGTTTGCATTTATTATAATAGATACCTTTGCTTATTATTTTATCCTTTATGAATCTGATGTTTTAAGTGGCATTCTTGTAGAAAATGAAGAATTCAATTTTATTTTATGGCCTATACTGAAAACAAATTTTTCCAGTTGACATATAATATTGTGTAAGTTTAAAATGTATAATATAATGATTTTATGTATGTATATATTGTGAAATAATTACTACAATAAGGTTAGTTAACATCCATCATTTCATATTGTTACAATTTTTTGTCCTTGTGATAAGAACTTATAAGATATACTTTCTTGACAAGTTTCAAAAATACAGTCCAGTATTATTAACTATAGCTAACATTATATGCTGCCAAACTATTTATCTCATAACTAGAAGCTTGTACTGTGGCCACTCTCACCCAATTCCCCCATCCTACTCCCTGCCTTTGGCAACCTCCAATGCATTCTCTGGGCTTCCCTGGTAGCTCAACTGGTAAATATTCCACCTGCAATGTGGGAGACTTGGGTTGGGAAGATCCCCCGGAGGAGGGCATGGCAACCCACTCCAGTATTCTTGTCTGGAGAATCCTCATGGACAGAGGAGCCTGGTGGGCTACAGTCCATGGGGTTGCAAAGAGTTGGACATGACTGAGAGACTTGGCACACAATGCATTCTCTGTTTCAATGAGTCTGTTTTTTTTATAGATTTCACATATGAGTGAATCATTCTCTACTTGTCTTTCTTTGTCAGACTCATTTCATTGAGCATAATGCCTTCTTAAAGTCTGTCCATGTTATTGCAAATAGCAGGATATCCTTCATTTTCATGGCTGAATAGTATGCAATTGTGTGCATATATACCACCTTTTCTTTATTGATTCATCTGTCAGTGCACACTAATGTTGTTTTCATGCCTTGGCTATTATAAATAATGTTGCAATAAAAATGGGGGTGCAGATATGTCTTTGGGATATTGATTTTATTTCCTTCAGATATATACCCAGAAGCAAAATTGCTGGATCATATAGTACTTCTATTTCTAATTTTTTGAGGAATCTCCATAGTGTTTTGCTTAGTGGCTGTACCAGTTTACATTCCAACCAATAATGCACAAAGGTTCCCCTTTCTCCTCATCCTCACCAGCAGTCACTATCTTGTGTCTCTTTGATGACAGCCATTCTACCAGGTATGAGATAATAGCTTACTGTGGTTTTGATTTGCTTTTTCCTAAGGATCAGTGATATTGAATACCTTTTCACACAGCTGTTGCCCACTGGAATATCTTCTTTGGAAAAATGTCTATTTTTCAGGTGCTTTATTCATTTTTGATTATTTGCTTTTTGCTATTGAGTTGTATGAGTTACATATTTTGGATATTAACTCCTTATCAGACATATGGTTTGCAAAACTTTTCCCCCACTTTTTAGGTTGCCTTTTCATTTTGTTTAAAATTTATTTTGCTGTTGCAGAAGCTTTTTAGTTTTATATTGTTTCATGTGTTTACTTTTGCTTCTGGTGTCAAATCCAAAACAAGCCTCGGCATGACCCATATCAAAGAGATTTTCCCTATGTTTGCTTCTAGGAGCTCTAAAAATATTTTTATAGATAAGTAATTCTATTTATTTTTATAGATGAACTGGGTATGTCTGTATTTTCTTTTTATTTATTTATTTTTTTTTAGTTTTTTTTTTAATTTTATTTTATTTTTAAACTTTACATAATTGTATTAGTTTTGGCAAATATCAAAATGAATCCACCACAGGTATACATGTGTTCCCCATCCTGAACCCTCCTCCCTCCTCCCTCCCCATACCATCCCTCTGGGTCATCCCAGTGCACTAGCCCCAAGCATCCAGTATCGTGCATCAAACCTGGACTGGCATCTCGTTTCATACATGATATTTTACATGTTTCAATGCCATTCTCCCAAATCATCCCACCCTCTCCCTCTCCCAGAGTCCATAAGACTGTTCTATACATCAGTGTATTTTCTTAACTATCAAGAGCAATGTTTTCTTCTATACATTTTCTATTTATTTAATGCTCTTCATCCTGTTAGTGTTTAAATTTTACATATTAGTGTGATAGTTTCTCACATCAACTATGACAATAGTTTAATCAAAGTCAAATATTTTAATGCAAGTATCACATTTATGATTTTGATTAATGTTGAAATTAAAATCTATGATTCAGGTCACCATTCTAGCTACAGATCTAAGGAAAGATATTTCAAAACTGACTTAACTTATAATTAAATCTTCTCTTTGATTCTACATTGAATGGTTGTGTTATCTGTTTCATCTTTTAAGGGAGGTCAGCTACCTTTTACCATAAGAGCCTCATTTTTGTGATATACGTGCTTCAAATTATAAAGTTAGACACTGCTTTAAACTATAAATTTGGACATGGGGTATTCTTGCTCAAAATATGTATCATCCAATACTAAGAGAAATATAAACAGAAAGCCTACTATACAAATTTTATGAAAAACAAGTTGATATTTGAATTCTATATTTTCTAATACCTCTTTTCTTTTCTCTCTACTTCTGAAAACACTAATCTCCTCTTCTGACCTCACTACTCCCAATCATTATGCTGTTCTCAGGTTTCCCACAATACCCCACCATGATGATCCATTTGACTTTTTATTAAAACTTACTATTCCCTTATTCCAATCCGAATCCTCCCACTTAAGTAAATTGGGTGTTTGGGATTCAACATCTTACTTCTAGCAAATAATGCATTTTCCTTTTCTAACAAAATTTATTGGATTGGGTTAACCTAAAGAACTCATTTCCTTGAAACATATTATTTTCTTTAGACATTATTTATTCACCTTTTAAAATAATGTATGCACAGGTGCTTCAGGAAATACTGAACACTACAAAAAAAACAAGAAAAAGATGACAAATTTCATGCAGGTATGTTAGGAGAGATATAAAAATAACAGGATTTTTGGCATCCCTGATTGTTTTATTCCAATCAAATGGATTTTATTTTATTTTATTTTTGGATTTTAGAATAAATTGAAACTCTTTCAGTAGTTTCATTCATCCAGAAATGTCTATTAGGGCTCCACTTTATGTTATGTATTGTGATAAATATGGACAGTATAATGGCATATGACACAATCCCTAATAGGCACAGAACCCAGCAGAGGCTTTTCATACAGGTTTGTAAGTTTTAGATGGAAGAGGGCACCGTGCATTATTATGAAACTGCATGGATGGGGCAGTGAAGTCAGAAAACAGTCATTGCAAAACTACAGAACTGTGAGAAAACAGAAGTGTGTAAATAAGGAACACACATAGTGTGGAATAGAAATGGAAATTTCAAGAGAGCTGAGGTTGGAAAAGTGAAAGAAGTATAACTTGTATGTCCTGCCAATAAACTCAATTTTCATCCTTAAGACAGTGCAGAGTTACTGATGGATAAAGCCTTTGACTGTGTGGATCACAATAAACTGTGGAAAATTCTGAAAGAGATGGGAATCCCAGACCACCTGACCTGCCTCTTGAGAAACCTGTATGCAGGTCAGGAAGCAACAGTTAGAACTGGACATGGAACAACAGACTGGTTCCAAATAGTAAAAGGAGTACGTCAAGGCTGTATATTGTCACCCTGCTTATTTCACTTATATGCACAGTACATCATGAGAAACACTGGGCTGGAAGAACTGCACAAGCTGGAATCAAGATTGCTGTGAGAAATATCAATAACCTCAGATATGCAGATGACACCACCCTTATGGCAGAAAGTGAAGAGGAACTAAAAAGCCTCTTGATGAAAGTGAAAGTGGAGAGTGAAAAAGTTGGCTTAAAGCTCAACATTCAGAAAACAAAGATCATGGCATCTGGTCCCATCACTTCATGGGAAATAGATGGGGAAACAGTGGAAACAGTGTCTGACTTTATTTTGGGGGGCTCCAAAATCACTGCAGATGGTGATTGCAGCCATGAAATTAAAAGACACTTACTCCTTGGAAGGGAAGTTATGACCAACCTAGATAGCATATTCAAAAGCAGAGACATTACATTTTCAACAGAGGTCTGTCTAGTCAAGGCTATGATTTTTCCTGTGGTCATGTATGGGTGTGAGAGTTGGACTATAAAGAAAGCTGAGCACTGAAGAATTGATGCTTTTGAACTGTGGTGTTGGACAAGACTCTTGAGAGTCCCTCAGACTGCAAGGAGATCCAACCAGTCCATCCTAAACGAGATCAGTCCTGGGTGTTCATTGGAGGGACTGATGCTGAAGCTGAAACTCCAGTACTTTGGCCACCTGATGCAAAGAGCTGACTCACTGGAAAAGACCCTGATGCTGGGAAATATTGAGGGCAAGAGGAGAAGGAGACGACAGAGGATGAGATGGTTGGATGGAATCACTGACTCAATGGACGTGGGTTTGGGTGGACTCTGGGAGTTGGTGATGGACAGGGAGGCCTGGCGTTCATGGGGTCTCAAAGAGTCAGACATGACTGAGCAACTGAACTGAACTGACAAGCAAGTCAGTGACATGATTTTCTACAAAGAGACCAAAAGAGGGAAGAAAAATTGAGGAATGACACTTAGCTGCTTTATTCTAGTTCAGGTTTGTTATTACACAAACTCAAAGATTGTTATTATTTTAAAATGGTTCTCTCTTAATGGTTAGTTCAAAAGGTAATAGTATTTTCAAAAGGGTCCTTTAATCTTGTTCTAGCAGAAGGTAATATAACTTCAACCCCAAAATTTTTTCTTTTTTTTTTTATTTTTATTTTTTTTTTTTTTTTCTAATTTTATTTTATTTTTAAACTTTACAATATTGTATTAGTTTTGCCAAATATAAAAATGAATCTGCCACAGGTATACCTGTGCTCCCCATCCTGAACCCTCCTTTCCAAAATTTTTCTTAATCAGACATCTTTCACTGCTCTGGCACTTATTTCCACTTCTTCTTTTCCAGACGATTTTTATCATCTTAAGATGCAGTTTTTTCCATACTGTCCATGGGGTTCTCAAATCAAGAATACTGATGTGGTTTGCCATTCCCATCTCCAGTGAATCACATTTTGCCAGAACCCTCCACCATGACCCATCATCTTTGGTGGCCCTAGATGGCGTGGCTAATAGTTTATTGACTATATCAAAGCCTTTGACTGTGTTGATCACAATAAACTGTGCAAAATTCGTCAAGAGATGGGAATACCAGACAACCTTACCTGCCTCCTGAGAAATATGTCTGCAGGTCAAGATGCAACAGTTAGAACCAGGCATGGAACGACAGACAGGTTCGAAATTGGAAAGGAGTACATCAAGGCTGTATATTGTTAACCTGCTTATTTAACTTATATGCCAAGTACATCATGAGAAATGCTGGGCTGGATGAAGCACAAGCTGGAATCAAGATTCAGTTCAGTTCAGTTCAGTTCAGTTGCTCAGTTCTATCCAACTCTTTGTGACCCCATGAATCGCAGCACGCCAGGCCTCCCTGTCCATCACCAACTCCCAGAGTTCACTCAGACTCACATCCATCGAGTCAGTGATGCCATCCAGCCATCTCATCCTCTGTCATCCCCTTCTCCTCTTGCCCCCAATCCCTCCCAGCATCAGTCTTTTCCAATGAGTCAACTCTTCGCATGAGGTGGCCAAAGTACTGGAGTTTCAGCTTTAGCATCAGTCCTTCCAAAGAAATCCCAGGGCTGATCTCCTTCAGAATGGACGAGTTGGATCTCCTTGCAGTCCAAGGGACTCTCAGGAGTCTTCTCCAACACCACAGTTCAAAAGCATCAATTCTTCGGCGCTCAGCCTTCTTCACAGTCCAACTCTCACATCCATACATGACCACTGGAAAAACCATAGCCTTGACTAGACAGACCTTTGTTGGCAAAGTAATGTCTCTGCTTTTGAATATGCTATCTAGGTTGGTCATAACTTTCCTGCCAAGGAGTAAGCGTCTTTTAATTTCATGACTGCAGTCACCACCTGCAGTGATTTTGGAGCCCAGAAAAATAAAGTCTGACACTGTTTCCACTGTTTCCCCATCTATTTCCCATGAAGTGATGGGACCAGATGCCATGATCTTTGTTTTCTGAATGTTGAGCTTTAAGCCAACTTTTTCACTCTCCACTTTCACTTTCATCAAGAGGCTTTTGAGTTCCTCTTCACTTTCTGCCATAAGGGTGGTGTCATCTGCATATCTGAGGTTATTGATATTTCTCCCAGCAATCTTGATTCCTGCCTGTGCTTCTTCCAGTCCAGTGTGTCTCATGATGTACTCTGCATATACGTTAAATGAGTAGGGTAACAATATACAACCTTGATGTACTCCTTTTCCTATTTGGAACCAGTCTGTTGTTCCATGTCCAGATCTAACTGTTGCTTCCTGACCTGCATACAGGTTTCTCAAGAGGCAGGTCAGGTGGTCTGGGATTCCCATCTCTTTCAGAATTTTCCACAGTTTATTGTGATCCACACAGTCAAAGGCTTTGGCATAATCAATAAAGCAGAAATAGATGTTTTTCTGGAACTCTCTTGCTTTTTCCATGATCCAGTGGACACTGGCAATTTGATCTCTGGTTCCTCTGCCTTTTCTAAAACCAGCTTGAACATCAGGAAGTTCACGGTTCATGTATTGCTGAAGCCTGGTTTGGAGAATTTTGAGCATTACTTTACTAGCGTGTGAGATGAGTACAATTGTGTGGTAGTTTGAGCATTCTTTGGCATTGCCTTTCTTTGGGATCGGAATGAAAACTGACCTTTTCCAGTCCTGTGGCCACTGCTGAGTCTTCCAAATTTGCTGGCATATTGAGTGCAGCACTTTCACAGCATCATCTTTCAGGATTTGAAATAGCTCAACTGGAATTCCATCACCTCCACTAGCTTTGTTCATAGTGATGCTTTCTAAGGCCCACTTGACTTCACATTCCAGGATGTCTGGCTCTAGGTCAGTGATCACATCATCGTGAATATGTACAGTTCTTCTGTGTATTCTTGCCACCTCTTCTTAATATCTTCTGCTTCTGTTAGGTCCACACCATCTATGCCCTTAATTGTGCCAATCTTTGCATGAAATGTTCCCTTGGTATCTCTAATTTTCTTGAAGAGATCTCTAGTCTTTCCCATTCTATTGTTTTCCTCTATTTCTTTGCATTGATCGCTGAGGAAGGCATTCTTATCTCTTCTTGCTATTCTTTGGAACTCTGCATTCAGATGCTTTTATCTTTCCTTTTCTCCTTTGCTTTTCACTTCTCTTCTTTTCACAGCTACTTATAAGGCCTCCCCAGACAGCCATTTTGCTTTTTTTCATTTCTTTTCCTTGGGGATGGTCTTGATCCCTGTCTCCTGTACAATGTCACGACCTCAGTCCATAGTTCATCAGGCACTCTCTCTATCAGATCTAGTCCCTTAAATCTATTTCTCACTTCCACTGTATAATCATAAGGGATTTGATTTAGGTCATACCTGAATGGTCTAGTGGTTTCCCTACTTTCTTCAATTTAAGTCTGAATTTAGTAATAAGGAGTTCATCATCTGAGCCACAGTCAGCTCCCGGTCTTGTTTTGGCTGACTGTATAGAGCTTCTCCATCTTTGGCTGCAAAGAACATAATCAATCTGATTTCGGTGTTGACCATCTGGTGATGTCCATGTGTAGAGTCTTCTCTTGTGTTGTTGGAAGAGGGTGTTTGTTATGACCAGTGCATTTTCTTCGCAAAACTCTATTAGTCTTTGCCCTGCTTCTTTCCATATTCCAAGGCCAAATTTGCCTGTTACTCTAGGTGTTTCTTGACTTCCTACTTTTGCATTCCAGTCCCCTATAATAAAAAGGACATCTTTTTTGGGTGTTAGTTCTAAAAGGTCTTGTAGGTCTTCATAGAACCATTCAACTTCAGCTTCTTCAGCGTTACTGGTTGGGGCATAGACTTGGATTACTGTGATATTGAATGGTTTGCCTGGAAATGAACAGAGATCATTCTGCCGTTTTTGAGATTGCATCCAAGTACTACATTACGGACTCTTTTGTTGCCCATGATGGCTACTCCATTTCTTCTGAGGGATTCCTGTCTGCAGTAGTAGATATAATGGTCATCTGAGTTAAATTCACCCATTCCAGTCCATTTGAGTTCGCTGATTCCTAGAATGTCAACATTCACTCTTGCCATCTCTTGTTTGACCACTTCCAATTTGCCTTGATTCATGGACCAGACATTCCAGGTGCCTATGCAATATTGCTCTTTACAGCATCGGACCTTGCTTCTATCACCAGTCACATCCACAGCTGGGTATTCTTTTTGCTTTGGCTCCATTCCTTCGTTCTTTCTGGAGTTATTTCTCCACTGATCTCCAGTAGCATATTGGGTCCCTACTGACCTGGGGAGTTCCTCTTTCAGTATCCTATCATTTTGCCTTTTCATACTGTTCATGGGGTTCTCAAGGCAAGAATACTGAAGTGGTTTGCCATTCCCTTCTCCAGTGGAGCACATTCTGTCAAATCTCTCCACCATGACCCGCCCGTCTTGGGTTGCCCCCAAAATATCAATAACCTCAGACATGCAGATGACACCACCTTTATGGCAGAAAGCAAAGAAGAACTGAAGAACCTCTTGATGAAAGTGAAAGAGGAGAGTGAAAAGCTGGGTTAAAACTCAACGTTCAAAAAACTAAGATCTTGGCATCCAGTCCCATCACTTCGTGGCAAATAGATGGGGAAACAGTGACAGACTTTATTTTCTTGGGCTTCAAAATCACTGCAGATGGTGACTGCAGCCATGAAATTAAAAGACGCTTGCTCCTTGGAAGAAAAGCTAGGGCCAACCTGCTGCTACTGCTAAGTCACTTCAGTCGTGTCCAACTCTGTGCGACCCCATAGACGGCAGCCCACGAGTCTCCCCCGTCCCTGGGATTCTCCAGGCAAGAACACTGGAGTGGGTTGCCATTTCCTTCTCCAATGCATGAAAGTGAAAAGTGAAAGTGAAGTCGCTCAGTCGTGTCTGACTTTTAGCGATCCCATGGACTGCAGCATACCAGGCTTCTCCATTCATGGATTTTCCAGGCAAGAGTACTGGAGTGGGGTGCCATTGCCTTCTCCAGGGGCCAACCTAGACAGCATATTAAAAAGCAGAGGCATTACTTTGCCAAAAAAGTTCATCTAATCAAAGCCATAGTTTTTCCAGTAGTCATGTATGGATGTGAGAGTTGGACTATGAAGAAAGCTGAGCACTGAAGAATTGATGCTTTTGAACTGTGGTGTTGGATAAAGACAAGATTTTGAGAGTCCCTGAACTGAAAGATCAAACTAGTCAATCCTAAAGAAAATCAGTCCTGAATATTCATTGGAAGACTGATGCTGAAGCTGAAGGTGGCCAACACTTTGGCCACTGATGTGAAGAACTGACTCATTGGAAAAGACCCTGATGCTGGAAAAGATTGAAGGCAGGAGGGGATGGGGACGATAGAAGATGAGATGGTTGGATGGCATTATTGACTCGATGGGCATGAGTCTGAGCAATCTCTGGGAGTTGGAGATGGACAGGGAAGCCTGGTGTGCTGCAGCCTATGGGGTCGCAAAGAGTTGGACACAACTGAGTGACTGAACTGAACTGAAAATGCAATTTATAAGCATTTTTGTTGCCTCCACAATAATTGTCTTTTATTTGCTATCTACTGGCACCTTGAGTATGTGTAGTCTGTGAGAGTAGTTGGCAACTATTCAGTCTTTTATGTCAGGTTTGTTTTTGATCCACCAACCATGATTTGCAGGAATAGAAACAAAACAAACAGAAGTGAAAGTCAGTGGATCCAGCAATGCTTTTCTCTTTCAAACACTGTGACTTTATCAAGTCCCTTGGTCTTTACAGATTTTAGTTATATTAATTCCTTAATATGCAAAACAAGGGGATCAATATAGATCAGTTCCAATCTTGTAACCTGGAACTTTAGGACTCCCAGGGATGCCCTAAGTGTCTCTTAAAAAGATACAACCATGAAAGTAGATCTGTTTTTACCTTTTCCTGCAAACTGAGCAGCTATTCTTTCATCTGTTGTATAAATTAGATTTGGGTTCCAAAATCATCGCAGTTGGTGACTGCAACAATGAAATTAAAAGATGCTTGCTCCTTGGAAGGAAAGCTATGACAATCTTAGCATATTAAAAAGCAGAGACATCACTTTACCAACAAAGGTCTGTGTAGTCAAAGCTATGATTTTTCCAGTAGTCATATACAGATGTGAGAGTTGGACCATAAAGAAGGCTGAGTGTCAAGGAACTGATGCTTTCAAACTGTGGTGCTGGAAAGGACACTTGAGGGTCACTTGGATTGCAAGGAGAGATCATACCAGTCAATCCTAAAGGAATTCAACCTTGATTATTCATTGGAAGACTGTTGCTGAAGCTGAAGCTCCAATACTTTGGCCACCTGATGCAAAGAACAGACTCACTGGAAAACACCCTGATGCTGGGAAAGATTAAAGGTGAAAGTAGAAGGGGGCGGCAGAGGAAAAGATGATTAGATAGCATCACCAACTCAAGGGACATGAATTTGAGCAAAGTCTGCTGGAGAGTGGAGAATAGAGGAGCCTGGCATACTGCAGTCCATGAGGTCACAAGAGTCGGACATGACTTAGCGACTGAACAACAACAACAATATAAATTAGGTATTTGTGTACGATTTCATTTAAAGAACAGGTCAATCAACTAAAAAGAATTTGAAAATAACTATCTATATAACTCCCTAAGGTCCATTTCAGTTGTCACATTTTATCCTATCTCTTCTTGTTTTTTTATTTCCCAGACATACTTCACAGTTCCTGTGTGTCGGTAGTATATATTAAAATGCTGCGTCAGAGATACAGCAAATGATACAGTAAATGCCTCTTAAGAAAAGAATGGACAAACACACTAATTGGTTTGTTAACCCCATCTCTAATACTGATAGATAGATAACCATTAAGTTCCAGTCACTCCTCAAGACAACAGAGACAGTTCCAAACTCAGGCAATTACTTACATTCTTGGAATCATCAGTCAGCTAAACCAATGCATTAAGCATGAACTGTTGGGTTGGACACCTAATATATTGCATTATTTTTTAAAATCCTAACTATGTCAAGACCTACAGGAGCCTGTTTTTCCCTTGAAGACTTTACAGACTATTAAAAGGAAAACATGTCAATAGATTATTGCAGTAAAAACTGGTAAGTACTATTATAAAATTATCATAAAAGTGCTATCAGCATCCAGAAAAAAAGGAATTTCTGACTCTGGCTAAAGTAGTAAAAATTCATAAGTAAATCTATAAACTGAGTTATTAAGAATGAAAGAGACTGTGCTATATGGAGCAAATCTCTAAACCATGACGGTAGCAGGACAGCACATATGCAGAAGGTATCGAGGGAAGAAAACCTGGGGAGGACAAGGTAACTCAGGAGTTTGGCGTGGCTGCACCACTCAGTACATTGGTGGTTGAACATCAAGAATAAAAGGCTGCAGAGGTACTTTCCTTCAGATTAGAGATGTTCTTTTATATTATTATAAAACTTTCAGTTCAGTTCAGTCACTCAGTCATGTCCGACTCTTCATGACCCCATGAATCGCAGCACGCCAGGCCTCCCTGTCCATCACCAACTCCCGGAGTTCACAGAGACTCACGTCAGTGATGCCATCCAGCCATCTCATCCTCTGTCGTCCCCTTCTCCTCCTGCCCCCAATCCCTCCCAGCATCAGTCTTTTCCAATGAGTCAACTCTTCCCATGAGGTGGCCAAAATACTGGAGTTTCAGCTTTAGCATCATTCCTTCCAAAGAAATCTCAGGGCTGATCTCCTTCAGAATGGACTGGATGGATCTCCTTGCAGTCCAAGAGACTCTCAAGAGTCTTCTCCAACACCACAGTTCAAAAGCATCAATTCTTTGGCACTCAGCCTTCTTCACAGTCCAACTCTCACATCCATACATGACCACAGGAAAAACCAGAGCCTTGACTAGACGAACCTTTGTTGGCAAAGTAATGTCTCTGCTTTTGAATATGCTATCTAGGTTGGTCATAACTTTCCTGCCAAGGAGTAAGCATCTTTTAATTTCATGGCTGCAGTCACCATCTGCAGTCATTTTGGAGCCCAAAAAAATAGAGTCTGACACTGTTTCCACTGTTTCCCCATCTATTTGCCATGAAGTGATGGGACTGGATGCCATGATCTTCGTTTTCTGAATGTTGAGCTTTAAGCCAACTTTTTCACTCTCCACTTTCACCTTCATCAAGAGGCTTTTTAGTTCCTCTTCACTTTCTGCCGTAAGGGTGGTGTCATCTGCATATCTGAGGTTATTGATATTTCTCCCAGCAATCTTGATTCCAGCTTGTGTTTCTTCCAGTCCAGCGTTTCTCATGATGTACTCTGCATATAAGTTAAGTAAGCAGGGTGATAATATACAGCCTTGACGAACTCCTTTTCCTATTTGGAACCAGTCTGTTGTTCCATGTCCAGTTCTAACTGTTGCTTCCTTACCTGCATACAGATTTCTCAAGAGGCAGATCAGGTGGTCTGGGATTCCCATCTCTTTCAGAATTTTCCACAGTTGATTGTGATCCACACAGTCAAAGGCTTTGGCATAGTCAATAAAGCAGAAATAGATGTTTTTCTGGAACTCTCTTGCTTTTTCCATGATCCAGCGGATGTTGGCAATTTGATCTCTGGTTCCTCTGCCTTTTCTAAAATTTAGGGAATGGAGACTCAACAAAGACTTTTAAGGGACAATTTGGCAAGATAGATTTGTCTTCTAAAAAAAACATAACAATGATGTGGAATATGAAAGATGGGCTGGAATAAGGAGGATGCAACAAGAAGAACAAGAAAAGAGGCTGCTGCAGTAGGTCAGAGAGAAGGTGAAGAAGGCCTGAGAGATGAGAAGAGCAACCAGACTGGCGAGAATACCTCAGGATGAGTTAAAAGGATCTGGTGACTGGAAATAATGAACTAATAGAATTCTAGCACAGGAAAACATGAAAGCTATTCTCTGTTCTATTCCATTAAAGATGAAAAAGCATTCCTTATAAACTCTATTTTTCACAAAACATGACTAGCAACTGTTAACTCTCAGATAAATATATAGCCAGTCCATTTGTGAAGACTAATGGATAACTTAATTAAGGCCTGACAAGATTCTCTAGGATAAGAGATAAGGGCAATTCCTATTTAACAGTCCCCCATAGATGGATGACATAGGCATTATTAATAATTATTTAAGGCATTCCCCATCCTAATGAAGAATTAACACAGGAGCTCACCTTATCACTTGGAACATCTTGCCAGATAGTCCAATCTGGAGTCTATTTTTGCTTAGTCAAAAAGCCTGACAGTTAGCCATGGCAGGCTATTAATCTTTGTGCTGACTTCAAGTACAATATCAGGGTTGTAATTTGGCTTAGGGTTTGTCACAACGGATTGTTTTCTGAGATAGCAGATGGTTTGGAAACCATCTGCCATGACAGACCAAACTGACTAGAATTTCAATTGTCTGTTCCAGGAGCGATGATGAGAAAGGTGCACGCGGGAAATAAACTCTCCTGGTTTAACTGAAAATGACAACGGATTCGTGGTCAGAACATTGACAGGTTACAAGAAGGAAGGGAAAATGAGAGGCAAGTGGGAAGTTCCTAATTAACTCCAATCTACTTCAAGTAAATTTCCCTGACTCAATGTTATTGCACAGATGAGGAAAGTCGATTTATGCAATCCAAGGCTTGATTTTATAATTTTGCTCTTGAAGAAGGAGATAATCAAACAGCAGAAGGAGTATAATAACTAGAGACCTGGATTACGGTGATTCAGAGTGAGGTATCAGGTAATTGAATCTAGACAGTTTATTCAGAGCAGGATGCAAATAAGTAATTTGGACATCTTAAATGAGCTCTGCCAAGTTAAAAGCCTCATGAAAATTTTGTAAATATGCCATGTGCTTTAATGCAATCTGAGAGTAGAAGGTAGTTTACAGTGATTTTGGACTTCTATTTGGCCATTATTATTATTATGGCTTTTAAAATGTTTTCCGTGACATCCTTCCTGTGTAAATGAATATGTCCCAGGGACACTCTAGTAAATGAGATGAATTAATGTAAAATCCTAAATAATTCATGTGCTCGGAAGCCACTGAGACATTGCTCATATTTTTATAGAAACCAAACCACCTTGTGATGCATTAAAAATGTATCTGCATATGAAAATATCTCAAATATTAAGTATAAAGCTGTGCTTAATCCGAAAAAAAGAAGGAAACATATTAAAAGACCATAATAAAAACCACTTTATACTAGTAGAGATAACTAATAGGATTTTGATTTGATGTTTTGTTTTGTTTCATTTTTTGGAGCTCATTTCACTATCTTTGCCATCATTTCTATGGTTCTGAATTAAACTGGAGTGACATTAACAGAGGAGGAGAGCAAGTGAGATATGGAAGGGAGACTGGAACTAAAGCAGTGACACTGAGGAGCAGAAGGCAGTATGAGATGAATTGAGGCAGAGATATTTATGTTCCTGCCCCTGTCAAGGTCTGATTTTAGGCTTGTTATATAAAATTCTCAAGGTCACTGTTTTCTTATCTATAAAATACAATAATAGCATCAGTCTTAAAGCTTATAGTGAAGTGAAAGTCTCTCAGTCATGTCCGATTCTTTGAGACCCCATGGATTATACAGTCCATGAAATTCTCCAGAATATTGGAGTAGGTACCCTTTCCCTTTTCCAGAGGATCTTCCCAACCCAGGGGTCAAACCCAGGTCTCCCGCATTGTAGGTGGATTCTTTACCAGCTGAGTCACAAGGGAAGCCCTTAGCGTACAAGGCTATTATAAAAATTAAATGAGATAATATTAATATGCAGATTGAAGGGCACGATACAGAGAAGCACACAAAAATTTGAACCTACCTAACCATTCTGCTGCAGGAAAGGACCTCGTACTGCCAGCTTTTTCTAAAAAGGAATTTCTAGATGTCCCTTCAATAATAACAGGGAAACATAAACTGGGATTGTGAGCGAATTTGGAAGACCATCTTCTTGGTCTTAAAGTTTAACCCTATCATTTAACAGTAGTTAAGTTCACAGTTATTTAGACTCAATTTCCTCATCTATATAATAAGGGTAATGTTAGTATTTACTTTATTGAAGGTTTGCTAGAATTAAATGAAATAATCTGCATTAAGTACTTAGTACAGGTCTAAGCACCTGGCAATGACTCAAAATGTTACCTCTGAGTATTCCATTGATTAGCTCCACATAACAAGAGCCATGAAAAATTTTATCTGTGATACAGGACAAGCACAATGATTTTCCTCTCCAGCATAGCACTGTGCTATGAAAATGCAATAAACAGAATTTTCAGCATAAATGTTGCTTAATTATGGTTTGTTCCAAGGAAGTCTTGCCCTTTAAGCAAATAATTCTGAGTCATTTCTGTTCCTATTTCAGGGAAAAAAAACTAAAAGATATTAGCAGCTCCACTTCTAATACTTGAAAACATTGGAGATTAAACGTGATCAAGAACTCAAAGATAATCAACTCTTGAAATAAGGAAACTGTACTAGGTGAGTTTATCTGTGCGGATTCTTTCCTATGGATACAATTCCAGTCCTTGCTGTGTGGGATAACTGAAATTCAAATACAGACCATACTCTTAGTGGCTTGATTAGTCAGAGAACAGAATCTAGAACTGCCAGAGTAGCTAGAAAATGAGGGAAGAAATGAAGAAGGGCCCACAATACTGTATAAATCCTGTCTCAGTTCTGAGCTAAACCTTGTACTGAAATATACAAGGGAGACATCAAGGAACCTGACTGAAAGTTGATGGAAATGAACTGAGGTTTCAACCATTACTATAACACGGGTTACAAAATTCAGAGATTGGCTGCAGCCAAAGTTCACTTCTTGCTAAAATTAACTTAAAGAAAAAATGGTTTCAATGAATGAAAAGATGCAAAATCTCAGCTGATAAATAAAAACTATTTAAAATGAATAAATTGAAATTCTAGAACTAAAGAGTACAATATCTGAAATGAAACATCAGTTAACTTGAAGACATATAAAAAGAATTAATCAATCTAAAAATCAGAGATAAGAAATTAAGAACAAAACCTCACTGACTGTGACAAAATAAGCTGATAAACATTAGTAATTGAAGTTGTATAAAGAATAAAAGGGAGATAAAAGAGTAGAAAAAAATCTAAAAAAATAATAAGCAAAAGTGTGCCCAATCTGATAATAAAATCTATCTAAAAATTTTAGAAAACCCTAAGCAAATGAAAAACAAAATGGGAATTATGATTCTGTGTCAAACTCACTGCATCATAGGGTGCCCAGATTAAACATTGCTTGTGGGTAAGTCTGTGAGGGTGTTTTTAGATGAGATTAGCATTTGTATTGGTAAATTTGGAAAGTTAACTGCCCTCCTCAGAGTGCTGGGCATCATCTAATTCATTGAGGGCCTGAACAGAACAAAAAGCAGAGGAAGAAGGAACTCAGATGATTTCACTGTGAATTCTATAGTACATTTCAAAAACAATGCCAATCTTACTAGAATTAGAAATAGAAAAGAACACTTCAAGAAATAGAAAAGAATATTTCCAATTTCTTTAAGCAGGCCAGGAAATACTGACACAAAATTGACAAAGACATTACCAAGACCTAAAATGAATGACCAATATCATTTATCATAGTTGCAAAAATTGTAAACAAGGTATTAACAAGTTTAATTCAGCAATATATAAAAAGGATATATATATCATGACCAAATGATTTCTATATCAGGAAAGTAGAGATTAAACATTCAAATCATTCAAGCTATATAGTAATTTCTACATATTAATTGAATTAAAAAAAAGCAAAGCATAGTAAACTAAACTTTAGTTTAGTTACTACTAAACATAGTAACCCGTGTTATAGTAATGGTTGAAACCTCAGTTCATTTCCCTCATAGTAAACTCACATAGTAAACATCACATAGATGTAGAAAGATAAAGAAGAAGCATTTGCCGAAATTCAACACCCATCCATTTTAAAAACTCTTACTTAACTATGAATAAGAGGCAACTTCTTTAATCCAGGAAACATTTACAAAAAACAAACAAATGTCTACATGGTCAAAAACTAAAAACTTCTCTTCTAAGATTAGGAAAAAGAAGATATCTGCTCTCAGTGCTTCAGTTAAAAATTTTACTAATGGATATAACCACAGTGGCAAAGTAATTAAAAGGCATGAAAACTGAAAAAGAAGTAAAGCTTGTTTATTTTTTAATTGTTTGCACTTGAAATCTTAAAGAATCCACAAAACAATGACTAGAACTAAAAAGCGAATTTAGCAAGCTCACAAAATACAAAATTGAGACAAAATTCACTTACACTTCTACATTCTAACAGAAACAATGGCAAAGAGGAAATTTTTTTGATCTGTATATTTTGTTATAATAAATAAAACTCCCCACATTTCAGCAAAAACTAAAATGAGAAAAAATAAAATAAAATATTGCAAGTTCACTACATTAAAAACTACAAAGTAATGCTACGAGAAACACTTTGGCCACCTAATGCAAAGACCCGACTCATTGGAAAAGACCTGGGTGTTGGGAAAGATGGAAGGCACAAGAAGAAGGGGAGGCAGAGGATGAGGTGGTTAGATAGCATCACCGACTCAATGGACTTGATCAAATTCTCGGAGATCGTGAAGGACAGGGAAGCCTGGCATGCTGCAGCCTATGGGGTTGCAAACAGTTGGATATAACAACTGAACAACAACAACAAAATAAATAAACACAGGATCAATACTCTTGTCAGTTTTCCTGAATAGCAGCAGCTTTCAAACTTTTTTGTTTCAGAACTCTAAAATAGGCTTACAATTATTGAGGATATCAAAGAACTTTATTTTTTGTAAGTTACATCTGTACCAAAACTGAGAAACATTAAAATTCTAATAATTAATTTTAAAATAGCAATCCATTACATCATATTAGCATGTCTATAAAAATAAATAGATTCTCCAAAACAAACAAAAAGTAATTATGAGTGACACTATTTTACATCCCTTGCAAATCTATCTGGCTTAATAAAAGCAGTTGCTGGTATATCTAAGATAGCAGCTTTTACATTTAGGGGCGTGTGATGTTATTTTGTTGAAATATATGAAAAAATGCTGGTCATACACAAATATGTCATTGGATAAAGGAGGAATATTTAAATGTCTTTTTCAGACAGCTGTGGTTATTCTTCTTTGGTACCATACAAAACTTGCCAAGGAAATTGAAGAGACAATCACAGTACATTCTAACAATGGCTATGGTTAAGGGAAACGCCTGGCCCTACAAAAGTGCATACAGAGAGCCACTAATTAGGATGTGGATATCAGAGAAGACTTTCTGCAAGAAATGATGGCTAAGCTGAGGGTTAAAGAAATGTGAGTTAATGAGGGTTAAAGAAAATGTGTTCTGGGAAGGGGAAGTAGTCAAGAAAGGACATGATAAGTTCACTGAATCAGAAAGACTCATAATGACTTCGGTTTAGTGGTCACACTGAATGCTGAGAGGGGACAGAGGAATGTTAGAAGGAAGCCCAAAGATGAAATTGAAGAGGTAATCAAGATCTTGAATATGAAGGCTGTTTCTAAGTCAGGCTAATAACTTTGGACTTCTCTATGGAGAGTGAGAATTTACTGAGGGATTTAAGCAGAAGAATGACAGCTCATGAAAGCTAAAAGTTTAAAGAGAGATAGACCAGTCAGCTGCGTAAGATACAGGTCAGTTCAGTTCAGTCGCTCAGTTGTGTCCGAATCTTTGCAACCCCATAGACTGCAGAACGTCAGGCTTCCCTGTCCATCACCAACTCTCAGAGTTTACTCAAACTCACGTCCGTCCAGTTGGTGATGCCATCCAACCACCTCATCCTCTTTTCCATCAGGGTCTTTTCCAATGAGTCAGCTCTTCACATCAGGTGACCAAAGTATTGGACTTTCAGCTTCAGCATCAGACCTTCCGATGAATATTCAGGACTGATTTCCTTTAGGATGGACTGGTTGGATCTCCTTGCAGTCCAAGGGACTCTCTAGAGTTTTCTCCAACACCACAGTTCATAAGCATCGATTCTTCTGCACCCAGCTTTCTTTATAGTCCAACTCTCACATCCATGCATGACTACTGGAAAAACCAAAGATTTGACAAACCGGACCTTTGTTGGCAAAGTAATGTCTCTGCTTTTCAATATGCTGTCTAGGTTGGATATAACTTTTCTTCCAAGGAGTAAGAGTCTTAATTTCATGGCTGCAGTCACCATCTGCAGTGATTTTGGAGCCTCCCAAAAATAAATTCAGCCACTGTTTCCACTGTTTCCCCATCTATTTGCCATGAAGTGATGGGACCAGATGCCATGATCTTAGTTTTCTAAATGTTGAGTTTTAAGCCAACTTTTTCACTCTCCTCTTTCACTTTCATCAAGATGCTCTTTAGTTCTTCTTCGCTTTCTGCCATAAGGGTGGTTTCATCTGCATATCTGAGGTTATGCATATCTGAGGCATATCTGAGTAGAGAGGACCAATAATAAAAGTCTTGAATGCATACACTGATTTTTGGCTACATCAATATTACTTGTGACCTAATAGAAAAAAAATGGAAGATGATGAAGGTACATTACAGGGAGTGAAGGAATGAATGGGAAGTGAAGACGGTGAGAGCAGGCTCAGCTTTTAATAAGTTTATTGGGGAGCAAAATGGGCAGTAATCATAGGTGAAAAAGCAGGAATAGACTGAGGGTCAGAGGCCTGTATACTGACAAATGTCAAAGTTATGGATCTCGAAAAGAATACAAGACGTACCTTGCTTGCATGGTATGTCAGACCTGCTCTGATGAAGGTAAAGGTTGATTGCAATTTCTGCATTATTTTTGAAATCATTTCCTTTACAATGTTTTAGACAGTTCTGAAATAGGTCGTGATAATTTCCTTTTTGTTTAGCTATCATTTACCTCTCAGAACATGAAAAAAATAGATCATGGTTCAAATACAAAATAAATCATTTTTAAAACCCAAATCAATGGTGTCTGAAGTAATGAGCTTATATTTTATGCCAAAATTGGGGAGTATTATTAACTATCAATTTATTTGAAGGATGAGGTCTAATCCTCATGCATGACATATATCACCTATTTGTTTAAGTCTTCAGCTAATGGGTCTTGGGCTTCTTATATCTGTGGATTTGTAATACATAAACTCAGCTGGTTACAAGTTCCAGAATAATGTATTTTAGTATTGTTTAAGTGGATAAAAAACACTTGGAACCAGTTTATCAAATAGGATTAAGAGGTCTTTAAAAACATTACCCTGCCTGGAACTGATGTAAAATTTGATCCATAACCTGTTTTACAACTTGGGGCTGCTGAAATGACTTTTTGTCACTGACAAATCTTCCTGCTAAAACAGTTAGGTGAGGAATTTAAGCTTACTGGCTGAATGATTCTTGATAATCATATATAGTTGATGAAGTCCACTTGGGTTTATCTATGGGTAACTCAGGGTCTTGAGGTTGACAATAGTTTATAATAGTCATTTTTCTTCTGTATTTCTCTAGCGTGAACAGATGTGTGTGTGTGTGTTAGTCACTCAGTCATGTTCAGCTCTTTGGGACCCCATGGACTATAGTCTGCCAGGCTCCTGTGTCCATGGAATTCTCCAGGCAACTAGGTTGCCATTTCCTTCTCCAGGGTATCATCCCGACCCAGGGATCAAACCTGGGTCTCCTGCATTGCAGGCAGATTCTTTACCACTGAGCCACAGTGTGAACAGATAGATTTATTTTATTTCAGAAATGTTGACGTTATAATAACTGAAGGGATTGACATAGAAACAGGATAGGACCATCAGTACATCAGGGGTGAGCAAAATATTTCAAAACACGTAAGTACTGGTGAAAACAGCCCAAGGCTCATAAAAATTCTTTTATGTTTTGATCCAGGTGTTTGTGTTAGTATATGATTAGATATTTTAAACGGGGAACAACTGAATTGCATTCCAGTGTTAGACAATAGAGGATTACTTTGATACGTATATGATTTTCTTTGCCAGTATGAATAGTAGCACAACTACAATGTCAATCTAGAGTAAACCAAAGCAGTGACGGCTTATTTGTATAACACATTCTTCATTGGGGTCATTTGTTCTTAGCAACAAATGAATGTATGAGCTAATACTGAATGTACCTTAAAAAGTGAATATTCACATATAAAAAAACCAGCAGGAACTATATGCTTTTTCAAGATTTGATGAACGGAATCATGGTATTCTTGGGTCAATGGTAGTAACACATTGTACTGGTAGGTATTTAGTTTGGGTGCTGTTTACACTTGTAATTATATATTTTAGACTATTTGTTTTTAAAAGTTTGATTTGCTGATGAAACTCATCACTCACTGCCATGAGATGGCCCCCATTTACCAATGGCCAGAAACGGGAGAACAAATCATCATGTAATTTCAATACTAACTACAGAATACTTAATATTAGTTCAATATCTAAAATGCTGAAGTAACAATGATGCAAATATCTGTCTTCTGAAAAGATTTACTTTCCCTGAAAAGATTTACTTCCCAGGCTTCCATGTTGGAGGAGATAACCATTATATTCTAATCTCTATTTCTTTCATGTAAGGTAACTCTTGTGTCGAATAGTACAAAAGACCTTAAGTCCCTTTTGCAGATGTGTATCTTCCTGGATCACACCCTTACGCAAACTCTGGAAACTTCAATTTAGTGGGCAGTATATGTCTCCCCATTTGTAAGCACTCTCAGTTCAGGGCAGTTCAGTTGCTCAGTCATGTCCTACTCTTTGCAACCCCATGGACTGCAGCACGCCAGGCTTCCCTGTCCATCACAAACTCCCAGAGTTTACTCAAACTCACGTCCATCAAGTCAGTGATGCCATCCAACCATCTCATCCTCTGTCATCCCCTTGTCCTCCTGCCTTCAACCTTTCCCAGCATGAGGGTCTTTTCCAATGAGTCAGCTCTTCGCATCAGGTGGCCAAGTATTGGAGTTTCAGCTTCAACATCAGTCCTTCCAATGAACGCCCAAGACTGATCTCCTTTAGGATGGACTGGTTGGATCTCCTTGCAGTCCAAGGGACTCTCAAGAGTCTTCTCCAACACCACACTTCAAAAGCATCAATTCTTCAGCACTCAGCTTTCTTCACAGTCCAACTCTCACATCCATACATGACCACTGGAAAAACCATAGCCTTGACTAGACGGACCTTTGTTGGCAAAGTAACATCTCTGCTTTTTAATATGCTGTCTAGGTTGGTCATAACTTTCCTTCCAAGGAGTAAGCATCTTTTAATTTCATGGCTGCAATCACCATCTGCACTGATTTTGGAGCCCCAAAAAATAAAGTCTGACACTGTTTCCCCATCTATTTCCCATGAAGTGATGGGACCAGATGCCATGATCTTCGTTTTCTGAATGTTGTGCTTTAAGCTAACTTTTTCACTCTCCTCTTTCACCTTCATCAAGAGGCTTTTTAGTTCCTCTACACTTTATGCCCTAAGGCTGGTGTCATCTGCATATCTGAGGTTATCAATATTTCTCCCGGCAATCTTGATTCCAGCTTGTGCTTCCTCCAGCCCAGCGTTTCTCATGATGTACTCTGCATATAAATTAAATAAGCAGGGTGACAATATACAGCCTTGACGTACTCCTTTCCCGATTTGGAACCAGTCTGTTGTTCCATGTCCAGTTCTAACCGTTGCTTCCTGACCTGCATGCAGTTTTCTCAAGAGGCAGGTCATGTGGTCTGTTATTCCCATTTCTAATAATTTTCTACAGTTTGTCGTGATCCACATAGTGAATAGAGTGTAAGCATTCTATTCCGACTGCAATCAGGAATACTGTAGTCTCAATATGACCGGACCCAAATGCACAACCTCACAGCAACTTTGGAGCATAACTCAGTATTTCTCTTCATTCTTCAAAATAAAGTAGTTTCCCAAACGTATTAGTAAGAATAAGAAAGTTTACTTTTGGACTTCTCTGATGTCCAGTGGTTAATAATTGGCCTACCAGTGCAGGGAAAAGGGGTTTAATCCCTATTCCAGGAAGATTCAAAATGCCATGGGGCAAATAAGCAAATGCACCACAGCTACTGAATCCCACGTGCCTAGAGCCCAGTGTCCACAACAAGAGAAGCCACCACTATGAGAAATGCACACACCAGCCCTAGAGAAAGCCTGTGCACAGCAACGCAGACAGCCAGCCAAAAGTAAATAGATCAAAGTGTTTTAGAAGAAATTTTACGTTTTGTTTAAAAAGCAAGTTAGTTATTTTACATCACATGTTATATAAAATCACCCAGTAAATCCCACCTAGACATCTTCATTCCTCTTCATCTTTACTTCATTATTATTCCATCATCCATGCATCACTATGTCTTCTCTGCTTTTTATTCCTTGATCCTCTCCTTCTAGCTTCTACTTCCCTTCACCCATCATCTAAAACTGCATTGATCTATAGGATAACCACTAACTGTACATGGCCATTAAATTTCTTTTATTATATTAAATTAAGAATTCAGTTTCTTAGGTACACTAGCCACATTTTAAGTGCTCAGTAGCCTTGTGTGGCCAGTGGCTACCATATTGGAAAGCGCAGATAAATAACATTCCCTTTATTGCAAAAACTTTTATTGGCCAGTGCGAATCTAAAGCAATTAAACTCAGATCCAAGCTCAATACTTCATTTTTCAAAAAAGGAAAAAAAATAGAAGAAGAAAGTGGAGAGGAGCATGAGGAAGGAAAAAGAAGAATCCATGTTGCTCACTTACCCTTCTCTTGGTAGGAAGCAGTTCAAGAGTTCCTCGATCTATCAGGAACTTGATAGCAATTTATTCCCAAATCTACTTTCTTCTCTTCTAGAAGAGAAAAGAGACACATAAAGAGTGTAAGGAGGAAAAGTATACAAGCTGCCTCTTCAATGAAACTAGGGGAGACAATATTTGAAAACTCCAAATTGTATTAGTGAGCAAAAGCAAATAAAATCAGCAAAATCTGCAAGGAAAACTATAGCAGCATGACAGGTAAAAAAGAGAGGATAAAGGTGGATTCACTGGGCCAGATCTCGAAATGAACAGCAAACATTAACTTCTAGAGAGGAAAGCCTCCTCTCAAATAGGAACTACTGCAGTAAGGCAGATTTCCAATGGGGCACAATTACTGTGGCTGCTGTGACATAAGGTAATGAAAGTCCCCAGGGATCCTGGCAGTGGCAGATCTAAAAAAAGCACCATCTTTCAAAGAGAAGAGGACACTTTGGAATAAAGGGCCTGTGCTCCTGGTAGCAGTGTTCAGTGAAGGGTTCATGGTCTCAGGCTAGGTCTGAAAGGCAGATGCATGGCTGCACAGGGGGATCATGTTTAATCAAATATTCCAACTCTTTAGCCCCACCCTCTTGTATAATTCCTACCTACACCTCAGTTAAAGTGTTCTGATAATACCTTTTTGAAAAATGCAGTTCATTCAAATCTGAGTAAAAACAGTAACAAAATAAACCAGCATCCTGCTTCAGGTTAAATTGTGTCTCCCAAAAAGATAAGTTGAAATGCTAACCACTACTACCTCCAAATATGACCTTTCTGCAGATGTAATTAAGATGTTAAGATGAAGTTTTATGTTGAAGTGAGGTGCACTCAATGCAATATGACTTGTGTCCTTATAAGAAGAGACACAGAGACACCAAAAGAGAATGCCCTGTGATAATGGAGGCAGTGATTGAAGTACTGCAGCTGTAAATCAAGAGATATTAAAGATTCCCAGCAAACCACGAAAAGCTAAGGATTCTTATCTACAGTTTCCAGAGGGAACATGGCCAATCTGATATTTTGATTTTGGACTTCTAGTCTCCAGAACTATGAGACAATAAGCTTCTGTTATTTTAAGCCATCTACTTTGTGGTACTTTTTTATGGCAGCCCTAGGAAATTAATACAAGCTTCTCAAAGATGCTATAAAAACAGGGAATGCTTTATTCTGAAAGAAAATTCCCTAGTAAAAAATGTTGCCTCAAAAAAATAAAATCACAGCACAACCTTTCGATTAAAGAAGTATTTATAGCCATGAAGGAAATACAAGGGTTCAGGAAGATATGCCTGGAGAAGAAAAGCTGGATGTCTAGACATATGGTGATAAACTGATAAAATTTGGGGAAAATGGAAGAAAATTATTTTGGAAACAAAACTACAAGATCACAAGATACAGTAAAACCAAAGAAAGCAAAATGAGAGATGCATGTGAGAAAATGAAATTAAATTAAAATGAACAGAAATAAAGATATGAAAAGGACTAAAGAAAATATGATACATAAAAGACAGAAGAAAATACATACAATATTCACAGAATTGTAACCCCAAAGAAAACCAAAACAATGGAAGAGAATGGATATTTTAAAATAATTCAAGAAAACTTTCTTAAATAAAGAAATTGTGAAAATGAAAAGTGAAAGTCACTAAGTCGTGTCTGACTCTTTGTGACCCAGTGGACTATAACAGTCCATGGAATTCTCCAGGCCAGAATACTGGAGTGGGTAACCATTCCCTTCTCCAGGGGATCTTCCCAACCCAGGTCTCCCACATGGCAGGTGGATTCTCTACCAGCAGAGCCACAAGGGAAGCCCAAGAATACTGGAGTGAGTAGCCTTCTCCAGTAGATCTTCCCGACCCAGGAATTAAACCAGGGTGTCCTGCATTGCAGGCAAATTCTCTACCAAGTGAGCTATCAGGGAAGCCCTTAAAAAACTTGTATCTTCTACCTCCTAAAGAAGAAGAAATCACCAGAAAAGGGAAACACTATAACACAGAATCATCAATACTGAAACAGAATTTTTTTAAAAATTACTAAGAAAAGGTTAAAGATAAAGAATCTTTGGGCAACAGGGAAAAGGTAATTTTAAGTGAAAGAAAATCAAGCTTATTTCAGACTTCCCTTGGCAAATTTCTACCCAAAGATAATGAAGAAACACTTGCAAGGAAAGAAACTATGAGCCAAGCTTTTTATACCTAGTCAGACCGTCACTTAAGTATAAAGCTATAGAAAAACGTTATTTTTTTCAAACATATCTGTACAAACTCATAGAACATCATTCATACAAGCCTCTCTTAAGAATACAATTACTAGAAAAGACCCAACTAACTAAAATGTGATAGGAAAATAGCAGAAAAATGGCAGGTGGTAACATTTTAATATACTTAAGATGCATTTAAGATAAAAACAGTTAAAGGATATAAAATAAAAAGATATTTAGTATAATTTGAAAAAGTATAACTAGCATTTTAAAAGGGGGAAAATGGTTTAAATAGACCAAGCTCACCATTGCTTTCCTCAGAAAAGCTAAATATTAAATTATTTACAATTGGCAAATCACATAAATTTGAAGACTTTGCCGCTGACTGTCTATCCAGATAAACTCTACTGGTCTGTGGAATGGTGGGGTGACTTTCAGGTTGTTATGCAGGTCTTGATCTGTAGATAACTACTAAACAAAATAAGTAATAAAATGGGGACAGTTTATGTGTCAGAAATGGTACAATATGTCATTTATGGAATCTACACCTCTCTGGTCCTGCAATAACTGGCTTCCTAATCTTAGTTCTTTCCCTATGCTCTCTTTTTCTCCTTTTCTATCTCTTTCCCTCTCCCCCTCCTCTTCCCTCCCTCCTTCTTTCTCTGTCTTTTCTACATAAACCACTGCAAATTGACACTGTGTGTATCAGCCTGAGGTCAGAATATTTCAAGTAAAACTACTTATACTGTGGTTGTATAACTGGTCATCTAGGAAGACAATACAATCTGAGTGATCACAGCAAAAATTGGCAAATAGAAAGGGAATGTATTAGAATAGCTCACAGAATCTGAACAAAAGTAAACAAGCAGACTACGGAAGGATAAAAGTCAGCTCAGGGGAGCCTAAGATGCAGGAACTGATGAAAAGCCTTTTCAGATGCTACTCTTTAGCAGAATGAGCTCTAACTTTTTGAAGCATTTTTTTCACTTTGAACAGTTTAATTTATACTGCAAACTTAATGCTTTAGTTGCAAATTAAATTTTAAACTTTTCATTTTATATTGGAGTATAGCTGATTAATAATGTTATGATAGTTTCAGGTACATAGCAAAACTTGACTCAGCCATAGACATGTATCTATTCTCCCCTGAATTCCTCTCCCATCCAGGCTGCCACATAACTTCAAGCAGAGTTCCCTGTTCTATAAAGGAGATTTTTATTGGTTATCCATTTTTTAGCATATAGCAGTGTGTACATGTCAATCCCAATCTCCCTAAGCATTCCTGATGCTCTGCTTAAAAGTAAAATCCAAAGAAACTACATGGATTGCACGTTTTAACATTTTATTGTATCCAATAGAAAAATATAGCAGGCCCACAGGGAAGAAAATTAACCAGAAAAAAAGTAGAATGAATTGAATTCAGAGTGACAAAAGCAGTGAATGTCCACTAGAAAAGTCATGATCTTTGTGCCTACGCTGGTCAGTTAGAAGAAAGGGTTCAAAACAAGTCATTCAAATCTCAGAGATGTTAGAAAAGCTAAGAGAAGACCTGAAGAATACTCAAGAGTCAGAAGCAATTTATAGGAACTCTTTCTGCTCATCCCTTCCTCCTGTTCACATCTCTTTTCCCAAACTCCTTCATCCCATGGAACTTATTCTGTACTCTTGCTTGTTCATATTTTTCTCCCTCTGGCATGGCTCCTGCCAAAGACATAAAACTGTTCTAGTTGTATCCACCTCTCTGGAATTCTGAGACCACCTTTCCTCCAAGAGAATGTGTGTGAAGTTTCCTATCTTCTCCATAGCACTAACTGAATTAGTAGTAGATGCCTATCAAAAGCATTTCAGTACCCTCTATCAAATCTGTGCCCACTTGAGGGCTGCTTTGGAACTTTCAGCTCAAAGAGCTGGTTTAAGATTATGAAAATGTATTTGATCTCCTTAAGTCAGGTCTGCTCTGAAGAGCCACTGGTGATTGGGAAGATATTGCCTAACCCAGAAACAGTTTGTCCAAGGCCAATAAGTTGGCAGCAGTTTTTTGTGAGTTTTGCAATTCTGTACAAAGTTTTATTTTCTGATTTGATATTGTAAAGATTCCATCTTCAGTTTAGGGCAGTTTGGAATGCGTTGTAAAAAACTTAGGGAATAATCATGTCTTTCTTAGGTGGGTTTTTATTTTTGTTATGGTGCCATCTGGGATTAAAAACAAAACAAAAACAACAAAAAAAGCATGAGAGTCCCTACATGAGCCATCTGCTAGTGAAGGCCTTTGGCTATTTCTTTCCATATCTATTGCCAAGGGAGGTCCCCAAGACATAATTCCATGTTTAGGATTCCAAATCCCAGCCTTTTAAACAGCAGCAAAACAGCAGCAGTGGAAACACAATAGCAGATCCTTGTCATTTTTGTACATTTGAATATTTTTATGTTCATAAGAAGTTCATTTTGAGATAAACATGAAGATGAAAGAGCAGAGTGGCATTTTAATCACTCTGAAGCAGGAAAAAAGATAACTATTTTTTGGCATGGAAACTTTCTACTTTTAGTAAGAGAAGAGTGAGAGCAGGCAGAGAAAACCGTCAGCTCTACCAGGTTCAACTCATTCTTGAAACCAAACAAAAATAGCCTCTCACAGTTCCCATTGTTCTGCAGCTGTTGGCTTTAAAGCCTTGCTGTCTCCTTCCTTGTGACTAATCATCGTGGTTGCCTGGTTTCCTTTCTTGATTTCCTACCAAAAGTTGCGATGTGTCACAGGAAGAGAGGGCAATCCCCCAGCATTTCTTTCCAGGCCTTGTGAACACATCGTCCGGAAGCACTTGTCATTTTCTTCAGATCCTTGAATTTCTTGATCTGCCTGGACTCAGAGACTGTGTTTGTGACCAGGTATGCTTTAGCCATTTGATAAGGGAGCACATAAGCGGCTTCTTGTTTTAAAGAACTCAAAAGTTATGAACCTGGAATGTGTGCACCAGTCTTAGGCCTAAGGTATTTTCCTCTTGGAGAATCTCTTTCTACTTCTTGCTCCTTTATTGAAAAGAGTCCCAGATTACTGTTATAGTCTGCTTCTGAGTTTAGCAATTACTGAGTCACATCATGTGTATTAACAGAATCCTTTTTATTAAAAGTTGAATGTTAAACTTCTAGCAGCTTAAATCTTCAGAACATCGACATGAACTACAAAGTGAGTTGCAGAAACTCCATGTACTAAAGCCCAAACACTCCTCCCATAGAAAAATTTTAAATTGAGAACATTGCCTGGTATATAGTAAACACTACATAAATGTTTGTGTTTATTAGCAGAATGTATCAATTATTTTACATATAAGTATAGTAAACTTAGTTATGTTTATCAGGAAATAAGAAAAAGATTATCAAAAAGTATTTTTTAATGATGGCAAAAGGTAATAACAAAATAAGAATGTTGTGAAAATTTATATCTGGCATCTATCTATAATAATGAGACAGATAATTTAAAAATACAGCTGCAGTAACTGACCCATTTAAACTGCCAAAGGCTCTGAAATACATTAGATTATTTTTAGAGACACTACCCCAGTGATTCCAGCAACCCCCTTAAGTCATCAGGGGAAATACAATTAGGTTTTTCTCTGTTCTAAGAATGCAATGCAAAGGAATATAAATATAAATAAATAACCAATAAAGTTCAAAAGAGGCATGCTGAAGCACTAAATGGGATTTTCATCAACTACCTTGGAAAATTCACTCAAATAGGGTGGCTCATTCATCAACAATTTTATTTTATTTTATTTTTTAAGTAACTCTAATCTCTTTGTGTGTGTGTGTGTGTGTTGTTTTGTTTTATTTTTTCCCAGATGTTCAAGCTGGTTTTATTTTTTATTTTTTACTTTACAATATTATATTGGTTTTGTCATACATTGACATGAATCTGCCACAGGTGTACATGTGTTCCCCATCCTGAACCCCCCTCCCACCTCCCTTCCCATCCCATCCCTCTGGGTCATCGCAGTGCACCAGCCCCAAGCACCCTGTGTCATGCATCAAACTTGGACTGGTGATTTGTTTCACATATGATAATATACATGTTTCAATGCTATTCTCCCAAATCATCCCACCCTTGCCCTCTCCCACGGAGTCCAAAAGACTGTTCTATACATCTGTGTCTCTTTTGCTATCTTGCATACAGGGTTATCGTTACCATCTTTCTAAATTCCATATATATGCATTAGTATACTGTATTGGTGTTTTTCTTTCTGGCTTACTTCACTCTGTATAATAGGCTCCAGTTTCATCCACCCCATTAGAACTGATTCAAATGTATTCTTTTTAATGGCTGAGTAATACTCCATTGTGTATATGTACCACAGCTTTCTTATCCATTTGCTGATTAGAACAAATAATTTCACAATTTGTATGGAAATACAAAAAAAACTCGAATAGCCAAAGCAATCTTGAGAAAGAAGAATGGAACTGGAGGAATCAACCTGCCTGACTTCAGGCTCTACTACAAAGCCACAGTCATCAAGACAATATGGTACTGGCACAAAGACAGAAATATAGATCAATGGAACAAAATAGAAAGCCCAGAGATAAATCCACGCACATATGGACACCTTATCTTTGACAAAGGAGGCAAGAATATACAATGGAGAAAAGACAAGCTCTTTAACAAGTGGTGCTGGGAAAACTGGTCAATCACTTGTAAAAGAATGAAACTAGAACACTTTCTAACACCATACACAAAAATAAACTCAAAATGGATTAAAGATCTAAATGTAAGACCAGAAACTATAAAACTCATAGAGGAAAACATAAGCAAAACACTCACCAGCATAAATCACAGCAGGATCCTCTATGATCCACCTCCCAGAATATTGGAAATAAAAGCAAAAATAAACAAATGGGACCTAATTAAACTTAAAAGCTTCTGCACAACAAAGGAAACTATAAGCAAGGTGAAAAGACAGCCTTCAGAATGAGAGAAAATAATAGCAAACGAAGCAACTGACAAAGAATTAATCTCAAAAATATACAAGCAACTCCTGCAGCTCAATTCATCAACAATTTTAGTTCTCAAGGTGGCCTTGCTAATTACTCTGATGCTGTAAAATTTGAAGAAAGTCCATCACACAGATCAGTGCCATCTGTGGGCATGGCTTAAAGACTGAGGTGAACTCCACAGTCCTCTTCCCAGGCTGAACCATGACTGGCTCCCTTTAGAAAGTGAAAGTGAAGTTGCTCAGTCGTGTCCGACTCTTTGCGACCCCATGGACTGCATCCTACCAGGCTCCTCTGTCCATGGGATTTTCCAGGCAATAGTACTGGAGTGGATTGCCATTTCCTTCTCCAGGGGATCTTCCCAACCCAGGGATCGAACCCAGGTCTCCCACATTGTAGACAGATGCTTTACCATCTGAGCCACCAGGGAAGTCCCCCTTTAGAAAAGAGCTGTACAATGGTTAGGAAGCCTCTGGCTTGCCTTTCAGAAGAATGCAGCCTTTTTGCTCAGAATGAGTCATCAAGATCTATTTGCAACCGCCTAATTGGTGTGTATACTGGCATTGGTTCCCCAGACTCGGCCGAGGCAGCCCCAGGCAAACTCATGATTCACAGTATCCTTCAGTTATGTCTCCTGCCCACTTGTGTTTGCTACAGGCTCTCTTCAGGTCACCACACATTTTTTCCTCCTTCATCATCAGCAAAACCACTCACTGCCACACTGCACCTCACACATCCAGTTTGTTTATTTACATGCCTTTGTTCCCAAAGTGGTCTCTCCCTTTTTACTCTTCCCAGACAGTTACCGGGACATATGTTCCTAGCTCAGTAGCTCTCAACTTGGGCCAGTTTTCTCTAAAAGCAATTTATAATTGTCATAACTTGGAGGGCGGTACCACCAGCAGGTGGCAGGTTGGCCAGAGTGCTGCTAAACATCCTATAACCACATGCCAGTCCTCCACCACAAAAGAGCTCCCAATCCAAAAAGCCAACACGGTCAAGATTGGGAGACCCTGCAAGCTCACAGATCTCCGAGTCTGAGTTCAAATCTTACCTCCTCTGAATATTTGCCTATCTTGTACTCCTCACTGGATGAGTGGATAAACTCTCCCTACTCTTTTTCCTTTTAGTCCTTGATTCAATGTTCTTTCTTTGGGGTTCCATACTATAGCAAAATTGCCTTTGTATAAATCCTTTTCACCAGCTGACCAGAAGCTCCTGCTGAGCAGGAGGCGGGGGTGGGGGGGAGTGAGGGGGAAGGAGTGTCTTTTTTGTCCAATTATGACCAGCACTCAAACCAATATCAGGTTTATTGTATTTTTTTTCAGTGTTTGAATAATTGAGTGAAAGGGAATAATTTTACTTTAATTTTTATGCCTTTGTTTTTCTGCTAATTATTTGGCAGCATTAGAGACATCTTGCTGATCCTCTTGAGAATCTTTAAATATAGAGTAAGCAGTCCACATCTTACATTTCATTATGTCTCTGTTCTCGAGTGTCTCAGCATCTTTGATGATAATCAAACAGTACATTGTAACAGTACATCGATTGCTAACAGTGGATCCCATCTTTTACTGCTAATAATCTGCATTGGAAGTATTTTCTATTTAAGAGGAAAATCACTGAAGTCACACTGCTTGTGTTTTAGTCTCTAAGTTGGGTCCAACTCTTCTGAGACCCCATGGACTGTAACCCACCAGGCCACTTTGGGATTCTCCAGACAAAAATACTGGAGTAGGTTGCCATTTCTTTTTCCAGAAGTCACACTGTCTGTGTTCAAATCTGGGATCTGACACCTACCACCTATGTGGCCTTGAACAAACTGCTTAAAATCTCTCAGCCTCAATTTTTGGTCTGATAAACTGTGGTGATTATAGCACAAAGCTCATAGCTTTGTTATGATGATTAGCATTTGTAAAATTCTTAGGACAGCACCTGGCATCTAACAAAAGCTATACAAGTGGTTGTTTAAAATGTAGGACAATCTGGTATCAACCCCTGCTGCTTTTCATGAATGCATCAAGCAGGTAAATCCATCTCATTCTAACATGTTACTGTGATCTGATACATTCCTCAGTAACATGCTAGAATGAGATGTATTACCTGGTTTCATACATTCCTAAATAAAAATGGATGGAACCATGCTGAAAGATAAGAAAATTCACAATTTGCCCATTATATGTCCTGGTCAGACCAAAACAACCCTTCAGAACTCATCAAGCTCTTCTGTGGGCAGGTGAAGGAAGGTCTTACCATCTCGACACAGATACAAAACCACTGATCATCTATGGTTGCCACTGCTGTTGCATTCTAATTTTTCTGATTCAAACAGTGGCATTTTAATCATTCTGCCCATAGCAACTAATGTCCTTTAAATTAGCATTAAAAATTCATTCTTTTGGTTTATCCTTCCTGAATCAAGCTAATTAACTGTCAGCGGAGAGCCCTTTAAATTATAATCTGAATATGTTACATTTTCTAATTTATAATGCCTCATCTAGGCAAATTGAAAATTCAAAAAGGAATGAATTAATTAACGTTAATTAAAGAGTACAGCATGGAACAAAGATGCCAGGTCAATCTTTGGAGTGTTCATAGAAAGACATTTTTGGGACTAAGTTGACCCTTTGCAGCATACAACTTCAGAGAAAAGACTTTGCTTTGTTAACTCTGTAAAGAATGCGAAAAGGAAGCATAGATCAGACAGCATATACCTGTACATTATATATATTATATATATAATATTACATAATCTCTGTAATAAGAAACCAAACAACCTCTGATATTTTTTACCTTTTTCCAAAAATTTCCTTTTATATCTTTAATCAACAAATATTTTCCGAATGCCTCTGACATACAAGGTTTCATTAGACACCAGGGGAATGCAAAGATAGGAGGGTCATCATCCACAGAATTTATAGAGGAACACAATCCAATTTCTGTGATCATGAAGAAATTCTCTATCTGTACCATGTACTACAATTGTTACGTGTACATATTCAGCACTGGAAATGTGGCTTGTGTGGTTGAGGAATTAAATCTTTAATTTAGTTTAATTTTAGTTTTGATATAGAACACCACATGTGGCTACCATATTGAATATTTCAGGTCTAGAAGGTGAGAGATACCGCATCTTGCTTATTTTTGTTACTTAAAGATTTCCAGTTTGTTACTCAACCTTTCTCTCATGCCATGCCATTGAACTCTTATATATCTCTCTCTCTCAGGCATATGCTTGTCTGCACACACACACACCTCTTTGTTTTCTATTCATCAACATAAACTCATTTTCTTCAGGGTTGTAATGATTATCTTGGAGAGACAAAGCATATCAGAGTTTCTAGAATGAAGAAGAGAAAACAGCTGTATAATAAACATTATAATTTTATAAGAAAATGGAAAATACTTATATCCAAACTGTAGCAAAGTAAATTGTAAGGGGAGTATGGGGGATACAAATGATTCTCAACAGAAACCAGTTCTTGTTCCCAAGGGCGAGTAGCAGAAGAGAGGCGCTATGAGATTTTTATGTTGAACTAATTGGTATTTGGGTTTATACACTTTAAGAAGGAAATGGCAACCCACTCCTGTATTCTTGCCTGGAGAATCCCATAGACAGAGGAGCCTGGCAGGCTACAGTCCATGTGGTCGCAAGAGTCGGACACGACTTAGTGCACTGTCTCTCTCACCTTAACTTTCAAACAGTTAAAACACATTGTCACTAGAGTGCTAAGGGCTCTTTTTACCCTTTAAGCTAGCATGCACATAACCATTTCAAAGGACTTCAGAAACTCACTGAGTGTTCTGGGGACCAGTTGCTGGGTGGTCCCATGGTTCTCCACAGAGTTCACAGAGTTGCCAACATAATTACTATTCATGTATAGTGGGCAATATAATTTGGATTTTATTGATACCTTAATATTCTTAAATGAAAACAAAGGTGCTAGGAATATAGTTATGAAAAACTGGTTTTATTCACAGTTTAACAAACCACTGTGAGTAAACAAAATACATTCAAGGTACAATAACAGTGGGACAAATATTTAAACGTTTTCTTTTTCCCAAATTCAAATCTATAATTCAATAGGAATTTGATGAGTAAGAGCCAATTCCATGAAGGTTGGTAAACTTAATTCATTTTTCAAGTCATTTTATACTCATCAAAAACGGATTTCAGATTTGATTATCTTTTTTGAGTCATTAAATTATGCCCCTTTTTTCACCCCATCTTTTTGTGCTTGACTTGAATAATACCAATATTGCCACCTATAGGTCAAAATGATTTTTTTTCTTTTATGGTGGGTTTTTTTTTTTTTTTTTTGTTTGTTTCTCAAGACCAAGATGAGGAAAAACTAAAACCCTTAGAGACTGGATCATTCTGGACAGTTGAGACTGACAACTTAGGATCCAGGCCTTACCCACTTTTTCCCTTTTTTTTAAAAAAAAAAAAGTGAGGACAGAAAACAAATTTCTCAGCTACTGCACTGAAAATAATTAACATTTTTTTATGACTAAGAAGGGTAATCATCGGTATGAATTATTCTTGTTTATTTGGCTCTAAGTAAATTTATCTCAGATTACTGCATCCTTTGCATATTTCACTCAATAGAATATTGTCTGGACCACCCATTCACTTCTTTCTGCCATCAGTATATATTCCCCTTTGGCAATTTCCACTCTTGCAGATGTTGATCACAGTTTCAGTAACTAGAAAACAAAGAACAACCATAGTCAGTGTTGTTAGCAAAATAAGGGTAATTTGGGTGTGAGTTTGTGACTAAAGAATTCTTATTTTATGTATTTTGCGGCCTTGACTTTTTTCTCCTCAGATCAATTTTCATAACTTGCTTCTTGATACACAGCTATATTCCTAACAGGTGAGACTACTGAATAAGAGTTCAGATAGGTGACTCATTAATTCTAATTATTTCTAAGACATTATGTCTAAGATTGCTCCCATTAATTATCTTCATTTTTATTTTCATATGTGATAATTCTTTATACTTGAAATAAAGTGTCAATTTTTAATAAAATATCTTTATGATGTTAAATGTATTTGAAAATCTGTTATCTCCCCTAAGACTTCCAATACCAGTTTCAGTATGCCATGTAACAGTTACTAAAAATGTTATATTTTTCTCCAAATTAGCAAAATGTATTATTCTGAGCAAGAATTAATGAACTTTAATCAACCGTGTAGTATATAGAACATTATTTTTTAGTTTTTAATGCACTGCCCTCATAGATAAGTCATATTTGGAAGGCTTTTAAAAACTAAATAACTCCCAAACTTTTAACTTAGAAGTACCATATTGAGGTGATTTGGGTAAAGCCTTGGACAATATTTCAACACTTCAGAGACATTCGAAGTAGACATTGTACTCTATCTTCTACTACTGTGGACTTTAACATTCATCAAAAGCATTCTAATTTATAACCTTTCTGGGGAAAACAGTTCCCGATAGACATCCAAGATCTATTTTGGAAAAATTGCTTATTATATTTCTATATCAAATATTTGATTTTTACTATATTTAAAGAAAATTTCAGATACGCAACTCATAAATAAAAATTAGTTAAATTGGAAGAACTGCTGAGAAAGTATACTATCCAGTCTATCATGAAAAGACTGCTATACAGTGTTTCTCCAGAAACCCTCTGAAGAAGAAACTTCCAGAGTATTTGGGAATACTCACTGAATTTGGGAAGCACCTCATAACAGGCTTCTCTCATAGCTCAGTTGGTAAAGAATCCACCTGCAATGCAGGAGACCCCAGTTCGATTCCTGGGTCAGGAAGATGGGCTGGAGAAGGCATAGGCTACCTACTCCAGTATTCTTGGGCTTCCCTTGTGCCTCATCTGGTAAAGAATCTGCCTGCAATGCAGGAGACCTGGGATCGATCCCTGGGTTGGGAAGATCCCTGGAGAAGGAAAAGGCTACCCACTCCAGTATTCTGGCCTAGAGAATGCCATGCCAAAGCCTTTGACTGTATGGATCACAATAAACTGTGGAAAATTCTGAAAGAGATGGGAATACCAGACCACCTGATCTGCCTCTTGAGAAATCTGTATGCAGGTCAGGAAGCAACAGTTAGAACTGGACATGGAACAAAAGACTGGTTCCAAATAGGAAAAGGCGTACGTCAAGGCTGTATACTGTCACCCTGCTTATTTAATTTATATGCAGAGTACATCATGAGAAACGCTGGACTGGAAGAAACACAAGCTGGAATCAAGATTGCTGGGAGAAATATCAATAACCTCAGATATGCAGATGACACCACCCTTACAGCAGAAAGTGAAGAGGAACTAAAAAGCCTCTTGATGAAAGTGAAAGAGGAGAGTGAAAAAGTTGGCTTAAAGCTCAACATTCAGAAAACGAAGATCATGGCATCCGGTCCCACCACTTCATGGGAAATAGATGGGGAAACAGTGGAAACAGTGTCTGACTTTATTTTTCTGGGCTCCAAAATGACTGCAGATGGTGACTGCAGCCATGAAATTAAGAGACGCTTACTCCTTGGAAGGAAAGTTATGACCAACCTAGATAGCATATTCAAAAGCAGAGACATTACTTTGCCAACTAAGGTCCATCTAGTCAAGGCTATGGTTTTTCCTGTGGTCATGTATGGATGTGAGAGTTGGACTGTGAAGAAAGCTGAGCACCGAAGAATTGATGCTTTTGAACTGTGGTGTTGGAGAAGACTCTAGTCCCTTGGACTGCAAGGAGATCCAACCAGTCCATTCTGAAGGAGATCAGCCCTGGGATTTCTTTGGAAGGAATGATGCTAAAGCTGAAACTCTAGTACTTTGGCCACCTCACGCGAAGAGTTGACTCATTGGAAAAGACTCTGATGCTGGGAGGGATTGGGGGCAGGAGGAGAAGGGGACGACAGAGGATGAGATGGCTGGATGGCATCACTGACTCAATGGACATGAGTCTGGGTGAACTCTGGGAGTTGGTGATGGACAGGGAGGCCTGGTGTGCTGCGATTCATGGGGTCGCAGAGAGTCAGACACGACTGAGCGACTGATCTGATCTGATATAGTCCAAGGGGTTGCAAAGAATCAGACATGACTGAGTGACTTTCACTTCATATTATAACCCCTTCTTAGATATTAAAAATGCACTTTATGGTATAAATACTAACAATCACATAGTGTATATGCCAGTTTCTGACCCAAATTTCCCAAATTTACTGAACCTTGGAATCCACTGTATCTGATTACATATTCTTGTCAGCACTGGGCTACTCACAGATATTTGCTTCTCTCCTTTTTCAAGGCCATGGTAGATTTCAACTTCTTTATTTCTTTTAAAATCTGAAATCATAGAATCATCTGTATCTGTCCAGGTAAGTGCTGCAATCATCACTAATGTCATTTCTGCACACAGCTTTAAGGGCCACAGTAGAATCTGCCACACCCCCTTTCCCTGCAAGCATGTGTCACGGTGGAACCCAGGTCAGCCTGTGTCAAGGAATGGCTATACACCCCCTGTTACCTACAAGAGGTGAAGAGTGAGCAAGAAATACCTTTTGTTAGGGTTTAAGCCTTTGAGATCCGAGAAATATGAGGGCTGTTTGTTATGGTTATATAATTTAGTTCATTTTGAATGATACATTGGACTGTGCGGCCAAAAACTTTAAAGCATCAAATGATTTTTAAGATTCCCAAGACGAACCATAGCTCCAGAAATGAATTTTAATGAAGTTCTATAGTAGCTTTGCCTTCTTTAAAAATCTTAGCTATTTCAATAAAGGAAAGTGAATGCATTAAAAATGTTCATTTGGTGAAACTGTGATCAAACCAGATGACCTCAGTTCAGGGTTGGACTACAATCTCTGAAACTCTTGCAAGCACAAAATAGAGTTTAGTAATTATCCACTCTATTGGCTTACCTCCCCAACAGCATTTCTTTCTGCATACTATTTCTACCAAAGCAACTTCATATCGTTCTTGCTTCTCCCATAGGATTGAAAATTTCTACACTATAAGCCAACCTATGAACTTGATGAAGAGGCTGACTTAAAGTTGTTATTGTTTTTCCTGAAATGACTTTCCCTGTTTGCTTTCTGAACATTAATAAAAAAGACTAAATTAAAAAAAAAATTTGGTGTTCCAGTCCCAAATGGAGTTCAAATTTCTCTACTAAATAAACTAGAAATAAAAGAACTTTTTAAATTGCAGATTGAAGGAGGGACAATCGATATTATGTATAAGGATATAAAACAGCTACCTTTTCTTGCCAGGAAGCAGGTTTCTAAATAAAGAAAATTTAACAATACCAGTTTACACTTAGGTTTGATACTGACCTTTTCTAAAACAATTATAAGAGAAAACTCAACATGAAATAATCTCTCAGTTGTGAGAAACACATTTCTGTGGGCTTTTCAACTACACTAGTCTTTAGTCTCTGTTCTTTTTTCCCCTCAGAATGCTGGAAAAAACTAAACCATTGACATAGTTTAGATCTAACTAAAAAGAATAAGAGCTTATTTTCTGCTAAAGTAGTAAAGTGTTCCCTTGATTTTTTCAGCTTCTCAGTAGAAATATTCATTTCTTTATCTTCTAGAATTTGCTTATTTCTTCATTTAATTACCACATAGTGAGTATTCACTATGGACTAGTTACTGGAAATCACAAAGAAAGTAGTCAATACATCTCCTCTGCCTTTGAATCAAATTCAAAATCTTGAACTTGACTCTCTAATACAGTAACCACTAATTATGTATAATCATTTAAATTAAGTTAATTAAAATAAAAATTTACTCAGTCACATTAAAACCTATTTGAAGTGTTCAGTAACCACACATAGTGGCTACACATTAGACATTATAGATCCACCATCACCAAGGTTCTATGGAACAGTGTCGATTTGGAACATTACATCATCATACAAAGTTCTACTAGATAGTATAGGGTCTAAATAATAAAACTGACATGTTAGTAAATAATAATATAGTGATGATAGTCTTACATGAGAAGCACATAGTGTCAGGCATCTATAACTTTAATGGGGAGATTAGAGAAATACAAAGACGATTAGGTAGAAAACAGCCAGTATAAAAGAAGGGTCATTTGAGACAGAAATGTCAACATGTTTTAAGGCTCATGTATTTGACATAATGTGTATTTTGGAACAAGGAGGAAATTTAACATGTCCAAGCCAGGCTTCAGCAATACGTGAACTGTGAACTTCCTGATGTTCAAGCTGGTTTTAGAAAAGGCAGAGGAACCAGAGATCAAGTTGCCAACACCCACTGGATCATGGAAAAAGCAACAGAGTTCCAGAAAAACATCTATTTCTGCTTTATTGACTATGCCAAAGCCTTTGACTATGTGGATCACAATCAGCTGTGGAAAATTCTGAAAGAGATGGAAATACCAGAGCACCTGACCTGCCTCTTGAGAAATCTGTATGCAGGTTAGGAAGCAACAGTTAGAACTGGACATGGAACAACAGACTGGTTCCAAATAGGAAAAGGAGTACGTCAAGGCTGTATATTGTCACCCTGCTTATTTCACTTATATGCAGAGTACATCATGAGAAACACTGGACTGGAAGAAACACAAGCTGGAATCAAGATTGCTGGGAGAAATATCAATAACCTCAGAAAGGCAGATGACACCACCCTTATGGCAGAAAGTGAAGAGGAACTAAAAAGCCTCTTGCTGAAAGTGAAAATGGAGAGTGAAAAAGTTGGCTTAAAGCTCAACATTCAGAAAACGAAGATCATGGCATCCAGTCCCATCACTTCATGGGAAATAGTTGGGGAAACAGTGGAAATAGTGTCAGACTTTATTTTGGGGGGCTCCAAAATGACTGCAGATGGTGACTGCAGCCATGAAATTAAAAGACGCCTACTCCTTGGAAGGAAAGTTATGACCAACCTAGATAGCATATTGAAAAGCAGAAACATTACTTTGCCAACAAAGGTTCTTCTAGTCAAGGCTATGGTTTTTCCTGTGGTCATGTATGGATGTGAGAGCTGGACTGTAAAGAAGGCTGAGCACTGAAGAATTGATGCTTTTGAACTGTGGTGTTGGAGAAGACTCCTGAGAGTCCCTTGGACTGCAAGGAGATCCAACCAGTCCATTCTGAAGGAGATCAGCCCTGGAATTTCTTTGGAAGGAATGATGCTAAAGCTGGGAAAACTTTAAAGCTGGGAAACTCCAGTACTTTGGCCACCTCATGTGAAGAGTTGATTCATTGGAAAAGACCCTGATGCTGGGAGGAACTGGGGACAAGAGGAGAAGGGGACGACAGAGGATGAGATGGCTGGATGGCATCACTGACTTGATGGACGTGAGTCTGAGTGAACTCCGGGAGTTGGTGATGGACAGGGAGGCCTGGCGTGCTGCGATTCATGGGGTTTCAAGAAGTCGGACATGACTGAGCGACTGAACTGAACTGAACTGAGAATGTAGTATGGACATAGGGGGACAGTATGAGATGAAACTGTAAGCTTTAGCCCAGGTCAGACTTTGAAGGGTTTGTGTGTTATACTAAAAGTTATCAATATGAATTTCAAGGAAATTCACAACATATTTTAAGCAGAAGTATAACATGGTCATATACTTTTTTAGAAATATAATTTAAAATCTCCCAAAAATGAATTAGTAAATTGAGGCCAACTTCTAAATCAATTATGTAGAAATGACAGAAGAGAGAAGACTAAATAAAACCAAACCAAAATGCTAGATTAAAAAAATATATATATATACACAGTTTTGTGAATTAAAATTAAAAAAAAATAGCATGATTGAAGCCATTGGTCTATAAGGCTTCATATTCATAAGTGATCCAAGTCAGGTAAGGACAACACCTAGATTTGACTGCCTGAAGCTCAAGATGAGTAAAAAAATCAAGCTATTTCTTGAGTAGATTTTAAATACTCCTAATATCATGCAGGAAATAAATAACCAAAACAAATGGAATAATAACTTTGAATTTCTAAAGGAAAATAACTATCAACTTAGAATCACAAACCCAGTTATACTGTCATTTAAAACTCAAGGCAGTACAACTCAGCAGTTGATCACTGAGCTTATGGGCAGATGAACACAACTAGCCTCATGAATTAATGTAAATTACAGGATACATTGATCACCAATACTTCATGCACACCTGAAGTCCTAGGTTCTTCCCAAAGCTATGCTAAAAAAAAAAATCAAGGAAAATAAAGATATTTTCAGATATTAAAATAAATCAAGAGATTTACCACCCATAGTCCCTTATTAAAAAATTGATTAAGAGACACACTTAAGTAAAAAAAAACAAGCATCAAAACCAGAGGGAAATCATAATATACAAGAAACAATGCTGTCCACAGAAATTTAAAAATAGCTTAGTAACAGTAACTATTAATTGGAAAAATAAATTGTAAAAAAGCTGTAAAACTTATTTTATTAACTTTAAAAGCATAATATCCAATATTTCATGTTAAAAATAAAATTAAGGACTTCTAGTTTGTGGTCTGGCATGTAAAGAGCTTAGAAGTCACCACACCACTCTAACAACAATCAAAAAAACGGAAAAAATTGAAAATCATAAGTTTTCTTAGATCCATCCGAAAACTGAGGTCAAAGGGAAAACCAGTGCACCAAAAACTGGAGAGACACAAGTTCACAACTTGAAGGTTCATATGTAAGGGATTTACTATACATAAAAATGTATCACTTTCCCATTTGCCACCAATGTGAAATTAAAAATACAATAGTACTTAGCATTCAAAAAGATGAAATACTTAGGTATGAGTCTAACAAAATATGTACAAGCTCTATATGAGTAAAACTACGAAACTTTTATAAAAGAAATTAAAAAGGAATAAAATAAGTGGAAAGATATATCATGCTCATGGATAAAAAGACAATATTGTCAAGATGTCAGGTTTCTTAATAAAAAATGCAATGCAATTCCAATCAAAGTCCATTATATTATGGATATCAACAAACTAACTCCAAAATTTATATGGAGAGTCAAAATGTCCATAATAACCAACATAACATTAAAGAAGAAGAGCAAGTTTCAAGGACTGACACTTCCCAACTTAATAAGACACTATAAAGCAACACTAGTCAAGGTAGCATGGTACCTTGAAAGAATAGACAGATCAATGGAACAGAACATGGAATCCAGAATTAGAGCCACACAATTTGGTCAAGTGACGTTGACAAAGGATCAGAGGCAATACAGTGGAGAAAATCCAACCTTTTCAAAAAATGCTGGTGAAACAACTGGATGTCCACATGTAAGAAAGAAAAAATGAGTCTCTCATCAGGTGAGAGACATGGATGTTATACCTTTCTAACTCACAGAATTAAGTGTAAAATACAAAATCATAAAACTCTTAGAAGATAACATAAAAGATCGAGATAACGTTACATTTGGCAATGACTTTTTAGAAACAACACTAAAGGCACAATTTCTGAAAGAAATAATTGGTAAGCCAAATGTCATTGAAACATACATATATATGGATAACTGAATCATTCTGTTGTACACCTGAAACTAACACAACATTGTTAATCAACTATACAACAATATATAACAAAGATTAAAAAAAAAAAAAAGCACTCCTGCTCCATGAAATATACTATAAAAAGAATGAAAAGACAGCCACAGACTTGGAGGGAATATTTGCAAAAGACATATCTGATAAAGAATTTGTAACCAAACTATAGAAAGAACTCATTCATCTCAGTAATAAGAAAACAAACATCCTGACCAAAGAAGGGGCCAAAGACACCAAAAAAGATAAACAGATGCCAAATAACTTGAAAAGATGCTCAGCCTCATAGGTCATTGTGGAACTGCAAATTACAACAATAATGAGATACCACTACACACCTATTAGAATGGTCAAAATCCAAATCACTGAAGATACACAAGCTGACAAGGATGTGGAACAGGAGGAACTCTCATGCATCATTGGTGTGATGGCATCACAACCACTTTAGAAGTTCTAAAGACTACATTACTTGGGACAGTGTGATGTGGTATAGTGATAGACGAGGAAAACTGATGTAATATCACAGAAAATCCAGGAGTATAACCACATGAATAAGAAAATCTGACATATGTCCAAGAAGGCAATAAATTAATAAGGAATGGAGAAGTTATTTAATAAGTGGTAAATAGGCAACTGATTGTCCCTATGAAAAATGAAATAAAACCAGATCATTACACAATATACTAAATTTAATCCTACTTGTCCTTGTAAATGTACATTAAGATAACAAGTAAATTTCTTAATCAAGACACAAAAGTACAAACCCAAGAATTTAAGATTAATAAAGTTAATCACATTAAAATGATAAACATAAAACAGAGGCTGTTATAAACAAAGTTAGAAGACAAAACAGACTGAAAAGATTCTTGCAATGCATGTAACTGGCAAAAGATGAGAATTCCTGTAGCTCCTACAAAGAAAAGAATTTCTACAAACTTCACTCATCTGGTGAGAAAAAATGGCAAAGAACATAAATAGGCTCTTTACAGAAGATAAAGCCCAAATTTCCAATAAAGAAATGCAAATATAACATTTTCAAAATTTTTCAAGCAAGACCATTCTTAGATATTGAGATATCTGAAGAAATAAATTTGTTTAGCCACACTGAAGAATAAATCTTCACTTAATTTGTTGCAAATGTGCTTACCTTCAGTCCAGCAATAACACTTTCAAAATCTTAAAGAAACTCATATATATATGCAAGGAAATATGCACAACAGTGTTCATTATGAGATTATCTATAATAGCAAATGTTTTAAAACAATTAAATACCCATCATGGTGGATAAATGTATTATGGTATATTCATAAAATTATATATATCCAAGAGAATTCTATATGTCCAATCAACAAAATGAATGTTGTCATAAAGAACACATACTAGGTTGGTGCGAATGTAATTGCAGGTTAGGTAGTGAATTTTAAATCATTACGACTAGGCTCTTCTTTATTAATCAAAATAGGACCCATTACAATCAACACATTTTTGTCAATGAGAAATGTTCATTTATTCCTGTAGTGTAAAAAATCCATGCTTCGGGATTTGACAAACTCTTAGAATGCATTTTGTGCATCCTGTTGGTTGCAGAAGTGCTTTGCTTACAAAAAGTGGAGATGCTTGAAGAAGTGGTAGTCAGTTGGCAAGATGTCAGGTGAATATGGTGGATGAGGCAAAGTGTCATAGCCCAAACTGTTCAGCTTCTGAAGCTCTGGTTGTGCCAAGTGCAGTCAGGTGTTGTTGTGGAGAAGAACTGGGCCCATTTTGTTGACCAATGCCAGCTGCAGGCATTGCAGTGTTTGGTGCATCTCATTGATTTGCTGAGCATACTTCTCAGATGTAGTGGTTTTGCCAGGATGCAGAAAGCTGTACTGGATTAGACGATCAGCAGATCACCAAATAGTAACCATGACCTTTTTGTTGGTGCAAGTTAGGCTTTGGGAGCTTCTCAGCCCAACCACTGAACTAGTCATTGCCAGTTGTTGTATAAAATCCACTTATCATCACACACCACAAACCAGCTAAGAAATGGTTTGTTGTTGTGCAGAAGAAGAAAAGACGACACTTCAAAATGACCTTTTTTTTTTTTTTTTAATTTGCTGTCAGTTCATGAGGCAATCACTTACTGAGCTTTTTCACTTTTCCCATTTGCTTCAAATGCTGAATGACCACAGATTGGCCGGTGTTGAGTTTGGGGGTAACTTCTTGTGTAGTTGTAAGAGGATCAGCTTCAATGATTGCTCTCAGTTGGTTACTGTCAACTTCCAATGGCTGGCCACTGCACTCCTCATCTTCAAGGCTCTCATCTCCTTTGTAAAACTTCTTGAACCACCACTGCACTATACATTCCTTAGCAGTTCCTAGGCCAAATGCATTGTTGCGAGTTGTCTCTGCTATTTAATTACTCATTCTGAACTCGAATAAGAAAATTGCTCAGGTTTGCTTTTTGTCTAACATCACTTCCATAGTCTAAAATACATATAAAATAAAATGATAAGTCACTAGGAAAAAAAATCATAAAGCGAGAAATGTTCATTGAAATGATGTATAACATAAACACATTTATTTAAGAAAGTATTCCAATATCAAAGGCAGATTTCAACAATGCAAAAATTGCAATTACTTTTGCACCAACCTAATAAAACTGTCCCTTGGCAGCTAGAACTGAGACTATAAATAATGAGATATCAATAGTAAGTCAATAAAACCCTCAAACTTGCTGATCACATCTGCACTTGTGGTATTTGGAATGTGCTTTTCCAAGGGCACCTGTCAACATGTCAGAAAGAATAAAGTAAATGTCAGGTCAGCTTTCGGATCTCTGGTATAAATGCTCCAGATTAAGGCATGATTGCTAATTAAAGAGTTTAGTTCTTGCATTGCATTCTTTAAAGCTTGACTTTATTGTTTTTTGTTTTTAAAGCTCCAACTCATTATGTCCCTTATGCCACCAAAAGTCTTCTTTCTTAATACAATTAAGCATAGACAATATAACTCCTATTCACTGAATTACTGCCCTATAAGACTTTGTTGGTCCTATTGTTGATTCTAACACTGGAGTGAGGAAATGTACTCACGAAGGAATATAGAAGACTTTGTTCCTCTTATAGCTGCTTCTTTGCCTGGGAGAGGATTTACATCATACAGCTGACTTGCATTCATTCCTAAATTTAGACACAGATAAGCGTGTGTGTGTGTGTGTGTGTGTGCCTAAAAGAAAATAACTTGTTTTCTTTCCATTGGGAATAAATAATCTTAAAACTATACCCAAAAACATTAACTACAAATTATAACAGCTATTCCCTTTTTCTTTCTTTCTCATTCAGGCTTCCTATGCCTCTGTCTCTGTCTCTCTCTTTTTAGTACTGTCAACCTCCTGTTTTGACTTTGTTAAATTAGCATCTGTTGAGTGGAGCTGGAGTGCCACATGGTGACCTGGGGTTCAACAGCAAACCACAAGAGAAATTAAAATAGTTGAAGCACCTGCTTAGTTGCTCAGTTGTGTCTGACTCTTTGCAACCCCCTGGACTGTAGAGCACCAGGCTCCTCTGTCCATGGGGATTCTCCAGGCAAGAATACTGGAGTGGATTGCATGCCCTCCTCCAGGGGATCTTCCCAACCCAGGGATCGAATCCCAGTCTCCTGCATTGTAGGTGGATTCTTTACCATCTGAGGAGCCACCAGAGAAGCGCAAGAATACTGGAATGGTTAGCCTATCCCTTCTGCAGGGGATCTTCCCGACCCAGGAATTAAACTGGGGTCTCCTGCATTTCAGGCAGATTCCTTACCAGCTGAGCTACCCAGCTGAAGCCCAGAAGTATGTTAATCACAGGTCCTGGAGGAGGGAGGTCAAGGCAGAGTGCAAACAGAGAGAGGCAGGACCTGAAGCACAAGCCTATATTAGGGTCCATGGGTGCAGTGTTTCTGATCCCCAGGCTGGGGCCAGACTGCTCAATTTAAATAAAAATAGTGGGGTTTTGGTAAGCCACAAATGAGTGAGGTCTTATAAGGGGCCCATAAGGAATACAGACACTGACAGGCATTGGAGATGGTTGATCACAAGGACTGCTGCAGGAGTCATATTAGGAACTTACATCTGCTCATGACTGTGAGCTGTTCTAGGGCATGCTCTTGCATGAGGGACGAGTGTCAGCTTAAAGTCCCTGCAGGCTAGAACCCAGTCATATAGCCCCAACCTAACTACAACAGAAGCTGTGGAATATGACCTTTCTATGTGTCCAAGAAAAGGAAGAAGGACTGCTGAGCATCTAGCAAGCCTCTGATATTCTAACTTCTGATGATACTAGTAAGGAATTTTCTACTCACTGGTACACGCAGTAAAAGTTCCTGATAAATTGGCCAGATATCTCATTACTACTACTCTGCAAAACTCTGGGAGGTTAGCTGGGTTAAGTCTAAGGCTAACTATATCTAGTAGTTAGCTGCCTGAAGGTTCAGCTAACCCAGGATTCTGAGACCAATCCTGTCTCCTTTCAAGTCAATTTTAGGAATTTAGATCACTAATTAAGTTATCAGCAAGAAGTTTTGTGTTCTCTTACTACAGCTGGGATTCTGTGCCTGTTTAAAATGGTGGATCCAGGAGACAGAGTGCCTGTTTGCCTTCTGGATTGCTACCTAAGCACTTTGTAAAAGTTGCCTCACTTCCATTCTCTGTAAAATAGGAATAATATACTTAACTCCCTAAAAAGCTTGTGAGAAATAAATTTCAGAACCTGTGAAAAGCACCAAGCACATCATCTAGTTTCTAAGCGATTATTATGAATACTATCATCAATAGTTACCAATGTAAATTACAGAAATATGAATGACTATCAGTCTTTGGGTATGTCCAGGGAAAGGCACTCTCTAGCTTTGGGAGTCGGGACAGAACAGGGAGACAGTTCAGAGATTGAGACCATGAAAAAAACTGAGTGAGTAGGGCCCCAAGAATGAGAAATCTTGAGCTCCCTCATCTAAAAGCCCATGAACAATAGTGAGTCAAAAGAAAAGGTGGGTCGGAATTGAACAGAATCAAGAGAAAGGCAATTTGCAGCCAAGTTAGGTCAATTACCCAAAGATGTCCAGGCACCATGATCCTGTTCCAGTAGTCTGAATGGGTAGAACCCACTCAGGAGGAAGGAAGGAGGAAAAGTGACTCGTAGGAGGAACAACAAGAACAGAAATAAAATACCAGTTCAGGATTAGAAAAATTTTGCTGAGGCTGCCTTTTATTCACATTTAACTTACTGCACCTTTCTTCTGAAAATCTTTACCTTCACCTGTTATTTCATTTCCCCAGGAATGAGGGCCTGCCTCATTCTGGTCAGTAATCTTGTGTCTCCTCTTTGGTCTCTCAGATTACCTCCCTCTAAAACTGCCACATCTCCCTGGACCTGGATTTGTTCACGTTCTAGATCTGGTCCCAATCATCCACCAGCTCACCTATTTGATTATGGACCAAAATTTATTTTTAACACCTACTTTCTGGCCCTTGAAAATTCTATTGATTTATCAGTTTCAGGGTCTAGATAGTCCTACTATAGGTCAAGTCCTGATCCTGCCTCTGCTCATGTTTGGGAAAGCCTCTCTCTAAGGAAGACTATATTAAAGTTAGTCTTCAAAGTGAAACTGAAAGTGTTAGTCACTCTGTCATGTCTGACTCTTTGCAACTCCATGGACTGAAGCCCACCAAGCTCCTCTGTCCAAGGAATTCTCTAGGCAAGAATACTGGAATGGGCTGCCACTCCCTTCTTCAGGGGATCTTCCTGACTTAGAGATGGAACCTGTGTTTCCTGTATTGCAGGCAGATTCTTTACAGTCTGAGCCACCATGAAAGTCCTAAATTCAAGTTATATCAGTAACTCAGTCAATAGAAAAACTTTTCTCTTATTGAAGTTTATTAGATTTGTTTTAAATTTGGACTGAAGTTTTTTTTTTAATTCTATAGCATCTCCAGAAATAAATACCAGCATTTCTTCATTAAATAAGTCTTTGCATCACTTGTTTTCATGTTCTGAATCAGTAGATTTCAAATCAGCTCTAGGTTCCCTGTGTAACCACTTCACACGTTCATTGCTTACATCCCAAGCAAAAACTTCTCTAACCAGGCAGCCTGGTGATACGCCATTTGAAAGAAAACATTACTATCTGCAGCATTATGAGCAACTGTGATTGGTTTTAAAGAACTCTTTCTATCCATTTCTAGCATGACTCACAGAAAAAAATCTGTTTTCTCCTTGTCTCCAGGTTAAAAGAAGACTTCCTTCAGGTTGTGGGAACAAGGAAGAGGGGGTCTATGCTGAGCAAGTTCCTTCTTTCAGTAATACTTTCTTAAAGATTTCTAATCCCATTTCCTCTTTGAAATAGTTTACTAAACCTCTTAATCTACCTAATTACAGACTAGATAAACTTGCTTTGGTAAAAGCTACCTATGCCTTTGTACATAACATAGCGTGTCTTTCTCCTCCAAATCACTGCTTATAAGATTGGAATCTTTCCTTGTGTTACAGTTCAACAGCCCCTAACATGAAAGTGCATTTTCGGGATACTGAATAGAAAAGACTAAAAATATATTCCCAAATGAATTTAGATTACACTGAAATCTAAAACTCTCCATAAAGAATAGTGAAATGCAGGAGAAATTTTGAGCTTTTAGATTTCTTCATAAATGAATATAATTAATAACATAATTAATTTTACTTGGCTTGGATTTTAGATGCTATGATTTTACTCCTGGAACACAATGCAATTATTTTTGAATCATAATTTTTTATTTAGAAGTTGAAGATATAGAATTCTTAGACTTGACAATGAATTAACATTTGTTTAGGCTTCCATACAGTTACTATTCTCTAGCAAAGAATAAACTACATTCATCTTACATTAAAGTTAAGTCTCCAACTTACTCCCCTAATAGAGAAAAGCACCACATGTGCATTTTAATTTAAATTGGTATCTTCACCTTTAAATAAAGTAAATATAATTGTATTTATGTATACACATATTGATGATAGAAGTATAAATCAGTATTACCTCCAAAGAGAGGAATTTGGCATTATATATCAAAATTAAAAATCCCCACATCCTTTGAGCCTGAAATTTCATTTTCAGGAATTTTTCCTTAAAGATACACTGGCTCATGGATTAATTAATGTATGTATCAAGATGTTCATGGCAGCAGAGCTTGTAACAACAAAAGACTGGACACAACTTAAAGGTCTATCGATACAAAACTTGCTAAATAAATTTTGTTAAGTGCATGCAGTAGAATAAACTATAAAAGCTAATGTATTCATTCATTAAATAAATTTAAGTATTTATAATGTGTCTACTATATTCCAGGCACTCTCTCCTAGGCACTGGACATATATGCAGAAAAAAAAAAAAAACAACTTACTCTCATGTAGTTAATATTCTAGTTGGGTGTCAGAAGTGATAAACAAATAAATGATGATGATTAGTTTGTTTTGAAGGAAAATATAAGGAAGATAGGAGTGTGGGGTAATGAGTTCTAATAAAATGAAATGATATCTTTAGTATTAATATGGAAAAATTTCTAATTTATATGGTTATATGAAAGAAGGAAGGTACATAACAGTATGTAAAACACACACACACACACACTTTTACACAACCAGAGAGTATTTGCTTACATAAATTAGCTCTGAAAGATATGAAGAAGCTGGCAACATTAGTTATCTCCTCAGAGGAATATTGGGCGAACATGAGCAGGAGATAAAGAGTTCATTTTCTACTTAAGAAAATGTTGCACCATGCAGTGTATTTATTTTAAAAATTAAACAAAGAGTTAGTATAAAAAATACATTTAAATTTCCATATACCTATTAAGTCCTAATGCCAGAAGAATCACTTTACATCCTTGGGAAGTATGAATGCGTTGCAGTTTTTGGTAAAGTATTTCTGACTGTAAATATTTTAATGATATAAAAAAGTTCTCACGCTTTTTCTGGACGTCTCTCAGAATGATTTCATCTGCCCAGACCCCTGTTCCAAAAGGTAAAAGAAGGAAATAAAACATGAGGACTTATATTTTTCTCACAAGCCATTTGCCTAGTATTGAAGGTGACTGCTTACTGTCACTGGGCACTTTAAAGATAGACTCAGTATTTGAATGGCTCCAGCCCAATTGTATGATGCATCTGAGAATTTGCAGAATTAATGAGTAACAGGAGAATGAGCCTGGATTGGCTGTATATATATAATGCATACTCTAGGCTAACCATGAGAAAGTTAAAAAAAGAAAGAAAACATTTCCTAAGAAAAGAGAAATGTAAAATACTCAGTTGAAACGACAAAAGGCAGTGCAAGTTGAGTAAACTGAGGTCCAGAGAAAAAGCAGAATGGTTTGCTCAGGAATCCACGGTAAGATGCTGCACCAGGGCTAGAAGCAAATGTCACTTCCAGTTCAGTGACTTTCAGATGCAAGTAAATTCAATCTCAGTCTATATCTGCCCAAGTTCTACTGCATTCTTCTCACAGGAAGAATGTCTATGAATTCCCTAACTTCACAAAGTTGGTCATGTAAGCCTCTGTGGATATATGCAGCCACCAATATATGGGGAATTCTATCATAAAAAAACAACTACCATCTATGGTTCTAGTAGGTGGAGAGTTGGCCTGATCTATGCTTTACCAGACATCAGGTATGATTTCCAGTCCTTGCTGGAAGGTAGGGATGGAGCACCGTCATTATTTTGTCTTGAAATTAGCATGGCATCCAAGACTTAACAAACCTTCACATGTGTGTGAACATTTTTTAAACTCCGTGATATATAAATACAGTTTTAGGTCAGGTTCCCAAAAAGGACAAGAAAGGACACAACTTCAGACAAAAAGTCTCAACCTCAGCCTCGTGCTGTAGGGGAGCTCTGGAACCTGAATTCTTCCTCGGGGAAGGTCCCAACTTGAGGCAAGTTTGCTGAGCCTTCATGACCTCTGCCAGACCATCCTTGGTAAGGGCTAGGACATGCCAACCCCTGTGGATGTTGATGGGCACCATGGCACCAGCAGCCCAAGGGCAGTCCTCCAAAGAGGGTTACAGAGGCCATCCTCTAAGGCCAAGCACACTGAAAGCAGCAGATGGATACACAGAAAGAGTCAGAGGGATCTGAGGGGACCTGTTGGGGTACCACCAGCATCTGATTCACATATTATTACACTACACTTCCTAAAGATAAACTGTAAAAATATGATTAACCCCTGAAACCCGTGTCACATCATGGCAAATACATGGGGGAAAAGTGGAAACAGTGACAGATTTTATTTTCTTGGGTTCCAAAATCAGTGCGGGCAGTGACTGCAGCCACAAAATTAAAAGATGCTTGCTCCTTGGAAGAAAAGTTATGACAGACCTAGGCAGCATATTAAAAAGCAGAGAAATCACTTTGCCAACAAAGGTCAGTATAGTCAAAGCTATGGTTTTTCCAGTAGTCATGTATGGATGTGAGAGCTGGGCCATACAGAAGGCTGAGCACCAAACAACTGATGCTTTCAATTGTGGCCCTGGAGAAAATTCTTGAGAGTCCAAGGAGATCAAGCCAGTCAATCCTAAAGGAAATGACCCTGTATATTCATTGGAAGTACTGATGCTGATATTGAAGATCCAATAATTTGGCCACCTGCTGAGAAGAGCCAACTCACTGAAAAGACCCTGACGCTGGGGAAGATTGAGGGCAGGAGGAGAAGGGGGCAACAGAGGATGAGATGGTATGATGGCATCACCAACACAATGGACATGAATTTGAGCAAACTCCAGGAGACAGTGAGGGACAGGGAAGCCTGGCATGCTGCACTCCATGGGGCCACAAAGAGTTGGACATGACTTTGCGACTGAAAAACAACAATCCCTGACCCCTGTTATCTAAAGACAAATCTTTCCTTAGGAACACAGGTGAGGATGATATCTCCTTTTCATTTAGGACAAAGGCTCAATACTGCTACCAACAAAACCCATTAACAATTCCTAGGAAATAAAAATAGAATCTGGGTAATAAGATAAAGTCTAACCTTTTTTTCTCCTTTGTGCTTCATCCAGTTTCACTTGCTCATAGAGGGCCACGTGAAGAGAACTCAAATCTGGCACTTAAGAACAGCGTTCCCAATGCAAAAGGCCCCTGACACTGCAGCTTAGGGCCTGGGGCAGAATGCTGCTCGGGACACTGCAACTCAAGACAGTGGGTTGGGTGGATGTGCAGAAACGCTGCCCCAGACCCTGAGATCTGAAACTAAGCCCCTGCAAAAGCGCCTGCTCCTCTAGAACTCTGCCCTCTTCTCACTGAACCCTGCCCCCTCCTCCCCTGCCCCTGAGACTTCTAAAAGTAGCTCCACCCACACCCTTTCTGGAAAAGCCTGTGCTCTAGAGCCCAAGCTCCTGCCTCCCCTTTCTTTATTGAAAGAATAAAGCTTTCCTTGCAGCACGTGGGATCTTTAAATTGTGGCATGAGAACTCTTAGTTGCAACTACAAGTGGGATCTTAGTTGTGGGATCTAGTTCCCTGACCAGGGATTGAACCCCACATGCTGCAACTCAAGATCCCGAATGCCACAATTAAGATTGAAGATCAACGCGCAACTACTCAGACCCAGCGCAGCCAAATAAACAAAAAAATAAAGAGAACTTGGTCTCATTCCATTGACTCAAACAACACTAGGCAAGAGGGCCCTTCTTGACCCGAAAAGGTCAGTAACAATACCCCCATATACAAATATTTTTTTCAGAATGCATACACATATTCTAGAACAAATATTTATAGAATTACACATATACTTTTAAAGACTTTTACCTAAGTAAAACATTATTCTTATTCACAATCATATTATTTCATGCCCCCCAAATTTTCCCCTGGAAAGTCATTTTTCTCCCTTTAAATCCAGTCCACTCATTCAGGGTCATGTAACTTTACTAGAATTAGAGCATGCTGAAGCTCTTATTTTACACACCTTCTAATCTTTTTATAATGGATAAAATGATCAATTTTTTCCTTTATCAGGCAAAAAGAAAAAACCATGTAAAAATCATACATTCACTTGGAGCACAGACACACGGATTAAATAAAAGGATGACTTTATTTTGTTTGAACTCAAAATCACACAAACCCAATATGGCAATACTCATCATATGCTCATCAGAAGCTGTGCTGGCAGTCACATGTTTGACTAAAAGATCAAAATATGCAAACAAATAGTTACTTAAGGAATTCAGTTATTTCACTAGACCAAATATTTCAAAGCATAAGTGAAAAACAACACAGGGTATTCTTCATTGGTGGAAAAGATGAAGAATAACTTTGCTTCTCTTTTACTCATCTCTTGGATGGTTTATTTACTCATCTCTAAAGCTAATTATTAATTTACCAAGAATACTAGTCTCTGGGTAAAATACAAGCAAAATCTCCTGTGGACTTCTCTGGTGCTAACTACTTAACACCTTATATTCAGACTTCCCACACTCCATTGCAAAGTTTGTGTACTTCACAATGGCACTGAACTGCAGGGCTGAGGAGTTTCTGAAATCCACTCAGGTCCAGGAGCCACGCTGTGGCTGTCAGGGCTGTGTCTACCTACCTAGAGGGGGTGCCACAGCAGCTAATGGCAGGCCTGTTCATCTGATTCAACATATCTAACCAGATACTTCTCCCTTTGAGTCTGAAAGTTTAGACTTCGGCCTGGAAACATTCTCAACAACCTAGCTATCCAGTCATGAACAATTATGTAATTTCCAAAGTATTCCAAGCTTGATTTCAAGCTGCTGCCAACTAAAGAATGTCTCTAGCCATCGGCTCTACAAGGACTGAGTCGTTAGCCACTGCAGTTGCTAACCGTTAACACACCCTGACAGGAGTCTAGGGAGGAGACCAGGAATGAGGCGCTCTGTATTCTGGGAAAACTGACAGAACAGGAACAGTTAGATGTTTTTCAGGAGAAAAGTCTTTATGAACCCAAACTCCTGCATCTTCCTGTACATAGAAAAACACTAAAATCATTAAGACTTTTTTTCCTCGTGACTAGCAGCAACTTTCTGCTGAAACGCAAGCCTGATTACATGTACTCCCCTCACCAGGATCACATATATACTGTCTGTCTCCCTTACGTCTTTGGAACAGTTCCTCAGAGCCATCTGAGAGGCTGTATCTGGGGCTGTAGTCCTCAATAAGTCCTCCAATAAAACTAAAACTCATAGCTCTCACATTGTGTATTTTTATGTCAGTTGACACTGCTGAGGGAAAATTGTGTAGCCTCACACACACACACAACACAAGATATGTTTATGTATGGATGAAAATACATAAAATTTAGCCAGAAAACTGGTTTAGATACGGGAAAAATATACATATTCTTCTTATATGGGTGAGGTAATTGAGCTTAACAACCACATTCCATAAGAAGACATTTTGTCATATAAAATGGAAATACTCTCACGGTCAGAGAAAAGATAGCCCTTGCAGATTCTATGATGTCCTTAAATCCCCTCTTAGTAACATCATTAGGATCTAACATTTGGATTTTATGACCCAGACAAAATTATTTATGTTCCAAAATTAACCTAACTCTTTTGCCAGATATTTATGACTAGTGTTTTTGTATTCATTAAGTCCAAATGTCACAATTTTTTAAAATAAGTAGATATAAATAATCTAATTCTTAAAATACCCAGGCTAGTCTTCTGTGTCCTCAGGGAGCTTCCACAGACTCTGTCTTTATAAAATGTGGACAAAACAAGGCTGTCAAGTATCTACCTTCTCATTTTCCACTTTCAAATTTCTTTCAATTGCCTCATTTACTCAATGCTGTTCCAAAAGTCAAAAATACCACATTTAGTAAAAATGTCCCCAATTGTTATCCAAAATTTACTTTTTCTCCTTTGATGGAAAATAATTCCATTTTTACTCCATCAAGTATTGGAGAATTTGTAAAGGTTTAATTCTTTCATTTCTGACCATTATCCTTGTTGTTTTTGTTTAGTCACTAAGTCATGTCTGACTCTCTGCAACTCCATAGACTATAGCCCACCAGGCTCCTCTGTCCATGGAATTTTTCCAGGCAAGAATACCGAAATGGGTTGCCATTTCCTCCTCTGGGGGATCTTCTCCATCCCAGGATCGAACCTGCCTCTCCTGCTTTGGCAGGCAGATTCTTTACCACTAAGCCACCAAGGAAGCCAGTATGCCACAGAGCACAAGTCAAATCATGAGATTCATGTACAGCAAGCTGGATGCCTCTCATCCCTGCGGAAACCAGAAATAGACTCAACTGCATAGTTTCAAAGGCCCACCTATATGAACCAATTAAAAAAAGAGCTCCATCCTTTACTCTTCTGAGTGCCAATTCAATTTCTGTCTCCACACTTCAGTATTAGTACCTTTGCTCCCTCCAAAAGAGTGCAGCAGTTATTCCCACTGTGCATACTTTTCTGGAGCTGATCCAGGGACATGGTGACACTTGCTCTGTATTAGCCCTCAGGTTATTGCCAACGACTTCTTCATCTTGTGTGAGCTTGGATGGAACTGCTGCTCCTGCTGCTAAGTCACTTCAGTCGTGTCCGACTCTGTGCGACCCCGTAGACGGCAGCCCAACAGGCTCCCCCGTCCCTGGGATTCTCCAGGCAAGAACACTGGAGTGGGTTGCCATTACCTTCTCCAATGCATGAAAGTGAAAAGTGAAAGGGAAGTTGCTCAGTCATGTCTGACTCTTAGTGACCCCATGGACTGCAGCCTAGCAGGCTCCTCTGCCCATGGGATTTTCCAGGCAAGAGTACTGGAGTGGGGTGCCATTGCCTTCTCCTTGGATGGAACTACTGCATGTGAAATACTGATGCTAAGGATAACTATGGAGACACCTGGCATTTGCTCTCCAGTCCCCTGACATTCATGTTTCTACTTGGATTTTCTTGGCTCACACTCAGAGTTAGATTTTCCTGGTGGCACCCTGCCTGGCAGGAGAATCCTATCTGACCTGGTGGAGTGACCCTGTGATATGGAGAAACCTCTGCAGGGAGCTGAGTCAAAGTAAGAGATAAATTTGATTCTTTGAAAAACCTGCCTCCATTGGAGCTAGAGTTGCTCCCTGCAGGAACCTTCAGTGGAAGGGATCCCACACAGCTGGGTTCTGTGCACATGGTATTTATGATGCCACCTACTGACACGCATAAAATGCATGAGCTGAGATTTACTCCAGCTCTAGAATACTCATGACGCCTGACAAACATGTAACAAAATCACAATAAACAGCACTCACCTTTGCTGTTTCTATCATTATTTATAAGAAATTTCAAAGATATCTTTTATGTTTTTCCCTTAGGAGAAGTATTATTTTTTTAATGTGTGGGCTCTATAGAGGTTTATAGAAATACTGTCTGGATTATGACCAGAGTAAAAATTAAAATGTATGTTTAAAAACATTTGGTTCTGAACCAAATCAGAGAGGAAAGGACTTCACTAGTGGGCTGGATAACAGAAGGAACTAAATATAAGAATGATAGCCAAAAAAAAATGTAACAGAATTATCATTCATGAGTACTTTTGTTCTTACTGATGTGTTTCAAGGAATGCTACAGTCAATAATAAATGATCTGAGAAAACATTTCATTGAAATTTATTTGAACTGCAGGTGAAGAGACTAGATGATAACTTATTTAATATCAGAATTCTTGCAGTTTCGTTTGCCCCCTCCCCCATTACAAGTACCCTCTCCATCCCTCCCTGTCCCTGTCTTGCCCTGGGAGGCTGACCTCTGGGAAATGCTTCTTGTTTCTGGTGGTGTTTAGCCACTGAGGAGCAGGGTGCTGGGAGGCTACAAGCGAGAATGGTCAGTTGTTAGTTATGAGAACTTGGGCCACTTTATAAGGGACCATAGGTTCTGTGAAGTAAAGTGGCCCAAGTTCTCACAACTAGCAACTAACCAAGCTGAATGAGTTAGTCCTATCCTTGAGGTCTCCTGATGCCCAGTCCAACTCTCAGCTCCTTTCAAAGTTCTGCATCAGTCTCGGTGTTACTGGCTTGTAAAAGGGAGAGAAAAGTCAAGTATGTAAATTACACTGCAATGCAAATTTTATGTGTAAATTAATTTTGTATTTATTGATATATACTAAGAAGAACTTTGACACATATATGAAATCAGAAAGAAGGTTACTCAGGACACACAGCAAAGGGTTTCTTTTTGCCTTCATACATTTTGTGCTAATGTTATATGTCAGCATTCTAACTTTTCTACTGCAAGTATAATACATTTTTTTTAATTTAAATTTATTTATTTTAATTGGAGGCTAATTACTTTACAATATTGTATTGGTTCTGCCACACATATAATACATTTTTAAATGACTTTCTATGCTTAGTTGCTCAGTCTTGTCTGACTCTGTGACCCCATGGACTGTAGCCTGCCAGACTCCTCTGTCCATGGGGATTCTCCAGGCAAGAATACTGGAGTGAGTTGCCATGCCCTCCTTCAGGGGATTTTCCCAACCCAGGAATCAAATCCAGGTCTCCAGCATTGCAGGCGGATTCTTCCCATCTGAGCCACCAGAGAAGCCCCTTAAATGATATAAATACTTAAATTATCACATATACTAATTTATTGATATATCCAATAAAATGTTTTGAAATGTAGTGATATGCCTTTTAAATATAATTGAATGGAATGGGGAAGAAGAAGTGAAGAAAAGTCAAAGTCGCTCAGTCGTGTCCGATTATTTGTGACCCCATGAACTGTAGCCTGCCAGGCTCTTCTGTCCATGGAATTCTTCAGGCAAGAATACTAGAGTAGGTAGCCATTCCAGGGGACCTTCCCAGCCGAGAGATCGAACCCAGGTCTCCTGCACTTCAGGTGGATTCTTTACTATCTGAACCACCAGATAAGCCCAAGAATACTGGAGTGGGTAACCTATCCCTTCTCCAGCAGATCTTCCCAACCCAGGAATCAAACTGGGGATTCCTGCATTGCAGGCAGATTCTTTATCAGCTGAGCTACCAGGGAAGCCCATCAAATGGACTCAAGAGTGACTAGAGGGGACATCCCTGTAGATACAGTGGTTAAGAATCTGCCTGCCAGTGCAGGGGACATAGGTTCAATCTCTGGTCTGGAAAGATTCCACATGTCACAGAGCAACTAAGCCCATGCACAATCACTGACCCCACATGCCTAAAGCCTGTTCTCCACCAACAAGAGAAGCCCAAGCAATGAGAAGCCCAATCACCATGACCAGAGAGCAGTCCTGCTCACCGAAACTAGAGGAAGTCCATGAGTAGCAACGAAAATCCAGCAAAACCAAAAATAAATAATCAACAAATTTTAAAAAAAAAATAAAAAGAGAACAAAAAGAAATGCTACCTTGAAAAAAAAAAAAGCAGAAAGTCTTTTCTTTAAAAAAAAAAAAAGTGTCTGGGGGAGTCTGAAGCCCTGATTTCTAGCTTTAGCCCCATCACTACATCACTGCAGTTCTTTCTCTGGGTGTGAGTTTACACCTCTCCAAAGGGAAGTCTCAGATGATCTACATTCTCTTTCATCTCCACTAGTCAATAATTCTACGAAAGAGAGAATTAAGTCAAAAGCCCCTGCTCCAGTCAGTCACTAGTAAAATAGAGAATTTTTTTCAAATAACTGTTGATGTGTCTTTTATACTTTTGTTTGAATTTCACAAATACAAATAAAAGGAGAAAACGCAATTACTATTTCCTCACTAATGCTGGAGTTCCTGAGAAATAAAATGTTGAAAATGTAGTTCTTTTGTCTCCTAGCTAGTCTAATAAGACTATAATTGCAGAGTAATTTTTCTTAATGTTTTTAGATAATTAACCACTTTCAGGATCTTCTAAGGGTTGTCTACAATTTCAAGGTTCTGCAAATTAAGGCATCCATGTACTTCTGTTAAAAATTCCTTTTTTCAACATGCAAATAATTATATATTTTATGATTAAATATCCATTTCCAATCTTTCCTAACAGTTTTCATAACTGTTAAATAAATTGTTAGTAATTGTGTGAAAATAGGGGTAAATCCAGTTTCATTACTGCATACCACAGTGAGCTTGATCAAGTGACTTCATTCCTTGTGTCTTGATTTTCTCATCTTTAACACAGAATGAGGACATCCCTGGCTGCCCAGTGGTTAAGACTCTGAGTTTCCAATGCTAAGGGGCCCGGGTTTGATCCCTGGTTGGGGAAGTAGGATCCCACAAGCCTCGTGGTGAGGCCAAAAAAACCAACAATGAACAGTTTGCTATTATGAAGTAAAATGAGATAATATAAGGAAAAGTGTTCTGAATACAGTACCGGGTTTATCCAATACAGTTAGTTACCGTTTGCCTTTTTTTTTTTTTTTGGTACATAGCACAATGGCTGACCAAATTAAGTAGCCAATAAATATTTATCAATGAAATGATGGTTGAATGAATAAATAAGAACAAGTTCAGTTCAGTTCAGTCGCTCAGTCGTGTCCAACTCTGCGACCTGCATGATGTACTCTGCATATAAGTTAAATAAGCAAGGTGACAATATACAGCCTTGATGTACTCCTTTCCCAATTTGGAACCAGTCTGTTGTTCCATGTCAGGATCTAACGGTTGCTTCTTGATCTGCATACAGATTTATCAGGAGGCAGGTCAGGTGGTCTGGTATTCCCATCTCTTGAAGAATTTTACACAGTTTGTTGTGATCCACACAGTCAAAGGCTTTGGCATAGTCAATAAAGCAGAAATAGATGTTTTTCTGGAATTCTTTTGCTTTGTCTATGATCCAACATATGTTGGCAATTTGATCTCTGGTTCTTCTGCTTTTTCTAAATCCAGCTTGAACATCTAGCAGTTCATGGTTCATGTACCGTTGAAGCCTGGCTTGGAAAATTTTGAGCATTACTTTGCTAGCATGTGAGATGAGTGCAATTTGTGTGGTAGTTTGAACATTCTTTGGCATTGTCTTTCTTTGGGACTGGAATGAAAACTGACCTTTTCCAGTCCTGTGGCCACTGCTGAGTTTTCCAAATTTGCTGGCATATTGAGTGCAGCAATTTCACAGCATCATCTTTTATGATTTGAGATAGCTCAACTGGAATTCCATCACCTCCGCTAGCTTTATTCATAGTGATGCGTCCTAAGGCCGACTAGAATTCACATTCCAGGATGTCTGGCTCTAGGTCAGTGATCACACCATCGTGGTTATCTGGGTCATGAAGATCTTTTTTGTATAGTATTCTTCTGTGTATTCTTGCCATCTCTTCTTAATATCTCTGCTTCTATTAGGTCCGTACTATTTCTGTCCATTACTGTACTCATCTTTGCATGAAATGTTCCCTTGGTATGTCTAATTTTCCTGAAGAGATCTCTAGTCTTCCCCATTCTATTGTTTTCCTCTATTTCTTTACATTGATCACTGAGGAAGGCTTTCTTATCTCTCCTAGCTATTCTTTGGAACTCTTCATTAAAATGGGTATTTTCTCCTTTACCTTTAACTTCTTTTCTCAGCTATTTATAAGACCTACTCAGACAACGATTTTGCCTTTTTGCATTTCTTTTTCTTGGAGCTGGTCTTGATCACTGCCTCCTGTACAATGTCATGAACCTCCATCCATAGTTCTTCAGGCACTCTCTCTATTAGATCTAATCCCTTGAATCTATTTGTCACTTCCACTATATAATTGTAAGGGATTTGATTTAGGTCATACCTGAATGGTCTAGTGGTTTTCCCTACTTTCTTCAATTTAAGTCTGAACTTGGCAATAAGGAGCTCATGATCTGAGCCACAGTCAGCTCCCAGTCTTGTTTTTGCAGACTGTATAGAGCTTCTCCATCTTTGGCTACAAAGAATATAATCAATCTGATTTCAGTATTGACCATCTGGTGATGTCCATGTGTACAGTCTTCTCTTGTGTTGTTGGAAGAGGGTGTTTGCTATGACCAGTGCATTCTGTTGGCAAAACTCTGCTAGGCTTTACCCTGCTTCATTTTGTACCCCAAGGCCACATTTGCCTGTTACTCCAGGTATCTTTTGACTTCTACTTTTTGCATTCCTGTCCCCTATAAAAAAGGACATCTTTTTTGGGTGTTAGTTCTATAAGGTCTTATAGGTCTTCATAGAACCGTTCAACTTAAACTTCTTCAGCATTCGTGGTCGGGATATAGACTTGGATTACTGTGATATTGAATGGTTTGCCTTGGAAATGAACAGAGATCATTTCGTCGTTTTTGAAATTGCAAAAAAGATAACTACTGCCCTTAAAATTCTCTGTTGAGATTTAGATTAGTGCCACAAAATCTTCCATGTGGAGGCTGTTCATTATCTTAGTTACCTGTGTTAAGGACAATTATGTTAAAAATGCTAATGGATGTGAAGTACTACACGTCATTTTAAAAAAATACTCAAGTAGTTCTAACCTGAATTTTAGTGGTCAATAATCAATAATAATTTAATGTGTTCTTACGAGAGCACCTATCAGAGATACACAATAACCTATCAATGGAAACACTTTCCCGTCTTCTTTTTTTTTCTTCTCTTCCTTATAGAAGTTCACATTTTAGTGGATGCAGCAGTCAGTATAATCTAACCTATATTGTGGTTTTAAAAAATCTCCAAATTTTAGTCTTAAAACAGCTAAACTTTATTTTTTACTTATGATACACGTCTATTATAAGTCTCTTAGGAGCTCTGCTCCTTGCAGTTATCCATGGATCCAGGATGATAAAGCAGGTATCATCTCAGCCATTTCCAGTTGCTATACCAAGGGATATCACTCTGGAAGGTCTCACATTTGCAACTAGATGCACAGCCTTAGAAGTGACATGCCTCTCATCTGCTCACAGCTCATTGATCAGATAGTCACATGGCCCTAGCCAATGACAGCAGCCAAGGAAGCACAATCCTACTACATCCCCAGAATGCAGAGAACCAGAAATATGTGGGAAGATGCACTAATGACTATCATAGAGACATAAACAATGTTTGGAACAAACTAAATCTATCCTTATCTCCCTCAAGTCACTGAAAAATCTTCCTTCAAGCCATATTTATTCTGAGGAGAAAGAAACAAGATTGGGGAGAGAGATGATTAGGAAAAATGGGGAAAGGGAAAAAGAATAGAAAGATAAAAACATCAGGAAGAAAAGCAGGAAGGTAGAAAAGGAGCAAATCAAAGAAAATACGATTATTCCGAAATATTCATCATCGATGAAAGGGTATGTGAGCTCTAGCATTTTTAGAGACTTCAACTTCTCTTTGAAATTTCCAAAATTACTAAGGTTTTTAGATTTTCTATTTATTGTTTCGTAATAAAATTATTATTTGAACATTTACCCATTTTCAGTGATTTCAGAGACATCGTACTGTAGGATAGTTATTTTTATCCCTAAGACCGAACCTGAGGCCTTAGGCGGTTTAATGAGAAGCTACTCCACTAGTGTGGGATCCAAGGTAGTTCAGACGGTAAAGCGTCTGCCTGCAGTGTGGGAGACCTGGGTTCGATCCCTGGGTTGGGAAGATCCCCTGGAGAAGGAAATGGCAACCCACTCCAGTACTCTTGCCTGGAAAATTCCATGGACTGAGAGGCTCCTCAGAGCCTGGTAGGCTACAGTCCGTGGGGTCGCAAAGAGTCGGACACAACTGAGTGACTTCACTTCACTTCACCCTACTAGTGTAGTGAGTTGGGTCACAGAGTAGATGGCAGAAGAGTAAACAGAAAGGAAGTAGAGTGAAAAGAAATAATACAGCAGACAATATGGCCCCAAGAAAATGATCCAAGAATGAGAAAACCCTGACCCCTATGTTGGTAAAATAAAGTAGCAGGGAGCTTTCAGTTTGTGAGTTCTCTGACCTTTTTTAGGAATGGCCTATTTACACTTTGGATGACACTCCAGATGGTTTCAAACCCATGACAGTAATCAGAGCAAGAGGTTAAAGATGGTGAAACAGGAATCGAATTTTCCCAGGACTTGCTCAGAATCCAGGGCCCAGTCGGGAAAGGAAGCTGTGCTGAAGTCACCTGTGCCAGCGCCCTGCTGGGGGAGCCCCAGGAGCAAGATGTGGAAGAAGGACTTCAACCTGCAACCATGGTCATTGCCAGGAGCAGCAGATGGCACTTGCTGGACATGGATGCCTGTTAGCCCGGAACACCTACTCACAAAGAACCTCCTGGCCGTGTTCATTATTACTCCCTAGGTTCAGCTAATCTGGGCAGCCTCAGGAAGCACAAAAATCACACACAAAAAATATTATATTAAGTTTATTACAATTCCCCCATTGCATAGTAGGTTCTTAATCCCCTGATATATGTTTTCTAAATCTGTATTTCATTGATGTATCTCTACTTTTCCTGAAAAGATTTCTGTATAATTCTCAAGTATTTAAGTATTCAAAGTAAAATATTGTTTTGGAGGTAAGAGTTCCATTCTTTTGCTGGAAGAAAACTTTTCTTGGGAAGAAGTTTTTGGCAGCTGGTCCCTTGACAAACATCTAAAGAGCCAATTGCTGCACGTAATTTTAAAAAGCTGAAAAACGAATGATGATGTTATGGGTTCATTACCCTCATAGCATTGTCAATGTGTTCTCAGAGAATTCTGGGAGTGGATGGAGGGTGGACGAAGACTGTTCCTGGGAATCTCCCCCAGGGAATTCTCTTTGTGAATGTTTTCCCTTGAACTGCATTACTAATTCAGCCCTGGGCAGAGCCCTAAAATGCTGGCACAGCCTGTGGAAAGGGGTTCCTTCTCCAGCTCTCCTTCTGACTCTATCCACACTCCCCAGCCCCTACCAATGTGGCTCCTGCTGGGGCCCTGCCTCAGGTTGGCAAAGCCTGAGCATGGCTGTCAGAGAATCACACTTCCCCACCCACTGAGGGCAGTGCCCACAGGCCTGCCATATGCTGCTAGATCCAGGAAAGAGCCTCTGCCTACAATTATGAAATATGAATTCTCTGAAAATTCCATTGTCAAATGCTCCTGGAGCAAATCAACTTGGGGGTGAGGTTTTCAAAATGTTCTGCTCACCCTACCCCTACCCCCAGCACAGTGAACAAGAAAAGGAGCAGATGGGTTGACATTTGAAATGTCATTGCTTTATTCTATTCAGTTTCCTCATAACCATGAGATACTAAAGAGCAGAAGAGAATATTCTCTCCACCATGATATTATGCAATAATTATGTAGGGGCCTGGGACCTGAAGCGGAAGCACATATTTACATTGTGCTAGATCATTTTCTTAGATTACATTTCCTAGGACATGCTACTCAGAATGTGATCCTGGACCAGCAGCAAGGACATGTGGGAGCCTGCTACACATATAGGATTTGAAGCCACAGTCCAAATTTCTGAACCACAACATATATTTTAGCAACATCCCTAGGTGATTTATATACACATAAAAGTTTGAGAAGCAATGCTCTCAAACACATTTATACCCTTTGGAATATATGAGACAATTGAAAGATCAAAGGATTTGAAGCCCAAAGATGGGCTCAAGAACTTGGTAAGGATGAATTCACAGAAAAATTTCCAGGTGAGGGAGAGAACGGAAAGCAAAACAGAGGCAGCAGAATTCGGGTCTCAGGCAAATTGCCCAGCCATTTTCACAGACAGTACTCCTGACCTTGAGAGCAACTAAATGCTCTCAGAACTTACTACTGTGGTACCAACTTGCTCGTTTATTTTACAAATACGTCCATAGCATTTACTATGGGCCAGAGACAGTTCTAAGCAATTTACAAATGTTAACTCACATAATCTTTCTAACAAGCCCGTGAAGCAGGTACTAGTGTTATCCTCATTTTACCAAGAAAAGGACTGAGACCCACAGAGGTTACATAATTTGCCCAAAGTTCCAGTTCAGTTCAATTCAGTTCAGTCGCTCAGTCATGTTCGACTCCTTGCGACCCCATGAATCGCAGCACACCAGGCCTTCCTGTCCATCACCAACTCCCGGAGTTCACTCAGACTCACGTCCATCAAGTCAGTGATGCCATCCAGCCATTTCATCCTCTGTCGTCCCCTTCTCCTCCTGCCCCCAATCCCTCCCAGCATCAGAGTCTTTTCCAATGAGTCAACTCTTCACATGAGGTGACCAAAGTACTGGAGTTTCAGCTTGAGCATCATTCCTTCCAAAGAAATCCCAGGGCTGATCTCCTTCAGAATGGACTGGTTGGATCTCCTTGCAGTCCAAGGGACTCTCAAGAGTCTTCTCCAACACCACAGTTCAAAAGCATCAATTCTTCGGCGCTCAGCCTTCTTCACAGTCCAACTCTCACATCCATACATGACTACTGGTAAAACCATAGCTTTGACTAGATGGACCTTTGTTGGCAAAGTAATGTCTCTGCTTTTCAATATGCTATCTAGATTGGTCATAACTTTCCTTCCAAGGAGTAAGCATCCTTTAATTTCATGGCTGCAATCACTATCTTCAGTGATTTTGGAGCCCCCAAAAATAAAGTCTGACACTGTTTCCACTGTTTCCCCTTCTATTTCCCATGAAGTGATGAAACAGCAAAACCAGGATTCAAACCACAGAAGGCTGGTTAAATCTGAATCTTAAACGATAATCTCAATTACTCCTCAAATGCCAGAGAGAAGTGAAGCTTAAATCCAGACATTCCAAATTGAAAATTTTTTTAATCCCTTTTTTTATGCATAGTATGGAAAAATGTATGTGACTTTTGCTTCCTACTTCATTATATGTCCATGTTTGTTTTAACATACAAACTATTATTTCATTTGCTTTCCACTGGTTAAGATTAATGTTTCTAGCTTGTAGCTTCACATAACAGTGCGGGTGACCACATTTGAGAAGTAGAGTCCTAAAATATCCACAGCTAACTACAGCCCCGTGGCTGAGTCCTGCTCCAGTATTACTACACCTAGAAGGTCCTCCTAGGCTGAGGAAAAGGTTGCCAAACCACAGCCTCCATCTGAAAGCACAGGTATTTAAGGCAGAATCGAGCTAAGATTAACTGCAGTTTGGTAGGGCTGATTCTAACTTGGAGAAGCTTGTAAAAGAAATTCTTGGTTGACTCATCATTTTTATTGTTCACATTTTTCATAAAATGAACTGTTAATTCATACCTCCAGTATTCTTGCAAATCATGCCTACTATTTACAGTTCTCAAAGACAAAAAATATCTTTATACATTATGATGTCACCCATTTGACTAAAATTTTAATTATCATCAATCTAGTTTTTATCAAATGTTTAAATATTTGATCTAAATCTAGATATAGGCAAGAACCAATAAATGGCTATTATCAAAGATTTTAAAAGACCTCTTAATGGGTAATTTATCTTCCTCAATAGAAAAGTGTAAACATATTTTCTATGTATTTTCTTATAAATACATATAATAAACTATATAGATATAATTAAACAGTTTGCTTTGCTAATAGTATATACTCTACTTGTAAGTATTAAACACAGCTAAGTATATAAAAATTACAGTCAACATCAGGAAAATATGAAGATTAGGAAGGCACTACAGAAAGAGTAAGACTGATAGGTAAATCTATTTCTATAAGCTTGAATCCTTCAGTCTTACAAATATTAGAGAAAATCATCAAAATCTCACCCATATATGAAGTTAAGTATGGCCCGCACCAGGGAGAAGGTGCTGATGTGTCAAACTGAGAACAAAAGGAAAAGTATCTGCTTTCACCCAGACATTCTGGAACAACTTTAGCCTGCTGCTTAAGAGCACGGACTCAGGTTCTATCAACCTGGTTGGGTGCCTAATTTTGCCACATACCAGTTAGCTGTGGGAAACTAGTAGAGTTGTTTGAAGATTAAATAAAAACGGCTTATGAAACATTAGACACAACCCTGCTCCCGGTAGAGGCTCAGTAATTGTTACTTATATGGCTGTGTAGTTTTTCCTGGATTTACAAAATAGTGCTCCCCATTTTCTAGAGAGTAAAACATACAAGCCCTTAATAACAGATTTATTGGTCCACAGTCAATAGCTCAACTGAGAAGCCAATTTGACAAAGAAAGACTTGGTTAACAATTTGGTGTCATATAATTTGGGTTTAGAACTTTTCTGGAGAGAGCATAGTGAGAAACTTTGGCCACTGGTGGGGAATATTTAATTACTGTCCCCATTTCTGGGCCAACAAATATTTACTGTACACCCACTCAGCTCACTACCATCTGTAGAGGATACAAAGATTCATGGCTCCTGATTTTTAAAACATAACAGTCTTTGAAAGATATTCAAAAAAAATCTCTGATCCAGGGATTTATATGCAAATTTTTAGAGATGTATGTCAGTGAAAGTTCTAAAGGAGGTGAGATACCATTCAGCAAAGCCAATGGAACAGCTTCAGAGAGTAGCTGAACAGAGCTGGGCTGGGGTTCCCAACTGAGAAATCCAAACCCCTCTCCATAGCCCACCAGCCCCTACTCAGCTTGGCTGCTACCTCTTTGCCTTCATCTAGTATTAACTTTGTCAATAAAGGTCTTTCTAGTCAAGGCTATGGTTTTTCCAGTGGTCATGTATGGATGTGAGAGTTGGACTGTGAAGAAAGCTGAGTACCGAAGAATTGATGCTTTGACCTGTGGTGTTGGAGAAGACTCTTGAGAGTCCCTTGGACTGCAAGGAGATCCAACCAGTCCATTCTAAAGGAGATCAGTCCTGGGTGTTTATTGGAAGGACTGATGTTGAAGCTTAAACTCCACTATTTTGGCTACCTGTTGCGAAGAGCTGACTCATCTGAAAAGACCCTGATGATGGGAAGGGCTGAGGGCAGGAGAAGAAGGGGACGACAGAGGATGAGATGGTTAGATGGCATCACCGACTCAATGGACATGAGTTTGGGTGAACTCGGGAGTTGGTGATGGACAGGGAGGCCTGGCGTGCTGCGGTTCACGGGGTCGCAGATTTGGACACGATTGAGTGACTGAACTGGAGTATTAGCCTCTCTGCGCCCATGCTGTTCCTACACTGCACTTCTCTCCATGCCTGGTACCTGCAAGTCTTCTCAGCCTTGGCACCTCTACACTTGCTGTCATTCCTCCAGGAATGTGACATCTCATGTTCTGGACATGGATAAGTCCTTTCAGTCAGGTCTCAGGCCACGTGTCTGCTCAACTCAGTTCTCTCTCCTCTTTACTAGCTGGCTTTCTCTGCTTCCTCACAGTTTCTACTCTTCATGATGATGTCCAGTTTGTGGTTGGAATCAGTATGATGTGGTTTCAGATTTGGCTTGACATGATCGTCATTCCAGCCACAAATTGACATAACAGTCTTCATGTCTCTTGGCTTGAATTCTCAGAACAGGCCTTCCTACTCAACATTAGAATATGTGCCTTGCTGGCCCAGGTGCTCACAGTAATGAGGTAAGGGGTTATGGTTGGATAAGATTATAAAAGAGCCTACAAGGAGGGGAGGTGATCAATCTTGTTCCATATTCTAGCCTACTGAAGTATTTTCTTATTTCATTGCTTAATTATTTCATAAGTTCTATTAGTTTTAATTAGTTTTAAGGTAGCTCAGATGGTAAAAAAAATCTGCCTGCAATACAGGAGACCAGGGTTTGATTCCTGGGTCAGGAAGATTCCCTGGAGAAGGGAATTCTAGTATTCTGGCCTGAGGAATTCCATGGACAGAGGAGCATGGTGGGCTACAGTCTATGGGGTTGCAAAGAATCAGACACAACTAAGTGACTTAACACACACACACAACACACACACACACATTAGTTTTAAAGTATACTCCCTGGGTTTCTAAATATCCAAATGCATCATCTGAATATAATTTTGTTTCCTTTGTGTTTATTTTCTTTGTGTGTTTCTCAATCAACCAACAGGAGGATAAATAATAATACTATGCTCCTGAATATGCTACAATGCTTAAAGGAATTAATACAAAGCCCTTAGGACAGTATTTAGCACTGCACATTTGAATATTTATTATTGTTATAATAATAATATTATTGTTAATTTTCAGGGCATGGTCTTTTGTAGGACTTTAAAATTGGAAATAAGATACAGGATGTTGATAGTGTAAGGATACCAGGTAGAAGAACTGAACAGAAATGTAAAAATACAAGACATGATAAAATTTTTAAATCTTAAACTATAAGCAGGTGATTTTATTATATATACTGAGAGAAACACCAAATTTATTTATTTATTGGCCGCACCTCATCGCTTGTGGGATCTTAGTTCACCAACTAGGAGTCAAACCTGGGGCCCTAGCAGTGAGATCGCCAAATCTTAAAAGTGGGCTGCCAGAGAATCCCCAAGAAATACTAAATTTAAAAACTTATTTTACATGTGTCCACTGAACAATATTTCTCAGGAAAATATTTACTCCCTTTCCTACTTCTTCTAACCATTACAATAAACATTCACAAAGCACCTATTACTTGCCAGGCTTTAACCCACACGATAACCATGTTAGATCAGGTTTTACCAAAAACAGACCCTTAGGTAAAAGGTATGAATGCAAAGAGTTTGAGTGAACTTGAATGATTCCAGAAAGTACCAGTAAGAGGAATAGGTAAGTGAGATGAGGAGGAAAGGAAGGTAATAAAAGGGGTTACTCTGCCGGTTACTGCTCAAGACAGTGGAGCTCAACCCCACCAAAAACTCTGGGAGCCAGTGTAGGCCATGTCTCAAAGTCACTTCAGCCCAGGGCAAGGTTGCTATCTCCTGGGCACTTCCTGCCCGTCTTGCACATAGGCCAGTGGATTCTTGTCACTAGAGAAAAAGCCAAAGGCCAAAGGTCAACAAGCTAACAACTAGGAGCACTCTGGTGGGCATTCAGAGATACAGATGGGACAATGATAGCATCAGCTACCATCAAGATTCAAAGATGGTTTCACTCTTCAGAACACTCCTAGCTCTATGGAGAAATTAATGAGAAAAAAATTCTATGAAGTACCTAAATGCTTGTGACAAGTTTTTCTGCAGAGTATTTAATAAATTGCCTAGACACTTCTATAAGCTTACAATTAAAAAGGGAACCATGAAAAATAGCTCCTTAAACAGTTTACTGAGAGTCCATGGGCCAGGATTATATAAAATTAAAGATAAAACTGAATTTTTGCAAATTATTCACCACTACAAATATTAGCTATCTCTTATGGTTACTTATGGGAAAGTTAAAGAAAATAAAGAAGATACAAAACTCTTAAGATAGTCCCTAACTCATATAATCATTTAATATGTGCTTATGAACTATAAGCTGCATATATGGTCATAGTTCAAATAATAATAGAGTAAGAATAAAATAATATTAGTACTTGCAAGTGACATGTGGTAAACTGTATCACTATTCAGAAATATTTGCTGACTCTCCCTAATAGGAAGATACTTCAGGCTTGACCACGTGATTCTTTTAGTCAATGAAATGTAGGTGGAATTAACATGAAACATGTTCAGAAAAAGTCTGAGGCATCATTTGGTCCACCATTGCTCTTTTCTCTCTACTGTAAGGTAAGATCAGCACATATCAGATCCACTCTTTTGTCCTGGGTTTCAGCATGAAGACAAAATAGTTGACCCAGAGTGTAACATGAGCAAGAAATAATCTTGTTATTGAAAGCCATTAAGATTTAGTTGCTGTTTATTATTGAAAAATAACTCAAACTAAGCTGACTGATAGAACATGAATGGAAAAAAAACACATTCATGCGTATAATACATATTCTAAATTCTCTAAATGCAAAGGGAAGTTAGAAATCATCTAGTCAAACTAGGAGGTGCTAATGTCCCTGGAGAAGAAGGGAAAAAAGTAAGTAGCTGTAGGTATAAGCCATGGTTCTCATAAGTATCTGTCTTACTGTCCTGTATTTAGAAAAATTCATTCTTTAATATGTTAAAATGAAATTCATGTTATGACCCAGTAACCATATAATTTAAAAAAAAATTCTAAGCAGTATGCTAAATATTATAAGAAGGAGAAATGTTAACAAAATGAGAGGTAATTTACAAGGTAATATATATTTCAACATCATTATAACATGTGTTTCAATATGTGTGAACACACTTGAAGACATCTACAAAATTCAAATAAAGAAGACAATGAAAGTTCAGAAAGTTCAGGCTTTGGATTTCTGAATAGAAATAGTGTCTTAAGCCTCTTGTCTTACCACTGAATAGAAATCAGTGATAAGACATATAATAACAGAGTAGAACTGTTAACATGACAAAGAAAAAATAATCTTAACTAAGGTGGCAGCAACATAATAAGATAAAGTATAGACTGTCCATAAAAGAAAATACAAAAATATATTTTTTCACAAATAAGCTGGACCTAACTTATAACTTATTTCAGAATAATTCACTTTTTATATTATGGAGAGTAAAAAAATATTATCACAGAAAACATATCTTATTTTAAAATTTCAAACATATGAATGCATACATATATCTCTTATATACAAAAAGACCTTGGGCATACAATGGAGTACTGCTTAGCAACAGAAAGGAACAAACTACTGATACATGTAACAATTTAGTTGAATCTTAAAAGCATTATCCTGAGTAAAAGACAAAAACCATATTGACCTTGTCGGAAAACAGATTACTCACTGTCAGGGGCTCACAGTAGGGGAAGGTTATGACTAAAGCAGCATCTTGAGGGAGTTTTTCGAGTAATGGAGCTATTCTGTTTCCTGATTATAGTGGTGTCACACTGAAGCCATGTATGTGTTAAAATCATACTGCCATACACCAAATAAAGTAAAAACTACTGTCAATTTAAAAAAAAATAATCATTGTATAAGTCAAGGTTCTCTAGAGAAACAGAAACAACAGGATGGTGTGTGTGTGTGTGTGTGTTACAAAGAATGGCTCACTTGATTATGGAGGACGACAAAACCAAAGCAGCAGTGTGAGCTGGCAATCTGGAGACCAGGGAGAGTCAATGGTACGGGTGAAATATGAAGACAGTTTGCTGAAGAATTTCCTTTTGTTCAAGGAGGCTGGTCTTTTTGTTCTATTCAGAACTTCAACTGCTTAGATAAGGCCCACTCACATTATGAAGAGCAATCTGTCTTACCCCCATTTCACCAGTTTAAACAATCCAACTCAAAATCACCCTTCATAAAATTAACCATCACAATCATGGAAGTCACATCCTTCAATAAGCAATGGAAAATTGATGGTGGAATGGAAAAAAGAAAAAGTAATATAACAAGTCACAGTCAAGCCAAGAAGCATTACAATCATAAATAAATTATTTTCATGTAATTTTCATGATTCTTATCATCTGACTTCAACACTTAAAGAGTATGTGATGGAAAAAAAAATTTTTAAACAGATTTTATTCACAAAACTTCATATTCTTTCATAATATTTTGTCTAGCTACTCATCTAATAATGTTAATTTAAAGTGTGCATGCTTAGTAGCTCAGTCGTATCTCACTGACCCCAGTCATGTCTGTAACCCCATGGACTGTATAGCCTGCCAGACTCCTCTGTCCATGGGATTTTCCAGGCAAGAATACTGGAGTGGGTTACCGTTTCCCACCCCAGGGGATCTTCCACCCAAGATCAAACCTGTGTCTTGTGTCTCCTGCATTGGCAGGTGGGTTCTTTACCACTGCACCGCCTGGAAGCCCATTAATTCTAAGGCAGTCTGTTAAGGAAATCTCTAATTTTTGAATCTTATCACAGATAGTCCTTGCATCACACAGTCCTTGCTTCACTATGTTAACTGAAACCATGCGTTTCAGAATCATGCAGAGGGAGACCACAGCTCCAGTATGCACAAGTTTCAGTTAACATGAGTGCTGTGTAAAGCAAGGACTGCCTGTATGTATTGACTGCGACAGATACAAAACAAACTGAAATATGTGTACCTGTTAGCAGTCCTGATACCACAAATAGCACTGCTGTCAGTCAAATGAGCTTCTAAAATTGCAAATCACTCTTGGGAAATTTCCAAACAAAACAAAGAACAGTATTTTTTTGGTTTTCATGGTGTTTGCATGCCTGGAAAATTTGGTATATATTAAAAATGTACAAAAAATACTTTATATGTATATCCCTAGATGCCTGTCTGGTAAACATCAGTAGCAACTGACAAACTCTTTCTTACATATTGTGATAAACAAAAATTCACCACAAATTACCAAAATGCTTCTCCAAAGAAGCAGAATACTCTCAAATGAAATCATCTCATAGCATTAAATGCATGCATCCTTAATTGCTTCAGTAGTGTCTGACTCTTTGCAACCCTATGGACTAGGGCCCTCCAGATTCCTCTGTCCATGGGATTCTCCAGGTAAGAATACTGGAGTGGATTAACAAATTGAAAGGTAAAAACCATATGATTATCTCAATAAATGCAGAGAAAGCCTTTGACAAAATTCAACACCCATTTATGATAAAAAATTCTCCAGAAAGCAGGTATAGAAGGAGCAAACCTCAACATAATAAAAGTCATATATGATAAACCCACAGCAAACATTATCCTCAGTGGAAACAAACTGAAAGCATTTCCTCTAAAGTCAGGAACAAGACAAGGGTGCCCAGTCTCACCACTACTATTCAACAGAGTATTGGAAGTTTTAGCCACAGCAATCAGAGAAGAAAAAGAAATAAAAGGAATCCAGATTGGAAAAGAAGTAAAACTCTCACTGTTTGCAGATGATATGACACTCTACACAGAAAACCCTACAAATACTACCAGAAAACTGCTATAGCTAATCAATGAATATAGTAAAGTTGCAGGATATAAAATTAATACACAGAAATCCCTTGCATTCCTATACACTAACAATGAGAAAACAGAGAAATTAAGGAAACAATCCATTCACCATTGCAATGAAAAGAATAAAATACTTAGGAATAAATTTACCTAAAGAAACAAACTATAAAACACTGATGAAAGAAATCAAAGAGGACACAAATAGATAGAGAAATATACCATGTTCCTGGATCAGAAGAATCAATATAGTGAAAATGAGTATACTACCCAAAGCAATCTATAGGTTCAATGCAATCCCTATCAAGCTACCAATGGTATTTTTCAGAGAACTAGAACAAATAATTTCACAGTTTGTATGGAAACACAAAAGACCTCAAACAGCCAAAACAATCTTGAGAAAGAAGAATGGAACTGGAAGAATCAACCTGCCTGACTTCAGACTATACTACAAAGCTACAGTCATTAAGACATTATGATACTGGCACAAAGACAGAAATATAGATCAGTGGAACAAAATAGAAAGCCCAGAGATGAATCCATGGATCTATGGACACCTTATCTTTGACAAAGCAGGAAAAAATATATAATGGGAAAAAGATCATCTCTTTAACAAGTGGTGCTGGGAAAACTGGTCAACCACCTGTAAAAGAATGAAACTAGAAAGAACACTTTCTAACACCATACACAAAAATAAACTCAAAATGGATTAAAGATCTAAATGTAAGACCAGAATCAGTTCTAATGAGGTGGATGAAACTGGAGCCTATTATATAGAGTGAAGTAAGTCAGAAAGAAAAACATCAATACAGTATATTAATGCATATATATGGAATTTAGAAAGATGGCAATGATGACCCTATACCCTATATGTGAGACAGGAAAAGAGACACAGATATAAAGAACAGAATTTTGGACTCTGTGGGAGAAGGCAAGTGTGGAATGATTTGAGAGAATAGCATTGAAACATGCATATTGCCATATGTAAAATAGATCACCAATCTAAGTTCAATGTATGAAACAGGGCACTCAAAGATGGTGCATTGGGACAACCCAGAAGGATGGGATGGGAAGTGAGGTAGGAGGGGGGTTTCGGATGGGGGGACACATGTACACCTGTGGCTGATTCATGTCAACGTATGGCAAAAACCACCACAATACTGTAAAGTAATTAGCCTCTGATTAAAATAAATTAATTAATTTAAAAAAAAAAGAATACTGGAGTGGGTTGCCATGCCCTCCTCCAGGGAATCTTCCCAACCCACAGATCGAACCCACAATCTCTTATGTCTGCCACATTGGCAAATGGGTTCTTTACCACTAGTACTACCTTGGAAGCCCCTTTTCTTATTGCTTCTTTACACCAAAACCAATAACCCCATAAACTTGATTCTTAAGGTAATAAGAGGAGAATCATCAGAAGAGGCCATTGGCTTTAAAATAAACTAACCCAAGGACAGACATAGGAGAAAATGATGCCCTTGGAGTCATGCAGTAAGTTCATCCTGTGATTCAGCTCATGGGCAATAGATACACTGTCATTTTGTTTATTTTAAAATTTTGTTTGTAAACTCAATGTCCACAATACATTGCCAAGACAGTATAGCTCTGATCTGTGTAAATGTTTTGGTAACTCATTAAAATGACAATTCACTACTTCAGTTATGTTTCTGATAATATCATTCATTTTTAGATCATCCAATTAGTAAAGACAGTGGTGTCCTTGATTATAAGACACTGTCACTATTTCTGGAAAAAAATAAAGGAATGTGCTTCCCAATGATTGTTTATCACTTGATAATTACAGAGTCCTTGCAGCTATTCTCTATATTTCAAGAACTCCTATTTTTTTCCTCAGGATCCAGCAGTTTTTTGCTTTAATTTATTTTCCTCTTAAATACCTCCTGCTATTTAAGCAATAATTCCTTCTAAATCAATTGTTAGCAGCAGTTAATGACCGGTTGGTTAATTAATAGCTCAAAGCAAAGCTGAGGGTGTTCCCTGAGCTAACAAACCACCAGCCTCTAACTGGGGTATTATTGTTAATGTACCCTGTAATCACTGGCTTCTCAAACAGCCTCACTGCCACATATTATTCTTTTTTAACTAAAAAAGATGAGTTGAGTGGGAAATAGGTGACAGCACTATGCAGTCACTCATAACACTATACCCATTTTGAAGTTATTTGCATGTTCAGCTTGATCCTTATTTCCACAGGATGTGCCAATAGGCAGGGAGATGAAATATCAGCCTGTACTGTTTAGGAAGCTCTTTTAACCACAGCGGTTTCCTCTCTTCAACCTCCAGTGCTCTAAGCCTGGTGTAGCTGCAGCAGCCTCATGGCATTCTGCATCTTTTCTGTTCCAAAATTGTACTCTTAAGCACTGTGCTCCTGACAGTAGAAGCAGAGAAACTGTGCTGCACACTTCCTGCCTGATAAACATATGGCTTACTTACCGACACCAGATATGCCTTTTGTACAGCGAATAGAGAGGATATGTGCTTAATAATTAGTGCAAGAAACAACACATCAAGAGCCCTTCGTTCCTAACATTTCTATCTTGTTCTGTGCAATCACAGGAAAGTGACTTAGCAAGTCTCTACTTCTTGTGCTAATAATTCTAACAATCAACCTAAATTGAAGAGAAGATGAGTATTCATCAGAAAAGAGTCTAGAGGAGCTATAAGGCCCTTAAATTGTGCCTTTTCTAGAAATATATTTATGAACATGTTGCATGAAAATAAATATCAAGTAGATATTTTGTGTTTCACTAAAGTAATGCTTTCATTTTTATATGTCTTCTTTTTTTATTAATTTCTTGAGAGAGGACTGGCAAGAAGCTTTTGGTTGTGTCATCCAATCCTCACTGTGTATCTATAACACAATGAGATACCAAGGGTGAATAATACTGTGAAGGGTTAGGATATGAGTATTAGCTAACAGTTTTCCTTCTAGATTTCAGTGTAATGGACTATTGCTGGATAAAACAGGGTATTATGATGGAATCATAAATCTCAAACACCAACCTTAAGGATTTGCTGACAACATCATGACATGGTCTTTCATAGACAATAATGGAGGAGAAAGTTGATGAATTAAAAGGAAGGAAAAGTGTAGGCTATTCAAGAATAGGGAAGATTCTGAAGGGGAAAGACATGGGAGATACATAAACACTGGAGGAAAAAAAGATGAAAATGAAAGATACTATGAAATACACTTCCAGTAAAAGTCATGTGGTGTACTTATGCTTGTGAGAACCACAAATAATGCTCTCAGCTGAGTCACAAAGGAAATAAGAGTCAGAGTCCATGATCTCCAACAGGATTTCAAGCTTGGTTTGCAGGCAGTTGCCTAGATTGCTATTAAAGTTTACTCATTGGAGCTCCAGTCCATCTATATTTTAGTATTTTCATGATTTCTAAAATTTCACTGTTTACTGAAACTGACTCGGATTCCCAGAATAAGCAAAACATATCCATTAATATTGAATACTCAACATGTTCCCGGTCTATAGACATGATTAAAAACATAAAAGATTAAATTTGTTCACAGAAATTACTTTTTGACTAAACTAAAGTTCCCGAATGGATTGCTCTCCCATAAGCCTACCTGTAATGGTCTAAACTTTGAGGTATGATGTTCCCACCAGAGATATAAAAGCTATTCCTTGCTATGTGTCCATTTAAACAGCCATTTTCGCATTTAGAGAGAATGTGTGCTCAGTCACTAAGTTGTGTACGACTCTTTGTGACCCCATGGACTGTAGCCCACCAGGCTTCTCAGTCCATGGAATTTTCCAAACAAGAAAACTGTGATGGGTTGCCATTTCCTACTCCAGGAATCGTCTTGAACCAGGGATAAAACCCGTGTCCTTTGTGTCTCCTGCATTGGCAGGTGGATTCTTTACCACTACCACCACCTAGGAAGCCCCTTTGGGAGAATTTATTCAAATTTGGCAGGGACTTATTTTCTTAACTTTATGTTAATATTAATGGGAAAATATAACTTTGGCTTGCTGAGAATCTAGTGTATTTCAGGCACTGAACCTTATTCCCATTAATACTAACAATGAATATCTCTGGTTCAGTCAGTTCAGTTCAGTAGCTCAGTCGTGTCCAACTCTTTGCAATCCCATGAACTGCAGCACACCAGCCTCCCTATGCATCACCAACTCCCAGAGTCCACCCAGACCCATGTCCATCGAGTCAGTGATGCCATTCAAGCATCTCACTCTCTGTCGTCCCCTTCTCCTCCTGCCCTCAATCTTTCCCAGCATCAGAGTCTTTTCAAATGAGTCAGCTTTTCGCATCAGGTGGCCAAAGTATTGGAGTTTCAGCTTTACCATCAGTCCTTCCAATGAACACCCAGGACTGATCTCCTTTAGGATGGACTGGTTGGATCTCCTTGCAGTCCAAGGGACTCTCAAGAGTCTTCTTCAATACCACAGTTCAAAAGCATCAATTCTTTGGTGCTCAGCTTTCTTCACAGTCCAACTCTCACATCCATACATAACCACAGGAAAAACCACAGCCTTGACGAGACAGACCTTTGTTTGCAAAGTAATGTCTCTGCTTTTGAATATGCTATCTAGGTTGGTCATAACTTTCTTTCCAAGGAGTAAGTGTCTTTTAATTTCATGGCTGCAGTCACCATCTGCACTGATTTTGGAACCCAGAAAAATAAAGTCAGCCACTGTTTCCACTGTTTTCCCATCTATTTCCCATGAAGTGATGGGACCAGATGCCATGATCTTAGTCTTCTGAATGTTGAGCTTTAAGTTAACTTTTTCACTCTCCTCTATCACTTCATCAAGAGACTCTTCAGTTCTTCTTGACTTCCTGCCATAAGGGTGGTGTCATCTGCATATCTGAGGTTATTGATATTTCTCCCGGCAATCTTGATTCCAGCTTGTGCTTCCTCCAGCCCAGTGTTTCTCATGATGTACTCTGCATATAAGTTAAATAAGCAGGGTGACAATATACAGCCTTGATGTACTCCTTTTCCTATTTGGAACCAGTTTGTTGTTCCATGTCCAGTTCTAACTGTTGCTTCCTGACCTGAATACAGGTTTCTCAAGAGGCAGGTCAGGTGGTCTGGTATTCCCATCTTAGTATTATTAAATTTTTTTGTGCATACTGAAGACATCAAGGTGCAGAGATGTTAAATAACAGCCAAAAGTCAGCCAACTAGCAGTGAGCAAAGCCAGAGTCAAAGCAGAATTCTGCCCAATGCCAACACATAACACTATTATATCTAATACAGAACACTGATCTTTGAATCTCACATCAATCTCTAAATCAGAGCATGTTGCTTCTGATGATCCACAATTATCCTTTTCAAGTTCCATCCTTACACCACATTCATTTAATATTTTCTTAAAATTTATTTACAACCATAGAGTTATTTGGGGAAAAAACAGAATGTGAGATCATTTTTGCCTTCTCAAGTGTCTTGATTAAAGTTAGATGGCTGACACTGAAACAGTATCCCTCATCTCAAAGCTCATGGCTGAGTGGAAACCCAACTGACGGTACACATGATCAGGACATGGTCCCCGGTGCCATGAAAACACTCAGGGTTTTATTATTATTATTATTACTATGTTCAACTGACTTTTTCAAGAACTGACTAGGGGAGAGTATGTCTTCCAGTTTCCCTGAAGGGGCGCTCAATCTAGTTAAATTGAAGGAAGACTAAACAGTTCGTAAGTGAACACAGTGCAACAATGGAGAGTCAGCAGCAAACTTTGGGACTTTTAAATTATTTTTGCAGTAATTTATAGCTGTGTGTTTGAATCAACAACATTATTTCCGCATTTGCCAAAGCAAGAACAACAAAATCCTACTGTGCATGTCCTACTGTTATCAAATGCAATTTCTTTATTAAATTGACTTTTGTTTCAGGTTTACCACCTAGACTTCTCTGCTTTAAAGCAGGCTGTTGTGTAAGCTGTCACAGCTACTAATTAGTTATGGATTGGACAGCTAAGTGTAATGTAAGATCCTATGAATCTAGGATCACACACAACATTTCAGTTGGTTGGACTATGTTTAGTATATGTAAGAATATTAGATGAAATAAGCCATGCAGAATAAATTTATTTCTCACACACACAACCAAATGAACATATCTAGTTGTTAAACCACACTAATTATTCACACAGTTGGCAAGTATTCAAAATACTGGAGCAGTGGACACTAATGCAGTAAAAACAATTTTCACACATTTTCATTTGCTGTGAAAATTGTTCTTCCAATACCCCTTCAAAGTGTTTACAGTTCATTAGAAAATGTTTAATCTCTGCCAAACTGTATTCAAAGCAGTATATCTTCTATTTCTTCACATTACATCACTGGCAAATAATAATCGAAGAAAGTGTCTTTTAAAAGTAAAAGAAAGTAACATGGGAACAGGACTTGGTTTTGCAAGTTTTCAAACTGCAAAAGTGAAAGCTCAGGTGATGATAACCCAGCTTCAGGGAAAAAACTGAGAAGTCAGGCCTCCTTCTTGCGAGGGGGTTCTGCTTGAAATTGTAGATTGTGTGGCTTGAATTTGAGTCTTGAGGACAGTTTAAAAGCAGGTATCAGCTAGCCAAGACATCAAGAAGAAGCAATTTGCTGACATTTACATTTGACTACTAGTGAGTGCTCCAGTGAGCGTAGGAAGAAAATGGAGGTGGTGAAGTTCAGGTTAAATCGTGTCATTAACGCCACTACAGGCATTCAGATCCATCTACTTAATTATCTGGTATAATCAGAGCTTTCTGTTCATTTTTTACACATAAGAGAGAAAAAACAGTCACTTTATCCTGTTGTTATGTGAATAGCAAGCACTGATTATCCCAGTTTATCCTCAAAAAAAAAAAAAAAACTGGCAAATTCTCTCAGGGAAATCTTCATGATTTACGGCAGTATGGATTTCACCCTGATAAATTGTTTTTTTCAAGGCTTGCTTTTCTTAACGTTTGTTGTCCAAAGGTCACGCGGTCATAGCCAACAGAACAAACTCTATAGAATTAGAGAAATGATAGCATTCAACAGTTCCATCTAGATTCAGAAATGCCCAGGGTGAAGATGGCTTGTGCTGGATTAATGCCCAGGTTTCTCTCAGTCACTTCTGATTCATTAAAAGGTGTAGTGGGAAAGGAGTTTACTTATAATGACATGGATGAACACTCACACTCCGTTTTCTCTGTTTTCTTTGAGGATGGCTCATATGGACAAATTTGGTACAGGTCTAGCCTATCTTTTGCTGACCATGAGACAGGAATATGAACAGAGTTGAGTCCAAATTATTTAAAACATATATATCAGGTTTTTAAAGAAAACCACTAATTAAATAAAATCTATTTTATCTTCCTACCTAAACTAATATCCTTTAAAACCACCTGGAACACCAGATTGGAATTTGGAATTCTTGAATGTCTCAGAGTTGCAAGCTGGGAAAGCAACAAGTTCAGGATCTGTGTCCCAGGCTGTGAAGTTTGCGGAAAGTTATTTTCTAAATCTGCTCCAATTTTCCAACATTACTCCAAGAATGTGCAGATTAAAACTGAATAGAATCTGTTCTGCTTCGGAAAGAACAGTGATGTATACATATTTCGGAAAGATATCCATCCAAAATAGTTTTAGGACTTAAAGAGAGTAAGTTTTATCTAAAAACGCACTTATAAGAATCAGCTCAAACCTGAAAATTAACAAATAAATGGAAATTAACTAGACTTTAACAGAGGTTGGGCTATTAGCAAGTGTAACAGTTTGCTATTTGCCAAAAAAAGACAATTTCTTGGCTCTAACATGTCACATCACTGCCACGGCCTGTATCGGTTACAATTTATGGCCCCGCCACAGTTTGGTATGGTTGACTAAAGGCTTTTTTTCTTCTAAAGAGCTTTCTGCATGAAAAATTCAGAACCCAGTTGTTTTGACAGTTTGGTTATTTAAATATATTTTCATTGCTTTCGCTCACTACTCCTTAACTCATCTTATCAGTACCTATTATTTACCAGGTACTCTTTCAGGTATAAGATCTACAGAGATTAAAAAATAATAATCTTCTGCCAAGTCAAAGGACTTGGACTATTATCTGGCTTCAGATCAGATCAGATCAGTCGCTCAGTCGTGTCCGACTCTTTGCGACCCCATGAATCGCATCACGCCAGGCCTCCCTGTCCATCACCAACTCCCGGAGTTCACTCAGACTCACGTCCATCAAGTCAGTGATGCCATCCAGCCATCTCATCCTCTGTCGTCCCCTTCTCCTCCTGCCCCCAATCCCTCCCAGCATCACAGTCTTTTCCAATGAGTCAACTCTTCGCATGAGGTGGCCAAAGTACTGGAGTTTCAGCTTGAGCATCATTCCCTCCAAAGAAATCCTAGGGCTGATCTCCTTCAGAATGGACTGGTTGGATCTCCTTGCAGTCCAAGGGACTCTCAAGAGTCTTCTCCAACACCACAGTTCAAAAGCATCAATTCTTCGGTGCTCAGCCTTCTTCACAGTCCAACTCTCACATCCATACATGACCACAGGAAAAACCATAGCCTTGACTAGATGGACCTTAGTTGGCAAAGTAATGTCTCTGCTTCTGAATATGCTACCTAGGTTGGTCATAACTTTCCTTCCAAGGAGTAAGTGTCTTTTAATTTCATGGCTGCAGTCACCATCTGTAGTGATTTTGAAGCCCAGAAAAATAAAGTCTGACACTGTTTCCACTGTTTCCCCAACTATTTCCCATGAAGTGATGGGACCGGATGCCATGATCTTCGTTTTCTGAATGTTGAGCTTTAAGCCAACTTTTTCACTTTCATCAAGAGGCTTTTTAGTTCCTCTTCACTTTCTGCCATAAGGGTGGTGTCATCTGCATATCTGAGGTGATTGATATTTCTCCCAGCAATCTTGATTCCAGCTTGTGTTTCTTCCAGTCCAGCGTTTCTCATGATGTACTCTGCATATAAGTTAAATAAACAGGGTGACAATATACAGCCTTGACGAACTCCTTTTCCTATTTGGAACCAGTCTGTTGTTCCATGTCCAGTTCTAACTGTTGCTTCCTGACCTGCAAACAAATTTCTCAAGAGGCAGATCAGGTGGTCTGGTATTCCCATCTCTTTCAGAATTTTCCACAGTTTATTGTGATCCACACAGTCAAAGGCTTATCTGGCTTGCCTAGGGTTAAATATTTACATTTGATAATATTATTCAAGTTCTTTGAACAACATTTTCTCAAGAAAAGCTAAAATAGTATTTTCTGCAGGGACTTGGTAAGAATAAAGCACAACCTAAAGAATTCCATTTCATACATGGAAAAGCCACATTCTCCAGGAAGCCAGGTGCTTCTCTTGGGTACCCAAAGCTGTTGTGAATGATAAAGCTTGCTTTCCCCCACTATATAACCAATTCTTCTTGAGTTCTCACTGTAATCAATTGTCAGTTTTAGTTGATCACCTCATTTATTTCCCCTATAAAAGTTCCAAGATGTGCATAGGATCACAAGCTTCCAATCCTCCTCGCAGGAGAATATGCCCTAAGACCAGCAGTTTTAGAACATCACAGTGCTGGGACTTCCTTGGTGGTCCAGTGGTTAAAGACAACACGCTTCCAGTATAGGGGGTGGTGGGTTCAATCCCTGGTCAGGGAACTAAGATCTCACATGCCATGCAGTGAAGCCAAAAAATAAAAATATTAAAAAATAAATAAAATAAAATAAAAAGAAGAATCTCCCAGTCTTTAATTATTGCTACCTGGCTAGAAAAGGGTCTAATTCTGTGTTCTGCACAGTGCGTAATTCCGTGTTGGTGCTCAATAAATGTGAAATACCAATAATAACCATGGTGGTAATCACAATTCCTTATGATATAAGCTTGTTTGTCTCAACCTTGTTTTTACCCTGTGTCTCTTAGTAAATTGCCTGGCATTTTCCCTGCTGCACTTGTCTTTTTTAATTACATCCTACTGACATGATTCTTCAAGCATCTTAAAGAGAATGGAAGGAAGGCTTACTGCTCTCTACACAAAAGGAGCTGCAGGAAGCAGGTGCCTCACAGTCAGAATAATAAATTCCAAAGCAATAGGCTGGGTCATGCTTTCATTCCTCATAAATACAAAATGGTGGGTATGGGGGGAGTGAAGGCACAAGGAAGGAGGGGAGAACTTAGTTCGCATGAGCGCACTGCTGAGGACAAGCACGACTTTTGTTTCCTTATGTTAGTTGTACTGGCGAGAGTCGGTGCAGTACAGCAATTCATAGCCACTGCATAAGGCATTTGCTTGGGCCTGGAAAAAGAAGAATCGTGTACAAATGTCACTGATAAACAGAAATTGAGCCTCTCTTTTGCAAAACCCACATATTGGTGGCACAGTGGAGAAATACATTAAAAAAGAATAAAATTTCCATTGTACGTAACTCTGGTTTAGGTAGTCATGGAGGCCCATTCATGAACAAAAGCCATGTGCTGGTCTATCTAGGATGAATAAGTTTTCTTCCTGGTCTCTTCCTTGATATTGATATTAAAAATAGTGTCCTTTCTTCAAAAGATTAAGCATTGAGCTTACTTAAGCTTTGAGCATTGAGTAAAGCATTAAGCATTGAGTAAAGATTCTCTTTAAGAGCTTCCCTGGTGGTTCAGTAGTAAAGACTTCACCTGTCAGGAGACCTGGGTTTGATACCTGGGTTGGGAAGACCCCCTGGAGAAGGAAATGGCAACCCACTCCAGTATTCTTGCCTGGGAAATTCTTACCTGGGAAATCCCATGGATAGAGGCGCCTGGCGGGCTGCAGCCCATGGGGTTGCAAAAGAGTCAAACACGACTTAGTGACTAAACAATAGCAACACAGATTCTTCAGGACCTTTAAAGCTGTGGAGAAAAACCTCTGCAAAATTTAATCTTCCAAAGTTAGTATGTAATGTTAACTTCATTCTTACATTTTTAAAACTATATTTATGTTATACATAAAAATGTATCAATGAAAATCACAGTCCCTGCTTTCTGGAAGCTTACAGTTCAGTGGAAAAGACATATTTTATAATTTATGAAAATAATTATTAAATTATAAATGCAGAAAAGTATAATTGGAAAAGTTATGTATGGAAAAATATGGGTACCATGTAAGCATATTGCAGAAGGCACTACTTCCTTTGGCAAGGGGGTGATCTTCATAAATAAAACAAGGGAAAGAGGAGAAAGAACTTAAGACATTCCTGCAAATAGTCTGTGAAATAGATAATGCTAACCGGGCCTAATGTTGCAGCAGTTCAGATGGACCGACGTGGATATATTTGATACGTATTTCAAAATCTGAATTGGTAAGACTTTGTGATTGGAGGGAAGAATGATGAAAGAGAAAGAAAGCAAGGCTGACTCTCAGTGAATAACGATGCCATTTACTGAGCTAAGAAAGAATGATGAGCAGCAGTGGAAGGATGGGGAGCAGGCAAGAAGGAGAAATTCAATTTTGGAAATGTTTACATAAAGTATATTTACATGAGTCCTAAAAATGGAAAGAAAACTATATAAATGAGAGTTTTTTCCCCTGCTTTCAAATAAACTTTTATGACAGTTTTCTCCACTGCTATTGAGAAGACGGAGCAGAGTGCTTGGTCTAATGTCATTCAGGGCTCTTGTAAAACTCTGAATATCTCTCCACATTTGATAGGTTCCTATATTTTGAATCCTACACTCTTGGGTTAAAATTTTAAGAAAAAATACTTTCTATTTGCCTTTGGGGTGCAGACATGTGCCTTAAGTTCCATCAGTTAGAAGTACCTGTGGAGATTTTAATTTGAAAGTGAGCTACAGAAAGCAGAAAGCTAGGCATCAGTTTTGCTGGTGTTCTAGCATTGTTTTGCAGTTGGTGGTAGCAATAGCAATCACTATCAGGCCAATTAGAAGTGAGGTTCTATTGTTTCTGAAAGTGTAAAGCCTATTTCTTCAGATCTTTCAATGATTCTCTGAGCAATGTAATATTCCCTAGTAACCCCCATTCTGTTGAAAGTAGCAAAAGTTACTGTCTTCAACTAAAACAACCCCAGGTCTAATTAATACACAGTAACAATATATTCTATTAAAACACTGTATAACATTTCCACTTACATAACTTGTTATACATCAAACAATATATCTACTTCAAAGTACTAAAATATTAAATAAAAACAAAGTTAAAAAAAACACACAGATGCTTTTAAGAAAATAATCTAATAATTTAAATTTAATAATTAAGTTCATAGACTGTAACAGAATGCCACAAAACAGGAAATAAACTTCAAAACTGTAGGAAATGAATATAGAAGCTATTCCTAATAAGTCTATTTATAATTAGTGTCTAGGAGACAGAAATGAAAAATGGAAATCTATGTATGTAATTCTAAGTTAACAGACGTAAAATTGTTGTATAACAAGGACACTCAAACTAGTCTTTCAAATTTTCAGTTTACATTGAATCCAGGAAGTGGTTGCAGTCGACATGCATAAATTAACACAGTTTTTAAACAGGTTTCCTTATCCAGGGGCTTCCCAGGTGGCAGTGGTAAAGAATGCAAGAGACGCAAGTTCAGTCCCTGGGTGGGGAAGATCCTCGAAGGAGGAAACGGCAACCCACTCCAGTATACTTACCTGGAGAGTTCCATGGACAGAGAAGCCTGGCAGGCTACAGGCCATGGGGTTGCTCAGATTGAGCGACTGGGCACACATGCGCATACTTATCTCAAACCAGGAAATCGGTCTTTCTCAAACTACAATTAAAAACAAAAACTAAAAAAAAAAATTTCTTTAAAATCTAGATGTTCTTTATCCCGTCTAATTTCTTCCAGCTACCCTTAATATTCAATGGGCCACCTAAAATCTGCTCAAACATTGTATGTCAGTCCTGCAAATTCTGAGAAACCTTCATGAAAGCAGAAAGTTGATTGGAAACAAATTTTACTGTCTTAAATACAGACGCAGACTGTCTTAAAAAGAACTAACATTTATTTAATGCGTTCTACATGCCGGGCCCTGCATTACCTACTTTCTTCACAATATCTACAAGATGAAGAGCATGAGGTTTTTGGAAAACTGACATCAGAGAGTTAGCAAAGGAACAAATCTGAGATTCAAATTGCCTAGCTTCAGAACTCTGCTCTTTCCACTGTATTACACCAACTCTAGCAACAGGTAGACATGTTCTACCCCTGCCAACTGATAGGCTTCTCAGCAGGTCCTGCCCATCCAGCTTGTCCTCCTCCTCAGAAAATGTGATGTCTGGAAAAGCCTAGTTCCAGTTTTTTTTCCAGCTGTGGCTCATCCCCATCCTTTATTCCTGGCAGAGTTGAGCCCTGTTTTCAATTTTTCTGATTGCTCTCAAAATGATTCTCCAGAATCAAGTCAAGTTTTCTATCAAACACTAGGATATGTCTTCTCTGCATTTCTAGTGTTGTTTCCCATCTACTCCATTTAATCTAGACCCACTAGGTACTTTCATAGTCAACGGACTGAATTTCTCACACTGTCTTGAATCAATTTAAACCTTGAGGGATGGAGTTCCCGATTTGACCTTGATTTTTTTCATTTACCTCCAACAAGTTCCTTTTACTTAGGCTATGGACCAAGTGCTGTGCCTGACATGCATGCTCAGTTGCTTAAGTCATGTCCAACTCTTTGTGACCCTATGGACTGTAGCCCGCCAGGCTTCTCCGTCCATGGGATTCTCCAGGCAAGAATACTGGAGTGGGTAGTTGTGCCCTTCCCCAGGGGATCTTCCCTACCCAGGGATCAAACCAACATCTCTTATGTCTCCTGCACTGGCAGGAAGGTTCTTTACCACTAGCACCACCTGGACAGCCCAGACCAAAGTGCTACCAGAATACCAAATCAATAGACCACCACTGCCCTAAACTCTATTCAAGAAGCAGTTCTTTTTTTTTTTTTTTTAATACATTGAAGGAAAAGATCCTTAAAGCAAAAATAGCATTTTTAACAACAGTAAGTGGGAGTTACATTATTTCACCCATTACAAAGGACTTACACATTCACTGTTCATTTTAGGGCAGTGAATACATGTATTATCCTGTCATTATGAAAAAGTAAAATAGAGATCCTAAATATTAAATGATTTACCTGATGTCACAGAGCTAGTGGGTGGAGCTGGGTCTCAAATCTAGGCTTTATCTGCTAAGTCACTTCAGTCGTGTCCGACTCCGTACAACCCCATAGACAGCAGCCCACCAGGCTCTCCGGTCCCTGGGATTCCCCAGGCAAGAATGCTGGAGTGGGTTGCCATTTCCTTCTCCAATGCATGAAAGTGAAACATGAAAGTGAAGTCGCTCAGTCGTGTCCAACTCTTAGCGACCCCATGGACTACAGCCTTCCAGGCTCCTCCGTCCATGGGATTTTCCAGGCAAGAGTACTGGAGTGGGTTGCCATAGGCTTTATCTAGGCTTTTTTAAATTCCAAACCCCATCTTTCTGAGAAGTAGCAGCATTTATGACAAATATAATAATAAACCATTTAGTAAAATTCACTAAAACGTATCAGTGAAACAGATAATGTAACTTTAATGAGTTTTTAAAATCAGATACAAAAAGTTGGAAAAAATTTCATGGTAGGAAAAAATATTATTAATTTTTCTCTGTAATGCAAGTCAACAATATCAGTGTTTTTGAAAAGCTCTGAATGTTTCTTGACAGTATAGGAATTGGTTTGTCTAAATTGACAATGATACATGATTGAAGCTGTATTATTTACAGACATAGGGGGCTAGAAATACTTATTCAAAATGTGTTAGATCTAGCACATTTTATTTCACTGACTTGCAATTCTTTGTTCATGTATTTCTTCAACAATAGGGTCCACAGCATCAGATTTCTCTCTGAAGAAACTTATAGTAGAAAATATAACTAACACTATAAGGCTATAAATAGAACTAAATGAGTGGTTATGAAAAATAGCTGTTAGTAGAATTCAGATAAAAGAAGAGTTGCAGTGATTTGGAGCAGGGGTCAAAAAACTACCACCCATGGGCCAAATCTGGCCAATCACCTGTTTTGTAAATAAAATTTTATTGGAATATAGCCACATTCATCCATTTATATATTTTTATGGTCTCTTTTCTGTTAGATGAGCAGAACTGAGCCATTGTAACAGAGACTTGATTAAGTACACAGCACCTAAAATATTTATTACATTTTGTATTTTCCAGAATAAGTTTGCTGGCTACTGACAGTGTATTTGTTACACAAGGTTTTATGAGTGTAGAAGAGTTGGGCCTATGTCACTGGTAAAAATGGGGGAAGGGTTGAAAGGAGTGAATTCAGGCAGAGAACCTAAAAATAGCAGAGGCATATTTGTAAGATATGCTTAGGAATGGTCAAGGGACAGTAAAAAGTATGACTTGGTTCAAATACAGGACTGATGCTGGGAACTGAAGGGGTATACATTTGAAAGGCTGACACAATTCCAGGGCATTTGGGGCCAGGCTAATTCATTTGAAGTTTTCCTAAAGAATTTCACTGGTGATCCACTGAAGGTATAAATCTCAGTGCCCTCATAACCCAGTTCAGAATAGAGTCAAAGAGGAGAAGAGAAAGGAAGGAAGTAGGGAGGGGGGATGGGAAGGACAAGGAGAAGTAGAAAGGGAAAAAGCAGCAAACAAACCAATCGTATTTCTGGTACTTTTTAATATTAACGGGGATGCGGTTTGTAATGAAACCAACACTTTCAAAACTCCTCTTTCTTTTCTCATTCTTATCTTAACTTCCATGCTTGCTGTGCTTAGCTGTTAACTCGTGTCCAACTCTTTGTGACCCCATGGACTGTAGCCCGCCAGGCTACTCTGTCCATGGGATTCTCGGGCAAGAATGCTGGAGTGGGCTGCCGTAATGCCCATAGTTTCTCTCTATCCCTAGTCTTTCACCTTCTGTTTCTTCACCAACTCACACAACACTTGTTATTTTCTTCCCTCCCACTTTCCTAGTTCCCCCTCCCACTTTCGTACTTTTATTTCTCCTTCTACCTTTTCCCATTTTCTACATCCCTCCTCTATCAATCCATCATTTCTCCTTTATGCAATCTTGAAGTCCTCCAGGAAAGACTGGACTCTCATTACAGCAGGGGCTTATAATGTTTTTTGTGCCATCAACTGGTGGGCAGTCCGGTGAAGCCTGTGGACCTCTCTCAGAACAATGCTTCTAAATGCCTAAAACAGAATATACTAGACTATAAAGGAAACCAAATAGACTGAAATGTAGTGAATAAAACGTGATATTAAATAATTATGTTGTGGTATATGTCTTTTGGGCTTTGCACTAGTGGTAAAGAACCCACCTGCCAATACAGGGGACACAAGAGATGCAAGGTTGGTCTGTGGGGTCAGGAAGATCCCCTGAAGGAGGGCATGGCAACCCACTCCAGTATTCTTGCCTGGAGAATCCCATGAATAGAGGAGCCTGGTGGGCTACAGTCCACAGGGTCGTGCAAAGTAGGACACAACTGAAGCGACTTGGCACACGGGTTTCCCTGATGGCTCAGTGAAAAGAATCTGCCTGCCAATGCAGGAGATATGGGTTCAACCTCTGGGTCAGGAAGATCTCCTGGAAAAGGGAATGGCAGCCCACTCCAGTATTCCTACCTAGGAAATCCCATGGACAGAGAAGCCTGGTGGGCTACAGTCCATGGGGTTACAAAAGTTTTGGACATGATTTAGTGCTTAAACAACAACATATATGTCTTTTATCTATTCATTAAATAACAAGATCTGATGATAAAATTAACAGCTGCTATAATTAAAAATAGTGATCAGTGTAAATGACATTTTGAGATAGCTATAATTAAATATATATATATATAAAATACATGTGTATATATAAATATGTACTTGTATATGTAAATATATTTCTATTGTGGAAAAGCTTCAGGTGTCACTAACATTACCTTCATTTGTTGCCACTTAAATTCATAACTGAAAATATTTAATTTAATTTAGTGGTCAGTGAAAAGAAAGATGGAGTTTTTAGCACCCTCCTTAGATAATCTCCTGAAATCTGATTCGAAAACTCCTTCCCTAGAGGATGAATGAGAAGGCACTAAACAAGCAAAGACAAAAGTCCTTTCAATAGGTAGGATAAATGGAAGAAAGCTAGGAAGTCTCACATGAGAATACTTTTTTTAACCACTAAATTTTTTAAGTAAGAAGGAAAATTATAGCAATGGAGCTTTTATAAACATTTATTTGACAGCATTCAAAGTTGGGAAAAGGTGATTTAAATAAACTAGTCAGAATACTTTATAACAGTCAATGCACAAGCTAAACAACATCACTTACATTATATTTGGAAACAATAGGAAAGATCTTACCTGAATTCAGAAAACACTTCATTTATTTAACTGCCACATTTAAATCAGGGATTCTTACTTAGTAGCTAAGTTGTGTCCAACACTTTTGTGACCCCATGGACTGTAGTCTGCCAGGTTCCTCTGTCCATGGAACTTCCCAGGCAAGAATATTGGAGTGTGTAGCCATTCCTTTCTCCAGGAGATCGTCCCAACACAGGATCAAATTTGGGTCACCAGAATTGTAGGCAGATTCTTTACAGTCTGAGCCACCAGTGAATCAGGGGTAGATGACAATTAAGCAAATGTTTCCCCAAACTGAGTATTTAGTTTCACAAAGTAGTTTATTCCCCAACTCAGCTACACTTAAAAACACATACACACATTCAGAGCATGTACAACTAGAGAAAGTAGCAAAGTTGTTGGAAATCCAGTGCATTCAAATTGTTCAACAGGAAATTGCTATATTCTCCAGAAAGACAGGCATTTTGAACAATGATTTATCTGTATGTCACACAATAAAAGTTAGAGTTGTCGTTTAAATTCTCACTCTGCCACTTGTTAACTGTGGCAAATTCCTTTAAGCGTCAGTGGTTTTCATCTTGAAAGTTAGAACAACGCTAATGCTCTCTAGCCCAGAGGGCTACAGAGAGAATAATTACTCCATACATGCAAAAGCACTAATCATGGTATTGGATGCATTGCAAATACTCAATATGTGTTGATTGTATTTCAAAATGAGAGTGTACTGCTAGATCCACAAATTAAGATACTATCATTTAAAATCATCTTCAAATGAAAGGTCTCCAATGTACCCCTTTCTTCTTGACTAAATCATGTGTTTGCTGTCCTAGAAAGAAAGCTATAATTTAGCTCTCCATACAATTTCCTTGATCCTGAGGCAACACTGAGGCTATAACACTTAAACATTCAAAGCATTAGAAAGTTGAGTATCTAAATAGGTACTTTGAAAGAATTTTGATTACATTGTATACTCCCATCTTACTGCCTTGGTACAAAATAATTATACTCTTTTGAACACAAGGTTTCAGTGTACCAACCCAGATTTCTGAAGTTGTGCAGCCTCAGGGCAGATGGAGAAAATGTTATGAAATTCAGCTCTACCTTGTTCTCTTGATAACAACAACAACAAAAAAAAGCAGTTAAAATAATGGGAATTAAAATCCTATGGGCTGGCTGGTAATGTGGCACAGAGGGGGACAGTGGGTATACCTGAAAGCTATAAGTCTACTTAAACCTGCATTAGGTTTTATCTAAAAAACAAGCAAGCAAATAGTAGCTTTTATACTTGCGTTCTTGGAAACAAAATTAAGTGCTTTCCTATGAGGATGTATATTTGTGTGTGCATGCTAAGTCACTTCAGTTGTGTCCAACTCTTTGTGAATCTATGGACTGTAGCCAGCCAGGCTTCTTTGTCCATGGGATTCTCCATGCAAGAATATTGGAATGGGTTGTCATGCTCTCCTCCAGGGGATCTTCCTGACCCAGGAATCAAACCTGGGTCTCCTGCATTGCAGGTGAATTCTTTACTGCTGAGCCACCAGGGAAGCCCCAAGGATGGACATATTAGTATGCAAGATTCCTTCTAGTGAAGATGTATTTTAACAAAGTAATCCTTTGAAAATGATATCTACATTTTGTCCTAAGAGAAAATGTTAGTATGGCTCCCTTGACTTGCCTGAAACATTTTGAGCCAACCTCGTGTTCAGGTTGGTCTCTCTGTATCTTTCCTCAATCCGGCTAAGTGTCATTTAACCTTCCCGATTTTATAAACCATCAGCACTCTTCCTGTCCATCACTTCAACTGCACAAGACTGGACCATAAAATTGAAAATTTAAGCCAAGCTGAGAGAAAAATTGTGATTCGTCCTGGCCCTCTCCTAGACATTAGGTTTATCCTCTGGTCTCTTACTCAGTTTGCCCGAGAGGCCTCCAAGCCATAGTTGGTTATTTATGTGACCCCTTTCTCGCTAAAACCACATCAAATCTTCTCTGATTTTACCTTTTTTCTGTCCCTCTGTTTACTAAGGTAGATTAAAGGTTGCTCTTGACTAAGACCTCATAACCAAAGATTCATCACTTTCTGCATCTTCCTTATGGCTTGCATTTTAACAGAACCTTAATGTTCTGTCTGTAGCCCACACACTGATAGAGAAACATTACTTTTTCTTCTACTTCCAAAAGTTTGCATAATTTCAGGATCTATGTGTGGGAGCTGTATAACCACACTGCTACAAGATGAAATGCAATGGCAATTTTTGCAGTTCTGCTGTGATGTAGAAGCACAGCACTGTAAAACTAGAGAAACAGGATCTCAAAGAAGGTGTAATATAGAGGTCACAAATTCAAATGCATATGTAGTCCAGGTAGGTAAACTGCTATATTTTGTGACCACATGTAAGACAACAGAGTAGTGAATTGACTTTAGTCATTGAAAACAATTAAATACTGAGCTATGCAAAACTTCCCTGGTGGTTCAAGGCTGAGATTCTGTGTTCCCCATGCAGAGGGTCCAGGTTCAATCCCTGGTCAAGGAACTAGATACACCCATTTGAATGCAAAGTTCCAAAGAATAGCAAGGAGAGATAAGAAAGCCTTCCTCAGTGATCAGTCCAAAGAAATTGAGGAAAACAATAGAATGGGAAAGACAAGAGATCTCCTCAAGAAAATTAGAGATACCAAGCGAACATTTCATGCAAAGATGGGCACAATAAAGGACAGAAATGAAATGGACCTAACAGAAGCAGCAGATATTAAGAAGAGGTGGCAAGAATACACAAAGAACTATACACAGAAGATCTTCATGACCCAAATAACCATAATGGTGCAATCACTCACCTAGAGCCAGACATTCTGGAATGTGAAGTCAAGTGGGCCTTAGGAAGCATCACTATGAATAAAGCTAGTGGAGGTGATGGAATTCCAATTGAGCTATCTCAAATCCTAAAAGATGATGCTGTGAAAGTGCTGCACTCAACATGCCAGGAAATTTGGAAAACTCAGCAGTGGCACAGGACTGGAAAAGGTCAGTTTTCATTTCAACCCCAAAGAAAGACAATGCCAAAGAATGTTCACACTACCACACAATTGCACTCATCTCACAAAGGAGTACGTCAAGGGTGTATATTGTCACCCTGTTTATTTAACTTATATGCAGAGTACATCATGAGAAACGCTGGACTGGAAGAAGCACAAGCTGGAATCAAGATTGCTGGGAGAAATATCAATCACCTCAGATATGCAGATGACACCACCCTTATGGCAGAAAGTGATGAGGAACTAAAAAGCCTCTTGATGAAAGTGAAAGAAGAGAGTGAAAAAGTTGGCTTAAAGCTCAACATTCAGAAAACAAAGATCATGGCATCCGGTCCCATCACTTCATGGGAAATAGATGGGGAAACAGTGGAAACAGTGTCAGACTTTATTTTTTGGGGCTCCCAAAATCACTGCAGATGGTGATTGCAGCCATGAAATTAAAAGACGCTTACTCCTTGGAAGGAAAGTTATGACCAACCTTGATAGCATATTCAAAAGCAGAGACATTACTTTGCCAACAAAGGTTCGTCTAGTCAAGGCTATGGTTTTTCCTGTGGTCATGTATGGATGTGAGAGTTGGACTGTGAAGAAGGCTGAGCATGAAAGAATTGATGTTTTTGAAGTGTGGTGTTGGAGAAGACTCTTGAGAGTCCCTTGGACTGCAAGGAGATCCAACCAGTCCATTCTGAAGGAGATCAGCCCTGGGATTTCTTTGGAGGGAATGATGCTAAAGCTGAAACTCCAGTACTTTGGCCACCTCATGCGAAGAGTTGACTCATTGGAAAAGACTCTGATGCTGGGAGGGATTGGGGGCAGGAGGAGAAGGGGATGACAGAGGATGAGATGGCTGGATGGCATCACTGACTCGATGGACGTGAGTCTGGGTGAACTCTGGGAGTTGGTGTTGTAGAGGGAGGCCTGGCATGCTGCGATTCATGGGGTCACAGAGAGTCGGACACGACTGAATGACTGAACTAAACTGAACTGAACACATGCTAACAAAACAACGTTCAAAATTCTTCAAGCGAGGCCTCAACAGTATGAGAACCATGAACTGCTAGATGTTCAAGCTGGATTTAGAAAAGTCAGAGGAACCAGAGATCAAATTGCCAACATCCTCCAGATCATTGAAAAAGCAAGAAAGTTCCAGAAAACATCTACTTCTGCTTTAGTGACTATGTCAAAGTCTTTGACTGTGTGGACCACAACAAACTGTGGAAAATTCTTAAAGATATGGGAATACCAGGCCACCTTATCTGCCTTCTGAGAAATCTGTATGCAGGTCAAGAAGCAATAGTTAGAACTGGACATGGAAAAATGGACTGGATCCAAATTGGGAAAGGAGTACATCAAGGCTGTATATTGTCACCCTGCTTATTTAAATTATATGCAGAGTACATCATGTGAAATGCTGGGCTGGATGAAGCCCAAGTTGAAATCAAGAATGCCGGGAGAAATATCAATAACCTCAGATATGCAGATGATACCAACCTTATGGCAGTAAGTGAAGAAGAACTAAAGAGCCTCTTGATGAAATTGAAAGAGGAGAGTGAAAAAAGCTGGCTTAAAACTCAACATTCAAAAAACTAAGATCTTGGCATCTAGTTCCATCACTTCATGGCAAATAGATGGGGAAACAATGGAAACAATGACAGATTTTACTTTCTTGGGCTCCAAAATCACTGCAGATGGAGACTACAGCCATGAAATTAAAAGTTGCTTGCTCTTTGGAAGAAAAGCTATGACCAACCTAGACAGCATATTAAAAAGCAGAGACATTACTTTGCCAACAAAGTTCCGTCTAGTCAAAGCTATGGTTTTTCCAATAGTCATGTATGTATGTGAGAGTTGGACCATAGTGAAAGCTAAGCGCTGAAGAACTGATGCTTTTGAACTGCAGTGTTGAAGAAGACTCTTGAGAGTCCCTGGGACTAAATGAGATCCAACCAGTCCATCCTAAAGGAAATCAGTCTTGAGTGTTCATTGGAAGGACTGATGCTGAAGCTGAAACTCCAATACTTTGGCCACCTGATGCGAAGAATTGATTCATCTTAAAAGACCCTGATGCTGGGAAAGATTGAAGGCAGGGGAAAAGGGGATGACAGAGGATGAGATGGTTGGATGGCATTACCAACTCGATGGATATGAGGTTGAGCAAGCTCCAGGAGTTGGTGATGGACAGGGAGGCCTGGCGTGCTGCAGTCCATGGGGTTGCAAAGAGTCAGACACGACTGAGCAACTGAACTGAACTGAACTGTGCAGCGCAAACAAATCCTTTAAGTGAGCCAGATTCTACCTTTAGCTCATACCAGTTTTATCATCCATAACTGGTCAAATGGACCTTGTCTTACCCATTAAATGCTCACTAAAGAATATATTCTCTCTATTATTTTTTAAATAACAAAGTGCTGATATTACCTTTTCTGCTTTCCACACTTAATATCCATTCCAAAGAATATTTTGATAGGTTTGTTTTTTTTTTCCCTAAAACACATCTCTAACATAATTATTTCATGTTTAAAGACATAATTACAGTAAAAACTGTGATCACTTTGCATTTTGGTCTACCACCAAAACCTCCTATCTGGTATCTCTACCTTTATCAATCTATTGAGCACACTACCACGGAAACAACCTTCCTTAAATATATTATAATAATATTGTTTCTCTGCCTAAAAGCCAGCAAGGGGTTCAATCACTCTAAATTCTTGATCACTATAAGAAAGCTTCTTATTAGCACATTTATCCTTTCTCCATTAAACTTCATCATCTCTTAGTCCCATTTGAACTCATCTTTTGTGTCAAACAAATTTGCTTATTACCAATCGCTGCCAAAGCAACCACTCAGTGGTAATTATGGTATGCCCACTGATGTTGTCATAAAGGAAAATGTTCAGAACATTTCCATTCCTAGTACAGCATGGAAAGTTCAATTTGCCTAGTCACTAATGTTTTTGCTGCAAGTGCCTTATGCTTCCTTAGAAAGGGAGTACTTGCACTTTTCAGAACTACTGGGTCATTGGCCTCTCCTTTGGAGCCATCTTTGTTGCTGCTCCAATCTTACACGTGAAGGTGTGTTCAGTCATGTCTGACTCTTTGTGACCCCATGGACTGTTGCCTGCCAGACTCCTCTGTCCATGGGATTTCCCAGGCCAAGAATACTGGAATGGGTTACCATTTCCTACACCAGAGGCTCTTCTCCACCTAGGGATTGAATCCTCCTCTCTAGTGTATGCTGCAATGGCAGGCAGATTCTTTACCACTGAGCCACCACTGAGCCACTGGAATTGGGAAGCCCAACTCCAATCTTACAGTCACCCTTTTAGTAAATGGTAAATGTTTCCTTTAAAATGCCAATGCTTGTGTATATGTGGCAAAATTAACCTTCCCTAAAGCAAATGTGGCAGAATCTCTGGTGCAAAGTGCAGCATGACCAGAAACAAATGGAACAGGAGCAAGGAAATCTGTCCCAGAGAGTCCAGAAACACTATTTACTGGCAATTCTGTCTAAATCTGCTTTATTTGAATCTGAATCATAAGAGATCTTGATAGTAAGTAATTACTTCCTTTGAGATCAATGTAACTAAGGGAAATAGCCTTGGCTTTGAACTACAGAACCAAATTAAAAGCAAACTTGTTTTACAGATAAGTGGCCTAAAGGCAGAGGTAAGATAAATAACTAATGGGCCATTGATGGAGAAAGAAGGTTTACAATTGGCACCCCTTAAGGCTCTTATGCCAAACATTCAACACCATCAGGCAGGAAAGGAACTCTAAATTTTGGGAACTAAAAACTGCCTGAATATAATTTGAACAGAGATTAAATGCTGTTTAAAAAAAAAAAAAAGCCCCTACTAAACTATTTTAAGAGGACCTTAGGGATCATCCAACTCATTCCCTCTCTGATCCCCTTGACTCAGTTTTCACTCACACCAACATGAAAGAACCTAATATTCTCTTATTTATTTCCCTAAAAGAGTCTCATTTTAGCAAACCACCCCACCGCGCCCCTCCCCCCCCCAAAAAAACAATAAGCTTCAGGAAAAAGATATTTCCCAGCTAGCAAGCTGGTAAGGCCATAATGCAAATCTTGGTCTGTTGAGCTCCAGAGCCAAGGCTCTGTTGTTGTTAGTTCTGAATATATTAACTGCTATGGTTTAGAGACTGGTGCACAAGTGTGAATACAGGGGCCTTTCCCATCACCACCACCTCTCTGGGTTTGCACCGTCGCTTGAATTCAAGATGGTCATCAGAGGATGTCCCAGTGGTGTTCATGGGGTAAGTCAGATGTGGGTAGAGGAAAGGTTTCCGATTCTAATGGGCTTGGCCTTTCTTAGATGTCACTGTTCAAGGTGCAGGTTACTGACAAAGGAAAGTGTGGGCCAAAGGTGAAGATAATTTGAACTACTGCTGGATATGTTGGATTTGCTCAGATGATGCTTCACGTCTGCAGAGGATGATTCCATTCACACACAACCCCCAGGTGCTCAGTTCTGCCCACATGGCCCTTTCAGGTCCAGCCACTCTCTATGCCATTGTTATTCTAAGCATGCAACTTCGGTATCACCTGGGTATTTAGTGGAAATGCAGAATTTCTGACTCCACTTCATACCTACTGCATCAGAGTCTGCAGTCTAACCAGATCTCCAGGGTATCTTTATGTCAGAGTTAGAAGTACTCCAGTAGGTTATTTCTATACCAAGCTTAAGACAGAAGAAATCTTTGTGAGGCTTTCTGTGGCCTTGTCTGCCTCAATTTTTCCACCTTCTAATTGCCTCCTTGGAAATCTTCCTGGTAAACAGAACCCAGGGTTCTGTTCCTTGGGAACAATCCACTCCTCTACACTCATCCCCTGTTCATCTGTCTCTCTTCACAAGTCCCGGGGATTATTTTCCTAGCCTTCCTAGCCTTGGACCCTGCCCTCCTCCCACTGTTTGTCCCAGTCATTTTATCTATCCTCACTTAGGTCCAGCAAGGGCGTAAATGCTTTGGGAATAGCAGAACCTGACAGACTAGGAACCTATTTCCGGTATCTACCCTGCCTGCCCTCATTCCTGAGCTGAGGCAATTAAATGGAACCAACTCTGCTGGAATTAGGTCAAATGAAAGGAGTAAATGGAGGTGGAGTGGGGAAGGTTAGGATATGGGAGGAGAAGGTGTTGATTAGTTTACGAAAAAAGTAATCTATCACACTTACATGTGATGCTTTTGTATGAAGTGTATTCTCAGTAGTGTGTTTCTGTCCATAGATTCCTGGAAACAAAGCTCTATTTCTTCTTTCCACCTTGAATCCAAACAGACATTAGAAATATTTCCAAATAATTATGATTATCTTCAATCTCTGGCTTGAGATAATTCAGCCAGAAAATGAGCCCATGTCCTTACATTCATGGGGAGGCCGTCCAGCCTAGCATTTAGTAAGTGGGTACTGATCTCTGACTCTACTACTCACTAGCTGAGTGGTTCTGGGTAAGTCCCTTAGTATCGCTGACCTTTAACTTCTTGTGAATGAGGATAATAACATTATACTGACTTCAGAGAGTTTTTACAGGATTAAATGAGAAACTGCAGATAAATGTTAATACATTATCTGGCCTATGGCATGCCTAATAAAATTGATATTCTCTTATTATTTCAGAATTACTATCCATGAAATGTTAATATTCACTCATGGCAACTGGAAAATGATGAAGGTTTGAATCTACACTCCTAGTATTAAAAATTATTATATAAAAATTTTAGTTGGAACCAAGGTCATCATAATACTAATAATATATTTATTGAGCATTAACTACATGCCACCTTCTCATATATGGTCATGAAGAATCCTGACAACTCTTTTGAGGCAGTTACTATTTTCACCTTCCTTTCTCACAAATCTGTTTCCTCTTTCCCTGGCACATAGCTGCAGATTGGGTAAACAGCCTAGACGTGGCCGTGTAACTGAGTAGAGTGGAACGTGTGAGGCCAGAATTATGCTACTTCCGGGCTTGGTCCACTAGCCCCACCTTGTTCCATCCCTCTGCTCTTCCTTCCTTTGTGGCAACCTTGAAAACTGCATGTTAAAGATGGAGGATCTACAAGAGGGAAGGATCCTGGCTTCTGTACCGCCTCTTAGAGAAAAGCCACCAGCTGTTCAAGAAGAACCATTTTGGATTTTATGTAAGTAAGAAATACATTTCTATTATGCTTCATTTCTGGCATGTATTTGTTACAGCAGCTAATCTCATCTTAACTGATTTACTTAGTCTACCTAAGATGACAGAGCATATAATTAGGGATTGGAATTCTAGGCCAGTGGAACCCTAAAGCCCGCACTTTCATTCATTATACTACACCGGCATCAAGCTTCACTTGAGAGCCAAAGAGTGGTTCCTTTTAGCTGCCTACCAAGTTATGCCAAATAGTAAACGCTGCTGCTGCTGCTGCTAAGTCGCTTCAGTTGTGTCCGACTCTGTGCGACCCCATAGACAGCAGCCCAACAGGCTCCCCCGTCCCTGGGATTCTCCAGGCAAGAACACTGGAGTGGGTTGCCATTTCCTTCTCCAACGCATGAAAGTGAAAAGTGAAAGTGAAGTCCCTCTGTCGTGTCTGATTTTTAGCGACCCCATAGACTGAAGCCTACCAGGCTCCTCCGTCCATGGGATTTTCCAAGCAGGAGTACTGGAGTGGGGTGCCATTGCCTTCTCCGAGTAAATGCTAGAAGGAGACAAATCTGAAATTAGAAACATCTCAACTGGGTTGTTTTCAGAAGCCAGTGCATGAATCTGCTGATTCATGGGCCCTAGGAATTTCCTACAGCCGTCATCAGATGGTTTCAAACAAGGCAAACTTATCAATAAGGAAAACAATTTTGCCTCAAGAACCCATCACTGATATCTGAAATCTGCTGTCAGTTTTACTTCTCTCTCTGTGGGGTACTGAACCAGTGACTTGTATGTTTGGAGCCTCTAACGAGGCTGGTAACGGTCTTATAAATTCTCCACGGAGCTCTCACACCTCTAATTGAGAATCAGACACGAGACTGGCCAGAGGCCAGGGAATATTCTCAAAGTGCGTGCTCATGGTGGCAACTGTTTACTCAAAAGGCTCAAGGAAAGGTCTCCCTGCCAGGGCTCTAAAGAATTAGGGCAAGCAGGGCTCGACTTGGTGGGACGAAAGCCCTACAGTGAAGTAGAAAAACAGCACTTATGATAACAATAAACACTCGCAGGGCACATGCAGATAACAGGGCGCTTTCAAGTGCGGTCTCAGTATCAATAGCCGTTGAGACAATCGCGCTTCGTTGTGGAGATTAAATCAATGAAGCTAAGAGACTTGCCAAGAACATAATAAAATAAGGTATAAACATTGGCCTTCTAACTGCAAGTCCATCATGAAACTCTCCCAGCTCTCTCTATCTAAGTTCTCAAAGATCCTAGTAAGGTCACTGCAGTGAAAATCAATGGGGCTGATTCTCACATTCTTTCAAATGAGGGAAGCTGACCTATAAGCCAAACAATACGGCCTGTGAGTGAGGGTCTGTTTCAGCACCATCCCTGCCCTCATTCCTGTCCACACAGGGCCTGGCCTCTGCCTGGCTTGGGGCCCTTCAGATCTGCCAGGAGCTACTTAGTCTTAACAATTCTGCAGCTTAGGCAGCAGACAGTACAAGTGGTGTATTAATTTTTTGACCTCCAAAATCAGGAAGCAGAACACTCTCATGAAGGCAGGGTCTGAGCTTCTCCTTTCTACTTAGGCTTCAACTTGGTTAAAGCCAAGGGAAAGAACCTTAGCAGAAGGCAACAAACCATCTTGGTTTGTTCTGCTTGGCAACCCTCTCTCAAGGCAGAGCTCAAGAATATTTACACATGCAAAGGGGAAGCATCACGTTTATTGTGTTCAAAAGGCTCGTTGCCATCAGGTCTGTCTCCTCAGTGCTGAGCTGCAAATCGGTGTTCCCACCTTACCACAGTATATGGTTTAAAAAAAAAAAAAAAACTGAAGATGAGCTAAAAATACCTGAGCCAAGTTCAGCACTTCTGTAAGAAGGCTGAGCACACCGGTGACACCCATGGTAAAGACAGCGCCAACATTATACACAGCAAGTCACATCCTGATGAGTTAATTGCCCCCAACTGAATGTTAAGTGCAGTGGAGGAGAAGGGTATGTTAATACATGAAACTTAACTTTTTCACACAGGAAATAAAACCCCAAATGGAGATTTAACATCTTATGAAAACTTGCGCAAAGATAACTTTTAAGGAGAAAAAGAGCTGTTCAGATTTGTAGATGAAGCTATCTCATGAATAAAATATCCTCATACTTCATCAGTTTTCAAAGAAAAAATAAAACTATTTAGCACACTTCTGTGTCCTTCCCACTCAGCACATATCAATGGAAAGAGTAGGTGCCCTAGAATTGAAGATCTGAATTTTAAGTCCCTCTGCGCCGCTCTAACAGGTTATGCAGTGATGACCGAGTGGATGAACTTCTCCGTCTTGGTTTCCATATATATATAACATTGGGGTGATGCTTATTTCTCCCAGGCTGTTTTGAAAAGTAAATGAAGTGACACAAACCCAAAGGCACAGTGCCTGCAGTAGCACCTAGCACATGATAGACGCTCAGTAATTATCAATTCTCCCTTTACTCTGCACTACAAAGGGCAGAATGAAGAAATGAGGAGAAGAAGGAAAACAGCAAATGGGGACCCCCGAACGTAGGATAGAGGGGCACTGTGTAATCTGGCCAAAGGGGGATCAGAAATATTCATTATGGCATCCAAAATACTGACACAGGAAACAAGAGCAAACTAGAGAAAGTGTTTCTTTTCATCAAAGTTTCTTGCAAAAAAGGAAAATATTGTAGAATTCATTCTATTTTTTCATTGGTTGAATTCTGCAGCCCCCTGAAGTGACCTCAAGTTACAGCTAAAGGCAGGAAAAACTACGTGGCTATGAAACAGTCAGATATGAATTACCTTGATGAAATAAGTGTTTATGTCTCTGAAAAAATTAGTAGATATACAATACCAACATTTAAATCAGTGATAACAGAAACATTGAAAACTCTTACCTCAACTGTCGTTGCTCAGAAAAACACATCTTGGTTGGCTTTTTGGTCACGCACTAGTGTCCTGCAGCTCTGCAGGTACTAACACACGCAGAGGAAACTCAAGTGCTGGGCATACTTAATGAAGGGACTGGACATAATCGGGGCATTGCTGAAGGCTAAAGGAGAGCAGATGGAGAGACCACAATGAGGAGAAAAGGGGGAGATACCAAGTAATGTCTGTGGAGAACACAGTGGTCAGAGAAAATCTTCTAGAGGTGATGTTGGCTGAGGGATTCTTAGGATGTGGGATGTCTTATATTACATGTGAAGTCTTGTGCTGGTGTGCACAGTAATTCTCCTTGATTGTTTGCAACCTTTAGAAAAGGTCTGTTCCACCCATTGGCTTCTGATAGTGGTGCTATACAGAAATAATTAGCAGAGCACAGAGCTCCATTTTACAATTGGGTTTCCTTGGCAGGGGGCGGGCAGGGGTGGGCAGGAAAGGCAGTCCAAGCAGAAAGACAAAGAAATATAGGAAGGAAAACACATCTCTAGAGGAAACTGGAACCTGGAGCAAGCAGCGACTAGGAGAAAAAGGTGTCCCCTGAGAACTGAATTCTTGCCAACTACGGGCTAGGAACCTATGTCAGGGTATCCAATGCCATCCCTAGGTTCAGGTTTGGCCAGAAGGGCTCACAGGACTCAGCAGCATCCAAGTTCCCAGATGCCAGGCAAGGGCCATCCTCATAAATAGGCTTTCCTAAGGACACCAGTCTTGGGTCTGCTGTGTTAACTCTTTTCTGCACAGAGCTCAAGGTGGTTTTTAAAATCTTTTCGGAGAAGGATGACCCTCACATCCCCGAGGACTACAGAAGCCAAATGTCTCCTATTTGGGTTACACTAACAGTTTTATAGATGCTACCCTACAGGGTTACACTAACATTTTATAGCACTTTTTCTGTAATAGGCATTTTCGTATGTACATTACTTTATTTCATCTTTGCAACAATGCTGGGTAGGAAGCAATGTATGCTCACAGATGGGCAACCCGATGCTCATAGACGTTTGGTAACTTGCTGACAGCCTCACATGCAGGGTGTCATGGAACTGTGCTTCAAACTAGTTCTTTAGACTCTAAAGGCGGCACTCTTTCACTAGTTCACAACACCAGCACCACTTCTCAGCTTGTGGCAGCAATTCCAGTCCTCACCTCTAATCCACTCCCTCAGGAGATTTCTGGTTCCACATCTGTCTACATTCAGTAATGAGATTATGGCAGATTGTACCTCTCAAAAATGGTCACAACAATATTTCCAGCCCCATTTGCCCTTCTAGATGCTCGCGACTCTCCCATGGAGACGTGAAGCCTACTTTCCCGACTCTGAACCTGAATAAGCCCTTACGACAGACTCAACAATCACAGTGTGGCAGAAGTGATGCTGTCTGCTGGCGAGGCTAGACAGTGAAGGGTTATGCAGCCTCCTCCTGAAGCCTGCTCTCTTTCTCATCCTCTCTCCCTCTCTGTCTTTCTGGAAACATGCACCTGGTAGCCCAAGGAGATGAGCAAGATGGACAGCTAGCCTGAAGTAATCATGCTAGAAAAACATTAATGCATATATACATGGAGTTTAGAAAGACAGTAACGACCCCATGTGTTAGACAGCAAAAGAGACACAGATGTAAAGAACAGACTTTTGGACTCTGTGGGAGAAGGCCAGGGTGGGATGATTTGAGAGAATAGCATTGAAACATGTATATTACCATGTGTGAAATAGACAACCAGTGCAAGCTCAGTACATGAAGCAGGGTGCTCTGGGACAACCCAGAGGGATGGGGTGGGGAGAGAGGTGGAAAGGGGGTTCCATACGTGTACACCTGTGGCTGATTCATGTCGATGTATGGCAAAAACCACCACAATATTGTAAAATAATTAGTTTCCAATTTAAATTAATTAATTAATTTTTATTTAAAACCACATGAAAAGACCATGTGCAGATAGATACCCTAGGAGGCCCACCTCCAGTTGTTTGAAGCTTCCCAATCTGGGCACCTGAAATGCAGGGGAAGAGAACTTCTGCTGATCCCAACCCCTAGCCTTTGAGACACTCAGCTGATACCCAATGAGACAGAAACTAAAGATCTCCACCAAGCCCCTGTCCAAACAGCAGATCCTTGAGCAAAGTAAATGTTGTTGGTGTTATGCGTCAACAGGTAACTGAAACAGTGACAGTGATAGACAGACAACACATAAAGTACATATGTGTCTCATATATGTAATAAAAATTCGAAAATTAGATATATTTCTAAAAGAAGAAACTCAAGCTAATCTACATTAGCACATACAGTGGTTGAGATATTTTATATTTACATTGTCACTAATCTTTTCAACCTAAATTATCCCTAGTATAATGAACATTAATGCTGATTGGCAACACAATAGCAAACCTAAATTTTTTTAAATATGTGTAAATCTTGAACTTTTTTGCATTTAATAGGAAATCATTGGCTATTTTCAGACAATGAAATTATACTTAGAGTCTTATTAGCCCAATAATGATGTCCTGTCACCACAAAATTGGGCACATGATCTCATTTAAAGAAGGAGCTTACAATATTCTTGGCAGACATTAGCCCCTATGTCTTCATAAGTTAAAGAGGTGGGCTTCTTGGCAGGTGAGGCATTCACACACTTTGGAAAGCGGAGTCTGACCCCTGGAGGCTGAGAAGTGCTAGGACCACACCTTTCATCCGGCAGGAAACATGAAACAGACAGGCCAGGAATATAGGGCTGGAGCCAGCACCAGGAAAATAAACCCTCCTGACACCCAGGCTGGCAATACCTACCAGGTGAGCTAACTTGAGGGAGATTGGAGTAGAGGCAACTGCACATGAGGTGAGAGATGGAAATTATTCACTTGTCCTTACAAGCGACAAATGGCATTACAAGCGACAAACTCAAGATGATATAGCTGTTTCGCCTACACCTTCAGAGGTAGATTTCAAAGAGACCACACTGACAGGCTTAGATATAGCTTACCACTGCTCAACAGAGTGGTACTGAGGGTAGTTACACCAGGGGATAAAGCTCCAGAACACAGCCACGTACCTTGTCAGCTGGACACATATAACTACAACTAGTCCTGGGAAACAGGGGGAGAATCTATCTTGTTTCATATTCACATATGAGACTGCCCTGACTATTTACTTGGAGAGAAAGAATACAATCTCAAGACAACCTCGAAGCATGCACCAGCAGAGATGAGGCAAAGGGTGCTCTGAAAACACTTCTGTGGCCACATCTATAGAGAAGGAGACTTCAGGAGGCTTTTTACATTATACCCTGCTCCATACTTCGGCCAAGTTGTTTATTAAAATTAAGCTTTTAGAGAATTTCATTACCAGCAAAATTCAGGGTCAGACCTTGAATGGGAGATGCAAAGGAGGATGAACGTTAGAACAGAAAAGGGAATTTTAATTATGACAATTACAACTGCTCTTCACTTACCCTTGCCACGAGAAAATCTCAATGCTCACCTCCTGCAATAACTTATATCCTCTGAGAATTTATAACTCTGACAGAAGAGCCTGGCAGGCTACAGTCCACGGGGGTCGCAAGAGTCGGACACGACTTAGCGACTTTACTACTACTACTACTACTACTACTACTACTATACACAGAGAAATATTTTTGGTTTCTAGGGAGTTTTGAAAAAACACATCATGCTGTTTTACTAACCTGATCTTTTAATGAAACTTCAATATTTTTCCATACACAGAATTTTAAGATGGCCCCATATATTTCTACTACCTGGTATACATGTCCTATATAATAATCCCCTCCCCTGATGTCTGAACAGAACCTGTGAACATAATAGCTAGTCACTCCCATGATCATGCCACATTATACCAAGACTCAGTGAGAACAGGCTAGAGAGATTCGTCTACTGATTTTGAAAATGTAAGCTGTCATGTTTTGTGAAGGTGACATGACTGGGACCTAAGGGCAACTCTTAGAAACTGAGAGCAGCCTTTGGTCAAAAACTAGCAAGAAGGAGGAACCTTAGTCCTACAACCACAAGGAACTGAATTCAGCCAACAACCTGGATGAATTTGAAACATACCCTGCCCTCCAAATGAGAACATAGCCCTGCAGACACCTTGATTTCATTGTAGTGAGAGCCTCACCAGAGGACCTCCATCTATGTAGTGACAAAATTTCTGACCTACAGAAAATGTGAGATAATAAACAGGTATTATTTTGAGCCACTAATTTTGTGGTTATTGTTATATAGCAATTAAAAAAAACAAAAACAAAAAAAACTCATACACCTCTCCCTCTGCTGCCTGCACCAAGCTGTGTTTTCAAAGTAGTATCACATAACACTTACCACAATTGCATATATTTTATTATTAATATTTTTAAAGTTACACAATTTCTGGAGGGTTGGCACAGCCTCTGAATATTTCATCCTGTTTTCAATCCGCTCTGTGCTAGATGCCTATAACCTGATTCAGTATGTTTTCAGCTTTTCCCTGTTTCTACTTTGTGTGTCCATGGAAAGAAAATCAAGAACAAGAATGATATTTCTGTTCCTCAGAGCAGTAAAAAGTGTTGTTCATGCTTGACCAAGGGTGGACACGCTTCCTGCTCCATTTCCTGTGCCCTGTAATCCTCCATTACACAAACTCATACCCCTTTCTTACTTCACAGCTGTTTGTGGCTACAAGAATGGCCAAAACTCCTACTCATCCTGGCACTGGAAGTATTACTAGGAGGAGGCACTCCATCTCCACCTCCAGGTCTTCTCTCCAGGGCTTGGACTACTCCAACTACTAGCAAAAAAAAAACAAAGTATGATAAAGTCAGCTGTGGGTTAAATTTCCAGTAGCAGGAAAAATCCAAGATTATTGCCATTTGAAACCATGGTTGATGTCATAAAGCAACACAGAAGACAGTAAGTTAAAATGACCAAAAAAATTATTTAGAGCAAGCAAGACAACCCTTTATCTATCTATTTTAATCTATGATATATTCCCCCAGAATATCACAGAATGTGACCTATTTTGGAGATTGAATCACCAAGGTGATCTAGTTAAAATGAGATCATTAGGGTGGGCTCCAATCTAAAATGACTGGTATCCTTAAAAAGTGAAAATTTAGTCAGAGAGACAGACATGCATAGAGAAGAGAAAATGTAAAGAGACATAAAGAGAAGATAGCCATTTACAAGCCAGTTACAGACCTAGAACTCATCCTTCCCTCATAGCTTTCAGAAGGAACCCATCCTGCTGATGTCTTGATATTGGACTTCAAGCTTACAGAACTGTGAGACAATATATTTCCATCATTTAAGTCACTCAGTTTGTGGCACTTGGTTAAGGCAGCCCTGGCAAACTCATGCAGCCCCTAAACTTTGCTCTGCATTTTCTCTGTCTGATAAGTCACTGTATTCATTCTGCAGGTGAACACTTAGTCGCCATCTCCATTTCTCCCCCAAGTAGATCACAACTTTAGCCTTCACAGTACAAGAAATTTTATTCCTTCACTTAATGCTTTTTTAAAGTTCATTTCCTATCTATGCTATCAGTAATGGTTCTATAGCCCTATCACGGAGAAGGCAATGGCAATCCACTCCAGTACTCTTGCCTGGAAAATCCCATGGACAGAGGAGCCTGGTAGGCTGCAGTCCATGGGGTCGCTAAGAGTCAGACATGACTGAGCAATTTTACTTTCACTTTTCACTTTCATGCATTGGAGAAGGAAATGGAAACCCACTCCAGTGTTCTTGCCTGGAGAATCCCAGGGACGGGGGAGCCTGGTGGGCTGCCGTCTATGGGGTCGCACAGAGTCGGACACGACTGAAGCGACTTAGCAGCAGCAGCCCTATCACTAGACCTGCTCTAGAAACAAGCCCTGAGAACCCTTCTGCACTGTTGGTGGGCATGTAAATTGGTACCGCCACTGTGGAGAATAGTACAGAACTTCCTTAAAAGACTAAAATTAGAACTGTCATATGATCCAGCAATCTCACTCCTGGGCATATAGCTGGAAAAAATTATAACCCTAAAAGATACACACACCCCTATGCTCATAGCGGCACAATTTACAATAGCCAAGACATGGTAGCAACCAAAGTGTCCAGTGACAGATGAATGGATAGAGAAGATGTGGTAAGTCTATACAGTGGAATATTAGTCAGTCGTAAACAAGAATGAAATCATGCCAATTGCAGCAACATAGATGGACCCAGAAATTATCATATTAAGTGAAGTAAGCCAGACAAAGACAAATGATATTACTTATATGTGGAATCTAAAAAAATGATACAAGTGAATTTACTTACAAAATAGAAATAGACTCACATTCATAGAAAACAAACAGTGGTTACCAAAGGGGAAAGTGGTAGTGGGGGAAATAAACGAGGAGTTTTGGATAAACAGATACACATTACTATATATAAAATAGATAACCAACAAAGACCTACTTTGTAGCCCAGGGAACTATACTCAATATTTTGTAATAAGCTATAATGGAAAAGATTATGAAAAATAATATAATGTGTATAACTGAAACACTTTGCTGTACATCAGAAACTAATGTAACATTAACACTAATATAACTAACACATAGATCAACTATACATCAATTAAAATATTTTTTAACTGAACAGACTCTGAAAACATCCTGATAACCGTTTGATGAAGGAAGAGGAAAAGCAACAGGTAAGGATGCACATTTTGCCTTTTTATACTGAAAAGTGATGAAAGTGAAAGTGGAGAGTGAAAAAGTTGGCTTAAAGCTCAACATTCAGAAAATGAAGATCATGGCATCCAGTCCCATCACTTCATGGGAAATAGATGGGGAAACAGTGGAAACAGTGTCAGACTTTATTTTGGGGGGCTCCAAAATCACTGCAGATGGTGATTGCAGCCATGAAATTAAAAGACACTTACTCCTTGGAAGAAAAGTTATGACCAACCTAGATAGCATATTCAAAAGCAGAGACATTACTTTGCCAACTAAGGTCCGTCTAGTCAAGGCTATGGTTTTTTCTGTGGTCACGTATGGATGTGACAGTTGGACTGTGAAGAAGACTGAGAGTCGAAGAATTGATGCCTTTGAACTGTGGTGTTGGAGAAGACTCTTGAGAGTCCTTGGACTGCAAGGAGATCCAACCAGTCCATTCTGAAGGAGATCAGCCCTGGGATTTCTTTGGAAGGAATGATGCTAAAGCTGAAACTCCAGTACTTTGGCCACTTCATGCGAAGAGTTGACTCATTGGAAAAGACTCTGATGCTGGGAGGGATTGGGGGCAGGAGGAGAAGGGGACGACAGAGGATGAAATGGCTGGATGGCATCACTGACTCGATGGACATGAGTCTGAGTGAACTCCGGGAGTTGGTGATGGACAGGGAGGCCTGGCGTGCTGCGATTCATGGGGTCGCAAAGAGTTGGACACGACTCAGTGACTGAACTGAACTGAAGGATGTACAAATTTTGATGTTCTAGACAAGTTGGGGAATCAGTAAGCAAACAGTCTGGATTCATTAGAGAGTTCACACCCAAAAGAGAAGTCTGAACTTTATCCTCCAGGAATGAGAAATCAATGAAAAGACTTAATGGTTGTTTTGTTTGCCAAGAGCCTTATAAATCTTTCAGGAAGATGCATTTGGCCACTACTTCAGAAGACAGATTAGGAAAAGGATCAGAATCATGGAGATCAGAGGGGAAGATATTAGAAGGTCATGGGTGGAAGAATAAAAAACCTAGATAATAGTAATACAGTAGAAAGGGAAAGAATACATGTGAAAAATCTTATGAAGAATCAACAAGACTTAGTAGAATGTAAAACGATCTTGAGTTCTCCAGTTTGGAAAAGCAAAATTGACAAGGCTAAGAAAGGCTGAAAAATAATAAGTACTTAAACTGCATAAAATATGCTATTTCAGCAGATCTTAATAGTGACTATAAAACATTAATAGTCACTAAAAAGGCATTTTTGTTTTCTAGGTATATTTTAAAAACCTCTTCTCCAATACAACATTTAATGAGTCCAATAAAATTTGGAATGTTTAATGTTGTGTTGTTTGTGGTTTGCTAAAATCATATGCAAAGCATTCAATCTCTTTTTTGGGGGAGGTTGGGGAGATGTTCATTCTTTCCTTCAGAAAATGAAGGAGAATGTCATCTTTCTTTGATTCAATAGAAGAACTTGATTATGTTACTTGGTTTTGACTGAATAAGTACACTTCTAGGCAATTCTGCCATGTGAGTGTGTTTCTGCATGTGCACACACTCACACTCACATCCAATTTCCTAAAACTGCATTCCAAATGGCTTCCTTCCTCAGTACTCTTCAGGAATAGCCTGAGGCTTAGTGAGTGTTACCTTATAACACTAAATAGTAGCCATGAATCCATTCACCTCCATTATTTCTAAAAAATAATTTTAGTATTAGCTAAACTTGCCAGCATCTGTTGGATCAGACTAAAAGCAAGAGAATTCAAGAAAAAAACATCTACTTCTGCTTTATAGACTATGCCAAAGCCTCTGACTGTGTGGATCACAACAAACTGTGACAAATTCTTAAACAGGTGAGAAAACCAGATCATCTTACCTGCCTCCTGAGAAATCTGTATGTAGGTCAAGAAGAAACAGTTTGAACCAGACATGGAACAACAAACTGGTTCCAAATGGGGAAAGGAGTACATCAAGGCTGTATATTGTCACCCTGTTTGTTGAACTTCTATGCAGAGTACATCACGAGAAATGCCAGGCTGGATGAAGCACAAGCTGGAATCAAGATTTCTGGGAAAAATATCAATAACCTCAGATATACAGATGACACCACCTTTATGGCAGAAAGTGAAGAGTCACTAAAGAACCTCTTGATGAAATTGAAAGAAGAAAGTGAAAAAGCTGGTTTAAAACTCAACATTCAAAAAACAAAGATCATGGCATCCACTTCCGTCACTCGTGGCAAAAAGATGGGAAAACAATGGAAACAGTGACAGACTATTTTCTTGGGCTCTGAAATCACTGAAGATGGTGACTGCTGCCATGAAACCAAAAGACGCTTGCTCCTTGGAAGAAAGGTTATAACCTACCTAGACAGCATATTAAAAAGCAGAGACCTAACTTTGCCGGCAAAGGTCCATCCAGTCAAAGCTATGGTTTTTTCAGTAGTCATTTATGGATATGAGAGTTAGACCATAATTTCTGAGTGCTAAAGAGCTTTTGAGCTGTGGTGTTGGAGAAGACTCTTGAGAGTCGAGTCCCTTGCACTGCAAGGAGATCAAACCAATCAACCCTAAAGGAAATGAGTCCTGAATATTCATTGGAAGGACTGATGCTGAAGCTCCATTTTGGCCACCTGATGCAAAGAACTGACTCATTGGAAAAGACCCTGATGCTGGGAAAGATTGAAGGCAGGAGAAGAAGGGGATGAAAGAGGATGAAATGGTTGGATGGCATCACCAACTCAATGGACATGAGTTTGAACAAGCTCCGGGAGTTGGTGATGGACAGGGAAGCCTGGTGTGCTGCACTCCATGGGGTCTCAAAGAGTCGGACACGACTGAGCAAAGGAACTGAACTGAACTGAAGACTGCCTTAATGCAGAATCAGATGAGAAACAGGATCAGTTTTTCAAGAAGACAGCCTTTGCTGATCCTCATATATTTAAATCAATAACTTTAATATCGCTAAGGACTCTGTAAGTCCTTATTCATTTTCTCTCTACCACTCTACCTTTGGATTCAAGAAGTGCAAATAAAATGCAGAAGATGATAACCAAAGAAAGCAAGAAAATGCTATACAAATGTCAGGGGCAATTGAGGATGTGGAAAAAAAGAGCAGCTTATAGTTGGAAAACATTTACTCAAGAAAATGTAAACATCAGGATTATGGACATATTTGGAAAGGTGTCACTACCTGAAGTATGAAAAAGCAGTGTAAACCCCCAAAGCCATAAAATCATAATCTGTTATTATATGACATTCCTAAACCTCAGATCATTTGGATATTATTTCCCCAGGTAAAAGGTTCCAGGCTTTTTGCAAATGTTTTCACTCAACTCCATGTTTCAACCTAGGCCAGGCCAGTAGAAAACTTATCACAGTCTAGAAATGAAATTCTTTTCTCTTTAGGGGAAAAAAAATACAAAAAGAAACAATCTTTGAAAAATGCTGATGAAATGTAACTTTTCTCCACGATAATTTTCTGGCATTTATGACAAAGATCTTCTGTTACTTACAACTTCCAGTGAATTTCATTTTTGGCTTAGTTGCAACCCAAAGAACTGACAGGGGAGGGATATTAATACATCTCTGAGTGGTGAGGGAGCTGTTTTTCAAGTAGATTGAGGCAATGAGTGTTTGGAACACCTCATACTTCAATGAAATCCAATTTTCTCTTACAGGTTTCACCCAGTAGCAAGAAGTCACTTTCTTATTGAAATGCTTAGATTCCAACAGCATCTATAAAAGAGAAAAGGTATTCTGCAGTGATGTTTAGCAGTTTTTTGTTATTTGCAAGTGTACTTTCATCTTGTCCAGCTCCAGTGAATTCTAACCACTGAGGCAAGACCTCAGACTTCTAATGATTTATAGAGAATTATGTTACCAGTAATTTTATATATCTCTCATGCCTGAATCCTCTGGGCTTTGTGGAAGCACATTGCCATGGATTTTCTGGCAGACTGGAATAATATTTTATAGTAAAGATGATAAAGAAGGGGTATTTCAAGGGGTTGATATGGTATGCAAGGTTGAAAATATGGACACCTTCTGATAAGGAGACATTAAAAGATTCAAGAAGATTCATGGATCCAACAGTCCATGTTGTCAGGCCTTCAAATACTTTCTTTCTAATCACAAAGTCACCCCAGGCTATCTGCAGGAATGGGAGCTAGAGAATCTGTGAAAGATTTAACCTTTCTGTTAAATCCTTGAGTTACTGGGAAGAAAATCAAACATCAAGAAAGTTGTCTATAGTCCCTGAGGTATTGCGGTGGTCCACTCTGAAAACTGCTACCATCAGCTAGAACCATTGTCAAGGGTTTTCAAATCAGAGAGAGAGTTCACAAAGTCTTCTTTAATTCCTTTGTCATATGTGACAGTTGTTATTGTTTTAGCAACTGACAGAAAGTCAAAACACATTTTAAATATGAGAAGAGCTTGGGAGAACTTGAATCTCTGCAATAAAGAAAGATCTTGTCTTCAGAAAGAACAACTTTAGTTTTTAGTACAGAGGTTAGGTCTTGTTTTAAACCTCACGTCTAAGAAAGTCGTGAAGGTAGGTCTTTGAAAAAAACAATTCACTTTCCAGAAACTCTGCAGTTAATTATCTACATTCATTAAGGTTCTGCAGCAGATTTTAACATAGCTAAGCATTAATAAAATTGGAATTAACTTAAGCCTTAAGTAGGGTCTTAACTATTTGTACTGTATCCAAATTTCACTTACCTTGATAAGGGGTAAACCTAACATCATTTATTTGGCACTTAATCTATGTTATACAAAGTTTGACCATTTTATATACCCTCTGTAAAGTTTCACAATAACTCAGTGAAACACATATTATTAATGTTCCTTTTCTGAAGATACAAGGTCTAAGATCATGGTCAGATAGCTATTTGGTGGTAAAGCTTGAATTTAAACCTTATGGCTATACATTGTCACCCTGCTTATTTAACTTACATGCAGAGGACAAAATGTGAAATGCCGGGCTGGATGAAGTTCAAGTTGGAATCAAGATTGTCAGAAGTATCAGTAACCTCAGATATACAGATGACACCATAGGATAGAAAGGGAAGAGGAACTAACGAGAGACTTGATGAAGGTAAAAGAGGACAGTGAAAAAGCTAGCTGAAAACTTAACATTGAAAAAACTAAGATTACAGCATCTGGTTCCAACACTTCACTACAAATAGATGGGGGAAATTGGAAACAGTAACAGGCTTTATTTTGTTGGGTTCCAAAATCACTGAAGATGGTGACTGTGGCCATGAAATTAAAAGATATTTGCTCCTTGAAAGAAAAGCTATGTCAAAACAATGGAGCATATTAAAAAGTAGAGACAACATTTTTCTGACAAAGGTCCATTCAGTCAAAGCTGTGGTGTTTCCAGTAGTCAGGTACAGGTGTGAGTTGAATCGTAAAGAAGGCTGGGTGCCAAAGAATTGATGCTTTTGAACTGTGGTGCTGGATAAGACTCTTGAGACTGCCTTGGACAGCAAGGAGATCAAACCAGTCAATGCTAAAGGAAATAAATCATGAATATTCATTGGAGGGACTGATGCTGAAGCTGAAGCTCTAATACTTTGGCCACCTGATGCTAAGAGCCAACTCAAAGGAAAAGACCCTGATGCTGGGAAAGACTGAGAGCAGGAGGAGAAGAGGGCAAAAGACAATGAGATGGTTGGATGGCATCATCGACTACATGGACATGAGTTTGAGGAAACTCCAGGAGATGGTAAAGGACAGGGAATCCTGTCTTGCTGCATGGGGTCATAAACAGTTGGCCACAACCGATCAACAAGAAATGATTGGTTAAACCCTGATTTTCCTGTACCTGATATAGGATACCTTGCTACTCTACCAGTAGTAGATTCTTGAACAAATCAACTACACTTAAAAGGTAAATTATATAAATACAGTGAAGGCAAGATTACCAATGGCATCTTATTCTTGAAACCAAAGACCACTGAAACATTAGGAGAAGAAGCTTTTCAAGGAATCTGTGAATAACCACAGACTCTTGGTTGAATCAAAAATTACCACTTTTCGCTAGCAGTAATCTTGATATTACTTACAAATAGCTGAGAAAAGAAGAGAAGCTAAAGGCAAAGGAAAAAAGGAAAGATATACCAATTTGGATGCAGAGTTCCAAAAAATAGCAAGGGGACATAAGAAAGCCTTCCTCGGTGACAGTGCAAAGAAATAGAGGAAAACAATAGAATGGGAACGACTAGAGATCTCTTCAAGAAAATTAGAGATATCAAGGGAACATTTCATGCAACAATGGCAGAATAAAGGACAGAAACAGTATGGACCTAACAGAAGCAGAAGATATTAAGAAGAGGTGGCAAGAATACACAGAAGAACTATACAAAAAAAAATCTTCATGACCCAGATAACCACGGTGGTGTGATCCCTCACCTAGAGCCAGACATCCTGGAATGCGAAGTCAAGTGGGTCTTAGGAAGCAACACTATGAACAAACTTAGTGGAGGTGATGGGATTTCAGTTGAGCTCTTTCAAATTCTAAAAGATGATGCTGTGAAAGTATTGCACCCAATATGCTAGCAAATTTGGAAAACTCAGCAGTGGCACAGGACTGGAAAAGGTCAGTTTTCATTCCAATCCCAAAGAAAAGCAATGCAAAGAATGTTCAAACTACCACACAATTGCACTCATCTCACACGCTAGCAAAGTAATGCTCAAAATTCTCCAAGCCAGGCTTCAACAGTATGCGAACCATGAACTGCTAGATGTTCAAGCTGGATTTAGAAAAGTCAGAGGAACCAGAGATCAAATTGCCAACATCCTCCAGATCATTGAAAAAGCAAGAAAGTTCCAGAAAACATCTACTTCTGCTTTAGTGACTATGTCAAAGTCTTTGACTGTGTGGACCACAACAAACTGTGGAAAATTCTTAAAGATATGGGAATACCAGGCCACCTTATCTGCCTTCTGAGAAATCTGTATGCAGGTCAAGAAGCAATAGTTAGAACTGGACATGGAAAAATGGACTGGATCCAAATTGGGAAAGGAGTACATCAAGGCTGTATATTGTCACCCTGCTTATTTAAATTATATGCAGAGTACATCATGTGAAATGCTGGGCTGGATGAAGCCCAAGTTGAAATCAAGAATGCTGGGAGAAATATCAATAACCTCAGATATGCAGATGATACCAACCTTATGGCAATAAGTGAAGAAGAACTAGAGAGCCTCTTGATGAGAGTGGAAAAGTTGGCTTAAAACTCAACATTCAGAAAACTAAAATCATGACATCCAGTCCTATCACATCATGGAAAATAGGTGGGGAAACAATGGAAACAGTGGCAGACTTTATTTTCTTGGGCTCCAAGATCACTGCAGATGGTTACTGCTGCCGTGAAATTAAAAGATGCTTGCTGCTTGGGAGAAAAGCTATGACCAACCTAGACAGCATATTAAAAAGCAGAGACATTATTTTATGGACAAAGTTTGGTCTAGTCAAAGCTTTGGTTTTTCCAGTAGTCATGTATGGATGTGAGAGCTGGACCATAAAGAAGGCTGAGCACTGAAGAATTGATGCTTTTTAACTGTGGTATTAGATAAGACTCTTGAGAGTCCCTTGGACTGCAAGGAGTTCCAACCAGTCCATCCTAAAGGAAATCAGTCCTGAATATTCATCGGAAGGACTGATGCTGAAGCTGAAACTCCAATACGTTGGCCACCTGATGCGAAGAACTGACTCATTTGAAAAGATCCTGATGCTGGGAAAGATTGAAGGCAGGAGGAGAAGGGGACGACAGAGGATGAGATGGTTGGATGGCATCATCAATGCAATGGACATGAGTTTGAGCAAGTTCTGGGAGTTGATGATGGACAGGGAAGCCTGGCGTGCTGCAGTCCATGGGGTCACAAAGAGTCAGACAGAACTGAGAGACTGAACTGAATCTTGATATACAGCAGATGATGAACTAACTATTTCTTCACCTTGACTATTATCAGAAAAGAAATGAATCTCAGGGCTAAGGTTTAGCCTGTATAGCTCTAGTCAGAGCAATTATAATTACTGTTTAATTTTGCAAAAAAATTTATATATTCTTTGAGAGACAGAGGATTTGACATTCTGTCTATTTTTTGTTTTGGGTCTTTTTTGTTTGATTTTGGTTAAGAGAAGCAGATGATATTAGCAAAAATCTGAAGTTTAATCTATAGTAGGATGTGCAGCTCTGTGTGTGATGTGTTTTTTTTCTTTTTGGCATATCAGCATTTTTGTCAGAGGAAACTAAACAGAACTCTTCTCTTTCTACAATTCACTCCAATTCCTTCCCTTCACTTCTTTCCCTCTGCAGCACCATCAAATTGCTGGAGGGAGTGACTGGGCCACTGGATCTAAATATTACTCAGCTCTAATCATATTGCATCAGAATTTGTTAGTAAAACTGAGCTATAGCACATTAGAAACATCCAGAGATTTGGCTCTCAAGGAAATCCTGTTTTCTCTCCTCTGAATCTCAAGATGCCTGAAGGAGAGTTAAAGAAAACCTGCAGGAGCAGAGACCTGAGGGACTCAGTACAAATGATAATGATGATTCTTTTTTAATTCCTGGGGGAAGAAATATTCCTGAGTTTTCCACCTACAGAATAGTGTGGGATTCAGGCTGTGGGCTTCATTTTCCTTGACTTCTTCGAGAACTTCATATTCCTACTAAAGTGTGTGTTATATAATAGGGGGTCAGTTGACCTGCCTATAATGGTTACAGGAGTTTGTAACTTTGCTTTACTAACTAGTGTGTGTATTCAGTTGAGGATTAGCAGAAACTGCTAACTTTATTATTACTGAAACTGATCTTTCACCATCACTACGGAACAGAGCCAGAGAAGGCAATGGCACCCCACTCCAGTGTTCTTGCCTGGAGAATCCCAGGGACGGGGGAGCCTGGTGGGCTGCCATCTCTGGGGTCACACAGAGTCGGACACGACTGAAGCGACTTAGCAGCAGCAGGAAACAGAGCAAATCAATGTTCACAAAGATGCCTTCAGTCTGACCTCCACCTCTGCCTCCTCCGGCTAACAACATCCTCAACAGTTACCATCCTCCTGGGAAATGGGAACAGGTGCCCTGGAAACATCTCTTTCTAGACACACACACCATGTTCTACAACAGTTATCCCACTCCAGAGATCAACAAGAGTTATCATTTCATTTTAAAAAGCCCCTTAGAAATGGGAGAGAATGAGAGGTTGTAATTGCTCCACAATTTCTAGAGGAATCACTAAGAGATGCTATGCTCTTAGCCAATGAGTGAATAGTCCCATATTCCTTGTGCCAAGATTCATATTCCAAACCCTATGACTTTTCTGCTTGACCATGGTAAAGCCAAGTATAGCACTGTTTACCACAGCAGGAAAGTCATTACATGTTTAAATGCTAGATGCAATGGGAGACTTCTTGCGAAAAATTGCATCAACATGGTGTCATCAAAAACTGGCTCTGGTCACTTGCTCTTCTTTTTCCTGAAAGCATAGAAAACTAGGGGTCACACAGGAAACATGGAATGAGGAAAGAGATATGCTGAGGTTGCTATGATTTTGAAGAGAGTTGAGGAGTTGTTCAGCCTTAGCATGATCTGCTAGCTTGGAAACCCTGATGGGAGCTTCACATGTAGGGATTTCATCATCAAAGACCTAGTCTGGCAGCCATTTTCATACTCCACCCTCCCTCACATAGACCTCTTGTATTTTAATTGTAAACATTTTTTTGTATCAGTTTGCATTCTCATTTGTTGTAACCACATATGTGCATTTCAAGTGCCACAAAATAAATAAATAAATAACACAGAGGTTCTTAGCTCATTCTAAATGAAATTTCTAGGTTTTACAATGCAAATTTCTCTTGTGGTCTAGCACGTTGGTCAGGAAATGCCAATGTTTCAAAATGATTCCAGCGTTTTGTGTGTGTGTTGGGCGGGGGGTAGGGGGGAGGGAGAGAAGTTCATCATATTCTATTCTCTTTGGACTTGGTGCTGACTTTCTTATCCCCAAGGTTGAATTACATTCAGCTAAGAATGAGGAAATTTTAAAACCAAGCCCATTTGTAAATTGAGAGCTGCCTGCCAATGAAAGCCATATGTAATCTCAAATCCTGATTTTAATCAGTAGTTTCAACTTTTTCACTAAGTAAAGCTTTATGCCAGAATGCTCATGAGACAATCCTCAAGTGTCATTAGCATAATTGTGCAGCCTCAGGGATTAAGAGGAGGACAGATCTGGGCTGAAGTCCAGCTCCGCCACTAACTAGCCTTGTGACCTTGGGCCAGTTGCTTCATTTATATTAACCTCAGGTAGCAGCTCTCTCATTTGGCTTTTGTGAGGATTAAATAAACTAAGGCATGAAGAATACATTGTTTAAGGTCTGAAATATGATGAGTCCTTGGTATGTATTACCTAATGTTATTCTTTCCCCTAAAGCTTTCAAAGGACCTAAATATACATTTTACAAAGAAACAAAATCTAGCCTGGCAACACACTCCTCATCAGAAAGACTAAGGCTAGTAGACAGTAATAGTTCCAAAGTTCTGTGACAATGAGATATTTTAACCTAAAATTGCATATCCAGCTAAATTAGAAATAAGCTATGTCAATATTCAATAGTGAAAAAAAAAAAAAAAACCAGGGGCTTCCCTGGTAGCTCAGAGGTTAAAGCGTCTGCCTGCAGTGTGGGAGACCTGGGTTCAATCCCTGGGTTGGGAAGATGCCCCTGGAGAAGGAAATGGCAACCCACTCCAGTATTCTTGCCTGGAGAATCCCATGGACGGAGGAGCCTGGCGGGCTACAGTCCATGGGGTCGCAAAGAGTCGGACACAACTGAGTGACTGAACTGAATTGAAAAACAAAAACAAAAAACAAAAAAACACCAGAAACATCCCTATAGTTGAATAAGATTGAATCCATTGATTCTGGCTGCAGTAAAGGTTTCACCGGGGAGGTAAGGACATCTGTAAGCAGGTGCTAAGGCAGTATTTATTATAAGATTTAGGCTTGTGCTTAGTGATTTTGGAAAGAATGCCAGGAAGTAGGGTTTGCTTTGATTGGGGTGCTGTCCGGTCGGTGGTGGGAAGGATCCTATGAAAAGGTATCTTAATAATTTTTATCTAGGAGTCCACAGATGGAGCAGGTAGGTCTAAAGATTAAGCGGCACAGAAACAGCAATCGCTCATGCTAGCTAGGAGAGAGGATGCTGGACATTATTAAAGTTTGCTCTGTGTTCTCATTGCTATCTGTGCACAGACACTTTTCCAGAGTGATCCTGTTTTTTATTTGCTCCATCATGGTCACAGAGTCAACCTGTCTAATGTTGTTGTTCTGTGAAATTGTCCATTTGAATAGGAAGTATCACTATTAGCAGCAGGTCTCCCGCCAGCTAACAGCACCTTTTTCTCCATGGAAGGGAAGAAAAAGGACATTTTTAGACATGCAAAAACTCAGATATTTTAACTGACTTACAGTTTTTCCTAAGAAGATGTGCTACAGCGAAAACAACGGTATGAACCAAAACAAGGTTTTGAGTCCAAGAAATATTGGCACCAACCCAGACCTTTCAACAAGCTGCTGCTACAAAAGGACAGAGTAATGGATCCAGGCATCTGGCTTTCAGGGGTGTGGAGATCTTTCTAAAGACTGGGTCTCCATCCTTCAATCCTGAGACCAGACAGTCTTGAATGAGTTCATCTTTGGTATAGAGAACCAAAAAATCCTAACGAGGTCCACAGCATACACTGATCCTTACATACCTACTGGTGGAGACTTTAAGCAAATGGAAAATAATGGCATCAATAAGTTGAGGATTAAATGTAATACATGAAGGTAAAAATGAGGGAAACAGTGATTTCTTTTATTTCACAATGTGTAATGGGACAGACAGAGAAGGCAATGGCACCCCACTCCAGTACTCCTGCCTGGAAAATCCCATGGACGGAGGAGCCTGGTGGGCTGCAGTCCATGGGGTCGCTGAGAGTCGGACACGACTGAGCGACTTCACTTTCACTTTTCACTTTCATGCATTGGATAAGGAAATGGCAACCCACTCCAGTGTTCTTGCCTGGAGAATCCCAGGGACGGGGGAGCCTGGTGGGCTGCTGTCTATGGGGTCGCACAGAGTCGGACACGACTGAAGTGACTTAGCAGCAGCAGCAGCAGCAATGGGACAGATGGTCACCACTGTTGTTTTTACAAAGGATAGACAAAGGCAGAAGGAACAGGGGAGGGGCTCTTTCTCTTGAATGTGCCCAGGATTCTGTGCAATTCTTCAGAATTCCAAAATGAAATTGGAATGAACTGGACATGAGTTTGAGCAAGTTTCGGGAAGTGGTGAAGGACAGGGAAGCCTGGCGTGCTGCAGTCCATGGGGTCGCAAAGAGTTAGACATGACTGAGCAACTGAACAGCAACATATAGCAATGACATTACTAGACAATCATTTAAAACTCGCTTGAAGAAAAAAGAAGTAAATCATGCACAACTTATGGTAAATCAATCATCTCAAATAATAACTCACTAATCCAATCACAACTTATCACATCAGACCAGTGGGTTTTAACACTTGGGTTTGAGAATTGCAATTTTAAATGAAGTAGGCAAATATTTAAAAATCATCACTTAAAGCTAATCCTATAGTAGGAAAAAAATGAGAGGCAGAAGTTAAGCTTTCCACAGCATAATTTGATCTGTTAACTGTTTTCCAGTTGGGAGGCAAGACAGTGGTGACAAAATGAACAAGCAAAATAAGCAAACCAGTGGTGGGGGAGGTATATCAGGCAGGAGTTGCAGAACTGAGTGAGAAACAGGTACATAAAGAGAAAAAGAAATTTTAAATACATTACCCAAGGGGAAAGCATTTAAGACTGAAATTATAAGTGAAGAAAAAATGAAGAGTAACTAAAACCTCTACTGAGAAAATATGATGAAAACAGGAAAAAATGCAGGTGATATTAATAGCAACTTGGCTTGGGGTATTTGAAGATGAGGGAGATAGCTAATACTTTCCAAACTATTGATATTTTTTAAAATTATATTTCTATGATTTTGTTCAATAAAAGGAAAAGAAAAAAGTGAACCTTGAATTTAGATGTTATAAAATTTGAGAGGAAAGGTCAAAATTGGGAGAATGTTACAATTTATTTTTTTTAATGTTAAGAAGCAATGTTTTCTGAATAATGTAACTAACCAAAATAAATTCTAATCTCAAATAAAACACTTAATATAGAGTACAGGAATAAAACTATCACTTTTACAATAGTGTGAGTTTCATAAATAGTTTCAAGAATTCTTAAGTAAAGATCTGTGATCAACTCACTAAATTGGTTCTCTTTGTTAACTACAAGATGAATTCTGAATTTGGTGGGCAGGTGATAGACTCATAAAGTAACCTTAAAGATTTCATTCAATCTATTTAAATTGGCTTGAAAACTGGCTGACAGGCTATCAAATGAATGGCAACAAAGTGACATTTTGGGTGCCTGATGAGGTTCCCCAGAAACCAACATTAATTCAGAGTCTCACTGAATATACCAATAGAATAGAACCCTCTCAGAGGCAATAACTGAACAAAATTACATATTCTAAGTACTTACTAATCTAAGGCATCAACCTTATTATAAGAAGAGTGAATGGTTTTTGCATTTTGATAATTTATCATGGATTAAGATTAAAAACAGTTTGCCACCTCATGCAAAGAGTTGACTCATTGGAAAAGACCCTGATGCTGGGAGGGATTGGGGGCAGGAGGAGAAGGGGATGACAGAGGATGAGATGGCTGGATGGCATCACTGACTTGTTGGACATGAGTTTGAGTGAACTCCAGGAGTTGGTGATGGACATGGAGGCCTGTTGTGCTGTGATACATGGGGTCGCAAAGAGTCGGACATGCTGAGTGACTGAACTGAAATGAAGATTAAAAACAAGCTTCAATAGGCAACACTCCAGCAAAAGAGAAGTTAAATTTAACAAGAGAAATTCCTTCTGCCTGACATTTTTTTCCATTTATGGGAGGAAAGGAGGAAGGAAAAGAGAGGGCCAAGAAACACCCCCTGCAGTATCCAGCTACCAAAAAAGTCCCAGGACGGGGACAATTGAATCCCAGGTGGAGGGAGAAGGGTGAGGGATGGCACTCAATAGAAAAAAGTGCACGCAGCCTCCTGGTTCTACTACACCTTGTTGGGAATTGAAAATTCACTTCCCCTGGCAAATGATGCAGCCAATTAAATGTGAACATCCTTCACACCTGTTCCTGTTTCTAAGGCAGGAAATTTGACACAAGTGAGCAAGATGACAATATAAATCCTAAGTTGCATGGAGAAATTTATTATGTTTTTAGTAAAACCATACTCTCATCACTCAGTGCTTCAACTGCCCCATTTGCAAACACAGAAATCTTTGTCTACAGGATCCTCACACAGATGGCATAAGAATTCATACAACTTAGAAAATATACTTTTCCCTAGAGAAAATGAGTTGCATGAATCCTGGATGTTTCCTAACATATTAATAAAATCTTGACTTCCCCATAATAGTGTATGGGAATATTATGATCATCCAGTACACCACCTGCATTCCAAATGAAAATACGACCATCTTATCAATGTTGATTCACTTGTCTGAAGGAGATATGGCAATTTTCCTCAATAACTCAGTCTAATATAATTACGTACAATTTGTCATAATGCTTAGTAAGACAACAAAATGAAAAACAGAGCGCTGAAAACAACCAATAGGAGACTAATTGTGATGAAGGATAATTCACTACTTCAGTGATCAATATGTAGTTGATACTCAGATGAGAAGCTTAAATATTTTAAAAATGCATCAAAGAAATTCTACTCCCAGATGAGTAATGGTATCATAAAGGCCATATCTGTTTTGCTTTGTTATTGACACATATTCAAATTTTTGGATTCAAACACAAAAGGTTTTTTGCTGTGTTGACCTTCCTATGTGAAAGGGAATTCTTTTGTCCTCTCTAACCCTGGCTTATCTCCAATGGCTTTTCTTCCCCCAGCCCTGAACACTACAGGGAGTATAGATGAAGAAAAGGCAGGGTCAAAAGCCTACTTTCCCTTTTTTCCCCTTTATTTGCTAACTTAGTCTGTATTTCTATAACATGCTGCTTCATAGGAAGAGGAAAGTAAGCTTGAGGCGGCATGTCTTGAAGAGTAACTTGAGGTATAAGTATGTAAACCTGCAAGAAAAGGGAAAGCCACAATTTAATTTTCTTTTTCTTGTTCAATAACTCATTTTGTTTTCCATCATCAGCAAGAAGCACTAGAACAAGGCAAAGCTATTCATATTTTAAGAGGTAGACCGACTTCTGATCTCTATTCCCAAGATGAAACCAGTAGACAAGGAAGAAGACTCCCCTTCCACCCTCCTGTCATATGGCTCTTTCCCTGAAGCTGCTGCTGCTGCTGCTGCTGCTGCTGAGTCACTTCAGTCATGTCCGACTCTGTGCGACCTCATAGATGGCAGCCCACCAGGCTCCCCCATCACTGGGATTCTCCAGGCAAGAACACAGGAGTGGGTTGCCATTTCCTTCTCCAAGGCATGAAAGTAAAAAGTGAAAGTGAAGCTACTTCTGGATAAATGGGACAATGGCCCTATTGAAATCTATCATCACGCATGCGCGCACGCGCGTACACACACTTTGCCATGTGTATATGTTAGTATCATGTAATAGGTAAGTCAGTCATTCACAAATACCTATTCATTCTCTCTCCATGACGCTTCTACAAGACTGCAAGTCCCTGAGGATTCAGAGGAGAATCAAAGGGCCACTACCCTCATGGAACTTTGAGCATCATAGACTTCACCCCAATGATTAAATAATGGAAATGTGCAAAGTGTTATTTAAGAAAAGCTCCACATGCAGGAAATCAACCCTGAATATTCAGTGGAAGGACTGATGCTGAAACTGAAGCTCCAATACTTTGGCCACCTGAGGTGAAGAGTCAACTCATTGGAAAAGACCCTGATGCCGGGAAAGATTGAAGGCAGGAGGAGAAGGGGATGACAGAGGATTAGATGGTTGGATGGCATCACCGACTCGATGGACATGAGTTTGAGCAAGCTCTTGGAGTTGGTGATGGACCGGGCAGCCTTGTGTGCTGCAGTCCATGGGGTCACAAAGAGTGGACACGACTGAGCGACTAAACAACCACCACATGAAGGGGACACAGTCCATTTCTTCCATTTATGTGTGAGTGGCCACAGGCAAAGACAGCAGCACTGAACACAGATTTACTAAGCACTTGTTACAAATAATGTATTAAAGGCCCTTAGAGCAATGCTTGGCCAAGTATTCAGTAAGTGACAGGAACATGTAAATAGACCCTTGCTAAGGAATTACGTGTTTCTACTCAAATTTTCCTCGTCACTCAAATTAGACTAGAAATATTTCACTCTTAATATTGTTGGTGTACCATCCCCAAAAGTTGGTGTGTGAAGCACCAAAGGTCTTAATTAGTGGCTGAAATCCCCTTATTTTTTCCTTTACTACCTATTTTCTTGGGCTTCCCAGGTGGAGCTAGTGGTAAAGAACCTGCCTGCCAACGTAGGTAGACGTAAGAGATGCAGGTTCAATCCTTGGGTTAGGAAGATGCCCTGGAGGAGGGCAAGGCAATTCACTTCACTATTCTTGCCTGGAGAATCCCATGGACAGAGGAGCCTGGTGGGCTGCAGTCCCTAGAATCACAAAGAGTCATACACAACTGAAGTGACTCAGCACTCATCTACCTTATCCAAGGTCTCTATAGTTTCAATCCATGGCTGATGACAGATGATGCAATAACAAGAGCATGGGATTTAGAGTTAACTAGACTTGTATAAGCTGTGCTCTACCCATGATTGGCCATGTAAACTTAAATCATCTGTGAAGTAGAAACTAATATTTGCTACATACAGCTTCTAAGAGCCTGAGATGTAGGCACCTAGAGAAGGATCTATGACAAGCACTGACTGTGATACCTGAGCTGTTCTTTGACGATAAATGAGATTCAATTCTATATTTAGAGGCCATAGGTGAAAAACCAGCCATGCACTGATATATTCCAAGGATGATGAAAAGGCATTATTCCTATTTGTCCTAAGCACACACCGAACACAGTTGCAAAGCAGTGATTAACTTTCTACCAGCAAAGTGGCTGAAGACTGGAAGGCGGGCTGCCTGTGATGGACCAGTGGAGTTAATTTTCCCACTTGGAGCCCAAGTCAAACGCAAGGTCGACCTACTGTCCCTGTTTCATCAACAGCTTAATGGCAGATCCCGTTGCTGCCTCATTTAGAGCTTCAGTGCAAATCCTCAAGTTGGGCTTCCTTTATAATACCCTACAGTCTCTCAATTGCTGTGTAGGATTTTCTGAGGACTTGTCTGTGAGAACACCGTGGGCTGTTGGTTGTATGCTTGCACTTGCACAAATAAGTGGCAGAAAGCTGGCTCAGGCAGAAGGACTTACATATTTTTTCCTCAGATGACATATTTGAGCATTAAAAACAACGTATTCTGTTCTCCTGCTAGAAAAGGAATAATGAAACCGGAGTGTTCCCTTCCCAGTAGCTCTCACCTTTGAATTGTGCAAACAGCAATGATCCTCCGTTTGTAGGCAGCAACAGCCTCCAGAAGCTACGGGAATATTGCCAAGATCCCTGAAAAACCTCCACAGCTAATTGGGAACCGGCTTATTAGTGACACTTTTGAGAGTCAGGTTGTCATTGAAGAGAAACGAAGGAGAACACGGTGGGCGCCGTAGCCTGGAATTAGACTGTGGGAGGAAGGAAGGCTCCTCGCAGGAACTCGGCTCTGTAATTTTCTCAAATGCTGTGCTCAGCTGCCTTACAAAAGCTCTGGATGTCAGGAGGCTATAGGCAACACTTTATTCTCCAAATCCTCCTTGAAAACTACCCCATAACCATCTACCTTGGGAGAGAGGGCTCTGTGACCTTTCAATGTTACCCTGAACTAAAGACCCTTCTCAGTAGTCTTCTGAACATGTGTCAACATTTTTATGTAGCTGAGTTTTTTTCTCACAGTTACTAGACAATTTCAGTAACAAATAACCCCTAAGGTTTTGTATACATAATATTTCAGTAAAGAGGGAAATGAATTGAAAATTTAATTAAAAAAAAAACACAATATGTCAAAATACCAGTCAGGTCATATTTAGGAAGCATCACAAGAAATGAACATGATTAATGACTGAGATTAAGATTTTTTTCTTCAAGAAGGTGATTGCCAGCATCGGGCCAGCAAGATGCTATGTCCCAAGCGCTGCCTTTGAGGTTCATGGGAAATGCTGCTCTGATAACAAACCGGGTTTCTCAGCTCCCACCCCACTGGAAGGACAGTCTGTAATGTGGATAACCTTCCTTGACTTTTGTGCTAAGATTCTGGCCCTCACCCAAGATAAAAAAAAAATAGCAGCAGCATCTGTGTCACTGTGTATTAGCAATGGGAGCCACGCAAGCTGGGTGAGCCCACATCACTGCCGCTGGCTATGGTCTCTGCTGGGTAAATTGAATCTCCATGCTACCCTGATGGAAAGAAAGAAGCCTCGGCCCTGGAGTGAACTCCTGGAGTTCTACACTGGGGTGGGAACATGCGAGGGAACTTTTCTGAAGGTACCAGAAGTCCAACTGAGCACAGTAACTGGAACATGGAAAACAGCTCACAGCACCTGCTTGCTGCCTTTCTCCATTAACTGCCTCTCTCATCTGTTTCAGCAAATTCACTCTTCTCTCCTCATAATAATGATTAGCTTTTTCACATTCCATAATTCAACCCAATCTGAGATGATACATTTCCTGAATCTCAAGATAACTCAGTCTCTCCCTATCTTTTGCTTTTAACATCTCACACAAACACAAACACACACACACACACATGCAATTAGTAACACAAAATTGGATTGGTTGTCTACCCAATGGTTCCCAAATTTCTCCTCTGTTCTCCTTTGCTAGGATAGTCTGCCTCCCACAAGAACCTAAAATGTCAGTCACCAGCCTTCCAAGCTTCCTTGCTGCTAGACATAGTGATGTGACATAGCTTTAGGGTGGCCATGTAACATAGTCCTAGGGTAGCAATGTGATGACGGGACATATCCAGAGTGGCCAAGTGAAAAAGCTCTTGGATGGTGAAGTGACACAGTCCTGGGATAACCTTGAGGGTATGGTGCTTGGGTAGCCATGTGACACAGGTCTCTGGTAGCCATAGGACGCAGTCCTGGGTGGCCATGTGACACAGGTCACGAATGGCCATAGAAACATTTCTGGAACAGTCTTGTGACAGTTCTGTGGTGGCGATGTGACATAGTTCTGGAGGGGTACCATCACACAGGAGATAACCATGTAAAACGTTTCTAATCAGTGAAGCCTAAATGATGTGTGCTCTCTGGCAGGAGAGAATCCATAGGAACTTCTAGGAAAGCCTTCCCCTCCATATAAAGAAGGATTTTAAAAAGGCCTTTCTTACCACTAGGACTTTCCTTTGTATTTTCATCTTGGAATAGCTTTGTGTGTTAAGTCACCTCAGTTGTGTTCAACTCTTTGTGACCCCATGGTCTGTAGTCCTCCACACTCTTCTGTCTGTGGGATTTTCCAGGTGAAAATACTGGAGTGGAACAGCTTTTACATGACCATATGATGCAATGATGACAGACATTTCATCGGCTAAGAACAGCAGACAGATGAAAAGTGCCCAGAACTCTGATGGCATTTTGAGCAAGTGCAACAACACCCGCTGGTCTACCCCTAGATTTCTCCTCAAGTGAGATAATGACTAACCTCCTGATACGTATGTCATACACACATGAGCACACACATGTACTATTTATTTTTATTTCACGTACATATTTTATTGGTGTTTAGTCTCTAAGTCATGTCTGACTCTTTGTGACCGGTGGGACTATAGCTCATAACACTCCTTTGTCCATGGGATTTCCCAGGCAAGAATACTAGAATGGGTTGCCATTTCCTTCTCCAGGGGATCTTCCCGACCCAGAAATCGAACTCCTGTCACCTACATTGGCAGGTGGGTTCTTTACCACTGAGCCACCAGGGAAGACCACGTATTTTATTTCATATTCACAATTCTGCTAGCATAGGAAACTATAAGCATTTCCCCGTAGACATTAAAATTATTTTTGCAAGCAAAGAAATTAGTTGTTTTTTTATAAGAATTTAGAACCAAAAAATCCAATTAAAACTTTGTGAAGAGTAACACGAGTAATCAACTTTGGACAAACAGGCTTCCTGACCTGCAGTAGAGACACACAGGGCTTTCTGATTGGCTGAGTTATGTGCTAAACACTCTGTGGTAATAAGTTCCAATGAGTGAGTGGTCATTTTGTATAAGAAGCTCATGGCCTTATGTGAGATTTAAAGTCCCCCAATTCCTGCTACTCAAAGTTTAAAATAAAGGAAACCCATCAATTTGCACTGTTAGTGTTCCTGCCTGGAGAATCTCAGGGATGCGGGAGCCTGGTGGGCTGCCGTCTATGGGGTTGCACAGTCGGACACGACTGAAGCGACTTAGCAACAGCAGCAGCAGCAGCAGCAGGCAGAGCTACCTACAGTAATATGACCTTGACCACAGTGAGACTGAGCTTATGGTCTAGAGTTCAGTTCCTGCCTATATGAAGGGATATGAACAAGCAAGGACACACCAGAGCCAGCAGACAAATAATCTCACCTGTCAAACATCCTCCGTACAGGACACAGAAGTGAGGGCAGATAACTCCCAGCTTGTTTTCTGTGTATTGAAGTAGGCTGAATCTCCTACCCCCAACTCACTGTAGTAGTATGAGACAAAGACAAATACTGTATGATACCACTTATATGTGGAATCTAAAAAATTATACTTATTTACAAAACAGAAACAGATTCACAGACATAGAAAGTAAACTTATGGTTACCAAAGGGGAAAGATGAGGGGGTGGATAAATTAGGACTTTGGGATTAACATATATATATAAATATAAATATACTACTATATATAAAATACATAATCAACAAGGACCTACTGCATAGCACTAGGAATGCTACCCAATATTATGTAATAAACCATGATGGAAAAATATGAAAAATGAATATATATAATTATACATGTGTTTAACTGAATCACTTTGCTGTACACCTGAAATGAACCTGATATTGTACATCAACTATATTCCAATTTTAAAATAGTTTCTAAATAAAACAAATAATCAAAAAATAGTATAAGTAAATGTCTAGTTTCTTGGATAAACTGGACTGGGGAGATCTGAAGAGAAAATTAATGAAATTGCAACTAACAGAATTTATGGAAGTCACAGTATTAACTAAAAATGAATGAATGAATCCATCACTATCCCCACACTGTTGATGCAATGTATATAAATATTTGCCTATTTCACGCATATACCTACTTAATATCAAAGTTGAGAACTAAACGAAAACTTTTGATTATCCCAAAACAAATGAGTAGTTAAGCATGGTAATTCTTCCCTAATGTAATCCTCCTGTTCTTTGATAAAATGTGTATTTTTCGGACAGAATTTCCTAACATGTAGGGTTTTTCAACAAAGTTTTCTAAGGTCAAATAAATGTGGAAAATACTCTATACACAAATTTGAACCTGTTGCTTTGAGGCAACCTTTCTGAAGCCTTTAATATGCAGCAGGAATATCTGAGAACCTAGAGAGATAGCTCCTCTAAAAATTATGTAACCATTACATAAGCCTTCCTTACAAAACATCTCGAGACGAGTTTCTTGCAGAATGTAATTTGAGAAACACTGATTTAGGGTTTAAAATCCAACCAACAAATAATAAATATTTAATTTTTACATGTATTTCCTTTAAATTAAAATATTTAAATTTATTATAATTATTTAGAATTTAACCTTGTATTCAATTGCATTTTCACTCATCAGCAGTCTCTTTTATGATTTCATTTCTCTGGAAATGTTAACCTTAATACATGGTTTGGTATGATAGAGCAGTTTTTAAAATACATTTTCAAGGATGGATCATGACTAATACATTTTCTGATCTCCCCTCCAAATACGTGAAAATATTTTTTTTTGTATTGTCATTGTATGACATTCATCTTGGCTATGTACAAAATTATTTGGTCCTGGAATCATGCCTCAAAATGGGAGGCAAAATTTGTTATATATTACTGCACAAACCTTAGGGGCAAGCCTGAAGTGTTAGTTTGTATATAAGTATGTTTGGGGATAAGAAGAAGGGGATAAGCACGAAGTTAAACCTGGATACTCATAGGCTGCCTATTTGTTTTTTTTTTTTTTCCACCTGCTTCATACTATTGAGATGTTTGAAAGTATGTGTATAGGGTGAGTATCCAAACCAATTTTGAGTGAAATTTGCAAAACACTTTAAATCTATATGACTCGTTTACTATGGAGTTTCAAATTGCTGGGGCATAAACATGAAAAGCATTCTTTTGATCCAATAATTGGTACCTTCCATGTTCAAATGTACCTCGTTTCCTACCGGGTACCCAGTTTCCTAATTTGCATCTCAGTTTGACTCAAAATCTCATTTTTCTGGAAGGTCTCATTTTAGTTATTAAAAGACAAACGCATTCCTTTTAACTCACAATCTATTAAATTCAAAGTTTACTTCTATTCCTTAGAAGTTCACCCTATCCCCTTCCCTCAGGATATACTTGTGGTTCTAGGGTTTGAAATAGAGAGGTCTGGAGTGAAGCAGAACTATTAGAAATCCATGTTCACTGTAGATCTTTAATACAATAAAGCATTTTTAAAAAGCAGGGGAAGACAAATCTTTCAGTTGCTAACACTTAATAGTAACTCATTTTCCCGTGGGCTTCCTAAACTTGTTCATTTGACACACACACATACACAACTGTGTTATTTGCACAGAACACTGGGGAAAATGGGGAGGGGTTTGGGGGTTTCTATATGACTTGGAGAAAAACTTCTATTATGAAAAACAAAATACAAAATATCGATATTATCAGTTCAGTTCAGTTCAGTCGCTCAGTTGTGTCTGACTCTTTGTGACCCCATGAATCGCAGCATGCCAGGCCTCCCTATCCATCACCAACTCCCGGAGTTTACTCAAACTCATGTCCATCGAGTCGGTGATGCCATCCAGCCATCTCATCCTCTGTCGTCCCCTTCTCCTCCTGCCCCCAATCCCTCCCAGCATCAGGGTCTTTTCCAATGAGTCAACTCTTCGCATGAGGTGGCCAAAGTACTGGAGTTTCAGCTTCAGCATCAGTCCTTCCAATGAACACCCAGGACTGATCTCCTTTAGGATGGACTGGTTGGATCTCCTTGCAGTCCAAGGAACTCTCAAGAGTCTTCTCCAACACCACAGTTCAAAAGCATCAATTCTTCGGCGCTCAGCTTTCTATTAAATACTAAATTTGCATAACACTTCCAATAAAATTGTATTAGTCCTTTTTAGTCACTTGATCTTATTTCCAAGAAGAAAAATTTCTTTTAAACAGATTTGTTTTACACCTTTACTAAGTTATAATCAACATTAAATATTTTGTATTATTCAAAGTACACAGTTCGATAAGTTGTTTGTATTATATATGTTTCAGGTGTACAGCATTATTATTCCACATCTATATAAATACAAAATGATCACCATCATGGGTCCAATTACCGTTGATCACCAAACAGTTGATTCCCTTCATCTATTTCCCTCACCTACAACCCCCTTTCCCTCTGGCAACCACTAATCTGATCTCTGTATCTACGAGTTAGTTTTATTTTGTTTGTTCATTTGTTTTATTTTTGTAGGTTCCACATATGAGTGAAATCACAGAGTATTTTTCTTTCTCCAGCTGACTTATTTCATTTACTATAATATATTCAAAGTCCATTCATGCTGTAAATAGCAAGATTTCTTCCTTTTCTAAGGCTGGATAATATTCCCTCCTGTTGTGATGGGGCCAAGGCTACAGTTGCAGCATGCTAGTGGATGGGGCTTGCCCTCAGACTAGCTTCCACGTCTACCCTCCACTGCGGCCACATTGGTGTGTGGGGTCATTGCTTAGATGGCTGTGGGGGCCAGCCAGAGTCAGGGGCAGACAAGCTCTCAGCAGGGTACACCCACTCGCATTAACAGGTTAGAAAGAGCATTTTTTAAATGCTGCCTGCCAGCACCTGAATTAGCAAGGTAGCCTAAAACTGCAAAAGTGGCTCGTGCCAGTGTCTCTGTATCTGGCTAGCATCCCAGATGGGTTTTGCCTCTCTAGCTGATGCTTCCAAGTTAATAAATGGGTCCACTCCACTTGGACCTGTGGTCCAAGTACTTTGCAATCTAGTGTTTTTGTGCTGGTTTTGGGGTTGAATGAGTTTGACTACAGATGCATTAAGAGAGAGTTTTCCACTCCCTCTAGTTCTATAGTTTTCCTGGACGTAGTTCCCATTGGTTTTCAAAGCCAGTTGTTTGGGAGTTCATCTCTCCTGAGCAGGATCTAGGGTTTGGGATGCACAGCTCAAACCTCTTGTTCCCCAGGGAAAAGACTGGTACCTTTGTGATCCCCGCTGATGTAGAATATCACAGCTAGGGTGTGTGTGTGTGTGTGTGTGTGTGTGTGTGTTTCCTTTGGCAAGACCATCCCTCTGCCTCACCTGTGCTTCAATACTGTCCTTTTAACCTTTGTTGTGGAAGCTCTGTTCATCCAGTTTTCATGTCTCTTTTCTGAAGGAATTTTTCCACATATAGCTGTAGATCTGTTGAATCAGGAGGAGGAATGAGTCCAGGATCTTCCTGTGCCACCATCTTGCACTCTCTTACAATTTGGTGAGCTTTGACATGTGTAGATGACTATGAAACCATCACCAAATCAACATAATAAGCATGCCCATTCTGCAAGGGTTTCCTAGAACAGTCCTGTAATCCTTCCTTCCCATTCTTTCTTCATGCCATAGACAGGCAGCCACTAATTTATTTTCTGTCACTTAATACTAACTTGAATGTTCTGGAATTTTGTATAAGTGAAATCATAGATGTATAGTTTCTTTTGTTCAGAGTCTTTTACTCATCTTAATTACTTTAGATGCTTTCATGCTGTTGTATTCATAAATATTGGATTTATTTATATTGCTGAGTAATATTTCATTATAATGCTATACCACAACTAATTTAGGCATTAACTTGTTGGCAGTCACTTGGATTGTTTCCACTTTGGTTATTATAAACACAACTGCTATAAATATTCATGTACATGTCTTTTTGTGAACATATGCTTTCACATCTCTTGGATAGGATTAGAATGGCTGGATCATATGAGAAGGCTATGCCTGCATTTTTTACAAAATTACCAAATTCTTCTGAAGTCTTTTTCCCATTTTCTTTTACCACAAACAATGTTTGTAGGTTCCAGTTGCTTCACATCCTCATAAAATTTAGTGTGGTCATCTTTTTATTTTTACCCAGTCTAATGGGGGGCATAGTGATGAATATTTTGTTCTGTTTTTAATTTGAATTTCCCTAACGAATAATGCCCCTTAATGATCATAGCCTTGTCATGGCAAAGGGGTTTGCATAACTCAATGAAGCCATGAGCCATGTCATGCAAGGCCACCCGAGAGGGACAGGTCACAGTGGAGAGTTCTGACAAAAAGCAGTCCACTGGAGGAGGGAATGGCAAACCACTCCAGTATTCTTGCCATGAGAATCCCATAAAGTATGATAAAGCAATAAAGCATATGATACGGCAAGTATGATAAAGTATGATATGAGTATGATAAAGCAGAAAGACGATACCAGAAGATGAGGTCCCCAGGCTGGAAGGTGTCCACTGTGCTACTGGGGAAGAGCAGACTTTGAGGCCTTTAAAGAAGGCCTTCTTAAATGGACAGTGCAAAGAAGGAGAGGAAAACAATAGAATGGGAAAGACTAGTGATACCTCCAAGAAAACTGAAGATATCAAGGGAACATTTCATGAAAGGATGGGCACAATAAAGGACAAAAACGATAAGGACCTAACAGAAGCAGAAGAGATTAAAAAAAGGTGGCAAGAATACACAGAAGAACTATACAAAAAAGGTTTTAACAACCCAGATAATCATGATGGTATGGTCACTCACTTAAAGCCTGATATCCTAGAGCCTGAAGCCAAGTAGGCCTTAAGAAGCATTACTATGAACAAGGCTAGTGAAGGTGATGGAATTCCAGCTGAGCTATTTCAAATCCTAGAAGATGATGCTCTTAAAGTGCTGCACTCAATACATCAGCAAATCTGGAAAACTCAGCAGTGGCCACAGGACTGGAAAAGGTCAGTTTTCATTATAATCACAAAGAAGAGCCATGCCAAAGAACACACAAACCACCAGACAATTGAACTCATTTCACAAGCTAGTAAGGTTATGCTCAAAATCCTTCAAGCTAGGCTTCAGCAGTACGTGAACTAAGAACTTCCAGATGTTCAAGCTGGATTTAGAAAAGGCAGTGGAACCAGAGATCAAATTTCCAACACTTGTTGGATCACAGAGAAAGTAAGAGAATTCCAGAAAAACATCTACTTCTGCTTAATTGACTACACTAAAGCCTCTGACTGTGTTGATCACAACAAACTGTGGAAAATTCGTAAAGAGATGGGAGCAATAGACCACTTTATCTGTCTTCTGAGAAACCTGTATGTGGGTCAAGAAGCAACAGTAAGAATCTTACATGGAACAACAGACTGATTCCAAATTAGGAAACGAGTATGATGAGGCTGTATACTGTCATCCCGTTTATTTAATTTATATGCAGAGTACATCAGGCAAAGTGCCAGGCTAATGAATCACAAGCTGGAAACAAGATTGCCAGAAGAAATATCAACAACCTCAGATATGCAGACAATATCACTCTAATGGCAGAAAGTGAAGAGGAACTAAAGAGCCTATTGATGAGAATGAATGAGGAGAGTTAAAAGGCTGGCTTAAAACTCAACATTCAAAAAACTAAGATCATGGTTTCCTGTCCCATAACTTCATGGCAAATAGATGGAGAAAAATGGAAACAATGACAGATTTTATTTTCTGGGGCTCCATAATCACTGCAGTGATTATGACTTCAGTCGTGAAATTAAAAGATGCTTGCCCCTTGTTAGAAAACCTATGACAAACCCAGACAGTGTATTAAAAATCAGAGACATCACTTTGTCGGCAAAGGTCTGTTTAGTTAAAGCTATGGGTTCTCCAGTAGTCATGTATGAATGTGAGACCCGGACCATAAAGAAGGCTGAGCACCAGAGAATTGATGCTTCTGAATTGTGATGCTGGAGGACTCTTCAGAGTCCCTTAGAATGAAAGGAGACCAAAGCAGCCAGTCCTAAAGGAAATCACTCCTGAATATTCATTAGAAGGGCGGATGCTGAAGCTGCAGCTCCAAAACTTTGGCCACCTGATGCAAAGAGCTGACTCACTGGAAAAGACCCAGATGCTGGGAAAGACTGAAGGCAAAAGAAGCGGGTGGCAGAGGATGAGATGGTTAGATAGCATCACCAATTTCACTGACATGAATCTGAGCATGTCTTCTCAATCTATCTCTTCACTACAGGGGATAGTGAAGGAAAGGGGAGCCTGACATGCTGCAATCCAAAGAGTTAACATGGCTTATCGACTGAACAATAATGATGAATAATGATGAAAAAGAACTTTTCTTGTACTTATTTGACATCTGTATATCTTCCATGGTGAAGTGTGGGTTCAAATCTTCTGCCCATTTTATTGAGCTTTTTAAATTCTTCATCATATGCATATTTTATAAATATTTTCTATCAATCTGTGTCTCTGTTTTTCTTTTTCTTTACAGTGTCTTTTGAAGAGCAAAGGTTCTTAATTTCAATGAAGTTCAATTATTTAATTTTTACTTTATATACTTCTTGGTTTGTCTGTTGTACTTAAGAAATCTTTGCCAAACCAAAGGTTGTGAACATTTTCTCCTAATAGCTTTATATTTTTAGCTCTTACACTAAAGTCTATGATCCATTTCAAGTTATTGTTTTTATATCATGAGGAAAAGAACAAGCTTCATTTTTCCAAATGACTATCCAATTGTTCCAACACGTGTAGAAAACATTATCTTTTCTCTTCCTAGCAGTCTGGCAAAAATCAATTAATGATATATGCGTGGGTCTATTTCTTGACTGTATTCCATTGGTTTATTTTACCCTCTCGTTAATGCTAGTATTATACTATCCTGTTTATTGTAGCTTTATAATAAGTCTTTAAACTATGTGGTGTAAGAACTCCAATTTTTTTCTTTGATAAAGTTGTTTTAAATACTCTTAATCCTATGCATTTTCATGTATTAGAATCAGCTTATTATACACCAAAAGCCTGCTTCGCATTAGTAATACATTGAATCTATAGCTAAAATGGGGGGAATTTGTCATCTTAATAATATGAATATTCTGATCCATCAATAGATATATCTTTTTAGTTATCTAGGTTTTTAAATTTCTCTCTGCAGCATTTTGCAGTTAAAATGTAGATATATACCATTTGTCAAATTTATCAATCCTACCTCAACCTAACACTCTCCTTCTAGAATCTAATTCTTTCTTGAAACTACCTTTGAAATTAGCTAATAACTGATGTCATCTTCTGTCCAGATTAACCCTCTGTCACCAACTTTGTATCTTAGGAGGAAGAATTTTCAGCTGTGCATTAAATATTTCATTAAGTTATTTAAGCATAATCCATTGGGTTTAAAGGTAAATTGTCATCTCGAGCTATCATCATGAACTGTCTACACCTTATTTTCAGGAGACCATTAGGGGAAAACATTATGCATAAAAATGATTTAAACAACATCTGTTTCAGTCACTGATTTAATCCTCTCAGAGACAGCTGAAAGCATAATATTTTTGTCACACGAGAACAATTTTCTGTTCTAAATGGGTTAAGTTCATGTGATGGCAGAACATAGAGGAAAACCATAATGGGAAAATATGAATAGCAGAGGGTTTAGCTTAGCCATGCAGTCTTAGTTCACAAAAATAACAAATCAGTCACATAGAAACTTTTCTGGCAAGTTGTGTGTCAACCAAGAATGAATCTTAGAGTCAGTTTCCTGGGCTGCCAGACTTTAAAACCAGAGACTTAGTGTCAGTTTCCTGGGCTGCCAGACTTTAAAACCAGAAAACAAGTAATAAAAAGACAAGTATAAATCTTTCAACAATCAAGTTAATTGTCAATGGACTGAATGCTCTGATCAAAAGGCATAGGGTATCTGATTGGATAAAAATAAGACCCATCTACATAATGCTTACAAGAGACTTCAGAGCTAAAGACACACACAGACTAAAAGTGAAAAGCTGGAAAAATATTTCATGCAAATGCAAGTGACAAGAAAGCTAGGTTATACTCATATCAGACAAAATAAATTTTAAAACAGGCAAAAATGAAAGACAAAGAAAGGTGTTACATAGTGATGAAGGGATCAATACAAGAAGAGGATACAATGCTCAACATATATGCTCCTAATAAGCACATAAATATATAAAGCAAATATTACAGACATAAAGGGAGAAATTGACAATAAAACAATAATAGGAGGGAACTTTAACACCCCACTGACAACAATGAACAGATCACCCATACAGAAAATCAATAAGGAAACAGACTCTTAAATGACACATTAGATCAGTTGGAATTAACAGATATCTAAAGGATATCCTAACCAAAACAGCAGAATGCACATTCTTATCAAACGTACATGAAACATTCTCTAGGATGGATCACTACTAGGAAACGAAACAAATCTCAACAGATTTGAGAGGACAGAAACTATATCAAGACTTTCTTCTAATCACAATAGTATGAAACCAGAAATAAATTACAAGAAGAAGAATGGGAAAAACAAACATGGACACTAAAAAAAAAAAAAAAAAAAAAAAAACATTAATGGGCCAGTGAAGAAATCAAAATATTTTGAGAGAAATGAAAATAAAAACACAGCATTTCAATATCTATGGGATGCAGCAAAAGCATTTAGTTCTAAGAAGGAAATTTACTGCAATAGAGACCTACCTTAAGGAATAAGAAAAATCTCAAAAAATCTAACCTATCATCTAAAGGAGTTAGAAAAAGAAAAACAAGGAGATATCACCTAACACCTCTCAGAATAGCTATCATCAGGAAGTGAATCGGTACAGCCACTATAGGAAACAGTTTGGAGGTTCCTCAAAAAACTAAAAATAGAATTACCTATATTTAGTATTCCATTCTTCAAAAAACTAAAAATAAAATTACTTATATTCAGTGGAATAAGTAATTCCACTCGGGTATATATCTGAAAAAAAAAATGAAAGCTCTAATTTGAAAAGATACATCACGCCAACGTTTACAGCAGTATTATTTACAATAATGAAGACATGGAAGCAAACTAAATGCCCATCAACAGATAAACAGAGAAGATGTGGTACTGGCAATGGCACCCCACTCCAGTTCTCTTGCCTGGAAAATCCCATGGATGGAGGAGCCTGGTGGGCTGCAGTCCATGGGGTCGAGGAGAGTCGGACACGACTGAGTGACTTCACTTTCACTTTTCACTTTCATGCACTAGAGAAGGAAATGGCAACCCACTCCAGTGTTCTTGCCTGGAGAATCCCAGGGACGGCGGAGCCTGGTGGACTGCTGTCTATGGGGTTGCACAGAGTCGGACACGACTGAAGTGACTTCACTTTCACTATATATAAAATAGGAGAAGGCAATGGCAACCCACTCCAGTACTCTTGCCTGGAAAATCCCATGGGGTGCAGGAGCCTGGTAGGCTGCAGTCCATGGGGTTGCGAAGAGTTGGACACGACTGAGTGACTTCACTTTCACTTTTCACTTTCATGCACTAGAGAAGGAAATGGCAACCCACTCCAGTGTTCTTGCCTGGAGAATCCCAGGGACGGCGGAGCCTGGTGGACTGCTGTCTATGGGGTCACACAGAGTTGGACACGACTGAAGCGACTTAGCAGTAGTAATATATAAAATAGATATATCATAAAGGCCTACTGTATATCACAAGAACTCTACTCTGTACTCTATAATAACCTATATAGGAAATGAAGGTTGCTCAGTCATGTCTGACTCTTTGTGACTCCATGGACTATGGACTCTTTGCGTCCTCATGGACTATACAGTCCATGGAATTCTCCAGGCCAGAATACTGAGTGGGTAGCAGTTCCCTTCTGCAGGGGATCTTCTCAACCCAGGGATCCAATCCGGGTCTCCCGTATTGCAGGCAGATTCTTTACCAGCTGAGCCACCAGGGAAGCCCAAGAATATTGGAGTGGGTAGCCTATCCCTTCTCCAGCAGCTCTTCCCAACCCAGGAATCGAACTGGGGTCTCCTGCATTGCAGGCAGATTCTTTACCAACTGAGCTATGAGGGAAGCCCAACCTATATAGCAAAAGAATCTAAAAAAAGAGTGGATATATATATATGTGTGTGTATATATATATATATATATGTATAATAACTGATTCACTTTGCTATACAGCAAGAAGTAACACATTTTACATCAACTGTACTTCAATAAAAATTTTTTAAAACCTTTTATCAGGTAAAGATTTGATAGTACCATTAATGCTAAAATATAAGTGGCTAATAAATGTTATCTTCTACTGAGAGAAAGAAAAAACAATATGATGTGGTATACATACATACATATATTACTCATATGTGGAATGTTACTCATATGTGGAATATTACATATGTGGGATATATGGAATATTACTCAGCCATAAAAAAGAATTAAATTCTGCCAATTGCAATGTCATGGATAAATCTAGAGGGTATTATGGCTAGTGAAATAAGCCAGACAGAAGGAGACTAAAACAGTGTATTATCTCTTATATGTAGACTCTAAAAAATAAAACAAACAAATGAATAGAACAAAAGAGAAACAGACCCACAAATACAGAGAACAAACTCATGGTTATCAGGAGGGAGAGGGAAGGTGAGAGGGACAAGATATGGGGAGCAGTTTAATAGGCACAAACTACAATGTATAAGATAAAAGCTACAAGGATATACTGTACAGCACAGGGAATATGCCCAGCATAATCTAAAAAAAAAAAAAAATTGGAATCACTATGTTGTACACCTGAAACTAAACAATATTGTAACTATACTTAAAATAATAATAAACAGAGATGAGTATAGGCAACTTCTTTAAGGAGATTTATTTAACAGTAAGCAGAAAAATGGCTTTAATTTTCAACTGTTAGGGCAAGAAAAGGAAAAGATCAAAGTCTCTCATTTGTTGGATTAAGTATGTGTTAACACTATTAACCAAGATTAAAATTAGATATGGAATAATGACACCGGAGATTTGGAAGAAGTAAATGGTGGGTTTACTTTGGAGCCTATTAGTTCTGAATACAGAATTACCTAAGCAGGCAAGCCAGAATCAGAGGCCAGGGATCTCTGAACAGGGCTAATATCTCAATGGCTAAGATAGAGTAAGGGGAACTGGGGCTTTCCCAGAGCAGCCCGTGGGGTTTGAGGACTGGGAAAAGTTGTCCTTTCTTGAATTGAGTATATTTGGGAGGAAAAAGAGAGTCCCCAAAGGCTCAACACACACACAAAAAAAGAAAAATTAAGCCAACTGCATTCAGAAACAATGTAAGAAATTCCAGTTGATTTGGAAAGCAAAGCTGTGATTATCACTTACGCAGAATGACCCTCAGGAACGCCAGTGACTAGACTATGGAAAGGAATGCTGTTAAAAGCGGAGACTTGGGAATACACATCCATTTCCTGCTACGCAAAGAAACTATCACTGTCTTCACCTCCTATCAGCTTTTCATTCCTCTTATTAATTTTGGTTTGTTGAAAGTCCAACTTCGATAGCCTTTGGTGTCTCGCATCAGTCTGGTGAACCCCAACTGTTCCTTAGAGGCAGAAATAAAACTGGAGTCAGGAGTAGAGTGCAGACAACTTGGGGGCTGCTTCTCACATCTCTTGTTTGAGGCCAAGGAATTGAGAATCTGCACAGATCGATGGAAATATGATGAGTTCACTGGATACAATGAATTTGAATACTTGGCCAAATGGAAAGGCAGGCTTAAAACTCAAGAAATGTGTTCAACAGAAGTAAAAAGTACTAATACCTGAATATTCCCTATTTTACCCCTCCTCCCTACCCTCCTTTAGCACTTGCTGAGTTCTCCTTTAAGTGGAGGAGCTTGGTAACATAATATAATAATATAAAACAAGAAGTGACGTTAACTTACATTACAATGAGCTTGGAGATGAAGATGGAAAAATCAGGTGGGCTGAATGTTGAAGCAAGTTTCTGAGGGTTTGGAGTCAACAGTGGAAAATGAAATGTTTCGGGGAGCACCTTCTTATACTGTAGGAGCCCTCAGAGATGCAAAACGCAGGTGACATTTTCACCTGTGTTGTGCATAAAAAATGCTCTCAGTTTATGCATTTAATTGAGAAGCTATTTAAGGAACTGAATGATTTTAATTATCTTTGGGCTGAGTAATTTTTTATATAAATGGCAATTATAATGCTCTAAAGAAAAAGAAATTTTCAAGTGATTTGAAGAGAAAACTGGATGAGAAAATGAGTGAGCGTACCTCCCATAGTAGAGTAACGTCCAATTTAAAGGACTTAGCATCTTCACCATGTCATCGTTCAAGCAGAGCTACAGCAGTGTCATCAAAACAATACAATCCACCACATTAAATCAAGGCCTCTAATTTGAAAATTATACATTTTAAAAGTTTGTTTTTAACTTGTGTACTGTTTTTAATATATCCATCCGTGTCTGAGTATGTTTAAGAAATATTTTCATTAAAATAATACACTTTAATGTGGAAAGAAAGAATTTTGCCTCTACATGTGGTTCACTTTTACTAAATTTGAAAAACGCTGGGAACACAACTTGCCTTATGCAAAGCTTGATGAAAAAGTGCTCTGAGACAGGCACAGGCCACAGCGAGCAGCTGGCAAGAAGCTGAACACATGCCCGAGCAGCTCCAGAGTAAAATACAGTGTTTAGGAAATTTTTAACAAATCTATAGCAATGTTTTCCTCTCCAGCTTTTAAAAAATTTGGATAATCATATCTCAGAGGTACTTTAATAATAGCCATTTATGTTTATGATATCTTTCACCATATTACACATTTATTTAGCTACCTCAAATTATAATTTTGTGTTTTCTATGAATGAGACTTGCACTGACCAACTATAGGCAGCATCTTGGTATTCCCGGCAATCATAATTCAAAATAATGTAGTTATCTTCTAAACAATGTCCTGAAAAGTGAGAGAATAAAGGTATTATAATGTTGGTATAGCAACTAGGCCATTTCAGTTTAAACACACAAGGATCCATAATTTTAAATCACACTTAAACCAAGACTGTATTGATAAGTGATCAATCCTTATTCATTCTTTTTCAGTCATTTCTTTCATCCTTATTCTGTCATTTCTGTTCATTGTTGAATACTACTTGCCTCCCTTTAACTCTTAATTCAACACTTAACAATGTATATTTTTGAGTAATCACAACTTTTAGTATGGGTGGATGCATAATAAGATTTGGCCTTTCTCATCCTGACATTTATTTTTACTATGCTTCCTCTTGCGCAAACTGAGTTCCAGTCAAATTGAAATTCTTCCATTTTTTGATCAGCATATAATCTTTGTAATCTTAAAAATGCCTCTCAAATGTTCACATTATTGAGTTCATCCAGTCCAGCAGCTTTTCCTCAAGGCTGAGGGAGGCTGCCAGGTCCAGCAAATAAAACTACAAAATGCCCACTTTAATTTGAATTGCAGATAAACTGTAAGTTTTTTTTTTTACTATAAGTATAGCACCTGTATTACCTAGTACATACTTATACTAAATAACTGCTTATCTGAAATTCAAATTTTATCAGATGTGTGTGTGTGTGTGTGTGTGTGCACGCGCTCAGCTGTGTCTGACTGCCTGACTCTCCAGCTTTTAAAAATTTCAGATAATTTTGCAATCCATGGACTGTATTCTCCAGGATCCTCTGTCCATTGAATTTTCCGGGCAAGAATACTGGAGTGGGTTGCCATTTCCTAGTCTATTTTACCAGGTACCCCTATTTTTATCTGGCAACCCTTTGGCCAGGACTCCCAATTCTACAGCTTCTAATTTGTCACATGGCTGAAAAAAGTAGAGCCTACTGTATCAAAAAGTACCAAAAGATGATGGCCCTAGGCCTGGCCTGCCAGCCTTTGGTGTGACATCAAGCACTTCCTCTCAGCTGAATCTTGAGCCTCTTTTTCACATTAATTTCACAGCCTGCACTGCCACGTTGCTCTGTAATATTTTCTAGATTCCTTGTCTTCTAACTGGCTCAGGCTCTGATGGATGAGATGCAAATTACATCTGATATTCCTTCTGGGATGCAGTGGGGTTAGAGGGACCCATCTCAAACTCGGATTCCTGGGGCCAGTACTAGATACAGTAACAAATGGGGCAGGTTAGTGTGGCACAGTGGGTAGCCAAGGTCCAAGTCCTGTGTGAGACCGGGCCTTCAAATACACATATGAAGCATCATGTTCAAGAGAGCAGGAAGAAAATAAGAACGGGAAAAAAATAAAACAATAAGCAACATAATCTGCAAGATGAGGCAATAGGAGAGAGGTGTTTCTATGGAATATTTACAATAAGACTAATTTTCAAGGAGAAAATTGTTAAGAAGGCCAAGTTTACTTGGACAATTCACTTTCCAGCTTTGGTTACCCAAAGACAGAGAGGTCCTATCTTCAACCTTAGAAGTGGAAGACATTCTTCTCCTAGGTAGTTCCTTGATCTCTACCTTGCTGCTACTGCTGCTAAGTCGCTTCAGTCGTGTCCAACTCTGTGTGACCCCATAGATGGCAGCCCACCAGGCTCCCCCGTCCCTGGGATTCTCCAGGCAAGAACACAGGAGTGGGTTGCCATTTCCATCTCCAAAGCATGAAAGTGAAAAAATAAAGTGAATTCGCTCAGTCGTGTCCAACTCCTAGCGACCCCATGGACTGCAGCCCACCAGGCCCCTCCATCCATGGGATTTTCCAGGCAAGAGTACTGGAGTGGGGTGCCATTGCCTTCTCCGGATCTCAACCCTAATCCTACATAAAATTCAAAGCCCAGACTTATCTTGAGATTCTTCCCTTATTCCCTACTTAGATTTTCTCATTTTGTGTGACTTTCCCAGTGCTGTCTCCCTGCCCCATGTCCACATCTGCTCGGTTCTCATAACCTAATGTAAGAAAAGAGATTAGTCATGGCCTTATACTATGTTAAAGATCATCATATCTACTAGGTGACAGCTACCTATATTCAAATTATAGTGCCTAAGGAATCACAGCCGTATTCTAACATAGTATGCATTATAACAACAAAGGTTCGACTAGTCAAGGCTATGGTTTTTCCTGTGGTCATGTATGGATGTGAGAGTTGGACTGTGAAGAAGACTGAGAGTCGAAGAATTGATGCTTTTGAACTGTGGTGTTGGAGAAGACTCTTGAGAGTCCCTTGGACTGCAAGGAGATCCAACCAGTCCATTGTGAAGGAGATCAGCCCTGGGATTTCTTTGGAAGGAATGATGCTCAAGCTGAAACTCCAGTACTTTGGCCACCTCGTGCGAAGAGTTGACTCATTGGAAAAGACTCTGATGCTGGGAGGGATTGGGGGCAGGAGGAGAAGGGGACGACAGAGGATGAGATGGCTGGATGGCATCACTGACTCGATGGACGTGAGTCTCAGTGAATTCCGGGAGTTGGTGATGGACAGGGACGCCTGGCGTGCTTCGATTCATGGGGTCGCAAAGAGTCGGACACGACTGAGCGACTGATCTGATCTGATCTGATCTGATAACCGTCATTTAATATCCCTGAAAACAAATTTAAAAGCTGTTCACTAACTCCAGCAGCCATGCCAGAGCTTCAGTCATGTGCACTCCTTGTGACCCTAGGGAGGTAGCCTGCCAGGCTTTTCTCCATGGGGTTCTCCAGGCAGCAATGCGGGAGTGGGTGGCCATGCCCTTCTCGGGGGATTTCCCTGACCCGGGACCCGCACCTCTTATGTCTCCGGCACTGACAAGGCAGGTCCTTCACCACCACTGCCACCTGGGAGGCCGCACTCCCAACAGCAAGGCATCCAAATAATGACTCATTAATCAAATAGGAAAAGTGGGGGTGGGGGGAGTACAAAGAGTTGATCTAAGTGGTTTCTGTTTCTTGCAATCTCTGATTAAGAATAACAAGAAAACTTGGAAAAAATACAAAAATCATTGACTTGAAAGCCTTAGGAAACTAGCAAAACATGGAAAATTTTCTAGAGCACGATGTGGTAGACATATGAACTCCAGAGATAAGGAGTAACATTTGGGCTACCTCTGCACATGTGGCACTGGCCAGTTCTGGAGAGATAGCTGAGAAGTCCTTCTGATGGCTCAAATGGTGAGGGAGATAAAAACTGAAGTCAAAGACTCACCTGGAAAACATCCCCTATATTGGTTTAGGAAACCAAAGAGTTGTATCTGAGGATTAAGGGTAAACTAGAATTAATTAACCCACCTTCAAAAAGACTGCAGCCCAATTATCACCTCATCTGCACAGCCCAGAAAATCTGTTTCAGAAATAACCCCAGGTTACTTGCACTCATGTAAGCTGCAGATGTAAATAAAAATTCTCTCTAAAAGAATCATCTATGGTAGAATATGAGTACTTTTCACTCTTATTTCCAATTTTCTTTCAGACAAAGGAAAAGACTGCAGGTCTTCATGCACTTGAATTTGGGAGCTCACATGAGACTTGCCCAGGAAGTGAAATATTTAAGTGAAGTACAAAATTCTTCAATAATTCTTGCTGGACTTATAGATATGGCCACGAAAGATAAAGAAGCTCTCAGAGGGCACAACCGCAGAGGACAAAAAAAGGATGGATTGAGGAAGCCTTCCTAGAAGCAGAACTAAGTCCTCAGGATAGGGGCTGCTGAAATGTATTCTCAGGATACATTAAATGCTACTGCTGCTAAGTCGCTTCAGTCGTGTCTGACTCTGTGCGACCCCACAGACCGCAGCCCACCAGGCTCTGCCGTCCCTGGGATTCTCCAGGCAAGAACACTGGAGTGGGTTGCCATTTCCTTCTCCAATGCATGAAAGTGAGAAGTGAAAGTGAAGTCGCTCAGTCGTGTCCGACTCCTAGCAACCCCATGGACTGCAGCCTACCAGGTTCCTCCGTCCATGGGATTTTCCAGGCAAGAGTACTGGAGTGGGGTGCCATCGCCTTCTCCGACAGCCCAGGAATTTCTGTAGGTCCCTTTCCCTCACTCTTCCTCTTTCAGAATGAAAATGCTTGTCATAATCACTGTCCCTGTTTCACGACTGTAAGTCTGTATGGAGCAGATCAAGAGCTGCCACATCTGGACATGATATAAAGACTACTGCACATCACACCTAATGGAGAAACAATCGTGTAGCACCAAAAGATCTGGAATTTTCAGGTCAATGGTATTTTGGAGTCACCTTTGGGAAAGACTGGGTGTATTTGGCATGCAGCAATGACAATGAGCCTAACATCTGGTGATGAGAAGAGCTTTGTGTGGTAGAAATGAATGCCTCTTCATATTCCCAGTTTTCCTCTCTTTCTAGGCCCCCGTGGGAACTGTATTTCCTTATTTCCTTTCTTCAGCCAGCAAAATATTAACAGAAGTGATATGTACATTTACAGGTAGATTATTTAAAATATAATTCTCCAGTTTTCCTCTATCTTGGCAAGTTTGAATGCAGCTGTTAATATGAAGATGCTGCAAGAGCAAAGCAAGCTGAAATACTAATGATACATGTGAGTAATAGTGATACCAAAGAGTTACAAGGTCTTCCTTAGATGAGAAAAAAACGACTTCTTTGTATTCATCCACTGAGATTTTGAGGTTATCATAACTTAAGAAAGATTTTCCTATACTTTAATCTATATTCTGTAAACTCTCATTTCCCTTGCAAAATATTTCTTAATTTCTATCATTGTTATCTTTTAATCCATGTTTTTTCACAGTTCACCAATTCATTTTTATTTTTTTAAAAATTATTTGTATACTGTTTTAAGTTACTTTTCATTTCCAGTTATTACAAAATATTGACTATATCCCCCACTTTGTACAAAGCATCCTTGAGCCTGTCTTACAGCTAATAGTTTGTTTCTCCCGCTTCCCCATCCCGATATTGCCCCTCCCACCTCTCTCCCTACTGAAACCACTAGTTTATTCTCTACATCTGTAAGCATTCTTCTTTTCTGTTATATTTACTAGGTTGCTATATTTTTTAGATTCCACATAGAGGTGGTATCATACAGTATGTGTCATTCTCTGTTTAACATTTCACTTACAGTAATTCCCTTCGAGTTCATCCATGTTGCAAAATATGTCAAATATTTTTATAGTAGTTACTTTTGATCTTGTTAGAATGGTAATGTTTGTCCACTGAAAAGAACTGGAGAAATCCAAACAGGATAAAAGAGAAAAAAACCAAACAGGAAAAAGGAAAAAATCCTGATTACCGCCAGTCATCATTAACAAGTATCTTGTTGATTTTTTCAGTCTCGTAGCTTAGAGTACCAATGAGTCAATGTGTACAGATGAATGGAAAGGAATTAAAAAAAAAAAAAACTCAGTGTTTAAGGAAGCATTATTGCTAATTAATGGCCACAGATACAAAATATAATAAGTTGTAATAATTAACAATTCCTTTACAAATTTAAATTATCATGAAGCTCAAGAACTACCCTTCAGCCTGCTTTTCTTTAGAGAGGCCGCTCAAAGTTTATTTTTTGTTGTTGTTCAGTTGCTAAGTTGTGTCCAACTCTGTGACCCCATGGACTGCAGCACAACAGGCTTCCCTGTCCTTCACTATCTCCCAGAGTTCAAGAGATTTTCATTTTACATTCATGATTTATGTTATCAATATCTTCTCTCTCCCAGGCTGCTTTCCAGGTTCAAACAGTTAACCTTGACAAAATATTAGAGTAGAGCGAATGTGTGGCAGAGTGACAGGACCAAATTCACTTGAGTTTTAGTCTTCCTAACAACTACAATAACAGTATCAGAAACAGATTAGGAATTTAGAAGATGTATTACAATCAGTCAATACTTCCAGACCCTCTCCAGTGACCTACCATTAGAAATTAATCTTTGGGGTTAAGTATACAATGCTTTTAAGTTACATATTCTAAATATATGTATCTTTTGTGCTAAACCTATTTCAGGGGGCTTTACTTATTAACCTAAAGATGTATTTGAATCCCTCGGGGGATGCTTTTTGAGGAACCATGCCATATCTAACCCTACGCAGTAAGATCTTAGGGGGAAAGGATGAGTTACTATGTTGTGCTGGGCAGATTCTTAAAAGAAAGATGTCACTTCAGACCACATGCTCTTTCAGTTACATCTTACAAGCAGCTGCTTGTACACAGTTATTCTAGGGGAGAATGAACAATACAAGCATTCTGATTTCCTGTCAGACTGACATATATGCCAGGCACAGACTGAGTCATGTAGATATGTATGAATGTTCCAAGGGTATTCTTGAAAACCTCCCTGGACCTTACATACCTGATCTATCCTTAAACTTGGGGCATCCCCATTTGACCCTCAACTCTTGACTCCATTGTCTGGGTCTGATCCCACCTCTGGCAATTTTAATCTGGTGTCTGTAATTGGTCTCACTGGGATTAGTTTCTCAGCTCTGCCTAAGAGATTTTTGTCTAAACTCTGATTCTTTCCTTGGCAGGCTGCCTCAGATATTACAGCTCATCCTAATCCTAGCCTCTCATGACTGGGTCAGTTCTCTAGCCAAACTGGCCGTGGGACTGTAGTAGAACACTGTGCCTCTCTCAGAAATCCCAATTATTGTACACTATTCATTTCTCCTTCTGTTCTTCTTTGTGTTCCACACAAGTAAACAAGAGCCTCGTGTGGCTTAGGAAAATACAGTAAAAATGGTGTGTAATGGCTTTAATGAAAAGCTACTTGGGAAAGCAAGATTCAGAGTTTATTTGGCTATTGACAACACAGAGCCTCACGAACAGCGACTGAGATGACAGCCTTCGGCTTCACGTTGCAGCGCGTTCGCTTCCCAGTACTGAGCAGGGTCTCACTCTTCAAACAAGGAGAATAACCAGGCCCTCTGCACTTGGTATCAATTTAAATGAGCACACTCAGTTCCATTATTACTTGGAGTAAAGTGAGTTTACTGTTTTTGACAAGGAACTCACCCTTTCTTGACGTTATATAAGCCTATTAAAGAGCCAGCAAATTGGCCAGCAATTATTAACCTGACTTTTTCTATCAACGTGCTTATAATAAGACATCAATTATGAACAGGAGAGTTAACGCATTTCTCAAATCTGTTATTAACCAGATGCATTGTCACCAAATGTGTAAAATGGGCATTTAGAAATCATTTCTCTCCTCTCTTTGCACTAATAGATTTTAGGCTGAAGAGCTTCTACCATATTTCCTGTAAGGGGTTTCCATCTATATTGACTTCCACAATAGCCTGTAAAGCTAGTGGTTGGCCCTTTATATTCATTTAAAAATGAGAAGACAGAGGCACAAGTGTATTCAGTTTTGTATACACCATCAGAAAGAAGGAGGTCACAAATGAGAGGAAACAGTTGATTTTGATCTGAACAGTTAATGTGACACTGGGTATCTAACTCAAACTCACTCAACTTCAGTTTCATAAGTAAAATTGGATTTTAAAAACCTGTATCATAGTATTACTGAGAAATATTGAATAAAACCATGTGGCTAGTATATACTGAGTTATAAATGAATGGTCATTATTTCTGTTGAACTTTGTTTTACTAAATTTGCTTAGAGTCAACTCTAGAAGCATGAGTCAGTAGACCATTTCAGTACTGAAGTGGGGAGAAGACCCTTCCACCAATCAGAGGCTGAGCGATTACAATGCAGGAATTATAATGTCACTGGGGTGGGTTTAAAGACTATAATTTGGGAGTGGTGGCTGAAAGACTGTGAAGGACACATGCAAAGATAAGTGCTAGTGGAACATTTCTGAAAAATGACTTTTTGGTTGTCAGTGGAACCAAAGACACTTCTCTGGAAGAATGACTTATTCTATAAATGCTGCCAATGACTCAGTCATCTGGCTCTGAGGAATTTATCAACTTTCTGCTAAGTGGTTCACATGCAGAAACTCATTTAATTCTATCACAGTTCTGTGAGGCACTATCTCTTTGATATAGGTAAAGGAAGTAAGGCTGTAGGGATTAGACATCCTGTTCATGACGTTATGATTCTTAAGTCAGAGGCAACAAAACTCAGGTCCTCGAGTTCTCAGCATCCTTCTATGTCTCTTCCCAAAGAACCAGGATCTCACCAACAAAAGTCACTATCTACATTCTGTTTAAGAAGAAAGTAAGACATTATAAAATGAGTATGTTTCTTCAGGAAATGGTGGCCACCTACACACATACACACACACACACACACACACACACAATCAGATAACATAATATACCACAGTATTTATTCAGATCCTATCACTGCAGATGGTGACTGCAGCCATGAAATTAAAAGACACTCCTTGGAAGGAAAGTTATGACCAACCTAGATAGCATATTCAAAAGCAGAGACATTACTTTGCCAACAAAGGTCCATCTAGTCAAGGCTATGGTTTTTCCTGTGGTCATGTATGGATGTGAGAATTGGACTGTGAAGAAGGCTGAGAGCCGAAGAATTGATGCCTTTGAACTGTGGTGTTGGAGAAGACTCTTGAGAGTCCCTTGGACTGCAAGGAGATCCAACCAGTCCATTCTGAAGGAGATCAGCCCTGGGTTTTCTATGGAAGGAATGATGCTAAAGCTGAAACTCCAGTACTTTGGCCACCTCATGCAAACAGTTGACTCATTGGAAAAGACTCTGATGCTGGGCGGGATTGGGGGCAGGAGGAGAAGGGGATGACAGAGGATGAGAAGGCTGGATGGCATCACTGACTCGATGGACATGAGTCTGAGTGAACTCTGGGAGTTGGTGATGGACAGGGAGGCCTGGTGTGCTGAGATTCATGGGGTTGCAAAGAGTTGGACACGACTGAGTGACTGATCTGATCTGATCTGATCTGATCAAGAAGTTTTGAATAATGGAGTTATGTTTCTTGAATACTTTCCTATTAACACATTTTCTAATAGCATCATTTATCATGCAATCATGAACTGTATAAACTATTAATAAAATGTATTCATATCTTCTTTTCTGGAACAAGTTTAAGGATTTAGATTCTCTCTGAGGGGGGAAAAAGTGGATTATGCAGGTTTCTGTGTCTCTCTATGAAATTCTTTGACTTCTGTAGGGAGAAATGTAATTCATTATATAAGAAACATTTATTGAACAGCTACTGTTTTCAAGCCACTTTGCTAAATGATAAATAGAAAAGAAAAGGAAGAAGATACATTTCTGGCCTTTACTAAATAGATAATCTTGTTCAAATGCCCATACAAAGGAATCATCTGACTACCAACACCATGGGGGAAACATGTTGCCTTTTCATCCACCAGTGTTTCTAATCCTTTGCCCAGGCTTTCCTTTTCCCGCTATATCTAACAAATGTGACAGAATGTCTCTACAGGATGGTGCAGGAAATTTACCATATTTATTCTTATAGTGGCTTCACGTTTATATAGTCACTCCCATTTTAGGGCTTCCCTGGTGGCTCAGAGGGTAAAGCGTCTGCCTGCAATGTGGAAGACCCGGGTTTGAACCCTGGGTTGGGAAGATTCCCTAGAGAAGGAAATGGCAACCCAATCCAGTATTCTTGTCTGGGAAAATTCATGGACAGAAGAGCCTAGTAAGCTACGGTCCATGGAATAGCAAAGAATCACTCACAACTGAGCAACATTTTATAAATGAGGAAATGAAAAGTCAGAAATATGAAATAAATTGCCCAAGATCATGCCACCAATTCATGGCAAAACTGAAACTTAAACCTAGGGTCTTAAAACAAAACCCAAGTTCAGTGCTCTTTTCACTTTACTACTTAGGACTCAAAAATAGGTGGTGGGTCTCATTCCCACAGGTTGGGTCCCTCAGGAGGCTGATTACAAAGTGAAGGTTAGTGGCCAGAAGGTTATTAGGCAGTGTTCTCAAGATCAACATGATCAGTAGATAGGAAGGAAGGTCAGGAGAGTTGGGCATTGATGCAGTCACAACAAGACCCCAGACAACAAGACTTGCATATCGACAAGGCACTGGAAGCGCACTACCTTGGAAACCTGTTGTGAAGAGCCGACTCTTTGGAAATGACCCTGATGCTGAGAAAGATTGAGAGCAGAAGGAGAAGCGGGTGACAGAGGATGAGATGGTATCACCAACTCAATGGACACGAGTTTGAGCAAACTCCGGGAGATGGTGGGGGACAGAGGATCCTGGCACGCTGTCGTCCACAGGGTCGGACACGACTTAGTGACTGAACACCACCAACAAAGTGGCTCTGTGCAGTGAGGCAGTTTCCAGAGAGGGCTATCAAACGGTTCAGGGGCATCAGTAACATTCCCAGAAGTGGTGGACGATCCCTCAGTTTTGAATCAGGAATTTGGGTGGTCCAGAAAATCACTCACATCTTAGAGCTTTGTGGGTCAGACTCCTACACTAATTTTGAGTATCTTTCAACTATTTTAATCCAATTACTCACTACTGCAATGTGGTGACTTTCAGGAGCATATTTCACTTGCATATTTTTCCGGCATGCACAACAGCCAACTAAATAAACAAAAAACAAAAGTGAAAAAAATGTGATCGACAATGGGCCAGAGCCAGAGTGGCTGAGGCTCATCTACAGGTGATTATTCTCAAAAACTTTACTTTCACTTCTCATCCATGACAGAAAGATTTAAGGAAGGAGAATTTCATTTAATATTTGTATCCAGTTACCTAAGAATCCCTCTAGATATCACCCTATACAAAGTATTTCCATTGATTTTTAAGGCTTCTTTCCTCCAAAAAATTTTAAAATACAAATATAAAATAATACAATAAAAAATAAGTCTGAATGTATAATTTACATAATCAGTTCAGTTCAGTTCAGTTCAGTCACTCAGTCGTGTCCGACTCTGCGACCCCGTGAACTGCAGCATGCCAGGCCTCCTTGTCCATCACCAACTCCCGGAGTTCACTCAGACTCACGTCCATCGAGTCAGTGATGCCATCCAGCCTTCTCATCCTCTGTCGTCCCCTTCTCCTCCTGCCCACAATCCCTCCCAGCATCAGAGTCTTTTCCAATGTGTCAACTCTTTGCATGAGGTGGCCAATGTACTGGAGTTTCAGCTTTAGCATCATTCCTTCCAAAGAACACCCAGGACTGATCTCCTTTAGGATGGACTGGTTGGATCTCCTTGCAGTCCAAGGGACTCTCAAGAGTCTTCTCCAACACCACAGTTCAGAAGCATCAATTCTTCAGTGCTCAGCTTTCTTCACAGTCCAACTCTCACATCCATACATGAGCACTGGAAAAACCATAGCCTTGACTAGATGGACCTTTGTTGGCAAAGTAATGTCTCTGCTTTTCAATATGCTATCTAGGTTGGTCATAACTTTCCTTAGATTTAGCTAATATAGGACTTTTTCATTCATATTACTTAAAAATGCTAGATAAATTATAATTAAACATTTCAAATTTAAGAAAACTTTCCATGATAGAAATAAAGAACTCAAAACCAGAGAAGTAAGTAAGCACTACTTTTCTCCTTGTCTCCACTTAGGTATCAGAGGCACATATATGGCTGAAGGATATGGCATAGAGGCCAACTACTACAGACAATGGATTGGAAAAGTGAACAGAGAATTATGAAACCCAAACCTTCAATGTGTAAAGCTAGGAAATTCCAATTTGAGAAATTAACACAAAACTGATTTAGTACTGCCAAAATTCTTAGAGGCTAGCAGAGTCAACCAGAAAACAATCCCACAGAAGTATCTTCACTTGATCCCACTTCACTATCTTCATCCTGAAGGTCTTCCACAGGAATGATTTATTAAAAGACAAATTCACAAGTTGAACTTAACAAAAAAAAAGTGAAGAAATAAATTGCCACAAAGTAGAGTCACGGATGCAATACACTGGAGAACTCAGAACAGAAACAACAAATAATAGAAAAATAAGGAAGAGATCTTAGAATAAGTAGGTTAAAAGTGGTCAAATCGATAACAATAACAGAGATCTTTGATAAGAATAAGATAATATGGAAAATAACAGATTTATTTAAGTAGAACTAAAAGGAAATTCTTGGAATAAAAACACAGAAATCAAAATTAAGAACAGTTCAAATTTAGGCTAAATAGCTTACTGGATACAGTAAGAATTAGTGAACTGGAAGACAGATTGGTAGAAATTATTTTGAATGAAATTATTTTGAATACAGCACAGAATGGTAAAGAGATAGAAATCATTAAAAAGAAGCTAATAGACAAAGAGAACTGGGACTTCCCCAGTGGTCCAGTAGTTAATACTTTGCCTTCCCGTGCAAGGGGTGTGGGTTCAATCCCTGGTTGGGGAGCTAAGATCCCACATGCCTTGTGGCCAAAAAACCAAAACATGAAACTGAAGCAATATTGTAACAAATTCAATAAAGACTTTCAAAATGGTCACCTTAAAAAAAAATCTTAAAAAAAAATAGACAAGGAGAATCGAAAAAGAAATTCCAACTTACAGTCAGCATTCTAGAGAAAGTAATAAAGAAGATGGGGGATAAACAATGTTCAAAAAGATACGCTTTTTTAGATTGGAAGATTGGCTCGCCTACCAAGTTCCAAGCAGAATTTTTTTTTTAATCCACATTTAGATTTACTGTGGTGAAACTGTAAACCTAGTAAAGAATAGCATGGATAGTGATGCACACGGAGGAAATGGCATTGCTAGCAAGAACGCTGGCATCAGAAAAGTCCAATATAGGAAGAGAAAATGAATTTGTCTGTCCCAGTATTTCAGACAAAACTATCTTCTTAAAAACAAAACAAAACAAAACACTATTCTTTACTCTTTCAAAAGCATGCTAATTTAGAGTCTCAGGAATGCAATGGTGCTAGAATATGAATATCTGGTCTCTCTCCAGCCACAGTGTCCCAGTTCACAAGTTAACCTCCTAATGGAGAACGGTATGTAGCTGCCACGGGTCATCTGACCCCAATTTTTATTACATAGGAGCTAAGGAGGGCCACCATACTGGCTTTCTAAATTTTTGCTTTAAGGTTCTATTTTAAACAAATATCACTTAATACTAACCAAATCAAACTGATTCAGTGACAAGAAGCTGAAACGTGAGGTCTATCTTCATATGCAGATTCTGCCATTTCATGATTTATTTTGTATATGCCCAACATTTTAAAATTATATTGACCTTCTGGCATACAAACTGTAGTCAGTGAGAGGAAGCTGAATAATGTATTTGATAAAGTTATTCAAAGACCTCAATTTTTCAGCAGAAGTAAAATGGAGACTGGTCCTCCTTGCAACCCATTCCATTATTATTATATCCTTTATTAGACTCTTATCAAAACAGTGTTAATATTCTTTTAAGGGGAGTAGCTTGACATTTTAAAGCAGTACTACTTTTTAATTATTGGTGTGTAAATATTCTTTAAATAAATAATTTTTCCCAGTACAGGTAATATATAAACAACTCATCAATTATCCCAACTTTTCCTAAATCCTGTTCCCCTAAAGTTTTAACTCAGTTATCTCAGAAATAAATCAATGAAGGTAAGTGAAAATCAGGCAGCTTCTAGAAGTTTTTATAATCCATTGTTTACTACAGTTACACAAATCGTTCTTCATTATCTCAACATTTTTCTTACTTGTCAAGAGTGCAACATTTCTCTGTGCTTTAACATTTAAGCTGCAATCATTCATTTCAAAAGCCAGAAATCCTGGCTCTTTACTCGGTCTTACACACAGATTCCTCTAAGAATGGTCTCAAAAGTGATGAATGCAAACCGATGTGGTACACAAAATGATGCTTGAAGTACAGAAAGAAAATATTAGGACTTTTATTTAAGCACGTTTTCCCCAATATCTGAAAATAGAGCATTCCTATGAAACCTATGTGAGTCAAACTGTCATAAAGCAAATAAGCAATTGCCTTAGAACACATCTTGCTACAGGATGCACAAAATTAATTGAGATAAAGCACAGATGCTCAAAGACATTGTTCTAAATTATGGCAGTTTGACGCTGAGATGCTGAGTGTACTTCCTGGGGAAGGAGCTTGGTGGTACTAACACTGTTTGGGGTGTGCAGTGCCTCTATAAAAGCTCCTACAAAACCAAAGCTGAGTGCTCTTTTCACTTTTTGCCTCTTATCTTAAAACTGAAATTCTCTTGAATTTCTTTCAGTTACTAATGCAGGTACTAATGTGGGTGTTTCATGAAAGCTAAGTGGAGTAAAGCAAAATTTCAAAAAAGGGGAGATACTTGTACTTAGTTTTATTTCTAAAATAAGGTGTTGTGCATATGTTACTGATGGCACAGCCCCCTCGCTCTACCCAGAGGACATCTGGAGAAGAAGCAGTGTTAGGAGATGAGCATGACTATTATGCTCTCTGCTGTAAGGTAGTGAGTGCTCAGACAAACATATTTACAGATCTTGCCATTTTTGGCTTCCCTGGTGGCTCAGACAGTAAAGCATATGCCTGCAATGTGGGAGACCCAGGTTCGATCTCTGGGTAGGGAAGATCCCCTGGAGAAGGAAATGGCAACCCACTCCAGGACTATTGCTTGGAAAATTCCATGGACTGAGGACCCTGGTAGGTTACAGTCCATGGAGTCGCAAAGAGTCAGACATGACTGAGCAACTTCACTTTCACTTAACCCTCACACAGGCTTTCCAGGTGGCTCAGTGGTAAAGAATCTGCCTGCCAATGCAGGAGACACAGGTTCTGTCCCTGATCCTGGAAGATTCTCTGGAGAAGGAAATGGGAACCCACTCTAGTATTCTTGCTTGGGAAATCCCATGGACAGAGGAGCCTGGAGTCCATGGGGTCACAAAGAGTCAGACACGACTGAGCAACTAAACAACAAGATCCTCACACAGTAGAGGAATGTTTTAAAAAGATTCTTTCAAAGAAACAGTAGATTGAAGAGGATGCTAATATTACAAACTTCCCTGATGTGAAGCATATCTCTTCAATTTTTTAGCAATGCAATATTCAAGCTAATAATTTTAAATATCCAGTTAGGAGCGACTTCTCTATCACTTTTCACTTTCATGCATTGGAGAAGGAAATGGCAACCCACTCCAGTGTTCTTGCCTGGAGAATCCCAGGGACAGGGGAGCCTGGTGGGCTGCCATCTATGGGGTCACACAGAGTCGGACACGACTGAAGTAACACAGCAGCAGCAGCAGCAGCCATATGATAAATCTTAAGTATATCTTTTTGGGGTCTCATGCTGATAATCAAAGCATGAAAATCTCCATATTCTGCTGTGGCAGAAATGACCAAAACAATATAAATAAACCAACATAATGATATATCAACATTCATTCCACTGTTAGAAAATGCTGTTCAAAGATACAGAGAAACATAAAGACCTTAAAAAAACAAGTATTAGAACCAGTTAAACAGTTGTTAGACAGTTGGGTCCAACTACTGATGTTTCTACTATTCTAGGCTTATGGTACTCCCTAGATTCTCTTCCAGTGACAAAATACACATAAAACTACAATTTGTAAGCCAGTAAAGGACAGAGGTGCTGCAAAAGATATCTTCTCAATTGTAAGCAATTTATTTTTCTCTCATCATAATTTACAAGACAAAGAATACTGTATAAACTAACCCCTGAAATAGTGGCCACTCTGGGATTCTAAAAAGAACTCTGGAAGAAGGTCACAGAAACAGCTAAACATGTGCAATTCAGTCACCACATCATTCATGAGCAAGCTACTGCAACAAAGAAATGAAGCCAAAAATGTACAACATGCCACAGTCTCATTCATCAGGTTAAGTTCTTCCTTTTTCAATGACACCTTTAAATTAAAAAGTATCTTTACAATAGATGTAATAAGATGTGTAATATGATTACAAAAATCCTTAGTTTCACAGAGAGGTTTGCTTTATATCATGTGACAAAACACACAAGAGTCACAGATATTTAATACAACTTGGAGATTTTTTTGTGTCTAAAAAGGAAAAAAACAGTGTTCCAAGTTTGCTTCCCTTTTGTGATCCAATGCAGATAATCTAAAACAAACCTGTGTAAACTGCCCTTTATAGGTAAAAGTGACATCTTTATAATGAATGTAAAAGTAATTGTTCTATGAAGGAAAACTGAACTACAAAGAGAAAATTTGAAGTGGATATTTTAAATTATTTCCCTCATTATTTCTTTTGCTGAAAACACAGTCACATGCAAAACCCATCTACATTCTTTAAAAATTTAACAGAATCTCCCAATTGAAATTTTGAAAGATTTCGAACACGTTTGTTAAAAAAAAAAGTAAGTGAAACATCTTTTCCAATTAACTAGAAAGAACAACTGATTTACATATGGGAGATGGAAATTTACTGCAAGAATTTTTTGAAACAACAAAGTTTCGCAAAAACATACAACATTTTGAGTGGAAGCCACTGATTTAGTAACACAGCCAATATGCATTCCTTCCATTTGCACTTATGGATTTTTTCACCAGTAACATTTTTAGCTATGAAAGTAATTTGAATAATTATTAAAATGAAGTAAAATTTATGTCAATAAATTTTAAATAAACTGAAGCAAATAATCACTTTCATACATCACAATGGGTTAAACTGAGATTTTTTTAATAGTGAAGGATATTCACTCACATTGCTTTCAAAATATTGCTTTGGGCACCATTAATAAAATTAATTATTTTAAATTAATCTTTATCTTTATATTTGAAATACATTTTAATTACATTTTATAATGTATAAGCTAGTGCTTACACACGATATAAAAATATACATATAATACAGGTTAAAAGCTTAAACATTTTTACTGATGAAGGTTTGAAGTCCAAAAACTGAGATGACTTCTGACTGTTCTTTCCATGGAGGGTTCTGCTTCATGTTCCATTTCTGGATGTTCGTGCTCTTGACCAGCAGGTGTCAATATCTGGAAATATGGCTGCATTTTCCCCACAGGCATAAAGAATGGAAATCTTACCTCCAACAGGAAAACTTCCCTGCTGGTTTGAGAAATATCAATGACTTCCGAGTCTGCTTCCTTGGTGAAAAGACAGTAGGGCCTATTTTCATTGGGCAAGGATGGCAACCTGGCAGTGCATTTGTTGTGCTTATGTTTATTTGCTTTTGTTTAGTCGCTGAGTCAGATCCAACTCTTTTGCAATCTCATGGACTGTTGCCCACCTGGCTCCTCTATCCATGGGATTTCACAGGCAAGAATACTGGAGTGGGTAGCCATTCCCTTCTCCAAGGGATCCTCCTGACCCATAGATCAAATTCGTGTCTCATGCACTGGCAGGAGGGTTCTTTAGCACTGAGCCACCAGGGAAGCCCTCATATTTATTAGATGGGTTTTAAGAAAAACAGAAGTCCTATTGGAGTGCAAGAGATGTTCAGGAAAAGGGGACACCAAAACACATAGCTGTGAAACTTTCCTGAGATTTGTTTTATGTTCCAAATATGATCTCTCTTGGTAAATATTCTCTGAACACTTGAAAAGGAATGCACATTCTGTCATTGTTGAGTTGAGTGTTCTGTAGATGTCAGTTAGGTTAAGTAGGTTAACAGTGTTATTCAAGTCTCCTATATCCTCTCTGATTTTATCTCTACTTACTCTATCAATTATTGGGACAGGGATGTAGAAATCTCCAATTATCATTGGGATATGCCTATTATTTTTATTTACCATTTTACCAAATTATATTTAATGGATTTAAAAAACTTTTATTAGGTACATAAACACATAAAATATTTAGGTCTTCTTTATAAATTGACCTCTTTGTTGTTATGAAATGAGCTTCCTTATCACTGCTTATGTCTTTTTCTCTGAAGTCTACTACTACTACTACTAAGTCACTTCAGTCGTGTCTGACTCTGTGCGACCCCACAGACGGCAGCCCACCAGGCTCCTCCATCCCTGGGATTCTCCAGGCAAGAATACTGGAGTGGGTTGCCATTTCCTTCTCCAATGTAGGAAAGTGAAAAGTGAAAGGAAGTCCCTCAGTTGTGTCCGACTCTTCTCGACCCCATGGACTGCAGCCTACCTGGCTCCTCCGTCCATGGGATTTTCCAGGCAATAGTACTAGAGTGGGGTGCCATTGCCTTCTCCATCTCTGAAGTCTACTTTGCTATTAACACACTGTGAGTTCATTCAGCATTTTTATATCTAAAATGTTTTTATTGAAAGTTAATTTTTAAGAGAGATCCCCCCTGGGTATAGAATTCTAGGTTAGCGGTTCTTTTCTCTCATTACTTCAAAGATCTTACTTCACTATCTTCTTTGATTTGAATTGTTTTTGATGAGAAGTCTGCTATGATGCTTGTTTTTCTTCCTATACATATTAAGTGTAATCCAATCCCCTACTCCTCTGACTGCTTTTAAGATTTTTGTCTTTATCATTATTTTTGAGCAATTGGATTATAATGTGTCTTGGTGACTTTTATACACATTTCTTTTCTTATTTGGGGATATTTTTGGGGGGGTTGAGTATGTGTGGTTTTGTGCCTTTGTTTTCTTAGCTTCATGTACTAGTAGGCTTACAGTTTTCATCAAATATGGACACTTGCAGCCATTATTTTCTCAAATACTTTTTCTGCTCCCCACCATTAGGAATTCCAATTACATGTGCATTATTCTACTTGAAGTTGTTCAGCTTATATTTTAGTGCTTTATTTTGGATGGTTTCTATTTCTTCAATTTAACTAATCTTTTCCCAGTAATGCCTTGTGGCTGTTGTTCAGTTGCTAGGTTCTGTCCAACTCTTTGCAACACCAAGGGCTGCAGCATGCCAGACTTGCCATCCTTCACTGTCTCCCAGAGTTGGCTCAGACTCATGTGCAGTCAATCAGTGATGCCATCCAACTATCTCATTCTCTTGCCCCCTTCTCCTCCTGCCCTCAATTTTTCCCACCATCAGGGTTTTTTCCAATGAGTCAGCTCTTTACATCAGGTGGCCAACGTGCTGGAGCTCAACTTCAGCATCAGTCCTTCCAATAATATTCAGGGCTGATTTAGGATTAAGTAGTTTGATCTCCTTCCTGTCCAAGGAACTCTCAAGTGTCTTCTCCAGGACCACAATTCAAAAAATCAATTCTTCAGTGCTCAGTCTTCTTTACGGTCCAACTCTTATATCTGTACATGACAACTGGAAAAACCATAGCTTTGACTATACATACCTTTGTTGACAAAATGATGTCTCTGCTTTTTAATACCTAATGCCTAATCCATAGTAATGCCTAATCAGGGTACAGTCAATCCTCATTATTAGTGGATTCTGTATTTGAAAACTTACCTACTTACTAATATTTACTTGTAATCTCAAAATCAATACACACTTGGACATGTGCATAGCAGCAAAAAAATAAATAAAATCTGTTTCCTGATACATATATTCCCAGCTGAGGTCAAATGAGGAAACACTCTGCCTTCTTATTTCAGCTCTCACATAGTAAATATGTGTCCTTTTTTTCAGTATATTTAGTGTTATTTTTTTTGCATTTTTTCACTTTGTGTCGGTGATTTCGCTGCTCACAAAGGCCCCCAAGCACAGTACTGAACTGCTCTCTGGCATATCTAAACACGAAAAGGCTGTGACATTACTTACAAAGAAAATATATGCTAGATTAATTTTGTTCAGGCATGAAATATGGTGCTGTTGGCCTTCAGTTCAATGCCAATGGATTAACAATTGATATTAAATAGGGTATCTTTGGGCTTCCCAGGTGGTGCAGTTGGTAAAGAATCCTCCTGCCAGTGCAGGAGACACAAGAGATGCCTGGGTCAGAAAGATCTCCTGGAGTAGGAAATGGCAACCCATTCCAGTATTCTTGCCTGGAAAATTCCATGGATAGAAAAGTCTGGTGGGCTACAGTCCATAGGCTCACATAGAGTCGGACACAACTGAGCATGAATAAGGAAAGAAGTGTGTCTTTAAACAGAAATACATATAAAGTAAGATTATATCATAATCACTGATGAAAATTTTATGACCAGAGGCTCACAGGAATCTAATCCGATGTTTCTCCTGGGAGCAATCGTTCAGTATTCATGAATTCAGTGTTCATAACAACTTTTAGAGATTCTAACTACCAAAATAACAAGAATCAACTATATTTTGCAACTCAGCCAGTTTTATCTATCTGAAGTTTTCATCTCTAATATTTGATTAGGGAATGTTTTATATCTTCTATTTCTTTATTTAATCTTTCTCCTACTTTCTTGAACACACATAATACAGTCATATTACCAGTTTTAATTTTTTTTCTACTAATTCCATCAACCGTGTCATTTCTGGGTCAATTACTACTGGGTAACTTTTCTCTACATTATGAGTTAGTTGTATTTGCCTGTTTCTGCACATATCTGGAAAATTTTTATTAGATAACACATAACAAATTTTACTTTTTGGGGTGGTTGATATATTGTGTTTCTATAGACATCCTTGAGCTTCATTCTGGGGCGCAGTTAAGTTACAAATGTATCAACCAGTTGTTGATCCTTTAGAGTCTTCCTTTAAAGCTTTGCCTAAAAGAGTTTAAAAGCAAACCTTGACAGGGGTAGGCTATTTCCAAGTAACTTAACAGCATCCCAGAACAAAGCTCAATAGTATCTGTGGGATACTGTAAACTAACAAAATTTCGGTTAATTTTATCTCACTACTAAAACAAATCTTCAGAGTTATCTTTCTGAATAGCTCTTTTTTCTGGTATTCCTGCAAATTCTAGGTATTTTTGGTCTCCATGGTGTCAAGTTCTACCTCCTCAACTTAGGGAGACTGGGTGGCTCTGCCTGAAGTCTGTTTGCTGTGCTGTGACCCAGAAAGTCATTCAAATTAGTTGGGTGAAAAAAACCACAGTGTTCACTTGACTTGTTTTTGTCACTCAGGAATCACTCTCCTTTTGTTGCTGATGTCCAGGGCCTATAAAATTGCTCTTTAGTACATCTTATTGGGTTTCTGACTTGTATCTGGAGGAAGGGTAGATCAAGTCCCTGTTATTCTATCCTTGCCATCTCTTCTGTACACATATTTTCAGTTCTGAAGAAATGCAACTTAATTCCACTTTTCTCAATCAAACTTCTCATATAAAAGTCCACAAGGGTTGTGCGTGCATGCCAGTTGCTCAGTTGTCTCCAACTCTGTGACTCCATGGCTCCTCTTTTCTTGAAATTCTCCAGGCAAGGAAACTGGAGTAGGTTGTCATTCCCTTTTTCAGGGGATCTTCCTGACCCAGGAATTGAACTTATGTCTCCTTCATTGCAGGCAGATTCTTTACTGTCTGAGCCACCAGCAAAGCCCACAAGGGTTAAGCAGGTGAAAAACTAAGGGCTTACTTTTTTCCAGACTTCAAACTCTAAGTAACAACATGTAAGCATGAACTAGAATAGGTCAGCAAATGTGAACACTCAGAATAATAATATTCTTCATCAAGTGTTTAGTTTCCATGTAATTAAGGTTCAATTAATCCCACCTTTCTATTGAGTTAAATTTTTTAAAAATCCATTTTAAATCTCTATTCAAACTCAGATAACTGAAAATTGAACTAACTAGTCTAATACCATATTTTACATAGAAAGAAAGTGAAACTCATGAAAGTTAAATGACCAAAGTAATATAGCTGTTATTGCCAGAGCTGGGAAGGAATCCTGTTATTAATTTCCAATGTGAGTGATTTCTCACTCTACAGAAACACTTCTTTCACTCTAATTATATTTGTGCTATATACCACAACACCACACATCTGCCTGGGTAAGATGCCGAGTACATACTCAGGGTCCCAACAGGAAATAGACAGACTAAAAGAGTTTGATTACAGATAGCCTAATAAAAAGGATATTTTCAGACATGTAGACAAGGTTCTTGTTTGGAGAATTCTATGGACAGAGGAGAGTGACGAGCTACAGTCCGTGGGGTCACAAAGAGTCAGACAGGATTGAGTGACTAACACTTATTTTGGGCTTCCCTGGTAGCTAAGACAGTAAAAAAAAAAAAAAATCTGCCTGCAATGTGGGACGTCTGGGTTCAATCCCTGGGTTGGGAAGATACCCCAGGAAGGAATAGCTACTGACTTCAGTTTTCTTGCCTGGAGGATTTCATGGATAGAGGAGCCTGGCAGGCTACAGTCCATGGGGTCGCAAACAGTCAGACATGACTGAGCAACTAACACTTCACTTCAACCTTACATGTTCCATATTGACAAGGTTATATCTTATTTATTTATTACATAATTTAACTTACATATAGAGGACACCATGCAAAATGCCAGGCTGGATGAACCATATGCTAGAATTAAGATTTCTGGGAGAAATATCAATACCCTCAGATATGTAGATGATACTACTCTATTGGCAGAAAGTAAAGAGGAACTAAAGAGCCTTTGATGAGAGTGAAAGAGAACAGTGAAAAAGCTGGCTTAACTCAACATTCAAAATACTAAGATCATGGCATCCAGTCCTATTACTTCATGGCAGAGAGATGGGGAAAAAGTCAAAATAGTGAAATAGTGGAAATAGATTTTATTTTCTTGCACTCCAAAATCACTGCAGATGTGACCACAGCCATGAAATTAAGACATTTACTCCTTAGAAGAAAAGCTATGACAAACCTAGACAGTGTATTAAAAAGTAGAGGCATCACTCTGCCAAAAAAGGTCTGTATAGACAAAGCTACGGTCTTTTCAGTAGTCATGTACAGATGTGAGAGTTGGACCATAAAGATGGCTGAGCACCAGAGAACTGATGCTGGAGAAGACTCTTGAGCATCTCTGGACAGCAAAGAGATCAGACCAGTCAATCTGAAAGGAAATCAACCCTGAATATTCACTGGAAGGACTGATGCTGAAGCTCTAATACTTTGGCCATCTGATGCCAAGAGTTGACTCATTGGAAAAGACCCTAATGCTGGGAAAGATTGAGAGCAGGAGGAGAAGGGGGTGACAGAATGAATGGTTGGATGGCATCATGGATTCAATGGACATGAGTTTGAGCAAACTCCTGGAGATAGTGAAGAACAGGCAAGTCTGGTGTGCTACAGTCCATGGGGTCACAGAGTCACGCACGACTTAGCGACTGAACAAGACAAGGTTAAGGAAACCAACAGAATGTGGTCACTGCAATTGTGGAAATCCATAGCACCCCTAGGGCTATGAGGCTAAACACAAACACAAACAAAAAAAGAAACACAAATAAACACCAAAGTTCTGCAGCAAGAGTGATAGCCATAAAAGAAAAGCCACACAACAGCATCTTTGGATGTGGGGAAACACAGTCACTTCCTGTCAAAGAGATCAGGAGACTACATACTCCACTTCTTTCCCTCTCAATCTTCAATCTTGTCCACATTTCTACTGGCCAAACCCAAGGTAAAGGAGTCCAAGCAGGCAGCCTCTTGGGGCACTGAATAGAGAAGATAAAACCCAGACAGTTGATCTGCAGGAGCAAGATGATGAAATATTACACCAAATTTTCTATTACACTTACATTTGAAAAGAATTTGTGGTCACAGAGATGTCAAGGAGACTGAAGATACCAATCAATCATTTGGGGACAGTCAAAACTGTTTTGGAAATGATCTCTACTTTGAATATTTTCAAAAGTTCCTCACCTTAATTCTCCTTTTACCATTTTTTTTTACCAAAAAAGAAATGTCTATGTCAGTAATTTTTCATTAAGAAGATATAACTAATGAACCAAAATGACAGCAAGGGTCGATATGTATTTGTATTCCTGAGAGACCTAACTTTTTTTTTTTACATTCACCAGAAATGACCTTTTAACTTATTAAAGAGCATCTTTCTTGATGGAAGTAAAAATCAATTCTGAGTGTCATGATTCAGCACTCACAACAACTTACCTAAGTTTTGTCATTGAGATTTACAAATGCCACTGTCATATTGGCTTGAAATCATAGGTTGAGGAAATATAATCTGTACAAATGGCAAAGCAGACTTGTTTACTGTCTTCTGGATCCCAGGGGACTCACTTCATATCTCATAAGCTAAGTGTTTTATTAAATCTTTGACTTGCTTTACTCTAATAAAAACCAATTTGTGGCATCAAGAAGGTTGTGGGGTGGGACCATTTACTTGTCCTACCTATTCTTGGGAACACATAAAACATCATATAAATATTTTATAGCTCCAGATTACAAAGTAGTACCCTCAGGTTTTTCAAAATACAGTTGTTGCAAAAATTTCACACAAACATCTTCTGTGTTAATTGCTTATTCCTTAGAGGCTTTTTTAAACTGGCTGTATCATGGTGAATTATGCTGGCAACAGAAAGACGGTTCATTTATAAAGTTCATATAAATGATGCATTGGGAAAGGGTTTTTTGTTCCGGTTGATAAAAGTTAATCAAATGCAAGATGGCATACAGCAATTCAGCATAAATCTTCCACAGAGAGCTGCTTATGCCTCCATCTCCCAGGTAGACAGAACATTTATCTGACTATTTCTAAACTGTCCCAATAAATCTTTGATTAAGAGAACCATATCAAAGTAGCTGACTAATGGCTTGTTTTTCAGAACTCTTCTAGTAAATATATTATAAATGGCACCTCTTCAATAGTCTGAAAGCACAGACATTTAAAACTTAAGTGAGAACCACAAATGAGTCAAAGGAAGAAGAGGGAAAGGATTGCAACTGATACAGAAATTGAACCTGGTTTTGTCTAAATTTGCAATTCATGTTCTTTCCATTGCTTCTTTCTTATTAAGTTGCTAAAGGTTCTAGGCATTAAGATTTCTGATTCTGCATGTAACAAAATACAGTAATTAAACATTCTCACCTAGAAGACTGAAATTTAGGGAGCTCATGGCACCCCACTCCAGTACTTTTGCCTGGAAAACCCGGTGGACGGAGGAGCCTGGTGGGCTGCAGTTCATGGGGTCTCGAAGAGTCGGACACGACTGAGCGACTTCACTTTCACTTTTCACTTTCATGCACTGGAGAAGGAAATGGCAACCCACTCCAGTGTTCTTGCCTGGAGAATCCCAGGGACGGGAAGCCTGGTTGGCTGCCGTCTATGGGGTCGCATAGAGTCGGACACGACTGAAGCGATGCAGCAGCAGCAGCAACAATCAAATATATTTATTTAAAACTTTAAAATTTCACAAAGATTATAATATCCTTTCAGATCATCTACTTTTTTCCTTAAATTTGATGAAGTAGATTATGTACAATTACAAATCCCTAATATGGGGGTTTGAATGAGATGGTCCCAGTATATAATTCTCAATCACACTAAGGTGTTCTTACCCAAGACACAGTTCCACCCAACCATGGCAATCATTTGTTTGTTTAATGTGAAACTAGAAGTGAATAAAACATTAAATCCTCTTAGCACCCGCACTTCATTTTTTTAAAGCCACCATTCTTTGAATGTAATTTACTCAGTTTAAGAAATGGTGTTTGAATTTTGAGGACTAACTACCAAGGAAAGGGGCAAAAAGGTGATGATAATGAAAAGGAAATACACTTATGTTTGTATTGCATGGTTTGACTGCATCATAAAAAAGCAAATAATGTTATTTACCTATCATATTTATAGTAGTTCTACGTATCTTTGAAAAGAAGGATAACATTTTGCCACTTTTCTCTCTCTCACTGTTTAATTAAAATGTGATCTTTTCTAAAGTGACTGAGTTACTTGGCTCTCTTGTTTATTTCAGGATCCACACATAAATGCTTTACCAGATTTCCATCTGGGGAGGATTAATCTAGATAGCATATTGAAAAGCAGAGACATTACTTTGCCAACAAAGGTCCGTCTAGTCAAGGCTATGCTTTTTCCTGTGGTCATGTATGGATGTGAGAGTTGGACTGTGAAGAAGGCTGAGCGCTGAAGAATTGATGCTTTTGAACTGTGGTGTTGGAGAAGACTCTTGAGAGTCCCTTGGACTGCAAGGAGATCCAACCAGTCCATTCTGAAGGAGATCAGCCCTGGGATTTCTTTGGAAGGACTGATGCTAAAGCTGAAACTCCAGTACTTTGGCCACCTCATGCGAAGAGCTGACTCATTGGAAAAGACTCTGATGCTGGGAGGGATTGGGGGCAAGAGGAGAAGGAGACAACAGAGGATGAGAAGGCTGGATGGCATCACTGACTCGATGGACGTGAGTCTGGGTGAACTCCGGGAGTTGGTGATGGACAGGGAGGCCTGGCATGCTGCAATTCATGGGGTTGCAGAGTCGAACACGACTGAGCGACTGAACTGAATTGAACCATTTTGCAATCTAATTTCTTCCAAAAGAATGCTTTTGGGTTTTTTTTTTATCAGTATTAAGGAGGGAGGGGGGTGGAAACTGAGATCTTCAAGAGTCTACTCTCTCCATACAAACAAGCTCTCAAGTTAATTTGCTTGATTGTTTCTTCATTCCTCCCTGCCCCACAACTCCACCAAGAAAGTCTGCATATGGCCAGTTTCTCCTCTGATGGCTAAGGACTGCATGCTATAATCTCCCAAGAGCCCAGCCTTTGCCACACATGGCTTATTCCAGATTTCATCAGACAAACTCAAACTTCTAGGCCAGAGTTATAGTCCAAGGAATTTTTCTCTTGGAAAGGTATGTGTTAATGATTTCAAACTTCAATCTCATTGCTTTCAGATGCCTTGGCTATTTGTGTTGGAAAACCTCTAGATGTCATTTAAGTCAATGCTCTCACTCTTCAAACAATGACACTGAAATTCATTGTTAAAATGAAATGTCTTAAGTGATTTAATGGCAAAACCTGGACTACAACTCTTTTAAAACACATTCAGTGAGTTTTCTGTAATACATAACTGTGTTGTCTCACACACATAACTTTTGTCATTAAAATTTTTTGATATTCCCTTTTAATCCACTGAGATATGTGAACTGAACTAATACTCTTATATTTCATTTGCACTAAAAGATATATTTTCCTTTTTCTAGCACTTCTAAAATAGGGATGAATCTTAAGAAGCAATGGTCTCTTCTGCTGTTAGTGGCATATCAGTAATGATGTAAACACAATGATTGTACCTATTCATGTACAATCTTGGTTGATATTCTGATGGCATAACTGGACAACTACAATCCCTTCAACATTTGGTTGAAAGCTCTTTAAGAATTTTTGAGGAATCAATATAAGACTTAGCTGTAGAGTTTCATTGACTTTTTCTGGTAAGATTCAGGAAGATCCAATAAATGTGACTATGAACAGAACTATAACCAACTAAAAAGCTTTTGCATAGCGAAGAAAAAAATCCACAAAATGAAAAGGCAACATGCTGAAAGAAGGAAGATATCCTTCCTTCAGATATCAAATAAGAGGTTAATTCCCAAAATATATAAAGATCTTAAACAAGTTAATATTAAAAAAAAAATTGAAAAACTGGCATGGAACCTGAGTATTTCCAAAGAAGCATACAGATGGCCAAGGGGCACATGAAAAGATGCTCAACATCACTAATCATCACGGATATGCAAAGCAAAACCATAATATCACCTCACACCTGTCAGAATGGTGATTATCAAAAAGACAAGAAAGAAAAAATGTAATATCTAATTCAGAAGATTATCATGAGATTTCCACAAAATAATATGTTTCTAAATGTGTAACACAGAACAGTCACATAGTTAGATCTCAGTAAACAAATAACCATGTTGTCATAAGGACAATAAGTGTCTGTTGTTCCTATTGCTAAAGGGGACAAGGCAAACATCCACAAAATTCATAAGAACACAGCAAAGGGAAAATAAAAGCAAGAGTACGGTTAGGAACATAAACAAGCAATATTTAAACACAAGGGCTGAGAAGACTGTGAAATGATTGATAGGTGTTAAGTAGGAAAGAGTCCACCTGGAAAGGTTCCATGGAAATGAAGCAGATTGAACAGAATTCTGAGGGTGGGAGGAGATGTGATTTGCCAGCAAAGCATGGGAAGAGAATTATAAAGGTAGGTTGGAATTGCTAAAGATCTAATGATGCCAACATATCTAAGCCCATTTCCAGTTTCAGATCATGTCAGAGACGAAATGAAGAGACATAGCAAGCAGTGAGAGAGGGCATATATGGCCCTTCCAGGGGAAAAGCACAAGGAAGGTAAGAAGTATGGATGCATTTCTAGAGGCTGTCATTCTTTCCTAGGTGGCCTGGGAAGAACCAGGCCAGCACTGCGGGAGCTCAGCCAACAGGAGATGAGTGCCTCGCTTGCTACAGTGCCTTATACAAAATCCCTGGCACTGGCGCTTTATTTATTTGGAGATCAAACTATTTCATCCAACTATTTCTCATTTCTATCCTCCTCCCAGGTAGCAGCCTGGGGCCATGCTACCCTAAGCCACCTGCTCATCAGAGCTCCAAAAGTGCACCTGTGCAGCTTCACTGCCAGTTCTTTCTGCTTCCTCAGAAAGGCTATTCTGGGCAAGCCTACGTGCTATTATGGACTACATGTTTATATCCATTCAAAATTCACATGTAGAAATCCTAACCCCCAATGGGATGGCAATAGGAGATGTGACCTTTGGGAGATAACTGGGTCACGTATTAGAGTTCTCTAAAGAAAGAGAAAAAAATAAATTTATTAATTTACAGAGAGGGGGAGAGACTTATTGTAGGAATTGGCTCATGCAATTGGGGAGGCCATGAAGTTGTCTAGAGGATCATTTGAGCCAGAGGTATAATCCAGTCTGAGTTCAAAGGCCCAAGAGTCAGAAGTATCAGTGTCTGAGAATAAAAGATGGATGTCGCAGCTCAGGTAGAGAGTGAAAGTGCCCTTTCTCTGTCCTTCTTTTCTATTCAGCCCTCAATGGACTGGATGGTGCCCACCCACACTGGTGATGGCTATCTTCTTTACTCATTCTACCAATTAAAGCAATAATCTCTTCCAGAAACATCCTCACCGACAGGTCCAGACATGATCATTACCAGTTATCTAGACATCCCTTAACCCAGTCAAGTTGACACATAAAATCACCCTTCACAGGTCAGGAAGGTGGAACCCTCATGATGAGATTAGTGCTCTTATATGAAGAGGAACAAACCAGCTTTCTCTCCCTTGCCCTCTGCATCTTCCATGGGAGGACACAGAAAGAAACACCCAGTCCTCACTGAATACAGGGTTTGCCTGCTACTTGATCTCTGGACTTCTCTGCCTTCACAACTGTTAGAAATAAATGTTGGCTATTTAAGCCACTCAGTCTATGGCAGCTTGTTATAGCAGCCTGAGCAGACTAAGCCACTGTGGTCAGCATGGATTTCCCCTCCTGATTATCTACAGAGGTCTTTTAGTTTAGACCATGATTCTCAGGACCATGGACAGGGTTTTGGTGACCTATCGGTGACCCATCACCTATGATGGAGCTAAATCACTAACAACGCCAAGGCTCTTGGTTCTCCTAAGCTTGCTTCAATGTGTTGCTCCCTTTACTGATGATCAGATGCCCTGATAAGCACTGAGCTCAAACAGCTTGTTCACACTTACTTCCATGAAGCACAGCCAATGCCACAGTCTTCTTGTTCCCAGAATCTACCATCTTACACTCATGACTTGGTGTCTTACAATTTATGGATCACTGGCAGCTTTTCCCATTTCAGCACACTGAGGTTCCCATGCAAACTGCATCTCAGGGTTGCCTGTTCAGCCAAAGGATCCACATGGCAGTCACTCATTGCATAGTGCTGGCTATATTCAATACACTGAATTCTTCTTGGCCAACAGCAGGCTAGACTTTGGGAACCCATCCCAGGAGACGTCCCAGTGCTCTTTGAAGCCATACTTTGACTTCTTATACTTTACTATACCAACTCCCATTGAACCCTCACTTATGACTTGGAAGAAGATGAGAAGAAAGGTGGAAAACACCTGTGGGAGCAGGGATTCTGTGGTCTCAATCTTAACTTAAGCAAACCAAAGCTCACAACACAACTCCATGAAGCAGAAAGACATCAATGTCAGAACACTCAACCTAGGTTACTCAGAGCTTCTACAGAATAATAACACAGGAGGCACTGGATCTACCAAGGAGTGACTTACAGAGAAGCCTGGGGCATGAAATTGAGTCCCCATGGGCAGAGCTTTGCTGAGAAGGAAAGGTGTTAGGATTTGATATAATACTTATGTAACTAATCCTAATTAACAAATTAACAGTCAAATTAACATCCTAAATAACAAAAGTTAGTTCAGAAGTTCACTATTCAGCTAACGAAAGTCTGATGCTTAGGAATAAACCATGGGCCCTGTCTGAGTTTGCTCAGGTTGCCATAACAGAATACAACAGGCCTAATGGCTTAAACAACAGAAATTTACCTTCTTACAGTTCTGGAGACAGGGAGATGGCAATATTACTTTTATTCTGAGGCTTCTGCCTTTGGCTTGTAAGCAGCCACCATTCAGTTATGTGAAACACTGGCCTTTGTTTGATCCATTCATGCAGAAAGAGGAAGAGCATGAAGTCTCTGCTGTCTCTTTTAAAAAGGACACTAATTTGGGAATTCCCTGGCAGTGGTTGGGACTCAGCACTTTCACTGCCGGGCACAGGTTCAAACGCGAGTTAGGGGAACTAAAATCCCTCAAGCCATGTGATGCCACCAAAAAAAAAAAAAAGACACTAATCTTGTTGGCCCCACCTTTATGACCTCACTTAACCCTAATTACTTCTTTAAAGGCTCTGTCTCCAAATGCCACACTGGGAATTAGGGCTTCAAGGACTATGAATATGAGGGGGGCTGCTGCTGCTGCTAAGTCGCTTCCGTCATGTCTGACTCTGTGCGACCCCATAGACAGCAGCCCACCAGGCTCCTCAGTCCCTGGGATTCTCCAGGCAAGAACACTGGAGTGGGTTGCCATTTCCTTCTCCAATGCATGAAAGTGAAAAGTGAAAGTGAAGTCAGTCGTGTCTGACTCTGCGCGACCCCATGGACTGTCACCCACCAGGGTCCTCCGTCCATGGGATTGTCCAGGCAAGAGTACTGGAGTGGGTTGCCATTTCCTTCTCTGGAGGGGGGCTGAGACAGGTACAAATATCCAGTCTATAATAGTCTTATAAAGAGAACAAGCTTTCATAGGAACTTAAAGTAATAGTTGAGAATCCCTAAAGGAAATTTAGAACTATGACTTAATTAGTAGCATAATATGCAATACAGCTGACCACTGAACAGTACAGTAGTTAGGGACACAACACTGCACAGTTGAAAATTTTCACATAACTTTTGACACCCCCCCAAACTTAACTACAGATGACCCTTGAACGACATGGTTTTAATGGTATAAGTCCTTACACTTGGGTTTTTTTTTTTCAAAAAATATATTGAATATTTGGGGGAGACTTGTGATGATTTGAAAAAACTCATGAACAGTGTGTCTTAGAAATATAAAAAAAAATTAAGAAAAAGGTATATCATAAAACTGTAAAATGTATGTAGATATTAGTCTATTTTATTATTTACTACTAGAAAAGATATACAAACCTGCTATAAAAAGTTAAAATTTGTCAAATCTTCTGCACACAAACATAGACTATACATGTCACAATTTGCAATGGAAAGAAATGTAAACAGATGTAAAGATTCGGTATTACATCTTAACTGTGGCATATACTGTACTACTGTAATAACTTCATAGCCACCACCTGTTATTACTATTTTGTTGTTCAATCACTCAGTTGTGTATAACTCTTTGCAACCCCATGGACTGCAGCACACCAGACTTCCTTATCTTTCACCATTTCCCAGAGCTTGCTCAAACTCATGTCCACTGAGTCCATGATGCCATCCAATCTTCTCATCCTCTGTAGTCCCCTTCTTCTCTTGCCTTGAATCTTTCCGGGCATCAGGGTCTTTTCTAATGAGTTGGCTCTTCACATCAGGTGGCCAAAGTATTGGAGCTTCAGCTTCAGCACCAGTCCTTCAAATGAATATTCAGGGTTGATTTCCTTCAGGATTGACTGGTTTGATCATCTCTCAAGTGTCTTCTCCAACACCACAATTCCAGTCCAAAAGCATCAACTCTTTGGCACTCAGCATTCTTTATAGTCCAACTCTCACATCCATACATGACTACTAGAAAAACCCGTAGCTTTGACTAGACGGACCTTTGTCAGCAAAATAATGTCTCTGTTTTTGAATATGTTGTCTAGGTTTGTCATAGCTTTTCTTCTAAGGAGCAAGCATCTTTTAACTTGATGGCTGAAGACACCATCTTCAGTGATTTTGGAGCCCCAAAAAATAAAGTCTGTCACTGTTTCCACTGTTTCCCCATCTATTTGCCATGAAGTGATGGGAATGGATGCTATGATCTTCATTTATTGAATGTTGAGTTTTAAGCCAACTTTTTCACTCTCCTCTTTGACTTTCATCAAGAGGCTCTTTGTTCTTCTTCACTTTCTGCCATAAGGGTGGTGTCATCTGCGTATCTGAGGTTATTGATATTTCTCCTAGCATTTTTGATTCCAGTTTGTGTTTCATCCAGTCCAGCATTTCGCATGATGTCCTCTGCATAGAAGTTAAGTAAGCAGGATGACAATATACAGCCTTGACGTACTCCTTTCCCAAATAGAACCAGTTCATTGTTCCATGTCTGGTTCTAACGGTTGCTTCTTGACCTGCATACAGGTTTCTCAGGAGGCAGGTAAGGTGGTCTGGTATTCCTGTCTTTTTAAGAATTTTCCACAGTTTGTTGTGATCCACACAGTCAAAGACTTTAGCATAGTCAATGAAGCAGAAGTAGATGTTCTTCATCAAATCGATGGACAGGAGTTTGAGCAAGCTCCAAGAGTTGGTGATGGACAGGGAACCCTGGAATGCTGCAGTCCATGGTGTTGCAAAGAGTTGGACAAGACTGAGCAACTGAACTTAACTGAACTGAACCGATATGTTCTTCTGGAGTTATCTTTCTTATTCTCTGATCCAGGGGATGTTGGCAATTTGATCTCTGATTCCTCTGCCTTTTCTAAATCCAGCTTGAACATCTGGGAGTTCTCAGTTCATGTACTATAGAAGCCTAGCTTGGAGAATTTTGAGCACTACTTTGCTAGTGTGTGAGATGAATGCAATTGTGTGGTAGGTGCTATTATGTGTTGCTCTAAAGTGCTGTTATGTGATTCTAATAATCTCTGTGTGCATAGTTCATCTCTCCAGTGAATTACATATTGCAATAAAAAGTGATCACTCTTGATTCTCACATATTTTTCATTGTGTATAACACTATATTGTAAACCCTGAATAACATCATGAGACCCAAGAAAAGTGCCACCAGTGATGCTGAAAATGCTCCCAAGAAGCAAAGAAAAGTTACCATATTACAAGAAAAAACTGAACTGTTTGAAATACACCATAGTTTGAGGTCTGCAGGTGTGAGTCCCCACCACTTCAGGATAAATAAATACAGCATAAGGATCACTGAGAAAAAAGAAAAGGAAACTCATGAAGCCATCACTGCAGGCACACCAGCATGTGTGAAACCTTCAACTTTCTGCAAAATATCTTTCCATCTTGTATTGAAAATGCAACTTTCATGTATGCAGGATTGCTATAACAAAGGCATACCTATAGACTCTAATATGATTCAAGAAATGATGAAGTCATTGTATGACAACTTAAAGCAAAAGGATTATGAAAGATCTAAAGCTGAAGCATTTCATGCCAGTAAAGGATGGTTTGATAATTTTAGAAAGAGCTTTGGATTTGAAAAAAAAAAAAAAAGCTAAGATAATAGGAGGAGTGGTTTCTGCTGACCAAGAGTTCCCAGATGCCATTAAGAAAATCACTGAGAAGAAAGAATATCTGCCAGAACAATTTTTGTTGCAGACAAAAGTGTTGTATTCTGGAGGGGAAAAAATGTCACAAAGGACATTTATTAGTAAGGAAGGAAAAAACCAAGCACCAGAATTTAAGGCAGTAAGGGATAAGCGAACTCTAACGTTTTGTGTAAATGCAGTTAACTTTATGATCGGGACTGCCCTCATCTATAAGCTGTTAACCCCCAAGACTTGAAGGGAAAAGATAAATACCAGCTGCCTGTCTTTGGTTGTACAGCAAGACTTAGACAGTGAGAAACCTTTTCAGGATGGTTCTATCAGTGCATTCTCCCTGAAGTCAGGAAGTATCCTGCTAGTAAGGGACTGCCTTTTAAAGTTCTTTTGATATTGGACAATGCCCCTGCTCATCCAGAACTCTCTAAATTCAACATCACTGCAGGCATCCGAATGGTCAAAGTGAAAGTGAAAGTTGCTCAGTCATGTCTGAATCTGCGACCCCACGCACTATAGAGTCCATGGAATTCTCCAGGCCAGAATACTGGAGTGGGTAGCCTTTTGCTTCTCCAGGGGATCTTCCCAACCCAGGGATTGAACCCAGGTCTCCTGCACTGCAGGTGGAATCTTTACCAGCTAAGCCACCAGGCAAGTCCAAGAATACTGGAGTGGGTAGCCTATCCCTTCTGCAGTGAATCTTCCCGACCCAGGAATCAAACCAGGGTCTCCTGCCTTGAAGCAGATTCTTTACCAACTGAGCTATCAGGGAAGCCGTGTTCCTAAAACACCAATGGGCTTTAGAGCTAAAGTCTTTCTCAAGGTAGAAAGTTTTCAACACACAGAGGTACCCCTGAAACTTGTTTCTCTACCAATCTGGCTTTCAACTGAATTGTTACTATGTTTTCCTCTAACCGTCAGGACACGGTCCATCTATTCAACAGTGCTTTAGCCTGAATAATATGGATGGGTTGGATGACAAGAAAAGCCAGCAGTATGGTATTGCTGCTGTTTTCATCTTCACAAAGATTAAATATATAGGTCTCAGTGCCCCCAAATAATTTCAGTTCACAGAATGGAAAATCAATCCTTGCCCAGAGAGAAAATAACCATGCATTTGCCTTCTTTCTATGCATCACTGTTCACTTGAAGATTTGGAAAAAGTAGCTGGACAGGGTTCGAGCATTGGCTCTGTGTTCACTGACTTCAAGAATGCTGATCAGATTCTCAAAATCTATTCAGCTTGTTAGAGATGCTGCCCTTCAGGGCCAGCTAATTCAGCATGTAGCTTCTAGACAAGGGATTTTTAGACGTGGGATTACAGCTTCTGGCAACCAAAACTGCAGGCAGAAGAAAGACTTAATCCCTCTTTCTGTTTTGATTCCTTGTTGTTTCTGAACTTTCAAAAAGGAAGTCAGTGGAAGTCAAAGATACTTGGTATTTTATTAAGAAGAGGTGGCAAGAATACACAGAAGAACTGTACAAAAAATATCTTCACGACCAAGATAATTATGATGGTGTGATCACTTACCTAGACCCAGACATCCTGGAATGTGAAGTCAAGTGGGCCTTAGAAAGCATTACTATGAACAAAGCTAGTGGTGGTGATGGAATTCCAGTTGAGCTATTTCAAATCCTGAAAGATGATGCTGTGAAAGTGTGGCACTCAATATGCCAGCAAATGTGGAAAACTCAGCAGTGGCCACAGGACTGGAAAAGGTCAGTTTTCATTCCAATCCCAAAGAAAGGCAATGCCAAAGAATGCTCAAACTACCGCACAATTGCACTCATCTCACACGCTAGTAAAATAATGCTCAAAATTCTCCAAGCCAGGCGTCAGCAATACGTGAACCGTGAACTTACAGATGTTCAGGCTGGATTTAGAAAAGGCAGAGGAACCAGAGATCAAATTGCCAACATCCACTGGATCATGGAAAAAGTAAGAGAGTTCCAGAAAAACATCTATTTCTGCTTTATTGACTATGCCAAAGCCTTTGACTGTGTGGATCACAATAAACTGTGGAAAATTCTGAAAGACATGGGAATACCAGACCACCTGACCTGCCTCTTGAGAAACCTGTATGCAGGTCAGGAAGCAACAGTTAGAACTGGACATGGAACAGCAGACTGGTTCCAAATAGGAAAAGGAGTATGTCAAGGCTGCATATTGTCACCCTGCTTATGTAACTTATATGCAGAGCACATCATGAGAAACATTAGGCTGGAAGAAGCACAAGCTGGAATCAAGACTGCTGGGAGAAATATCAATAACATCAGATATGCAGATGACACCACCCTTATGGCAGAAAGTGAAGAGGAACTAAAAAGCCTCTTGATGAAAGTGAAAGAGGAGAGTGAAAGTGTTGGCTTAAAACTCTAACATTCAGAAAACGAAGATCATGGCATCTGGTCCCATCACTTCATGGGAAATAGATGGGGAAACAGTGTCAGACTTTATCTTTGGGGACTCCAAAATCACTGCAGATGGTGACTGCAGCCATGAAATTAAAAGATACTTACTCCTTGGAAGGAAAGTTATGGCCAACCTAGACAGCATATTGAAAAGCAGAGACATTACTTTGCCAACAAAGGTCCATCTAGTCAAGGCTATGGTTTTTCCAGTGGTCATGTATGGATGTGAGAGTTGGACTGTGAAGAAAGCTGAGAGCCAAAGAATTGATGCTTTTGAACTGTGGTGTTGGAGAAGACTCTTGAGAGTCCCTTGGACTGCAAGGAGATCCAACCAGTCCATCCTAAAGATCAGTCCTGGGTGTTCTTTGGAAGGAATGATGCTAAAGCTGAAACTCCAATACTTTGGCCACCTCATGCAAAGAGTTGACTCATTGGAAAAGACTCTGATGCTGGGAGGGATTGGGGGCAGGAGGAGAAGGGGACGACAGAGGATGAGATGGCTGGATGGCATCACCGACTCGATGGACCTGAGTCTCAGTGAACTCCGGGAGTTGGTGACGGACAGGGAAGCCTGGTGTGCTGCGATTCATGGGGTCGCAAAGAGTCGGACACGACTGAGCGACTGAACCGAACTAAACTATTTCCACATCCTCTTACTGTTTAAATAAAATGCTCATGTTATTACACAGGAAAATAAATACAAGTCAATTGCAGTTGTATAGCTACATTTAGAGTCTGAACTGATAACACAGAAGAGGTCCAAACCCAATACTTTCCCATTAAGCAAAAGGCATGATAATTATGTTAATGTCACATTCTGGAACTCAAGAATTTTGCTCTCTTGGTCTTGGAATAACTCCTTCTTACCCAAATCCCTCACACACAACCATTAAACACCAGTGTACTTAAAATATTTAATCAATCTAGGGTTACAAAACACTAAGCAACCTTTACCATGTTTAACATTTATTGAGAATTTACTGTCAGACACAATTATAAGACATTTCAGATATACTAACTCATAAAATCTTCACAGCAACTCTGTAAGAATATTACTATCATTACCCTTCTTATTTTAAAAATAAGTTACATATGCAAAAGAGAGAAGAGAAATTTTTCTAAAGTAACAAAGATAGCAGGTAGGAGAACTGATCTTTGAACTAAGATTCTTATTTCAGAGTCTGTGCTCTTAACCACTGAGTGATAATTTTTCTGGTTGCATATATATACATACATCTCACATATAGAAAGAAATTATGAAGATTGTTATTGACATTTTATATCATTTTTCACACAGAATTTCATGATTTTAACTGTATTTTTAAATTTTTTGAAAAATTTTAAACTTACAGAAATGTCACCAAAAGACTAGTACAGATTTCCCACATGCCTTTCACCTTGCTTTCACTAATGTTAATGTCCTACATGTTCAGAGTATAATTTCTGAACCAAAATATTAATATAGGTACATACTACTATCAATTCAAATATTACTTCATTCAAATTTCATCAGTTTTTCTCCTGATGTCCCTTTCTATTATAGAATCTAAACCAGGATACCACATTGCATTTAATTACCAGGTCTCCTTAATTTCCTCCAATCTGTGACAGTTACTCAGTCTTTCTTCGTCTTTCATGACCTTTCATAACACTCTTGAAAATAACTGTTCCGTGGTTTTGCAGAATGGTTTTGCAGTTTTAACTATTTCTGATCATTAGACTTACACTATACATTCTGGGCAAAAATATCACAGAAGTGGTGTCCTCTACATCATATATGGTATACCTGATATTGATATAACTTAATTATGATGGGTTTAACTGGTAAATTTTGTTAAGTTGTGTTTGCTAAGTTTTGCCACACTTTTCCCTTTATATTTAATATATTGTGTGAGATTCTTTGAAATGACGCACACATCACCTCCCAATAAATGCAATAATAAAATAAAAATAATGTTAAAACAATAGTCTTCTCTAAAGTTACTGGTAACTGATAATGGTAATTAAATTTCACAAGTCTAATATGGATTTTCAAATCGGGAAGTCAGTAACACAGAGATATCATTTTGTATTAATCACTACTCACTTGCCTTCAAACCTAGTGTGTATTTCTCCTGACATGTTCACTACATCTCCTGATGCACTACTTCACAGAGTCTCCAGCACCTACTCTGTCTACCATCAACTCACGGAGAGCCCATATCACTCCTTCTGGTGATAAACATGAAGTTTAATCTTTAGGATCTCCCTGAATCTAAATATAGGGGTCTGTCTGCATTTCAATTCACTCCAATTTATTTTCACTCATTTCCATTTCAATTTCATACCAATAATGAATTCCTGGAAATCATGTTAAAAATAAATCACATTTTGCCTTAGGTATCTGAGGCTTCACAGCTTATACAGAATCCAGATAAATCTTATATACGTCCAACAGTATGTCAAAGAAGCAAAAATATAACAACAACCTTATATCAAAGGATACTTGTCAAATATTATAAGTCCTAAAAATCTGTCTTAAGTATATGTTATACATGGGCTCCAACACAGTAAAAAATGCAAATAGAAAATAAAATTTCCATTGTACCATTAAAAAGAAAAAAAGCCTAAAATTTGTACACTGATTTTAACATTAGTCACATTTATAAAATTCATATACTTTTAGTTGATTTAGAATTTTGATGATGTGGCATAGGAAGGAAGTAGATAAGAAATTATTTAAATTACTCCCCTTTACAAAAAATCTATTCAGAAAGTTTGAAGTTTCTCTTCTCTTCCTTCTTCCCCCCACACATTTTTTCATATAAAATATATAACAATCAAATTGCTGTTAAAATATTTCATATTTATTACACAATTGTAGGACCATAATCTTTCAACAAAGAATAATTGAAAACTAATTGACTCATGTTGAAATTTTGACCCATTAAATACAGACTTATCAGTTTTATACTCAGAAAACTAAAGCTTATGAAGATTGAATAACTAACCTAAACTCATCTATTTCTAGTCAGTAATAAGTGATATCAAAGTCCTAACTACAAAGACATTGCATAAGGGTTCTCTACTATAAACATATTCCATATTGATTTTTTCTCCAGGTTATTTTTGATTGCTATAAGCACATACCATACAATTATTATTTTAAAGTGTGCATTACAGTGGGTTTTCATATATTCACAAAGTTAGGCAACCATTACCATTATTTAATTCCAAAACACTTTCATCACCCCTAAAAGAAATCATACATTCATTATAATCACTTTCCATTCTCCTCTGGGAAGCACTAATCTACTTTCTGTCAACATAAATTTGTCTATTCCAGATATTTCATGTAAATGTAATTGTATAATATGTGGTCACGTGTCTTCTTTCTTTCACTTAGCATGCTGTTTTCAAATTTCATCCATGTTATAGCACATACCAGTACTTTTCTTTTTTATGGCTGAATAATATTCCACTGCAAAGATATATTATTTTTGTTTACCCATTCATCAATTTTTGGACTTTTTTTGTTTGTACTTTGGGGCTACTATGAATAGTTCTACTATGACATCATGTATAAGTTTTTGCATGAACGTATCCTCAATCAACTTGTGTATAAATTAAATTTCTGGGTCTTGTGGAAACTTTATATTTAAATTTATGATAACTGCCAAACTGTTTTCCAAAGCAGCTACACCATTTACATTCTCCTGAACAACATGTGAGTACACATTCACATATTTCATTTCACATCACTCATTTCTCAACATCACTCATAACTCCACATAACTCACATCACTCATTTCTCCACATCACTCATAACACCACATAAGTCACATCACTCATTTCTCCACATCACTCATAACTCCACATAACTCACATCACTCATTTCTCCACATCACTCACAACTCCACATAACTCACATCACTCATTTCTCCACATCACTCACAACTCCACATAACTCACATCACTCGTTTCTCCACATCACTCATAACTCCACATAACTCACATCACTCATTTCTCCACATCTTCACCAACACTTGCTATTATCTGACTTTTTAATCTGAGCCATTCTAGTGGATGTGAGTTAGATCTCTTTATGGCTTTCTCTAATGAGTAATGATGATGATCTTTACATGTGTTTATGGGCCATATGCATATCCTTTTTGGAAGAATATCTATGCAAATCCTTCTCCTATTTTTAAAAATTGGGTAATTTGCATCTTTGTTATTAAGTTGTAAAAGTTTTTTTCATATTCTGGATACTTTTCCCTTGCTAGATATGTTTGTTTGAAATATTTTCTCCCATTCTGTAGGTTGTCTTTTACTTTTTTATAGAGTCCTTTGAAATACAAAAGGTTTTACTTTTGATAAAGTCCAATGCCAAAGAATGCTCAAACTACCGCACAATTGTACTCATCTCACATACTTGTAAAGTAATGCTCAAAATTCTCCAAGCCAGGCTTCAGCAATATGTGAACTGTGAACTTCCAGATGTTCAAGCTGGATTTAGAAAAGGCAGAGGAACCAGAGATGAAATTGTCAACATCTGCTGGATCATCGAAAAAGCAAGAGAGTTCCAGAAAAACATCTATTTCTGCTTTATTGACTATGCCAAAGCCTTTGACTGTGTGGATCACAATAAACTGTGGGAAATTCTGAAAGACATGGGAATACCAGACCACCTGACTTGCCTCTTGAGAAACCTATATGCAGGTCAGGAAGCAACAATTAGAACTGGACATGGAACAACAGACTGGTTCCAAATAGGAAAAAGAGTACGTCAAGGCTGCATATTGTCACCCTGCTTATGTAACTTATATGCAGAGTACATCATGAGAAACATTGGGCTGGAAGAAGCACAAGCTGGAATCAAGATTGCCAGGAGAAATATCAATAACTTCAGATATGCAGATGATACCACCCTTATGGCAGAAAGTGAAGAGGAACTAAAAAGCCTCTTGATGAAAGTGAAAGGAGAGTGAAAAAGTTGGCTTAAACCTCAACATTCAGAAAACGAAAATCATGGCATCTGATCTCATCACTTCATGGGAAATAGATGGGGAAACAGTGGAAATAGTGTCAGACTTTAGTTTTGGGGGCTCCAAAATCACTGCAGATGGTGATTGCAGCCATGAAATTAAAAGACACTCCTTGGAAGGAAAGTTATGACCAACCTAGATAGCATATTCAAAAGCAGAGACATTACTTTGCCAACAAAGGTTCGTCTAGTCAAGGCTATGGTTTTTTCAGTGCTCATGTATGGCTGTGAGAGTTGGACTGTGAAGAAAGCTGAGGGCCAAAGAATTGATGCTTTTGAACTGTGGTGTTGGAGAAGACTCTTGAGAGTCCCTTGGACTGCAAGGAGATCCAACCAGTCCATTCTGAAGGAGGTCAGCCCTGGGATTTCTTTGGAGGGAATGATGCTGAAGCTGAAACTCATGCTTAGAGTTAGTTAGGTAGCTTTAGCTACCTCATGCTTAGAGTTGAGTCATTGGAAAAGACTCTGATGCTGGGAGGGATTGGGGGCAAGAGGAGAAGGGGACGACAGAGGATGAGATGGCTGGATGGCATCACTGACTTGATGGACGTGAGTCTGAGTGAACTCCGGGAGTTGGTGATGGACAGGGAGGCCTGGCGTGCTGCGATTCATGGGGTCGCAAAGAGTAGGACACGACTGAGCATTGAGTGACTGAACTGAACTGAACTGAATATATCTATTTTTGTTTCAGTTCATTGTACTTTTTGTGTAAAATCTAAGAGACTATTGCCTAAGTCAAGCTTGCAGTTATGTTTTTCTATGTTTTCTTCCAAGAGGTTTATAATTTTAGCTCTTACCATTTAGCAATTTGATATATTTTTAGTTTACTTTTGAATATGTTATTAAGTAGGGGTCCAAGTTCATTCTTTTGCATGTGGATACCCAGCTGTCCACATTTACTGAAAAGATTACTTTTCCTTCATTGAAATGTCTTGGTATTTATTAATTATATTACACTATTGCATTGGACCTCATCTATATCACATACTACTATAGCAGTTTTCTCCTTCTATCTGCATTTTTTCTTCACTGGCTGCAGTATTTGAGCTTAACCACAGAAGTCATTCTGGCAATTATTAAGGATGTTTTGAAAGCCACCTCAGAGCATTCAATTGCTCTTTTATTTATTGTTCTATTGCTCTTTCCTACTCACTATTTGTTGATCAAAAGTAGTTGTCAGAAGAGTTGAACAAAGAAACTGCAGGGTGCCTGAACTGAGATGTGATTACCTTCTTTCAAATCTTGTGTTTGCCTCTAAGCCTACATAGAAATCTTGATTTTCAAACACCACTCTTTAAAAAATGAGACTGTAATGTCTCTGAACAAGTTGGCCCATACTCTAAGACCCAGAAAAAAAGGTAAGTAGGAAAAATCTTAAAGAACCTCTGAAGAATAAGCAATAGCCTTTTCCCAAAAGAATTAAAACCAAAAAAAAAAAAATGTTTTTAACGTCAACTTTTCCATTTTGGTGCAAAGAAACAAGAGTTTAAGTTGCATAATCATTTTGTTAGGTAGATAGAATAGGGAAAAGGAGTCCAAAATGGAGATGGCTAAAAGACAAGGAAGGGAAAAGACCACAAAAATAGAACAAAGGAAGGTCAAAGAAAGGTCTGAGGACCAGAGTGAGGACTTCAGGTAGAATAGCACTCCTGGCTGAGCCCAATTTGCATAGGGCAGGCCCAGGGGGAGAAAACATACAAAAGGAGGAGCCAAGCGCTCTCTCGCTCTCTCTCTCTCCCACGTGCGCACGCTCTTTCTCTCCGCCACCCCCCACCACCGCGTGCATGTGCTCTTTCTCTCCCTTTCTCTCTCCTTCTCTCTCCCACGTGCGTAGGCTTTTTCTCTCCCCCTGACCTCTCCCCACCCCCGCACCACGTGTGTGTGCTCTTTTTTCTTTCTCTCCCTCTCCCTCTCCCTCTCCTGTGTGCATACATAATGCTCTTTCTCTCTCTCTACCCCTACCCCCTACCCTTGCATGCACATGCGCACGCTGGCATGCTCCTCCACTCTCTTCTCTTCTTTGAGGATGGATTCTCCTGCTATCTTCTAAATAAAATAGAGCTATAACACTGATTTGTCTAAGAGCTATGACACGGTTTGTTCAAGATTCAAGAGCTGTGACGTGCTGAGGGCTTTAATGTCCATCGCTCCAAATCATTGTTGTGACAAGAACCGAGACGCATACACTTGCTTTACATCTATGGTGCCGTGACTCGGGTTTAACCTGGCTGAAACAACCTCCACGCAGAAGAGGCCAAGCAGGGCAGGAGCCCAACTCAGTGAAAGCTCCCGCAGTAGAAGCAGAACATGAAGAAAACCCAGCACAGGGGAAGGCCCATTGTGCTGTAAACCAGGACAGCAAAAAGCGAACTCAGCAGAAAGCTCATGTGGCTCAGTCTCAGATTCCAGAACACCTCTGGTCAAGGTAGGAGGTCCTAGCTCCTATGGCTGGAGAGACATGCCTAACAAAATCTTAATTCCTTTACAAACTCTCGTTTCTTACTTCCTTGAACCCCCTTGAACAGGCGGGCAGCAGTGGGCACAACTGAGGGACTCTGGAGAGGCTACTCTTCGGTATGTCCCAAAGGCACTATCTGCTGGGCCCCAGTAGCTGTTACACAAGCTGGTGGGGGTTCTTTTCTCCTTACTCTTCTCTGTGCCAAGAATCAGGCCAATGAAAACTGTGAACACAGGTCAGGAATTTAGCAGATTTTCCAGCAGGCTATGAAAGGGATTTAGGTCATACCTGAAAGGTCTAGTGGTTTTCCCTACTTTCTTCAATTTAAGTCTGAATTTGGCAATAAGGAGTTCATGATATGAGCTACAGTCAGCTCCCGGTCCTGTTTTGGCTGACTGTATAGAGCTTCTCCATCTTTGGCTGCAAAGAATATAATCAATCTGATTTCGGTGTTGACCATCTGGTGATGTCCATCTGTAGAGTCTTCTCTTGTGTTGTTGGAAGAGGGTATTTGCTATGACCAGTGCGTTCTCTTGGCAAAACTCTCTTAGCCTTTGCCCTGCTTCATTCCATATTCCAAGGCCAAATTTGCCTGTTACCCCAGGTGTTTCTTGACTTCCTACTTTTGCATTCCAGTCCTCTATAATTAAAAGGACATCTTTTGGGGGTGTTAGTTCTAAAAGGTCTTATAGGTCTTCATAGAACCATTCAACTTCAGCTTCTTCAGCGTTACTGGTTGGGGCATAGGCTTGGATTACTGTAATAAAGTAGGGAAAACCACTATACCATTCAGGTATGACCTAAATCAAATCCCTTATGATTATACAGTGGAAGTGAGAAATAGATTTAAGGGACTACATCTGATAGATAGAGTGCCTGATGAACTATGGACGGAGGTTCATGACATTGTACAGGAGACAGGGATCAAGACCATCCCCATGGAAAAGAAATGCAAAAAACAAAATGGCTGTCTGGGGAGGCCTTACAAATAGCTGTGAAAAGAAGAGAAGTGAAAAGCAAAGGAGAAAAGGAAAGATATAAGCATCTGAATGCCGAGTTCCAAAGAATAGCAAGGAGAGATAAGAAAGCCTTCCTCAGCAATCAATGCAAAGAAATAGAGGAAAACAACAGAATGAGAAAGACTGGAGAGCTCTTCAAGAAAATTAGAGATACCAAGGGAACATTCCATGCAAAGATGGTCTTGATAAAGGACAGAAATGGTATGGACCTAACAGAAGCAGAAGATATTAAGAAGAGATGGCAAGAATACACAGAAGAACTGCACAAAAAAGATCTTCATGACAAGATAATCACAATGGTGTGATCACTGACCTAGAGCCAGACATCCTGGAATGTGAAGTCAAATGGGCCTTAGAAAGCATCACTATGAACAAAGCTAGTGGAGGTGATGGAATTCCAGTTGAGCTATTTCAAATCCTGAAAGATGATGCTGTGGAAGTGCGGCACTCAATATGCCAGCAAATTTGGAAAACTCAGCAGTGGCCACAGACCTGGAAAAGGTCAGTTTTCATTCCAATCCCAAAGAAAGGCAATGCCAAAGAATGCTCAAACTACCGCACAATTGCACTCATCACACATGCTAGTAAAGTAATGCTCAAAATTCTCCAAGCTAAGCTTTAGTAATATGTGAACTGCGAACTTCCAGATGTTCAACCTGGATTTAGAAAAAACAGAGGAACCAGAGATCAAATTGCCAACATCCTCTGGATCATTGAAAAAGCAAGAAGTTCCAGAAGAACATCTATTTCTGCTTTATTGACTATGCCAAGGCCTTTGTGTGGATCACAATAAACTGTGGAAAATTCTGAAAGAGATGGGAATACCAGGCCACCTGACCTGTCTCTTGAGAAATCTGTATGCAGGTCAGGAAGCAACAGTTAGAACTGGACATGGAACAACAGACTGGTTCCAAACAGGAAAAGGAGTATGTCAAGGCTGTATATTGTCACCCTGCTTATGTAACTTATATGCAGAGTACATCATGAGAAACACTGGGCTCGAAGAAACACAAGCTGGAATCAAGATTGCTGGGAGAAATATCAATCACCTCAGATATGCAGATGACACCACCCTTATGGCAGAAAGTGAAGAGGAACTAAAAGCCTCTTGATGAAAGTGAAAGAGGAGAGTGAAAAAGTTGGCTTAAAGCTCAACATTCAGAAAACGAAGATCATGACATCTGGTCCCATCACTTCATGGCAAATAGATGGGGAAACAGTGGAAACAGTGTCAGACTTTATTTTTTGGGGCTCCAAAATCACTGCAGATGGTGAGTGCAGCCATGAAATTAAAAGATGCTTACTCCTTGGAAGGAAAGTTATGACCAACCTAGACCGCATATTGAAAAGCAGAAACATTACTTTGCCAACAAAGGTCCATCTAGTCAAGGGTATGGTTTTTCCAGTGATGCTTTTGAACTGTGGTGTTGGAGAAGACTCTTGAGAGTCCCTTGGACTGCAAGGAGACCCAACCAGTCCATTCTAAAGGAGATCAGTCCTGGGTGTTCATTGGAAAGACTGATGCTAAAGCTGAAACTCCAATACTTTGGCCACCTCATGCAAAGATTTGACTCATTGGAAAAGACCCTGATGCTGGGAGGGATTGGGGGCAGGAGGAGAAGGGGATGACAGAGGATGAGATGGCTGGATGGCATTACTGAGTCAATGGACATGAGTTTGAGTGAACTCCGGGAGTTGGTGATGGACAGGGAGGCCTGGCGTGCTGCGATTCATGGGGTCACAAAGAGTCAGACACGACTGAGCGAGTGAACTGAACTGATGAAGGTGATTCCTTGGCACGTTTTCCCTACTGTTTTTTCTTCCTGTCTTTCAGCTCTATCCAGGGACTGGAGACGGGGCAAAAAGTAAGAGCTGGATTTTTTAGGATTCAGAGAGAAGCCATGCTTCAGGGTGTGAACCATTGCTGAGGGCAAGGGCTGGGGCCATGGCATGCAGCCTGGCTAGGTGAATTAATATGCTAGTGAGTGGGAGGATCATCCCAACCATTGGGGAACCACCCACTCCTCCATCTTTTGACAGTGCCTTGGAGCTGTCCTGCCACCTCTGGGTGTGTCTTTTGGCTTACAGATTGAGTATTAAAGGACAAATTCCTGTCCCAATGTGCATCAGATATCAGAATTAAGTTACAATGGCTACAGCAGCAGGACCCTGCTGCCTCTTTAGATGAGATGATCCAGACAGCCACTAATATCTTTTACAACAGAGAACAGGAGAAGGAGGCCAAGGCCCAGGAGAGGGAGAGAAGGAAAGAGACAAGGCATGCCCGGATGTTGGCTGCCCTCCAGAGAAGCCCTATGGCACATCCCGATTCCTTGAAAGACAAGGCACAAGGCAAATGCCTAATCTGTAGACAGGCGGGGCATTGGGCCAAAGAGTGTCCAAACCATGACAAGTCTCCTCAAATGGCTTGCCACAAATGCCATCAACTGGGACATTGGGTGGCACTCTGCCCTCGGGACCCAAGAGCCTCAAGGTCAAGTGCCAAGCCTTCCCTCATGATGGTTCAAGAGGACTGAAGTGGCCTGTTCCAACCAGCCTGCCTGTCACAGATAAGCATCATGGGGTTGGAGCCAAGGGTGCAACTGGATGTGGTAGGTAGGTCCAAGAGCTTCTCAGTCGACACAGGGGCTACCTACTCTGTCTTGATCTCCTACTCCAGAGCCTTCTCCTCCCAAACCTGTACCATTTTGGGTGCTACAGGAAAAGCAACTACTAAAAGATTCACCGGAGCACTTCTTTGTTTCTGGGATGGACAAATATTTTCCCACCAGTTTCTGGTGGTCCCTTATTGGGAAGAGATACACTCACTAAATTGGGGACCACCCTTGTGATGGGAAGTTTTTCAGCCCCTAGAGCTCTACAGCTCCTGGTTACTACTGAAGAACCCATTACACCTTCTCCAATAGGGAGGGACCAAAAACTATGGGAGGACAAAATTAACCCCCAGATATGGGACCAGGGAATTCCTGGACGAGCCCACCAAGCTGAACCAGTCATCATTGTCCTCCGAGATCCCATTTAGTTTCCTAACCAAAAACAATATCACCTCAAAAGAGAGGCTCGGGAGGGACTACAGCCTTTAATAAATAAATTCCTTGCTTGTGGGCCATTGGTCCCCATCAGTTTGCCATGTAACACCCCAATCCTCTCAGTAAAGAAAAAGGACGGAACCTGGCAAATGGTTCAAGATCTCTGGATCATAAATGAAGCTGTAGTCCCCCTCCATCCCATAGTACCCAATCCCTATGTAATCTTGGGAGAAATCCCACCCAGGGCCAAGTGGTTTATAGACTTGGATCTCAAAGATGCATTTTTTATTTTGCATAGCACTGGCTAAAGAATCCCAGTATCTTTTTGCCTTTGAGTGGGAGGCCCCAGGAGAAAACCACCAACAGATGACTTGGACAGTATTACCTCAGGGGTTCAGAGATAGTCCCCACCTGTTTGGACAGGCCCTTAGCCGGGATCTAGGAGATCTGGACCTGGGACCGAAGGGGAAAATATTACAATATGTAGATGACCTACTAATCTGCTCTCCAGATGAGGAAAATGCCCTACAACATGCAATTCAGGTTCTAAACTTTTTGGCAGAAAGGGGATATAGTCTCCCATGCTAAGGCACAGATGGTCAAGACAAAGGTCACTTACCCGAGAGTTCAGATTACACATGGGTCTAGGAGGCTGTCCTCTGATCGGGTACAAGGAATCCTCCAGTTGCCCTCCCTCGCGACTCGAAAACAATTGCGAGCTTTCCTGGGGCTAACTGGGTATTGTATAATCTGGATACCCAACTATGGTCTAATTGCTCAGCCCTTATATGAAAGCTAGGGATCTCTTCAAGAAAATCAGAGATACCAAAGGAACATTTCATGCAAAGATGGGCTCGATAAAGGACAGAAATGGTATGGACCTGAGAGAAGCAGAAGATATTAAGAAGAGATGGCAAGAATACACAGAAGAACTGTACAAAAAAGATCTTCACGACCCAGATAATCACGATGGTGTGATCACTGACCTAGAGCCAGACATCCTGGAATGTGAAGTCAAATGGGCCTTAGAAAGCATCACTATGAACAAAGCTAGTGGAGGTGATGGAATTCCAGTTGAGCTATTCCAAATCCTGAAAGATGATCCTGTGAAAGTGTGGCACTCAATATGCCAGCAAATGTGGAAAACTCAGCAGTGGCCACAGGACTGGAAAAGGTCAGTTTTCATTCCAATCCCAAAGAAAGGCAATGCCAAAGAATGCTCAAACTACCGCACAATTGCACTCATCACACACGCTAGTAAAGTAATGCTCAAAATTCTCCAAGCCAAGCTTCAGCAATACATGAACCGTGAACTTCCTGATGTTCAAGCTGGTTTTAAAAAAGGCAGAGGAACCAGAGATCAAATTGCCAACATCCACTGGATCATGGAAAAAGTAAGAGAGTTCCAGAAAAGCATCTATTTCTGCTTTATTGACTATGCCAAGGTCTTTGACTGTGTGGATCACAATAAACTGTGGAAAATTCTGAAAGAGATGGGAATACCAGGTCACCTGATCTGCCTCTTGAGAAATTTGTATGCAGGTCAGGAAGCAACAGTTAGAACTGGACATGGAACAACAGACTGGTTCCAAATAGGAAAAGGAGTACATCAAGGCTGTATATTGTCACCCTGTTTATTTAACTTATATGCAGAGTACATCATGAGAAATGCTGGACTGGAAGAAACACAAGCTGGAATCAAGATTGCCGGGAGAAATATCAATTACTTCAGATATGCAGATGACACCAGCCTTACAGCAGAAAGGGAAGAGGAACTAAAAAGTCTCTTGATGAAAGTGACAGTGGAGAGTGAAAAAGTTGGCTTAAAGCTCAACATTCAGAAAACGAAGATCATGGCATCCGGTCCCATCACTTCATGGGAAATAGATGGGGAAACAGTGCAAACAGTGTCAGACTTTATTTTGGGGGGCTCCAAAATCACTGCAGATGGTGATTGCAGCCATGAAATTAAAAGACACTTAGTCCTTGGAGGGAAAGTTATGACCAACCTAGATAGCATATTTAAAAGCAGAGACATTACTTTGCCAACAAAGGTCCGTCTAGTCAAGGCTATGATTTTTCCAGTGGTCATGTATGGATGTGAGAGTTGGACTGTGAAGAAGGCTGAGCGCTGAAGAATTGATGCTTTTGAACTGTGGTGTTGGAGAAGACTCTTGAGAGTCCCTTGGACTGCAAGGAGATCCAACCAGTCCATTCTGAAGGAGATCAGCCCTGGGATTTCTTTGGAAGGAATGATGCTAAAGCTGAAACTCCAGTACTTTGGCCACCTCATGTGAAGAGTTGACTCATTGGAAAAGACTCTGATGCTGGGAAGGATTGGAGACAAGAGGAGAAGGGGACGACAGAGGATGAGATGGCTGGATAGCATCACTGACTCGATGGACATGAGTCTGAGTGAACTCCGGGAGTTGGTGATGGACAGGGAGGCCTAGTGTGTTGCGATTCATGGGATCGCAAAGAGTCGGACACGACTGAGCGACTGATCTGATCTGATCTATATGAAAGCTTAAAGGGACGGGATGATTCAATCCCACTGATGTGGAGAACTCCTCAAAAGAAAGCAGAGGCTACACTAAAATAGGCCTTAACTCAGGCACCTGCCTTGAGGTTGCCAGACCCAGAGAAAACATTCCAACTTTATGTCCATGAAAGAGATGAAATAGCCTTGGGAGTGTTAACTTAAAGGTTGGGATCTGAGCCCCAGCCTGTAGCTTACTTATCCAAGAGACTCGATCCAATGGCCCAGGCTGGCCCCTCTGCCTTCGAAATCTTGCAGCTATTGCAATCATGATAGAAGATGCTTTAAAATTCTCCTTTGGAGACAATCTAAATATTTTTACCAGCCAAGTAAAAACAACTCCTAAATGGGAGAGGTCATTTATGGATGTCTGATCAAAGAATCCTCAGATATCAAGTAATGCTGATGGAAAATCCAGGCCTCACTATATCCCCCTGTGAGGTTCTTAACCCAGCCACCCTCCTGCCTACCCCTGAGGGCTCTCTCTCCTTTCACTCTTGTCTACAAACCTTGGACCACTGGACAAAACCCCAAGAGGGATTGTCAGAAGATCCTCTGACCAATCTTGAGGAAATCTGGTACACTGATGGAAGCAGCTTTGTCTTAGATGGAAAAAGAAGAGCCAGATATGCAGTAGTCTTTGATTTTGAGACCATAGAGGCTAAGCCTCTGCCACCAGGTCAACAAGCTACAACATGCGGTGCCAGTTCAACAAAGATACAAAACTACTGCCGACCATGGAAAATATCACTCACTCTTAGATGCACCCCACTATAAGGACTCTGAGGCTTGAGACTAGCAAGAAGGGGAGGCCCAATACCGTTTGCCATCCCAATTCAGCAGAAAGTAGCCAGAAAGACCTCCACACCCCTATTTCCAAAGAATTGGGCCTCCTATCTCTTGAGGGGGGAATGCTAGGTAGTTAGAATAGGGAAAAGGAGTCCAAAATGGCAGTGGCTAAAAGACAAGGAAGGGAAAAGCCCGTGAAAATACAACAAAGAAAGGTCAAAGAAAGGTCCGAGGACCAGAGTGAGGACTTCAGGTAGAACAACACTCCTGGCTGAGCCCAGTTTGCATAGGGCAGACCCAGAGGGAAGAAAACATATAAAAGGAGGAACCAAGCACTCTCTCACTCTCTCTTTCTCTCCCTCTGCCTCTCTCTCCCAGGTGCATAAGCTCTCTCTCCCCGCCCCCTACCACGTGTGTGTGCTCTTTCTCTCTCCCTCTCCCTCTCCTGCTCTCTCTCTCTCTCTCCTGCATGAGTACACTCTTTCTCTCTCTCTCTTTCTCTCTCTACCCCCACCCCCCAGCCCACGCATGCACTGGCACACTCCACTCTCTTCTCTTCTTCGAGGATGGATTCTCCTGCTATCTTCTAAATAAAATAGAGCTGTAACACAGATTTGTCTAAGAGCTATGACACGGTTTGTTCAAGATCTGAGAGCTGTGACGCACCAAGGGCTTTAATGTCCATCGCTCCAAATCATTGTTGTGATGAGACAAGAACCGAGAAGCATACACTCGCCTGACAATTTGGAATACTGGAATTATAAATTAGAGCTAACCATATGCCTATTCCATGGCTCAAGAATAATTAGTAACGTGATAACCAAGAAATGTACAAAAATGTTGACAGCAACTTTAGCCATAATGGCTCAAACTGGAAACAACCCACGTGTCCAACAACAGAAAACAAATTGTCTGTGACCATAAAATGAAATACTAAACAGCAATAAAGAGATCATAATCCCAGACATGCAACCATACACTCTCCCAGACATTTCTGTGTGCAAAGAAACTAGACACACACAAAAAATACACACCGTATGATACTATACACCTGAAATTCAAGAGCATATAAAACTAATCCAAGATATTAGAAACCCAAAAATCAATTCCTTTTGGGGGAAACAGTGACTAGAAAATGAGAAACTTTCGTGGTATGGGAATAGTCTATGTCGTGAGCTGGGTGCGACTATATAGGTGTATACATTAGAAAAATAAATCAATCCATACATTTACAATTAGTGCACCTTTTGCATTTTACTCATAAGTCTGATAAACCTTCACTTAAAAATTTTAAACAAGGTGGGGAAAGTGACCCCAGGATAACAGGCGAATTTTCAAACCTTTTCAACATGAAACAAAGAGCTATAGCTCATCCACCTTTAACACAAAGACAGAACGAAGACTAACACTAAGTAGCTGGAGCAAAAACATGTAGTTGGACATGAAAAAGAGGTGATTAAAACAGGAAACATCATTAGCATTTCGCTACCACTCATTTGAGTCCACAAATCCTACTATGTCAACGTCAAGAAATAAGATGAAAAATAAGGATTGTCTTCTGCAGAGCCACTGAGTTCTTAGTTGAAATCATGAACTCTTTAAAAGAAACAGATCCTAAAATCTGTAGTTCATTTCTTTGTCTCTCCCACAAACTCAGTTCACATCCAAAAAAATCTATCAATATTCAGGCTCAGCCACAATAAACCAAGTCATATGTTAATTCAATTCTACTTGAATGACTTTTACATAATCCCTAGGCAGGAACCTTGTCAAAATCTTTGCTCAGTACAATTCCTGGGACACTGCTGACATTCAGTTGATAGTGTATATTATAATTAATATCATAATAACAGTAACACACGAAGAAAATACAACGGTCCTGTAGTTTGCAACAACCGTGGGGCTGCAGCTAACACAGAATTTTAATTCAGCATCAACAACAGAAATAAAGATCAGAAGGCAGCAAGAATAATGGGATTCAATGAATTTGTGAAATTACTCTAAACTGCAGGAAAAACAATACTTTTAGGCACGGTCTCCTACAGGAAACAACTAAATTAAGCAAGATAATTTCCTACTGCATGTACTTGACCATAGTGAAGACTGATGTCTTAGCAGTAACATGAACCCAAAACTCTTTCTGAAGATAAAAGGAATTGTGTGTATGTGTGTGTGTGTGTGTGTGTGTGTGTGTGTGTGTGTGTACATCTATATGTGCATCTCTTTGTCTATATTTGACAATGTTCAAAAATGGTGGGTAGGGTGAGAATGGAAAAAACAGTAACAAAATACTTATGTGAGTAAAAAAAGATATTTGTCTAATTAATTAAATGAATTACACCTTTAGCTCCTTAGTTTCCCTACAGGAAGAACTGCTGGTATAAGGAGGATTAACAAACACTCCCTAAAGATGCAAAGTTGTAGTTTTTTTTCCCTTTTGGAGAGCAGCCAACATCTACTCTCCAGCCCTCAAGCAAGGAGCACACAGGTAACTTTGCCAGGAAAAGAAAGGAAAAACAAAAAAACTGGCCTGCACTTCAGAGGAACACCTAACATCTGTCAAAAAGCCCCAGGGCAAGAAAGATGTTCCCCAAATCCAGGTTTTATCTGAAAAACTTTTTTTCCAATCCCTAATCAGTGATGCTCAAAGTGTGGTCCCTGAGCAGTGACATCAGCATCCGGGAGAAGTTGTTAGAAATGCAAATCCTGCCACCTCACCCAGATGCACTGAATCAGAAACTCGAGGGGAGGTCATCTCCGTCTTCAACAAGCACTCTACATGAGGCTGACACATGCTCAAGTTAGTAATCTGTTTCTCCTTGGTTCCACCCCCTTCAAAAAAATCCTCTTCCACCCCTCCAAAAAAATAATATCTGGCCAAGGTGTTTTGACTAGCCGCTGTGTTTCTCTTCCTGCTTCATTATTTTTTTAGCTAATTATTCTCCATGGTGGAGTCGTATTTCCCACTGGCCGCTTTAAACAACCTTATTCAAACAGAGTATACTCCCCGACTAGAGATCATTAAATACAGGAAAAGTTTTGTCTACCCAAAAGTCTTGCCAGTATCTATTAAATTGTATCAGGGCCACCACGAAGCACAACAGCTCTTCTACAACCCAATCTTATTCCAGAAATTTTCACCACAGCAACACCTCACCCCCAAAACACAATTCTAAATATTACGTGATTTGCACTTAAAACTTCTACGGAAAAGACTCGATGACCATGTTACTGATTTCTAGAGAACAAAATGCAAAGGAAATCATTCGTGTGTGACATTTTGGGTCCAGATTTTTAAGAAGGTAGTCCTTGTCCCCATCCTCCCAATGTATGCAGACAACAGGGGCCTGTAGGCCTGGAGTAGTAGTTCTCAAATTTTCCGTGCACCTGAATCACCCGGAGGGCTTTTTTTACCTTTTAAATTTTTTCCCCACACTAACCTTTCTCCTCTGGGCTGTCGGCCCCCATTGCTCCCTCTTATTTCCGGGACCGCCGCCGCCTCCGCGGCTTCGCCTCGACTGGAGCAGGTGTGGGTGCTGCGGCGCACGCGCCATAACGCTGGCCGCAGAAGCCCAGTTAGTCCTTCTGCTGGGCTGCTGGGTTCATGCTTTAGCCTGTACAACTCAACCTTCTAGGACACCCTGGAGGGTTTTTTTAAATGCTAATTGCTAGACCCCACCCCTAGAGTTTCTAATTCAGTAGGCTTGGGCAGTATCTGAATAACTGCATTTCTATTGAGGGACTTCAGTTCAGTTCAGTTCAGTCGCTCAGTCGTGTCCAACTCTTTGCAACACAATGAATTGCAGCACGCCAGGCCTCCCTGTCCATCACCAACTCCCGGAGTTCACTCAAACTCACTTCCATCCAGTCGGTGATGCCATCCAGCCATCTCATCTTCTGTCGTCCCCTTCTCCTCCTGCCCCCAATCCCTCCCAGCATCAGTCTTTTCCAATGAGTCAACTCTTCGCATGAGGTGGCCAAAGTACTGGAGTTTCAGCTTTAGCATCATTCCTTCCAAAGAAATCCCAGGGCTGATCTCCTTCAGAATGGACTGGTTGGATCTCCTTGCAGTCCAAGGGGCTCTCAAGAGTCTTCTCCAACACCACAGTTCAAAAGCATCAATTCTTCAGTGCTCAGCTTTCTTCACAGTCCAACTCTCACATCCATACCTGACTACTGGAAAAACCATAGCCTTGACTAGACGGACCTTTGTTGGCAAAGTAGTGTCTCTGCTTTTAAATATGCTATCTAGGTTGGTCATAACTTTCCCTCCAAGGAGTAAGCATCTTTTAATTTCATGGCTGCAATCACCATCTGCAGGGATCCTAGATAAGGCAATATAACATCTTGGCAATATGGATAAGAATTTAAAATTCCACGTGACCTTGAGGAAACATTCTATGTCTTGAAGTTTATCCTGCAGAAATACTCATTCTAGTATGTATAATATGCACACAAAGGGTGTTTTTTTGTAACACTGCTTATGACACTAAAAACAAGAATGACATTACATGTTCAAAAATAGATTTGTTAAATAAATGACACCTTCAAATGATTGAATTTTATGCATCATTAAAGATACCTGACTTGAAATACATCCATAATGTACTATTAAATTTAAAATATGTAGAAAATATGGAGTAATCTATATATGGTCACATTTTTTAGGTATACAAATGTGTTACAGGAGCCAAAAGTTCTGGATAGCACTTAGCAAGTGTTTTTCCTCCCTTTTTTTTTATCTTCCCTCTTTCTTCCTGCTCTTGTTGTGTTTTACTAAGATGGAGTGATCTTTGGTGAGACACAATACAGAAAAAGGCTAAACATCCATTGACAGATAAATGGATAAAGAAGATACGGTATATATTGAGATATACAGTGAAATATTACTCATCCATAAAAAAGAATGAAGCAATGCCATTCACAGCAAAATGGACAGACCTAGAGATTATCATACTAACTGAAGTAAGTCAGCCAGGAAAAGACAAATGTCATGATATTGTTTAAATGTGGAATCTGGAAGAAAAAAAAAAGAAAAGATACAGGTGAACTTATTCATAAAACAGAAGTAGACCAAGAAACACAGAGACCAAAATTATGGATACCAAAGGGGAAAGACAAGGGGAGGAATAAGTTAGAAGTTTGGTATTATTAAATACACATTAGTATATATAAAATAACCAACAAGGACCTACAGTTAGTACAGGGAGCTATACTCAGTATTTTGTAATAACCCTATAAGGGAGAAGAATCTGAAAAAGAATGCTATAAGGGAAAAGAATCTTATAAAGAACATATATGTGTTCATATTATATATATATATACACACATATATATACATGCACATGTACAATACATATTATATATATATATAATAGAAATGACCAGAGGCTAATGGAAGAGGAGTATATCAGATGATAGTGACAGGATCTCTGTGGCTACATGCAAAGTGGGATCTTTATGAACTGATAGGCGATGAGAAGAAAAAGTGAAGAAATGATTCACACCTCCTGAGGACTCCAGAGGTAAATGTTTCAATAGTGTTCCACACTTCCAGGTACTCCTGATGCAACAAAGTGATAAGATCTATGTGTTTACATATATAAGTACATATGCCAAAAAATTTTAGAAGTACAAACCAAGCTGTTAGCAGTGATCATTTTTGTGGGGTTTCATTGTGTTTGGAAAGGGGAATCATGGGATACAGATTTCAAAGAAATGATGATAGAAAAAGAGGGAAATTTATAAACCTCTGCATTGATGCATAGTTTACAGCAATCATATTCCATAACTTCAAAGTGAAGGGAGAATTTTTAAAAGAGCTCAGTCAGACTTTACCTTGCTTATACATTTACTAGCCCTGAGCAGGAGAAAGAGGCCCTAATGCCAGTTTAAGTTTCTGAGGAGGATACATCTACCATTTAGAGTCACCCCCAAATCTGGAGTGAAATTGTTCTGAAATCTTATCACAAAAGCAATTGTTCAGTTTTCTTGGAAGTGATCATTTAACTGTGCAAACAGGTAAAATAGATTTTTTTCATGATTACTTATACAAAGAGAAAAAGGAGATCACATAAAATGTGCTTCCCGTATCCAACAGTCTCTAGTTGAATACTGACACAGCACTAGAATTTATACTTTCTACTTCCATCTAATTCGGACAGCTCGAGATCTTGCAAAATGAGAAGACCTCCAGCTAGATAGTGAACAAATTACTCATTTTACATAAATGATCTCCCAAGGATTTTGACCTTAAAGTCACAAAGATCAACATGTAACTAGCTACAAGATTATATATTCCTATTTCTACACTAGATTGAAAGTTCATAGAAGGCCAGATAGAGTGTGTTTGCTTGTTTGTTTGTTTGTTTTGGCAGTGCCAGGTGGCATGCAGGATCTTAGTTCTCCATCCAGGGTTCCCCCTGCAGAGGAAGCACAGAATCGTAATCACTGGGAATCCCCAGATAGAGGTTTGGTTTGGTTTTGTAACTTACTATAGTACTAAGAAGAGTGTTTCCATAAACAGACCTTTGGTTCAATTGGTGAAGACAAAATTCATCACATAGAAGTCACAGGCAACTGCTCTTCCTTGGGCTTTCTGGCCATAATTTTTTAGTTTGTCCACTGATGAAGTAGAATGTTCAGTTCTTCTGTTTACCCAGCACCTGCTTTTTGGAAGCCTAATTTATTAGGGCACCTACTGCAATATGAGAAAAAGGAAAAGACGTAAAAACTCAGCCAATAGATATGGTTGTAAATTATAAAGGAAGCTTGGCTGGCGATTATGTGTTTAATTCATGACCCATGTGATTGCTGCGAATTAGACCAAGGATCGGAAGGCAATGGCACCCCACTCCAGTACTCTTTCCTGGAAAATCCCATGGACGGAGGAGCCTGGTGGGCTGCAGTCCATGGGGTCGCTAAGAGTCGGACACGACTGAGCGACTTCCCTTTCACTTTTCACTTTCATGCATTGGAGAAGGCAATGGCAACCCACTCCAGTGTTCTTGCCTGGAGAATCCCAGGGTCGGGGAAGCCTGGTAGGCTGCCGTCTCTGGGGTCGCACAGAGTTGGACACGACTGAAACGACTTAGCAGCAGTAGACCAAGGATAAACAAGATTCAGTTGTAGTCAGGCTCTTGCTAGCCCCCTTCAGTCCTCTTTCCTGTTTCATCTGAAAATGCCCCTGATGATGACCGAACAAACAAGGGCCCAGCCACCAAAATCACAGAAAGAGCAGCTTATTATCATCTGTTCTTATAACTTTTGAAAAAGCTTTTATCAGATATTTAGTTTTTTACAATACTTCTAGGGACTTCCCTGGCTGTCCAGTGGTTCAGACCCAGTGCTTCCTCTGCTGTGGGAACGGGTTCAATCCCTGGTCAGGGAATTAAGATCCTGCACACTGCGGTGTGGGACAAATAACAAAATAAATAAATAACTTTTAATGAATTGAAATGTACACATTCCTGTTCATTTTGGCATGTATTTATGCTCCATTTTTTTTTTCTATGAACCACTCTCTCCATACTTCACCCGGAGAGCATGACTCTAAAATGAAAAACTCGTGACTGGGTGTGGGAGGAAAAAGACTAAAATTAAAGGGATCGACAAGCTCTAATATTAGGGATTTATTTTGAAAATGCCACTTCTAATGAGAACTAACAAGGAAATTTTCTAAAAATGAATTTAGTTTTTTAGCATGTTGGAATTTTGTCCTATCCTAATAGGATAAATAGCTGGCCTTTTCTGTATTATATTTGAAGATGTACAGTCAGGTTCAGAAAAAAAGCAATATTGATTTACTTAATCATGTACTGAAGAAAAATTAATATTTGGTCTAAAGAGAGAAGAGACTGATCAGGACAGAGGTCGAGTGAAAATGAAGAAGCCTAGAGAGAGACTTTTGATCAGTCTCTCTGTGCTTTCTAAGACCCCCATTTTTCAGCTAAATAGTTAACACACAAACAGAATTAGATATCACATCCTGCATTTAGAAGTGGTTCTGTGTCACCATGGTAACTGGTTTTGCTTAAACATAGCTCTGCGTGTACGTACAGTCCAAATTAGCCACAGAGAAGAGACATACACACACAATATTCCTGGAGCTTATATAAATCTGCCTGTATGTTACATTTTTCTGAAATGGGGTATTTGAGTTCACATTTGTAAACACTCTTTCTTTAAAACTTCCCTCCCTAGATAGTGTGTCTCTGATCATTTGATTGTCATGATCCTGAAAACAATATTACAGATCAAATTTCAGCTGATAGTCAACATGGGAAACGAATAATTTGTCTGTTCTGGCTTTTGTCAATCAGTTCTCAGTACTTGGAATAGAAACGGCAAACCTGACCCCTTTTGCTTCTTACCTTTCAAATGCTCTTTTATTTGGCTCATCCATGTGGACTATTTTGGATCATTTTTCTGAAAGATTATCCCCAAATAGCATTCCACCCCCACTGACTCCTCCTTATGATAAACTTGCCAAGAAAACAACTTAAGCAAATTGAAAGACCTTTTGAAAAGAAAGGAAGTTGCCACAACATGGGGTCCAAGCCAAGAAATATCCTCAGCATTCTCCTGGTAACTTTTAGTTGAAGATTTATCTAAAAGAAAAGAAAAATAATTTATGGATCAAACTCCATCGCATGACAGTGTTTAAGGTATGTGATTCTTTGTGCTTGTCAAGCCTCTATTTCTTTCTAGTTTTTTTTTTTTTTTTCTGAGAAGAGAATTAAATATGATACACTTTGGGGAAAATTACATCATTGGCTGTTTTACAGTTTTTAGGACCACATTGATTTTTGTACTAAAATGGCATAATATCCTTAGTGAATATTTGTCTGAAAAGAAGAAAAAGTAACATGATACTTTCCCTACTAAGAACCAGTAAAATTATCTTTCTGCTTTTGACAGCAGGATGTATTTATAAAGTTTGTCCTCTGTAGCTGTGTCCCTTCTATTCAAGGAAAAAGAGCTACCATTTAATTGAGCCCCAAATATATGCTACACACTTGATGGGAAATTTAGCATGCTGTGTCATTTAATTCTCACAGAATCTTGCAAGGGAAGTGTTTTCCACTTCAAAAAAAGAAATTAATTCTCAGAGGAATTTTATTTCCTCTATTTCAGACAGCTTACAACTTGGTAAAGCTGAGATACAGTGCAGATCCCAAAATACACTTGCTCAGAGGATGCTCAGCCCATTTCTAGCGGTGTCTAAGTCCCAGCAGATAGCTGCTCATCCACGTGGGACAAAGTTGCATTGAGTGTATTTTTACATTAAAACTCTCATCCCTCTGTTGGTGATCATCACTGTGATCTGCCTGGAGGACCACTGGGAGGCAGTAGTACTCTGAACCCAACACCAGACCTTCAAGTCATCATCATAGCTTGCTTTGAGCTGGGGTCTCCATTTCTACCAGGAAGTGAATGTGTAACACTTTCTTTCTTCCCCAAACCATCAAGACTAGATTGTGCTTAAATATTTCCCAGAAACTGTCTAATAACATGCAGTGCCCTGGATTTCATACTTGATGAGAAGAAAGAAGAGAGTGGTTCAGTGGAAGTATCTTAGAGCAAGTCAGTAACAGCAGTGCCTAGGGAAATCGAGGCAGTAGGACAGGCCAGGCCCTGAGCTCCCTGGTACAGCGGATGGGAGTGGGGAAGAAGCTGTCATCAGGCATTCCTGGATGGTAGGACCATCACATGAATGCGCTGGGAGAGAGGCAGACAGATCTAGAGTCTGCTTCCCACTGAGAAAGAGGCAATAACCTCCTTTCATGAAACTGATGTAGCACAGGGAGGGAGATTCAGGGTCCTTGAATGCCAGAGCCGGAGAGGATATTCAAGAAAGTTTCATCCAGTTGTTGTCATGCTGTGTCTTGGAGAACTTTTTAAGCAGGTGCCCCAAAGGCGATGAAGCAGGTGGACCAGCAGAGATTCCCAGGCGAGGCTTCTGGTTCTCATCCCAACCCTATTTTTCAACCACAGCATTTCCATTTTTATCAGTTTACATTTTGGAGTTTCTGCACAAGATTTTATTTTTATAAAAGAGACGTACAGTTTTTAAAAGTTCAAAACTGCTTTATACATGAAAAAACTGGGACTTAAGAGACAATTTTTTATATCTCCGTCTTCAGCAACAAGCAAATTGTTGGAACATATTCCCTTTCGATAGTACAAGTATTTATGCCCATGATGTTTTGCAGTATCACGTCCCAGCTTTGAAAACCTGCTCAGAGGAATGGACATCGGAGGAGACAACTATCAAAGCAGTAGCCCAAGGTCTGTTCCCTAGTCCCATCAGCGTCCAGCTGTCACGTGCCTTGAGACAAATCAATGACAAAAAGTCTGGCTTTATTTCTTCTTTCAAATAAAAACTGCAACATCAGCCTCCTTCACAGGAAACAGATTCAAAGGGCAGAGTCAGCTGAGTGCTCTGTGAATAAAGGGGCAAGGGATTAGGGCTCACAGAAACAAAACTATATGTTACAGAGAGTAATTCTTTATACTATTAACTCAAAGTGAGTGAGTGTTAGTCCTTCAGTTGTGTCTGACTCTTTACAACCCCTTGGGCTGTTGCCCACCAGGCTCCTCTGTCCATGGGATTCTTCAAGCAAGAATACTGGAGTGGGTTGCCATTCCCTTCTCCAGGGGATCTTCCCGACCCAGGGATTGAACTCTGATCTCCTGCATTGCAGGCAGATTCTTTACCATCTGAGCCACCAGAGAAGCCCGTTAACTCAAAGCAGGAAGCCTTAATTCAGCCTGGGGATTGAAAAGATACTTGACTGAGGCTTTAACCAACCTTGTGGTTCTTTATATGGACAGGGAATAAAGATAACTTCTCTTTTGCAAATTGAGATGCAAAGTTTTCCGTAAAACATTCTGTAGAATTTGGAATGACAGAATAGTTTGGAAGAAAGAGCACTAGCTCTGGACCCAGATGTTCCTGAATGTAAATCCAGCTCTGCTCATCCCTACTATTATGCCCTTGACCACACTGTTCATCTGTCATGGGCCTCATGTTCCCCTTTGTAAATGTCAGCAGGACTATGGTGAGGATTAGAGAGATGTGTGGAATGCATCTGGCATGAGGCTAGCATTACTATTACTATTATATTATGATTGTGCAGTGTTGTTGTTTCCATCGTGATTGGACTTGAAAATGAAGACTCAGAGAGTGAGCTGGCTGGAGTGATTTTTCCATAATAGGGATTCTATTCTACTCCTACAACCAGTTTCATTTCACAGAAAAACTCTACGTGGATGTCTAGAGTGCTGTGGGCAGAATTCCGAAGCTTCTCAGTGGGAAAAACATATCACAAGTATAGGAATGCAGATACGACTAGAGCAGCACAGATATCAGGTATAGACTGGCTCTGCTCTAGGCCAGGGAGGTTTAGGAAAAGAAAACTCAGGCCTGACTCCCAACTTTGTGTCCAATGTCTTCGCCATCGCAGATGGGGGAGAGTGGAGAAATATACGGTCCCCTTCTTTCCCTGCACATGTTTTACTGGACACAGAACTGGCTGTTTGCAGAGTCTCAGTAGCTCATGGGATGAAGCAGAAGGTGTCAGTTGGGAGGAAGAAAGAGCAGCAGAGAAAGTTCAGGGAAGGATTGGGGAAGGAACACTGTGGGCTGGATGTATTCTGTGTGTCTTAACACATGCCTCCTGCCATCCCTTCCACTTAGTCAGCTGTGAAGATTTCATTTCACAGGTGGAGGGTTTTTTGGTGCCCTTGAGAACTCCTGGAATAACCAAAGTGTTGGGACAAAAGTTGATTGGAAATTAAGCTATCCAGAAGAACATGAGGGGCCCACTTTTCTCAAGAAACCCCAGAGGTCTGGAGTCAGTGAATTTAGGGCGGCAAGAAGCCACAGGTTCAGATGCTTGAGAAATATTGCTCTGTCATGGAAGCCAATTAAAAGGCAGGCTCTTTTGGAAAGAAGGATGGAAAGGGACAGGGTTTGGAAAAGCTTCCCTGAAGTGATCGGGGTCATGAGAGCATGGAATTAGAGGCTTTGCACACTTTGAGGTTTTTCTAGAGTAATGGGCAAAATACAGAAAAAGAGACCTAACGTAGATGCAATTTTTTTCTGTTGAGAATTTTGAAAAAAAAAAAAGCTTTGTTGCTCCCTCCCCCATGTTTGAAATCTATCAAGCTGGTCATCCATTTCTCATGGGGGAAAATTACAGTTTTCACGGGGGCGTACTGAGACCGTGAGTTGGCATGGGCCGGCAGTTGGCCTACATAGACTGATGGTAGGTATAGTTGGTCCTCTTGTTCAAAATGTGCCAGCCAGGCCCTCAGGTTCTTCCAGGATGGGCTGCTAATGGAGTCTTTGATGGTTCTGTTCTAAAGCTTCACTTCTAGGTGTTGCCTTTTCAACAATAATTGTTTGCTAAAGATGATGTTTTTCCTTTGCAAGTAAGTGGCCTAAGATGAGTATGTGAAACCGCCCATTTGAATGAGTGCATCAATTTAGTATCTTGAAGTAAACAAGGTTAATGAATTGATGCATTCTGTGTAGTCCCTGAATGTAATTAAATTCAAACATTACCCAGGAGGGAGTCATGTCGCTGACCGCTTTCCACAAGGACAGCACCAGGGAAAATAGCAGCCCACAGACTAATTATTAAATCTTACCTCTTCACTGGGAGAAAGAAAGGAAGAGCCATTTTAAATCATGTTGAAAGCTCAGGGCTGCTTTGCACGTCTGTCGTAAATACTCACCCAGCACTCCTAGAGTTAGGGTTCGTTTGTCCCTGAAACCACACAGAGGAAACCTATTTTCTCTGTAGCTGTGTTTCTCCAGTTTACATTGTTTTGTCTGGAGATTTTTTAAACATTTATAAACTTTTTTATTATCCTGGGCTCCTGAGTCGGTTGTGAAATCTCCATTCCCTTTCCCATCTCTCAATCTTTGGAGTCCCCCAGCAAATGTCTAATCAGTGTGTCATAAACATTTTTAGGTATCAGACAGAATGCACCATTTTTCTCCTTTTTCACTCTGCTCTTAGATTCCTATCTATGTTTCGGCTACCAAGGCTATTACAATCTTGAAGGGCCCGTGAAAAGAACTCACCCGCTGGCCTGAGCGCTATCTGCAGGCTGATATCTGCAGCACACCTGAGTCATGCTGCACCGGCAGTGCTAGGAGCGGAAGCCCCTGTGCCCACTCATCCTCTAAGACCAGGGCTCTCAGGTTTAGCAAATAAAATTACACATAAGCAACCAATAAATGTTTCATATAAGTACATCCTAAATATTTCATGCGTATACTTATACTAAAAGAATAATTTGTTGTTTATCTGAAGTGCAAATGTAACTGAGTGTTCTGTATTATATCTGGCAACCCTATCTAGGAGATGTAAACTGTCTCATCCTCACAAGAGTATTGTAAACTGGTTATTATTATTGCTGCTGTTGCTAGTGTCCCCATTTTATTGAAGAGGAAACTGAAGCTTAGCAAGGTTTTCTAATTAGTTTAATGTCAGTCTGTTAGCATGGGGCTTCCCTGGTGGCTCAGTGGTAAAGAATCCGCCTGCCATTGCAGGGACCGCATGTTCGATCCCTGTATTGGGAAGATCCCCTGGAGAAGGAAATGGCAACCCACTCCATTATTCTTGCCTGGGAAATCCAGTGGACAGAGGAGCCTGGTGGGTTACAGTCCATGGGGTTGCAAAGAGTAGGACACAACTGAAGTAACTCAGCACGCATGCATGTACTCCATTGCCAGGGGCGTCTGATTTCAGTTGCACATTCTTAAATACTGTCTCTGATGTTCAGTCTTTCTGTACTGCTGCATTTATCATGTCTCTGCTGTATATAGTTCCATTCCACTTATATCATATAAATCATAACATATCTTTATGATATGTTAACATTTTTAATGTTTATTTTATTCAAATAAGTGACAATGTGGAATTTTCAATTAAGAGTGTCAAACCAAAAAAAAGAGTACCAAACCTTGGTATGTCAATCCAAAAGTAATCTGTGTTGGTGTAGATCACATGTCTAAGTGAGGAAGGCTTTAACTGCCAGGGAAACCATCTTACTTGAGTATCAAAAAATGTGATAAGACCTAATTATTTTTTTAATATGCACCATTTTGGAACCTCTATCCCTTACCACTTTGGTCAATGTGCCACAAATTCTACAGCCCAGTACCGTACTCTTAACACACTGTCTCACCCGACTGGGAAATTGCCTATCCAAGAAAGCACCTCAACTGTTATTTCTATCTCTTGGCTGCCTGCTCTTTCTTCCCATTTGTTGTGTGCTATCCAAAGATGGTCCTGCTGCTAATAACAGAATATTCTACCTATCCTTTTCAATAACTGATGGACAGATGAGCTTGTCCTGACTGGCTACTGGTTGTAACCTTTTTTTCAATTAATTTTTATTGGAGTATAATTACTTTACCAGCTGAACCACAAGGGAAGCAAAACAATGTTGCGTTAGTTTCTGCTGTGCAACAAAGTGAATCGGTATATGTACATATATGTCCCCTCTTCTATGGATTTCCTTCCCATTTTTAGGTCACCACAGAGCCTTTTGGTTTATGGTCTTTTTGAATGAACCAAGAAAAGCAATGCTTCACACTAAAAAGGTATTAAAATAATGTCACTCTTTTGAAGTCATCCACTTAGATAAGTTTATATGCCCCTCAATAAACAGGGACCCACTTCTTTTCATCTGGTTGCATTCTGAGATACACGCACACATTAGACCTGCAATGGAACGTCTTCTAAGAAGGCTGGAGCAGAAAAGTCCCCTATCTGTATCTCTGCTATATTTGACCCAGTCTTTGTTATTCTGAATTCCTTTGATTAAATCTTTTTGAAAACCAATGGTGTGCTGACCTGTGTTTCTGTTGTTGTTCAGTTACTGAGTTACGTGCAATTCTTTCATGACCTCATGGACTGTAGCCTGCCAGGCACCTCTGCCTATGGGATTTTCCAGGCAGGAATACTGGAGTGGGTTGTCATTTCCTTCTCGAAGAAGAAGGGGTCTTCTCAACCCAGGGACTGAACCCACACCTCCTTCATTGGCAGGCAGATTCTTTACCTCTGAGCTACCAGGGGAGCCCTGCTCTGTGTTAATACAAAATATATCTATTTAGCAACTACAAGCTGAAAGAAACTTGCAGTGCCTTAAGTGCTTCAAAATATAATCTGCACGAGTTATTTTAAATGGGGCCTTGGGCTCTGGAAAGACTCTTCCTCCTGCAAGGAATCCCCATTTGTAGATAGCAACTACCTTAAACAGATCATCTGCCTAAATAGAGCTTGACTTGGGACATAACTTTTCTTTCCAACAAAGAACCTTATGTTCCCAGATGGCAGGAGCTTATCATATTTTTGTTCCAAAATATATTAGAACAGGGTTGTGAATTAGTTCCCAGTTACTTCCTGGAGCACTGAGTTGAGGAGATCATTTAGATTACATTCAGGCTCTGGAAACAGTTTGATGATGGATCAGCCATGTTTCCCATGGTTCCATATTTGGCAAGAAAGACACACACAACTTGTATTTAATATGTCTGTATTAGAAACATAAACTGACCACTTGAGACTGAGAATCAGCTTCAGGTTCCTGGGATGAGAGAGCTGTATTTATACCTAGCAAAGGCAGCTTCAGACTAATTGACCAGGACACTTGCTAAACAGAGGAGCAGGGCTGCTTCTCCCTATTAACTTCCTATCTCCATCCAGATGGACTCGTTAAGCACTTAATTGTGCATGTATTCTCTCAGAGTTGTGAAAGAACCACAGCAATCTTCAGACCGCATACAATCCTACCTTATGTATATCTATATGCTCAGTAGGTCAGTTGTGTTCGACTCTCTGCGACCCCATGGACCACAGCCTGCCAGGCTCCTCTGTCCATGGGATTCTCCAGGCAAGAATACTGGAGTGGGTTGCCATTTCCTACTCCAGGGGAACTCCCTGACCCAGGGATTGAACCTGTGTCTCTTGTATCTTTTGCATTGGCAGGCAGACTCTTTACCAGTAGCACCACTTGGGTATTAAAGCATGTGGCAGGCCCAATGTCTTGTCTTTTCCATATCATGTTTTATCACAAGAGACCCATCTTTAAATTGCTTGAACCACCATCCCAAATTTATAAGGTTCTTAGCAGAATATTCTTTTAATTTTATTTATCACTCTATTTTTGCCTGGGAATCAGACATTTTTCCAGGGGCCAGCCCAAGATAGATTCAGCTGATACCCAGCAAATCAAACTCAGATCACCACCACCATCCAGTGATAAGTTCTTTCTAATTTCTTTTTTTTAAAAAAACGGTTCCAAGCTCTTGCCTAAGATATCGTTCCCTTAGAATGAATTTTCCTCAGAAGCTCCTCTGTCCCCATGAACAGGTTTCTCATGAATTGTTCATTCAGGTGTTACTACCTTTTAGACCTGTACTGGGATCCTGGGCCAGAATTTCCATAATCAACTGGGCGAGTCTCCGAATGCATAATCAGTTGGCTATCTGTTATTCCCATAGTCATCCAGAAAATAGTAGCATTATTATATTAACCAGGTGACTTCCAAGCAACTTCCCTTTTTGTTGTTGTTTTGTTTTGTTTTATGGCCAGTATCTTGGTTCCCTGGCCAGGGATTAAACCAGGACCACAGCAGTAAAAGCCTAACCACTAGGCCACCAGGGAACTCACCCAAGCAATTTCTTTAACATCCTTGAAGAGACCTAGAAATGGGCTTGGGTAATTTCTAGTTCATATGACTCCATGGATGAGACGATGCCAGGACTTCTTCAGTGTTGTGTAGGATGAAGAAAATACTGTCTACTCTTGACTGACCCTTTGGGATCTAATGACACCAGGGTCTCAGGAAGCAACCTAGCCTGATAGTAGGTTCCCTTCCTCCACTTTGATGCTGCCAAGGCAGGCTCAGTATTTCTGAGTTGGGCGTATCCTGTACAACAGCACTGGGAGAGAGAGTGGGTTCGGGCTGAATGGCATCTCAGACCTTACTCACCAAGCCCTGTTTTCAACACGAATCTGCACTGGCCCAGAAGAACAAGAAAAGTGCCATTGAGACTAGAGGCAGCTTAAGTAAGTCATCAGTTCTGTGAATCCTCGTTGTAGTAAATATCTTGTGAGTAGACCCCAAGCCAGGTCAACAACCCTAGATTTTGTGCAGTATTGCTTCACCACTTCAGAAACCAAAGGGAGATGAAGTGAAAAGTTAGGTAATATTTGAAAAACCTTGTATTTCTACATTTCCAGTGCTTATATCAGGGTCCTTCAGAGTGACAAAAGAAGTCTGAATTTAAAGTACTATTTGTAAGGTTACGCTTTGTTAAGAGCTATTGTGGTACAAAGCAAAACCAACTCAGGACGAAAAACCTGGGCCAGCGTTCCACTCTGCTACCTATTAAGTTCTCTGAGCTAGTGTTAAGTTCTGCTGAGCTTCAGTGTCCAACTTTACCTGCCAGGCCCCTGTCCCTGGGATTCTCCAGGCAAGAACACTGGAGTCGCTTGCCAGTTGTGTCCAACTCTGTGCGACCCCATAGACGGCAGCCCACCAGGCCCCCCTGTCCCTGGGATTCTCCAGGCAAGAACACTGGAGTGGGTTGCCATTTCCTTCTCCAATGCAGGAAAGTGAAAAGTGAAAGTGAAGTCGCTCAGTCGTGTCCGACCCTCAGCGACCCCATGGACTGCAGCCCACCAGGCTCCTCTGCCCATGGGATTTTCCAAGCAAGAGTACTGGAGTGGGGTGCCGTCGTCTTTACCTACAAAACATTAAAATAGAGCCTGCTGTACATACTTTAAGAGATATCTTTAAATAACTTTTGTGTATCAACGTTCCACACATTGTAGTTTTTGGTGTTTTGTTTTGCTTTTTGGTTGGGGTGGGTCTTCATTGCTGCACGTGGGTTTTCTCTAATTGTGGCAAGTAGGGGCTATTCTCTAGTTGTGACGTGCAGGCTCCTCATTGTAGTCATTGTAGTGGCTTCTCTTGCTGCAGAGCACAGGCTCTTGGCACGCAGGCTTCAGCAGTTGCCACTTATGGCCTCAGTAGTTGTGGCTCGTGGACTCCAAAGCACTGGCTCAGTTGTCGTGGCCCATGGGTTTTGTTGCCCCACGGCATGTGGAATCTTCCAGACCAGGGATTGAACCCGTGTCCCTTGCAATGCAAGGCATATTCTTAACCACTATACCACCAGGCAGCCCATGTAGCTTTCTAAAAATATAAAGGAGTGTGATATACATCATATATCATATAAATCATATCTTTATGATATGTTAACATTTTTAATGTTTATTTTATTCAAATAAGTGACAACTTTTAAATAGTACAAACCGTTTTCAAATTTGTTATCATCAGATGACCCTGCAGTGAGAGGCACTGTCTCCCACTGACTTCAGCAGACAAAAACGGCTTGCTTTCTGTTTCTTAGGACGATTCATTTAAAATACGTGCAGGATATCAGGTCATTCCAAAGTGAGATCCATCGAGTTCAAATCTAGAAAACCAAAAACTAAACTACAAAACAAAGGAAAATATGTTAAATTCAAAGAATGAGAAAAGAATATTTTCCTTAACAATAGGCTATCATGAAAGCAAGAATTGAAACAGGAGAAAAGTTCTCAAAAAACATCACATTCCAACAAAGTAAGGATGCTCAACTAACTGTGACTGTCTGCAGTAACTGTATTATTTCATGCTATGTATTTCATTACTACATATGTTCTAAGACATGACACATATAAACAATTCCAATCCGGAGTGTCTTTCCTAAATAACACAAGCTGTAGCATCCCCCTGCAACCTCACTTTTGTTTGTTTTAGGCAGATGTTTGTCACCTGTATAATGAAACAAAGTTTTTATTAATACAATTTACATTTGATCTTAAGCTATCCATACTAAGAAGGTAACACCACAAATTAAGGGAGGAGGATTTCAAACATGAGAAGTTCTCATTTTCTTTTCAAAGTAATGAAAAGCCATCCATGGGATGTGATTTGCGGTAGCTTTAAGAGAATTTCATTGGAAATAGTGTGTAAAGGAGACTGAAGAAAGAGAAGTTGGAGACAGTTAATTATTGCAAAGTAACATATTGATGGGATAGAAAGTCAATAAACAAAAAAGATTATTACAATGGTCCAAAGTGAAAGAAAGTGAAAGTGAAAGTTGCTCTGTCGTGTCCGACTCTTTGTGACCCAATGAATTATACAGTTCAAATACTGGAATGGTTAGACTTTCCCTTTTCCAGGGGATCTTCCCAACCCAGGAATCAAACCAGGGTCTCCTGCATTGCAGGCAGATTCTTTACCAACTGAGCTATCAGGGAAGCCTACAATGGTCCAAGGCTCATCTATTCATTTGTCAAATATTTTGAGTTCTTGAAACATGCCAGTTATGAGCTAGACACAAAGTTGAGCAAAAACTAGCGGTTCAGTTCAGTTCAGTTGCTCAGTCATGTCCAACACTTTGTGACCCCATGGACTGCAGCATGCCAGGCTTCCCTGTCCATCACCAACTCCAGGGCTTACTCAAACTCATGTCCATTGAGTCAGTGATGCCATCCAACCACTTCATCCTCTGTCGTCCCCTTCTCCTCCCACCTTCAATCATTGCCAGCATCAGGGGCTTTTCAAGGAGTCAGTTCCTCACATCAGGTGGCCAAAGTATTGGAGTTTCAGCTTCAGCATCAGTCCTTCCAAAGAACACCCAGGACTGATCTCCTTTAGGATGGACTGGTTGGATCTCCTTGCAGTCCAAGGGACTCTCAAGAGTCTTCTCCAACACCACAGTTCAGAAGCATCAATTCTTCAGCGCTCAGCTTTCTTCACAGTCCAACTCTCACATCCATACCTGACTACTGGAAAAACCATAGCCTTGACTAGACGGACCTTTGTTGGCAAAGTAATGTCTCTGCTTTTTAATATGCTGTCTAGGTTGGTCATAAACTTTTCTTCCAAGGAGCAATCATCTTTTAATTTCATGGCTGCACTCACCATCTGCAGTGTTTTAGAGCTCAAAAAAATAAAGTCTGTCACTGTTTTCATTGTTTCCCCATCTATTTGCCATGAAGTGATGGGACCAGATGCCATGATCTTAGTTTTCTGAATGTTGAGTTTTAAGCCAACTTTTTCATTCTCCTCTTTCACTTTCATCAAGAGGCTCTTTAGTTCTTCTTCACTTTCTGCCATAAGGGTGGTGTCATCTGCATATCTGATGTTATTGATATTTCTCCCAGCAATCTTGATTCCAGCTTATGCTTCACCCAGTCCAGCATTTCTCATGATGTACTCTGCATATAAGTTAAGTAAGCAGGGTGACAATATACAGCCTTGATGTACTCCTTTCCCAATTTGGAGCCAGTCTGTTGCTCCATGTCCAGTTTCCAGTTTTAACTGTTGCTTCTTGAGCTGCATACAGATTCCTCAGGAGGCAGGTCAGGTGGTCTGGTATTCCCATCTCTTTAAGAATTTTCTACAGTTTGTTGTGATCCATACAGTCAAAAGCTTTGACATAGCAGGGTGATGGTCAAATAATCAGATATATAATTCAGTGTATAGTAATAGATATAGATGAGTTCTATAAATGTGAGGGAAAAATGTTTTTGGAAAGTCATAGAGAAATAGTTATGACAAGACTTATGAATCAGGCAAAGCATCTCTGATAAAGTGACATCCAAGCCAAAATAAAAGTGGTTGAATAAATTAAATAGATAAAATGGCAGGGAATGGGTATAGAAGAGGTTGAAAAAACTATTTCAAGTAGTGCAAACATCATGTTGCAAGGGCCCTGTGGCAACAGCAAGTGATTAAAATAAGAAAGTATAGCTGGCTTAGGAAATGAAAGGACAGAAAACAGATAATGTACATGAAACTTCAGGTGGTGGTGAAGTATTTGGAAGAACAATAAAGAATAAGAGGAAGAGAAAGCGACCAGACAATAAGGTAACATTTGAGCTGAGCCCTGACAGGTGGAGACCTGTAGATAGCTGTGCACAGAGCTTTCCAAGCAAAAGAATCAACTAGTTACCTGAAATGAGAGCCTGCTAGGATATTCCAGGAAAAGGAAAGATATCACTCTAGCTGCTATGGAGTGAGGAAGAGGGCAGAACACTGGAAATGAGGCCCGAGAAATAGTAGAGGACATAGACTAGTTTTCTGTATGCAAATGAAAAGTATAGGAAGACTTTTTCCAAAGAATTTCATAATCTGGCTTATATATATATTTAAAATGCTGTTGGGTGAGGAACCTACTATGAAGGCAGAAGTGGATACAGTCATTGGCTTACATAGAAGGAGAGGTTAAGGATGACTCCTAAGCATCTGACCCATCACCTGGGAAGCAGAGGTGCTCCTGCAGATCAGCAATACTGGAAAAGGACCAAACTTCCTGAACAGATAGCAGAGGAATCTCTGAAGGGGAGGAGAGAGTGGACGAATTGTGGACATTTGAGGTTAAGGTACTTTGTGACATTCAAATAGAGATGCAACTTTGGGAGTGAAAAGTGAACAGAGTCGGACATGTATTTGAGCAAGCTCCGGGAGTTGGTGATGGACAGGAAAGCTTGGTGTGCTGCAGTCCATAGACTCACAAAAAGTCGGACACGGCTGAGCAACTGAACTGAGTGAATAGAGCATAATTGAAAATGTGTGTGTAGAATAGATTGCTTAAGGAGAAGCCACTGAGAACACAGAGGGCCTACGACCAGTCCTGAACAATACCAACATTCAGTGGTGGAACAGAGGCAGATATAATCAGGGTAACAGGAATAAAACACATAGACGTAGGAAGAGAAGGAGGAAAACCCAAAGCTGTAGCAACTTTTATCAAGTGCTTATTATATTTCAGGCACAGATCTTCATGCCTTGCATGTATTAATCTTCACAACAACTCTATCAGAGTTGTTTTTTTCCACAGTTCTTATTTCAATAATTTCAATAATTTGACTAGAGTTTAAAATTTCATTACCAGCTCTGTATCAATTTACCTCTGTGACTCAAGTTGTTCTTTATTTCAGGAAATGCCTGCATTATTCATATTTTAGGCATTTTTGCTGTTATTCCATATGTGCTGAGCTCCTCTACTCTCTGTATCTTCTGTCCCCCTTTATCATCTACATCTATTTCTTTTTCTGAGATTACTGTTGTTATCTTTGTGGATTTTTCACTTTCAATTTGTACAATTAATGTCTTTAAGCCTACTGCAGATCTTCCCACCCACAGTTGCTTTTATTTTAATCACTTAAATATGGCTTTCATTTCTGTGACTTCTTTTCTCCTCAGTTTTCTTCTTGAAATTCTTCCTCCTTGAAGCATGCTCTTCTCTTGACTCTTATGTTATTGCTCATTGTTTATTTTTTTCTTGCTGCATCATTGTTCCTGCTCAGAGTTCTTTTCTAGCTCTCCCTCTTCTCCCTGAGCTCTAAATCTTACCCATTCAGTCTTCTGGATTTTATTTTCTCTTCCTATTATTCTTTCCTTCAGCTCCATTGATTCAAGGAACATCTATACTCCTGTGATGTCCAGACCTAAAGTTCTAGTTCAGCCCTCTTTCCCAAAGACTTACCTTCATCCTTTTAATAAATCCATTTTAGTGTTCACTAGCCACACAAAGCCAGGAAGTTTAAAACACAGTTCTAGATTATTCTCTCTGAGATCTTTTTTTTTTTCCTCTCATATTTTTTAGTTCTATAAATGGCAACTCTCTCCACCCAGCTGCTCAAACCAAAAACTTTATATTTATTATAGGTGCCCACTCCCAAATCCAATCCACCGTTTGGAGGGCTTGGGTTTGTCTCTTGTGATCATGAGAAAAATCACCCTGAATGTCAGCTGCTGCAGGTCTCATTTCCTAGGCAAATTCTTTGCCCTTTCAAAAGGTAACACCGGTTTGCTTGAGATGAATAACAAATTGCTTGGGGGAAGGAAAAATCATCTAATTAGTGAGTAAAAATGTCTTTAACCTTGGGACAATTGAGAATTTTTTTAAGGTTAGAAATGAGAAAGTAAATTAAATCCATAGAATTAATACTTTTGCATTAAACTAACAAATAACCTTCATATATTTTTTATTTCATATGTTTGTCACATTTCAGATAATTTGGCATATTAGAAATTGTGAGTACAACTTAAAATTGTTGTTGTTGTTTTTCAGTTGCTCAATAAGTGTTCGACTCTTTGCAACCCCAGGTACTGCAGCATGCCAGTCTTGCCTGTCCTTCACCGTCTCCTGGAGCATGCTCAAACTCATGTCCTTTGGGTCAGTGATACCATCCAACTATCTCATCCTCTGTCGTCCCCGTCTCCTCCTGCCTTCAATCTTTCCCATCATCAGAGTCTTTTCTAATGAGTCAGCTCTTCACATCAGGTAGCCAAAGTATTGGAGCTTCAGCTTCATCATAAGTCCTTCCAATGAATATTCAGGACTGATTTCCTTTAGGATTGACTGGTTTGATCTCCTTGCAGTCCAAGGGATTCTAATTTATGTTCGTGATTTTAAAGTGAATAGTATAAAAACATTTTACCACAACTTATGATACACTGTATTTATGAGTCTACAATATTAGAATTTTAATAAACAACTTCTCAAGGACTTTGTAAGTTTTAGTCATATAAGTGAAATTGTTAAAAGAATTATATATCTTAAATGTGGAAATTAAATTTAAAATATTAAAGACTTAAAAATTCTTGCTTCAATTTATCAGATTTTGAATAGAAAAAAAATGAAATTTTAATTAAAAAAAGGTTATTATTTTCAATCCTATTAAAGAGGACACAAAAAATAAATGTATAAACCCTTGGGCAATAATGATATGTGCTTGCCACAAAGTAATTTGCAACAAATATCTACTGAATGAAAGAATGAGACCAAATCAATCTTAAGTGTATAATCCCTGGAGTTATAAGAACACAATAGACAATTTATTTATTGAAAACAGGACAAAGCTTTTGGGGAGTAAGTATCAAGGATCTGATGTACTTTATATTTTATTTATATTTTTGAAAGATTTCTAAATTTAATAGAACTAATGACTTCCCTTAGTAGTTCTTTTGAAAACTGTCTCACAAATAGCTTAAATTTAATCTCTATTTGAAAAATTAAATCACTTTTGTAAGCATGTTTTTTTAAACAGTACGAGTCAGGTTTATGACAAATCAGTATATTATGAACTGACAACTGTAGTATGGGAAATTTGGAAAACTAAGGCCAAAAAATCATCCACAATTTGATGTACTTTATTAACCTTGTGTGTTCAACTGTCAGCCATATCTGGCTCTTTGGAGACCCCAAGGACTATAGCCCGCCAGTCTCCTCTGCCCATGGGATTCTCCAGGCAAGAATACTGGAGTGGGCTGCCATGCCCTCCTCCAAGGGATCTTCCAGACCCAGAATTGAGTGTGTCTCAGCACTCCTGCATTGCAAGCAGATTCTTTGCCGCTAAGCCACTGAGGAAGCCTTTATTAACCTTAACAACAACCATTATTCATGTTGATAATTACTACCTCGTATTGCTAAAGCCAAAACATCCACCAGTCTCTCCTCACCTTCCCATGTGTTTGCTAGACTTCCCTCCTCTAAGAAGGCAAATAGGTAAAAATGTTATAGCAGTCATATACCTACTCTGAGGAAGCTGCTCAACCACCTGGGTACCTCAACCCATGAGCCAACACTCAGATCACATTTCTCTGCACCAAAGAGAGAAACTGTGGCCTGCTTAATAAATGCTAGACTCCAGAAACCTTTTTTTTTTTAAGTTAATTTCCATTTTAGCAACCAATTCAAATTACCATATTGTTGATTTGATCAACTGCCAGAAAAATTTAACTTTTAAGCTTGATGTAATTTCAAATGAAACCATGCTACCATTATTCAGAAAATCTTACAGAAGCGAACTTTGACTTTTGTCCAATTCAATTTAAAAATAAACATGGCTACACCTAAGATTGTAGACCTAAACGTGACATGGTCTGTAGTCAGATGCTCATCTTGTGCCATTTTACAGGAATCTACCCAAAACCCAACCATTAGATTCAAGTCCCTCACTCACACCAATTTTAAACACTGGAAATGTTTGGAGGGTAAAAATACCAAACTCTTCTCCAAGCCAGACCTGACTCTTTTCCCTCAGTAATCTGTGTTTCTATGTGTAAACTTTGTAGATGCATCTGTTTTGTGTTACATAAATACACCAGAAACGTATTTTGTAGCAGGAAAATTTATGCATTCCATATTCTCACAGCTTGAAAGTGGCCAAATTTATTCTCCTGAATAAATTCTCTGGGTATGGAATCAAAAGAACAACTCCAAAGCAATATTTTGAGTTTTTTGCCAGCAGCAGAGAAAAAAAAAGGTACACAAAAATGGAAGCATGTATGTAAGACACATATCCAAGTATCTGCCGTCTATGCTAGGAAAGGGAATATACCACCAATAATTCCAAATGGTTTGGCCATTCAAAGCTTCTTTATTGTTGGCCTGAAATACATTTTCATGCAAAGATTTCTATTTGAATATGGGTGTGTTTAATAATTTTGTATTCAAATCAAAGCAAATCAGGGAGTCAAGAGGGTACTGGTTGAGGTCATTTAGAAGAAAGGATTTTTTAAAAAATATTTATTCATTTATTTGGCTGCACCAGGTCTTAGTTGCAGCATGTGGGATCTAGTTCCCTGACCAGGGAACGAACCTGGGCCCCCTGCATTGGGAGCTGAGAGAGTTAACCACTGCACCAGCAGGGAAGTCCCCCAGAAGAAAGGATTTTATGTAGCATTTATATGAGTCCTGGAAGGTTCTCACATCAAGATCACATGGACATTGAAACTGCCACTTCCCAGAGCTGCTGGCAAGAAAGGAGGAATGAATCTCTATGCCAGCACCTTCCTTTACCTCCTTCCATAGGAAAATGCGTGTGTGGTGTGAAACCCCATCATCCATACTCTATTTTTGCACGCTACTGCAGACAATTACAGCAGAATCTAATCAAGATTCAAGAATTGGGAACTTCCCTGGTGGTCCAGTGGTTGAGAATCCACTTTTCAATGCAGGGGACACAGGTTCAATCACTGGTCAAGAAACTAAGATCCCACATACCAGCTAAACAACTAAGCCGGAGAACAACTACTGAGCCCTCCAGCCACAGTGAAAGATCCCATCCCGCAAGATCCAACTAAGACCTGACTCAGCCAAATACATGAAAAAAAAAAAGATTCAAGAACTGGGACAGGTAGGTAGTGGGTGTGAGAGATGAACCCTTAGAATGGGCAGCAGAAATGGTTGAATAAGTCCTTGATGTAGAACTTCAGGGACAAGCAATCCCTAACAATATCCCAACTCAAATCCATAATCCTAGCCATTAACTAGTTTCCACTAGTGTTTCATATTGCTGGGTGCTCTCTCTTGCCTCCAACCACGTGACCATATACACTCTTATCTGTAACAGAGAGGCAACTTTGCCCACCCCTACCCCTGTCTCTATGGATATATCATTGACATAATATGATATACCTACATCAGAGGAGCTGGAAAGCCGTTCCATTTCCTGATTTTGTCTTTTAGAGAGCCCTTTTTAGAGGGCCTGATTCAAGTTAATAATTAATTTTGAGCTACTAAAGTTTTACAACTTTAATTTAAAAAACAGTCCTGACTAGGGGAAATAGTTTCAAAGATTTTCTCTTGTGTAACAAGTAGACAAAATCTTAAAGTGTCAATGAAGAAGGAAAAAATACGAGCAACATCAATAAAGATATCTATTATCAAGCACTGGGAAGAGAAGGTAAGGGCTATACATTTGAAAGCAAGGTTTTCCAAGAATTGACTAAAATATAGATAATCTCTTTGAGACTAATAAAGAGAATTTTATATAGACGACCATGGGCTTTCTGGATTATAAGCATGAAATGTTCACATGAAGAGCTCCTTCTATTCTGTCTCCTTTTCTGGTACGATTTTTCGCTTTCTGGACTCTTGGCCCTATCTATGTACATTCTCTCTTTCAGTTATCCTTTGTTGGGGTCCTTTAATGGACCGGAACCTGGTGGTCCAGAGTCGACAATAAGAAAAGGAGAGAGAGAGAGAGAGAGAGAAAGACACAGGGACCCAAGCTCTGATGGAGCAAAGGTGCTTTAATGAACTTTCTGTGAGTATATGTAGGCTGTTGTACAAGGAATTTCTTTTGACAGTGATAAAGATCAGAAAACGAAAGGTACAGCAACCGTTACCAAGGGAACAAGGGATGACAATGGTCATAAGGTCAGGAGACAATCCATATCTCAAGAAAGGATCAAGACTAAGCAGTTTTGTCGTAAGGAGAATGTTTACTGAAGGAGATTCATACATGTCCCATCCTATGACCTCAGTCCTGGGAGCGGTGTGCCGTTCCACTCATTTCTGTTGCCAGAAACTGATAAGGAACAGAGGATTTATGAGAAACAGCACGTAGGAATCCTCCTGTTAAACATTCCCTGACAATCCTTCAGTAATCTCTTTTCAAAATCTATACTCATTTGTTATGCTGGCGACTTTTGGAAAAATTACTTATTTTTCCTTTTATTTCTTTCCCATTAGAGAGCCAAATATCAACTTAACCTTGGCTGGTAAACATGAGGCAGAGTTAGATCTCAACCTAGAAAAAGAAAAAGACCCAATAATTTTCCCACAAAATTGGAAATGGTAAAGAATTGATACTCTCAAAATATAAATAACTGTAACAGTTCTAGAAGTCCCTTAATAAATTCCCACAAATATTGCATTACTGTTATTGCTTTTCATTTTTCTCAAGGATCTATTTTAATAGTAAAAATGAATTAAAATTTTTTTTAATTTTATTTTTTAACTTTACAATATTGTATTGGTTTTGCCATATATCAAAATGAATCCGCCACAGGTATACACATGTTCCGCATCCTGAACCCTCCTCCCTCCTCCCTCCCCATACCATCCCTCTGGGTCGTCCCAGTGCACCAGCCCCAAGCATCCAGTATCGTGCATCGAACCTGGACTGGCAACTCGTTTCATACATGATATTGTACATGTTTCAATGCCATTCTCCCAAATCATCCCACTCTCTCCCTCTCCCACAGAGTCCAAAAGACTGTTCTATGCATCAATGTCTCTTTTGCTGTCTCACATACAGGGTTATTGTCACCATCATTCTAAATTCCATATATATACATTAGTATACTGTATTGGTGTTTTTCTTTCTGGCTTAATTCACTCTGTATAAAACAGTGATTATATTTTGTGTACTATCTTTCATAAATATGACTGTAAACTTTCAGTCATATTATGAATTAAACAGGTTTTGAGTGCTGATATGGACCAAGCTATATATATTATACATATAAAAAGAATATTATATATAACTAATGTTGAAAAGACTTTTCAAACCTTATATTTTAAACTAGTTGTGCCTAAACAGATATTTGCAGAATACATAACCATCTATACGTCAAAATTTCTTAATGTAATCCAAACTTGCCAAGTTTCCCCTTTTCTTATGTCAGTTGTGGAAACAATAAAAAATGCTATGAACTCAGAAATTAGTATCGCACAGAAAGTCAAGTTGAGAGTGTGAGTGGGGTCCAATCAAGCTAACATATATGTACCAACTTTCTTGAACACGCAGAGTTCTAATAGAATGCAAAGCAGCCAACTGTCCTGATTTCAGTACCTGAAAAGAAACCACTGTAAGCTTTGTTAACAGAAAAGGCAATCCTTTCATTTGACTGAGTTTAAAAATCTTACAGTACCTTCTGGTAAAATACAATTTGACCCAGAGATTTTGTAATGAGAATCTACAATTACATATCTTGGAAGCTAATTTTTATGTGCATAAAAATATGTCCCAGAAGTTCTGCCAGTGATTTTTTTCATTGACTGAGCCGAGCTTGCTCCTTTAAATCCCTAGGGATTAAGTGTCCGTATATAGCCCCACAGCAACTGAGCTTTGCCGGCACAGTGTGACGGTTTCACAGAGTTTAGGAACAGTATGAAGTAGACAGGGTGCTCTTTCATTTTAAACATTTTCAGAATGTAGTTTTTATGGCTCATCAGTCAAAAATTTAAATAAATTGTGTATTTGGACATCAACATAGTTTTCTTATGGCTTTATAGCAAATTGAGTTTCCTCCAATTATCTATACACCAGTGATTTCATTCTAAATTAAAACTGTTATACAAAGAAGAATTTAGGTTTAAATTCCAGATAAATAATTCTGAAATCATTTCCTCCAACTTCAAGTCTCTAAACTCTTTATTCCAAATTTGAGTTATTCTTTAGAAGCTGTTTATTAAAAAAAAAAAAAATATATATATATATATATATATCTTCATGTGCATGCTCAGTCGTGTCCAACTCTCTGTGACCCCGGAGACTGTAACCCTCCAGCCTCCACTGTTCATAGAATTTTCCAGGCAAGAATACTAGAGTGGGTTACCATCCTCTAGGGGATCTTCCTGACCCAGGGATCGAACTTGCCTCCTTTTGCATCTCCTGCATTGGCAGGCAGATTCTTTACTACTGGCGCCACCTGGGAAGCCCATCTCAGGTAAATTTTTACTCAGTAGTTAATATAATCCATCAACTGAACAAATTTCACCTGAATACCTCTTCTTTAGTTCACTTCCCTGGTGGCTCAGATGGTAAGGATTCTGCCTGCAATGCAGGAGACCAGGGTTTGATGCCCAGGTTGGGAGGATTCCCTGGAGCAGGGATTGGCAACCCACTCCAGTATTCTTGCCTGGAAAATTCCATGGACAGTGATGCCTGGTGGGCTACAGTCCATGTGGTTGCAAAGAGTTAGACATGACTGAGCGACTAACACTTTCAATTTCACTATACCTGAATACCTATTTTTTGCCAGATATCTCATCCAGATAAAGAAATTCACTTGTTGCTGAGCCATTGGATTTGATAATATTGAAAACCCAACTCATTTAGCTAATAATGACTGAATTTTTCTTACGTCCTAAGTATCATGTTGGTCATGGGCTCACAAAGAAACAATTTTAAAACCCTGCCTTTGAAAAGAACACGTTCTTACCAAGAAGACAGAAATAAACAAATAATTACAAAGAGATAAATGTCCCAATAGAGCTGTTGTGAAAATTATTATGAAAATAGAGAAGAGGAAGCATCTAATTTTAATGTGAGGTATCCGATGGCACCCGACTCCAGTACCCTTGCCTGGAAAATCCCATGGACGGAGGGGCCTGGTGGGCTTCAGTCAACCGGGTCGCTAGGAGTCGGACACGACTGAGCGACTTCACTTTCACTTTTCACTTTCATGCATTGGAGAAGGAAATGGCAACCCACTCCAGTGTTCTTGCCTGGAGAATCCCAGGGATGGGGGAGCCTGGTGGGCTGCCGTCTATGGGGTCGCACAGAGTCGGACATGACTGAAGCAACTTAGCCGCAGTAGCAGCAGCATAGACGATTCAGGAAGTCTTCCTAGAAGAGGCAGCACTTGAGCAGATTCAAAATGGTAACTAGGGATTTTCCAGAGAGAAATGTACTCCTGACAAAAGTCACAATGGATGTGAGTATATGAAAAAAATGAGGAAGAAAGGCAAGTATTTTGGTGAAACAGAGCATAGGATATATATTGGGGAGCAGTAAAATGTGAAGATTGTCTAGAAATCTGGATCTGCTAAGGATACAATCCTTATTCTCAGAGTAAATACTTAGAATTGATTTGTAATAATTTTTTTGTATTTCTTATTTGCAGCTGATGAACTGGCAGGTCCAGAGCTAGTGTACCTATGAGTCAGAGGTTGAGAGTAGGTCTTACTACAAATCAGTTCAAAGTATATATCCTATGCTCTGCTTCACCAAAGTATTTGCCTTTCTTCCTCACTTATTTATATATTCACATATATTGTGACTGAAAAATAACAGAGAAAAACTTAGGAGGTTTTTTCACCAGAGATTGAGACTTCATTCATCAGCATCAAAGTTCCACAAGGCACTTTGGTAGACCTTAAAAGCCTGAACCAACCTCTAGGAGCATACTGGTTTATCTCCTATTTCTGCAATCATTTCATTCAGTTTTAATTCTCTGTCCATCACAGAAGTATTATAATTTTTAGTTGTGTACTAGCATCTATCTATTAATATTACAATGACTGTACATCTCCTATAAAGCTTGTATTATTATTTTATAGGTGATATAAAATTTCAGGATAGGTTTAATTATGCGGAGTTATGATTCACTCTGGAAGTATAGTTTAGGGAGAGTGAAAACAAAGATTGATACAGAGATATTTACTAGCTGGGCTTTGGTAATAATCCGGTAGTAAAAGATTAGGGCCTGAACTAAAAGTTTTGGCACTCAGAATGGAAAGGAAAGGGGAGATTTAAGAGATATGTAAGTTTCAAAACTTGGTACCTGAATAGATACACAGGTTGGGAGAAAAAAAAATGGTGCCCTCTGGGGACTTTACCTCCAATTAAAAAGATTACCCAGCATCAGAACAAATTCACATCAAAAATAAGAAAAGATAGATGTAAAAAAAAATGAAAATATTCATTTGAAAGCATTAAGAGCTATCAAAGCACCCAGGACTTGAGGTGATCAAGGTCCCAGAGGAAAAGAAAATGCATCAAAGTGAGTCAAGTATTCTGGTTAATTTCCCATTTGCCAGGTATAAGTAGACTGGAGCCCAAAATCTCAGAAGCCAAACAGAAAGAGATAGAGAAGCTAAACAAAGTGAATGACACTCTTATAAATACTAGAGAAACAAAGAGTTTAAGACCCACCAAGAAGAAGCAGAACTAGTAAACATCATAAAGTTTCTACTGGGACTCCTAAAAGACTATGCAATAAAAGTAAAGATGAACTAGTAACAGATCAAAGCCTACAGAATAAAATTTATCTTTATTCAGTTTAATCCCAGACTGACTGACAAAATATACCCTTATCAAGGGCTTCCCCAGTGGCTCATCAGTAAAGAATCTGCCTGCTAGCAGGAGCCCCAGGAGATGAGCGTTAGATCCCTGGGTCAGGAAGATCCCTGGAGGAGGGCATAGCAACCCACTCCAGGATTCTTGTCTGGAGAACCCCATGGACAGAGGAGCCTGGCAAGCTGTACAGTCCACAGGGTATCAAAAAGTAGGACAGAACTGAAGAGCTCTAGCATGCACACACGCACGCACCTCTTATCAACTACCTGTCAAAAGCAAAATTAAACTATTTGAAGGGAAAATCTTTCCAATTGTTTATACATAATATATGGCAGTTCATAAAATATTGCCATGCATACAGAACCAATTGATCAAAAATGAAAAACAGACAATTAAAACAGATCCATAGGTGATATAGACATTTGCTTTACCCAACATAAACTTTAAAATAACTATGATTGATATGTTAGAACTTTTTCAGATAAAAAGAACCCGAGTCAGTAAAAATCAAATAAAAATTTAAGAACTATAAAAGAAAATAACTAAAATAAAGTGTTCAGTACCTAATTTAAATAATATATTAGACAAAACTGAGAAGAAGTTTAGTAAATTTTAAATTGTGTTAGTAAAAAAGTTCACAAATAACACAGAGAAAAATTCATAACAAATACAGAAATGATGATAATAAACTCACAGGACATGGTGAAACATGTGTAGTTAGAGTCTCAGAATGAGAAGGACAGAACAGGGCAGAAGTAACAGTTGAAGAAATAATCCTGAAAATTCCCCCAAAGTGATAAGATACATTAAACTACAGATTCAAAAAGTCCTGAATCCCAAGCTTAACAAATACAGATAAAAAGTATTGAGAGCAATCAAAATAAAGCTGCTTAGATCCCAGATAAAGAAAAAAAGCTTCAGAGCAATAAGAAAACAAAGGTTTATTACATTCATAGTAAACAAAAATATGACTGAGATCTGACTTCTCCACTGTAGAAAGCCAGAAACTGTAGAAGCCAGATGATAGTAGAATATTCTTCAAAATGCTGAAAGAAAATAACTGCCAACCTAGAATTCCATGCTCAAGAAAAATATCTTTCAAAAACAAAGACAAAATACATTTTAAACAGGTAAATGCTGTAATATCTGAAGTAGCAATGAAGTAATGTAGAGGGAAAAAGTTAAATAATAAAAAAAAAATCAACTGACCAAAAGAAATAAAAATTGAGAGGTAAAGGAATATTGAAAACATTGAAAAATTTTAAAAATAGTAAGATTATAGAGTAAATGCAAATACATCAGTAATTACACTAAGCATAAAGGCACTAAACATTCAAATTTAAAGTAAAAGTTTTCAAACTGGTGGTAGAAAATAAAATCAAAATTTACATTATTAATAAAAGAAACATTTCTGTATTAGGACATAGAAATACTGAAGGCAAAGGGATAAAAAAAGATGTCAAAAAAACCCATTAACAAAATGTAACCAGTTATAACCACAAATACCAGATGAAGTACCCTTGAAGGCAAAAATCTGCAACAAAAGTAAAGAAGGATATTTCATAATGATCAAATATTCACTCCACTATGAAAGTGAAAGTGAAGTCACTCAGTCATGTTTGACTTTTTGCGATGCCATAGACTGTAGCCTATCAGGCTCCTCCGTCCATGGGATTTTCCAGGCAAGAGTACCAGATGAAGTACCCTTGAAGGCAAAAATCTGCAACAAAAGTAAAGAAGGATATTTCATAATGATCAAATATTCACTCCACTATGAAAGTGAAAGTGAAGTCACTCAGTCATGTTCGACTTTTTGCGATGCCATAGACTGTAGCCTATCAGGCTCCTCCGTCCATGGGATTTTCCAGGCAAGAGTACTGGACTGGGTTGCCATTTCCTTCTCCAAAGGGTGTTCCCGACCCAGGGATCGAACCCGGGTCTTTCGCATTGTAAGCAGACGCTTTACCATCTGAGCCACCCGGGAAGAACTTCACCATAGGATAACGCAATTCTAAATTAAAATATATAAAGTAAATCTAAAGTTTAAAGGAGGCATCTATCAAAATTATATATACAAGTTTTTTTCTATAGAAATATACACATTTACAACTCTGTGGAAATGTTTAACATACATGTCTTATTAACTAATACTCTAATCAGGCAAAAAAAATACTGGCATTGTTTTATATTTTTGCAAGTTCCTTTAAAGCTTTAAATCTCTTCAAAACTTTGTATGGTAGAAAACAGCTGGATTTGAAGATCTACTTTTGCATTCCATTTGGTATATGGTCACACATCAAGCATGTCTGGAAAACTCCACCATTCACTCATGAAAGAACGGGTAAAAGAGGGTCATCTGAATGGAATTTTAGATTTTAGGATCTCAGGGATCTTTGGATCACTCCTTGAAAACTACTACTTTAGATATTTAATTCTTTATGCTATTACAAATAGTATTTTTTATAAAATTTCATTCTTTGTTTTCTACTTATATATAAAAATATAATTGATTTGTGCATATTGATTTTTATTCTATATTTTGCTAAATTTACTTAATAATCTTAATACTTATAGATACTCTTGGACTTTCTTCTACATATTCAATAGTATCATTCAACAGTATGAAAAATGACAGTTTTATTTCTTTCTTTCCAAATGTGTTTACCTTTAATTTCATATTCTTCCTTTATTGCAGATTTGGGACCTCTAACTCAAACTTCTGAGGTTCCGGAAATGTTGTATTTATGTATTTATCTGGTGTCATGCCCTTGTATCTTCATTTTGTAGTAATTCACCAAGCAGAAAGCTCGGTGTGGAGTCACTAATTAGTTTTTTTCTAGAAGCCAAAGAAAACTCAGCATTATGAAACGGTTCAGCATCATGTTTCCTTAGTTCTTTGGTTTTCACACTGCATTTGATTTTCCTTTGAGATTTCCATAGCCAATCTATGTCTTGAGATGTACTTTAATGGGTTAAAATTTGGATAATAACATAATCATTGCTTCTAGAGGAAGGATCAGGCATGCTCATGAATTATTTAGTTTTATAATTTCAGCTTCCTTTGCCTGCATATGTGTGCCAGAAAAAAATACCCATTTAGGCTGATGCTGGCTAGATTCCTTTTTTTTCCAATTCTCACTTGAGAGTGTGGACTACTTCAGCAGGATTTGGATCAATTTACTTTGCAAGTAATTTGAGTGGTCCTGCTGACTAGTCCCTTAACCTGGTCTAGGTGAGGTTAAAGATAGAGGAGAGCTGAGGTAACTGATAGACCTCCTTTTGCTGGGCTCCAGGGACCTTTCATTATTCTTTCTTCCCAATGCCCCAAATCGCTTCTGATGACATACGAAGAATATCTCGATTCTCCCAGTTAAAATGGAGACTAGCAGGTTATACATAGTTCCTCATCATGCAATTGAAAAAGTTAAAGTGATGTCATCAGAGTAGTAAGAATACATTAAAAAAAAAAAAAAAGTCATTCTGGAGATGAGCAGATACTGTTTATCATTATTTGGGGTTAAAAATACTTCAAAATATATTCAAAGTTTATTCTTGACACTGTTCTGTTCATGTGGCCCAAATTATCCATAGTAATTTATACACACACAATGGCACCCCACTCCAGTACTCTTGCCTGGAAAATCCCATGGATGGAGGGCCTGGTAGGCTGCAGTCCATGGGGTCGCTAAGAGTTGGACTCGACTGAGCGACTTCACTTTCACTTTTCACTTTCATGCACTGAAGAAGGAAATGGCAACCCACTCCAGTGTTCTTGCCTGGAGAGTCCCAGAGGCGGGGGAGCCTGGTGGGCTGCCGTCTATGGGGTTGCACAGAGTCGGATGTGACTGAAGTGACACAGCAGCAGCAGCAGCAGCAGACACACAGAGCCTTCCCAGGTGGCACAGTGGTAAAGATTCAGCCTGCCAGTGCAGGGCATGCAAAAGAAGTGGGTTCATCCCTGGATCTGGATGATCTCCTGGAAAAGGAAGTGGCAAGCCATTCCAGTATTCTTGCTGGAAAGATTCCATGGACATTGGAATCTGGTGGGCTACCGTCCATGGGGTCATAGAGTTAACATGACTGAGCATGTGTGCTCATATATGTATGTATATATATACATATATATATATATATTTTTTTTTCTTCCCCAAACATTTCCCTCAGCAATAAACTTACTTAGGGAAATGAGGGCAAGCCCAGAGCAGACATGCCTGACTCTCCTTGGTGAGTTCCTCTTCTCACACTTCTCTTAAGAGCTCTCCCCATTGCCTTTCTCTCAATTTCACAGAGAAATTAAGGTGAAGGAAGGCTTAATTTTCTTTCTGGGGAGAACAGTATTCGTGTTTTGTTTTTATGTCTTTTTCGTTCTTGCCTTGCCAGGCTGCTTGCAGGATCTAAGCTTCCCAATGAGGCATAGAAGCCGTGTCCCCTGCAGTGGAAGCACAAAGTCCTAACTACTAGACTGCCAGGGAATTCCCTGGTGCTGGTGATTTTTATAAGTGTTGTTGTTGTTTAGTCACTCAGTCACATCTGACTCTTTTGCAACCACATGGATTGTAATCTGCCAGGCTCCTCTGTCCATGGAATTCTCCAGACAAGAATACTGGAGTGGTAGCCATTCCCTTCTCCAAGAGATCTTCCCCATTCAGGAACTGAACCTGTGTTCCCTACATTGCAGGCAGATTGTTTACCACTAAGCCACCAGGGAAGCTCCTTTTATAAGTGTACTTCTTACACAACATGCCTAGCGTTTTGCCCTTCAATATAAAGTGCATTTTTAAAGAAAACTCCAGGGTCTGCTAAAGGTAAATACGGAAGCTCTACTCTTTGCCCACAGTCAGTACTGGCAGGGGTGATGCAGGTAAAGAAGAGACACTGAATTCCAGAAAATCGACTCTCCTTTCCCCTTTCCACACTCTGTCTGGGCACCTCTTTTACAGCAGCTCCCTACAACCAAGTGATGAGTGGCATGAGGATATAAGGCAGCTTCTAATGAATCCCAACCCCAGAAGCCCAGGTGCCTTCCTCCCTGCTGACAATCCTCTTTCCAAATTGTAAAGTGTCTTCACAATGTGGGACATCTAACTCCCTCTCTACAGGTCCACCTGACACCTGGGATTAAGGTCAGCTCTACCATGGGGCCTCAAGATAAAATGACTCCTTGAACTGAAATAATGGATATAAGGGACTGATGCAGAGCACAGCTCCATTGAAATCCCTGGTGACACATTTACAGAACCAGGTCTGGCTGGAAACAAGGTGAAAGAAACAGTAACTCTAATTGCAGCCAGCAAAATGAAGAAGCTGATTGGCTGAATGCCGGCCAAATGGTTACCATTAAAAATACCACAGCACAGCTGCCAAAATGGGATGTTGGGACCAACTGCCAGAGGTAACCGTTACATAAGCCAGAGCTCGCCCAGCCAATTAGCCAGAAGCCGTGACTACATCTCTTCTGGCCATACTTCATCTGATAGGGTACTTGTAAACTCTTTAGCTGTTTAAGGACTGTACCAGAAGAAGTAATTTCTTCTGTGGGAGAAGAGAACTCACCTCCAGGCCAAAGAAAATTATGGGGTTAGCTTCTTGGGATGGTGAATCGGTACATCAGTTGATAGTATAATAGTTTCAGCAAGAAAGAAAGAAAATCTCAGAGAACTCAGGCAAATGACCTTTTAAAAATTGCTGCAGGTTTTTCAGAAGAGCAAGAGTAGTAACAGCAAAGAAATGTGCCTTGGCTTGCAAAAAAGAAAGGAAGGAAAGAAAGGCCCATCAAATTACCTCATTTTCTTTATTTAAAGATGCTTACTACTCCAATTAGCTGTGAGCTTAGTTGTGGTTCCCTGAGGACTATCCTCCACAAGCAAAATGAAAAAAAGCATCATCCAGGTAAATCAAAAAAGGCCTTTCCTTTATAGTGAAGCCCTGGAAAATATGGATGTATGGATATAATTACCCAAGTGAGAACTCCTGTGCTCATCACCTGTCGCTGCTCAATCCAGCCGTAATATTTATGGAGTCTTGACACCACCTTGGTGCTCTCCTCTTTTCCTTCCTGATTCCCAGCCACAGGCTCCCTCTAAGAAATCTATTTCCTTTCCCCAGGATCACTGCCTTCCCCTCCACCCCCACCCCCCACATACACGCACAATGTTGCGTCCATAATCTATTCAACAGCCACCTAAGTTCTTCTAGTTTACAAATTCAGTCTTGCCATTCACCTGTCCAAAATTCTTAAGGACCACTCTGTTATCTTTGTGTGAAATCTGAGCTTGATACAGTGAACTCCATCTATTTTATAAACCTTGCGCGTGTGCTCTGTCGCCTCAGTCACGTCTGACTCTTTGCAACTCTATGGACTGTAGCCTGCCAGGCTCCTCTGTCCATGGGATTCTCCAGGCAAGAATCCTGAAGTGGGTTTCCATGCCCTCCTCCAGGGGATCTTCCCAACCCAGGATCCAACCCATGTCTCCTGTGGCCCCTGCATTGCAGGTGGATTATTTACCGCTGCATCTCCGGGGAAGCCCTTTATAAGTTTTATTGCTATTCATCACCACAACATTTATAGTCCAGATAGAAGGTAATTAGTGACAGTGGTTCTCATCATGAGTAGAACATTCTAATGACAAAGGGAGCTTCTAAAAACCCCAGTGCCCAGATATTGATAGAATACCATAACAATGAAATCTGTAAGAATGAAACTCAAGCATCATTAATATTTTTTCCTGCCATTACAAGTTTGAGAACCTGTGCATTACACCACTGTTATAGACTGAATGTTTGCATCTATCTTCCCCCAAATTCATATGTTGAAATCCTAACTCCCAATATGATGGTTTTTAGGAGGTTGGCCTTTGGGAGGTGATTATGTCATGATGAAGGGCAGAGTCCTCATGGATGGGTTTAGTACCTTATAAAAGAGACCTCAGAGGGATCACCAGCTCTTTGTGTCAAGTAAGGACACATCAAGACATCAGCAGTCTGCAAACTGGGTTAGTGCTCTCACCAGACTCCAACCCTGCCGGCACCCTCGTCTGAGACTTCTAGCCTCCTCTATAAGGTACTCCCCTATGGGATTTGTGACATAACAGTCCCAACTAAAACAACCACCAATTATGCTTTTGCATATGCTTTTTCTTAGGGGGAAAATATGCTATTTTACATCTTTGTTCTTTTTTTTCCCTGCTGCTCTGGTAGGACATAGGTAACTGATCTTCTCCTGTAGCCCTATAATAACCTCCTTTAGTTTTCCCATGGCAGCATATGCATGCCTTCATCGTGGTTCTGGAATTCTCTCTTTTCCTTGCGAACTAGATATGGAAATCCTTCCAGACAGGAATTGTGTTTCCTGGGTCTTTGGATCTACAGTGTCTGTTGAATAAGGAGAACAGATGCTCATCTAAACCAAGCATGAACTTGGTCCTTCAAACTCTTTTTCCTGCTTCTAGAAAGCTTACCAAAACCACACAGAGTTCTAAATTTTAGGAGGTAATAAAGTGAACAGGGAAGGAAGACATCTGGAAGGTAAGGGGTCACAGCTCCATCAGGATGCTGGTGGCACTTAGGGTGGTTTACTCTCTGTTGTTTTGATAACTTCCTTGTTGAAAGATTTCAAAATGGTATTCTGAAGGATTTGATCCAGAACTTGTAGGCTCATAAGCAGTTTGATTTCATGGCCTTTACTCAATTGGATTTTGCTTTTTAATGCATTTTGGCAAGGTATGCTCCACAATGCATGAGGCAGGAAGGACATCTAGATAAGTGCCAACTGAGGGTTTGGTTTCCATTAAGAGGAGATTCAGAACTCTTCCAAACAAAAAAGGGCTCCTGGACATGGCGCAAGAAGGACGTTGTGAGAAGAGATCCAGTGTTAGCAATAAGGATACAAACATGAAAGTAATTCTTTGCTGGAAAGACATTTTAAAATCCCGAGATCTGCAGGCCAGGGCCTGCCACTGGAATTGGCAAAAGAAGAAGAAACAACTGACTTTCCCTTTGGCTTTTGCCACAAGTACAATCGCTTTGTGATTCTTGCCTGAAGTCTCTAAATGGGATGCTTGGTGTGGATTCCAAAGCTCTTGCCTTCTGATGCTAATGTGCAAGACCCAACTCACTTTTTTCCCTCTCTTTCCAGTGGAAAGAGTTTTAGAAAATAGGCTTCTTTGAACAATATGTTGAAAATCGAGGTTATTTTCCAACATAGGTGGTGACTTGATCGTTTTTGCTTAAGAAAGCCACAGGGATATATAAAGACCAAGCTTGAGGTACAAAAAGCCATTACAGAGCAATATTTTTCCTTTCTCTTTTCTTTGTTCTTTTTGGAATTCTCCTAATGATCCTTTTGAGAGAATTTTTACATTTTTTATGATATTGAGCTTTTTAATGTTAGACGGCTTCCCTGGTGGCTCAGACAGTAAAGAATTTGCCTACAATGCAGGAGACCCAGGTTCTATCCCTGGGTTGGGAAGACCCCCTAGAGAAAGGAATGGCAACCCACTCCTGTATTCCTGCCTGGAGCATTCCACGGATAGAGGAGCCTGGTGGGCTACAGTCCAGGAGGCCATATTTTTCAGGAGCAAATACAGCAAGGCACAAGATTTGTTTTTAAAGAACTTGTATTCTAATGCAGCTAGCTTTCGGTAACCACCTAGATCTCAAAATAGAGAAGAAAATTGAGCGAATATGGGTTAGTGTAGTAAATGTTTGGCACAGAATCGGCATCTTGTAAAATTATTAATCATTAAGTTAATCCTTTGTCTCTACAAATTCTTTGGATATGGTGATGTTAGATCATGAAGCTGTCATTTATATCAGCTGACATAAAGCTGTCATTTCTCTAGGTTAAAACCTGTTAGATACCAGCAATTACATATAGTTCACTCTAATACTAAACCGATTCCAAAGTAATCTGAGAGATGGGGCATCTAATTAGAGAGATGGCACCTCTTTGAATTTCAACCTCCTTATTAACATTAAAAAGCTATAGGCAGTTAACCTTTAGAGAGTACTTCTTATGGGTTCAGTGCTGTATTAAATGACTTGAATGAAGTTTCATTTCATGCTTAGAACCATTCTGTTAGGTTAGTATTATGATTACCCCCAATTTACAGATAAAAAAATGAGGCTTATAGAATGTAATTGTCCAAGGGCACCTATCTTGTAAATCGCAAGATTTAAGTTGGGGCTTAAAACAGTTCTGACTGACACCCAGCTCCTCCTTCAAACCCTGTGCAGGAGCCAACTGGGCCATTTCCAAGGATCTATTCAGAAGGAGGACAAAGAGGTAAAGAAATGAAATAAACTTACGGTAGTTCACCTTGGGATGAGTGCTGTGGGGTTGAGAGAAACACTTTGATCTGCTGCATGGTTTGGGAGAGAGGTGGTGGTAAAAGGTGACAGCCCCCAGGAGATGTGAGTGCTCACAAGAGAGCGGTCACTCATGCAGTGTGATGGTACCAGGACAGGGTGTGTTTGTCACCGTGGCTACTGCTTCATAAGGTCTGAAGTGAGTTATCACTGGGTTATTATGTCCTCCATTCTCAAGTTTTCACAAGTTTCTCCAAATGGATTCCTCAGTTCCATGACTCACCAAAGGCTTTTATTTGAACCAATATTAAACCTTGGGGTGTGACAAATGGCCTTGTCAATGCCTTGGTCAGTGTATATACAATTCATTATTTTGTGCTCTTTTTATACTGCACACTCTTCAAATAGTTGGTCGAGTCACATACTTTATACAAATACTTCAGTGGGGAAAAAAAAAAGGCACATTTTGGAAGGAGGCACATTTGGTGATCAAATAACTAAAAGCATATTGTGGCAAAAGATCCAAAAGCATTAAAAACATCCCGAAACACTTCTCAGCCAGTTTTATTTTTCCACCACTTGTAAGCCACTAACTCTGCCTCTCGGTTGCGTGAGGATTTAAGTAACTTTCCAACTCAGAAACTACCATGGCTTCCCAAAGCACAAACATCCAGACTTTTAACAGGAAGTTGCAGCAAGAGGCAGGCTTGTCTCCAAAACTGTCCATTATGAACAAGCCTCAGAACCTTTGATCTTAATTAGCTAAACAAACTCCTAGGGCTTTATTGGCAGTGCCAGCTCGGTTAATTTGACTTAGTCACATTTTTCCCATTTGGTACACAGTTTGGGTCATAATATTAACTTAAGAAGATGACAAAGATATGCAAAGATATTTTATCAGGAAAAATAATACTAGAACATATAGACATCATTTCTTGTGACCTATAACTTGAAATGTCCAGTGTGCCTTACCTGGTAAGCTCCAACTCTTACATCTCATTCGATTCTTATCCCCATGTATTTAACAAATACAACAACCACACATGAGCACCAACCAATCAGAACAGACTTGTAATAACTGGCTTCTGCCTACCTCTTTGTACCATTGGAATATGTGCCTTGATATTTAAGGTTGATTTACTTAAGCAGAAAGGTATAAACCCATAAGCAAGACAGGTTTAGAGTTTTCTTTTCATCTGTTATTAACTCCTAGAGATTTGATGGGTAACTTCAAAACAAAATGGATTGAATGCCCAGGCATCTGCACACAGCTCTTCCTTTTTGGTTTCTTCCTTTGTTCAAATCCTGCATTTGCAAAGAAATCACTGTATAGGGCCGTGTGCACAGAACTCCATAAACTCTGTATTGGTTGATTTAGGGGGTTACAATGGTAACTATTTCCATACTTTGTTTTCACTTTCTGTGTTGATTTTAGGGATTAATCCCCGTGATTCCTCTTGAAGAGAGGAGCTAATGGGTCCTCAACGGAATTAAAAAGCATTCAGTCTGAACCACAGTGCTATGCCATAAGCAGCTTTTCTTCATAATTAGTCTTTGTTTAGAATATGATGTTCTGTCTCCAGATATTTATGTGACAGCCATTTAGACTATTTGTTCCTCTTGAATACAGTGAGGGAAATTCTTTTTTTATAGCAACTCCTACTCACCCCAACTCCCTCTCATTTTGTGATAGCCTTTTACATGGCAGGCAGCAGAGAAGGCTCCTAAGACTTCCCAGTCTGTCTTGGGTAAGGAGGTCGAGTTGCTCCTCCTTTTATCTTTTAACTAAATGTGGGTCAAAGCAAAGCCAAATGATCTCCAGGGACAGGACTGGCTAGCAGCTTCCTCATTTTCTTTCTCCTCTGCATTTATGTACCTGGCCCAATGAAGGCAGGATGTGAAAATGCTATTAGTCTGGTAGAAAGGGTCCCCACCAGCTCCAAGGAGAAAACCGTACAGCGATGGGCCATGTGCTCTCAGACAGAGAATGAACTGGCACCCAGGAGTTCAGGAGTGTCACTTACTATGTGGGATGCTGCAAGCTGGAAAGGTTAGGAATGTTCTAGATTTGATCATTAAAAATGCCATGATTATACTTGTTTCTACTCCAATATATGTCTGTTTACCTACAAAAATATTTTCTATTACTTTCACGGAAAAAAGTTGATGTACCATGGAGCATAATGTAGTTCACATAAGAAAGGAATGAATACTGGGAATGAATAAATGGAAAGATAAACCAAAAAAAAAAAAAAATCACTTGTAGGGGAAGGGAGGAAATGGGGGTGAAGGATCAGGTTATAGACATAGATTTCTTTGAATGTACTTTGTAAATTTGACTTCTGAATTTTTGCATAATTACAAACAAAATTTTGGTCTAAAAATCAAAAGCAATATTGAAACAAACAAATTTAAGCATTTTTCAAGTTAATAGCATAACTGCATGGAAGGAGTTATTTCAATCAACTTCACAACAGAGTAAATTGATTGTAAGTTTCTAACAAAATATGTCATGAGACAAAAAGAATTACATGAAACAAAATAATAAATTTTAAATATTTTCAGTAACCACATTGTTGGAGATAGTATTGGTATTTTTATTCTAAGATTTTTTGCACATGAGTTGTGGGATAAATCAAACAAGTAATTACATGGGTTCACTGGGAACCAGGATTTTCTGTTTGGGAGAAAAAAGAAACAGATGGAAGATAAAGCTAAGTGAAAACAGTGTAATCCTGAATTTAAATGAAAATTACCAGCAGAAACTTACAAATAGGTTATCTTTGGAAAAGAAGCAACTTTCCCAACCACGTACATTGAATAGGTCTGGAAAGAGCTTATCCCAGATCATTGTGCTCCCATATTGCCCATATTCTCAAAATCTCACTGAAGTAAAACAGGGCTTCCTAGAGAAAAGGCGTATTACAGGCCTATGGCAGGAAAAGTACTAATAAGCCTGGAATACCTTGTCATATAGGACAGCAAAGAAGCACTCAAAGGCTTCAATGATTGTACTAACAGGTCTCAGGCACAATGATGGGTTAGAACCAGGACCTATAAGCTCATTAGAACTGATTGTTAAATATCCAGAATTTTCTGACTCTGTTGTTTAAGTGTTAGTTGTTTGAGATCAGCCATGTAGGGAGAATTTACACCAAGGAAATTGGCAAATGTTATATATTACAACCTTTTTTTCCCCCTTTCCTTGAGAGCCTCTTTACCAGCAAAGTACTATATGGAAGTCAGTTTGAGGAGGCCATGACGGACAAAGGGAAGACATTTGGAGAAGAATTACTGCAATGCGCTAAAATGGATCAAATATAATTAAGTCTGTGTGTTCATAAACGTATCACCCCCTCTCCATATACATATAATTTCATTGGTCACATATGAGGTAATCAAACTTCTAATTTAAAAACTGGTAGAGAAGGGAAAGGATCAAGCATTCATCTCATCTTTTCTATACAAAATGTCAAGGGAAACAGAGTTGATAGGGAAGGCCTCTTTTTCTAAATCTATGCCAGAAGATAAATGATAAAAGAATGACAGATTATCACAATTTATAATCCCTAATGAATGAATCTTAGCAAAGAACAATAATATCTGCTAATATGACCAAATGGAAGAGAATCAGATCTTTGCTTACCTGCAAAACACCATCCATGAAATAGTCTTGCCTTTCTCACTCCTGACTGCTCCACCCCCAAAATAAACCTCTATAGCTAATTACCATTTAAAAGAAATACAAGGAAAAGAGTAACAAGTTAATGAAAGCCATGCAATCGGCAAAATTAATACCATTGGAAACTGCAGGACACATCTGCAATTTCTTCAAAAAAGTGCAAAGAAATATAAAAAGATAGAAAAGGGGATAGAGAGAAAGAATATATATATATAAAGAGACATGAAAAATCAGTCAATTGCAGTGTATGAAATCTACTTCAATCTTGAGTCCAACAAACTGTGAGGGAGAAAAATAAAACATCTTCAAGTCGACAATCAAGGAAATTTGAACAATGACTAAACATTTAACGTTATTGCTGCTGCTGCTGCTGCTGCTATGTTGCTTCAGTCGTGTCCGACTCTGTGCGACCCCATAGACAGCAGCCCACCAGGCCCTACTGTCCCTGGGATGAGCAACTGTTAAATTTTAAAGTAGAATAAAGGCTTTCCAGGTGGTGCTAGTGGTAACACGCCTGCCAGTACAGAAGACATGGAGACAAGAATTTGATCCCTGGCTAGGGAAGATCCCCTGCAGGAAGGCATGGCAACCCACTCTGGTATTCTTGCCTGGAGAATCCCAAGGACAGAGGAGCCTGGAGGGCTACAGTCCATAGGGTCGCAAAGAGTCGGATGCAACTGAAGCAACAGCACGTAAAATAATGTCATCACGGCTATGTTTTCAAAATGAACTCCTATTTTAGGGATACTTGCTGAAATATTTATGGATGAAATGACATATCTGGAGTTTGTTTCAATATAACAAATCTGTGCTTAATCGCTCAGTTGTGTCCTACTCTTTTCGACCCCTTGGAATGTAGCCCACCATGCTCTTCTGTCCATGGAATTTTCCAGGCAAGAACACTGGAATGGGCTGTCATTTCCTACTACAAAGGATCTTTCTGACTCAGGGATCGAATCCAGGTCTTCTGTGTCTCCTGCCTTGCAGGTGATTCTTTACCCGCTGAGCCATCTGGGAAGCCTCAGATTGAATGAGTGTGCGAGGATAAAGGTAGCTAGGGGTATAGAACTCAACTATTTCAAGAATAATTCACCGGCCATAGAATCTATATCTTCTAGGAATTTATTAGAAATGGAAAATCTCAGACCCAAGCATAAATATTTTTAAAAAATACTTTCGAATGTGCAGGTTGATTCTTACACTCGTTGTATTTTGAGAAGCTCAAGTTGCATGAAGAACAGCTAATTGTTGTTTAAGATGGGGGAACACTACCTTTAGATACCATCGCCTATGTATTTGTATGTAACTGAAATGTATATATGTTATAAAATGTATTCTGGGGAAAAAAGGCAAATGAGAGAGAAGGGTGGTGAGAGTGCCAATAGCTCAGAAGCAGACCTTCTGTTCCCCTGTCTCCTCGCTTTCCCTCTTAGCTCCCAGGCTGGCCCGCACCATATTCCCTAACTGGCCTTGAGGTGTCCTCATGGGGCACGCTTCAAACACTGTGAAGTTCAGAGCCATTTCTATTGAGTTCCGGATACTAAACCCCAGCATTCACAGATAGTCCTCACAGAAGGAAAGCTTTCTCTGTTTCCAGGCCCCAAATTGCTTCTCTGTAGACTGCATTTGAGGCTCTCCAGGGGAGCTGAGTGGGTGATAATGCCCTCTGCCAGGTATGATTGGTACAACTTATGAGGAGAGTGAAGTTTTCCAACTGGTTCCTTGCCATGGCCCAGTTGCACTTGTTACAAAGATTGTGTTATTTCTTCGGTGGTTTTCAAAACTATTTTAGTACCATTATGAAAGCAACAAAGGGGAGTAGAGAAGGAAGAACTCTGAACACATGATTGGAGTGTTGCATTTTCTGTTGGTCAACTACAAAATAAGAGTGAGATTTGGGGGATCAGCTGGACTAGAGGAGAGCTTAGGAAACTATCATTTTGTCTGTGGTTTCCCTCTTCTTCTAGGCAAGGTTCTTTTAACACACAGATGCATTTTCACCATGATTTAAAAAAACCTACACAACTTACTACATTTATACACTGACCCAACTCATTTTCAGTCTCCTTTTATTTTTTTTCTGACTTATACAAATAATTTCCAAGTAATTCAGAATGAAAGGTCTCTTGGGAATCACTCTGCCCCAAAATTTTAGAACTAAAGCACTTAGAAGAATTCTATTCTGTACTTGAAAACAGCAATAGTGTTCTTTTAAATCTTTGGAACAAAGTAAAATTTAGTAGTAATCAAGTATGTGCAAAAGAAAATAATAATATGTCACCTTCACCTCTAGATTGATGCGTGCTACGCCGACCAGTCCATCCTAAAGGAGATCAGTCCTGGGTGTTCATTGGAAGGACTGATGCTGAAGCTGAAACTCCAATACTTTGGCCACCTCATGCGAAGAGTTGACTCATTGGAAAAGACCCTGATGCTGGGAGGGATTGGGGGCAGGAGGAGAAGGGGATGACAGAGGATGAGATGGTTGGATGCCATCACCGACTCGATGGACATGAGTTTGGGTACACTCTGGGAATTGGTGATGGACAGGGAGGCCTGGAGTGCTGTGATTCATGGGGTCGCAAAGAGTCGGACACGACTGAGCGACTGAACTGAACTGAACACACGGATGAGGAAAAGCAAGCACACTCCAGTGGTTCTGTTAAGAGAGTAATGGGGGAATCTTACTAGACAAAAATTAGCATTATGGATCAGTAGTAGTAGTATAAGAATTCATGCTTTCAAACTGTGGTGCTGGGGAAGACTCTTGAGAGTCCCTTGAACTGCAAGGACATCAAGTCAGTCAATCCTAAAGGAAATCAACCCTGAATATTCACTGGAAGGACTGATGCTGAAGCTGAAGCTCCAGTACTTTGGCCACCTGATGCAAAGAGCCGACTCATTGGAAAAGACCCTGATACCAGGAAAGAGTGAAGGCAGAAAGAGAAAGGGAAGACAGAGGATGAGATGGTTAGATAGAATCACCAACTCAATGGACATGAATTTGAGGAAACTCCAGGGGATAGTGGAGGACGGAGGAGCCTGGCTTGCTACATTCCATGAGGGTTGTAAAGAGTCAGACCCGACTTAGTGGCTGAACAACAACAATAATCAAGCCTTTAAAGAAAAACAGATTTATTGAAGTGTAACTAACATAAAATAAACTGCTCATATTTTAAATATATCATTTGTGGCTCAGCTGGTAAAGAATCTGCCTGCAATGAGGGAGACCTGAGTTTGATCCCTGGGTTGGGAAGATCCCCTGGAGAAGGGAAAGGTTACCCACTCCAGTATTCTGGCCTGGAGAATCCACGAACTGTATAGTCCATGGGGTCGCAAAGAATCAGACATGACTGAGCAACTTTCATATATCATATAACATGTTTATACTGATACCACTGAAACCACCATCCTTATCAAAATAATAAGCATATTCAGCATGCCTCAAAGTCCCTCATACCCCTTAGTAACCTCACTTTGATGATCATCCCTGACACTCCCTATGTCCACAAACATGACGTAGTACATGATTGGAATGAAATCATACAGAATATATTCTTTTGTCTAGCCTCTTTCATTTAGAATAATTACTTTAATATTTATCTATGTTGTAGCACGTGTCCACAGTTCATTCTGTTTGAATGATGACTAACTGCTATGGGCTAAACGTTTGTGTCTCCCCTGTCTACCAATTCGCATGTTGAAGTCCTAATGTGACTGTGATGGTATTTGGAAGCGAGGCATTTGGGAGGTAACTGCACCATGATAGAGGAGCCTTCATGATGGGATTAGCAGCCTTGTAAGAAAAGGAAGAAACCCAGCCCTCTCTCTCCACCCAGAGAGGGTACAATGAGAAGATGGTTGTCTGAAAACCAGGGATTGTATCTTCGACAAGAACACAGCTATGTGGGTGCACTAGCAGCCTCCAGATCTGTGTAAAATAAACATTTGTTAAAGCCCCCTTCCCCACCCTCCAGTCTATGGTATCCTCTTACAGCAGCCCTAACGAAGACATTAGGATTCCACAGTATGGACATGACACAGTTAATCTATGTGCCCGTAAATAGAAATTTGGGGAGTTTCAGGTATTTGGCTATTACAAACACAGCTCTATGAATGTGCGTGTACTAGTCTTTGTGTGGACATATGCTTTTTTTTCCCCTTGGGCAAATACCTAGGCTGGATGATATGACAGGAAGAACATTTTAAGTAACATTGCCAAACTTTTCCATGAAAATGGTACTGTTTACATTCCCACAAACTATGTATGAGAATTCTAATTCTTCAACACCCTGGTCATAACTTGGTTTTAACAATCTTTCTATTTTTTGCCATCCTAGTGGATGTATAGTGGTATCTTGTGGCTTTAGTTTGCATTTCTTTAAATATTTGTGATGTTGAGCCTCTTTCCTTTCATTTGTTATCTTTATATCTTTTACTGGTAAATAGACAATTCAAATCTTTTGTCCTCTTTTTAAAATTTTTTGGATTTTTTTAATCATTAAGTTTTTACAGATTTTTATATATTCTTGGTATAAGTCCAAGATTTGGTATCTTGGTATAAGTCCAAATATGATTTGCAAATATTTTCTCACAATCTGTAGCATGTCTTTCACACCTAATAATATCTTACAAAGGGCAGAAGCTTTTAATTTTTATGAAGTCCATTTAATCAAATTGTTCTTTTATGAATCATTCTTTTTGGTATCTTATCAAAGAAATAAATTTTAAAGCTTTAGGTACACATTTAAGTCTACATCCATTTTAAGTGTGTGTATGTGCGTTTCAAGGTAGGGGTCAAGTTGACTTATTATAATAACCATCATACTAGGATAATCTGTGAAAATGTTTTTTACCACTGAATTACACTGAGAAAAACAGTTGTTCATATAGCCATGGATGTGTGGGTCTATTTGAGTACTCTCTCTTCTGTTTCATCATTTTGATTTCTGTAGCTGTATGAGTCTTGAAATCAGGTGGTATTAATACTCCCATTTTGTCCTTCCTCTTCAAAATTGTTTTAGGTCTTATAGGTACTTTGCATTTCCATATGAATTTCATATGAACCAGTTTTTCAATATCTATAGAGAGTCAGCAGAAGTTTGAGTGGAATTACATTGAATCTATATGTAGTAATGTGGGGATAATTGGCATCTTATCGATACTGAATCTTCTCCCCATAAACATAGAATGGCTCATGCAGCTTGCTGTATTATGAGGAATAAAATTCTTTGTCTCTGAGGAATCTTGTGTCTTCTGCCAGCAGCCATGAAACTGTGGAAGTCTAGCTTATTAACTTGCAAATAGAGTAAAAGCTCAACCATTCCTAATTCTTGATAACTATTTCTGAGGCTCTTCTTTCCTTTATGTTGATCCAGATTTTCATCTGGTGTCATTTTCCTTCTTCCTGAAGGACTTCCTTTAAGATTTCTTGGAGTGTGGGACTGTATGTGATAGATTCTTCCAGTCTCTGTATGTTTGGGAAATTATTTTTTTCTGCCTTCCTTTCTGAAGGTTTTGTTTGCTGAGTATAGATTCTAGGGATGCAGTTTTCTTTCTTTTTTTTAATTTCAGTACTTTAAAAGCATTATTCCACTGTCCTCTTATCTGTAGTGATTCCTATGAGGCATCTGTTACAGTGTTTTTTCTATGTGTAATGTGGCGGCTTTTAAGATTTTTCTTTTTGTAATTGGTTATGAGCAATTTGATTATGATACATCCTAATGTTCTTTTAATTATGATTTTTGTGCTATAGATTAAGCTTCTTGCATGCATACATGTGTGATGAGTCTTTGACTCTGTGACTCTATGGACTGTAATCTGCTTGTCCGTGGGATTCTCCAGGCAAGAATACTGGAGTGAGTTGCCATGCCCTCCTCCAGGGGATCCTCCCAACCCAGAGATTAAACCCACATTTCCTGCATTGGCAGGTGGGTTCTTTACCCACCAAGCCACTGGGGAAGCCCAGCTTCTTGCATATACAGGTTTATAATTTCCATCAAGTTGGGAATTTTTGAATCACTATTCTTCATTTATTTTTACTTTCCTTCACTCCTCTTTCCCTTTCCTATGTGGACTCTAACTATGTATTAATAACCTCAGATACGCAGATGTCACCACCCTTATGGCAGAAAGTGAAGAAGAACTAAAGAGCCTCTTGATGAAAGTGAAAGAGGAGAGTGAAAAAGTTGGCTTAAAGCTCAACATTCAGAAAACTAAGATCATGGCATCCAGTCCCATCAGTTCATGGGAAATAGATGGGGAAACAGTGTCAGACTTTATTTTTTGGGGCTCCAAAATCACTGCAGATGGTGACTGCAGCCATGAAATTAAAAGATGCTTACTCCTTTGAAGGAAAGTTATGACCAACCTAGACAACATATTAAAAAGCAGAAACATTACTTTGCCAACAAAGGTCCGTCTAGTCAATGCTGTGGTTTTTCCAGTAGCCATGTACAGATGTGAAAGTTGGACTATAAAGAAAGCTGAGCATCAAAGAATTGATGCTTTTGAACTGTGGTGTTGGAGAAGACTCCTGAGAGTCCCTTGGACTGCAAGGAGATCCAACCAGTCCATCCTAAAGGAGATCAGTCCTGAGTGTTCATTGGAAGGACTGATGTTGCAGCTGAAACTCCAATACTTTGGCCACCTGATGGGAAGAACTGACTCAACTGAAAAGACCCTGATGCTGGGAAAGATTGAAAGTGCAAGGAGAAGGGGACGACAGAGGATGAGATGGTTGGATAGCATCACCGACTCAACAGACATGAGTTTGAGTAAACTCTAGCAGCTGGTGATGGACAGGGAGGCCTGGTGTGCTGCAGTCCATGGGGTTGCAAAGAGTTGGATACAACTGAGCGACTGAACTGAACTATGTATATATTAATTCTCTAGAGTTAACCCACAGCTCATAGCTTCTCTTTCCATTTTTCTTTTTCAAATTATTTTATTTTGGCTAATTTCTATTATTATGACTTCAAGGTAACTAATCTTTTCTTCTATGGTGTGTAATCTCTCATTAACCTTATTCAGTATTCAGTCTATTTTTTTATCTTATGCATTGTAGTTTCCATTGCAGAACTTTTAGTCTTTTTTTTTTTTTTTAACATCTTCTAAGTCTTGATTTAATTTTGGATGTCTGGAATTAGGCCCAGGACTAGGGTGAGACATAAGATATGTCTGAGACACAATTTTAGGAAGGCACTCACCCTCAGGGATATGCAAGGGCTAAACTCACTCTATTTGGAATACCATCATAATAATTATTTTAATGTCCTTATCTGTGGATTCTCCTATTTGTCTCAGCTCTGTGTCTGTTTTAATTGACTGATTGAATGATTAATCCATTTCCTCTTTGTAGGTCATAAAAAAAAATCTGTAAGATTGTATAGCAAAATCTATTTCTCTCTTTTGAGCAGTCACATTTCTTAATCTCATTTGTTTATACTTTCTACCCTTATTTCATCAGTCACATATTATGTAGTTATATATCATGCAATATCTGTTAAAATTTAATTTTGAAAACAATGTCTTAAACTTATGGAGAAGTCATAAAAATAATACAATATACTCCAAAATAGCCTTCACCTTAATTTCCAATCCTTAAAATTTTCCACAGAAAGTAAGTTGCAAATGTAATTGTGAACCTATTTTAATCATACTGGCATGTATAAAAAGAATAATATATCAAATGTCTATGAACATGGCCTCCAAAGCATGGACTATTGCCTTCATCTATACCCTTATTAATACTACAAATTCTTGCTACTGACCAAAAAATATCTAAGGTGAGGTGTGGAGTGATGAAAGTAACCTCATCACCATTATTCAGGGAAAAACAGCATTAAACTGTGCCGGGATAAGTTAGAACACACTATTCAAATACAAATGAGAGCATAACTCTTGTAGATAAAAATAGTCTGTTTGTTCCTTTGGCAAGGTCTATGCGATCAATCTCTTTGCTTCCATCTGTAACTTCATGTGTTTCCTTTATCATATTGTCAATTCTTCTTCAAACAACATACGGCCTTGGGAATGTGGGGTTAAGACAGGGAGTAAAGGACCAAAGGGTCCATAAAGACCAAAATATTTAAACTGGATGTCATCAGGGTATTTCCCCAGTTGGAAATGACTAATGCAGAGAAAACATGTGGGGGTTGGAACTCCTCTCCAGTCTAATTTCATAAGAACAGCTGAGCAGATTTGGAGTCTTCTGATATTTTTTTCTGGGAGCCTTGAATCCTGAAGCTTTTGTTCAGCATCAGGAAAGGCAGTCTCAGAATATCATTTGGAGCTGATGCCTGGGGCCTCTGTCACATTCCCTCAGCCCTGCTCTTCTATTTCAGGGCAGCCACAGTACACAGTCCTCTTTGCTCAGCGACTCACCTTCGTGTCAGTCCCCAAGCAACCAGATGTCTTCCTGCATTCCGACCTGTATCCTTCTTGGACATGGCAGGACATGAAAACAACATGAAACAGGACATGCCAACATGAAAACATGTAGCAAGAACCTGGGAGAGTTCATGTTTCCAGGGAACAACCCTCCCTGGGACTGGGTGGATTAACACTCCCACGTCTCGGTTTTCAAGGAGGCATGTGCACATCAAGTGAGCCTGACCCACGTCAGCAATCTTTCTGGCTCATCTCTGTTCTCTCATTCCTGCTTCCTGAGACAAACTACCAGCATCCTAAGCTTTGTCTCGCACTCTGCTTTCGGAAACCTAAATTAAAACACCATTTACTCCTTTGATATAGTTAATGCCTAATTTACTAAAGGCAACTGGAATTAACTCTGCTTGTTTTACCAAATGCCCACAAGAGCAAGGGTGATGAAAATCTACCATTTTACCCCCAGAGCCCAGCATGATCACTTGAGCAAAGAAATCCCTGGCTAAAAAATTAAATTAGTTAAAATGAAGCAGAAGAAAATTCATTTTTATTCATAATTTTTAAAGACAGCACTAACCCCTCTCAGTCAGTTCAGTTCCTCAGTCGTGTCCGACTCTTTGCGACCCCAAAGAGTTGAGAAAAGACCTCAACACAGAAAATAAAGAAAAGACGACTTTAACTGATATGGCACAACAGAATTTCTGGGTAGAGTCCCCATCCAATGCTATCTTTCTGCACAATTATCTTAATGTACCGATTCTCTTTAGTTCAGTTCGGTTCAGTCACTCAGTCGTATCTTACTCTTTGCAACCCCACGGACTGCAGCATTCCAGGCCTCCCTGTCCATCACCAACTCCGGGAGTTTACCCAAACTCATGTCCATTGAGTTGGTGATGCCATCTAACCATCTTATCCTCTGTCGTCCCCTTCTCCTCTTGCCTTCAATCTTTCCCAGCATCAAGGTCTTTTCTAATGAGTCAGCTCTTCATATCAGGTGGCCAAGGTATTAGAGTTTCAGCTTCAACATCAGTCCTTCCAGTAAACACCCAGGACTGATTTCCTTTAGGATGGACTGGTTGGATCTCCTTGTAGTCCAAGGGACTCTTGAGAGTCTTCTCCAACACCACAGTTCAAAAGAATCAAGTCTTCGGTGCTCAGCTTTCTTCACAGTCCAACTCTCACATCCATACATGACCACTGGAAAAACCATAGCCTTGACTAGATGGACCTTTGTTGGCAAAGTAATGTCTCTGCTTTTCAATAGGCTATCTAGGTTGGTCATTAGAATGGCATAAATGTCAGTCAAGAATCCAGCTTCTGCTTTGCTGTTGAATATGATCATGAAATAGAAAAAATTTCTGAGTGGAAGAAATGGTTCTTTAAACTGAACCAAGTAGTATCTTTAAGGGTAGGTGACTATATTTATTGGAGAAGGAAATGGCAACCCACTCCAGTATTCTTGCCTGGAGAATCCCATGGATGGAGGAGTCTGGTGGGCTACAGTCCACGGGGTCACAAAGAGTCAGACACAACTGAGTGACTTCACTTTAAAGACATCTTAATGGACCCTTAATTGCCTCCTTACTTTCCCTACTGCCTGAATATTTAGCATGTAGAGTTAGCATGTTTACACTGACATCGCAGATATATTTATAAATATATCTATAGGGATGTAGTTTGTTCTGTCTCCTTTTCACACCATAAAAATATAAAACAATATGTTTCCACTTGGTCAAGACAAGATAATCTTGCTAAACCGATTAGGTGGCTGGTTCATTAGGTACTTTTCAAACCTAACATGAAAATAACTATGAGCTAGTTAATGCCCAGACTACATCCTTTTTCCATGTCTAACCTAGTTTCCCCCTAAACTTTGATGAAGGCATTATTTCCTCCAACATTTCTTACTCTCTTTCATTTAAAATGTCTTTTGTGTTCTTTATTGCTTCCGGTTTGGTCTGAGAATCATAGAAATCCTACAGATTCTTTTTCTCAAGTGTCAGGAGGCTAGAGATTCAGACCTATTTACTTTTCATTGATCTTAGAAGTTAAAACCTTTGTGTAACTTTTCCTGTCAAATGATGGGGACCTTCCTAACCGGATGAAATCTCAACAAAGATTAGTAATTTTAGTTCAGTCTCTTCCTCCTGCTTTATCGGTGATTGTGTGCCCATGTCCATGTGTGTGTGTGCATGTATGTGTTTGAGTCAGGGCATGTGTGGTTAGAGAAGCCCTAGCCTCCAAGTTAAGGACATCTTTTAGAAGCTCTAAAACACTCTACCTAGTGTCTCTCACCCTGCTTTGGATGCCCTTCAGGGATACCCAGAATCCAACAATTGCCTTCTGAGTTTTACATTTAGTTGTAGAAACTCCTGGTGATCTGGACTTTTTAGCTGCTCAGACAACTGGTTACAATTCTGATCTTCAGGTAAACTCTGTGTTTTGAGCTTATTATCTACTTTTATGCTTTATTTTTAAATCATATTTCATATTCATACCAGCCTGTGGTTAATCTTGTCCAGTATTTTTCTCATTGTATTTTTTCTTATACTGCTTGATAAACAGGACATGAGACAACACCACTGTCTTCTTTCCAAGATGATTCTCTTCATCTAGAAAAGTCTCTTTTATGTATTACAGACGGGTCCTGTCACCCACTCCAAGCACTATCCAAACTCAGATTTGTAAAGAATAAATTATAAATTGTTTTAGTATGTCACGTGTCTCCCATGTGGTAGTAGTGATTACTTGCCATTCATTCATTCTTTCATTTATTCAACCAGTATGTATTGAGCGCCTCATTCCGGGAGCAGTCAGATATTCTTTAAATAGCTTGGAAATTAATGTGCATATTGAACTCTGGCAGTCACCTCAATTTTGTATGACATCAGCTTGATTAAAGTAAAATTTGACTTGGTAGCACAAGGGTTCAATTTGAAAACTCTTAGTGGCTAGATTTTAAAAATCACTTTAAAAAATACTCAATGTCTATTGGAAAAAACACTTTGAGAGAAGGATACTGAGAAATCATGAGAAGGCCAGGGGAAGGCTGATGATGTAGGTCAGGGTGAGGCAAGATGGTGCAATGCTTCTGTAGCAATGGTTGAGAGATCGTGAGCAGGATAGAACTGTGATGCCATGGATACATGTTGAAGAGGAAGCCACGACAAACGCTACAGAGTGTGTTTGGAAACTGCAAGACTTGTTCATTCAAGGTCCAGGTTAAATAGCATTTATCCAAGAAAAGGGACTGTAGCTTCTGATCATAGATTTTTTTTACTAGAAATATGCTAAGAATTCGCCACTCTTTCGATCTTTATTTCCGAAGAGATATTCTATTTCCTTGCCAAAATTTGCTTGCTCAAGTTTTTCCACTTGAGAAGTGAGGTTAAAAGGCAATGTCTTCAACCCAGAGTTCCATTTTCATATTGCTCTGAGTGTCTGCAGATACCCGAGGTACCAAGCTTTTCTCGTAATTAGAATGGGCTCTGCTCATACTTGGACACGTGAGCAATTCTGTCTTCTAAGTTATTTATATTTGCAGTTGTACCCAAAATGTTGTGCTATGTTTAATAACAAAAATGTGGGTATGAACACGTAAATATTAAGAACAGAAAAACAGGAATGACAAAAGGACAGAATATTGTTTCAACTTAGTGCTATAAATAGGTGACCATAGAAAGTCCGAGTCCACAGTGTGAGTGACGTGTAGGAACTGGATAGAACAGAGTTGTGGGAAGCATGAACTCAGAACAACTCAAGGAAGGTGATCTCAACAGAGAACCCAAAAGAACATGAAAATGTTTGATTTGGAAGAAGCAGCTAGGAGGGCGCACGTGTGTTCAGTTGCATCCGACTCTGCGACCCCAGGACTGTAGCCTCCAGGCTCCTCTGTCCATATTCTCCAGGCAAGGATACTGGAGCGGGTTGCCATGCCCTCCTCCAGGGGATCTTCCAAATCCAGGGATCAAACCTGAATCTCCTGTATTAGCAGGCAGATTCTTCACCACTGTGCCACCTGGAGCAAGAAAAATTCACTCAGTATTTTCAGTGACTTCCTAAATGCAGTAGAAAATTTTTGTTTTCTATTCCTTCTTTTGAGAGTCATCAAACTTGAGGAAATTAATCACTGTGGATGTAAAACAAGGGATAGGTGAGAAGTCAGACTTATGTGCTAAATTAAACACTGCAACACCCCATCATTTTCATTTTAAGCTACTGTTTCTTTTGACCTAAGTGGCTTAATTTGCACGCAATATCCACTCCTTGCAAAAAGCCTTGGTGTAATAGGAGGTCAAAAACATTTGGTATGAAATTAATTAACTACCTTCTAAGCAAGTTCCCCAAAGCATCAGTTTTGCCTTAGGATAGGGTCTGAGAAGGTTTGAAGTGGAAATGTTCCTTACAAGAGAAAAAGAATATTGGAAAAGAAATTAAAACCAAGGGGGAGTGGAAAGAGTTTCGGCACAGATGGCCTGGTTTGTGATGGGAAAAGAGGTCAGGTGTAATATAGCATTTCATTTCATTTCTAAAATGAAAAATGCCTACATATTGGCAAGACAGTCTGGTGTTCTGATTCAGCCAAAGAGGTCATGTCAAACTTTATCTTTTAAGGAAACAGATCATGTAATTGGTTGCTTGAGAGTAATTGAAAGTTGGCACAATTGGAGAGCCATTTCCCCTGAAGACTTGCTCCTCTTAAATTGAGCAAATGTCAGAAGCAGACATTAAAAGGGTAATGTTTGTCTTCTAATTCTCAAAGACTTTATTGTGTGTGTTTCCTGTGGACTTGTGTACATGAACTTTCCTAGGCTTGTGTAAACGGTTCATACCAGGCTGCCTCTGACCACTGATTCCTTAAATGGAAGCAGCATTTCAGAAATGATTAGTGGACTTGAAATAGAAGGAATGGTTAGAACAGTGATTAGTAACTCTTTCAGACCCAATGCCCTCTTTTCATAACAAGCATGTTTGTTGACTAGTGTTGGATTTTTATTAATTTTTTAAAAGCAGAAACATGAAATATAACACAAAGAACTTAATTGCTTTAAACCTCCCTTTTTCGTTGTGTAAGAAAATTATATCCATCTATAGGTGGCTGAAGTTATCCATCACAGTTCTTTTTTAAAAATAATATTTGCATTGATAGAATTTTGAGCTTTCTAGAAAAATATCACTATGACTTAACAATGTTTTGGGGAAGGATAAAAGGATTACTTGTTGATTTTTGGCTTCTGGATTTTCTTTTTAAAATATTCAATCAGAGACTTCTCTGGTCTCTGTGGTCCAGTGGCTAAGACTCTGAGCTTCCAGTGCAGGGTCCTGGTTTGATCCTTGGTCCAGGAACTAGATTCCATTTGCCTTAACAAATAGCTGGCATGCTAGCACGAAGACTGACAATCCTGTGTGCGGAAACTAAGACTTGGCCCTGGCGAGTAAATAAATAGAAACATCTTAAAAAGTTAAAAATCCAATTAAAACATGTGCAGGGTTTTAAACATTCAAGTACTGCTAAAAGGCTTTCCACATAAGCAAAATTCAGTTCAGTCGCTTAGTAGTGTCAGACTTTTTGCAACCCCATGGACTGCAGCACACCAGGCTTCCCTGTCCATCACCAACTCCTGGAGCTTGCTCAAACTCATGTCCATTGAGTGGGTGATGCCATCCAACCATCTCATCTTATATTGTCCCCTTCTCCTGCTTTCATCTTTCCCAGCATCAGCCAAAGTACTGGAGTTTCAGCTTCAACATCAGTCCTTCCAATGAATATTCAGGACTGACCTCTCAAGTGTCTTCTCCAACACCACAGTTCAAAAGCATCAATTCTTTGACACTCAGCTTTCTTTATAGTCCAACTCTCACATCCATACATGACTACTGGAAAAACCATAGCATTGACTAAATGGACCTTTGTTGGCAAACTAACGTCTCTGCTTTTTAATATGCTGTCTAGATTGGTCATAGCTGTTCTTCCAAGGAGCAAGTGTATTTTAATTTCATGGCTGCAGTCACCATCTGCAGTGATTTTGGAGCCCAAGAAAATAAAGTCTCTCACTGTTTCCACTGTTTCCCCATCTATTTGCCATGAAGTGATAGGACTGGATACCATGATCTTAGTTTTTTGAATGTTGAGTTTTAAGCCAACTTTTTCACTCTCCTCTTTCACTTTCATCAAGAGACTCTTTAGTTCCTCTTTGCTTTCAGCCATAAGGGTGGTGTCATCTGGTGGTAAGTGGCATTGCCATACTGTATCTTCCAGCCCTCAGTACCTGCTTCTTAGAGAGAACTCTCTTCAACTCTTAGCCTCTATAGTTTTAAATAACAGGTTTGCACTGCTTTTTCTTTTCTTAAGCTTTATTGAGATATAGTTGATAATAACATTATAATAGATTTAAAGCATACATCATAATGAATTGATATGCATATATATTGTGAAAGGGTTCCCCCATCTAGTTAATTAACACATCCTTCCCCTCGCATTGGAGAAGTAAATGGCAACCTATTTCAGTATTCTTGACTGGGAAATCCTGTGGACAGAGGAACTTGGTGGGCTACAGTCCATGGGTTCACAAAGAGTTGGCCATGACTGAGTGACTGAGCACACATGCTCCCTGTGAAGTAATTGTGTGAACAATTACTTTTGTGTGTGTGTGAGAACATTTAGGTTCTATACTCGTAGTGCATTTCTATTGTACAACACTGTATTATAGTTATGTAACTCTAGTCATCATATTATATATTAGATTTTCAGAACTTATTCATCTTAAAACCTTATTTATAAAAAAAATTGTGGGATAATGGATGTTCATTAAACTTACTGTGGTGATCATTTTGTGATACAGGCACATACCAAATTATTTTGCTTTATACCTAAAATTAATACAATGTTACATGTCAACTAAATCCATGTCAATAAAAAGATGAATAATATTTTATTAATTTTAAATATTTTAATTCCTATACAATAAAATTATTAATAACTTCTGTTTTTGTGTACAGTTCTGACTTGTAATACATGTATTGATTCACAGAAACACATCACAATGAAGTCAAACAGACTTTTCATCACACCAGAGAATTCCCTTGTCCTGACCAGACCTTAGCCCCTACCCTAACCATTGACCTATCTGTAACTTGTCACAACAGTTCTGCCTTTTCCAGAATGTCATATGAATGGGATATGGGATCATACAGCATGCAATCTTTATAGACTGGATTCTGTTGAGGCTCAATTCTCCCTTGCTTTTCAGTGGGTCTTGTGACAAACTTTATTCCTGACTATCTTTGTGAGACTCTGTTATGATAATTTCAAGTTTGTTTGGTAAGATAGAGACAGGGGGAAGATTTATTTCAGACTACTATTTTAAGGATTAGGTCTCTCTATAAGCAAAAGTTGAGCAGGATTACTTGGAGCCCCCTTTATAAGATTGGGGTTTTCTAAGGTGTCATTCCTCAACTATGACAAAAATCCACTGTTTTTGTTTAAATCTACATTTGTCTCGCATTTTGCCCATGGGTTAGGAGCTAGGGGAACGTTTTCCAACATGAAACTCATGCTGGCTGCTACACTGTGAGAAATAAAGTCCTTTGTCTCTGATTCCTATTTTTTGTCTCCAACTATGAAACTGATAGATTGTTAGCTTGCAAATTGAGTAAGACCTCAGACCCTTCATGATTCTTGATGCTCCCTCCATTTAGCAAAATGCATTTTAATTCATTATGTTATTGTGTGTATCAGTAGTGTATTCATTTATTGGGGCTGCAGCAACAAAGTATTGATTTAAAACAATAGAAATCTATGGTCTTCCAGTTCTCCAGGCTAGAAGTCTGAAATCAAGGCATCATTTCTCCCTCTGAAACTTGTAGGGGAATTCTTCCTCATTCCTTCTAGCTTCTGGTAGTTTGCCAATCATCTCTAGCGTTTCTGGCTTGCAGCTTTATTATTGCAATATCTGCCTTGGTTGTCACGTGGCATTTTCCTTGGGTTTCTCTGTCTTTACATGGCTATCCTGTTATATGCTCACCAATCATATTGGATTAACAGTCCATCTTATTTCAAGTCGACCTCATCTTAATTAATTACCTCTGCAACAATTCTATTCCCAAATAGGGTCACATTCTTAGGTACTGAGGATGGGAACGTCAATATATATTTTGGGGGGTACATAATTCAACCCCATAACAAATAGTTTGTTTCCTTTTACTGTTAAGTAGTATTCCATTGGGGCTTCCATCCTAGTGGCTCAGTCATAGAAGAATCTGCCTGCAGTGAAGGAGGCATGGGTTAGATCCCTATATGGGGAAGATCTTCTGGAGAAGAGAATGGCTACCCACTCTAGTATTCTTGCCTGGAAAATTCTTCGGCCAGAGGAGCCTGGTGGGCTACAGTACACGGGATTGCAGAGTTGGACGTGACTGAGCAACTAACACACCTTTTTGCTTTCATTTCATTGAACTGGATGTACCACAGTTTGTTTATCCATTTATCTGTTGAAGGGCATTTGGGTTGTATAATTTGGGTGCTTATGTATGATGCTGGTATAAACATCTGTGTATAGAGTTTTGTGTGAATAGTAATGTTCATTTCTCTAAAGTAAATGCCTAGGGGTGGGATTGTTGGGTCATATGTTAACTTTATCTGAACCTATTTAACTTTATAAGAAACTGTTTTCCGAGTGGCTGTATCAGTTTGGATTTCCACGAGCAGTGTACAAGAGTTCCAGTTGCTCTGCATCCTTGCAAGCACTTGATATTGTAATTAAAAAATTTTTCTCTGTGTATGTGTTTTGCCATTTCACATAGATGTATAGTGCTTTCTTGTTGTAATTTTATATTTCCCAGTGACTAATAATATTGAGCATCTTTTCATATGTTTATTTGCCACCTGTATAATTGTTTGATATGTTTGTTCAAATCTTTTGCTCATCTTTATATTGGTTAGTATGTTTGTTGTTGCTTTATTAGGAAAACATTTGTATATTTTTTATATCTATGTCTCTTGATAGAGATGTAATTTGAATACATTTTTCCCAGACTATTTTTTGTCCTTTCATTTTCTTAACAATGCCCATTTACAAAGCAAAAACATTTTTAAGTATTATGCAGTTCATCGTACATGTGAAATCTTTGCCTAATCCAAAGTCACAGAAGTATTCTCCTATGCCTTCATCTAAATATTTTATGCTTTGTGTTTTAAAATTTGAGTCTATGATCCATTTTGAGTAAATTTTTGTATAAGACGTGAGGTTGAATTCACTGGTTTCTTTTTTTTTTTTTTTTGTCAATGAAACTTGTTGTTTCAGTATCACTTGCTGAAAAAGTTATCCTTTCTCCATTGAACTGCTCTTCACATTTCTCAATTGACCATTTGTGTGTGTCTATTTCTGGACTTTATTCTGTTCAAAAGCTTGTAAGTTTGTAATCATGGATGCAAACTATTATACATACGGTGGATAAACAGCAAGGCCCTAGTGTATAGCACAGGGAACTATACTCAATACCTGATGATAAGCCATAATGGAAAAGAATATGAAAAAAATGTATATTATGTGTAACTAAATCACTTTGCTGTATGGCAGAAATTAGCAAAACAGTGTAAGTCAGCTGTACTTCAATTAAACAAGTTTTTAAAATAGATAAACCATTGGAAAAAAGTTACTTAAGGACAAAAAAAATTTACCTTAATTATTTATTGCTAACTCTTCAAAATTCACTTAGTAACTCTTCCTTTCTTGCTTCTACCAATCAAACTATTTTGTTAAATTTTGTCTAATTCCTACCAGGTTCCTCCATGCAAAGATTCACCTCAGCCCACAAAGCCCTCTTATATATTATGCTTTTGTTTGCTCCTTCTAGACTTACTATGACCCTGCCAGGGTAGTATTTACATGACCATGGTAAGAAATAAATTAAGAAATAGTATAAACTTTGATTTATTTTCAATTTATTTTCATGGTGAAAGGAAGTAACACCAGGAGCTGCAATAGAATTTTTTATAGCTTATCAATGTTTACTTTTAATTAACTGAAAATATTTCATGAGGGTCAACTTTTTGACATTTTCAGGATTCCAGATTTAACTTATTCGTAATTGGAGGATAATTACTTTACGATGTTGTGTTGATGTGTGCCACCCAATTCATGTATGTGATAATCTTTTGCAACTGTGAAGACAGAAGCCAAGAGAAAGTGTGAGAAGAAGCATGGAAAGAGCCTAGGTCCTTGATAATATTGAGCCACCAAACTAACCCTGGAGCCACACAGTCCCTTCTGTCCATGTCACAGACTGTAAATGTCTGAACGATCTGAGCACAGTTAATCAGGTATTTGGTCACTTGTAACTGAAAAACCTCCTGATACAAATAACTGATTTGGTTCCCCTTTCACCTCTCTCTCTCCTTTTGTGCCACCAGTCTTACAACCATAGAGGTTGTGTGTGTGCTTAGTCACTCAGTCATGTCAAACTCTTTGAGACCCCATGGATTGCAGCCTGCCAAGGCTCTTCTATCCACGGAATTCTCCAGGCGAGCATTCTGGAGTGGATAGCCATTCCCTTCTCCAGGGGGTCTTCCAGACCCAGGAATTGAACTCGGGTCTCCTGCATTGCAGGCAGATTCTTTGCCATCTGAGCCACCAGGGAAGCCCTAACCATAGTGGTCAACATATCACTATTTTTCTGGAGCTTCTTATTTGCTCTTGCTTTTTCTTCCAGGCTGGAAAGCTTTCTGATCCCCTCCCCGATCACCCCTCACCTACCAACCCACCCTTATAGTAAAAGTCCCAACCAAATACCATTTCTTCTAGAAGGGTTTTCTGACTACATGAACCTCCCCAACTCCCACCACACTCACACATACCTCCAAGTACACTCACACACACACACATACACACAATCTTCATCTATAGAATATTTATTTTAAGGACCCATATGACTCAGTATGCTGCTAAATACCACATCCACAGCTAAAGTTTACTGAATGATTATTTTGTGCCAGTTACCATGCAAGTACTTTATTTGCACTATGCTTTTTAATCTTCAAGGAAAGTTTATGAATTACTCATATTGCCTTCATTTTACCAAGAATACAGTGAGGTTTAAAGAAGCTTAGGAAGTTTATCAAGGTCACACAGGTAACTGGTAAGCAGAACTATAAAAATTCCAACTCAGTTCTAATTCCAGGCTGGAACTCATATAGAGTACATTGCACAGAAGTGAACATGTGTTGCACAAAATACTGATTTCTTTCACTGTTATTGTATCTTGTGAGAGGAGAGATTGTGACTTGAATTTCATTGCATGTTCCTCTCTGCTCACACCTGCCTAGCACAAAGAGCTGAGCCAGAGTTCCTGCCCGCTTATCCGAGTGACATGCCGGGCTCCAGCTGCAGCCTGACCCTTTCTATAAAAACATCTATCTATGTTAGTCTTTGGTCAGTCCTGTCAGAACTGGGGTAAGTTAATTCTCTCTAAGGTGTTGTTAGCAGCTGACAGTGGCTTGTAGTGTTCTTTTCTACTGTGAATCTTTTAATAAAGGACTTCTGGAGAAAGTATTGTTGAAGTCAAAGGAATGACTTTCTCATAGTAAAACTTTAGGTACACTATAAGATTCTTAAAGATAAACCAGCTGGTGGTGATAGGGAGTGCGATTGTTATCATAGGAGGAATGATGTGGAGGAAACAGTCATTTCAATAGGAAAGCATTTCCTTCACTTTGAGACACATGAGGTTTTTTCATTGATTCTTCACAGAAGAGTATTTGGAGTTACCACCTGGTCTCTGTTTTTTGGTAAGTCTTGAAAAGGCCACCACATCCTCCCCATAACCTGTCTAGTAGTGGATGTTGAGGTTTACATAAATACTTTAAGTTTCCATATTTTCATCTAAATTAATATTCATTAAACTGTAAGCAAAAATTAAATTCATTCTGTGCAGTAGCAATGTGTGCATGCTAAGTTGCTTCATTTGTGTCAACTTTTTGCAACTCTATGGACTGTGCCCTGCCAAGCTCCTCTGTCCATGGGGTACTCCAGGTAAGAATACTGGAGTGAGCTGCCATTTTCTTCTCCAGGGGATCTTCCCAGCCCAGGGAGTAAACCCACATCTTTTATGTCTCCTGCATTGGCAGGCAGGTTCTTTACCACAAGCACCACCTTGGAGGCTATTGCAATTGTGAACAGTAAAATATTTGTCCACGCCAGATACTCTGTTGAATTAGAGAGGACTGAACTTTAAATTTTCTATAGAAATAAAGTAGAACATGGTTTCTCAAACTTGTCTGATCATAAGAATTTTGGTGATGCTCATTAAAATATAGATTCTACTCCAGACCTTCAGGTCTAAGGAAAGACTTATGAGAAAGAGTGGGAAAACTGAGGCAGGGTAAGTTTTTTCACCGTCCTTTAATAAGGGTTTGCCACTTGGACTCTGGGGTAATGCATATCTTGAGATCACACTGAAAACATTTTCATTCTCTTTCCCTCCCTGCTACTCTTCCAAGAAATGTTATGCCAGGCACTGTTACATGCTGAGAAAACAAAGATAAGCAACAATTCTTGCTGAAGTGTCAGACAAAGACAATGGACAATTAAACAGTGTATTAAATGCTAAAATAGAGGCAGTACAGGACACTACGCATTTAAGAGAGGAGGAAATGCCTGGTCCGAGTATTTAAGGTAAATTTGACATCCAAAAAGGAGAGGTCGTTCCACATAGAAAGAAGATGTATAAATAAAGACCTAGAGGCTTAAGGAAACCTGGTGTTTTCTGAACACTGTTAAATGTCTGGCATGGCTGAAGCTCAAGTTCCGGTTGGGGAAGTGGGGGTAGAACGGGAAGAGTCAGATTGTGAACAGCCTCACGCGCCGCCTTGAAGATGTTGGACTTGGCGCTGTTGGTAATGTGGAACTGTTTGGGAAGAAATCTACATGTCCCTTGCACTTAATGTAAACTGATTTCAGAATATAACTTGATAAGAACCTCCTAAAACTGGAGTTTAAGACAACTTTGCTTTGCGCTAACCTTACATAATAGTCTTTGAGCTTTCTAATCTAGTGGAGACTCTTCTCAGCAGACATCTTATATAGAACACAACGTACAAAGCAGATTAACAGGCTGTTTTGGCTGATGCAGAAAGCTCAGCCCCATGACGTTCCTATAAACACGAGGTTCCCAGGAACAGTCTGCAAACTAAAGTTCTGTGCTCCCCAGAGACTGGATAATTAGATGGAATTGGACTGTTTCTGTTGGAAGGTAGCTTCAATATTATCTCTGAAGGGAGCGCCTTCTGCTGTATCCAGCATGGCTCTTTCCATGGAGCATTGTTCAGAAGATGCTTGTGGCACTGAATTGAGTCTGCCTAGGTTTTAATCCTTCCTGTGAAGGGGAGGCCTCCACTTTCTTCTAAAGTTTACTCTCTAGTTAAGCTGCCTCATTCACTAGCAACATCTATGGTCAGTAGGCATCATTCTGATTTAAGCACGGTCTTTTGGAATAATCAACTCAATGTTAAGGCTATTATGTCTCTTTCCTTTTACCTTTTAAGTTTCTTTAATTGTTCCTTAAAATAGCCTCTCTTCCTTGCTGGGTCCCTGTTTTCCCACATGATTCCAATTTGCCAGTATTGCCTCTTGAAAATGCCATCACCAGGAATACGACCATTTCTTTGGGCACTTCTTTTCTCCCGTTGGAGAAAGAAATGGCAACCCACTCCAGCATTCTTGCCTGGAGAATTCCTTGAATAGAGCCTGCCTAGCTACAGTTCATATGTTGCAGAGTTGGACATGACTGAGTGACTTTCACTTTTCACTTTTGCCTCCCATAACTAGGTATACATTTACAAAAAAATAAATTCATCATGAAAGGACCTCACCAGGGGCTTCTGTGGTTGGCATTACCTCAAATTTTATATAAAAGGAATAAAGATGAAAGAGCAAGTAAAAATGGCATTACAAAGCAGCTGAGCCTTAAGCCAGACACTGTCATACTGTTTTAGTAAGACAGAATGCTAACATTTAACATTGTAATGAAAATTGATAGGCTGTCAAGATTGTCGGGCTTCCCTGGTGGCTCAGTGGTACAGAATCCACCTGCCAATGCAGGAGATGTGGGCTCAATCCCTGGGTTGGGAAGATTCCTTGGAAAAGGGAATGGCAACACACTCCAGTGTTTTTGCTTGGGAAAATAATCCATGGGGCTGCAAAAAGTTGGACACGACTTAGCAGCTAAATAACAAAACCGCCAGGCGTTTGTGTGTGTGTGTGTGTCTGTGTGTGGAAAAAATACTAGCTTAGAACAATCCGAGGAACACAGCAGAGGCTTTCTGTGGCATGAATAAAGTCGAAGGCTACCTACAATAGGAAAAGGACAAACGTTAGTCTGGGTATCACAGATTTGCCCAGCTCAAGGGGCTTCCAGTCTTGAAACAAATGCAGGCAGGCAGGACAAGCTTCAAGGTCCCTGCTTCTCAGCAGAGTATGACAAGAGGGATCCAGCACATGGGAGACATTGAACTAGTCAAGGACAAGGGTGAGACGTTCAAGTCATCCCCATGGTACAGTCCCTCCTGTGGCGCTGGCTTCAAGTTGGGACCCTAGTTTCTAGGCAGAAAGATGGATGTGTCCTCAGGTTTATAATTTCACATAAATGTGGTGGGGAGAGAAGGTTAGAAATGTATCGGGACAAGATCCTTCTGGGGGATTCGGCATCAGCACGACACTCTCTAGGCTGTTAGCCCAAGATGCTTGCCCTCTGACACTTCCCTGTCCTTGGGAACCCCACAGTCGACACCCTGAGAGGTTCCTCCCTTCGTCCCTTTGCTCCTCATACAAGTTTAGTGTCTGAAGATTTTTCTTTCTGTTCTTCAAAAAATATTTTAAAAGACTACGCAAGTGAAGTGAAAGAAGAAGTCAAAGTTGCTCAGTCTGACTCTTTGTGACCCCATGGGCTATACAGTCCATGGAATTCTCCAGGCCAGAATACTGGAGTGGGTAGCCTTTCCTTTCTCCAGGGGATCTTCCCAACCCAGTGACCGAACCCAGATCTCCCACATTGCAGGCGGATTCTTTACCAGCTGAGCCACAGGGGAAGCCCAAGAAAACTGGAGTGGGTAGCCTACCCTTCTCCAGCGGATCTTCCCTACTCAGGAATCAAACCAGGGTCTCCTGCCTTAAAGGTGGATTCTTTACCAACTGAGCTATCAGGGAAGCCTTTTAAAACTATAAGTAGAGGATATTTTAGGTAAGAAAGCTTGCTGACCTCGGGTCAGTCAAATCTAGCTCTTAATCCTTGACAAGCTAGATAAAAATTCTGCACTGGGTTTGAACCCCATGAGATATAAGTCACCTTGGGGGAGGGTGAAGAGGGGCAGAAGACAGAAGGCTGTGTGTGTGTGTTTAGCCAGAGTCACTGGAATTAGCAACGTAAGAAACCAGCAGTTTCCCCAAAGGCGAAGGAGATAGAGCTAATACCTGATGATCAGGCATGCTACCTCTTTTAGAGAAATAACTTCAGCTCTACATTGATTTCTCTGATAGACTGAATTATTATGCAAAAATATACGCTATAACTTTCCTAACTACTGAGCAGAAAGACCAGGCAATACTCACATCAACCGCTTATTTTAATGTCAAATGTTTATTTCTATGCCATAGTTGCCTCAGCACAATTTGTGAAAGAAAGGAATCCAAAGAAAAGATTTTTTTTTGGTTGGGATATTTTCTCTGCAGTTATAAGAAAGAAAATAAACACCTTGGTATCAGAATTACCATTTTTTCATATCATTCTAATAAATATAGCATCTAAATATTTTCCTTGGGTGTCATCTTTTTAAAGGATGGAAAAATACCCACAGGGGGAAAAAGGCTTGAATTCATCAAAATAAATTTGGGATAGTCTTTGTCAGAGAATATATCTAGAACATCTTTGTTCTGGTACACTATATCACTAATTGCCATATTCTTATTATTTAATATAACAGGCATACTTTATTACATAAAACAAAGTGCAGTGAAAATGAACAATGTTAGAAACAAACTAATATTTGGTGTATCTTAAATCTTCAGGTGATTAGATATTAGCTGAAGCGCCGGGATACAAATGTCACTATTGATACAAATGCAATTCTCTTCTGCAGTGAAAATGCACTTAGTAGCTGAGTTCTTTTTGATTTAGCAGACAGGGCATCCAATACAACTGAAACAACCTGATAACAATTTTTTTTTTTTTTCAATAAAAAGGAATGCTCTGGTTCTTAACTGGCTCCCATCTTCAAGGGAGCCAGAAGACAGCATTTGCTCTTCCAAGATTTTTCTCTTGTCTGATTTGACACACAGAGCCACCAAGATTCTTAAAGTGGAAGCAGGCACCACACCTGAGAGCACGAGGCTCTAGACAAGCCAGTTAGGGTCAGTCTACGATGCCTGCAGTGGGCCCAGCACCTAGAGACAGCATGGTGGCTGTGCATGTAAATCCTTTCAGCAGACTCAGGGAAAGGAGGAGAGTTCTTTAAGTTCATGCACATTTTATTGAGTAGTAATATAAAATGCTTTTTTCTTTTTCATTGTTACAAGTGCATGCTTTGATTGCCAACATCTCAGAAGTCAAATTACAAAGGCAAGGCTTTAGGCTGTAGTGAATTACTTGGGCACTTATACAATTTTTAAAAAATATGAATGGACTTTTGTGGTGGTGGTTGTTTTCAGAATGAACCAGTTGTAACCCGTAACTGATATACAAAGGGAAAAAAGTGAAAAAAGTACAGATTTTGTGGCACATGACAGAACAGAACAAAATAACTAAACCGTTATGACGTTAACAGTTACCATGCATTTAGAGTTCCACATGTAACTACAAACTTATTTAAATTTCACAAGGTTTGCTAAACATGCTAACCATCTATATGTGCACTGACAAGCTTATGTTAAAAACTTTTAAGAATACTCTCCCCTTTAGATTTTTTCAAAGCTTTTTTTTGATTACAAAATTTCAAAGGCATGAAGCATTTTAGAGAATATAAAGTACGCCAGTATACATACATTTCCAGTATATGTCAGACCACTAAGCGCATTACAGTCTCATACAGGCCGATACAGCCATTTTGTTTCTTAAAAAACATGCATAGGCAGATTTTTTTTTTTTTTACAGAATATAGATGCTTTATCACTGTACTTAATATGGTGTCTTGTTTACTATACTTAAAAATGCACCACTCATAAATATTTAATTCAGCAAGCCACAACCAAGACTTGATTTATCAACAAAAACCCCTAAATATAAACAGCAAAAAAAAAAAAAGATAGAAGTAAGTATTCCAGTTTTTTAAAACTTAAAGAAAAGAAAAGGAAAGGTATTCATTGCTAAAGTAATGCGTGTTATATGGAAAGAAAGGCATTCAAAGCACACTAAAGAAACCTGAGGTAAGCATAATCTGTACAAAATTAAACTGTCCTTTTTGGCATTTTAACAAATTTGCAACATTCTTTTTTTTTTTTTTTCTTTTTTTTTTTTTTTTTTTTTTTAAGACTGCCTAATTCATTTTATAGCCATTGTCTGACAAGAGTAGCAAAACATTATCAATAAATAGTCCTTATTTAGTTTGTACATCATTTTGTTAAAAATGGTTGATGTCATCCATTTTTAGTGCTGCAACTGTAAACGTACAATAGAGTAAGAAATTAGACAAAGTTTTCGTGTCCAGTAACATAATAAAAGACCTCTCGTTAACCTAGCTAGAAGTCCCCCAATGCAGTAGGAAAACATGTACATTCCCCTAACATTGCAGTATATACTAGCATTAGCTTTCTTTTAAAATTTTTTTTTCCCTATAAGCATTTTTTAAAAGGCATACCCAAAAGAGGTGTTTAATCACCACCCCCACCAAAATATAGTTTATAATTCTCTCTCTCTCTTTTTTAATGATAGTGTAAACTGAATCCAACTCCTGGCCCCAGAGCAAATAAGCTACCATCAGAGGCAAGAATATCCAACTGCTGATACGCAGCCATCCCCATCAGGCCCTGCAGCTCAAAAAAAAAAAAAAAAAAAAAAGGTGAACAGGAAGTGGTCACTGGATATTGCTGCTATTACTGCCATTGCTGTCCGTGCCGTTAGTCTCTGAGGCGAGAGCCTTGTTGATGGAGTTAAGGTTGGCGTCAGAGGGCATGGCATCTCTGCGAGGTGGCATCCTCTCGTTAATTCGGTCTAAGCCCTTGGCCTCCTCGAAGCTAGTGATCTTATGTTGTGGTGAAAATCCTTTGATAGCTAAACGGAAAATCATTAAGAAAAGAAAAATCAGGGTTAGCCAGAGGAACACAAAGGGCACAGCTGTTGCATCAGGTGATGTTAGAAATTTCGCAGTGAGAGAGGGAATCCTTTAGTAGAGAACAACGTGACGGGACCTGAACACAACACAACAGACTCCTTACCATACCCGAAGATAACCGAGAGGTTTGGTAACAGCCAATGTCTCTTGCCAACCAAAATGTCCTCTTCAAGTTAGTAAGATGTAAAGTTTTTCTTGTCTTCATGAATGGTTAGATCCACGAAGTGGTATATAAAAAGGAAGCTTGCTACCAGTAAGAGGTCTCCAGGCCCAGCATCCACTGGCCACATCCTTGGCACAAGTACTGTATTAAATGCCCTAACCCAGAGGGGCAGGACATGGCCCTACTTTGACTATTCCATTGTGCTAGTAATGGCAAATTCAGTAGACTCACTGAAGCAGCTAGACCTAAAAATCTAGTAAAGAGCTTACAGCAGAAACTAAAAGGAGCTACAAAAGGAAAGAACTTGGGGCATTTCCATGCCATCTCAGCATCCCAGAGAGATTTTCTTGGCAAACAATTCAACGGTGGCATGAAAAAAAAAAAAAGAAATTATAAACACCTGCTTCTCCACTCAACTTAGGAAATATGTGGAGTGGATGACAAGGTAAAAGAAATTGAGAAAAATCAAGATCAGATCACTAAGCAGAAAAATTTGGTCTTTCCGTCAGCAGCAAACAGGCCAAACTGATGTTCATCTGGTCTACTGCATAAATTAAAGAAAAACTCTTTCTTAGTAGATCAATGTAGATATTAAGCGATGGTTCACAAATCACAAAGGGAAAACACTTTGCAAAAATGAATGGGAATGGTTTGGGCCTTATCCAATGAAAACATGGAATTTTCAAAAGGGGAGCACCGATATTTGATTTTTTTTTTTCCAGGTATCCTACTATGCTCCAGAGATAGATAAAGCATTTGCACGAGAGACTTAAGGTTTTCTTCAATGGGTGCACCAACCAGTGAGCTGAAAATAAAGTACATAAATGGGGAACCATACATAAATGGGGAACACCAGATTGCTTTACTCCCTGTGAAAACGCAAGCCAGACACTGAAGGGCCAATCACCAGTGTTGAATTGGGCTGCATCTCCATGGCTGATGAAGGACAATTTCATTGTACCTTTGTCCTTCCTACCCTATTTGAGAAAAAAAGGAAAGCAGTTTCAAGCCGAAACTTTGCTAGCCACTCCCACACAAATGTACAGTGCTTTTCATTAGTATGGATGAGATTCTTAAAAGATAGACACAGTTGCTTCCAAACTCGTTAAACGATGAGAAACAGTTCGTTCCCCCTCTGCATTTTAAAGGTTAGCATCATGGTGATTAGTCAACTATGAGAGGAAGAAGATAGGGGAATGGGGAAAGACCAAGGCCCAAAGCAAAGCTTTTTAATTCTTCTCTAATTCAGTCAGAAATCACAAAAATAACAGAGCTGTCTAATGAGCACCCACCCTGAAAATGAACTCAGTGATTTTCAGGGACAAAGCAGTATCTACTGTTTTGCTAAACTACTGTGAATATCATTTCATCATAATGAATAAATATAAAAAGTTAGTCATCATAATTGATGATGCGATTTTATGAATTGAAATGGTAAAAGTGCAATCTCTTTTTTAGGTTGTGTAAGGTCTGAAAAGCCAATAGAGTGGGAGCATAGAATTTCAAAATCTAGCAAGAACAAGGGCTATGTCTGGAATAGGGCTCCGTTTCTAATCATTCTGTCTACGCTGGTCTGGAAGAATGTGTGCTCTGCTGTAGTTGCTGGTCAGACAATGGGTATTAGCAATTTACATTGGTAGTATACTTAACACAACACAGAGTCACAGAAACCACAGAAAACAGCCAAACTATCAACGAGAATGCACACTGCAGATTAGAATTTGCCAAGAGGAATAGAGAATTCCCACATAAATAGCAGTTTATTCACTGCTATTTAGGAAACAGTTGTATTTTCTCTTACAGTGCTATCATTTCCCCTACTATATCCAAATCACGTACAAATGAGAGAGTCTAAAGTGGCACATTTTACATCATATCGAAGGAACATATCACACAATTTTGGGAACAATGAAACATTATCTTGCAAGAACAAAATACAACTGAAGAATTTTGTTTTAAAGGGGAACTTCAAATTATTCTTTTTAAAATTTTCAGGGGATATGGTATGTATCATATTCAAAACTATTTGGATAAGCAGTTCTCTCGTAACTTGACATTTAAAGAGCACGAAAGAAATTGCGAGAGGTCCACTCTGTTGTCACTGAGCAGGGCTGGGGCGCAGTCAGTGATGTGCGTATCTCGATTCTCCTGAGGCTCGCAGCACAGTGCATGGCGCAAAGCAGACACTCAGTGGACATTAACCAGCTGAGTGATGACAATATTCACTATGCTTGTTACCGGTCACTTCCACGGCCACTAGATATTTTTGAACTCTTTAAAATATCTTGGTGGTGCTAGCTGTCTTACAAATGCCAGTAGGTTAAAATTTCATAAGACTAGCAGAACTGTTTATCTTGAATACAGCTGTCTCTTGGGATATTTTTTTAGAGACAAAAATTAACGTTGAACTACAACAAAGCACTATTCAAGTGAACTTTTGTTTTTTGCTAGAAATTTCTGAAGACTAGATTTCATAAAGCTATTTTTATCCTCTCCTTTTCAGTACTGACTGAAAGTGATTTGAGGGAGGGACATGGTTCAGCTCAAAGAATATTGTTTTATCTATTGTTTGTCAAAACGGCTGCCATAACCCCCACCCCACATGTTCAAGATCTGTTATCCTTTTGTTTTCTGTGATTATACTAGGATCATTATATACAAAGTCAAACATAGCTTTAAGGGAAAAAAACAAACAAACAAACCAGAAAAGGACATTTTCCCCTTTAAAGCAAGAACATTTTGGTTAATACTGAGCCACAACTGTTAGCCCAACACCCACACACTCTTTACAAGCTACAGCAAAAAAAAAAAAAAAAGAAAAAAAAAAAAAAAGAAAGAAAGAAAGAAATGAATACACCCAGCAGAGCCCTTATCTGTTGCAGGTACAACAGAAAGGGGACTGGCCAATTTACCTTCATCAGCCTCAATAGCCTCAACAGTAGCTGAAGAGAAGAAAGGGGGTGCAAAATGAATGAGAAAAATGAGCAGAGGATTTTTAACTCTAAGAACAAATCAGTGACGATCAAGGGAGCTAAGATGATTAGTGTTCCTGTAAGTGCTGGATTCTGGCACAGACAACAAAACAGAAATGCTAAAAAGAAAGAAAAGAAAAAAACCCACGAAAATGATGTTTGTTTTTTTTTTTAATGAGCTGGATACACATATCTGAGTGAACCGCTTTGGATTTTGCTCACTAAATAAATGACCACAAGATTAACCCTTTAGGAAAACACTCAGGAAAGGTTTCTTTGACTTAGATTGAATCTACAAGGGACTAGGTCAATCGAAAATGTGCATCTGACTCACGTGAAGTATGAAAAAATCCACTGCTATGACTGGTGATTTACAGTTTTAAAATGTCCCCCCAAATGGCAAAACTTGAAGCACTGCCATATTGTCAGTGGAATAATTCACACTATTTAATATTAAATAGCACAATTTCCTAGTAGAATGGAAAAGCAGGGGGCATGAAAATTAAGAGCTGCCTCCGAGTTGATGACACATATGACTCTAAAGATAAACACTGAACATGTTTCAAGTGTGAGGGAAAAAGGAAAAAGGAAGAGGAAGGGGATGGGATAGTCTGGATGTCTTCTGCCAGGTAACCCAGTTTACAATCAGTTTTCCTCACCGGAATATTATTTTTAGAAACAAAACTCTTGAAATGTTACCATCAAGTGGTAGCATGCCAGTAGCAGCAATAATTCTATTAGCATTTTAAAGAAAAGTCAGTCTAAATACTGAAATCTCAGCATATTTCAGAGGCAAAACTTTAAAAGCCCATTGCTTTATCAGCAATTTTTATAATAAGCTTAGGGTCTATATTCTTGCTATACAGGTGCATGAGTTTTTCTATGTTATCAAGGTTAGGGGATATTTCCCTAATTGAGTGCTAAAATGCAAAACTCTGTAATTTCAAAATGTTTAATATTAAAATCCTACCCCTTGACTTTAATTTGCATGTTTCTTCTAATTTAAGGTTTTAAGACTAGAGCAACTGCCAAATGTGCACTATAATTTACTTACAGTGCATTCTAAATTCCTTATGATAAAAATGTATGATGGTTACCGCTATGGCGAAAAACCAAACAGTACAACTTTAAGTAGTTTCCCCCTTTTAGACAAATTTAAGCGAATCAGACAATGAATTCTGAAACTGTATTTGTGTACATCATTCAAAGTATACACTGACTTTTCAAATTCTCAGGACTAACAAGGTTGTAAAACCTTATGTCTGCTGTGGGTATGTGCTTGAGTGTGTGTAAGTTCAACACCAAATGGCAAACAAATGGATCTAAAATAAAACAACAGAACAACTAAAAATTCCAGGTTAAAATACAGGTGAAAATCTGAAAACAAAACAAAGAATTGTAAGAACTCAAGTCACTTAAATTTAAAAGTAAAGCAAAAGAATCTGGAGTTGCACCAGCACCAACACATATTAGACATGTGTACTGTCCATTATTAAGTGTATTCTTCTAAAGCAACTGTGATCCATAGTTTCTGATAATACACTCGCTGTACTGTAAAACTGTGCTTCTCAGAAACTATGCAGGTTTTAGTTAATTAGGTAGCTGTGCATTTCGTGCATATAAATTATGATGCATATGATAAAGAAATATGCCAGTGTTCTTAGAGCATGTTTACTTTGGTGGGAAAATTTTTGATTTTTTTCCTTCAAAGTTACTAAAATAATTTTTTTAGCTATACATTAAATAGGGGATTTATTTATTTATTTACTGTGATATTTTCCTACTCTCATTTAGAAATTTTTTTTCTTTTGGTGGAAACTCAAATACATTGATGTTGGAATAAATTCACATGAAAATAAAATTTTAGTGATGCTGCTAGGAGGTGACCGTTTAGCAGTACCGCATCCATGAACTGGGGCATCACTCTGTAGAAGAGCTGTACCTAAATAACATAACCATAGGAATACCAGGATCTTCCAGACTGAGGGACAGGAATAGAAAAGAAAACACACACACACAAAAAAAAGATTCAGGGAAAGATACAGGAAAATAAGCAAGAGGCTGAGACTGTTTTAAAACCTTAGAGCATATTTTTGTTTTCATTTTTTTTCTGTTAGGGTCTAATCTAAAAGCAAAATTTCCATAAAGTATGCTGAAATGGTACTTTAATTAATGAAAATATTGGTAAAAATAGATAACAAAAGTAACAAAAGTAAAAGAGCACATTGACTGGGCTGTCTAATACAGTAGCCACTAACCACATATGGTTATTTAAATCAAAGTAACGAAAGCTAGGTAAAATACAGTTTCTCAGTTGTATAAGTTATATTTCAAATATATTTCAAGTTGTACAAAATATTTCCAGTTGTACAGTTATATTTCAAACACTCAATAGCCATATGTTGTCAGTGGCTCCTGTACAGATAGAGATATTTCCACCATCACAAAAAGTTCTATTGGATAGCACTTACTTATTCAAAAAACTATAGATTTTAATACAAGAGCTATCTTCAAGGAAATGTTTTCATCCTTTTTAAAAAATGAAATATGATTCTAATCACTCTCAAGTTTTGATGAGTAAGTCAGAGGAAAGACACCTTTGACTTCAACTTCTATTCAAAACAAGATCATCCTTGTATACTCTTCTTCCATTCTCCACTGAATCCTATACTTACATATGTATTTTTACGTGTGCATGTGTTTATTTCCTCACTCCAGTAGATAACCAGCACATTTAATAAACATGTAATTAACAAGTTGTTTTTAGCAACTGCTTGGTTCCAAGTGGTCAAACCTATAGGGCATGTAGGTGAGCTAAATGAGCTGTCTTACAGTGAGGCCTGAAAGCCTGATTAGTGTGCAAATGAGGACATGGGGGTGGGGTAAGGACCACATTCTAGCGAATGAAGGAGCTACCACTTGGGGCATGACTGGTCAAACTGATGGGGGGCGGTTTCAGCCCTTTCAGCTGAGAAGAACTGAAGACCAAGACTTAAATGGATGAGTAAGTCAGGGCTCTAATGACACAGCGATTGAGGTGCCAGCGCAGGGTGCACCAATGGGCCTGCTTACCGCTTTGCAGGGTTTGTTTCCCTCCAGAAAGCACGCCGCTGGGGAGCATGCCTGTGGGCGTCAGGCCTTTCAGCGTCAGCACACTCTCACTCTCTTCTCTGCAAAGGCACAATGGGGGCGGAGGGGACATTACTTTTTATTTTCTTTCAAGAAAAAGATCAGACTTACAGGGAAAAAATGTATATAAGAACGCACATTGAAAAAAAAAAAGAACTCACATGGAACTCTTCCTTGGCTCCCTTGTTGTTGTTGTTTTCCCCTTTTTTACTTAGAACACACTGTATTTTCACACATTCATATAGAAGTCATGTTACGCAAATGACATGACTGCTAAGATAAAGCTGGGAATTATAAAACTGTCAGGGGTTCACATGCTTCTGAATCCTGAAGATATGGAAAACAATTCAGATTTTGTAACCAGGTGTCACAAAACGAAGTGTTGCTGGGTATCTTCCATGACACCATAAATATGTTAAAAAAAAAAAAAATGAGCCAGGGAAAGAGCTGTTATAAGTTTTACTGCTAAGGCTCAACAAAATAAGTAGGGCTGATTTGACTTGGGAGAGAAAACCAGACAGAAAAAGGGAGATTTAAAAAAATCTGACCTATGGATTATCCTCTTAGTTACTATACTTGAATTTTTTTTCATGATATATAATTGCTGCTTCAAGTTTTATTACATTGTTATATTTAATTTTTTTCTTCATGATACATAATTGCTGCTTTAAGTTTTATTACATTTGTTTAGAAGGAATGAATGAGTCCTGCAAGTTCAGTGAGGAATGTAAAGCATTAGAGCAAAGGTGGCCTCATTCATCAGGCCGCAGGGAGCAACTATGCTCTATTTTCAGCTTTAACATGACTTTTCAAGATTTGGCTGCTCCTGCACAGTTATTACTGACTTTGATCTGGTGTCTCTGGGAAAGGATGATGGTGCTTTTCATCCTGCTCACGGCTCCCTGCTTTAGGTATCAAATCACTAAATTACTCTTTAGTGACTCTACCAGGAGTGAGATAGAAATAGCAAGAAGCGGAAATCAAAAGAGCCACTGTAGCTACTCCATGAAAAAGAGTTGGAAAAAATCTGGCAAAAATTAGAATATGATATTATACAATGTGGAGATGGACTTTTCCCCAAGACAGTCCTATTTACCCTTGTTAATACTGTAATTGTGAATTGTTTTTATACTCCTCACATATAATCATACTGTAGATTAAAGTAATCATTTGAGGAGAAATATACTTTGCGTTATCTAAGAATAGATAACCGAATTTAAGTAAAGAGTAGTTAATCCTTTTTAAGAAAATATTTGTTTTCTTAAGTCCATGCATAATAACAACATGATGCATGATCCATGTAAAAAATAACTAACATATGGGAAATGAAACTAAATAATCTTTTCATTCTCAATGATTTGAATAATATAGATTTTCATAAACAAGCTTTATGGTTCATGTTCATTTCCTAGAAATCTTGTGAAATACACCTGGTAGATTCGTCTTTTACTGCAGGGAGTGAATGAAAAATAGGATTATAATAGCTGTTCTATTTTATAATATGTTGAATCTATTGTGAAATAAATGTTTTAAAGTGCTGCAGCACATAGAGGGCATAAAATGTGAAGCAGACCACTTACAGGCTTTCTCTACAGAAATAATTTAATAGATTTCAATTTGACTAAAATAGTGAGGAACTAACAAATCCATTTAAAATATAATTAAAGAAAAGAAAATAGTTTCTAATAATATATTTAAATGACCAGACTAAAGTATTAAGACACTATTCAGTGACATATAATCAAGGCAAAACAGAGCAGAGGACCATGATCTCACCTGAGAACCGAGAACACTCTGGCCATCTTGCCGATGGCTCGGATCTTATTTCTTATCACCTCCTTCCTGGCTGCAGCCGTTGCTCCTGCATTTTAAAAACATAGTTGAGAAGTCAGGTGACTTTTTATTGAACTCTAACTAGTTGACTAGTTTACATATATAACAAACTGCTGTAAGCCAAATCAGGTTTGTTTTTTGTTCCCCTTGGGCTTCCCTGATGGCTCAGTCAGTAAAGAATCCACCTGCAATGCAGGAGACCCAGGTTGACCCCTGGGTTGGGAAAATGCCCTGGGGAAGGAAACAGCAACCCACTCCAGTATTCTTGCCTGGGTAATCCCATGGACAAAGGAGCCTGGCAGGCTACAGTCCATGGGGTTGCAAGAGTCAGATATGACTTAGTGACTAAACCAAGGATTTATCTGTGAATCAAGTTCAAAAGCTTATGCTTCCAGGCATAAATGCTTGCCTGTGATACTTTACAGGTTCTCAAAATGCCAAAGAGCAACTTTTGAGATTTCCAATGAGGCAGGTTCCTGTCCTCTTCTATTTATACAAAGGGAACGTGTACTGGCACGAAAAGGAAGTGAGTCACCAGGATCTTCTACTCATTTCCGGTCTCCATGCTTGGAGACTACTTTAGGAAACTTCTTTTGCAAAAGTTGTCCTTTGAAGTGATCAAACTAACCCTCTCTTAACCCCTTATGTTCCCTGGGGGTATTTATAGTATTTATAATATTTATAGTATCAATGGCCGTAAAACATTTGTTTTAGCACTTGATACTCTTTCATCTACTGGTTACTGCACAAATTCTAGAAGAAAAAGCAGAAAACTACTGAACTGGATTTAGTGAGAGAGGGTGGAACATAGTTTGTATTTTAGCACTTCTGTAGAAAAGTTACACATAAGTCTAAGTTTTACCACTGACTGCATTTTCCAAATTTAAAAAAGTCAATCTACATAGGTTGCTGTTATTATAAACATTTTTGCTTTTTATATATTTTTATATAGTTTTAGAATAATGCTATATGATCTTTAGTGAATCTATTTTATTTCTTTTTAAATTTTCAAGGTAATGTTTGAAGAAGTGCAAAACAGAAAAAAAAAAGTTCTCTTTTTAAGATTTTTATATGTCAAAGTAAAAGGGATGGCATGCATGCTCAATCACTCAGTCATGTCTGACTGTTTGGGACCCTATGGACTGTTGTAGCCTATCAGGCTCCTCTGTCCATGGAATTTCCCAGGCAAGAATACTGGAGTAGGTTGCCATTTCCTCTTCCAGGCAATCTTCCCAACCTAGGGATCAAACTCGAATCTCCTGTGTCTCCTGCATTGCAGGCAGGCTCTTTACTGCTGAGCCACTGGGGAAGCCAAAAGGGATAAGATATCCTTTGTAAACATATGGGACTTTGTAGAAAGTGTTAATACAAGCAGATTTTCTTTCTAATTCTACTGCCACTAATAGGAATATAACAAAATATTCTTAGCAGACCATATCAGATAATATCAGAAATGTTTGTAATTCAACAGTTATCACACAGTTTGTTCAGAGACTGGTCTAAAGGTGATAATTGGTATACATTTTGATCTCTTAATTCATGGTAAGTCCAAGCTTTATGACCTTTTTTTGAAGGAAATATTTTTGCTGTTTCTTATGACTTCTAAGAATTGGATTTGAAATCTTTTTCATTGTTTGATAAGGGCCAAACAATTAATCACTGACCTAACACTTCTATAAGAAAGAAAACTTACAGCAACAGTCACACAATTTGGAAATGGCTAGAAAAAGGCCTCTGATTTTCTATTCACCCCAAGGAAGTGAAAATATAATGGGTCACTTTTTTCTTCTGGGTGGGTTAATTTGTCAGAGGTGACACTACCTTAGAAGCTGCGTACCTGGGAGCTGGTTTCCTCTTTTCTCTGACTTAAAAGCCCTCACCCAGCCCCTATTCTTGTCTATTTCTTTTTCTCTAGTGACAATGACACCATAGAAGGTATCCCCCAACACATCTAACTGGTTTGCATCTATTTTTCCCCATCACTTGCCTACTCCCAATCTGGGCGTGGCCACGTGTCTTGCTTTGGGTAAAGCAACATTAGCAAAAGTGATGCTGGCAGGATCTTGAAACGCACACAGGCTTGTTCTGTCTCTTGCTCCTTGGTATTTTTCCAAGAGAGTTGAAAACTTATGTCCACACAAACTCCTGTACACAGATGTCTATACTAATTTTGTTCATAATTGCCAAAATGGAAGCAAGAAAGATTTCCTTTAGTAGGTGAATCTACTGTGGTCCATCCAGATAATGGGATTTTTATTTGGTGTTAAAACATACTCATCTCTCAAACCAGAACTTATGGCTTTCTCCCATATGGACTTAAACTTATTTCACTCATTTGCAGGCAGAATAGCTCGACTAAGCTACAATCCTGTGTTTCTGATAACCAAGTAGAAACATGGATTCTCATTTATAATTGGTTCTGTTAATTAAGTCTGTTAATTGGTCAGAATTTTGGAGGAGAAAATGGAGTGTGCCTAAAACTTTATTGGCCCTCCCTAAAACTTTATTCTGAGTTTCTAATAATATTTAGTTATTATCTATGATGTCCAATTGTGATTCTTTACATAAAACCTGTCCTAGAGGCCATTTGAAAGTTTAAAGCTTCTGTGCTTGAATTTTAGATGATTTATGATCTACTAAAGGACATTTAAGACTACCAAAGGACATTTGTTAAGGGGGAAAAAATGTGGGGTAGCAATTAGTCGCCTCACAGTGGTTTTCCTACATATTTTTTTTAGTTGTTCAGTTAAATCCTGCATCAGTCTGACTAACTGGTGTGCTACTACAACCCTAGGCTTAATATTCCCCAGTCTGACTGACCCCGTCTGTCAGAAGTCATGATGTGCTAAGTAAGGGGAAAGAGTCTGACCCTCTCCAAAAACAGTATGGCCAGATCATAAAATCAATCCAACAGACACAAGGAATGGAACATGTGGGAGGACTCCAAAACTGGTGACTATATTTAGCAGCACAACAAGAAAAGCAGCAAGGAGTAGTCTAGAAGTGTAATTGGGTATATTTAAGAGGAATGAGAAGGGGGAAAAGTCAAGTCAAGTAAGTGAGAAGTATCTGAGAAGGCTAATCTCTTAGAACGTTTTCATTAAAGGACTTGTAAAAACCATAACCAGAGCAACGAAAACAAAGAAACTAACAGGAAAGGAAGAGAAACAAATTACGCAGAGCCGTCCTTTTCAGTTCAGTATGAGCCAGGGGACTCAGAAAAATGCTCAAATAACTGTGGAATTTTAAATGTAAAAGAACATTCTGACAGAGCCAGTTTAGGATTCCTTATTTTTCAGACCTAGGGACTTACTGGAGAGTACTATAGAGGGTACAGAGCAGGTATACTTTATGTATTCATGGCCGTGTTCCCAACAAACAGTAATTCACAGCATATGGTAATGGTAAGTAATTTATCCTAATGAAGAGATGCTATCTCTCTAGATTTCTCAGTAACCCTGGTAAGTAAGAGGTTTTAGTACATCTTTTATAAAATTCAAATGTATTTACTCAAAAAGTCAGTGAACTTAAGCAAAGAACAGTAAGAAGACACCTTAAAAGTGAATATCTCAAAGCTTTATCCTGGGCAATTACTTTCTCTATATTCCACATAATCAAAATCAAAACGAATACTACACATTTACAATCCATGAAAATGTAAAATATTCAAATAAAATATTTGAATTAATATGTAATTAAACAGAGAAACTGAACAACAGCAGGATAGAACTAAGTTCAGATATAAAGGTTCTTGCATATTTAGTATTGTTATTCATTAAAACTCTTATTTAAATACTTAGGCTCAATTGCAAACCCTAACAGTCTGTAATTCTATAGAAAGGTCAAAGAAGAATGCACATTTTCAGACTTTTACTAGCTGTGACATGCAAATACAATGTCACGTTTAACATTCTTGGAACTTAACTCTATTTAGGTTGTGGAAATGTATCACAGTAGCTCAGCTTAAAATTCAGAATATGGAATAATGAGGGCACAAAAAATACTTTTTATGTTAAACATATAGCATGCCTGATCTTCGTTCCCCAGCCAGGGATTGAACCTGTGCTCCCTGTATTGGGAGCGCAGAGTCTCAACCAGTGGATCACTGTCTCCTGCACTGCAGGGAGATTCTTTATCAATCTGAGCCAGCACGGAAGCCCAAGAAGCCCAAGCATTAAACAATTTTTAATAGGCAACTACTGTTAACAAATTTTCAGAGAAGAATATAATCACTTACTTTAACTCGAAAGTCCAAAACTGAGAGGCAATCTTTCATAAGGTTAAAAATAATGAGCAATTTTAAGTAAAATTACATTTTGTGTTTCCATTCAAATAATTATCACTTTTTTGGGGGCCTGTCTCTTGCTTTACCTTTTAAGTTCTAATCTTCTTTTATGCCTGGGGGTATTATGCTACTATTTTCAAAGCTAGGCACTCTGGCACACTCCATTTTCCTCAGAGGTTAATGTACAGACCAAGGGAATCTTTAAAGATCCGCTTTTACCATGTGTCCTTCCTGACCTTAACTCAGTGCCCTGCTGACTCCTCGTGGAGTTTGGAAGGTACCTATGCCAAATGGCCTGCTGAGTGAATGCTGACAGGCTCTGAAGGGAACTGGAAACTTGCAGCAGCTTCACAGCGACGAGCGGTCAAGTGCCAGGGCAAAGACAGGTTCTAACACATGCGCTACCGGCTACACGTTACAGACCCTAGCTCCCTATGGCTCGCTGTTCCCATCCATCCATTGAGTGACTACTGTAATTCCTGTTTTAACTGAATCAGCAGTGTGGAAGGTACTCTATAGAATACAATTTGGTACCCAAATCATGTATTATTCATTACGTGTTCTTGTGAATGCTTTGTTATTCTATAGCCTGCCGTGAGCTAACAGCTAGCAACGGAAATAGGAGTGAAGCATGGTTTCTGCTTTAGGAGATCACTGGATCACCAACAGCACACATGACAAGGGTGAGAGAGGAGGAGGCCGCGGAGTGGGGAGCGCTGCTGTCAGCTGGAGAGAGTGCACTGAGCCCATCTCTTCTTAAACTCCCTGTTCAGTAACGAACTTCCTGTCTGTAGCTTGAAACCAGCGGTAGGGAAGAGAATTTACACCAACAAAATCTGCAAGTGCTACAAACGAGGGCCATTTTCTTTCTGCAGTGATGGGTTGTTAAACATTTACCACTGGAAGTAGGTGTTAATTGTCTGGAGGAAAATGTTCACCCAAATGGTGACAGCTGAAGGATCCTAAAGGATAAGTAAGAGTTAAAGAGGAGGGAAAAGTCTCCACAGAAGGACGAGAATTTTCAAACACGTGGAAGCTGCAAGAATCCATGAAATATTCAGATGATGGGTGAGATGTCTGGCACACATCGAGTTTGGGTACACTGGGGTGTGGGTAGTGTGGGAAGAGAAGCAGGGCATGCCTGGGGCTAAACTGTAAAGGCTTTAGCGTAGTGCTAGGAACAAAGAAAACATTTAGATATAAGCCCCAGTGGCTCAGAAGGTAAAGAATCTGCTGCAATGCAGGAGACCTGGGTTCAGTCCCTTGGTCAGGAAGATCCCCTGGAGAAGGGCATGGCAACCCACTCCAGTATTCTTGCCTGAAGAATTCCACGGACTGAGGAGCCTGGTGGGCTACAGTTCAAGGTGTTTCAAAGAGTTGGACGTGACTAAGGAACAAACACTTTCATTTCACTTTTTGTACTCATCATAGAGGTATAGAGAACATACTTTGCACTTACCCACCCCTTTTCCAAAGAAAGAAAGAAAAAGAAAGAAAGAAAGAAAAGAAAGAAAGAAAAAGACAGACTGATGGCTGGGTAGAGAGACAGAGATGTGACAAAGCAAATATACCCAAATGTTAATTGTAAAAAGTAAGTGATGGGGAGAGGACTATACAATTCTTTCAACATTCCTTTATGTCTGAAACATTTCATAATAAAATGTGAAAAAAAAAAAAAAAAGAAAAAACAAACACACCATTTTATCTGGAAGAAGCTTGCTTTTGAGAGAAAAGCGAGATAGCAGTTTTAAGAACAGGAGTCTCTCCATCCCTCCTTTTCTTTGTGTTACATGAAGGATGCATGAACTCAACAAAGGCAGTCAGGAAGAAAAGTCCTCAGTGCCCTGACCTCCATCCCTGCTCTTCTCCAACCAGCTGCCGGGGGAATCTGGACTGCTAAGATTTTGTTGATTAAGCCCAATTCAACAGAATCTAATTGCTTCTGATACCTTTTTGAAACTGTAAGAAGTGAAAATGATGAGCTACATAAAAGTTTTACACTTAAATATCTTATAAAATAGGAATATTTTCGTATTATTAGAAGGTAAAAAAGCTGTTTTCAAAAAATTGAGTGCTTAATATTTAATGGAGAAAGTACTGGGACAGTTCAACTTCATTTTTACACTGGCCTCAAATGTTTTATTATTTAGGCTTCTTTCTTTGAATGACTTTTAACAAGTGTATCCATAGCACATGTCTTTAAATCAAATACATTATATTAAAAGGAGTGTATATATATTAACATCTCACACTTTTTCAGAAGAAAGATATAGTTTAAGAACTATATTCTTACTGATAGGCTTCAAATATCTTAAATCTTTTAATTCAAAATCAGAAAATAATATAGAAAACTCACTTTTTCAAATTTGTTAAGGGAAATGAAGTCCCTCTCTGTAAGAAACTTATGCCACTGGAAAGTAAAATTTTATTATGATTCATTACTTTTAAGCAGAGTTTAGACATGTCTCCAGGTTTTATTTTTCGACACATAGGGCAATTACTGAATTTGAATAAAGGTTATTGATGGAACAAAGCCTAAGGTGTTGAGATAATAAGATCTTTTGTTGTGTACATTTAAGACAAAAGGTTTCCATCCAAAATCAGCACTTTAGAAATAGGATACCACGCAAAGACAGAGCATTTCTTCAGAAGCGTCTAAAAACTTTGCATAATTTGTCTTTATAGCTCTGGACAAATGATGATGAAATCATCATTTATGATCATTTATGGGAGGACACGTTTTCCGAACTGGCCCCCATAAGGCTTGGAGCCAAACCATGTGCCTACAACTTATTTTCTTTTCGTTTCTTTCTCTGACCTAGTTTAACAATAACAAGTCTTGAGCTTCTATATTCAACAAAGTGACATTGTACAGAAATTACTTAAACATTTACTCAGTTTTGCCCTTGGCTGTGGTGAGCTTGACAAGCGCTTCACTACATTTGTCTATATCACTAGGCACTTGAGTCCTGGGAATTAGGGACAGTATCATAAGCTCTGAGAAACTGTGTCCACTCTGATGGACTGGCTATAATGATGCAATCTTTACCTTTTTTTCACTTATGCATCTACAAAAGACTATCCCCCAAAGAATATTATTCTCACCTCCAAGTTTAAATAATTATGTGGAATACATAATGTTGTAAACATTGCCATTTTAAAATGAACTGACAATACTACTTTTTAAAAAAAAAACCAGTAGTATATAAATAACACAGCAATGTCATCCTATCATCATCCTTTCAAAGAAAAAATTCTCATGTTGGTCCTTTTTTCTTTGAAATTGCATTTCCATTTCAATTTTCCTGATTTTACTTTAGTATATTATATACACTATTTTATCACATTATACTTTTCTTCCAAAAGATATGTTTAAATTTTTAAATTTATTTTAAAAAATTTCCTAAGACAATGAGGCCTTACGTCTTACAACTTCTTTTGTAATCAAAATCACGATTATTAGAAGTACATAACTGAACCCAGTAGCACAAGTATATGGTCAATGTTCAAGAATATTAAAAAAAAACACAGAGATATAATTTGATTGAACCTATCCCTTAATGATAAGGATGAAAGGGCAGTTACACTGCCTTGATTAAGGAGACTTCCTAGGCACTGAGTTTTTCCATTGTCTCTTAGTTTTAGTGCTCTGGGCAGTGTTCACAGTGACTAATAGGGAGGCCCATGCCTTTCTGCTAAAATAAGAGAAAAGCAACTGAGAATGAATGAGGAGGTGGCAAAGGAAAGACTGCAGTGAGCTTGCATCTGATGAGGTCCCAGGCTGATCGTCTTTAGGAATGAAGACACATGTAGGCTGAGGATGTAAAAATGGATTCCCTTACTCCTCTTGAAATCCCTTTGGGGAATCCCAGTAGTCCAAATACTCTGGCATGAAGATAACTGCTCTATCAAGAATTATATCACCCAATTTCTACAGGTGATAGCTGTTGGAAGATCTCCTTGACCAGCCATAACTGGAGAATCCTGCATTGTTGATCCATTTAGGGTCAATGCTGGTTTAACCTAGTTCAATGAGATTGGAGGTGTTGCTCCTCCCATAATAGCTGTGTGTGTGCTTATGTAGGTTATTCTATTGGAGAAAAACACCTTCAAAATAACAAATTAAAAAATCTCTGTAAAAATTGATCTTTTTGAGGACTACAACCTAAAATGTGTGGAATACCTAATTTTGATTCTAACAATACTATATCAAATATCTATAGGTGATAAAATTGAGACATAATGACTACTCGTTCCAAACCACTCCAAACCACATATTCTGAATTTCTTCCATATGTTTTTTAGCTCAACTAAAATCTCAGCATGTAATAGGCCCTACAATGGTGTGATATTTGGCATAGGGCTAGTCTGTCTTACATATCATTTTGAAAGCATCAGAGGATCCTTGAAAATATGTATATTTTTTAAATAAAAAGACTCTCCTATGTAGCGGATTTTTAAAAAGGCCAGCACAGTCTAGAATATTTATTCTAATTTCTCTTGTCATAAAACATAACTGGATTCTTTGGATAGGAAGTCTTAAAAATGTACAGACTACTCCTAAATGTCAAATAACTGTCATTATTTGGTTATCTTAAATACATAGTTAAAAGCTACTTTCATTTCCAAGTGTTAATTTGATTCCACGGACTTTTGTTCTCTGAGACACTGTGTTCCATCTGTTCAATGATTCCCTGGTATAACTGCAGAAATTGGCTATAAGCATAATTATAACTTGGGTAAAAATTAGACTTTAGATTAGGAAGCTTGGTTATTTTTTGAGATACTCTCACATATTCAGCTTATGCCTTACAGAGGACATTTCAGTTTATCTATATTTGCCCAAGTGGAAACTAGTAGCATGTGAAATGCCATTTTGGATTGACTTCATTATCATAACAGACATGCATCGATTTTATGAACTGACAATGAAAATAAAAGCAAAATAAGATGAAATAACAAGTGTCAAGCTAATAATGGAGATGTATTGCCTATAGAAGAAACACTCATAATGCCTGGATGTTTAACCTATCAAGGATTATTCTGAATATAGATGAGGATATAACAGTTGAACAATGTACTTATTAAGGACCTAATTGGGCATACATACTAAATGCTGGAAGAATGCATTTAGACCAGTGCCAGGTACCATGCTACCTGCTGAAGCACTTAGCACAGATCTTTGATACATGATACTCAAAAATGTCTTTTCTTTATATTAAGAAGCAAATGCTTGTGCAGAGGTGAACAGTCCAGTTCTTCTAACAGTAGCATTTCTCACTGTAAATTAAAAGGCCGATCGTGTGATCTTCATTAATATCAAATTGCCTAGTTGGTGGCCTCAGTTGTGTTTTGTGCTAAACACTGGCTAAAGGCCGGACCGCAGACGATGTTAGTTCACTAGGGAAGAATAGAAGCCAGGATGCTAATGGCCTTGAGTCAAAAAAAAAAAAAAAAAAAAAAAGACCATTCCACAAAGATGGGCGACCAAATAAAATCAAGATTTCTGTTTCTTTAAAATTCTGAGAAAAACTGGATGAAATGTCATAGCTTCTCATAAGCTAAGAGTAAAAACGAAGGGGAAAAGTTGATTTTTAGGAGAGCAAGAGTAGACTACCCTGATAGAAAAATATTTTTAAACTTTAGATTTTCTGAGCATTTATTAAAGCTTTTCATATAGCCTTTAAACATGCCACTTGAGATCAAACAACTATAAAGAGAATGTTTTACAAACCTTGGACTTATAACAACTCTGCCATTGTTCAATCAATTAGTAATTATTCTAAGTACAATCTTCAGATTAAGAAGTTGGACCCACAAAATGCTTTACTACAAAGAAAGTGGTGCTTCCCTGGTGTCTCACAGGTTAAAGCATCTGCCTGCAATGTAGGAGACCCAGGTTCAATCCCTGGGTCAGGAAAATCCCCTGGAGAAGGAAATGGCAACCCACTGCAGTATTCTTGCCTACAGAATCCCATGGACAGAGGAGCCTGGCAAGCTATGGTCTATGGGGCTGCAGAGAGTTGGACATGATTGAGCAACTAACACACTTACTTATTAATAGGGAGAGAGCTGTATATAACGTTTAGTTCATTCTGCAAAGTCTGCATTTTCTGTAATGTGAAATTATGCCAGCTAATAAACTCATTTGTGCAAAATCATGTAGTATTAAGAAGAGAAAAAAGTACCTTTAATATCTGTGTTATTATATCATTTAAGTTGGCAATTTAAAAAGATTTTCATTATTGTAATCACAAAAAGTCAGACTTGATGATACTGGCTACACTATGATGGCTACCCAGGCATCTTGTTTGGTAGTTCAGGCCCCCAAATATTAATAGCCCTATATATGGATGGGAATTTATACCCTAGTATCTAGTAAATATCTGTGTACATTTTTAGACATGTTTCAGTTTTAATAATATACTGGATATAAATTTTGTTTCCTTTTTATAGCATAATCATGATGAAAAAAGGCAGTTACTTGTACTATGAAGGGAACAAAGTATAAAGGATACATTTATGTGACCAAACTGATTTAGCCTCTAAATCACACACTGAAATATTAATTTTAAAAAATTAACAATAAACTGGAAAGTAATTAACAAAAGTATGACAAGCAACCACAAAGACTTTTACAAAATATTGACTAGTCTTTCTTTTTATAGATGTCTTCCTTTCCTTTCTCCAATTACATAATGCAAATTCAGGTATTTTTAAAAAGATACGAGAACTTAAAACTGATAAGCTGATATCCATCTTTGACATGTAAGTTTTTGGAAAAATTACATGGATTTCTCACATGGTCATACTTCTTAAAACAGTAAAATACACAAAGTGTTTTTCTTTCCTTCATCAGAAGAGAACAAGAAAGATGTCCTTACGTTTCCTCCAACTATCAAATATTTTATTCCAATTTACACTCCTTCCTCCAACCATCTAAATCTCTGTGAAAGCAACCTATTTAAAATTGGTTTCTTATTGTACTATACTCTCAGCTCAATGAAGGCAGAGACCATGTGTTTATTTACCACTGAATATACAGATATGGTATTCTATGAATATTTTATATAGAAATTTAAAAATAATAGAGAAAATAAAATAGAAATATACCATGATATAAAAATTGAAGTGCTTTGAGTTTTATTTTAGTATTTGGCTTTTTAGAAAATAATTTCAATTTTCTGTTTTAGCTATTATAAACATTAAACAAATTTTGCTATTTGCCTCTTTCCAATAATCTTTTATCTGACCAAATGACAGCCTAATATTTCATTTTCTGGTTTTCTGGTAAGATTTATATTTCATAGTAATTTTTATGCATTTGGTGCAAATATTTTTAAACAGCTGCTGCTTGAACTGCTCCACAATCCTGGTTCTCACTGTCTTTCCCTCATCACTCTTTTCTCTATTTCATTTGTTTGTCTTTCTTCAGCTTCATAAAGAAGGGATACTTTTCCTGACCAGTGCTCAATTTTCTGATGTTTCCTTCCACGTCAGTAACTTTGGAGGCACATTTGACTCTTAGTAGGTTCAATTGTGACTTTTAACACAAAGCCTCAGTCACCTGCTCCAGTTTCATTCCCAAATTCCAGGGCTCCATTTCCAAATCCTGTTTGGATGTTTCCAGAGCCATGTCACTTTTACTCAAACTCATGTCTGTCACTAAACCAAGGGTTCCCAACTTTCGGGATCTAATGCCTGATGACCTGAGGTGGAGCTGATATAATAACAATGGAAATAAAGTGCAGAATAAACGTGATGCGCTTGAACCATCCTTAAACCAGCCTCTTCCCCCTGCCCCCACCAACACCCCCCCCCCCACACATCCCTGGCCCGTGGAAAAACTGTCTTCCATGAAACAGGTTTCTGGTGCCAAAAAGGTTGGGGATTGCGACACTAAACTCATCTTTCTCCTGAAATGGATGAAGTTTTTCCATAACTGTTCTCATCCTCCTAGGTACCAAGGTTTGAACCATCCAAACCTGCTTTGGTTTCCTTTGCCCACTGATTCCATAGTTGTAAGTCCTTGGCCGCTCTCTGGAATAGCTCCCTCTTTCTTCTATTATTGAAACTATCATTGTTCCAATCTAGTCACCTCAACCTTGAAATACTGTATTCAGTTTCTAAATTATAACCCAACTCATCCTTTGTTCTTTCTCCAAGCATTTTTCCAAGCTTGGAAAAAGTATTTGCTTTCTCTCAAACACAGCTTTTAAGATGACGGCAGGTTATGCTAAGAGTTGATAGAACAAGAATCATATGGCCACTGTGCCCTCAGAGCTCTTGTTTGGTAATATGTCTAAACATTTCTTTGAATTTTTTCATATTAAATGTAATACTTTTGCTCCCAAACTGCCAATTATTATAGGACATAATTTTTTTTTTTTTCCTTCAGATTGGGAACCTGAAATGTGAGATGCTGAAATCAGCTGCTCAGAAATGACAGTGATTACAGCCATAGGAAGAGCTCTAAGCTAATGGTTCTCTGTATATGTGCTGCCAGACGCACAAAGCAGAAGGGAGTTTTTAAGATGACATTCATCTCAGACACTCATCATGGCAAACAAATACAGCTTTGGTAGAAAATGCTTTACCCGAGTCCTTAAAGAGGTATTCCTCAAGGACCAGTAAGATGTCACATAAGTCCTACTAATTTCCAACTTCGCACTTTAAAACGTTCTGCATAATTTTTTAAAGTTAGACAGAAAGCAGTGGGGAGACACTCTGGAACCTGTGATATTAGATTTGAAGAATTATCTAATAACCCAAAGCAGATGATGGAAGATAATTTTCTTGTATACAATTTACATGGTTTCGTAGAGGCATGCAAAAAACTGCTCTGATTCCATATTCGGTGACTTGCCTGTGGTTAACATTAGGATAAGGCAAAAACGTGGATAAAGGACAAGAGTTCCGCCATGTGGTTTGCTCCTTTAGATGAAAGCAGAGACATAAATTCTAATTTAGTCCTAAGTCTTTCCAGGGCAGCTTGAAACTATACTTGGCTTGAAATGTATTAGTTTTTATTATTTTTTCTTTCTTATTCTACAGGATTTCAGTTTTACCTCCACAGTTCTTTTCTGTTAGCCAGACTTATCACATAGCACCGTCTCAAACATAATTTGCTTACATATATGTACATATACATATATATAAGATAGTGATCTCAGAGTCTAAGATTTTAGACAAAAAGAAAGTTCCAAATAAATATTTCTAACTCATGAAACTGTTATTAGGCTTTTAAGGCTATTCCAGACTTCCTTATTATAATACTGAACAGTAAAGAAAGCTTTGTGATGGAGATTGCTTGATTTCTGTCAGTTTTTCTGCCCCCCACTCCAAAACACTTTGGAATCACTTACTAATCCGTGCTCTGAAATTAGTCTTCTTCATTAATGAGAATTAACTACTAAATGAGATACATCTACTTGGACTTCGTTCTTCGCTGACATATACTGGGGAATAACAAACCCAAATTAAAACCAGACTATCCTTTTATCATCCAAAATCAGAAGTGGAAACAGGAATCAAAGACCCCGATACATATAAACCAGATCCTCAAAAGACATTCAGTTGGCATTAAACTGCCTCAAAACTTTACAAGATAACAGAAGTTTTGTATTTTATTTTCAACAGAAAAGAACCACAGACCAATTTAAAACAGTGATCTTTTTCTAGACAGGCTATCAAATTCCTTTATTTGTAAGGCAGAAGCTGAGGAGCAGAAATTCATGACACGATTTCTACCCAGCAGAAGCCTAGGCAAGCCAGGAGACTTTTTGTCTATTCAGATGCAATAAAATTTTTCTCATTATCAAACACATAACTTCTTGGAGTGAATTAAGGTTAAAGGAGTAAAACAAAACTATTTTATTTGCTCTGACTTTCATGGTCAAATGATTGTGCAAAAAATCTATTTCTTTATTTTATGGCTATTTAACAGAACAAACTAAAGTATATTATGTTTCGCTAATCGTGTTGTTTTGCAAAAAAAAAAAAAGAAGCTCATCATGCTGTTAACAATTCAAGCACTATAACAATAGCTTGTGGAAAGTTCAAGAGTCTGAGAAACAGGCAGACATTGGCATGAATCCAGGCTCCATGAGTTCACTAGCTCTTTGACCTTAGGTTTTAACCTCACTGCCCTGAGCTCTGTATGGAAAACCAGGATAATCATAGCACCTATATCAAAAAGTTGTCTTGAGGATTAGGGACAATATAAATCACCTAGGAAATTTCCATAACATAATTCATAGTTTTTGCTGGTCAAAAGGGTAAGAGTTAATACAGATAAACCACTTGGAATGATGCCTAACACCTAAGCGTTAGCTGTGGCCACGTTCATTGTCAAGTGGTGAAGGAGAGCTGACAGAACCCACAGGAAAAGAAGCAAAACGAACCCCACACCTAGCACTCCTCAAGGACATGAGGAGAATTCCTATCCGTGACAGACTTTATAAAACTAACAAGCCCCTTGATAAGGTCCTCTGAGAGGCACGGTCTGTAAAGGCCCATTGTTGTTTATTCACTAGGTCATGTCTGACTCTGCAAGTCCATGGGCTGTAGCCCGCCAGGCTCCTCTGTCCATGGGGTTTCCCAGGCAAGAATACTGAAGTGGGTTGCCATTTTCTTCTCCAGGGGATCTTCCCGACCCAGAAATCAAACCTGCTCTCCTGCACTGAAACAGGCAGATTCATTACCACTGAGCCACCAGGCAAAGGCACCATTACTACCCTGGATTTTATAGCTGATGTTGGATATCGAGCAAAATATGGAGAAAGGTTTGATAAAGACTCATCAAGAGATGTCTTCTCTTTAGAATATGCAGCAAGTTAAGGAAGAGCTTTAATTAAGTCCTTTGATGTCTTCTGATTCCTGCTTTCACCTCTGGACTGATAGAACATAGGGCCAGGCCCCAGAGAGAAACAGACACTGCAGGCTGCCTAAAGGAGGAACAGGGTGGGAGAATGGAACCTTGATCCTCAGGTTGAAAATAACATCATACAAAAAGAGCAAAAAAAAAAAAACCTACAAGATAAGTTCTCAATAAACTCTTGTCCCCCAAAGAGTTAAATAGTTCTGGGAAGATTCTCAAGTTGTTCTCTGAGTAGCTTTGAGGAAATCCATAATTTCTGTGTCATGATAAATAAAGCACTAAAGAACATTTCTGATGATTTACTCTGAAATGTATACCACCCTAAGTTAAACACATTTTTAACGAAAACTTTACTTCTGTTTTCCTTTTCTTTCTCATAAATTCTCAAATTTATGAGATATGAGCATTTAGAAGTTGGAGCTGTTTCTCTGCAGAAATGATCTAAGATTCAAACATGGTAGTGGACGACCCCACCCTTACGGCAGAAAGTGACGAGGAATAAAAAGCCTCTTGATGAAAGTGAAAGTGGAGAGTGAAAAAGTTGGCTCAAAGCTCAACATTCAGAAAACAAAGATCATGGCATCCGGTCCCATCACTTCTTGGGAACTAGATGGGGAAACAGTGGAAACAGTGTCAGACTTTATTTTTTGGGGCTCCAAAATCACTGCAGATGGTGACTGCAGCCATGAAATTAAAAGATGCTTACTCCTTGGAAGGAAAGGTATGACCAACCTAGATAGCATATTCAAAAGCAGAGACATTACTTTGCCAACAAAGGTCCTGCTAGTCAAGGCTATGGTTTTTCCAGTGGTCATGTATGGATGTGAGAGTTGGACTGTGAAGAAGGCTGAGCGCTGAAGAATTGATGCTTTTGAAGTGTGGTGTTGGAGAAGACTCTTGAGAGTCCCTTGGACTGCAAGGAGGTCCAACCTGTCCATTCTGAAGGAGATCGGCCCTGGGATTTCTTTGGAAGGAATGATGCTAAAGCTGAAACTCCAGTACTTTGGCCACTTCATGTGAAGAGCTGACTCATTGGAAAAGACTCCGATGCTGGGAGGAGTTGGGGGCAGGAGGAGAAGGGGACGACAGAGGATGAGATGGCTGGATGGCATCACCGACTCGATGGATGTGAGTCTGAGTGAACTCCGGGGGTTGGTGATGGATAGGGAGGCCTGGTGTGCTGCGATTCATGGGGTCGCAAAGAGTCAGACACGACTGAGCGACTGAACTGAACTGAGTAAGAGCACTGGTCTGCTTAGAAAGAAAAGAATTCTTCCAAGTGCCCTGAAAAGGACACGCACTTCTATCATTGGCATGAACAGGTTTAAAAGCAACTGCTGATGACCACAGCACATTGATTAGAACTAATTATTTTAAAGCAGAGGAAGTTCCAAAATGCATCCTTTCATGTTAGTGACTAAGCAAGTGGGTAAAGGAACTCACTAAATGAAGTAAACCTGAGCCAGTCTTGGTGATACTCAACTGTGCAGGAAACACCAGCACTGTTGAAATGAGCAGGTGCTTTTGGCTTTAGGATCTGGCAGCACACAGTAGGTGCTCAATATATATTTACTGAATGAGTGAATTAACATGTAATTACAATCATATGCAGGGCTACTTATTTCATACCATGTGCTATATATTTAATATTATTGGTCAATAAACCTTGCTAAAACAGAGATTTGTTTACAGAGCAACACCTCTGTATTAATGCTACTTAATCTTCTTTTTTGAGGAGTTACAGAAACATAGTAAAAGGTATCTATTACAAAATGCTTGTTGACTTTTAAGATTTAAATTTCATCAGGTTAGTATTCTTTCTTGAGGGAAAAAGAATATCTTTCTAACCTTCCATTAGGAAGATTTAGTATCTCTTAGATGGTATTATAACTATCTAATATATATAGATAGTTATATATGGTATATAACCATCTAACTATACCTGGAAAAGTTAACAATGGCAAACTGTGGCTTTAACATATGAAACAGCTAGAATCTGGATAAAGCACAGAACATCCACTGGTTTTCTGAATATTTTAAAATATATCAATATGTTTACTTAAGAAAGTTCTTACAAACTATTTTTTTTAGCTCTTCTAATCTAGTAAAAGTTTAAAAAAATTCTTTTCTTCCCTGTATTGTACATTCCCTTGCAGTGTGATATATGACTAAAGAATAGTAACATGGAGACAAGTAATGAAGACAAGAGAAGTTAAGGAAGGAGAAAAACCTTGAGATAGTAGAAATAATTGTACACTTTAAATTTACCTAAGTATATAGACTGTATGTATGTGAGTGAATGGACACTTTCATTTTATTTTTGCCTAAAGAGTTAGGTATTCTGCAAAGACTTAGGTACTCTAAGAGTTAGTTAGGTATTCTAATACAAATTAGATGTGATTTGTATTAAGCTCAAATAAATATTAAATCATGCTGTTCAGACAGTAACTTTCAGAAAAGGCTACATTCTTGCTTCATTTTACACATGTACAGTTTCAAAAGGCAAAAATTGTATCAATTTAAACTTTCCACAATATCTAGTTTCCACTGCTACCATTCCCTTTTATTTGATAATGTCTTACTTTATTGATATTTTATGTTTACACATCAGTCTCTCCAATCAGACTGAAACTTCTTCTTAAGTCTTTAATGCATTTTGGAATCCTGAGTGCCCTGTGCAGAGTAGGCACATGTTAAACATTTATGGAAATGAATTTTGCTCTTGCACTTTCCTCTTCCAACTACATTTTTGTATATTACCATCCCTTTTAGGGCCCTTTTGTAAGAGCCAGAGTAATTTTTCTCTCTATCCACATCAGGAATCTTTGTCTTTTATAGAAAGTGTACTCCCTGAAGGTAACAAATACAAAATAGTATTTTTAAAAAACAGTAATAAAAAAACCTAATAATTTATTTAATTATTACAGATATGAACAGATATTAAGTTGACATAAATATCAATATGTCAATGTGTAAGTTATGTTTTATCATAGATATCAAAATTTGAATAACTGACAGGAACAATTGCACTAAAAGAGCCAAAAAAGTGACTTAGCAATGTGAGCTACTGAAAGATGGTTATTCAAGTACTTAACTGCTTCAACTATGTTTTCAAGGTGATGGGAAAATTCTCTCATGGATTTTGTTTCTTATATTTCTTCAAAGCAACTATAAAATATCATAACATTGTTCATTCTCAACAGTATATTATTTACACATAATCTGAATCTTAGAAATTTATTCTTAGGGTTATCTGTAAGATGCCAAGTAACTACCTAGTAAACTGAATTAGCTCAAAGGCTCAAGGCTCTTACCATCAAATCCATCTTCTTCTGACCCTAGTTCATCGTCTGAGCAGATGTTGAGGACATTTACCAGCATCTCAGTCACTGAGGAGACAAAGGAAAGAAAGAAAAAATAGTCTAAAACATTTACTGTAATATTAATTATTACTCTGGCACTGTTAATGAGCAGGCTTGGCAGTAACATTCTTACCTATATTGAAGATGGAATTTCCTGCATAATAGTTTTTATAAAATTCAGATCATAAAAGATATCAGGCTTTGTGTTTCTATGTAGACTTTATATTATTAAAATTATCAGCTCATGCCTACAAAATCTAATGGAAACATTGACCAGGTATCAGTCAATAGATACTGGACCAAAGAAAAATGTGGATGTGAATATAGTATACATCTATGAAGGAGAAAATGCTTTTTAATTTTTATTTATTTGTGCAAAAATGCTGTTAGATTTAGACAAGGTTACAAACATTAGGTTCATAGGGATCAAGTGAATGCTGGAGCTCTTTTTAATTTTTAGTCCCCCAGAGAACTCAGTTTAGTGATAGAAATATGGCTTGTGTTTACAAAAAACTGATAATTGATGAACTAATATATTTGACATAGCTTTGAGAATATTGATTTAAAAAATTAATGTGTTGATATATATCATTAAATTTCATTTTCAAAAAGGTTTTACAAATGAAGCTTAGATAAGTCTAATAAGAAATTTACTTGAGTAAATAGATTAAAAGAGGGCTGTATAAAAGCATTATACACAGAAATTAGTACTGCAACACTTTATACTAAGTTACATGTTATTTGTGTTAAACATTTTTAAAAGTTAGGTTGGGTTCTATCATGAGTGTGAAAAGAAGCTTGTCCAGTATTTCTTCAAGAGTTCAGTTTTAAAATCAATGTTCTTCTAGCATTAAAGATATATGTGAAAGGGTGAAACTTCAGTGGGGCCAACATTAACCCAGAGCTTCAGTTTCATTATCAAAAATAAGTTATGTACACATATATATTACTATATTCTTTTGTTACAGATGTTCAAAAAATCTGATTAATTAATGGAAACAACCCACATGAAGGGTGTTCAAGGATAGTTGTCAGGATTCTCAGTGCTTTTCTGTCCATGCTATGATCTGATGGGTGCAAGGAAGTGGTGACATGGAGTAGAACCGGGAACATTTATCTATTAAAATTAAAATTTACTGACTCTTAAAATTTACTTTTGACTTGTTTTGGTGTTGAAGGGGAAGACTTCTTTGATGACAATTCATAACTTCTTGGGTTTAATCATTAAAGGACATTTAAAGAAAAAAACAAGGATTGTAGGAAAATATTATACATATTAATATATTACATATATGTATGAATGTAAATACACAATATTTCAGAAAAATGCACAGCTTTTCTCTAAAATTCCCCCACAGGCCATTATTTTTCTAAAACAAGTGCCAGCTCTTATGTTTATTACAATGTCTATTCCCTTTCTCTGTGATGCTCAAGACTTGGCTTGAGGAATGATCCAGACTATCACCATCATGCCTCCTGAATGGAAAACTCAAGTTCAGTGGGTGCAGGCTTTTCCTCAAAATTTTTGTTGCAGTTTAGGTCAAAATACAAAAAAACAAATAAAGGGGGACTGAAGGAAAGAAAGAAAAGACCAATTCTTCTGAAAAACTGGAGCATGCTAATAAACAACTTTTAAAATATACATTTTTCTCATCTAATGGTCACAATATTTATCACCAATCAGTTGCTCAGTTGTGTCCAACTCTTTGCCACCCATCGTGGCAGGCTCCTCTGTCCATAGGATTTTTCAGGCAAGAATACTGGAGTGGGTCACCATTTCCTCCTCCAGGGGATCTTCCCAACCCAGGGATCCAACCCATGTCTCCTACATTGCAGGTGGATTCTTTGCTGTCAAGCCATTATTATAATGAACTATTTTGTTGTTGTTGTTGTTATTGTACATGCTGTGTTTCAAAATATTGTAAACATTAATCACTTTCATTCAATGATTATTATTAACATCAGAAATGTGAGGAAAGCCTGGTTATCTCAACCTTTTAATTTGACTGGTAGTTTGTAAAATAAAATAGAACTTTTGAATTATAATACAAAGGGGTAAGAAGAGAAGGTAGCCATTATTATAGCTTGAAGCCAGTCAAAACTATGAATTTGTTACTTTAAGTTGGATTATTCTAATAAGATTATGTAAATTATCCTAATAGTTCTCATTTCTTTTATTTCCCCCTTAATTCCATCCATTACATGTTAATAATATGTACAATGACACACTTTCAAATTTCTGCTCCTATGGTGCAGCTTGTGAGTTTTATTGGTTAGACCAAAGGCTTTCTCTTTCTGAATATTTCATGGTAAAAGAGCCACAAGTTTTCTCCTTCCTTCTCATATCATTTTATGTAACACCAACATACATACACTGCCAGGTGTAAGACGGATAGCTGGTGTGAAGTTGCCGTGTAGCAGAGACAGCCCCGTCCAGTGCCCTGTGATGACCTGGAGGGATGGGATGAGGGGAGAGGAGGCAGGCTAGGAAGCCAGGGGAGGTATGTATAATAATGGCTGATTTGCACTGTTGTAACAGAAACCAATGCAACATTGTACAAAAATTTGTTTTAAATATATCTAAAGAAAAAGAAAAAAAAAGAACATCCCAGGATTCCACAACACACCTTTTTCCCCAACAAACGGCAGGGACCAGGTGAAAACATCCATGAAATTTGGAAGCCAGTATGGATGAGGAGAACAGTTGAATTGCCTGATATTCATGACATTGTTCTCATACTTCAATACTGCAGCTGAAAAAAACAAAAAGAAGGAAATTAGATTCACAAGCATATATTTCTGCTTCTACAAATGGCTTGAGTTGATCAAGAGAATGCAACTAATTGACTTAAGCTCCAAAATATCAAGGCAAATAGCTTCATCTGTCATGAATGTTTATACTAGTTATGGATTTAATCTTCACTCAGCGTGATATGTAACTGCAAAATATATGAATGCCATATATGAAAATTCATTATAATTTGGCAAATATATATAAAAAATAGTTAATCAAACACCAGGAATTGGATTAAGCTTTTTTGCAGCCAAGAATATTTTAGTCTTATTTAAAATTTGATGAGACAAATAAAAGTGGCATAGGTAAGTTAGTGCAATATAATAATCTCAAATATCTGAACAGAATTTATTTCTACTGCTTTTAAACCACACTTTTTTTCCCCAGTAGAACTCATAACAGTTGTACAAACAGTTTAAATTAGACTGCAATCTTGACTTAATAAAGTAAAATGTTTGGATTGAATTCTGCCTTAAATAATATGCTGGTATCTGACTCCACCCTTGACTTCCGAAAAGGATGCACCATCCGCAAAGAATAGGAAAATAAATCTGCTTGCTTTACTCTGGTTTGTCTGGTGTCTGTAGGCTGGATTGATACTCATATAGAATGTTATGGGTGAAGAGATGCTAAGAGCACAGCTGATCTGCCTTCTAACCAGGTTCAGAATTTCATCTATAGCAATCAGGACACAGTGTGAGCAGGTCTCTGTGAATACTTTCAATGAAGCAAAAGCTTTACTACTTACTGATCTTAGTTCTCCCTTCTGAAAAAATACAGAACAAGTACACTTCTGTTTCTTTAAACATTAAGAACAATACTCTCATATTGCAGACTTTCTATGATGGCATGATTAGCATCTGTGTGTGCATGCTAAGTCACTTCAGTTGTGTCCAAATCTTTGCAACGCTATGGACTGTAGCCCGCTAGGCTTCTCTGTTCCTGGGATTCTCTAGGCATGAATTCTGGAGTGGGTTGCCATTCCCTCCTCCAGGGGATCTTCCTGATTTGAACTAGCATCTTCTGCGGCTCCTGCACTGCAGGTGGATTCTTTACCATAAAGCCACTTAGGAAGCCCATGATTAGCATTTTCTTAGCAGAAATTACTGAACAGATCCTGATGCTACTGCTAAGTCGCTTCAGTCGTGTCCGACTCTGTGCAACCCCATAGACGGCAGCCCACCAGGTTCTGCCGTCCTTGGGATTCTCCAGGCAAGAACACTGGAGTGGGTTGCCATCCTAAGATGATGTCAAATGAGTTTTTTTATGGCTTTGTCTGGGGGTTTAAAATATAGAAAAATTAATCATTTCACTACCTTAAAATTTTTAGGCTGACTTTATAAGTGAAGGATTAGTTATAGCATGTGATTCCTATGCATAAACACAGGCCTTAAAAATCTTTTTTTTTTAAAATTACTGGAAGTTTACTAGATTTGAGCTTTTGCATCAGTGTCTGCACTAACATCTTTTCTTCTTACTTGATGATATCTTTAACTTAACATTGCTTTCATAGCTCCACATTTTTCTTTTACTTTGAATGTTTTCTCAGAATCTGTGAATTTCCAAATTCTTCCCAGACCTTGGTGCCCAGCTCAAGCACTATCCCCTCTTTGAAATCTTTCCTGATTTCTTCTGATGAGTGTCTTTCCTCTAAATTCCCAAAGCCCTTGACTTAAAGCTCTATTTGCATTTATTATTTAATTTAAATACAGGAATTCTATGTATATACATATATGCCCAATGTCTCCCTGTGTCTGTAAGGAAAAGTACCCTTCAGCAGACTTAATAGTATTTATGTTTGAGTGCTGAAGAATTGATACTTTTGAATTGCATTACTGGAGAAGACTCTTGAGAGTCCCTTGGACTGCAAGGAGATCAAACCAGTCAATCCTAAAGGAAATCAACCCTGAATATTCATCAGAAGGACTGATGCTGAAGCTGAAGCTCCAGTATTTTGGCCACCTGATGAGAAAAGTCTATTCATTGGAAAAGACCCTGATGCTGGGAAAGATTGAGGGCAACAGAAGGCGGCAGCAGAGTGTGAGATGGTTAGATAGCATCACCAACTCAATGGACCTGAATCTAAAACAAACTCTGGGAGATAGTGGAGGACAGAGGAGCCTGGCGTGCTGCAGTCCTTGGAGTCACAAAGGGTCAGACATGACTCAGTGAATGAACAATAACAATGCTTGTTTCACATACCATCTTCTTAGTATAGATGCTCAAAAGCTAAGGACATATCTTGATATTTCCCCCACAATCTTTTTCAAGAAAATTCCTCCTAATCCTTTGACCTTTTCCTCAACCTGTACATCGTATTCTGGATGTCTGTCACATCAGCAATGCGACTGTTAAAGTGTGGCTCAGAACTAATATAATCTTGGGGGGGATGATCAGTGCAGAGTATGGGAAGAATGTATAGTTTTCTGTGATTTGCATACTACATACATCATACTGCAGCTGAACAATAAGTGGATGTTTTCAGCAGCTTACCATTAACAAAAATCATACTTGATAGAGTGAGGTTTTTTCTTTGAATCATATTTCAGGCTGACCAACCCAATTCCAGAGAACAGAATCACAGATGGTTTGGGGACAAGTATTACAGATGGTACATTCAACACTGAGTTACTGCCTTCCTATAGAATACTGAATCCTCCATACACTTCTGTAAACTCATTCTTCTTTGTATTCTTTTTTCATTATCCTATCATTGATTCGATATGTCATTTGGCCTAAGGATACATTCACACAGTATTAAAAACATGCAAAACGAAAAAATCAGGGCAAATGACAACATCGCCTTTGTGAGATTAGAAAGGTGAAGTCCTTTCAGCTTAGCTGCCTGGTCTCTGAGCACCAGCTTCATGGAAATGGTATTTATACTATTTTTAAATACTGCATATTCTTAGTAGGAATGGATCTTCCTGTCTTCGAAAGAATCTTTTAGGTTCTAAGTTGTCTTTTTGAAGAGTAATTTCTTCTCTAAGTTTTCCCCACTTTTTATTAGCTTAGGATGGTGCAGCAGGAAGAGATAAATAAATGTTATAACTGAGAGTACCCAGGAGAAAAGGGAGGCTTTCGATAATATGTCATTTAGTCCTTATTACGAATCTGAAAAACAGATGTGACTGCCCTCATGCTATAGACTAGACTAAGGATCTGAGGTTGAGAAGTAAAATAACTGTCTCAGGATCATGCAACAAGGAACTAGAAGATTTTACTCCCAATTCAAACTCAGCTTTTACTGACACCAAATCCATCCTCTTTCTAACATCCCTCTGTCTCTCCTAAGTGATCAATATTTGAATTTCAGTCCGAGCTATTATACTAATTTAACTTTGAATATGATGTTCATAATTAAAGATGTTTTAGCTTTTTGCCAAAATCCATGTTTGAGAAAAAATGAAATACGATGCACATTCACTAGTGTGGATAAAGCTTGTCCAATAGATAAAGCAGAAGTTCTGTTTTGTCACTGGTGACACAAAGCATTTATTCATTTGACACTGGCTCAACACAATTTATCTGCGTGCCTACCGATAATGCAGATACTGTTTACAGATTTTATTTTTGTTTATTAGCAACAGAAATAATACCATTTAATAGAGGCTACATTTTCTAAGCCATCTGCTCTATGTGTTCCCGTGCTCGGGCTTGGTCATTTCAGTCTTGTCTGACTCTCTGTGACCCCATGGACTGTAGCCCACGAGGCTCCACTGTCCATGGGATGCTCCAGGCAAGAATACTGGAGTGGGTTGCCATGCCCTCCTCCAGGGGATCTTCCTGACCCAGGGATTGAACCCGTGTCCCTTACATCTCCTGCATTGGCTGGTGGGTTCTTTATCACTAGTGCCGCTGGGGAAGCCCATCTGCTCTATACCAGGCACTGTATTTGGTGTTTAATAAGCAAATACCTTCACAATATCTCTCAAAAAAGTGGTTCTTATTTACATTTTCAAAATAAGCAGAGAGGTTATTTGCCCAAGGTCACAGATGAGAAGCAGCAAACCTCAGTTTGGTTTTGAATCTGAAGTCCCTCATCTTTTCAGTATTCCACAATATTCTCACCCTAACTGCATAAATCACTCCAGGTCTACCAAGTGCTGGACACAGACTCTCCTTCCACTTTCATTCCTTTTTTAAAAAAGGGAGCACTGGACGGAAGCCCAGGCGCCCAGGCTGAAGGATGAATGCTGTCATGAATTACTCACAAGACCCAAGAACACTTAATGTCTCTGCGTCTCAGTTACCTCACTTTTTACTACTTGGGTTTATTCGGATAATTTACACAACCTCTTTCAGATCTGAATAATGTTAACTGACTTCTGGAACGAAGCTCTCATCATTAATGCAAAGATTGATGAATGTTCTCAGTAATTCTAAAAGCCGTTAATAGAACCTTTTCCCTTAATTTTCAATATATTAAAAAAAATAGCTTTCATTTAAAGATGCAAATGCAGCAATATGCATTCTCTTCTTCAGCCATATAAAATACTCATGCAAATACACTTCTTGAATAATCTTACATTAATAACTTATGACTTTTGATTTTTTTGCATAATATATATATCACAAAAATATATAAAAAAATTCAAACCAGAACAGTCCCAAATATCCAGTCACGAAATTCACAGTTAACGTTTCATCTTCCACCTCCCACATCCTCCGCCCCTGCCGCCTGCCTCTGTCACTGGAATTACGAAGCTCAACTATAGCCCTAACAGGATGCTCTCCTGTGAAGTACTTGAAAGACACTTATCTCCACCGGCCACATAAATAATACAAACGGTTGTACTTCAAGAATCACTTGAGACCACCTTCTGAGATCTTGTCTGAGAAAGAGAGAGGAAAAAAGAACAAAGTCTATCATCAAGGGCCTCCTTTATTCTGCTGGCAATTATCCATGACCTTGTGTCCTTTAACAACTGTATTAGAGGCCAGGGGACAGAAGATGACGCATATACGGGCCTTAGGTTACTGACCATAATTCAGAACAGACCAGACAGCACGGCACAAATGCTCTTCCACTGCACATGCAGGTGTGAAGAACAGTCAGAAGAAATCTGGTATAAGACAAAGAGTATTAATCTGTTTGGATCTGGAGACCTGACTGCCAGTTCTTTTTCTGATACCAAAATTATGGCAGGAAAGCTATCCAATTAACTGGTCCCATCTTGCTTATGCAGAAGACAGATATCAAATCAGCAACAAAGAGACTGCTCCCAGTTGGGAATAGGAAGGGGCACTGGACCTCTATCATATCTAGTGATATAACAAGGCCCTCTAATATAGTGAAACCTGAGGAACAGCATCTAGATTTTAATTCAGTCTTTTCTCTATCAAACCACGCACTAACTTGCTAGACCAAATCCAAATCTGTAAATTAAAGGGATCTCTCTTACTCAAAAATGGAAATTTTGATGAGACACAAAACCTAGTATTTCACAGAAACTTGGTAACACATCTCAGCATCTTCTTTACAATTGCCATCACCAGGGAGGCTGATGACAGAGCAGTGAATGACAAAGACATAAGGTCAAAAGAGAGCTTCTAGTTTAAGAGAAGTTATCTAAATATTCGACTGTGGTGATAAAGAAGACTCTTGAGAGTCTCTTGGACTTCAAGATCAAAGTAGTCAATCTTAAAGGAAATCAACCCTGAATATTCATTGGAAGGACTGACGCTGAAGCTGAAGCTCCAATACTTTAGCCACTAGAGGTGAAAAGCCGACTCATTGGAAAAGACCCTGATGATGGGAAAGACTGAAGGTAGGAGGAGAAGGGGGCAACAGAGGATGAGATGGTTGGATGGCATCACCGACTCAGTGGACATGAGTTTGCTCCAGGAGAGTGCTGCAGTCCATGTGGTCTCAAAGAGTGAGACACAAGTGGGCAACTGAAGACAACAAGCAAAATATTGCTGACAAGATGCATTTGACTAGCTCACCAAATCATGGGCTGAACACATTCCAAGTGGATTTCAAGAGAAACACAGAGCTCCTTTTCTGAAAGCCTTCAGATTAGTAACTGTAATACTCCCAACATACCTCAGGCATTCTCAACACTACTAGTAGGGTTGTTCAATAGCAGAGAAGAGCCCACCAGAAGAGGAATGATGAAGTTTATTCTTTTGACCCTTCTGCTAACATTTTTCATCTCTTTAACTTTAATTGACTGTGTACTGCCCCCTTCAAAAGACAGGATGGAAGGACAGAAAAGAAACAAAGATGAGAGGAAAGCAAAGGAGGGCTCTTCAGAATCACTGTAAGACATCCAGAACCAGAAATAGCAAGAAAAAAACAGGCATAATAGTCCCAGGATGTTTTTTCCTTTCAACTCTTCTACCCGCAGATGCCCTAGTAGAAAAACTAGCATCAGTGTGTTCTTTTGGCAAAGTCCTACCATCACAGAAGGAGGCATGATAGCTTGATGGATAAAATTCTTGAGGTAGGACTATGTACTCAAAATGTCCTTTGGTGGTGTTTTAAGATTATGTTGGTATGCTTTTTCAAATATATATTTTTCCATAAAGATTACTTTTGGGTGGGGGACAATTTTAATTTAAAAATTTGGGAAGACATATATGTACATTTACATAAATGCCTAGTTATCACACTACACGTTATAGCATCCATGAATACAATCTCTCTGATTCCTTCCATTTAGAAATCTGATTTCTAACTCTTGTTCTCCTTTTTTTTTTTTTCCTTCTCCATGTCCTGTACTTGCCTGATGGATTTTGTTTTAAAATGATTCCTTTTTTATTATTAGTAGCCCAGGTAAAAGGCATGACTTAGGTCAAAGGAAATTTACCAGTTCATGAGGGTTGTTATAGTTGGTGAGCAAGGGCTGTTCTTATAACTCACTCTTACTCTATGGCTCATAAGTTCAGGTAAAAGTAAGTATGCAAGTCATTTATTAAGAGGGACTTCAAGTCTTCAATTTGCAGGTAATTTTGTCATAATAATAATCTTTAGTGTGTGTTTTTTAATTTAATGCTCAAATCACTCAATACTTAAGATAGCGTATCTCACAGGCAATGCTTAGTGACTTCCACAATAATGACTGAAGTTCACCAACTTGAAATATTTTAGTATGCCTGGATACAAATAGTAGGTATATGTAATTATCTTGAAGCTAAGAGCTAATGACTTTGTACTTATGGAAATACACACATGTGTTTCTGTATATATAACTCTTTTATGCCTATACCCTTATTCTTCCTCTTACCCTGTACATGCCTCTTTCACGGCACCTATAACACCTTCTTTAGCTTTGTCACAAGTCTCCTACATAAAATGCAGATGATATTATCTTACACAAGGCAGGTGACTGTACTAGATGTATTTGTGAAGTTGTCTGAGCCAATCTTATGATTATGTCTGTGTGTCACTGAATGACTGTATGTGTGTTATGGGTTTTCCTTCTTAACACTGCATTGGCAAACTGTGAATCAAGTATTATTCAAACACAAAGTTTTGAGTAAAGTAAGTGGAAGGTAGATGACAGAAGGGAGGAAGAGGGCATAGATCTCTCTTGTTTTCTTTTATTGTGCCTTGTACCATACCTTGCACATGGTTAATGGTCAATAGTTGGTTGAAGTAAAAGTTTAAGGGAAGACAGAGAGAAAAGAATGACAAGATTGAAAAAAAGAAGAAGGAAAGAAAGAAGGAAGATAGGTGAAGAAAGAAAAAATAAGGAAAAAATTTAAAACACAAAACATGTAACTTGTGAGGATATTAAAAATATAACCAACCACACATGAATGGAAGTCTCAAGGATGCTTGAAAGAATTTTGGGAAAAAGTAATATGCCACTTCAGAGGCTGAATTCTGTTTCAAAACTGTAAGAGTCTAAAATAGATAAGAGTAGAAATCATACTGTCTCTATCACACAGTGACTATGTGATCATGAGCAAATGTTTCTCATTATTTATTTGAGTTGCACCATGCTGCGTGCTTAGTTGCTCAGTCCTGTCCAATTCCCTGCGACCTCATGGATTGTCGCCCACCAGGCTCCTCTGTTCATGGGGATTCTCCAGGCAAGAATACTGGAGTGGGTTGCCATGTCCTTCTCCAGGGAATCATCCCAAACCAGGGATCAAACCCAAGTCTCCTGCATTGCAGGCAGATTTTTTTACCACCTGAGCCACCAGGAAAGCCCATAATTATGAGCTGTTCTGTCATATTTAGAGTATGAAAATCAAATAAAATATTAATAACATATATGTTAATATTCGTAATATATACAATCAGATAAAATCTTTGGCACCTGAAAAATGTAAAGTATCACGACTCAGTTTTAAATTCCTGGAGGAGAGAATAGCTATCTATTTTTAATAATTTTGCCATTTTACAATTCTTACCTCATGTGTCACATCATTATATTAGGATCCAGAGAATTTGAGCCAAAAATTGATCCTTGGAATTAGCTCAAGTCCAGTCAAACACTGTGAATCATTTCTACCATTATAATTTCATCAAGAGAATTTGAATTGCTACTGTAAAATATTTTTTGCTAAGTCAATAAGAAGGAGTCATTGGCAGTTTTGATTTCCCTATCAGTTTGAACTGATAACATTCCTTTAAGTTCTAATCTATACTATTACAATGCTAAAATATGACTTAATCAACCCTGACTAAATGAGAGAGATTTAGCTAAAGCTTTAAAATATTGAAGGAGATGGCATGGACATAGGAAACACTGTGTCCGTTGTGGTTATTTTTCAGTCACTCAGCTGTGTCTGACTCTTTGCAACCCCATGGACTGCAGCACACCAGCCTTCCCTGTCCTTCACTATCTCCCGGATTTTGCTCAAACACATGTCCATTGAATAGATGATGCCATCCAACCATCTCATCCTCTGTCACCCCCTTCTCCTTGCTCTTATTGTTGATATCCACTCCAAATATATAACAAGGGTTTAAGTGTACCTTGGAGAAGGAAATGGCAACCCACTCCAGTACTCTTGCCTGGAAAATCCCATGGACGGAAGGCTACAGCCCATGGGGTCGCAAAGAGTCCGGACATGACTGAGCAACTTCACTTTCACTTTGGTGGGATGCACTTTGAAAACTAGTACCTATATCTTATCTGTATCTGTTTCTGTATCTGCATGCGATTATAGAACACTCTTCCACCTTGTACTTGGTGTCAAGCCATAAGCTGTAGCTTGCAATGGTTCTCGGTTGCTTGGCAACTAGTTAATATTATCTCCTTGGAACTGAGTTAATATTAAGCTCATATACTTGATATCTACTATTTTTTTTTTTTGGTCATCTACTTTATTCGTGGAAGTAAGTCACTGAGTCTCTTGAAGGTCTAGAATCTCTAGATAATGAAAAGGAAGTGATAATCCATTGACTCATGTCTTTAACTTGTTACATACATATGGTTCCTGTTTGTCCTTCTGTTAAATGCCTTACTGACAATTAGACTTTTAGAGAAGTTGGTTTTAGTTCAGGTTAAGAATCTTCACACCATCTGTGAGAAAATGAAACGTAACCCCTCAAGATGTGAGGCTTAATGGGTCTTGTCCAAGTGACAGCAGACCACTGACAGTGTATCTGGATGGAGGACTCAGCTTCGCTGGGGGTCTTGTCTGCATCCCCAGATAAAGGTTCACAGAGCACTGATTCTACGGGTGGAACTTTGTGAAAAATGAAGACTGTTATCCAGTCACTAAGCCACGTCCAACTCTTTGTGACCTCCCGTGAACTGCAACATGCCAGGCTCCCCTGTCCTTCACGACTTCCTCCCAGAGTTTGCTCAAGTTCATGTCCATTGAGTCCACTGGTGATGCTATCTAACCATCTTATCCTCTGCACCCCTCTCCTCCTTTTGCCTTCAATATTTCCCAGCTTTCCAAGGTCTTTTCCAATGAGTCAGCTGTTCTCATCAGGTGGCCAAAAGTGAGGATTACCTCACCCACTGCCGTATAATACTTTGCTGTGTGTGTGTTAGTTGCTCAGTCATGTCTGACTCTTTGTGGCCCCATGGACTGCAGTCTGTCCACGGGATTCTCTAGGCAAGAATACTGGAGGGGGTTGCCAGTTCCTTCTCCAGGGGATCTTCCTGACCCAGGGATTGAACCCAGGTCTCCCATATTGCAGGCAGGTTTTTTACCACCTGAGCCACCAGCGAAACCTATACTTATTTTGTTGAAAACTGCTGAAATGAACAATCCTGTAGTGGTGTTGGTTAAGAAATCCAGGTCATTTGTTAGAGCAAAGATATATAGATTATATGTAGCTTAATTTAATTAAAATATATAGTGAGAGTAGTTCCTAAGTTTTAAGTCTTGATTTTCTATTTCACCACATGGACAGAGGAGCCAGGCGGGCTACAGCCCATGGGGTCGCAAAGAGTGAGACACACGAACACCTTCACTTTCACTTCCCATTAATTAAATGTTTAAATGTAAGCAAGGTGACTGCTGGACTAAAACTAATCTATTTAGAAAGTGGCCTCCGGCAATGACACTTTCATAGCAGAGTCAAACAAAAGCAAAAGCGTGAGGTGGGGTGGGGGTGGGGAGGGTATCTTTTCAAGGGAGAAATTATATATTTCAGAATAGTATAAAAGATACTCTAACTTTATTCTTTTAATAATGTATATACTTGGATGTATAACACTCATGCAATTTTAAAGTGGTAACAAATGACTCTTCATTTCAAAAGCTTTTCCTTTCTTATTGAAGAATAGTCAGTCACCTAAACAATAAGCTGAAAGCTGAATAGAGGATCAGGGCAAACACTGCCCGGAAAGCTTTCACATAACAAAGGTGATCCACAAGGGCACAGGAGGAGGTTAACTTGTGGGCCCTGGAGTCAGACTGCTGAATTTCAGTCTCAGTGCTAATCCCTGACCAGCTTGTACGGGCCTTGGCAAAAGTATGTAACTCCTCTGTCCCAGTTTCTCATCAATGAACTCAAAATTATAATGTAGTTCATAGAATCATTGAAAGATTAAATGAGTTTATTCATGGAAATGTAGATCACTGTCTGGCAATGGTATATGTTCAATATTATTAGTTATTACTATTGCTATAGGTATAGGAAATCACAACACAGATCAGTTCCACATATTGAAGTCTTGGTTATATAAGGCAGTGTAAAGGGGCCATTCTATTGAAATCTTTCTGTGGTTAGTTTTATCCATTTATCTCAGAGAAGTGATTTCTCTGAAAACCCCAATCAAAATCTTCTAACTTCAAGTTCTCTTGATCTTTAAATGTCTACCTAAATTTCTTTTTTACCATCTCATACTGATAGTAAAGGAAGCTAATACTAACAGTTTTTTCATGGTTTCTGCTTTGCTCCTTCATAGACTCTTATATTCCATACTGTTTCTTGGTGGACTGTGCTAGGTTTAATAACCATTATTAAGAAGTTATCTTCTTGGGGTGTATAATTCTGCAAATACTCATGTTAATCAAATAAATAAAGAAATGAATATTTTTGGTGGGAGTGTATCTTATTGTTTTGCTCTAACATTTGTTAGCAAGTACCAAATAAGAAAATGCTACCATGAATACGTATTTACATTTTCTATACTGAAATAAGTGAACTGGCCAAACAGTTGCTCAAGGCCAATTAAGAAAACCTTTAGATGTGAGATGACCGCAGGGATAAAGTAAAGGCTGTGAAAACTATTGCCGTTGGACAAAGTCTCTAGATTAATTTTATCCAATTTGTAAGGCAACTAGGGATCACAGTTATGGCTGTGGTTGCAAATGCTTCAAAGTGTTTCCAAATGTTTAGTCAAGGCTAAAGGTCATGCCCATGCTTAAGGAAGGCCTCAGACTCTACAGAAATGGTCCCTTGTTATAAAATGTGGGCGGTCTTTGCAGGGAACTAAGCTTTTAAACACGGTATATACAGAGAGAAAAGGTGCTACTCAGGTTGCCTGGACAATGACTGCTGCCTTCCAAAAACGCCCCTGCCCATCTCCCTCTTCCACTCAGGATAAGGATCGAATCTAGCTGGTTCTTATTTGACTCCTGAACCAGGCGGGTACTAGCTATCTCTGCTTGTGGAAGTTACTCCTGAATGGTAAAAAAAGTTCCCAGTGTGAAAGGACTGTGGTGCAGCGGGGATGGGCTTCTCAGGCCTGGCAAGGCCACCGTGTGATGCTGGTGGGTCCCTGAGGACCGAGAGCCCCTGCTGGGAGAGCCGCAGGGCAAGGAGGCATCAGAAATGCTGCCTTTGCTCCTGGAATTCAAATCACGACTGCCAATCAGATGCCTACCTGGGTTCATTACATTAACAATTCGAGCCTCTCGTACAATGATATCTTCCTGCCAAGTATACATTATCTTTTAATTTATAAATGCTTGTCTTCCTGAAGCCCCTGTCTACTTTTTGATTGGAAAATATTCAAGGATGTTGAAACTGCAAGCTTTGGTAAGACTACAATACTTTTTGTTAAGCAATTTTATCAAGCTGTCAAGTTTCAAACATTATAATATGTTTTTTTCCTAACAAAAAGGGTAGACTTTTGCAAAAAAAAAAAAAAAAAAAAAAACTCTCAAAATTCTAGTGAACAATGCTTTTCTTGTCCATCCTCTTCCTTCAGCTACTTTAACACTGAATTGACTTTTTTTCTGATTGTCATTTTAATCTTTGGTCTTGATACTACATTAGTTATGTAACCATTTAGATTTTCCTCTCAAATCCCAAATACATTTTATTTAATAAATCTTACTTAACTAGCTCATTTCACTGTCAGTAGTTTTTCTTAGAACTGAGCTGTGTGCCCCTGGTCTATATATCTATATGTCTACGGTATACATCCAGGGCTTCCCTGGTGGCTCTGATGGTAAAGAATCAGCCTGCTATTCATGAGTCCAAGGTTTGATACCTGGGTTAGGAAGTTCCCCTGGAGAAGAGAATGGCTACCCACTCCAGTATTCTTGCCTGAAGAATTTCATGGACAGAGGAGCCTGGTGGGCTACAGTCCATGGGGTCACAAAAAGCCAGACATGACTGAGCGACTAACACTTTCATGGCATATATCCACCCATCGAGCCACTTACTCACCCATATGAAAAGTCATCTGAACTATAGAGAACTGGCACTATATGGGAATCTACTACAGTTTGGTATTTTTGAAGCACAGGTATAATCACCAGAGACATAAAGGTTTAAAAAACACTTTTTAAAAGAGGTTTATTACAGTTTTCAGCTAAACTGAATTGTTTAAAGCAGAATTCATATCTGCCATGGTACTTTTTAACACTGAGAGATTTCACCCTAAGATTGCTTATGTGTCACTTTCTCAGTTAAGCTTTTTTTGGTTGCCACCAGCTAATTTCCACTCTCCTTGCATACCACTCTTTTCTTTGTAGGATTTTGTAAATATACTTACATAATTAATGGTGAAATTCTTTATTGAACATCTATCACACTATGCTATGCTAAGTCACTTTAGTCGTGTCTGACTCTATGCGAGCCCATAGATGGCAGGCAGCCCACCAGGCTCCCCCGTCCCTGGGATCCTCCAGGCAAGAACACTGGAGTTGGTTGCCGTTTCCTTCTCCAATGCATGAAAGTGAAAAGTGAAAGTGAAGTCGCTCAGTCGTGTCTGACTCTTAGGGACCCCATGGATTGCAGCCTACCAGGCTCCTCCGTCCATGGGATTTTCCAGGCAAGAGTACTGGAGTGGGGTGCCATTGCCTTCTCCAATCTATCACACTACTAGATTATAAACCCCACTAGAGAAAGGACCATGTCTGTGTTGTTTATTTTATATTCCTAGTACCAGGCATAGTAGTTGGTATACAGTTAATTCTCAATAAAGGTTTGTTGCATGTGGATGAGGTTGAAGTCATTTTCATGTGGTGGAAAATTAGTTTGAAAAAGAAGAAAAAGAATGAGGAGGAGAAAGAGGGGGAGGAGAAGTAGCTACATGCCATTACTGCATTTTTCTTCTGTTGAGTGTACCTGGGTAATTGTGAAATCGCTTTTCCCTTAGAGCAACATCTTCACAGGAGAAAAACAATCCAAAGGTGCTAAGTGCTCTGCGTATAAGTTTAACTCCAACTGAGAAAGGATATCAGCACTGGTTACAGCAGCAATTTAAAGAGAGATAAAGCTCCGAGGGTCAATACTGATAGGATACTTTTGAGCACTATCTTGCTATTAGTTCCCAGAAAGAAAATGTTTTGATCAATGCACATATTGGCTGTGTACTGTACATAAGGCATGCTATTTGACTTTATAATGTGTATCAAAAAGCCTCTGATTCAAACTAATTATAATATGATTGGGAATTTTATAGGAATGCATGGAAAAGCTAACAAGAAACAAAAGTAAATGCTAAATACAAGGGCAAATGATTGGTACTGCCAGTGTTAAGACCAACCAGCACAAAGACTGGAGGGGGGTCTAGTCCATTTCGATGGGAAGAGAAGAGCAAGACAAGTATTCTAGATAGATATGGAAAGAAGTGGGTAGGAAAAAAAATGTGAACAGGAAAGCTGAAAGTTGTTCAGGACAATGAGCAGAATAATTTGGCTTAAGTAAAGGGTTCACACAGAAGGAAGCAGAGAGATAGGTCACCAAGGTAGACTGACCCATAAAATAAAATCATAACTATGAAGCTGAAGAGGAGTACGCTGCCAGCCACGGGGAAATCCCACCCAGATACGTGGCATTGTTAGAGCAACATAAAATATTCAGTGATTATAATATCTTAATAGTGCACAACATTCTGTTTCAAAGTAATTTCATCTATTATTCACAAGAGAAATTTTTTTCTCCTTTTACAGAGATGTCACCATTTGTCAATACATTTAGATGAGTTAGTTGTTTGATGGCAAAGTTGTGGTTCAGAGCTACATCTTTGGTCCTGGCATCTTGCAGGAGTAAGCAGGGCTTGTCAGAATGAGGAAACCGAAGCAGGAAGATGGGCGAGCTGTTCGCCTGTGTTAGTGCAGACTGGAAAAGATAAGAGTGGGATGGATTGAAGTGGGCCATGGAATGGAGTACGGGGTGGGACATGTAAAGTCCTCACTGAGTTCTGAAAGCCGTTTTTAATCGCAGGCAAGTGTGAACTACTAATCAGAACGATTGGACATTTAAACATAAGGCTGACCATAGGATTATTATCAGTTTTTAGACAGAATAGACTCACAGAGATAGAAAACAAACGTATGGTTACCAAAGAGGGCAGGAGGGGAGGGATAAATTAGGAGAATGGGATTAACGGATACACACTACCATATATAGGATAACCAACAAGGACCTACTGTATAGCACAGGGAACTCTATTCAGTATATTATAATAACCTATAAGGGCAAAGAGTCTGAAAAAGAAAAAAAAATATATGTATAACTGAATCATTTTGCTGTATACTTTAACATGACACTGTAAATCAACTATACTTCAATCAAAAAAAGACACAGCAGAATAAACTTATTTTTCCTTATTCTTTCATTTTTCCAGAGCTATTACTGCTGCCTTAATTCGCAAGAGTTTTAAAAATCAAATCAAAACTACGAGGTTATAATTCCAGAGGCCTTTATGATCATCTGTTTCTAAGAATCAAATGGTTAACTCAGAAATTCTTTACCATTATTTCTTTCCATTGATTGTGTTCTGAAGGTGCTTGCAGCCCAGTTTGACTGCACTGCCTTTTAAAATTCTCGTTAACATTTATTTTATTCAAATCCTCCCTTCAACAGTGAATAGCTAACTCCCACTCCCACATACTGTACACAGTGTTAGCATAATAGCTTGAAAGTACTTTAGAGATTTTACACAAAGGTCTTTTGAAACTGTGCTCAAACTGGAGAATATATCTTTCTTCTTCCTATCAGTTTATCTTTTTCTCTCAGGAGACTTTTCTTTTATGAAAAGGTTCCCAAAATGAAATGCTTCTCTCCCCTCCCTGGGAGATTGTGGTCTGCCCTAAAGGCAAAAGCGAACGAACCACAGAACCTCAAAGACAGCAATGCCCTGATGTCTATTGTTTTTGAAGTTTCTACCTTGTTAAATCAGAACCGTAGACAAAGAAGCAATGCATATCTTATTCGAGAAATTGTTATTGGTCTCAAGCAAAACTGCACTGCTTAGCATTCTGATGAATGGATAAAGGCTAGGTCTGTTTCCATGGAGTAAAATCCCAGTTCTCTCTCTCCTTTCCCCTCTTCCCCTGTTTTGAGTTTTTTTTGTTTTTCCTTAATTTTTAAAAAGCTTGTAAGTATAGTACATGCTACTTAGTAATCAAACTCTGTCAAGAAAATTATTCATGTGGGCACTGTCTTCAATAGATGTAACAGAAAAAAAAATGCTTAATGCTATAAAACAGTACAAACATACATGTTCATATTTTATATACTTTTGGTAAATAACACGATCACAGTGGGTCATGAAGACAACCTAATGAGTTCTTGCATTTCTTATATGTACCACAAGGGAATTTCTGGTAGAAGATGAAGAAGGCTTTTGCAATCAAAGGGAACTACTTCTTACTGATTTTACATAAGAGGCTTCAAGATGGAGATTTTGTCTGGAAAACAAAGTGTTTGCTGCTGAAAAAGAAACAAGTTGCAAAAACAGTGGCTTTGACTTTATTTTTCCCTCTTTCTAATCAAACGCTAACCATTCTCCCACGTTCAGATTGTATTTTATCTTCAACAAGGCCCTCCCTGACCATTCTAGAAAAATCATCCCTTGTTGAGTGGACTGAAGGGTTTGAATTTCTGCTGCTGTTGTTCAGTCGTCAGTCCTGTCTGACTCTTGCGATTCCGTGGACTGTAGCCCTCCAGGTTCCTGTTACCTGTTCAGATCCATCACTACCTGACTGAGTGATCTTGGGCAAGGCAATTACCATAGAGACTTACTCTGCGGGGGAAATGATATTTAAAGTTTAATTCAAATTTTTAAAAAGAAATGACATTTAAGTAAGTATTCAAAAGTAATATACTTACCTAGCACAAGATCTGATTAGTGGTAGGGTCTCAATAGATGAAATCTGAACTTGGATTTCAAGCGATAGTTTCTTTTTCTTATTTTTCTCAATCCTTTACCTGTGGCATTCCCACCGTTCTTATTTAAATCCCTAGCCTTCCTAAGAAGCATGATTTTGGATTACTCTTCAGTTGTTCTTTCTTTGAAAGCCTACACGTATCAGAGCAGTAGCTGTCTACCCTCCTATACCTTAGAGTCTCCTCAGTTCAGTTCAGTTCAGTTCAGTCGCTCAGTCGTGTCCGACTCTTTGCGACCCCATGAATCGCAGCACGCCAGGCCTCCCTGTCCATCACCAACTCCCGGAGTTCACTCAGACTCACGTCCATCGAGTCGGTGATGCCATCCAGCCATCTCATTCTCTGGTGTCCCCTTCTCCTCCTGCCCCCAATCCCTCCCAGCATCAGAGTCTTTTCCAATGTCCCCTAGAGAACGATTAAAAAGTAACAGTGCCTGGGCCTCACTTCTGACCAACTGAACTTGGAACTCTGAAGATAATCACAACGTTTGTATCAGACAATAAACGAAAAGGTAGGGACAAAAAGAATGACTAAAAATGCTTCATTAAAACCAAACCAAAAGACAGCACATACTATACAGAGGGATTTGAAAACACTCACCTTTGTTATTGTATACATCTAAGTAATTTGGTGCTGAAAAAATTGTAATGAGAGAGGGGAAGCCTGTTGTTTGGCTTTTCCTGTACATGCGGTACCTAAAAACAATTAAATGCAAGTTAAAACAAGGCTAAGTATGAAAAATATATCACATTATAGATTTAGAAATACAAAATTAAATTTTTAGCATTCAAAGAGAATTCAATTATGTAACATTAAAATTTTCTCATTAAAGTCTGTTACACAGAGATTTCAATTCATTTCAGGGTGACAATGAAAACACAGAGTCACGTGTACAATTTCCAAATAGGTCTTTTCTAAGGTTAGTATAGCCAGGGAGGGTGGAATTCAGTGAAAAATCATAATTCATTTCTATATGTTCAATAGAGAGGACAGAGGCCACACTTTTTGCACATAGATATCTGACCTACCATGTTTTCCATGCCAATATTTTTAACATAAAAAGACTAAACAAGCAGAGTAATATAGAAACCTCACCACTAATTACCAAGCTGATTATTCTATTTATCTATAATATTCTATTATGGCTATATAAATCCATTATGCCTAGGCTGATCTGCTTTTTAAAGAACATCTGGTTAAATATATGGGTTTTACAAGCCGAAATTGCTTCTGTTTTAGAATTTTATTTATTACCAGTCTCTTCTGGTTTCTGTAGGTCAAAGATTATAATCTCAGCATATAAACATTTAATCAATCAGTAATGAAACATCTTCAAGATCTTTGGAAATAAATCAACAATCCAGTTGTTTTTCTCCCACTGAGACAAAAATAAGACTCTAGTCCTCAAATAATCAAAAAATACAGGAGATTTGGTTCTTTTCCATCAAGGTGATAAGGTATCTCATGACTTCTATGCGACAGATTTTAGGAATATCAATTTAGAAAAATTCCTAAAGTGCAAAACAAAATTTTATCATTCTTTGGTTATTTTGTGTCAGTAATTTCTGGCAGCCTAATCATGCCTAATTTAGCTGAGTTCTAAATGGGCCTCAAACAGTACCTTTGGATAGATAAATAATCCCGTTAAAATTTCTAATTTTACAAATATTTTGATACTACTTTTCCCAGGAGACAATACCCTCTTAAAAATCTTTCGGAATGGCCTCAAAGTATTTATTCTGCTTATGGAACTGAGCTTTGTTGGCAGAAAATCAGAATGTAAAGGATGGTGGCACTCTTAACCCTAGTGTCCTGACTTTATAAAGTGTGGCTGACTGTGCTTAATTAACAATAAATAAAAACAAAGAATCTGGATGATGTAACCTCAATTTTTCCTAATGAATCAATCAACTGCTCATTTTAAACATATATATTTGTTGATTTTAACTGATGCACTTAACCTATTTTCAAATAAGCAGATGGATTTCAGGTCTATTGTGGGATTAAGATAAACATGCTATGAACATGTTCAGTTGGGACAGTCAGCCAAAAAACAACGGTGACACCATTGCCCCCAAAGTGAAAAAGATTATTTGAGGACTTGATTGGCTGGGTATCAGATCAGATCAGATCAGTCGCTCAGTCGTGCCCGACTCTTTGCGACCCCATGAATCGCAGCACACCAGGACTCCCTGTCCATCACCAACTCCCAGAGTTCACTCAGACTCACGTCCATCGAGTCAATGATGCCATCCAGCCATCTCATCCTCTGTCATCCCCTTCTCCTCCTGCCCCCAATCCCTCCCAGTATCAGAGTCTTTTAATGTTTGCATGAGGTGGCCAAAGTACTGGAGTTTCAGCTTTAGCATCATTCCTTCCAAAGAAATCCTAGGGCTGATCTCCTTCAGAATGGACTGGTTGGATCTCCTTGCAGTCCAAGGGCCTCTCAAGAGTCTTCTCCAACACCACAGTTCAAAAGCATCAATTCTTCGGCGCTCAGCCTTCTTCACAGTCCAACTCTCACATCCATACATGACCACAGGAAAAACCATAGCCTTGACTAGACGAACCTTAGTTGGCAAAGTAATGTCTCTGCTTTTGAATATGCTATCTAGGTTGGTCATAACTTTCCTTCCAAGGAGTAAGCGTCTTTTAATTTCATGGCTGCAGTTACCATCTGCAGTGATTTTGGAGCCCCAAAAAATAAAGTCTGACACTGTTTCCCCATCTATTTCCCATGAAGTGGTGGGACCGGATGCCATGATCTTTGTTTTCTGAATGTTGAGCTTTAAGCCAACTTTTTCACTCTCCACTTTCACTTTCATCAAGAGGTTTTTGAGTTCCTCTTCACTTTCTGCCATAAGGGTGGTGTCATCTGCATATCTGAGGTGATTGATATTTCTCCCGGCAATCTTGATTCCAGTTTGTGTTTCTTCCAGTCCAGCATTTCTCATGATGTACTCTGCATTTAAGTTAAATAAACAGGGTGACAATATTCAGCCTTGACGAACTCCTTTTCCTATTTGGAACCAGTCTGTTGTTCCATGTCCAGTTCTAACTGTTGCTTCCTGACCTGCATATAAATTTCTCAAGAGGCAGATCAGGTGGTCTGGGATTCCCATCTCCTTCAGAATTTTCCACAGTTTATTGTGATCCACACAGTCAAAGACCTTGGCATAGTCAATAAAGCAGAAATAGATGCTTTTCTGGAACTCTCTTGCTTTTTCGATGATTCAGTGGATGTTGGCAATTTGATCTCTGGTTCCTCTGCCTTTTCTAAAACCAGCTTGAACATCAGGAAGTTCACGGCTCACATATTGCTGAAGCCTGGCTTGGAGAATTTTGAGCATTACTTTACTAGTGTGTGAGATGAGTGCAATTGTGCAGTAGTTTGAGCATTCTTTGGCATTGCCTTTCTTTGGGACTGGAATGAAAACTGACCTTTTCCAGTCCTGTGGCCACTGCTGAGTTTTCCAAATTTGCTGGCATATTGAGTGCAGCACTTTCATAGCATCATCTTTCAGGATTTGGAATAGCTCAACTGGAATTCCATCACCTCCACTAGCTTTGTTCGTAGTGATGCTTTCTAAGGCCCACTTGACTTCACATTCCAGGATGTCTGGCTCTAGGTCAGTGATTACACCATCATGATTATCTGGGTCGTGAAGATCTTTTTTGTACAGTTCTTCTGTGTATTCTTGTCACCTCTTCTTAATATCTTCTGCTTCTGTTAGGTCCATACCATTTCTGTCCTTTATCGAGCTCATCTTTGCATGAAATGTTCCTTTGGTATCTCTGATTTTCTTGAAGAGATCCCTAGTCTTTCCTGTTCTGTTGTTTTCCTCTATTTCTTTGCACTGATCGCTGAAGAAGGCTTTCTTATCTCTTCTTGCTATTCTTTGGAACTCTGCATTCAGATGTTTATATCTTTCCTTTTCTCCTTTGCTTTTCGCTTCTCTTCTTTTCACAGCTATTTGTAAGGCCTCCCCAGACATCCATTTTGCTTTTTTGCATTATTACTGCAAATATCAGCTACAAGAGCACTGAGTGTACAATATTGGATCATTTCATACTTGTTGATTGATGCTTGAAAAAAGCTAATTTTGAAAAAAATTTAGGATCTGCCTTGATTCAGAACCTTCATAGGTTTGGGTTTACTTCAGAATGCTGGCATCTACATTTCTGATTTCAGTACACAGGTTATAAAAATAAATGTTCCTCCTTTTCAGAAAATTTAGAATATGAAGGAATGAATTTAAGCATTTAAAGCAAAACAGGGCCTTTCAGTGGAGCTTATTGGGAAGGGTATTGGACTTCAAATCCTAAAAAGTTAATTATGTTTATTTCCTCCATGCCTATATCCCAAATGTAGATTTAATGTACCATCAGACTGCATATCTGTTATTTTTTAAATTTCTATGTCCTTATAATCTGTTTACATTTTAAAAATTTACCAGCCATTGCAAAATCATGTTATGTATTTGCGAGTTAGAATATAGGAGTTTCCCCATCATTTGAAGTCTCTGTTTTTGCCCTTTAAAACTTTACAGGGATCAGGAATGATATTCTTTAAACAAGAGCACAACAATGCAATCTCTGTTAAATACTAATGTGTAATTCAGACCAACGTGGCTGATGGAGACTGAAAAGTAGCTAGTAATTTACTCACTTACAGGACAAAGGTAAGAGCAGGAACTGAAAGAAATAGGAAGAGGTGGCCTGCCTCACTGTGCTTAAAACAGCCAGTTGAAAATTCTACCTGTTCATAAAGTGAAAGTGAAGTCTCTCAGTTGTGTTGCGACTCCCATGTCCATGGGATTCTCCAGGCAAGAATCCTGGAGTGGGTTGCCATTTCCTTCTCTAGAGGATCTTCCTGACACAGGGATCAAACCCAGGTCTCCCACACTGCAGGCAGACTCTTTTCTGTCTGAGCCACCAGGGGCTTCTAAACAGCTAGCAGAGCACTTAAAAGCAGACTTTACAGCACATCCGCAACCACTTATTCCTCTGGATCCCGCCATATCTATGACACCGGAAGGCAATTTTTAGATCTAATCCTTCAGGGGGAGAGTTTGGCAAAGGGAACCTCCACAGCCAAACACATGAAGGAATGACAAAACAATGCATGGTTTTCATAAACCCACAAGACTGCTCACCCTGCATCTTGGGCTTCATGAGCTCGGAGGATAGATAACAAGTTATTGTGCTGCAAGAATTCACATACAGCCGGGTAACTGCCAGAGAGAGAGAAAGAAAAGAGAAGCATCTGTTAAAAAATCATCAAGAGCATATTTCCTATAACATCCAGACCTATGTGATCTGATCAAGTGTAATCAAACATGTAACATTTATGAGACAAACTTCTTGGTTCTAAGGACAGGTGTTTCCCTGTGGCAGAAAAAATACCTATAGCCGAACTTTCTTTTTTTTTTTTTAATTGAAGTACAGTTGATGTGTTAATTTCTGCTGTACAGCAAAGTGATTCAATTATATATATATACACTTTTTTATTTTCTTTTCCATTATGGTGTATAACAGTATATTAAATATAGTATCCTAAGCCATACACTGAGACCTTGCTGCTTATCCATTCTGTATATAGTAGTTTACATCTGCCTATAGATGTATTTCTATTTACTTATTTGTTTATTTAGGTTGTTCCAGGAGGCTTGCAGGATCTTAGTTACCAGACCAACGATCAAACCCCGGCCCCCAGCAGCTGAGGCATGGAGTCCTAACCACTTGGACAGCCAGGGAAGTCCATACTTCTGAAGAGCTGGAGGTGTATAAATTGGAAAAAGTATCCACTCATAGACAAAATCAACATTATCAAGTCTATATCTAACTATAGAGTGAACAGAAGTATAAATATAACATGAGAGTGGAATTTAAAATATAAACCCCCATTTTCTCAAATACTGCCCTATATGTATTTGGGTGCCTGCTTGGGAGCTTGATAGAAATGACTGAGCTAGGGAATGGCAGAGAGTAAGCCTTCTGAGAAGTCAAATTGTCAACATCTTTATGGGTAAGTCAACTGAATATGTCATTCAAAATCTAAACAACAGTATGAAATTCACAAGATTTAAAAATGTGTACTTTAAATATGACCAACAGAATTTTACCTTGAGGCTTATTCTTGATTGTGACTCATTAAAAATATCAAATATACAATAAAGATGATTTTGTCTATTAAGAAAGTCTCAAAACCAAAGATGGAAATGTAATTAAAAATGAGATTGAAATTATAAATTAAACATGGAAAATCTTTTGCCATCACTTTATCTCTGCTCCAAGAATTTTTAATGAGAAAATGTATATCATAAAAAGAAATACATTTTAGATAATTCAAATCAAGAGATAGCAAACTGATGCTTGTTTAAATATAAACAATTATAGATACTCACTAGAATCTAAACTACTAGAACCTTTCTCAGAAGACAGAGGACGAGATGGCTGGATGGCATCACTGACTCCACGGTTATGAACTTGAGCAAGCTCTGGGACATGGTGAAGGACAGGGAAGCCAGGGTGTGCTGCTGTCTATGGGGTCTCAAATAGTCGGACACGACTGAGCGACTGAAACACAACATACACTAAACAATTCCCAATTATAAAAAAAAAAAGATGAAAATAGCTTCTACGCTACAGATTTTCTAAGAATTCTCTGATGAATAGGAAAAAAATACCAATGGCATACCATTGCAGGGATACTAATGATAAACAGGATTCTGTTTTTAGACCTCAAATCAAAAACAGTCTTTGCGCCTGTGCACACATATTTGTATGCATGTGTCTGAGTGTGCATATATGTGTGTTCTACAATATTCTAGCAATTCACTAAGGGAGAGATAAAGAGGAGACATCCATGACGCCTTCACTTCCCAGTGTTCCAGGTCATTCCAATAAATGAATAAACCATCTAATTGATGAACATTAGCATGACCTACTAACTAGAGGAGATGGTTCCCCAAGTGACTACATGGAAATACGGCCACAGGGTACCTAGATTATGCGTTGACCAACATGTGTCTTCAAAGACAGTTCTACTTTGGGAGAAGGTGAGTATACCACCTTTCCAGACCAGTGCGTCAACAAAAGAAACCTAAATTTCCGAGACACTGGTTGGTCTTCAAAATACAGTACATTTGCTTGTTACATATTAAGCTATAAAATGCCCAGCCAAGGGCACTCAGTAAATGCTCCTTCCCTGTCTCTTTAAGCAGTGTACTTACATTTCATGTGCCCTCACAATGGTTCTTTAGAAGACACTTTATTGCCTTGTACCACTGTAAGACAAAAGTTGTCTGTCTAGGTTTGTTACTTATTTCCTTTGGGCACATGGCTTGGCTGCTCTTTTTTATCTATTTTTTCCTTTTGGAAGAACTTACCTAGTCTTATGAAAATATCATTTTAATATATTTTCCTCATGCTAAACCTTACATATATGTCATTTTTAATGAAAATCTGAAGAAGATAAAATTAACATAGCAGTAATTTGCTAGGTTAATAGCTTTAAGTGAGGAACACTTGCATTATTACTTGGAACAAACTTATTTTGAAGAAGATATTTCAAAATGTAAAAGCATGTATAATCTCATACTTGAACTTCCTAAGAATTACAAACATTTTTCTAAATAACAATTTCTTTAATTAGAGATAAAAACCTTCTACCATATTTTTATGGAAATATACATGAGAATAAACCACAAAGTATTTAGCTGAAAAGCATTTAAAAACATATATGTAGAGTGGTAGGAAAAGCACAGTTCAGAACATGTTTAACAACACAGAGAGAGTTGGAAAATCATTAATTCATGAATAATTTATCAAAGACTTATTGGTAATTTTTTTTCCCATTTGTTATGAGACACAAGGAGGGTGGCATGGTAAGTACAAGGAATGGTTTCTGTTCTGAAGATATAATGCACTAGGTAGGAAAATAAAAACATAAAGTAAAAAGCTTCATTAAAGATAAAACAGTAAAGTTTCATAGAGACATTATAAAGAAAGAAACAAAGCATGTGGGTCTCAAGAAATCTTTTTAAAAAAATCTTTCTCTTGTACTAGATCTTTTTTCTTGTCTTTCTTTCTCTTTTCACTACTAAGGTGATACTTCTGAGCTCACCAAGAAGAAAGAGTCTCTTCCTCCAGGCTGATCAGTCCAAAAAGGGGCCATGGATGAGCCTTCTGAGCAGAAGGTGGGCTGGATCTCAGACCCCCACCATGTGCCTCCACAGGGGCACATTTTCAGGAACAACTTATCTGCAAGAGTGATTTTGCTGGAAAGGTTTCATCTAACTCTGTGTCCTGAGCAGGTCTGGTAACAACACTTGCTTCAAGGGTTGGTAAAGGCCAGGAATGCTTTCAGCTATTCATTTACCACAATGTGTAGCTATATTTGGGGGAAGAAGTTATTGTATTCTTTGATGCTTATTTTTTTTTCTATTGGAATATGAGTATTCCTTAAGCACTAGAAACTGTGTCTTCTCTGAGTAGAAAACAAGGTAGAAATCTCCATAGAATAGTGAGACTATTATCATAGTATCGTAGACAAAATCAATATTATCAAGTCTATATCTAACCATAAAGTGAACAGAAGTATAAATATAACATGAGAGTGGAATTTAAAATATAAACCCCCATTTTCTCAAATACTGCCCTATATGTATTTGGGTTCCTGCCTGGGAGCTTGACAGAAAGGACTGAGCTAGGGAATGGCAGAGAGTGTTATTTATTTCATAGAACTGAGATGAAGATTAAATGAGGTAGCAATATATGTAGATGTTCTGGCCCAGAGCCTGGCCCATAGCAGTAGACATTCAGCAATGTCTCCTACTTGTCTCCCCACCACCATGGTGTGGTGGGAAAAATACAACACAGAATGAATGGTGAGGCAGCAACTCCAGATTCCAGCAGTAGTTGTTCCATTTAGTAGTTGTGACTTGTGTTAGATCTCAGGGGCAATGACTTATGGGGATTAGTAGACAGGTAAGGTGCTAGAATTCCACACACACGCACAAAAAAGAGGAATAGGAAGGAGACTGAGCATGAGCAAAGGTGAAGCAGAAAAGACAAAATCACGAGAAATGATAGAAAAAACTGTTTTGGCACCAGAGCAAATAGCTCTTATTAGACTAGACTCATTCTGCTGATGCTCTTATTTTTGTTTCTGGTTATGTTAAAATATATTTTAGACCCTGAAATAAATCTTGTAGATTTCAGATGCTTTAACCATGCTAACATCCAGCAAGCATTATTAAAATGGCCATTTTATCCTTCTGTGCCTTTGCATATCCTTTCCCTGTGCTTGTTTGTTTGTTTCTTCATGAAGGACCACTTTTCTGCCAAGCCTGAGCTAAATTATCACTTGGGAAACCTTCCCTTCAAACCTACCTCACCCTGAGGTGTACAAAATTGCTGCATCCACCATTTTCTCATAACATATGAATCTAATATATCACTTGTCATGCTGTAGTGTAATTTATGTTTCTACATCTGCTCTCCAGTAACAGTGAATGACTGCCTTAAGAGACAGACACTTTTATTTGTCTTCATATCCTAAATGCTCAGCAGCAATTTTTCAGCTTACTGATGCTCATACGTAATTGTTGTAGTAGCCTCAACATGGGCGGTTACATAAGTGAGAGATGCAAAGGGTTTCTCTCCCTCATTGGCTTCTCCCTCATTGGCAATCCCTCGCCAGTGGACCAAGAGAAAGCCTCCATTCACCTTCTTGGTGCCTCAGTAGCTCTCAGCCCAGTAGGACGGAGGGCTCACTCCCCTGCCCAGCTCCCTCTCGGCTCCTTGGGACCTGCCAATGGATTACTAGCCCCGGGATGTCCTGGTGCTGCCTAATGACGCCAAGACTATTGTTTCCTAGGACGTGCTGTGTTTTCTCTCTGCCCAAGGGTGCTCTAATTAATTTCATTTTGCCCACTAAGGATCATGTCTGGTAGGGTTCCAACTCTTCCTGCCAGAACTTCACCAGAGCTTAATTAGCCCTTACTTGCTCCTAGCTGCCAGGTGCCTCAGGAGCAGTGAGCGAATTTTATTTAAGGCAAACTTTTATTGAAGTACAACATTTTAACAGAAAACTGCACAAATGAGAAGATGACAAATTGATACACAAAACTGCACAAATCGGACAATTACAACTGGACACCCTTGTAACTAGCATTCGTATTGAGACAAAGAACATTACCTGAACCCCAGCAACTTTTCACATCTTCTTTGAGTCACCATTACCTCCTCACTAAGGGTAACTACCATCCTGGCTTTTAATGTTATAGATCTGCTTTCTCTAATGCTGAATTCCTATTTCAATGAAATCACCAAGTATACCCCCTTTAGTATCTGGTTTCTTCAGCTCATCATTATACTTGTGACACTCATCCATGTTGTTCTGTGCAGTTTTGGTTAACTCATTCTCATTTGCTGTATTTAGCTGTATAAATATTCTATAATTTATGATTCATTCTACTAAATAGACATTTGGGCTGTTTCCATTACTTGGCTATTGAATACTGCTGCTATGTCATTTGGCACACATGTGTAAGCGTTTCTAGTTGATAAAAAAACAGGAGTAGAATAGCTTAGTTATGAGGGTCCAGCTTTAGTGTATACCACAGCAGCTACCTATAATTTGGGACTGGAGGTCCAGTGAGACCATTTGGGTAGTCATCTTTCAAGAATTCCCAGAGCATTATTTTCCTCATATTTTTTACCACTTTTCCTGCCTGCAAGAGCCTTCACCACTGATTCTGGTTGGATATATTCTACTCATCCTTTAAAGCTCAGGACTAACAATATTTCCACCATGAGGAGTCTCTTAAACACCATCCATCCTTGTTTGGGGCTGTGTGTGTGTGAAAGAGAGAGAGATAACTTGCACATTTATTGCAAAACTACTCACCTTGCAATTTATTTGTCAGTTTATTTTTCGGTCTCTGACACCAGACTGTCATTCCCTCAAAGGCAGGGACTTCGAGCATCTATAAAACCTCACAGAAGGCATATATAGTACGTGTTTGGCTAATATTTGTTAAATAATTGAATGAGTGAATGAATTCTCCAAAGAATACTCGTGAATCTGGAATAGTTGAATTGAGGTGAGGGGAGGGGAAGGATGCTGTGAAAGCAGGTATGATTTCAACAGACTAAAAATGGTCTTGAACTCAGAGTGGGAAAGAGGGAAGGCAGGATGGTCTAGATGCTGGTTATATTTTAAAGAGAGGGCCATTAAAATATGATGACTGGTTAGTGGTGATTTCAATGCAAAAAGAAAAAGAAAAAATATTTGCTATTCTGTATAACTGGGAAAATAAACCGTTAATAGAAACAGAAAAAACAGGAGAAATCCCCAGTGGAAAGGTAAATAATAAACCTCTTCAAGCAAGGTGAGTTCAAGAGAAGGTTGACAAAGGAACATCTAAGATGAAAAATTCCAGCAGAAAACTAGAAACAGAGAATGCTTGCTCAGGAAAGATAAAGAGACAAATGGACCAGGCACAGATCTGGTAATCTAACCAGAGTTCATAGTTTACAGTGAAGCTAAGGACACAGATGAGGTTCTTGGGTAAAGTGCGAAGAAAAAACTGTCAAGAACAGGAGGAAGACAAAGAAAGATACAGTGGAACAGACGGATCTGCCTGATAAGTTGGAGGGCAAGCAGGATCTGTGAAAAAGGAGGAACCGCAGGATTTCAAGGTGGAAAGGGCCGACAAGAATGCCAACTGCAAAAGAGCAGTGGGGCAGCTTGGGAACAGAAGAAAGGCTGCTGATCTGCGATTGAGAAACCAACAGTGACTGGAGTGAGCTGCCATTTGCAGCTTCAAAAACACATTTTAAGTGACCCTCAAGATGTTTTCAAATCTCAGTGCTTAGAGGAATGTGAAAGTGGTTAGTTAAACTTACTTCTGGAGCAAGCTAAATCTAGAACACAAAGCTCACAGGACACACCCAAGGCCAACAACCCAAAGCACCAAGTCTGGCCAACAGTTTCATTTGCTCTAATGAAGATGAAATTTTTACCTCTGATTTGTCATGATCTTCACAAATCTTTACAATCTAACTCATGGCTTGTTCAAGCATCTCAGTTACTTCAACGTTATAGTCATTAAGCATGCAAACTCTGGTCTAAGGTTCTAAAGGTAATAGTAGCACTGGAGCAAAAAGGGATTCCTTCCTCTGTCACATGCACTGTCTTCTATAACTCATAAGCAGCATCAGCAAATCCTTCTAGATGCATTTGTCCATGCAACTTCATTGTATTTAAACCACTGCCCAGACGATACATTAGATCATGGACAGAGTGGCAGAGCAAATTAAATCCACAAACTACAGACACATGTGAAATAAAACTGGGAGTTGTGGATGAAAGTAACTGCCAATAACTCTACCTGTTTTTCCTGTTCTTCTACCAGTTTTCTTGTTCCTTTGTACCTGCTCTAGACCAGCTTTATAAACCATGGCCATAGAAGATGCCTTGACACCTTCAAGATGGCACGAAAGAAAAAAGAATCCAAAAGGTCTAGAGGAATGCGTGAGCCATTTTTCTCTTCTTCAGATAAGACATAATTCACACTGCTTTACCATTAGTCAGAGGACACAGGCTGCGGATTTTGACAGTCAGCATTAGTCATGGCTAAAGATCACTATCTCTTAAGAACCTCTAATGAGATGAGTTTAACAATCATTTTGTTGAGAACAAAGGTGTGAAAGCACATAATCCTCTAATTATCTAGTTGATGGACTTTATCTCTGATGTAAACACATCTAAGTCTACAGCCACAAAACAAAAATATCATAACTTTATACAAGTTCAGTACAGGACTTTATTTAGAAGATGACATATTTGAACAGCTAACTCAGCTAACAGAAGAATGTTATACTGTGAATTAAAGAACGATTAATACTATATGTGTTAATATCAAAATCAAGAGGTTTATAATTTGTTTGATATTGTATTATTGAAGTGCAACTCAGTGGTATCAAGTAGGTAATTTAAACACTCTTGGTATAATTAAGGATTTAACACTAGATCTGAAAAATTGAACACTTGGCAAATACAGTTGTATTTCAACAAAACAACTTTTCCCTAAAAGTTAGAAGTCTTTAATAAAAGATTACTCCCCAATTAACTAATTACTGAAAAGAAATCTTCAGGCTTTTCGGAAATACTATACCATGCCTTTATTTTAGCCAAAGTTTCCAAAACTTGGAAATGAACTGCAAACTTTCTGATAAAGAGGCTTGGAATAAACCTCTTAATATTTAAAACAAAGACTATTCTTTGAATGATGGCTTACAGTGAACAAGACTTTCTGTTCACAAACTTCAATTTCTCAATCACATCAACAGATAAGCAAAAGGAAACTTTTTTGCCCCATCAGGGAAACAACGTATGGAACAAAATATTCCAGAATAAACTCTGATCAGTGTTATGCAGGAGGATGATATCTGCTTACTCAAGAGATGAAAGATATGGAGTTGGATGCAGTTCACAGAGTTCTTCCAGTCTGATCATTAGCTTAGCTGCCAGGGCAGGAACTGAGTGTAAACTTCAATGACTACCGGGTATGATTTTTCAGTTAAGAGAAAAAAACAAAAAACAAAACCCATACTGTATTCTAGGGCTTAAATTCTCAACTTCTCCATAATCTCTTTTGCATTGTCATTCTGGCCACTTTCACATCAAACTGTACATCTGATAAGGGAACCGAGTGAAACTGTGGTAATAAAATGCAGTAGGCTAAAACTGAGGGAAAATAAGATATCAGGAAGATCATGAGGACATGCAAAAATCCCAACCGAGTTGTTGACTTCTTTCTGAAGTGCTCTGAAGTATTACGGGTATGGGGAAATCGCCATACATTTGCAAACAGAAACATTACTATAAAAATTTTGTCAATTTGGCTTGTCAAGTGCTAAAAATAAATTTATGGTGGTACTTATATACTGGGTTGCTACTAATTTTAATTAATTATTCAGGAAGTCTGATGAACTTAGGAAAATTTAAGAATAACTTGAAAATAATTTAGTTAACCAATTTAAAATTGTTTTTCTGATTTAAGATATGAAAACTGGTAAAAACATTTTTAAGTGATTACATAATTGAATGAAAAAAAAAAAATCAAGGCTGGCACTGGATTTTTTTCCCTATGGTTCTTGAAACAGAACCAACTTTCTGCTAAACCCTACTATCTTCTTCAGCTGCCTGGACATCATGAAACTACTGGCCTCTTTTATGCCTTTTCTATTCTTCACAGATAGTATATCTATACATCTATATCGACACATCCATTTATTTATCTATCAATTTATTTATATTTCTATTTTCCAGGGGCTAAGAATCTATTTGAACCAGGCTTTCAAAGAGAACCTTCATTTATATTTGTTTCCTAGGAAAGTTACACACATAACAAATAAATCAAATACATGGACTGATCAATGACAACAGTTCCGAACGCCACCTGCTCCAGGAGGTGGAGCTCTCCAACCTCACCTGTAGAAGTATGAACACCCCCTGACTGTGTTGTGAGTGAAATGTTCCTGAGTCTTCTCGTTTCCAAAATCTTCCAGCGGGTCTGACCACAGGATATCACACATAGGTCCATAAGCAGGTGGTTCTTTGAATCGGTCTAACTAAGAAAAATAGAAGACAGAGAGCAAAATACTAATCTTTGGAAAGTTGGAACTTGGAAGAAACCAGCATTTCACAAAAACCATCTTTGCTTCCCAGTCACTGTACAGAGTGAACTCCCCAACCTCTCTCCTGTTCTGAGGTCTTTCCTCCCCATTCGTCTACTCCTCACCTCTTCCATTTTCTTTCCTTCTTCTTCCTGATGCTCATTTATTATCTGCCTTCATTTCACCTTACACCTCTCTCTCACTTCTTTAATTCCCACTCTGTTTTTCCTTTCTCCTGATTTCCTCTTTGTCTTTCTCTCCTTCTTAGTTTTTTTTTAAATCTAGCCAAGTGTTTTAGTTATTACCAACTGATATTCTACCTGTGTTTCATTTCTTGAGAAGCTTTTATTTTACTTGATTTTTGGGGAAATTTTTGTTACTGCCTCCCATTGAAATGTGATTTAGAAATCAGGATAGGGAACAACTTATGGTGTTTATATTTAACAATATAATTTTGAGAACAGATAGCTTTCATTTTGAGAGTAAGTACTTGCTGTATGACATTTTGGGTATTCACTCATTAGGGGTTAGGTTTCTAATTAAAACCAAGCTGATTAGTTACCTTACATACAAATCCTAACAATAAGCAGTAAAATAAACCCCAATTTAGCAGGTCATTTTTCAGTTCACAGTCCTAATTTTCCTAGCTTACCTGAAGTCCTCATACGAAATCAATTTTCCAATTTTCTAGCTACATATGTTTAGCAAAGCCATATTTCAATTTAAAATGGTGCATTTAGAAGCTATGAGCACTATAATAACCGGAAATGACATTTCACCAACAATTTTATAATATTGTCACTTTCCCATAGTTTATCCTGATTTAACTGCAATGAAAGGATTTGGGGTGAAGTTAGCAGATACTACGCAGTCTCTTGAAGAAAAGCATAACACAGCTATGAAAACTCATTAAGAACCAAAATTCTGCATATTCAATACTGTAATATTAAAAAAAAAACCCAAAAATCCATGGGACAGGTGAATATGTAAGTCTGACAGCCCATGAAATTCTTTTTCTGAGACATACAAGGTAATGTAAATAATAGTCTTGCTACATAGCTTTTTTTTTTTTTTTACTAATATCTAAAAAGTACAAAGTAATATTTCACATTTTCAACACACAATGAAAACCTTCAATAAGACAAGACCCTCTATATTTCAACCATTTTGCTATCCATAAAATATTCATTGCAAACTTAGACTTGCTTAAGAGACTTAAGTAATTTATGTTTTTGAACAACTCATACAAGAAAAATAATGCTTGTCCATAAAAATACAGAATTTCTTTCTAAGAAACAAGAACTTATTATTAGGGCTAGAGCCATAAAGGAGGAGACACTTTCTGACAAAAGTGGATTCCCAGCTAGAGCTTTAGTAAAGCAACCAGAGTACAGAATTTACTCTGGAAAAGTTATAAAATGCATTCTAAAATTAATATCATCTACAGTTTAACAACTATGAAATTAATTAAATAAGTGTGGTAGAAATGCTAACTGACATATGGAAAATGCAAACCAAAAATCACTCTACATCAAAGTCTAAAGCATAATGATACAAGAGAATTGAACAGAATATCTGAAACATGCTAGAAACAAAGTCCTAGGGTAGGCAAAGGATATTTTAAAAATCTACATAATTTGTGATAAGAAGTGTAGTTACTGATTTCAGGAGTCCATCAGATTGCAGAATAAACTGGTTTCATTCATGCATAAAGTGAACCACACTATACTTGAACTCAGTGACTACATTTCAGTGTCCTGTCTCCACAAAACTTTAAATGTAAAGCAAATACCAATCCTTTGTGTGTTACAAAACACCAGAAGCAGATGTGTAATGGCATCTTATAAAAAAGGGCACAAGCACACAGAGCAGGCTTATTTAATGTACTTTCATTTCATCTTAAAAATAAAACCCGTGCACTTCCTTTCTAACAGGAAAGTAAATACAATCTTATTTTTTACATTTGAAGACCTGAACTTTAATGATAGAGCATTCAGGTAGAATTCAAATGTTTTACTTACCTAAATATCATTTTCCTTTAAAAAGCAGTGACATTTTAAAAGGATACTGAGCATAATCAAAGAAATAAAAGATGTCTCTTCCACTAAATAAAAATATCCTATGCTACATTTTCTCATGAAAGAGGTTATTTCCACACCAACCTAACTCATCTTTCCTGCTGGCTAAAACAACACTAATAGCTAGTGTTAAATTAAGTAGAAAAATATTTGTTGCAAAAAATGAACTGCTTTTCACCTCGCCACTCAATACAATCAATAGAATAGCATCATTGCCTTTGTTAGATTGTTACATTAAAAGTTTAAGCTGTAAAAGTAGATTTTTTAAAGAATAATAATATGGACACATTTTAAAAGTCCTGTTGTGATATTTCCCTAAGACAAAAACAATGTCTTTTAACTGTAATATGTCATGAATATACAATGGGTTGTTTGAAACAAGTCAAAAGGAAATGAAAAGGCATATATCTTTTTTGCGATCAAATATTTTACATTTCTAATGTCATTTCACATGGCAAAATGAACCCTGGGGTTTTAAAGTATAAATATATCCTTCTTTCTAGATAAAAAATGAATACAAAGAAGACATTCACGACTATTTTGCTGCTACTGCTAAGTCACTTCAGTCGTGTCCGACTCTGTGCGACCCCATAGACGGCAGCCCACCAGGCTCCGTCGTCCCTGGGATTCTCCAGGCAAGAACACTGGAGTGGGTTGCCATTTCCTTCTCCAATGCATGAAAGTGAAAAGTGAAAGTGAAGTCACTCAGCCATGTCCGACCCTCAGCAACCCCATGGACTGCAGCCTACCAGGCTCCTCCGTCCATGGGATTTTCCAGGCAAGAGTACTGGAGTGGGTTGCCATTGCCTTCTCCCATGACTACTTTAGATCATTTTAATTCAAAAAGTTATTGTTAAAGGCAGGGAAATTGATGTTATGCATTTATTACTGAAGGAGTAAAAAATGGATAGACCTGGAAAATAACAGAACTTACTTTTCTGATATCATCTAAAGTGTTTATCTCTGGAGACAAACCGCCGTGTACACACAGGAACTGCTGGTTCATCAGGGCAGCCAGGGGCAGGCAGTCAAAGGCATCCATGCAGGCATCATATACGCGTTCTGAATACTTTATTTTACCTTTAAAACATTATCAAAAACCAATTACTTACTCTTATGATTTCAGAAGTAGGACTGGCTCATAAAAATTAATTTTTTTGTTTTTCTGCTGGAATCATATTAGCATGTAAGTACACATGCAAAGCTCCAAATATGATTAAAGACTTTTTAATGTTATATATTAATGTTTATATCTACTGTTTTTTACTTTTGTGGTTCATCCATATTTGACCTTTTTAGTAATTTTTTCTATAATGGAGGAGAGAACTCTTGCATACATACATTTCTGCTATTTATCTACAGTGTTAGTTGCTTAGTCATGTCCATTCCATGTGACCCCATGGACTGTGGCCTGCCAGGCTCCCTTATCCATGGAATTCTCCAGGCAAGAATACTGGAGTGGGTAGCCATTCCCTTCTCCAGGGGATCTTCGTGACCCAGGAATTGAACCCAGATCTCCTGCATTGCAGGGAGATTCTTTACCCTGTGAGCCATCAGAGAAGTCCTATTCATCTACAAATGTATATTAAAAACAGAACAGAACACAAAAACTAGGAGATGAATGGAAGAAGATACAAAACCGGATGATTCTCCGGAACTTTCTTACAGAAAAGCAGATAGCAAGAAAGTTTCCAATGTTGCTTCTAAATCACTGCACATTACTTTTCCTTTATTAACTTATAGCAAATGTTTTTAGAGAAGTTTTGTGTTCCATTGAAATAGGGATAAATGAATGACAGAAAGAAATTTAAGTTTCCAAAGACAATGAGGAAAATTAAGAGAGAGGAAAATGACATTTATATGAGGTACTTCTCACCCCTAGTTTATTTCTATAAGAAGAAGTTGTCTTTAATTCTGTAAAATCCACTTGAGGCTGGTAAATCCTTTGCATCCAGAAAGAGAAGCACAAGGTTGAATCTGTCCTCCATTTGATTTTATTGAGTGATGTGAGATTAAAAAGTAGGATTATCCTGAACAGCAATATTCTGACTACTAACTTACTTGCTTGTTGCTTAGGCTTGTTGTTGTTGTTAAGTTGGTAAGTCATTTTCAACAACTCTTTGCAACCCCATGGACTGCAGCATGCCAGGCTTCCCTGTCCTTCATTATCTCCTGGATTTGCTCAAACTCATGTTCATTGAGTCAGTGATGCCATCCAACCATCTCATCTCTGTCATCCGCTTCTCCTCCTGCCTTCAATTTTTCCCAGCATCAGAGTCTTTTCCAATGAGTTGGCTCTTTCCATCAGGTGGCCAAAGTATTGGTTTTCCTTCCAATGAATATTCAGGATTGATTTTCTTTAGGATTGACTGGTTTGATCTCCTTGCTGTCCAAGGGACTCTCAAGGGTCTTCTCCAATACCACAGTTCAAAAGCATCAATTCTTTAGCACTCAGCTTTCTTTATGGTCCAACTCATATCCATACATGACTACTGGAAAAACATAGCTTTTGCCATATGGACCTTTGTCATCCAAATGATGTCTCTGCTTTTTAATATGCAGTCTAGGTTTTTCAGTTTTTCTTCCTAGGAACAAGCATCTTTTAATCTGCTGTCTAGGTTTGTCACAACCTAGACAGCAGATTAAAATGCTTTTCTTTCTAGCAGCAAGCATCTTTCAATTTCATAGCTGCAGTCACCATCTGCAATGATTTTGGAGACCAAGAAAATAAAATCTGTAACTGCTTCTACTTTTCCCCCTTCTATTTGCCATGAAGTGATGGGACCAGATGCCATTATCTTCATTTTTTGAGGGCTGAGTTTTAAACCAGCTCTTTCACTTTCCTCTTTCACCCTCATCAAGAGGCTCTTTAGTGCCTCATCACTTTCTGCCATAAGGGTGGTGTCATCTTCATATCTGAGATTGTTGATATTTCTCCTGGCAATCTTGATTCCAGCTTGTGATTCATGTAGCCCAGCATTTCACATGATATACTCTGCATATAAGTTAAATAAGCAGGGTGACATATACAGTCTTGATGTATCCCTTTACCAATTTGGAACCAGTCAGTTGTTTCATGTCCAGTTCTAGCTATTGCTTCCTGACCTGCATACAGGTTTCTCAGGAAGCAGGTAAGGTGAACTGGTATTCCCATCTGTTTAAGAATTTTCCACAGTCTATTGTTATCCATACAACCAAAAGCTTTGGCTTAGATGATTTTCTGGAAACCCCTTGCTTTTTCTATGATCCAATGAATGCTGACAATTTGATCTCTGGTTCCTGTGCCTTTTCTAAACCTTAGGCTAAATCACATCAAATATTAATTCCAATTTTATATCATTTATAAAGAACTTATAATTTTAAAAGAAATTCTTAATTCTCTTAACTCGCTATGCTCAGAAAGTAATATGAAATGATATGGTCTCATTTTTGAGCTTTTTACTTTTAAGCAATGGATCATAATGTAAAACTCTGTATGGATTAAAATTACTATTTAGTATACACGATGTTAAAAGAGAAACCAGAAGTATACTTACATTCTTGTTTAAATGTGAAATACTCTGTTAGATGTCTACATTCATGATTTCCACGAAGTAAAAACAGTGTTTTGGGGTAAAGAATTTTCAAAGCCCACAAATACAGCACACACTGAGAAAAAAAAGAATAATATAAAAATAAATATTTTCCATTATAGTTACACATACTTTGGCTCACACACCAGGAAGACATGAACAAAATGTGCTAGTATGACCAAAAGTCTCCAAAAGACTAAGTTTTTTTTAAGGAAGATACTGAAAATCAAACAGAAACATTCTTTCGGTACCAAGCCAGGTTCATCCGTGTGTGCTCAGTCGCTCAACTGTGTCCAAATCTTTCGCCAACCCATGGACTGTACCCTGCCAGGCTCCTCTGTCCACAGGATTCTCCAGGCAGGAACACTGGAGTGGGTTGCCATTTCCTTCTCCAAATGTTCACCTATACTAAAATATAAACATCACACTGGGGATCTAGACAACACACGCAAACAAACAATGGAGTACATACAGTCTACTGGAAAAAACCAAAATGAAAATATATTAAAAATGAAAATATACCAGTGTAAAAGTATGAGAAGAAATGTGATGAACAGCTAATAAATAAAATAAAGCCACTTCTCTTTGTAAAGCTAATTATTTTGAATAGAAATGGAAAAATTAGCAAGCAAAGGCCTGACAAAATTTGGAAGTGAACACTGACAAGCTCAGGCTAACCTGGATTGTGTCTCTATTTTCTGTTATGTTCTTCTCTCCTTTACTAGTCTCCTCTCCCATTATCTTGTCTCTTATTTCAGTGCTTTTGGTATTTAAAGCCTTGAGCTTTTCATTTCATATATAATTGTAATCAAAATGAAGGCCAGGGAATCTCACTACACATGCTGTTGACAGCTAGGGGAAACTTTTCATATACCTTAAAACTCACAAAATAAGTAGTTGTGTATTGCAGTTTGCATAAAAATGAGGCTTGGAATCAACCTACATTGACACAGTCTTCCAGAAGGGTGAATAAATATAACTGGGATACTCAAGTATTAATATAAATTTCATTATCCTCAAATAGCATTCATTAAAAATCCACAGGGAAGAGAAAAATCACACTGAAAACAAGTGTGCTTTTTTATTCTCATGAACTTTATTCGGAAAGTGAAGCTAAAGAACCAGAAGAATATTGAGACAAGTCTGATTCTAGTTACTAAAATCTAAAACCCCAAATAAAGCAATATTTACACTTAATAATGAGCTTTCTAACACATGGCAGGAATGAGGGTCAAGCCATTGGCAGTTCATCTGTGGTGCTACCTGTGAACAGTCATCATTTGTCAGCCTATATGATTACTTATTAAGTCAATGGAAGTAAATGTTTGAATACATAGCCCTAGTTTTAAAGAAAGAAAAAATATGTATTATTGAGTTGTTCAAGCCAGATACTGTCCCCAACTATGTAATTATAATTGAACAAACAAAAATGATGAGCTAACATCAAATTTTAAATATATATGTTACATTAAATAATTTTACAATGATTAGTTTGTGCTTATAATTATTACCTAAAGTTCATGTGAAAGATGATATTACTATTTCTGAGAAGTTGACCAATTGACCAAATGGAAGGATTATGATCTTTTGATAAGTGTAAAAATCCCCTATTATCTCAGTGGGTAGTAGGTGGCTCAATGAGTCTCTCTTACGTATCAGGTTTAGAGGTGCACTTACAATGTTCTAGCAAAACAAATGTGTATTATCAAGCTTGTCTCACATTTCAGAGAAGATATACACTGTTATTAACATCAATGTGAAAGCTATTCTCATTTTAAATTTATATGATTGTATCATATGCATATTTTGTTTATATATTATGTATAAATAGTGCAATTTAAAATTATAAAAAATAAATTTATAAAAATATATTTATATAAAATATTTATATTTTTATAAAAATATTTATAAAAATATTTTTATAAAAATAAATTTATAAAAATATAAATTAAATTATAAATTATATATGTTATATTTTTCCCAAATAGATTGCTAACACTGGATGTTTGATTTGGAATAGGAATGGGTATGTGAAATTCTTTAAAAATTACATTCACTTGTTGAAATTGTATTTAAGGCATACAGTGGGGGAGAGACTATGTGCTTTGGCTATATTGTAGTTACTTTTTAAAAAGATTTTGTTTTTTGTTTTCACTAAGGTATAATTTATATCCAGTGAAATGTATATATCTTAAATGTACCAGTCAATGAATTTTTCCATATGTATATTCCCATGAAACCACCACCCAGATTCAGTTACATTTCAGCATCCAGATGGCTCTTTTGTGCCCTCCTTCAGTCAATACCCTTTGGAAAACGTTACCACAGTTCCGAACTCTTTAGATTAGTTTTACCTATAACAATTTATTTTAAAGCAAAGCTATAATCTCTCCAACAAAAATCTAAACTGCAACTTAACCCCACTCAGATACTACCAAAGGAATCACGTTCTAGAGCCCATATATTCTTTTTCTGCCATCTGTTAACCCCACTCAGATGCTACCAGAGGAATCACAATCTACAGCCCACATACTCTTTTTCTGCCATCTGTTAAAGATCATGTTTTGACATCAGCACATGGCTTTATCACCTCTAGTCTTAATTACTGTAGCTCTTTTATAACTGAAAACTCAAAGGTTCTATGGTTTCCTTATCATATCTATTTACCTTTTCAACGATTCAATACACATTTCATATCCCTTATTATGTAATGGACATAAAGCTCCCTGCATGTAGTAGAAATTTAGGAAATAGTGACTCCTTTCCTATAAATGAGAAGGAAGACAGCCAGAAAGGAGAGGGAGCAGAGAGCGAATGGGGGAGAGAAAAGAGAGATGACAGAGAGAAAAAGGAAGGGAGGGAGGAGGAGGAGAGGAGGAAAGAAAACACTAAAGAAAACTCAATTTCCAAATTCTTGGCTCAGAAGACCCTAAAAATAAGAGTCCTCTTTTCACATTTTATTTCCCTCTCCCCTGTGGCAAGAATAAAATATCTTCCCAAACACTGAACAAAACCACAAATGCAGCCAATATGGAATAAGTGGCATGGTAAATGACAGGGCAAGGGTGGATTGGAGAGTGGAGCCCCGCCAGCCTTCGCCCTCAACATCTGGTGGGAGAGAGCTGCCAAGCACAACTCTGCCTTGCTCGCAACTATTTTGTCATCTAAAGTTCTAACATTCTGGAGATCTGAAGAGCTTAAAATTACAACTTGATATTCTTTAAAAGAAAAAAAAAAGAAAGAAAGAAACCCCATGTAAAACATTATCACCATTAATAAATGAAATAAAAATTAGTTAAATAGCTGTTTTTTTGGTCCATGTGGTATCAGATGGCTAATATGAATAAAATTTTCATTGGATTTACTGAGTAAGGTAGGAACAGAGAGGCAAGTTCAACTGGCTTTTTTTGCATGGTGATATGTAAATCAGTTGCACTAATCACTTTCAACAACAGTATTTTTTTCAGTCTAAGTAATTAAACAGTTATTTACAATTTAACTTGAACTTCCCTGGTGGCTGAGATGGTAAAGCGTCTGCCTACAATGCGGGAGACCAGGGTTTGATCCCTGGACCGGGAAGATCCCCTGGAGAAGGAAATGGCAGCCCACTCCAGTACTCTTGCCTGGAAAATCCCAAGGACCGAGGAGCCTGGTAGGCTACAGTTCACGGGGTTGCAAACAGTCAGACATGACGGAGAGACTTCACTTTCACTTTATAATTTAAAATTAGCTTGGTTTTGTAAATACAAAAGATTTGAGAATCCTCTAATCTTTTTATTAATTATTATCATAGACATAGTTTTCTCTTATGTATCTATCTTCTTCAGTGAAGCAGCACTAAGGATATAATTTTCTTCATTAGTTTAATTGGCTCGACTATAGCAGTACAATGATTTACTTTGTGATTTATTCTTAAAAACTTGTATAGGGGAGTCAAGAAGGATGTAAAAGAAGAAGCAAGAAAGTAAACATCTGTATGTGTATATATATATATTCAGCTTCAGACATATATCAAGCAACTCCCTAAATTAACCATACATGCTATGAAACATTCCAGTCAAAAATGCTGTCTCTCAGTCACAGGATGATCAAGTGAGGGATGTGTATCGGCTGGGAAAAGATCCAGATTTCTGAAATGTCAAATGCTGCTCCTCTAAGCCATTATTTGCCTGGTCTGACAAGCACACAGAGAAGCAGCACTGGGGCTAGCGATGCACTATAAAGACCCTCAGATTCAAGGAGACAGCCAAACAATTCCTTCCTCATGTCTGTGGCATCACTCTGTCACCTAACACCACCTGCTGTACTGTTTGCTTGTTATTCTCAGGCAGAAGCACAGAACATTGCCTGACGTACCGTGGTTCATTCTAGTCTATGGGTTCACAGCTAGTAAATACAATTCTTCCTACTTAAAGGAGTCTGAGGCCTGGGCTGAGCTCCAGTTATTAGTGCTGTGGGAGGGGCTCAAGGCAATGTCTTGCAGTGCAGAATGGCTAAAAAGGGAACCCGATGAAGTGACTAGAAGGAAACAGCTGTGTGTGCCTCTTCTTCCAATTCTGAGTTTTCCCTGCATTCTCAGAAATACATTCAGCCATGAACCTATATATACATAAGGTTATATGTGTGTGCACACACACACACACAGACACAAAGAGATTAGACAGCATAATGCCAGCATCAGAAAAAGGATGGTATTCAATGTGAGACAAATTACGACCCCCAGGCAAAATTACCTCTCTTATCACTACTCAAAAGTTTGCTTGTTTTAGTTGGGTTTAACTTTGTGGGGAACAATTTCTAATTTTGGCAGAAGAAGAGTGGAGGAGAGGCGAGGAGGGAGTTCATAAAATGGGCTTCATGTACTGCCCAGAACACATTACCCAGTGCCTGTAAATACTGCCCAGCTGAGACTATATGAAATCTGAACCTACTCTTCAAAGCTAATTTGGTAAAAATTAAACTTAAGTGCTCTTCTTTGCCCAGAGAACAGCCGAAGGAGAAGACTTGTAGTGGAATTCGGAATTAAGATGAATCAGGACGTCTGTTAGGAGATATTACACTCTGGAAAACTGAGCTCTCATTTTAGGATTTGTCTTAAACCAACAGGTTTGCCCTTTAGATTATACTGGTGAGGGAGTGGACTATGTGTGCATGTTTGCACATCTGTAAATTAATAAAACAGTATGTAAAAGTGTCCACATCACCTACGTGTACATTTTTTTACGGCTCGTTTAGTGAATATATGGCCAAGGCATGGGATATTGGAAAGAGCACAGACTTTGAATCTTGGCACTGCCATTTACTGTGTGTGCGAGTCTCTCTGGGCCTTGGTTTCTGCAGGCTGGAAAGGAAGACATTCACAAGCTCCTTGCAGAGCTATGAGGAATAAATGAGATCATTTATACTAGGCAAACAATACCATTTCTAACTTGCAAACAATGTCAGTTTCCTTAATCCACAATGAAAAACCTCACAGTATCTTCAGTAAGTATATTTTATATAAATGACTGTTCTGTTTTAAATAGGATGGTATCACTGAGCCATCCTCAAACCCCTCAAAGATCATAGTCTAATCAAAATGGATCATTTTTACTTATAAGGGCATCACATTTTTGTCATTTTCTGTGCATGTGGCAAGTCCCTGGGGCTGTACTCTCAGACTTTAAAGTTTAATTAAAGAGCTGTTTTTAAAGTTGGGAAATATGGTACATGCATCTCAGAACTTTTAAATGTCCTCTGGTCACCACATTTGGTATTTCCCCAACATTTGTTTTCAGATTTTTATTCTTTGCTTAAATTGCAGAAGATACTAATATATATTATATAAACTATCATAGTTCAAGTATCTAGATTAATTGTAGACTAAAATTAAAATCTACTGAGGAACCAGTTAGTGATTACTGCTTCTCAACTTCTTTACTTTAAAGAAACAGTTCTAAAAAAGCTCTAATTAGAGAGAGTTTGTGAAGTTTCAAGAGGTAAATAGACTGTTAAGGTTAAAAGAAAAAATTCTAACACAACACTCTATCATTTGGCTGATAAAAATAATCAGTCCCTACAGGAGAGTCTTCGCCATTCTTTGCTTAAAAGATGAGATTCAAAGGAAGTATATAGTACACCGATTGCATTTATTCTCAGAACCTTTTATAGGAACATATAAATGTCAAATGAATATGTCAATTTGAGTTACTAAAATAATTTTTAAAAATGTTTACTTAGATTCCACATAACCTTAATTTAAGGGAAGTAATAGAAACTCTTTCCCTTCCACTGCTGTTTTCTGTCTACTGCAGTCTTTTCCAAATCTGTCTACACATGGAAATCACATTTAGCCATGTCAACAAACTCTGGCCCACAGGAAATAACTATGCCCCTTCTGGAAGACGTCCTCAAATGAGAAGGCATACTCTTTCTTTCTTCTTTTCCTTTGAGCTGCATGTAATGTGAGAACATGAGGGCTGAAGCTGGTGTGACCCAACCTCTTGGGTCATGAGGTTGACTTTGGAAGGAGGTCACACTCATCAGATCAATAAGGCAGAGAGCCTGGGCCCTGGGGCCAGACTGAGTCACACCAGCCATGGTCCACCCATCTATGGGTTTCTACTTGAGACAGAAATAAACTTCTGTTCAAAACCACCATTATTTTTTTCTTTACTCTTGGCAGATACTAGCCCTAAAGTGATACAAAGGTCTTACAAAATTTGTACTCCATCACACTTCTCTGCCATGTTGGTGAAGTTAGCCCATGAATGAGGTTTTACAAGGTTTCTTAATTAATTCTTCTGTGCTTTTCTCACTTCAGTTTTCCTCTGAGCTAAATCTTACTTGTTCTTTGTTTCTTATCCCAGCCATATATGCTCTCAAAATTCTCCCAAATTTCTATATTCCAGTGATAATTATCTTCTGTACCCCTTTTATCCCAAGATTTTAATAACCAGTTCAAATAACAATTGAATCCTGGATGACTATCTGTTTTAGACTTCTGATTCTATAGAGCTTTTTATAGTTACATTTTCCTGTATTGATTTAGGCTTCTAGAGAGCAAGGATGTATATTTCTTTAAATTCTCAATTACCGTGCCTATACATTTTATGTGCTTGATAAAACTTACTTACTAAATGGTAGAAATACCTAAATGTATTTCCTTTCTGTGAACTTATACAACCCTCCCTCATCACCATGAATCATTAAGAAACGTGATCTTTAAATGCGGTTAATATATTGATGACAATATACAATGTGTGTATATATATATATATATATATAATATATATACACACTACAGACACACATACATATGGTCAATGACTGGAGGTGAACTGAATTGGAATACCACCCCCCTCAAAAGTTAGTATAACAGTTTAAAAGTAAAAGCTGTCTAAGAGTGATGTTTTTAAACATTAAATATTCCTGTAATAAAATATTATGATAAAATTTAAAAACCTAGAATTTCTTTTATAAATGATTACTATGAATGTATTACATTGGTGTGGGTCTTCAGTAAATTTGATTTCTCTCTTTACTTAAGAATAATTGTTTTCGTTTTTAAAGTATTATTTCCAAGAGTACATATGATGTCATCTGCTATAGCATGAGCTCTTTAAAACTTATTCTTATTTATAATTATTTCTTTTAATAAGTATTTATAAGATATTTCTATGTATGAAACACCGTATTAAGTACCAGGAAGAAGAGCAAAGGTGTGAATAAAACAAGACCCTTGACTTTATTGTGAATGTTACTTCTACTTACCTGAAACAGAAGCAGTTGGGAGGCTGAGGATGAACCTCTACTCAAAGGTTATCTGTTTTGTTTTAATAAATGATTTTGACAAATAACCCTAATTAGATGACAGGTGCCATACAAGACAAAACACAGCAGCTGTAAGTGTACTCACACATACTCACACACAAATGCACACAAACAGACATGCACTTGATTATCCATTTACAAAAATAACTTAGTGCCTCATAAGATATAACTACACAAATCTGTTTATTTAATCGACTTTGATTAGTTCTCTCAAGAGGAAACAGAATTATCTAATGTAAAACATGATGCAATTTTTGCAAAGTTGCAAATTTGTAAAAAGTACAAAAGCAAAATCTTACTATTAGCCAATTCCTTGACATTGCTATGCAATAAAAAGCATATAGGAATCAATGAAAAATAGGAATATATAATAAAAGTTTATTGTTAAAGACTAGGGATTTATTTAACACAATAATATTCACCACTTTTATTTTGCTAAAATAGTGTTAATCCATTACTGAACAGCTAAAAGGAATCATGCAGACTTACTTCGATACTGAAGTACCCTCTGTCAACATAGTCCCCTAAGAAGAGGTAGCGAGTGTTGGCAGGAGATCCCCCCACTTCAAAGAGTTTCATCAAGTCAAAGAATTGTCCATGGATGTCCCCACAAACTGAAAGAAACAAAGAAAATTCATTTTATGGTTATATTATGTTCCATTTTTGAATTAGATAATAAAATTACAAAATCTTAGAGCCAGAAGGAATTCAGAGGCCATCTTAGCCAAACATTCTTTTGCAAAACAGGAAAGTAAGACAGAGTTTCCAAAGTTAATTTGTGGCAAACCTTGCTTTGTGTCCAGGTCTTCACCCCTTCACAGTAAATGGAAATGTAACAACAATAATAATAATAGCTATTATTGTTGTACGTTTAACAATTCTGCACCAGACACTATGCTGACAGTTTTATACACATTTTGTAATTTAATACTAACAATGTCATGGAATAGGTTTTCCTCTTGCAGATGTGTCAAAGAGAGTCAAAGAATTAGGCATAATCTATATACTGATGTCTAAATATATATCTAGTACAGGACACGACTGAAGCGACTTAGCAGCAGCAGCCTCCTGAAGAAAACTTGATATGCATTATAAAAATTGTATTTGACTCTAAAATGTCATCAATTATAAAACACATCTTTATTTTAGATATCACTGAGAAAGAAAAAAACCAATTAAATTTAAACTGATATCATAAATGAGCATTTTTATAAGATCGACCCTAGTATCAGATGTCAAACTTTTTTCAAATTTTGAAATGAAATCCTATAAAACAGTAAAAAAAAAAAAAAAAAATGGCTGGGTATTGCAATTTCTTAACTTTCTCACTTTCTCTTTAAAAGTTCTTAAAAGCTATGTAGTCTCTCATTTTAAAAGTCACTTATTCAGTACTTACAATTTCATCTGCTACTTTTAAATCTCTAAAAAATAAATCTTATCTCCATTATGGTTATGTGGCTGGGCAAGATCACTGTTAAAAATGAATGATACAGAGTTTCAATTCAGATTTGTCTAATTCAAAGCTTTTGCTGTCAACTATCATGTTATAATATCTTTGACATTTTATAGGGTTTACATATGTGTATATATTTAATATTTTAAGACAATTTTATGCTTGAATGATGAACATGATTTGGTTATTTCTTTCATGCTAAGAGGTTCACAGGATGAATGTATCAGTGAATAGGAAATCAAGACGTCAAAGGACACTTGCTATCTTAATAAATTCTATGCTGCAGTCGAAAGCAAGCTGAAATATCTAAAACTTTATCCCTTTATCTGATGAAAGCTGACAGAAGGAAATATGAATCAAAGGGATTCACTGATTTAAAAAAAATACTGTTAAACAATGGATGAATAAAAATGCCATATAAATTCCCATTTTTGCCATGTAAAAGACCCTCAGGCTTTAATCCTGAGAGATTCTGGATAAGTTATTCAACTTCTCTGAGCCTCAATGTATTCATGTATAAAATGGGATGATACTGGTACTTTAACTTACTTGGTTATTGTGAGAATTAAAGGCATCAATAATGTAATGGAATTAGAAGAATTCTTGAAACCTGATATGAACTTGAAAACTATGAGATCAAAGTGGCATTTCAAAATAGTTGTATCAAAAATATCAAGGTACCAGAAAGGATGGGATTTTGGTGCTCGGGGTAAAGGAGGAAGGAGGAATGAAAACCATTCTGGAGCATCGTCTTCACTTTTTCCTCCCCTCCTATCCTCTCTTTCCCTTTCCATGCCTCCATTTCAATTCCTGGCCATGGCTGGAAATTCACGCATCATTATTTTTTATATCGTCATGTCAATGACAAATACCAAGACAGTAATTCAGGTTGTGGACCATGAACTTGGAATTACTGACATACAATTGCAGCATAATCTGGCAACCAGAATCACACAATTTTATAAATACATGGGCTTTAGATGATGTAGACATTAAGGACAACTTTTCTTTCATTGGAGTACAGAATTACATCATTGTGAATTCAATTTTATAAAAACTGGAAAGTAAGCTCTTCTTTTTGGCTTATAGTAACTTTGTGATAAGAGATATCAATACAAGATCAGCACAATTACTGGATTTTGGCTTGGTGATATAAAAGAGCAGGGAGCAACTGCTGTAAAGCTGGCATGGGAAACAAGATACCCTGAAATTCAGTTACTAGTAGGATGGTCACACTATCACTGACTTTACCTTACACCAGCCACACAATTCAAATCATGCTTTTTCAGTAAGGACCACTTATGATAATCTTCAGCAAAGAAAAGCAACTTGCATATACAATCATAAAAAATTCTCAAAGCCACATGAAAGAAAACAGTAGCTCAAATAAAATATACCTGAATAACTGAGATATTTTGACTAAGGTTTAAGGATTTCCCAGATCAGTTTAAGTGAAAACTATGTATCTTCTTTGTTTTTCAAAATCATTTTTATGTCTATTAGGTCACCATCCTATCGCTTTTCTTATTCAGTAGATGCCAGTCTTCTCTGTCTCAAATAGGCCATGTTTCCTTCTTGTACATCCACAGGCTGACCCTTTTCCATCCAGTAAGTCTCAGCTATTTGTCAATATACTTCTTTCCAAAAGCATTCTTCTTCTTTCCATTAACTTGTTTTACTTTTTTCATAGTACTTATTACTCTCAGGAATAATCTAGCTGATTAATTTGCATGTCTGTTTCTTCCCTGATTCTTCCCACTGGACTATAAGCTCTATAAAACTATAACCTGTGAGAAGCTGTCAGCTCTTGTTCACTGTAACCCAGACATGGAGAACAGTGCCTACCACCCAGTGGTAGAGAAATGTGCTACCCTAGAATTCTTCACTGGGCCTGTGCTGTGCTGAATTTGGAAACCCATTCATTACAGAAGTCAAGCTTTTGAGGGGCTCCTCAGACCGACAGAGATGGACCACAGTGGGAGTTTGCTCTGGTGGAAGCTGAAGGTCCTCAACTTGTCTGAGATGGTACTTGTTTTAAGCCTTTCAAGTCACAGCTTTCAAAACAGTATTGTGGCAAGACTGGGGGAGAATGAGGGACCTCCATGCAGGTTATGGTGGTTTCTTTCCCTGGTTCTACACCAGAGACACTTGTAGAGCTTTGAAACTACAGATTCCCGGGTCCCGAATCAGAATCTCAAGAGATGCAGACTGATAACAAGCTCTTCAGTGGAAGTTATCTAGCTAGTAAGATGAAAGACCAATGCTTTCCACCCTCTGTCTTAGCAGACTGAGCCCTCATTCTGCATGCTTGTGTGGTTCCCCTCACAGTATGCACAGGTGGGAGAAACACATATTGGAAAGGCAATTTTGTTCAATGCTAATCCCAGGTTGGTGTGAGATCAGAAATTCTTATTACCTGAAAATGCTATTGAAGTGATTGTTTGATGGAGTCTAGGACAGAGGGATGAATCTAAGACAAGTGATAAAAAAGAGCACACTTATTTGTGCATTTGAATGTGGCTATTGCTCAGGCCTTGTGCATTTCAGCTTTCAGATAAAGAATTCATCCTAAAGTCCTAATATTTGGGAACATTCACTATTTTGATTTCAAAAATCAAGAAGAGAGTGACCACCATACTGAGGTATCCATGCTTCAGTACCCAAAGGATGGAGGGTGGGGTCAGGACATCACACAGAGGGAAGGGTACCATGTCAGGTTAAGTGAAAAGTACAGCCCAGTAACCTTCCGTCTATGCAATGCCATAGACCCCACCTTCCATCCTCTTGGGTACCTAAAACATTGAGAGAAATAAAGTCCAACAAATTTTAGCTAATGAGGCAAACCATGTGCTTGGTTGCTCACAGCCTGTAACTCCCTATGAGGCCAGGTCCTTTCATCTTCAATGTCATTGGTTTTAACAGCACTTCTAGAACAAACAGGCTTTGACAAGTTCTATTATACCTTCAAGGCGAGCTCATTCTTCACCAAATACTCCTGCTTCCCATATTCCCCCAGCTTCCCATTATTTGCTTCTCGTTTCCAATGGAACACTGCTGGCAGGCAGGAACTTGACTAGGGGCCAGGCTTGAAAGCCCTACTATATTGAAAAAGCACCAAAATTATAGGAACACAGGACATGTGATGAAAGCACTCCTCATCTCTATGAAATTATCCATCCATCTGAATGAATGTACAAAAATACATATTATGTCTTCAATAGATTATGACCAGACTTATACATGTTTCTATAAGAAATGTATAGTTACAACAGTTAATGAAATTAACACATCAATGAAAAGAAACATGAGTTTTTTCTGGACCACTAGTACCCTAATCCATTCCTGATGTGCTACATCATGATGATTACTTTTCCTGTGAGACGCAATAAGTCCTCCGCTTGTTTTTATACTGGACAAGTAAGAACTACCATGAACACTGAGCAGTAGAATCGAGTTATTGAGAAGGTTGTCATTACCTTCTTCTTGGTTCTTTTTCTAAGTCAGGTGACGAAGTGGTTTTGAACGGCTGTTCTAACATCCTCAGTAAACCAAATAGTGCAAGAGGGACTAACATCCTGTGATGCTTACATGTTTTTTTTTTTTTTTTTTACTTTTCTCTCATCTACTATTAGAAAATACATAAATTATGCCTAAATGACCAACTAATAAGTAATACCAAAGCAAACAATCACTTTTGAGTAATTGCCTTTTAATACTATTTCCATCCCCTAGTGATTCTTAGCCCACAGTAAATGAAAATTTATTGAAAATGACCCTCACACGAGTGGTCTCAATAATTTTTGACCTAAGTCTTCTGAAGAAGGGCACGGAATTTTGAAGGGGGAAACAAAATAACATGCAGAAAAATTCTGTCTTTGTTTCTTGGGAAAGGAAATAGCTTTTATTTCTCATATCATTGCTAGAGAGCTAGTTATTAAACCCTGAAATCACAAACTTAGGAGGTTAATGTACATGTAAACACAAATATAAATGTGTATGTGTGTGTATAAAGCCACCCACCATAAAGGAGGAATTATTTGGAGATTAGTGGTCAGTGTACCAGTTAGGAAGTCATTAAACAAGTTCAAGACATTTCTCAGTGTAGATTACAGCAAAGTAGTGCTAAAGAGAAACAGCAATAAACAGCTGGGGTAGGAACAAGAGGCTCTTTGTAGTTAGCTGAGAAAGCTCTTGGGATCTACAAACTGGACAATGAATCAGTCACAGGGCAAGTCTAAGAGTCCCTAGAACGAGCACACTGCTAAGGAGAGAAGATAATGGCCAGCCAGCATATTGAGGACAAATGGCCTCTTGAGAAAATAAGCTCATAGTATGGAGGACAAGTTGGAAAGATAACCAAAATGAAGATCAAGCCTATGCTTTGCATCTCCTAGGAGAAATGCCGCTCTCTGTCGAAAAGGGATAGTTGCTCAAAACAACTATGCGTATATGATATGTGTAATGAAGAACGCATGCCTAAATTAATGATTCTGCAAGAAAGTATACCCATATTTTAATTTAAATATTTTTCAACGAATTCTATTGTTTCTAAATTCACATTGGCAACTAAATTGCTATCTTGGAAAAATGTAAAAAGTAGATCATACTGAACATATGAGGATGAAGTCCCAGTATACTTGCTACACAAGTGAGAGTTTGTAAAGAACTCTGCTACAGATTCCATCCTGAGTGGGAGACACATTAACAAGTGCAAGATAAAATAAAATACATACTTTCTCATAAAACTACTTTGAAAAGCTTTGAATTCATGCTCTGATCCACACATTTGGCCCTGTTTACTTGTCTATATCCACATTTGGCCCTGTTTACTTGTCTATATCCAAGAAAATCCTTCAAGGAACATCAATAGGTCAACTTTTTACTGATGCTAAGCAAAAATTTTAAAATGTCATAGAATTCTATGTTAAAGAATGCCTATAGAAATTAGGATGTCTAGAGACAGAGGAGTTTTTAAAAACAACAAAAACAGTCAAATGATACAGTGCAGGTGAAAATATTTTTTCATGGACTGGCATTTCAAAATGGCATCAGTATTATGATTTAGAAGTCAAGTGTTTTTAATTCTTGACTCACTATTTATTTTTCTACAAAGATCATTTAGTTCCTCCAAAATATTGGCTTTTATCATCTTGGAAGGTTGTATAAAGTAGAATAACTTCCTCTGCAAGTTTTTCCAATTTTCACAAAACTTAACAGATTGTAATTTTTCTTTTAGAGAAGACATTACTGAGTTGCTGAACAATTTTCACCATTAGAAGTCCACTCTACTTTCAGCTTCATTTAATCCAACCCAATATTTTTTCCATAATAGGCACATTTTTCCAAGACAATACCCTTTCTAATGTTAAGGAATTAACATTGTGTATAATTCTCAGCATGAGGAGATTATCCTATTGAATTTACTGGTTTGGTTTTTGAATCCTCTATCTGCTACAACTTCTTCTGTTCCAAAATCTGCAGTTTCGGAGAGAATGATCTTACATTTAGAGGTTTTGTTAGATACTAAACACAGCGGGTACCACAAGCACATATCTGCTTCCCCCTGTTGACAATCCAGGCTTGTGTAACTTTAGTGGATGGTAAATTCAGATCCACACCAGCTAGCCTGAATATGTGTGGTTCATTAGCAGAATGTGTAAACTTCTGAAATGAAGCAATTACTGAGATAAAAGTGAGTTTCATTAGGGCATTCACTATACATCTAGAAATCTTCATTAACTATAAAATAAACTGAATAAGAAAAAATAACAAGGTTTTAATTCATCAATGAGGTACACTTCAAAATAATATTTTTGCCATAATGAATACTATTTTTCAAATGTTACACATTTATCAGGTACTTTATAAAGCACAAAATATGAATTCTTAATCAGGGCTTGATAGTATAAAACAATAATGAAAAGCCTTTAAATCAAATTAAAATTCACAAAGTAGTGACATTTCAAGGATTAAAAAAAGGTTATGAAGCTAAATATAAAACAATAATAACTGTAGTGTAAATTAGCAGCAATAATTTCAAACATTTTCTTTATATTTTTGACACCGTTTTACAAAGATAAACTGTTAGCCAGTGTTAATGAGAAATGTAACAGGACAACTGAAAAAACAAGAGTGGGGTATACTATAGATTACAGTAGATAATACAATAGAAACAATACAGTACTAAATATGAATACTTCAAGAATTCTCTCAATCTCAGGTTATAACTATAATCAGATGGAAAAAAAACTAGAAGAGTCTATATTTTTAAACTGTTTTACAGAAGAACTAAGCATCATGGTATATTCACCATGTATTCTAATCAGCAGAAAAGTTGATTACTGAAATGTATTTTTTTTTTTTTTTTACCTTAAAGATGAGTCTTCTCACTATTGTGATTTTTTTCAAATTTTATTTACTGGAATAACCTAATTTATTGAATAAGAATGAATTTGTTCCATCTGTTATCACTATTTTTCTATTTCAGCATAAATTCATATTTTAACAACACGCCTGTTACAGATCAATAACATTATTGAATTATTTTAAGTCACAGTCATGGCTGTGATACTAGTAAATAGAAACAATAAGTAATATGTACAATACTTACAGGGTTATTTAATTAAATTTGGTCATGACTCTGTTTATGTGTCCAAGTTTGATTAGTCCTGAAAACTATAGCTTATTTGATATGTGGATTTACCCACATTATGTAGTTCAGTAAACCCTCGATTGTCATTACCAGATGATCAAAGGTACTGGATCATCTGTGAGATGATGTAATTTCATCCCCAAATAATTAAACTTGATAACATATATTTATATATTTATTGATAAATGAAAGATTGTTCTCTTCACTTTCTGAAATACTGATACCAGGTTTCAGATTCCATGAACCCCCTCCAGGATCCTGAAATATGGGCTCCCATCATAGTAACCAGACCTAGGGTTAGAGGTCTATGCCTTAGCATTCCCATCCTGGCTCTTTCAAAGTGGTATATCTGGAAGGTTTTTTGCTTTTTAAAATTTTCTGGGAGCTGTGGCCACATTATACTTTGAATTCTGGCTTTTTCTTGGACGTGTTATTTTTTCCTGGGTGAGAAGCATGCAATGGTTGAAAACACAGTCTGTGAGGCTCAGTTTCATAATTGCTGTTCATGAGTTTTGGTTTTGTGTGTATATATTCATTCAATAACATATATTTATATATTTATTAATAAATGAAAGATTATTCTCTTCACTTTCTAAAATACTGATACCAGGTTTACAGCTTAATCAATAAGCTGTAACTTTTTTGTTAATCACTTTCTTATTAACTCTCTCTGAATCAGCTTTATCAATCTCAAGAAAGCATGGGCTTTTCCAAATCTTCTTATGCAGTTGCACTCTATTCTTTTTTACTACAATTCTTTAAGCTTTTGACTGTTTTCCCCTGTAAACTGCTACTGGTGTAACTATTTGTAGGAGGCCTCAGATGCCTCATCTATGTTGTTGGTGGTGTTTTATTGCCAAGTCGTGTCCAACTCTTTTGCGACCCCATGAACTGTGGCTCACTCCATTGTCTCCACTGTCCATGGGATATCCCAGGCAAGAATACTGGAGTGAGTTACCATTTCCTTCTCCAATGCCACACCTGTAAAAGGATTCATAATAGACCTTTTTTTTTTTAAATAAGTTTTTTTTTCAATTAAATGAGCCAATATAAATGAATAAAAAAGCTCAACATGCCGTAGCACATGCAATGCAGTGATGCAAGGTGAATGGTAGATGTAGCCACTATTACAGGGGTTGTCTACTAAGAAACATCTCTGCCGGTTTAGACTGATGTAGAAATACCTGTAGTCAACGTAGCCATAAATAAAACATACACAAAACTGTTCTATTTTCTTTCACTTTTTATCCAAATGTATGCTATCATATGTTGAAAGATGTTAAGGCTGAAATCAAATAGACTAGGTCTCATGTTCCACAATTGCCATTTTCTAAGAGTGGGAATATTTCCAAATGGCTTTAGTGATATTACCCATCTTTCAGCCAGCAACAGCACCATGTTTCCAATTAGTCTCATGTTCTTTTGTTAGCAGAGCTCATTTACAAGACCACTCTGTTCCTTGGCTGTGTAATGGCAGTAATGTTTTAAAAGCTGAAAGTGACACAGTAAACAGAAAAAATGTAAGGTATTTCACCAAATGGATTTTTTTTAAACTACTTTTCTTTGGTTTCTGGAAAACTCAGTTAAGAAAAATCTTCTAAGTTATGATATCTGTCAAATTTTGACAATGTAAAAGATTACTTTGTTTTTAATATTTTTAAAACTCAGGGAAAGCAAACTAATGATATTTAATTCTAAAGTCCATATTTTCATCACTAATTTGGCAATTTAGGCAGTGGGGATATTCATATAAGGGTTTTTACCTATCACAGACTTTGAAGTGGTCAACTTTATTTATGTCTACTCGGAGAAGGCAATGGCACCCCACTCCAATACTCTTGCCTGGAAAATCCCATGGGCAGAGGAGTCTGGTAGGCTGCAGTCCATGGGGTCGCTAAGAGTCAGACATGACTGAGTGACTTCACTTTCACTTTTCACTTTCATGCATTGGAGAAGGAAACAGCAACCTACTCCAGTGTTCTTGCCTGGAGAATCCCAGGGTCGGGGGAGCCTGGTGGGCTGCCGTCTATGGGGTTGCACAGAGTTGGACACGACTGAAGTGACTTAGCAGCAGCAGAAGCAGTAAGTAAACAAAGCTAGTAAGTGCTCTTTCTAACAGATAATACTTAAATTACCTGATGGAAAGAAGGATTGATTATATTCTATTCATTATACCATTTTGTGAGTAAAAACATGTTTATTTGTTATCTGAGGCATATTTGGAAATGGAACTTTTAATTCTTAATTCAGCAATTATTAAAAATATATGAACCACACAGACATATTAGAACACATTCATTTGAAAATTAGTGAAGAAAAAACATTTCTGGTAAAGTAATTCTGACAAAGGCAATAAGCCTATCTTAATTCTACCTAGTTTTCCTTAATCTATTGATCATTTCCTTGTTTATCATTCATTAAGCAAATATTCTAGAATATCTGGGGGAAAAATGAATAAAACATGAAACATTTCCTTAAAGTGCTGTATTAAAATGCTAAATAAACAACATTAAAGGCTGAGTACTTTTTATTTGTGCTGATTATACTGGAACAATGAAGAAATGGAAGGCATGCAAGGAATGGTCTCAAGAAATTTAGAGTACACTTGAGGAGGCACGCATATACAAATGGTATGAAAAAGCATTGTCTTCCTGACATCAGAGTATTTCTCTCTCCATCCTGAAACTTCTGAGCACTGACTCATGATCAAGAAATATGGGTTTAACACTCAGGTCTCCCATCTGGGCAAATCATTTCATTACCTGTTTATCATGTCAAATTTCTTAACAGAGGGAAGAACACATACAGTTTTTCTAAAAATAAATAGCCAATTACAAATACTTTCCATTTACTTTTATTAATGATTTTTTTTTATTTTGAAATTTCAAATTCATTAAGAAAGGGTATGAAATTGCTTTATTTATTTTCAAAAAGGGTATCAATTGAGATTTTTGAAAACCTATACTAGGTTATTTCACATTTCTGTCAGACCTAATCTTCCCTCACACTGAAGACTCCTCTTATAGGGTTGATTATATTCCAAAGATAAAAGCTGTCAATTTTGTAAATCTTCATGAATATAATTAGGGGTCACAGTTACCTAAATTGATGGAAATCATAGAATCCATAGAGCCTTTGCATTGTTTTGTATCTTTAAACATGTGAATGTCTCCAATCTGAGCGTGAATTATGCCTCACATTTCTCGTTCCTTCAGCATATGACACGTATCTAATTAAATTATGCAAAAATCATGTTTTACTAACTTGTTATATATGGCATATAAACCAAGCGATTACCACAAACTAATGCAGGTGTTTGGAAAACAAAAAATAGCTGCTGATAACTCATCATAGCTTGTGATCTATTAGTAACTATACTTTAAAATTTAGTTTAATTTTCATCAATTAGAAATGGTGAATGTTTGTTATATATTTGAATGGCTAAAAGACCAGCCAGAATTATCAATCAACTCTTTTTCTTTCCTTTGATAAAATATAAAAAAAAAATGAAGAACATGTTCATAATGTGTTTGGTGAGTTACTAAACTAGGTGATTTTAACTAGGGAAAAGTTTGCTTTATAAAATCACATAATTTCATGTTGCATTTCCTTATAGATCTATCTCATTAAATTTCCAGAACTCCTTCTACCTTTTATATACCTGTTTAACACATTTTAAACAAAATCTTTAAGGTTGTTAATACTTAAGGCTATCTTTTAAAATATGAAATGTCTGTTATTAGTCACATCACAAATTCAACTACATTTTACAAAAGAACACTTGATTTTACCTAGGGTGTTTTGATACTTTATACTGAGAGTTCACGTGTCAGATAGGACAAAGTGTTTATAATCCTAAACAACAGCTAACTTCAGAAATGAGGATATTTTATTCAGGACTAAATAACAGGGACTTAGTAAGTACCTTCTTTGTGATAGGTTGTTCATTGTGAATTAAAAAACAATCACTATTCTTTCACACTGGTAGGAAGACAAGCTTATATAAATATAAAATATAACTTTATACTAAAGGAACATAAATATAATTAATTCCCTTAAGAAATATAAAATGTACTTAGGATATAAGACTTGCACACATGAGTAGGGACCAGATGGGGCTAAAAATCCTATGGTACTCTCTGTGTTCTACAGATGTTTCCTGGGAAGTGGTTAGAAGCCAGAAACATTGGGCTTGAAACATGTGCTGAGCCAGGTGTAGTATGTATGATCATTTACTTCTGTTTCGGCAATAACTGATTTCCTTCTCAGCCGTGCTGTCATCGTGACCACCTTCAACCTTTCCCTTGCTGAGAGTAAGACTGTACAAAGACCAGGGTGGCTGAGGTCACATACTGGCTTCAGATGTGTTCTGCAGAGCTGAAGGGGACATGAGGAACTTTAGGGGTCACTATTACAATAAGCTCTACTTTTACTGTTTTTATCTCTTGGAGTTTCAGGTAGTGTTTCTTTCTTTCTCACTCTCTTTCTCCCACTCTCTCCCTCCCTGTATGTGTGTGTGTGTGTGTGTGTGTGTTGAAGCAGGAGATGGGGTAGATTCTGCTGCTTGAAACTTGTTTGATATAGACAGAAGTCTTATAAAAAGTCAGAGATTATGGAAATGAAGATTGGCTGAACTGAAGGGAAGTGAAGGAAGTGCTATAACATTTGTAATAAGTTGAGAATGAGAGAATAAGAGAAAGAGATCTTTAGGTAGGAAAGTGAAAATGAACCAGACTAAGTGGATTGCAAAAAAATTTGGATTGATCAGAAGGTATATGTGAAACAGCAGAAGTTAAATTCAAGTAGAAAGGCATCATGAGATTATGAAGGGACTTGGATTTTTAGCGTGTTGTTTGAAGAAGGAGAACAATTCCAGTAATATAAGAAGATAACTCTGGCAGATGTATGGAAAATTCAATGGTGTAGAAAAACTGAAAGAAGGTTGATTCCAATTAGAGGTTCACTGCAATAATACAGTCACAAGACAATGAGGTCTGCTATGGTTATAGTGACAGTGTGAAAAGATAAAAGAGGCCAAATAGAACATTCTTGTACTTCTATTAGAACCATTATAAATGACATAATAAGTAAAGTCATTCATCTGTGACCTGATTTGATAAATATTCAAGCCGGCAACATTTCAACAATATTCCATTGTGTTAGACCCTAAGAATGCAACAAAACAACTTAGATATAATCAAAGCTTTCATGCAGCTAATGAAGGATACCGAACTAAACAGGTTATTAATAATAACACTAGAGTAAAAGCCATAAAGGAAGAGATCTTTTCCTTCGTTGTTCCCTGTTATATTCCTAGTGCCCTGGACAGTGCCTGGTACAAAGGGGATTCTCAAGAAATATCTGCTGAATGAATTTATGAACAACACACAGTGGGCACAGTAGACTTGGGGAAGTTTCCTGGAGGATGCACTATGTTAGCCGAAACCTTAAGAGGGAGGAGGACTTAGATACAGAATTATAAGAACAGGAAGAGGGAATAGGACTCACAGAAGAAGAAACAACTTGTGGCAAATTTTAGAAAGTAAAAGGTGGCCTGTAAACCTGGAGTCTAGGTAAGGAATGAAAAGAGATGAAGCTTTCAAGATGAAGGTTCAGAGAATAAGAGTTTTTTCATCCAAGTCAAGAAGTTTGAACTTCATCCTAAGAGAAGTCACAGAAGGAATCTGGGCAAGAGATATTCTACCTTACCTCTGGTAAGTCACGCTACCTCTCTAAGCCTCAAGTTCCTAATATGCAGAATAAGGACAATAGCCGCTACCTTGCACTGTGGTTGGGAAGATGAGATCTGATAATGTAGCAATTGATACAATTAGTAACTCAAAGAAAGGTAAGTTCTTTTTCTCTATGATAGCTATTTTTAGCTTCGTTTGATTGAAGCTGCCTCCATCCCTCTGCTGCTGCTGCTGCTAAATCGCTACAGTCGCGTCTGACTCTGTGCGACCCCACAGACGGCAGCCCACCAGGCTCCCCCGTCCCTGGGATTCTCCAGGCAAGAACACTGGAGTGGGTTGCCATTTCCTTCTCCAAGGCATGAAAGTGAAAAGCGAAAGTGAAGTCGCTCAGTTGTGTCCGACCCTCAGCGACCCCATGGCCCCAGTAAATGACTACAATGATATTTCAAAGGTAAAGAATAACTATCATCAGCCTGGATAAAGAGTTCTGGATATCATATACTAAAATTTACCTTTTATTTAAGGGTAGGTAATGAGTAGCTGGGCTTCCCAGGTGACACCAGTGGTAAAGAACCCACATGCCAGTGCAGCAGACATAAGAGACTCGGGTTCAATCCTTGGGTTGGGAAGATCCCCTGGAGGAGGGCATGACAACCCACTCCAGTATTCTTGCCTGGAGAATCCCATAGACAGAGGAGCCTGGTGGGCTACAGCCTATGGAGTTGCTGAAGCGACTGTGCACACATGCGCAATGAGTAGCTGATGGCCCCAACTTTACATATACAGATGCAAACCGCAAGAAGGGGAGTTTGGGGTAGAATGGATACTGTTTATGTATGGCTGATTCCCTTTGCTGTTCACCTGAAACTATCCCAATACAAAATAAAAAGTTTTTTAAAAGTGCAAGCAGGGGAACCTTGCTTTCTTATTCATCATTTTTTCCCACAACATGACTGAATCAGAAAAAAATAACTGCAGAAATATTTAAAACAGAAATTACATATATATAAGTTCTACAGAAATGACTACATTGGAGTTGAGTAGCATGTTTTCATTTATATGCTTTTGAGTTTCCATCATTTATAAAGTCCATTAACTGGCATTCATTATTCAAGCAAGTAAACAGTCACAGGTTTCTGAATTATTAACTGATGCACAGTGTTTTCCACAGTTTGTAAATACAATGCATTTGAAACAAAGAGTTTCTACATTTCTTAAAAACACAGAAAATTAGACTACATCAAAGCTTCGAAGACAACAATGAAGTCTCAATGCTTGTCAGCACACAGGTGGGAGGGCACAGGAACCACAGAACCTTTAAGCCACATGAAAGATATGCTCCCAAGTTCTTGGAAAATTCTGCAATTCACAAATATTACTAAGCACATTACTCTCCCATAAAATACAGTAAAATATAATCACTGACTTCAGGCACAAATGAATCTGGGCTTAAACAAAGCTGTCCTTTCACTCTCGTATCAGTTTCTCTCTAAACATTAATTTCTGTTACTGAAGTTAGGATTCCCTCAAAGTATCTTCCAAATCGGGTCCAGCCAGCATGCTGACTTAAGAGGCAGAGCCACCATTTCCAGCAAAACTGAGCCCTGGATTAACTGACTGGCACTACTCACTCCTGAATCAAGTGCTGTGTGCAGGGAACGCTGACCGGCCATTCTTGGCTCATGTGACCCTTCCCTCTTATGGATGGGAGGGGGGCAAAGTCTATCATCAAAAGGAATGACAATGGGATAAATATTCCAGGCAACCACAAACAAGGGTTTGTGCGCTAAAAAGAAAGAAAGAAAGAAAAAAAAAAGATTGAATTTCTTCTACTTTTGTTTAACTCAAAGATCATTTCTGTAGGCATTCTACTGCTATTGCTAGAGTTTTAAGTTCTCATTTAAGCATTTGTTGGCAAGATCTGGAAAATTCATTGAAATAATTTAATGTTCACTTTAACTAGAATCTGTAAAGAACTTTTGATGGATTCATTTATAGTATAGACAGAAATCCCTAAAAAAACATGGCACTTTATTCTTTAGTTTATCTAAAGCTTTTCTTTCTTTTTCTTTCTGGCTATAAGTCATCACCTCATCACTTCTTACTTCCAAAGGGATTGGCTATCTCTTTATGGAGATTATTTTTCATAGAAAATATACACACATATTAGACACACATACACAGACACACAGGTAAACACATACAGGATATTTAATGAAAGGAAAATGCCGAAATGAAATCAGATACTGAGAGGTCTGTCAGCCTAGTGCATAAGCTAAATTAAAACATGTAACGAACCACTGCAAAAGGTCAAGTCTTAGAATGTAAAAACTGTGCATGCCAAGATTCTCCTCTTCTCCTACTGTATCTTGTGATGCCCAAAATATGGTGAAAACATCTTAAGTACCATGACTCATGTCTCTGAAGATGGCAGCAGGCTTCATACAAAGATCAAGTGTGAGAAAGGCATGGAAAACTGGAAACGAAACAACTATATAAAATCCCACTTAGGGGATGATCTAATCTTTGTTGATTCAAATTCCTGTAAGGATTAGAAAATTCTATGTTAAGTAGACTTTCCATGTTTCTCTTTCCACAGTTGTCATTAATATGATATTTACAAAAGATTTTTTGACGAAGACACAGAAAGAGATGAGTTTCTTAATATTTCAGCCATACTGCTTCTTACTTGCAAACATATTTTCTATTTGGAAAATCAAGACTGGTTATTCTGGAAATAATGATGGTACAGACACAGACAATCATAATAAGCCTCTATATGATGCACCTTTTATTCACAGTATCATTAAACATTTTACGAATCTAACAAACTCATATTTATCCACCAGTAAAGCTCTCAAGAGCAGACAATACCTAATGGTCATATAGAGTAAATTCTTAGTTAAGTGTCTCAATCAGAAAACAAACCAGAAGATGGCGGAGGAGTAGGACAGGGAGAACACTTTCTCCCCCACAAATTCATCAAAAGAGCATTTAAACGTCGAGTAAATTCCACAAAACAACTTCTGAATGCCGGCAGAGGACATCAGGCACCCAGAAAAGCAATCCAACTCTTGAAAGGAGGTAGGAAAAATATAAAAAACAAAGAGACAAAGAGGGAGGGACGGAGCTCCGTCCCAGGAAGGAGTCTTAAAAGAGAGAAGTTTCCAAACACCAGGAAACCTTCTCACTGCCGAATCTGTGCCGAGCTTTGGAAGCACAGAGGGCAACGTAACAGGAAGAAAAATAAATAAACAATTAAAACTCAAGATTGCAGAGTCCTACGGTAACTCCCCCAGTGGAGAAGCAGCGCAGACGCCTGCAGGCGCCATTAACAAGCGGGGCTGGGCAGGGAGGCGGCGCCTGGGCTGCATCGCAGAGTAAGAATCTGGCCTGAATACCTGAGCACTATCTGAGCGAAAATAATTTGGGCTAACAAACCAGACTGTGGGATATCTACTACGCGAAAAATGCCCCAACCTAAGACCGCCAGGCCCGTGCACGGAACAAAGAATTGAACAGAGATAGCCGGCTGCAGACCTTCCCCCCTCCGGTGATAGGCAGCCAGAGCAAAAGGGGCAATCGCAGCCCCAGAGAGTCACTATCTATAAAACTGTAAGCAGGCTTCTTTGCTAACTAAAACTTCTTGGGGTCTGGACGGTTAACATCTGCCTAAGAAGGTGTGCGGTTTTGCGCCCAGATAACCGAGTGGCGGGAGGCGATAAGTCGCAGCATTGGCGCCGCCAAACACCTCATCACTTGAGCTGCTCGGACCTGGGAAGAGCACAATACTCAGGCCCAACTGAGTCTGCGCCTCTGAGGACTATCCGAGTGCCTGAACCTGGCGGCTTGGACCTGGGAGGTACATGCAACCCAGGGCCAGCCTTGGATTGTTCCCGGAAACAACCTGGGAGCCCGAGCAGTGTGGGCAGGAGGCTACACGCCGCGCAGTGAGCGGGGGCAGACCCAGTGTGGCTGAGGCACTGCGGCGCCGCGCCAGTGTTATTTGCTTGCAGCATCCTCCCTCCCTCCCCACAGCGCGACTGAACAAAGAGAAGAAATACAGTTCCACCCATCAGAACACTGACACAAGCTTCCCTAACCAGGAAACCTTGACAAGCTACCTGTACAAACCCACACACAGTGAGGAATAGCCACAATAAAGAGAACTCCACAAACTGCCAGAATACAGAAAGGACACCCCATACTCAGCAATTTAAACAAGATGAAGAGACAGAGGAATAGCCAGCAGATAAAGGAACAGGATAAATGCCCACCAAACCAAACAAAAGAGGAAGAGATAGGGAATCTACCTGATAAAAAATTCAATAATGATAGTGAAATTGATCCAAAATCTAGAAATTAAAATGGAATCACAGATAAATAGCTTGGAGACAAGGATTGAGAAGATGCAAGAAAGGTTTAACAAGGACTTAGAAGAAATAAAAAAGAGTCAATATACAATGAATAATGCAATAAATGAAATTAAAAACACTCTGGAGGCAACAAATAGTAGAATAACAGAGGCAGAAGATAGGATTAGTGAATTAGAAGATAGAATGGTAGAAATACATGAATCAGAGAGAATAAAAGAAAAACGAATTAAAAGAAATGAGGACAATCTCAGAGACCTCCAGGACAATATTAAACGCTACAACATTCAATCATAGGGGTTCCAGAAGAAGAAGACAAAAAGAAAGACCATGAGAAAATACTTGAGGAGATAATAGTTGAAAACTTCCTAAACTGGGAAGGAAATAATCACCCAAGTCCAAGAAACCCAGAGAATCCCAAACAGGATAAACCCAAGGCGAAACACCCCAAGACACATATTACTCAAATTAACAAAGATCAAACACAAAGAACAAATATTAAAAGCAGCAAGGGAAAAACAACAAATAACACACAAGGGAATTCCCATAAGGATAACAGCTGATCTTTCAATAGAAACTCTTCAAGCCAGGAGGGAATGGCAAGACATACTTAAAATGATGAAAGAAAATAACCTACAGCCCAGATTATTGTACCCAGCAAGGATTTCATTCAAGTATGAAGGAGAAATCAAAAGCTTCTCAGATAAGCAAAAGCTGAGAGAATTCTGCACCACCAAACCAGCTCTACAACAAATACTAAAGGATATTCTCTAGACAGGAAACACAAAAATGGTGTATAAATTCGAACCCCAAACAATAAAGTAAATGGCAACGGGATCATACTTATCAGTAATTACCTTAAACGTAAATGGGTTGAATGCCCCAACCAAAAGACAAAGACTGGCTGAATGGATACAAAAACAAGACCCCTACATATGTTGTCTACAGGAGACCCACCTCAAAACAGGGGACACATACAGACTGAAAGTGAAGGGCTGGAAAAAGATTTTCCATGCAAATAGGGACCAAAAGAAAGCAGGAGTAGCAATACTCATATCAGATAAAATAGACTTTAAAACAAAGGCTGTGAAAAGAGACAAAGAAGGTCACTACATAATGATCAAAGGATCAATCCAAGAAGAAGATATAACAATTATAAATATATATGCACCCAACACGGGAGCACCGCAGTATGTAAGACAAATGCTAACAAGTATGAAAGGAGAAATTAACAATAACACAATAATAGTGGGAGACTTTAATACCCCACTCACACCTATGGATAGATCAACTAAACAGAAAATTAATAAGGAAACACAAACTTTAAACGATACAATAGACCAGTTAGACCTAATTGATATCTATAGGACATTTCATCCCAAAACAATGAATTTCACCTTTTTCTCAAGCGCATGGAACCTTCTCCAGGATAGATCACATCCTGGGCCATAAAAAACTAGCCTTGGTAAATTCAAAAAAATAGAAATCATTCCAAGCATCTTTTCTGACCACAATGCAGTAAGATTAGATCTCAATTACAGGAGAAAAATGATGAAAAATTCCAACATATGGAGGCTGAACAACACGCTGCTGAATAACAAACAAATCACAGAAGAAATCAAAAAGAAATCAAAATTTGCATAGAAAACGAATGAAAATGAAAACACAACAACCCAAAACCTGTGGGACACAGTAAAAGCAGTCCTAAGGGGAAAGTTCATAGCAATACAGGCACACCTCAAGAAACAAGAAAAAGTCAAATAAATAACCTAACTCTACACCTCAAACAACTAGAAAAGGAAGAAATGAAGAACCCCAGGGTTAGTAGAAGGAAAGAAATCTTAAAAATTAGAGCAGAAATAAATGCAAAAGAAACAAAAGAGACCATAGCAAAAATCAACAAAGCCAAAAGCTGGTTCTTTGAAAGGATAAATAAAATTGACAAACCATTAGCCAGACTCATCAAGAAACAAAGGAGAAAAATCAAATCAATAAAATTAGAAATGACAGTGGAGAGATCACAACAGACAACATAGAAATACAAAGGATCATAAGAGACTATTATCAACAATTATATGCCAATAAAATGGACAACGAGGAAGAAATGGACAAATTCTTAGAAAAGTACAACTTTCCAAAAACTCGACCAGGAAGAAATAGAAAACCTTAACAGACCCATCACAAGCATGGAAATTGAAACTGTAATCAAAAATCTTCCAGCAAACAAAAGCCCAGGTCCAGACGGCTTCACAGCTGAATTCTACCAAAAATTTAGAGAAGAGCTAACACCTATCCTGCTCAAACTCTTCCAGAAAATTGCAGAGGAAGGTAAACTTCCAAACTCATTCTATGAGGCCACCATCACCCTAATACCAAAACCTGACAAAGACGCTTTATAGGCCAATATCACTGATGAACATAGATGCAAAAATCCTAAACAAAATTCTAGCAATCAGAATCCAACAACACATTAAAAAGATCATACACCATGACCAAGTGGGCTTTATCCCAGGGATGCAAGGATTCTTCAATATCCATAAAATCAATCAATGTAATACACCACATTAACAAATTGAAAACAAAAACCATATGATTATCTCAATAGATGCAGAGAAAGCCTTTGACAAAATTCAACACCCATTTATGATAAAACTCTCCAGAAAGCAGGAATAGAAGGAACATACCTCAACATAATAAAAGCTATATATGACAAACCCACAGCAAACATTATCCTCAATGGTGAAAAATTGAAAGCATTTCCTCTAAAGTCAGGAACAAAACAAGGGTGCCCACTTTCACCATTACTATTCAACATAGTTTTGGAAGTTTTGGCTACAGCAATCAGAGCAGAAAAAGAAATAAAAGGAATCAAATTGGAAAAGAAGAAGTAAAACTCTCACTATTTGCAGATGACATGATCCTCTACATAGAAAACCCTAAAGACTCCACCAGAAAATTACTAGAACTAATCAATGATTATAGTAAAGTTGCAGGATATAAAATCAACACACAGAAATCCCTTGCATTCCTATACACTAATAATGAGAAAACAGAAAGAGAAATTAAGAAACAATTCCATTCACCATTGCAAATGAAGAGAATAAAATACTTAGGAATATATCTACCTAAAGAAACTAAAGACCTATATATAGAAAAAACTATAAAACACTGGTGAAAGAAATCAAAGAGGACACTAATAGATGGAGAAATATACCATGTTCATGGATTGGAAGAATCAATATAGTGAAAATGAGTATACTACCCAAAACAATTTATAGATTCAATGCAATCCCTATCAAGCTACCAACAGTATTCTTCACAGAGCTAGAACAAATAATTTCACAATTTGTATGGAAATACAAAAAAACCTCGAATAGCCAAAGCGATCTTGAGAAAGAAAAAAAATGGAACTGGAGGAATCAACCTACCTGACTTCAGGCTCTACTACAAAAGCCACAGTTATCAAGACAGTATGGTACTGGCACAAAGACAGAAATATAGATCAATGGAACAAAATAGAAAGCCCAGAGATAAATCCACGCACATATGGACACCTTATCTTTGACAAAGGAGGCAAGAATATACAGTGGATTAAAGACAATCTCTTTAACAAGTGGTGCTGGGAAATCTGGTCAACCACTTGTAAAAAGAATGAAACTAGAACACTTTCTAACACCATATACAAAAATAAACTCAAAATGGATTAAAGATCTCAACATAAGACCAGAAACTATAAAACTCCTAGAGGAGAACATAGGCAAAACACTCTCTGACATACATCACAGCAGGATCCTCTATGACCCACCTCCCAGAATATTGGAAATAAAAGCAAAAATAAACAAATGGGACCTAATTAAACTTAAAAGCTTCTGCACATCAAAGGAAACTATTAGCAAGGTGAAAAGACAGCCTTCAGAATGGGAGAAAATAATAGCAAATGAAGCAACCGACAAACAACTAATCTCAAAAATATACAAGCAACTCCTACAGCTCAACTCCAGAAAAATAAATGACCCAATCAAAAATGGGCCAAAGATCTAAATAGACATTTCTCCAAAGAAGACATACAGATGGCTAACAAACACTTGAAAAGATGTTCAACATCACTCTTTATCAGAGAAATGCAAATCAAAACCACTATGAGGTACCATTTCACACCAGTCAGAATGGCTGCGATCCAAAAGTCTACAAATAATAAATGCTGGAGAGGGTGTGGAGAAAAGGAACCCTCTTACACTGTTGGTGGGAATGCAAACTAGTACAGCCACTATGGAGAACAGTGTGGAGATTCCTTAAAAACTGGAAATAGAACTGCCTTATGATCCAGCAATCCCACTGCTGGGCATACACACTGAGGAAACCAGAAGGGAAAGAGACACGTGTACCCCAATGTTCATCGCAGCACTGTTTATAATAGCCAGGACATGGAAGCAACCTAGATGTCCATCAGCAGATGAATGGATAAGAAAGCAGTGGTACATATACACAATGGAGTATTACTCAGCCATTAAAAAGAATACATTTGAATCAGTTCTAATGAGGTGGATGAAACTGGAGACTATTATACAGAGTGAAGTAAGCCAGAAGGAAAAACATAAATACAGTATACTAACGCATGTATATGGAATTTAGAAAGATGGTAACGATAACCCTGTGTACGAGACAGCAAAAGAGACACTGATGTATAGAATAGTCTTATGGACTCTGTGGGAGAGGGTGGGAAGATTTGGGAGAATGTCATTGAAACATGTGAAATGTCATGTATGAAACGAGATGCCAGTCCAGGTTCAGTGCACGATGCTGGATGCTTGGGGCTGGTGCACTGGGAAGGCCCAGGGGGATGGTATGGGGAGGCTGGGAGGGAGGAGGGTTCAGGATGGGGAGCATGTGATTTTTTTTTTAAAAAAAAAGAAAAAAAAAAAAAAACAAAAGAAAACAAACCAATTCTCCTTCCAGGAGACTTCAAAAGCATCTTAAATAAACAAAATCTAACTGTGTAGGTTGGAATTTGGCCAGGCAATCAAAATTCACAATGTTGCTTTTATGACGGCTATTAAAACTATATTAACACCACCAAGTTGTCAAGAAGTTATTTATTCCACATTTGAGGAAAGGCACTTCCATGAGTAATCTGGATCCTCAGTGCTAGCTTTGGGTTTACAGCTAATCTCTTGGCAACCAGTTCAGTACTGCAGGCCCTCTAGGATGTGGGTCCAAATTTGCCCCCAGGAGAACCTAAAATCTTATTTTCCCTTATCTTAGCCCAGAGGTTTAATCTGGACTGCATTATTTATTTATTGAAACCTCTAGGACCTATTCCCTGCTTAAATCTCAAAACATCATCTGTTCTTAGATCACCCATCACACTCCTCTCCCTATTGCTATCTTCTACTTGCTTCTGGGACACCCAGGTTTTCTGTTTTGAACTCCTCTGCTACTAGATATAATAAGGTGAATCGTGTCCCCCAAAAGTATGTTGATGTTCTCACCCTTGGAACCTAGGAATGCGACTTTCTTTGGAAATAGGGTTTTGGCAGATGTCAGGTTAATGTGATACCATACTCCATTAGGGTGAGCACTAATCCAGTATGACTGGTGTCCTTCTAAGAAGAGGAAAATCTGGTTGTTGTTGTTCAGTCGCTAAGTCGTGTCCGACCTTTTGTGACCCCATGAACTGTAGCCTCCAGGCTCCTCTGTCCATGGAATTCTCCAGACAAGAATACTGGAGTGGGTTGCCATTTCCTATTCCAGGGGATCTTCCTGACCCAGGGATCAAATCCTGCATTGGCAGGCGGATTCTTTACCACGGAGCCACCTGAAAAGTCCTTAAAATATGTCAAAGGTATCTTATATGCTTAAGTTTAATTAATCTTCAAATTATCACAGGAGGTGGGTTCAATAATTAATCACCATTTTCCAGATAGGGATTGGAGAAAGGTTAAGCAACCTGCCCTAGCTAATATGCAGCAGAGCTGAAATTTACACCCAGGCAGTCTCACTGTGGGACCTGAGTTACTGAGGATGGCTCTTCACGCTGGCTGCCACCTCTCTGCTTTGTCAACAGGACTTCCACCACCACAAGCATCTGAATCTTCATGGTGAACCACCTTCCACACACAGATGTCACAAACTTTTCCTAGTAAGAGATGGGCTATGTGCCCTCAGAGTTGACATGAAAATCCTTCTTAAAGAAACTCAGGAAAAGGGGAGCCTCGGTTTATATCCATTATCTTGAAAAGGTCCTGGAAGTGTTAGTTGATTGCAGACTCAATGTGTGTCATGGCTGTGCTGAAACTCTTAATGAAACAGGTTACTCTGAACTCTGTATGTTAAAAAACACAGACACAAAGTAGAATATCCAAAGGGAATATGATAAACATTTACTTTGGGCCTTGAAAACATGTTTTATAAGAAACAGGGGTAATTTGGTCCAGGAAGCAAAACAGACAGCAACATGATAGTGTTTTTATGAATGAGACACCTGGTTTATTTTTTTTCTTTTTTGGAGGGCAAAATAAAGGTGGTTAAGTAAAAGTTAAAAGGAAATCCATTTGTTCAATTAAAAAAAAAGATTCACTTCTAATAAGAAAACCATTCAGAATGGAGTTGCTGCTATTGTCGTATAATGTGCTCACCCACTCTAGAAATATTTAAGCCAACAGTGAAGCAACAAGTAGCTATTTTTTAAAATACTCTATTTTTTATTATTATTTCCTAACAAACCTCTGAGATCTGACTTTGAACACTAGATTTTATTTAATTTTCAATTAATTAATTTTGGCTATGTTGGGTCTTAGTTGTGGCATGCAGGATCTTCAGCTGAGGCACGTGAACTCTTAGTTGTAGCAAGTGGGATCTGGGACCCTGACCGGGGATTAAACCTGGGCCCCCTGCAATTCGAGTGCAGAGTCCTAGCCACTGGACCACCAGGGAAATCCCCAAGTTGCTGTTGTTAATTCTTCACATCCCTGTGTCCTGCCTTTATTCTCTTCTTCTTTTTGGCCACTCTGTGCAGCATGTAAGACCTTAGTTCCTCAACAAAAGACCAAACCCATGTCCCCTGCATTGGAAGTGAGGAGTCTCAACCACTGGACCGCAAGGGAAGTCCTTAATTTTCTTCATTTTTGATTAATGATTCTCTTCATTTAAGGTAACTTACTTTGGGTAAAGAGCTTAAACCCTGGTTTAAGTGGCAGCTACCATTAACACTACAAATCCTCCTCAACTTCTGCCCGGGTTACATCCTGATAAACCCATCACAAGCTGAAAATAATGTCAGCTGAAAATGCATTTAATACATCTAATCTGCCAAACATCAGAGCTTAGCCTTACCTACCTTAAATGTGCTCAGAACAATAACAATAGCCTAGAGTTGGGGAAATCACCTAACACAAAGTCAGTTGTGCAATAAAGTGCTAAGTATCTCATGTAGTTTACTGAATACTGTATGAAAGCAAAAAAAAAAAAAGAATGGCTATATTGCTGCAGAATAGTAGATCAACTGTCCACTCATGTGATCAGGTGGCTGACTGGGAATTGTGGTTCACTGCCCAGCATCAGAAGAGTATCATAAACATCAATAACTCAGGAAAAGACCAAATTTCAAAGTTGGAAGTATGGTTTCTACCGAACACATATCACTTTCATCGTAAACAAAAAAATCATCATTGTGAGTTGAGAATCCTCTGTATTAGTTTTCTAAGATGTTGAGCTAGTCACCTCAATACTCTCATCTCTAAAATGGAAAGAATAGAAGCTCACCTCGCAGGGCTGTCCGAAGATTAAAAAGTATATTGCACTGTGATTGTCAGATACTATGACACTTCAATGACCTTAAGATACCACTGATTCTAAGAAATACCAGTATTTTGTGTATTACTAAATGAAACAATTAAAAAATAAAATGTTTCCTTGTCACTCAAACTCTTTGTTCCATACTTTATAAGAGAAATAGTGATTAATATATTCCTAAATCTTCCTTCCATTTAGACTGACTCATCAGAAACCTTTTTCACGTCAGAGTCATTGATGTTTTTTCACCAAATATCATCATCTGTGTTTATCAAAAGTGTTCATAATACCGTGTCTCTAATGAAGTGCTCCAGTATTAAAACCAGGATTTAGTTTCTGGACTGTCTTGCTGGGTATGTGATGGGCAATCCTCGTCTCTAGGGCTGGTAAGAAAACTGGGCTTCAGCATGTTACGGTAAGCTTTATTTCTCAGGTTTCATAAATCATACGATTTGGCTTTGTGTGAAAATAGTAAAGTGCAGACAGTCCTCCAATAGTGAATATTTTCTTCTCTACTTGTTGCTGTTCAGTTTCTCAGTCGTGTCTGACTCTTTGCGACTCCATGGATTGCAGCACACCAGGCCTCCCTGTCCCTCACCATCTCCTGGAGTTCACTGAAGTTTCATGTCCATTGAATCGGTGATGCCATCCAATTAATGGACCTCAATGTCCTATTTCTGTGCCTTTATACATGATAGCATTTAGTTTTGATGTCAAATAATATTTTTGAAGATGGTGTAAATAGCAATTCGACTCAACAGATGCAGTTCCAACAATGTAAGTAGTAACTCAGAGAAAGCAATATGAACAGTTCTGACCAAGTCCATACCTGAACAGGTAATGACAACTCTAAACTATTGTTTGCCTAGTGACTGAGAGGTGGGGCGGGGGGGGGGGGTAAATTTCAGAGAAGTAAGAATATGAAAAGACTGCATTTTAGAATTGGTGAAATATGGTATTGTTTGATTACTGTATTGCAGTCTTCCTCAGTGGTCAGGGAGTGAATGTCTGAACACATACCCCTGTATCTACATAAAAGAAGGACTCAGTAAATGTTTAATGGAATAGAGGCTGGCAGGCACATTACAGAAGGGATTTTCTAGTATTATCTAGGGCAGACTACTGCTAAATTACTTTTTGAACTTCCCATAGCAATTAAAAAGGCAAGATGTGAGAAGGGGTGCAGATGTGACTACCATGCCTTGAAATGCAACCAAAAGAACACCTTAAATAAGGAATCACAGAGCAGAGTGGCCCTGAGTCTGAGGAACACTGTAGTTCCACGGCATCATGGCCAGATGATGTGAGACACACTGAGACATGTCTGCGATCTCCTGGGTGTGTCATCTCCACAGCTCTTTGTGGACTGACCACCTCAATGCCAGCCTCCCTTCCCCACTGAGCCAAAGCAGAGACTAGGGCTCCCCAGAGCTGGGTAGGCAGAAGGCCAGGGGAAGAGCTGAGTCACACCATCTCTGGTTGAGATGCCTGCCTGGGTGCTATTTTTTCTTTTCACCATTGCTGATCTTCCTTTTGGAGGCTCATCATCCCACATTAGTTTTAATTCGTTGATGCAGCTCCACACCCCTCTCCCTACTGCTTCTCCTGATCTAAATGTGTCATGAGAATGAGAGCAATTTACTACTCTCCATGGACTGAGAGGAGGCATGGATAAATTTGGGAAGCTCATTATAACTCACAGCTGTCAGTCCTCAAAGAAAAAAAATAAAATAAAAAACTCAAACCAGCAAGGACTTTGGCTTCATTACTCTGTGTTATGTAAAACAGATCATTAATAAATGAGAGATTATATTTCCACTTCTGTAAAGTTGAGATCTTAACAGCATTGCTTTCACCGTGTCACTTCTCTGGGCAGAAATAATCAATGGTTGCCTTTTGCCTAAATGACAAAATCCAAATTCCCTATCATGGCACCACCATATCCTTGCTTCTCAGTACAATCTGGTTCTATCTCTCCTCTCCAGCCTCGCCTCCAGTCAACTGCATTGAGAAGAAGTTGGCATTATAGTCAAGCATGTGAGCTTTAGCACTGATCACATGATTGGAATCTTGTCTTTACTGCCATTACATAACTTTTGGACAAGTAACCAAACCCCAATGGATTTCAGAGTTCTCATCTCTAAAATGGGGATGAGACATCTACTCATCAGCTTATTGGATAATACTATATTTAATCACCCTGACCCTATCTGACATATGACCCTCAGCGACCCCATGGACTGCAGCCTTCCAGGCTCCTCCATCCACGTGATCTTCCAGGCAAGAGTACTGGAGTGGGGTGCCATTGCCTTCTCCGGAATGTATATAAATGGTAACTATTATTATAACAAAAGCATTCTACTCTGCATTCTCACTTGTCTTGAGCCTTATCAGGCTTTCTACTACTCATTCTGTATTTATAATAAATACATATGTTTTTATATATAGCTACACAGAAGGTCATATATATATATATATATAAAATAAAACTTTATACATAGTTATAAGGTTATATATCTAATAAGGTTACATATATAACTTTATATGGTTAATAATTTCATATTATGACATAAAAGTAAAATTAGAAATGGTAATATGAATGATATGAAAATAATATGAAAATCTGACATATGAAAGACATTTTCAAAGAACAGTAAATATAAGTATTTTATAAAAGAGGAAAGTAACTCTTTGGTTTAAATGACTAGCTAAAGGTGACCTGGCTGGTTAATGACAGAGTCAGGTCCAGGACTCTAAACTCCTAGTACAGTAATGTTCATATATCCCAAATTTGATGAGGCAATTAGAGGACAAAGACAGCCTGTCTGAGTTCTCTACAGAATCCAATATTATGTCTGGTATTTGCCCACTGTGGGAGCTCAATAATATTTTGCTTGAACCCTACAAAGAACATGGCAAATGTATAACTGCTTTAGGTATAAACCAAAAAGAAGTCAACCTGAATACAGTCCTGATGCAAAGTGAAATGGACTCTTAGCCAAAGCAGAGTTTTGGAGTTTTGCTTGTATTTGTCTTATAAATACTGAACAAATAAAATAAGGGGCTTTGAGAAATTTCTACTGGCTTTGAATTAACCTTTGTTTCAACTCCTACTACTTGAAAAGATATACTAACATAAATAGGACAACACAATTAATTCTGTAGTCTTTAATTCTCTTTCAGTATTTTTAAGCCTTCTGGCAAAAATGACACTACTACATAGTCCTAGGCTTTTGTTATAAGTTAATGTCTTCTGCATTGCTTTTCCAATGAATTTTGTATAGCACTTTCATTTTTACTAACAGCTTTCTGACTAGAAGTGAAAGATGAAAGGAAGAATTCACCATTTCAAGCTGTTCATTTATTTATCTACATAACAGTTTTTAAAAAGGTAATAATTATTCAATACATTCTATATCAGTTTGCTGAAGGAAATTACTTATAAAAATGTTCATTTATCTTCAGTGATGTGGTACTCAGTGCTATATTTCTTCTTTGCAATTTAGCTTTCAAACTAGCTAACTTTGATTGTAGTGTATAGCCATGCTGAGTACTAAGTACAAAATTCAGCACTAATGACTTGATAATATTCTCATCTGCAAAATACTACACTTTTAAGACATAGATCTGAGCAGACAAATACCATGCTCCACGCAGATACCCAGTCACGTTAATGATAGGTACATGTTGGCAGCTGGGACAAGTCTCCTTGCTGGTTCTTAGGACATTAATCATGTACTATTAGACACTGAGAACACCTTTCTTTTCCCTCTTCTTCCCCTTTTCAGCACAATCTTCTCTGGATAAGATGCATTAACTCTGTGCTTCAGAATAACATGGAAAAATGTGCTCTAATGTGTGCTTTTATTTGGGAAGAAAAAAATTCAAGTCACTTTTCTTTTAAAGTTACTTTGAGTAAAAGATGTACCTGTGACCAGCACATAAACACTTTATTATGGACAAAAAAAGACATGATGCCAGAATTATTATGTAGATGGTCTGCAATTCCCAGGGTGTCCCAGTTGAGAGTCAAGAGCACTGGAGTTATGGGTCTGGCTCTCTATTAACAAACATATTTCATAAAACATGTGATTAAATTTAACAGAAATAATATCACCCGTTTCTAGCATTCTACTCTCATGAAATGAACGGAAGTGGGTAGACAGGGATTTGACCTTAACCTATCTATGTTTGACATACCGTTTCCTAGTACAACATTTTCATAGAACAGTGAGCAATTTTGATTAGTTTCTCATGATTCAGAAAAGAGGCTAAAACATAGTGGGGACAGAAAATCTCAAGATGTCTTATAACCAATATTTTACTTCTCTGCTGAAAACCCTGTGGCGTCCTATCTGAACTGAACAAAAGCCAAGGCCCTGAATGTTCTGGTCTCCCAGCTCCTCTAACCTCAGCTTCCCTTTCTCCTGGGGACCAAGCTGCTTCAGCTATCCCGGCCTTGCTTTCCTAAGCACAGCAAGCCAACTCCCACCATAGGACCTCAGCCCTTGCTGTTCTTCTACCTGGAGAATTCTTTCCTAAACAGATGTTCTTCTCTCTTCTCTTTATTTATATCCTGCTGATGGGTCACCTTTCCACAGAAACCTTTCCCTCGCATTCCCCACTGGACACATTCCTTCTTTAGTCTCCTGCATAGCACCTGTCACAACCTTATATGTTATATATTCTTTAAATTGGTTTGACTAGAAAACAGTTCCCAGGGAACAGACACTTGGTTCTGTTTACCACTGTATTTCAATATGTTGCTCAAAATGTTCTTGAATGAACAAAGGAATGTAGGAGATGAGCGATACAAAGGCTGGATTTGCAGTTATAATACAAGTAGCAAATATAATCTCATAGATTTCAGAAACTGTGGCACAATGATACTTAATGTTAGCATGCCAATGGAAGATGATATGAAAGAGCAATAAATGTTCATCATTTTAGATGGTGGGGATGTGTAGGAGTAGGGGTGGGAGAACCAAAAATTTTTAAAAGTAGAAATTATTGGAGTTAGCTATAAATTATCTGGGAAGGTAAAGAAAATGGATATTCCATTCAAGACACAAATCACAAAATTAACAGAGAAGCAAAATGTACCAGAAATGGGAGGTTTCATCTACCTGATGAAGTACGGGCCTAAGTTTGACTTGCTATAAATTTCACTGCAGAGAATTTGAGCAAATAGTTAGAATATTACTCCCTAGCTGATTTTCGGAGAAGGCAATGGCACCCCACTCCAGTACTCTTGCCTGGAAAATCCCATGGACAGAGGAGCCTTGTGGGCTGTAGTCCATGAGGTCGCTAAGAGTCGGACACGACTGAGTGACTTCGCTTTCACTTTCATGCATTGGAGAAGGAAATGGCAACCCACTCCAGTGTTCTTGCCTGGAGAATCCCAGGGATGGGGGAGCCTGGTGGGAGGCCATCTATGGGGTCACACGGAGTCGGACACGACTGAAGCAACTTAGCAGACTTAGCAGCAGCAGCAGCTGATTTTCACTTACAGTATGGAGGTGGCCAGTGAATTAGAAATGATAGGGAAGAGTGATGTCATCTGAATATTTAAGACAATGAGAAAGGAGAAAACCAAGAATAGTTCGAACACATACTATAGACTTTTATAATGAGTAACAATAGCAATAATGGTAATTATACCTGTCACTCATTGAGTGTCCATCACAGAGCCAGCACTGTACAGAGCCATGTACATTCATAACTTCCTTTAACCTTCACAATCCCTCCTTTTAGCCCCTACTTTTAAAAAAACTAAGTAAAATACCTTTAAAGAACTGAAGTACAGGTGATTTACAATGTTTCAAGTAGACAGAAAATTTATTCAGTTAAATAGATATATATTTCAGATTGTTTCCATTATAGGTTGTTACAAGATACTGAATATAGCTCCCTGTGCTATACAGTATATCCTTGCTATTTATCTATTTTATATACAGTAGAGTGTACCTGCTAATCCCAAACTCCTCATTTACACCTCCCCACCCCTTCCTCTTTGGTTTACACCTCCCCACCCCTTTCCTCTTTGGTAGACATAGATCTGTGTTCTATGTCTGTGAGTCTGTTTATCTTTTGTAGATAAGTTCATTTGTATCATTTTTTAGATTCCACAGATAAGTGATATCATATGGTATTTGTCCTTGTCTGACTTACTTCACTCAATACGATAATCTCTAGGTCCAAAAATGTTGCTGCAAATGGCATTATTTTATTCCTTTTTATGAATGGGTAATAGTTCATCGTATCAATACAAATATACTACATATTCTTTATACATTCATCTGTTTATGGACACTTCCACGCCTAGGCTTATTGTAAACAGTGTTGCTATGAACACTGGGATGTATGTATCTTTGCAAATTAGTGTTTTCATTTTTTTCTGGATATAAGCCCAGGAGTGGAATTGCTGGATCATATGGCAACTCTATTTTTAGCTTTTTAAGGAACCTCCACACTGTTCTCCATAGTGGCTGTGCCAATTTATATTTCCACCAACAGTGTAGGAGGGTCCCCTTTTCTCCACAGCCTCTGAGTGTTTACTTTTTGTGGATTTTTGACGAAAAAACAACAAAAAAAAGGAAAATACCTTTAAGAAGAACTTTTATAACACAGTCAGATAAGGGAATTTACACTAGAAAAAGCTTCAGTCAGGGTGGCCATGATACACAACTGAGGAGGCGTGGAAACCCCTGGAACTGGGCTGTGTAAGATTCCTTTGGCTGCATGTCTCGACCCCAGTGCTGATCTTGCTGTCATTTCTATGTTGCCTCTGGTCACTTCTGTTTCACAGTTACTCCTTCAGGAGGCTGCCATACCATCCTTGAGGCCTAATGTCTCAAGGATCATGTTCTACCATCAGTTACTTACTCTGTCTCATATCCGTGGAAAAGAATCTGCCTGCCAACGCAGCAGATACGGGTTTGATCCCCGGGCTGAAAAGACCCCCTGGAGAAGGAAACGACAACCCACTTCAATATTCTTGCCTGGGAAATCCCACGGACAGACGGGCCTGATGGGCTACAGTCCATGGGGTCACAAAAGAGTAGGACGTGACTTAGCGACTACAATAACAAGGACGTGTATTTCTGACTTTTCTACTGGTTTCTTCCCCTTTACTTAGAAACACCTGAGTATCTTCCATGGTGAAAAACTCTTTGCTTGACTCCGTAATCTTCGCATGCTCCTCACATGCTTTTCTTCTCAGTCAAGCTACCTGCAAGAATGATCGACCCTGGGTGCCTTCTCTTCCTCCGCCCTCTATTCAATCTCCACTCACATTATCAGGAATGTCTTTGTCCCAGCCACTCTGCTCCCTTTCTATGGACAGAAAGCACCAGTTACTCCCTAGCTCTCAAGCCCTGCAGGCATTCTCCAGTTCCTTTTTCCTCAGCTTCCACTAACACTATCCCTTTTTTGCGGTTTCTGTCTTAGTTCACTTGGGATGCTACAACAGAATACCAAAAGCAGGCTAACTTATCCGACAGCACTTTATTTCTCACAGTTCTGGAGGTTTGCAAGTCCAAAGTCAAGGCACTGGAAGACTCAAGTCACTGGCAGATTTGGTGTCTTGTGAGGGATAAATCTGATAGGCTCCTTGCATCTTCCTGCTGTTTCCTCACACAGCAGTGGCAGCAAGTGAGCTCTCTGACATCTCTTATAAAGACACTAATTCCATTCATGAGGCCCACACCTCCCAACAGCTCCACCTCCAACTACCATCACACTGAGGATTAGGTTTCAACTTATGAAATTTGGGCCAGGAGTGAGGGACCCAAACATTCAGACTGTAGTAATTTTCCACTTAATCTTCTGGCTATAACTTCTCAGTCTTCTCTGTGGTCCTTTTTCCTTTCATTGTTTCTTAAATGGATGCATTTTTCCCAGCTTTGTCATTACCTCTCTACTAGCATTAATTCTCATTTTACCAATGCCAGGGCTTCCCAGGTGACTCAGTGGTAAAGATCCACCTGCCAGTGTAGCAGACACAGGTTCTATTCCTGGATGGGGGAGATCCTCTGGAGATGGACATGGCAACTCACTCCAGTATTCTTGCCTGGAAAATTCCATGGACAGAGGAGGCTAGTGTGCTGCAGTCCGCTGGATCACAAAAGAGCTGGACGTGACTTAACGACTAAACAACAACAACAACATGATAACTCCAGAGTAGCAACTCTAATCTGGGTCTCTCAGCTGAACTCTTGAGAAATGCACACAGAGCAGCTTACTGGGTGAGTCTGCTTAGGTCTTTCAGAAGATACTCACATTCAACTTGTCTAAAATGAATCCACTGTCTTCTCACTGAAACCTGTTCTACAGAGATATTCAGTCTTGGATGGTGGCATCACCATCTATCCAGTCACATAAACCAGAAAGCTGAAAATCATCCTAGATTTCTCTTTCTACCCATAACTTCCTACTTTTTAAAAAATATTTTATTCTTCATTTATTTTTGGCTGCATTGGTCTTAGTTGTGGCACAAGTGATCTTTCCAGGCCACGTGTGGGCTTCTCTCTAGCTGTGGTGCATAGGCTTAGCTGCCCTGCAGCATGTGGGATGTTAGTTCCTTGATTAGGGATCAAACCCTTGTCCCCGGCATTGGGAGGCAGATTCTTAACCACTGGGCCACCAGGAAGGTCCCCTCAATCACTTCCTTCTTGATATCGAGTCTTAAATATTTAATTAAATCTCATCCTTTCTACCGCTGCTGTTGCTTCCTCTGTCTTGACTTAGTTTCTTGTCTGGACCATGTTAATGACATTTTAGTTGGTCTTTCTGCCTTCAACATTTCTCCCTCCAGTGCTAGCTTCAGAGTGATGTCCAGATGAATAAAACATAATAGTAACACCACATAGGAGCAAATATTTTCCTTACAAAACATGCTTTGGAGTGTCTGTACACAATGAAGTTTGAACTACTTATTTGCAGTGTATGAGATGTCTCCCTTCCAAACTCTTTAGTCTCTCTTGATATCTGCCTTCAGCTCCAGTAGTTTTCCAAACATTCCAAGGTAAAACACATCTCTGCTCCTTGGACCACATATTCCTATGTATAGAATGCCCTCTCTAAACCTATGTGCCAGATAAGCTATTTGTCTTTTAAAACATACATCACAATCAATGTCTCTTGAACTATACCCAGAGTTACTCACTTTGCAGCCTCTAACCTTTGCAAATAGTTTTTATTTTACACTATTTTTCATAATAGATTTATTTCAGTATCTGTAACATCTAGTAGACTATACTATTTAGGGCAGAGGTTATATATTTATCAATTCTGTGTCTGTGGATCTTAGGGCAGAGGCTATATATTTATCAATTCTGTGACTGTGGATCCTAGAAATTTAAATGTTCAATAAATATTTCCCAACTGAATAGAAGAATGCATATCCTATTTAGTCCACTTTAATCTACTTCTCTGAGGTTTACTATCATGCTTAAGGAAACTCTTTCATGGTATTGCCTATGATATGTTTCTCTGAACAATGGAAAGTCTGTACAAGGTTTTGTGCTGTAGGTAGTGTTTTCAGAAATTATTTGATCACAAGCCAAAGTTAGAAAATTTACATCATGAGGCATTATAAATATACATATACACAAATAAATAACAATTTTATAGATACTTCTTATTTAGTATGAAAAACTCTGATATGCTCTTATTCTAGGTTTTTGCATTAAACTTTAAAACTACTGTATTGGTAACAATAAACTGCTTTCATGTCTTATGGATTGTGATACATATTTTGAAAAACACTGCTATATATGTAGTATCTTAGAAAAAAAATCTTACTTAAGGAATTCAAATTTCTGAATTAACTATTTCTCTTACCTTAACTGTAAATTTAACAATAAATGTTATCAGAAAACATGTATCATTTATACATACTTTAGAAATGTCAATGTAGATAAGTGGAAAAATCATAGAGTATTTAAAAAGAAATATCATGCTACTTCTCTGAAATTCACACATCGCTGCAAACTATAAAAAATCTGTGAAGGTCCTGGCTCTAATGACTATACAAAAACACTTTGTTTTCAAGCTATTGTGTTAAATATGTCAATCATTTCCTTTTGAACTATCTCACATTTTATTTAGTTGAATAAACACTTCATTCACAGACGTTTTCAAGGTAAAATTCAGCATAGCCAGATCTAAGTGTCAAGGACCTAAATTTAGAAGAATTCAAATGCATGACGTTTTTCTTCCTTCATGTTTAAAGCTGGAACGTTCTCAACTACCTGTATCTATTTCCTGTGTTTTTAGGCACTTGTTTAGTCACTAAGTCATGTCTTCTGGGACCCCATGGACTGTAGCCCGCCAGGCTTCTCTGTCCATGGGATTCTCCAGGCAAGAATACTGGAGTGGGTTGCAATTTCCATCTCCAGAGGATCTCCCTGATCCAGGGATCGAATCCACGTCTCTTGCATTGCAGGCAGACTCTTTACCACGAAGTCACCTGGGAAGTCCTTTTAGGCACTACCACTGTACAAACTTCCTAAGGGCATAAAATCTGTTTTCTGTGATGTATCCAAAATCACTGCAAAGAGTAACTGAAACTGGGTAGGAGCTCTGCAGTAGAGCTGCCTGTGAGCACGTGTTTCTGCATGTCAGGCAATTGCTGGGTGATTTTCATATCATTCATAATTCTCACAGCAATCCTGAAGGTCAGTGTTACCCTTGGTTTACAAAGGATGACCTAAGTAGCATGATTCCAAACATATAGTTAGGAAGTATAGGAATCAAAATCAGAGGAGAGCCCACAGTTTACAGTGGATTTACTATCTGCCAGGCACTGTTGCTTTTCATTGAGTACTATTTTTTTATGCCCACCTTTCAGGTTAGGAGACTAAAGCAGAGAAAGGTTAAGTAATTGGTGCAGGTCACAGAGTTCCTAAGTAGCAGAGCTGTGATTGAACCCAGATTTCTCCCAAAGTTTGGGCTATTCCCATGGGATTCTCTTCCTTTTAATAAATGCAGTGAATAGTCAAAAATTGATACGCTGCTGGATTTAGAGTTTAGGGTTTTTCTGGCCAATAATTTCCCATTTCCTTAATTCTTCATCAGAGCATGCAATTAAATTCTGGCTTAATTTATAGTCTATAAAAATGTCACAGTATTATTACAATTTAAAATGAATTGGAAGAATACAAGTACTTTTCAAAGATAACCATGAGTTAGAGTTTGCTGGCGTGCTGCAGTGTATGATCAAAGAATTCAGAAGGATGCCTTTTATCTGAGAATATCAAAGGCCACTAACTAAAAAAAGACACAGAGTTCCTATTACACTGAGAAGAAAAAGCTGAGTCCATTGAAATATAATACAAGAATGTTGGCATACAGGTAATTCACAGATATTATTACCTTTGCTACTTGAAATTGGACCAATCTGGATTCTTTCCAAGAGCTATTCTTTTAAAAGTGTAATACACTCAATTCATTTGTTAACAATTGCCACATTTTTCCCCTCAGCTCTCCTACATTTCATGCATACCCTACATAAACACACATACACACACACAAAGCAATTTATGGGTTCAGATCGCATATCCATTTATTATGCTGTTTTTCCACAGTGGTTAATAAAAGTCAATGCCATTAAATAGCTAGTATTTATCCATTTAAAAACTGTAAGATTAAAACCTAATGAATTATCTGTTCAAGTTGTGACAGGTCTCTAGTTGTCACTGTGAGGGCAGAGGGATATTTTCAAAATCTAGTCAGTTAAACAACTTGGTGTCTTCTACTATTTTACTAAGGCCTATGTTTCTGCCTGAAATGGACACAAGCAAGTAATTTCACTGCTTTGGGGCCTATTGCAGGCAATAACAATCCCTTCTTAAAATGGTTATCTCAACTCCCTCATCCAAAATATAAATGAAAGAGCAACTTTTTTCCCTAGGATGCATCATAGGCAGTATTATTACTGAGTTAAATCTCACCATGATATTAAAAAAGCAAGCAGATCTTAAAGAGTTTTTAAGATTTAACTGGGAAAAAATATTCCCTTTGAGCTATATATGACAAAAATAAAGGCTAGGAAGAAAGAATATGTTTTCTGAATTATCTAACTCTACAAATTAAATGCATAGTTTTTAAATAACTATATCAAAGTAAGTATTCCCACATACAATTTGACTTAGTTGTCATGGGTTTCCATAACAAATACCATAGACTGAGTGTCTTAAACAACACATTTATTTCTCAGTTTCAGTGGCTAGAAGCCTAAGATCATATAGTACCAGCTAATGTGTACCTGTCTCCTCTTCTTGTAAAGTCACTAATCTCATCACAAGGGTCTCATCCTCCTTAACTCCTCTAACCCTAATTATTCTCCAAAGGTACCATCTCCAAATACTGGGTTGGCCAAAAAGTTTCCATATCATCATATGGAAAACCCCTAATGAACTTTTTTGCCAATCCAAAAACATCATCTTGGGCATTAGGACTTCAATGTATTAAATTAAGGGAAGGGGACATGGGACATAAACACTCATTCTACAACATAATTTGTAACATTATGTTCCTCAAAACGATATTTTTTTTCATGTAGAATTATTTCTAAATACTTAACTCATCCTGGTTAGTTGTTGTTGTTCAGTTGCTATATCTGATTTTTTTGCAATCCCATGGACTGCACCACACTAGGATTTTCTGTCCTTCAATATTTCCCAGAGTTTGCTCAATTAATAGACATCCTGGTTAGGCTGTCTAATATTTACTAAATGTCTTGATCATGAAAGCTAATTTGTCTTTCTAAACACAAGAATTTCTAATATCATGGAAAAAAAAACTACCATAAGTTATTTTTTATACTTACAAATAATGGATTTCTTAGAAATAGTAATCTCTTGATAACCTGTTCATACAGCAGAATTAGTCATTTAGTTATGTTGACTGAATTCCCAATCAAATTAGCACACACATTTTAAAGATAACATGTAAACTATTTGGATCTTGATGGTACTTTATATGGTCCCAAGGAGCCTGGTGCCTGGGCCTGTCTTTTATCTCAGATGGTAAGAGTATCCATCATCCCATGAAAGAATGAGGAGGAAAAGACTCTATGATAGGCCAAGGTGGAAGGTTCTCCCAAAGGTTGACTATAACTATTTAAACTTTGTATATTTCATTGTTAAAAAGTGTAATAAAGCTGGTGACTCTCTCAGGATATCAAATTCCAAATTAGAAAAAAAAATTTTTTTAAGCACAATAGCATTAGACTTTTAAAAAGAAAAAAAAAAACCTATCAAAGTAATGATTCTAATTTTGTTTCGCTAATACAATGCATTACAGATAAAGATACATTTTCAAAATGTCTCTTGTTGAGGTTTCCTATTATATTTTTAAAAGGGATGGAAAAGTGGATTTTCAGAATTTGGCAGTTTAAAAATATTCCTATTGAGAATGCTGTAATTTTATATCTTTGAAACCATGAGCACATATTAGAGAAATTGTTAAATTCTAAATAAGCTATTTAAGGCAAAAAATAGATTAGGAATAGGAGGGCATGGCAATCCACTCTAGTATTCTTGCCTGGAGAATCCCCACAGACAGAGGAGCCTGGGGGGCTACAGTCCATAGAGTTGCAAAGAGTCAGACACTACTGAGCGACTAAGCAGACATATGGAACAGGACTAAATAGATGTAAAAATGCAAGTAAATACTTGGAAAATACATATAGTACATAAATGAGATGTACTAGTGGAAGTCTTTATGGGGCTTTATGAGAAATAGATAATAATTGAGGATTATCAGCACAATTGTTCAGAAGTAAATAACATTTATAATGCTCTTAGTAGCATGAAAAATATCATGAGTTATCATTAAAAATTGCTAATTCAGACTGTCTTAACACCATATTCTTATGTAGTAGGTGCTTGGATGAAGATATTTTATAATATCACAAACTGTTATAAGGCTATCTATTTATCATTTAAAGTTAGAAAGCAGTAACTGTTAACACAGATTATGTAGCAGAAATAAAAATGCATTGATTTTGTTTGAAAAACAGGTTTCTTCAAGCACATAGTAAGTATCTGTGTACTTTTTTCTCTTAATCAGTTAACAGATATTTAAGGTAAGTGATCATGAGGCAAGCACAGTGTTATATATTGTGGAGAGAGACCAAGAGAAATTAATACAGTCTTTTCCTTGCAAGAAATAAACAAAGTTTAGAAGGGAACTCAGACAACAGGCCATGGAAAGTCTGATGCAAAGTAAATTTAAGTGCGCTATTCTCATCACAAGGAAGAGTGTGAAGTCAGAAGATTGCATGTTTCTGTGGATAAGAGAAGATGTCCCACAGGAATGACATTTAAGATGAGACCTAAAGGGAAAATAAGACTTGTAGAGGTTAAAGGGGGTGTTTAACAAACTCCATGAAGTATCAAGTATCCAGTAAAAGCTAGGGCATAAAGAGTAAAGTGAAAAGGGCTCAGAGGAGCCGGAGAAGAAAGAAGTCCTGTGGGGCTATAAGAAATCTGGATTCTCTCCAAAGGGTAAAGGGAAGCTATTGAAGGATTTGTGTAGGAGCAGGGACTGACGTGTGTGTGCAGAACTCTGCATGGGTCTGAATGAGGCAGGCGTGACAGGAAAGAGAGAACTCAGGCTTCTCAACATGGAATCTAAACAAAGTGTGATAAGCAAGACATAAAATACAGACTATGTTTCTTTCTTTTTAATAACTTTCATGTCAATAGTACACATACAGCAAAAGATTTCTGAAGATATCATACATTAGTGGCAGAAGGGAATTGTACCTTGGGCACACGAAATATAAAACTCTAGTCATTACCCCACATTTGTTTGTTTAGCTGCTAAAAGATCTCTTGAACAAAGAGGCAGGTCAACAGAGAAGGCATCAAAACATCAACAGAGAGAGATCTTGTCGGAGCTTAATTAGGGCTTCCAATTAGAAAACCAAAGTAAGGATACTATTAGCACTCAACTAGGCATTTTCCTTGATTTAGAAGAGCCAAGCATCACCCACATCTAAATGAGCTAACAGAAAGGATTTTTTACCTTTATGAGGACCTCCTGATGGGCTTAAGACAAAGACAAGCAGCGCAAGAGTCTCAGAAGCACAGGACACACTTCCTGCAGTTCTCCAAGTTACCAGTACAACTCACTTTTTAAAAAACACTGGAACAGTTTGGACAATGCATGGCCTTGTCTGCTGTTCTTTGATACAAATTATTACATAAAGACCATGGTTACTCCTTTTAAGACAAAAAATTGGGTTGCCTGCCTCCCAGTTTTGGAAGAAACAGTTTTTTCACCTCTCCAAATTATTTTGAGGCCAGAGTGCTTTAGAAAGTGTAAACAGTCCTTTCCTACTAGTTAGTAAGGAAAAGTTCACATTACTGAAACACTGTTTGCAGTCCTGTAGGAACTTCAGCAACCCTAGCAATAAGTAAACTTAAAGAAAAATTTCTCAAAGTAATATACTGAGTAACATAATTCTGACAAGAAAACTTACAAACAGGATCAAAACTTAAATGAGTCCCAAAAATCAAGCAACATATGTGGCTTATAACGCACAGGAATTTGGAAATAGTTCTTTTCCCAGGCTGGTGAAATGCTGGTAAAGATACTCTAAAGCTACACTATGGGACAATAAAAATATTTCCTATACATCTAAAAATCATATGGCCTAGTAGTAATTTTGAAACTCCAACATCTTATCACAGAAATATAGAGTGACTGTATTTTGGAAATCGCTGGTTAGATTTCTGGGAATTGATGTTCCAGAGTTACCTGGTCATCATGGGTACAACTTTGGTTTTCTTCAAGAGATCTCAACAGGAATGTCAAGATATTTCAACAAAAGATTCTCCAATTGCTTGACTGCTCCGATTTTATGATTTTTAAATCAGATCAGTTGCTCAGTCGTGTCCGACTCTTTGCGACCCCATGAATCGCAGCACGCCAGGCCACCCTGTCCATCACCAACTCCCGGAGTTCACTCAGACTCATGTCCATCGAGTCAGTGATGCCATCCAGCCATCTCATCCTCTGTCGACCCCTTCTCCTCCTGCCCCCAATCCCTCCCAGTATCAGAGTCTTTTCCAATGAGTCAACTCTTCGCATGAGGTGCCCAAAGTACTGGAGTTTCAGCTTTAGCATCATTCCTTCCAAAGAAATCTCAGGGCTGATCTCCTTCAGAATGGACTGGTTGGATCTCCTTGCAGGCCAAGGGACTCTCAAGAGTCTTTTCCAACACCACACTTCAAATGCATCAATTCTTCAGCGCTCAGCCTTCTTCACAGTCCAACTCTCACATCCATACATGACCACTGGAAAAACCATAGCCTTGACTAGACGAACCTTTGTTGGCAAAGTAACGTCTCTGCTTTTGAATACGCTATCTAGGTTGGTCATAACTTTCCTTCCAAGGAGTAAGCGTCTTTTAATTTCATGGCTGCAGTCACCATCTGCAGTGATTTTGGAGCCCCCCAAAATAAAGTCTGACACTGTTTCCACTGTTTCCCCATCTATTTCCCATGAAGTGATGGGACCGGATGCCATGATCTTCGATATGCATTACATTTGTTCCTCTTGCCATTGAGTTTGGCAACCCACTCCAGTGTTCTTGCCTGGAGAACCCCAGGGACAGAGGAGCCTGGTGGGCTTCCGTCTATGGGGTTGCACAGACACGACTGCCGCGACTTAGCAGCAGCACTTTTGTTCCTCTTGGCATTGAGTTTAGCAAACATAAGTCTGTTTCAAAGGTTTTTATTCCTAGGAGAAATGTTTTAATATTTAAATTGACTTGCTATATTAAAATGCGCACAAACAACAACAAAAAACATCTCTCTAACTTCAAGGCAGAAAACTAACTCTTATTCTCTTCCACTGAATGTCTAATATCAAATAGTTGGTGAATGGAAAAGATAATAAAAGAATGGATGAATGAATGAGCAGATTCACACACTTAGAGCACCCTCCCTGGGCCCTCTGCTTGAAGAGCTCAGATAAGCATTTCTTCCTGTGTCTTAGGCCTCACCGTGGCTTTGCATGTGTTTGTGCTAAGTCACTTCAGTTGTGCCTGAGTCTTTGAGACCCTATGGACTGTAACCCACCAGGCTCCTCTGTCTATGGGATTCTCCAGGCAAGAATACTGGAGTAGGTTGCCATGTCGTCCTCCAGGGGATCCTCCTGACTCAGGGATCAAACGTGAATCTCCTGTGTTTCCTGTATTGGAGGGGAATTCTTTACTGCTGAGCCAACAGGGAAGCACCAGACTGGCTTTAAGAAGGATAAAAAGGTCCTTCCTGCTCTTGCTGCCTCATCTACTCTCCTTTCTCAAGGAGAGAAAGGCATTCTGAGATCAGGGAGGTAGCAATGGATCAGACAGCAGATAGCCTTTATACTCCAATCTTTGTTCAGCCAGGAGAGAGAGTTTCTTTCTCCTGGGAACAGCCCCATTTGGCCCCAGGCTTCCAAGAGAAGGGATAATTACATGACTAATATAAGGAATTGTTAAGCTTAAATGATTCCTTTGTTGTAAGTTCCCACTTTGGGAAACACAGAATCACTTCCCTGTGCTAGATGCCTCATTATTACTTAAAGGTATATTAGGTGAATTTTTATCCTAACTGGAAATAGACTTTGTTCTCAAACAGGAAATATCTTTTCACTCAAAATTAAATGTGGCGAAGTAAATGCTGAAAGAAAAAATACCAAATTCATCAGATAATAGCTATAATCATATTCATACTGTTATTAATACTAATGTCAATAGCTAATATTGACCAAGCTCTTATGTGCTGGGCACTGTTCTTATTCTCACAACTACACTACAAGGTAGATAGGTACCACTATTATACTCATTTAGAGACAGGGGAACTAGCCCCCATATCAAACAGCAAGGAGTCAGAATGAGGTTTTGTACTCAGTCTGCTTCCAGTACCCGCTCTAAGCTTCAACTAGCTTTTCTTATGAATGTATGAAGACTACTTTACTAAAGCAAGTGGAACTATCAAAATAAGCAGTTATGGAATGGTCCCAACTATGGAATATTGAATGGTTCTTTTAGTGTGTGGTCAACCCTCAGTCGTAATTCAATTAACTTTTTGCATCAATAAACATTAATAATTAATGTAATGACATTCACTTATGTCACAGACTTCTACATTTCAACTAGTGTGGCCTTTTCTACCACACAGGTCCTAAGATGGCCTGAACACAGAAACAGCAGAGATTAAAGAGAGGGAATCAGACTGGAAAGCTGTTTTTAAAGAAAATTCATAATTCATAAAAAGGGAGAGATAGTAAAATGTATACTCCAGAGCCAAAAAAAAAAAAAAAATTCAAACCAATTTGGCTAGATTTGCAGGTTTATGAAGGAAAAATAGGAGACTCATGGGTATAGGCCAAATGGTGGGAGGCCTGGAACGGGCATCTCTACAAAGGCCTTTGAGTTGATTTCTAAAACTAATATTAGGTGAGTCACTTCAGGTTTTTAAACAGGAGATGAAGAATGCCAAATGGTATTTCAGAAAAATTAATCTAGCAAATTAAAAAAAAAAAAGAATTGGGAGAGACGAACTGCAGGCAAAATACGCAGGAAATACCACAGCCCCTTAGCAATCAGAGATTGAACATTCATAATTTCAACTTGTCCCAAGTGATCTCCAAATGTTCTCATTTCTAATTTTTCTAGGGCACAGAGTTATGAGGCCAAATTTTGAAAGCAAGAGTTAGCTAGCAAGCACTAGCTAACAAGAACTTTCTGCTTCCCAGTGGGGTTTTATCTCCCCACTGGCTGCAGCAGGGTCCCATACTCAGTCTGTTTCATTAAGTGGAGATGGATGTTCCTTTATGCAAAATGCTTCCAGGTAAACTTCAGCTACAGTGGCTTTCTTGATGGCTCAGATGGTAAGGAGTCTGCCTGAAATGCAGGAGACATAAGAGAAGCAGATTTGATCCCTGGGTCAGGAAGATCCCCTGGAGGAGGGCATGGCAACCTACTCCGGAATTCTTGCCTGGAGAATGCCATGGACAGAGGAGCCTGGCGGGCTAAGGTCCATAGGGTGGCAAAGCGTAGGACACGACTGAAGCAACTTAGCATGCACGCAAATGCACCATGACACAGCATTGAGGTTGGTGATGGAATTGTAAAAGTCCGACACATTCATCCCTTGGGAATATCCAGGCATTTTGTACTTGCCACATTCCAGGTGTCCTGTCAGGAGGAAGGCAACAGAAGTTAAGGAGAAAAGGGAAACAAGAAGACATCAGAAAGGGATGGCAGGACATACTGGCTGACTAGCGACGGCAGATGAGAGCAAAGAAATCCAGATGGGCTGTCAAGTTTTCAGGCCTAGGAGGCAGGGAGCATGTTAGTGCCTAGAATAGAAATAAAACCTGGAGGGTGCAGAGCACCTAAGCAAACGCGACAGGTGTCTGCACACTAAATAAAGATCTCAAAGGCTGATTTAACCGAACTCTTGTCTGGAGGAAGAGAATCAAATAGGGTAACTTTAGGGTTCTCTGAAATACATCCTACAGGATGTGGAGTTTATCTATCACTCTTTTCTTCTGCTCTTTTAACAATGCAGATGTGGGGCACTCTCATTTCTTGATTTTCCAAATCAAAATTGTATGGTTTTGTCCCTTCTTTTAGAAAATACGGTCTAAATCTCAAACTGTGCCTGATGGGGACCAAACTCTCAGTTTTCTTGACTTGTTTCCAGAGAGCTCTATTATCAGTCAGTATCTGAGAGGGACAAGTGATTAACTTTTGTGCGTCTAAATACTGATACTGATATCCATCATAATGGAGAGAGAAAAGCCAGGGGTGAAATACCTTTCCTGTGTTAATTTTTCACCTTTGTTTTCCAGAAAAAGCTTCAGGGTGACAAACATCCTATGGAATAATTAAAGTCAGATATAAACCAAGAAGGTAAAAAACCAAAAACAAAACGGTAATTGCTGAGAATTCAAGCTGAGAGAATTAGTCACAATGACAAAGAATCTTTATCCCCCTGTCCCCTGGCCAGCTCCTGGTGGAACACTCGCCTCATCTGTTTTCCCTAGGGGAAGTAGCAGCAGCTCCAGGGAAGATCAGCAGTGAACAGAGAGTGTGTTATTATGTGCAAATAGTTATTTCAGATGGATCACAAACGGAAGCCCAGTAGGAGAGAAAGGGGGGAACATTCTGCAGCCGGTTTACAAAGCAAAACTTAAGATGACAGGGATCTTTTTTCAGTTTTAAGATAATGCTGGAGGTTCAGACACAGAACGGATATTGAGATCAACTGTGCTTTAAAGGGTGGGCGCTCTACTCTTCATATCAATACTTGGGGCTTTGGAGCCGCTGCGCAATAGGATCTTTAAACAAGATGCCCGAGGACAAATTGTGAGAGTAGTTATGATTTCCCAGAGTAAGTGCTCAATAAATTATGCTGAAGTGAACCAGGCACCTGTAATGCTCAATAACTAAACACCCAAATCTGCCTGCCTCATGAATACACTGCAGTTTACTAAACACAGTAAAAGCTTTGTTATTCTAATGTTTGATTCGCCTGAGAATGTAAGTTAGTTAAAGCTGTTTAATCAGCTAAAAGTTAATTCACAGCTCAGTAATATTTGCTAAGTAATTTTTACCAGTATTGTCTATTTCCTTTCATCTTCACATTGCCCATGATACTTCATTTTATGAATGGAGAAAAATAAAGTACAAAAATGGTTAAGAAATTTAAACCAGGACAGTCTTATCTTGTTTAGTTTACTCTAAGGACTGGCTCAGTTAATCCTCACAAATGCTTAAGGAGGGTAATATTATTATCTCCCTATGCTGATAAGGAAACTAAGGCTCAGAGTTTCAGTTAAAGGGTTCACATTCATAAGACCAACAAGCCCAACAGTCACCAAAATGTGGACCAATCCTAGCTATCTGGCCTCACGGTCCACAGAGAGTTCATGAGGAGGGGAACGTTGGAACTAGAAAACAGGCATCCAGATTTGGAAGTCTATGACTCAAATGGTAAAGAATCTGCCTGCAGTGAGGGAGACCCAGGTTCAATTCCTGGGTTGGGACTATCCCCTGGAGAAGGGAATGACTACCCACTCCAGTACGCTTGTCTGGAGAATTCCATAGACAGAGGATCCTGGTAGGCTACAGCCCATGTTGTAGAGTCGGACATGACTGAGTGACGAACACTTCACTTTTTCACGTTCTTCCAGACACCAAGCTGACCTAAGCAGGTACTCCAAGTTTTCCTCCCTCTCTTGCCCACTGACCTGCCTCTCCTGATCTAGGATAAGAACAATGGCTGCCGCAGATTTCATCTGGATTCACATGATCTCAGAGGAAGAGATCAGGGACTTTACAGTAATCCAACCCTTCTACTCCCAAACAGATCTAGTCTTCTGATAGGATTTTAACCAGAAGTTTTGTTTGTTTGCTTGTTTTCCTTGCAGAGGACTGGCTTTCTTTCTAATGCCAATAAAAAGACAGTTTTGTTTAGTAATGGTCGATAATGGTCTAAATGGACACCTGTATTTTTATTGTGTAAAACAGATTCAGGAAACCCCACGATGCCTCCAGACTTAAAATGATCCTACACTAGGTGATACTGTCACTATTGTGAAAAGTCACAGAACAAAATTCAGTCTTACTGCAGGACAGCATAACTCCAGAAATAAATCTTTCAAAAATATACATTTTGGGATGTAGGACTAATTCTAAAATAGGTATCAACCAGGACTGCCTCTTTTCTGCATTGCTCCAGATACCTGAAATATATACATCAAAACCATCTGTACACAGAAATGGGGCCACTGCTAGAGGCAGTAATCTTCTTAGAGTTACAAAAATTGTAGCTGTCTATCAAACAGTCTATCTGGTTCCTATTGAAGACAGCCCAATAGAAAAAAAAAAATGCATGTATGCACCTTTATAAAATAATCAAGATAGGCTAAGGTAACAGCTACCCTTGGAAAATAGCAAAGGAAAAAGTAATACAGAAAGTAGAAAAGTATGACAACATCATAAAACAACTATATGCCAATAAAAAGTAATTAAAAAAAAAAGAGAAAAGTATGATTGGTGTATGCCTGCCATATTCTTCACTCTATTTGAACTGCTATGTGTCATTTAATTTAACAGTATGGTAACCATAAACCTACATAGCAACTGCAGTGATTAAGTAGCTTACCAAATCCTGAAGTACCTGCACTTCTGCATGGAAAGTCCACTGGCAAAGAGAAATACTTCTAATTTTTAAAATAAGGTTTGGCTCACTGTAAAATAAGTTAGGCAAATAACTTACTCCTTCTGCCCCAAGCTTTCTGACTTTTGAGGTTTTTCCCCCCAGTTTTATTGAGGTGTAGTTGCCAAATAAAAATTGTCCAGCTTAAGATGTACAAGATGATGTTACCCCAAGTCTTACATCTTAAGAAGCAGGGGGATGGACAACATGATATATTTATTCTGTTCAAACTGTAATATTCATTAACTAGGTCAAAAATAGTATCTCCAAATTTCTGTGTAAATAAAATATGGGGAAGTCTAGTCATGTTAAATGGAAAAAAGAAAAGCTCACTGTAAGTTAATAATGGTAAATTATTGGGAAGCAAAGTATATCTTGCAAGATGATCACTGATCCTCCTTGCTAGTTTCTATGAAAACAGATTTTTATTGGTTTGCTTAAAATAGGCACATCCACCCTCTGAAGTGGCACAGACCTTTACATGGTGCTGCTGCAGAGAGAGATGGTGGTACACTTTTGATTTTCATAAATCAACAGACATTTCTCTTTTTATATATCCAGAATGTATTTGTTCTTTAAAACCTTCTTTTAAATCAGAGAAATGAAGGTGTTCTATAGAATGTATGTCAGTGAAAGTTTCTAAATAGATAATAAAGGAACAGGTTTTAGGAATATAGAGAAAATAAATTCTGGAAATTTAGATCTGCTACCATCAAGAGTAAATCTAAATCTTTGTCAAAGTTCAAAATAATGACTCCAATTCCAAGGGTTTGTTTTTCTCCCTTACAAAAAGAAATTATAATATTTTTCTTGATTATTTGAACAAACTGCCCAACAGCACCAGCAGAATTCAATCACCCACGAGTGCTTTCACTAGGTGCTATGATATGGCATAATATTACATACTTTCTCAGGGTATACTTTGGTAGTTAATGAAACTAAAACAGATTGCTTTAGTGTTGCTATGGGAACAATTATCAGATAGGAAGGGGATGGTAGCTATCTGCTGCCATATAGGGAAGGATTCATTAGCTCTAGAAGACCTGCATTCTGAAGAATTATTTAAATATAGACATTAGGGAAAAATGCTCAGTGGACAATTGGGTTACCCAGTTTTAAAATCTCTTTTAACACATAAAGGGGAGAGATGTGGGGATCCTACGATACTTGGTAAAGAAATCTGAGCAGATTCAACTACAGTGGCAAATTTCTGAAGAAACTAGGAAAAGGAACAGATGGAGTTGAGATGTAAGAGAAAACTCATTTGCTCCCAAAAGAACAGGAAAGCTGGTGTCTCACCAATACACCATAATAGGAGCTGCTCTGAAGCAGGCAAGCTGGTTTCTTTTTCATGGGCACAAGTCTGTACCCAACTTGGCTGTACATGCATTCTGCAGGAAGAATCTACCTTTACAGTCCACATTTCTTTAAAAAGAAAAAGTGAAATATATCAGTGGGCTCAACAATGAAAGTCTATTCCTTTAACACTGAAGAAAATACATAAATGGGAAGTCTAAGAATCTGGTATTTGCAAAGCAGACACAATGGCATATGAGAATGGCTGTCACCATAGGCAACATGGGAAAACAGTCTGAGAAAAATACATCAAAGGAGTTTCAGAAATTTCCCTATTAGGCAGAGTGAGTTCTTTCCCATAGCTCTACTCCATGATATAAGGAAAACTTAGAAGTCCATCGATATTGACAAGCATTTCAAAAATTAATTTTAATTACAAATGTCAGTTAGGGATTACCATGTTTTTACATGCAAAGTATGAAATAATGCTGGTAGAAGAAGTGATACAGAACTGACAATGAGAAATGGACTCCAAATTAAGTACCTACCAGGGAAAAGACAACATAAGACAAAAAACTGGAAGCTAGATGATTTCTCTGCTTTCTATATATTGAAACTAGAGGAAGCTGATAAACTTATGAACTTCTCAGGGCCTGACCATTAAGGTCCTACTTTTTGCTCAGTCATTAGCCATGTGGCCTTGAGCAAACCATTTAGTCTCAATTTTCTTGCTGACAAAGTGAAGAGACTGAATTTCAGTACTTCTGAGACTATATGCAGCCTGTGAAAGAAGCACTGGGTGCAGGTCTGTGTGGGTTCTGATATCCCAGGGATTTCAGGTCCACACGCAAGGTGCCCAAGAATTCTGCACTCTACTGGACTCTGGTTCTGAAGCAAGTGATCCTTGAAACCCACTTTTATTCATTCAACAAAAATTATCTGAATGCAAACTATAGGCCAGGCATGGTGGAAAACACTAGAACTACAACAAGTGAGTAAAATCAACAAGATCCTTGTCTTTGTCAAACATCCAGTGTTAGGGATCTAGCTCCCCAATATAATGGCTTCATAAATAAACAGGTTGCTTTGAGCTAAGAAAGAAAGAAAGATAAATAGGACTTCCCCCCATAACACTCAAAAAATTAATTTCTTAGTTGATCCACTCAAATGAGTAGCATTCCAAAGCATAAATGCATGCTCACAATTATATACATACAGTTCACAATATCTTGTTCCTGGAATTAAAATTTCTCGGTAGCAAATCTGATTCATCTCTTCCCTTTAAGAATTTCCACTTAGCTTTCACTTCTTCCTTTAAAATGAACATGCTCTTGATAAAATTTTAATGTCAGCACTCATTACTAATCCCTTCTGTGTGTGCTAAGTCACTTCAGTCACGTACAGCGCTTTGTGACCCCATGAACCATAGCTCACGAGGCTCCTCTGTCCATGGGATTCTCTAGGCAAGAATACTGGAGGGGGTTGCCGTTCTTTTCTCCAGGGGATCTTCCCGACCCAGGGATCAAACCCAGTTTTTCTTCATTTGTGGATGGCAGCAGTAATTTCGTGGACACTTGTTCATAGTTTGCAGTGCAATGAACAATGACAACAATTTAAACAACAAAGAACTCTGATACTCTTTTTCCAACCATTTTTGTAGGTACTTAATCCACTGTTTTTAATTCTGTTTCAATTTGAAATACCTAATATTTCCACTTTCTGTCTTGAACCCTTTCTCCCAAGAAAAAACAGTGATTTAGATCTATCAAATTTCAAGATATTTATTTGTTCATGAGTCAAGGCTGTGGAATTTTCAAAGAGATCCCACAAAAAGATGTAGCATAAGTTTAGGTGGTCTCAAAATTATCTGGTGGAGGCTTTAAAGAGGGCAGGTCACTACTCTCTTGGCCTTTCTTATTCCACCCTTTCTCCAAGGCTCGCAGGGCCTTCTGAATGGGGCATGTTCACTCATTCTTATTCACCCTCCTTCTCTCTTGTTACTCCTCACACTTGTGACAGGCCTGGGCTGAGTTACAGGAGCACAGTTCTAGGGGTGGGAATACACATTTCCTCCCATTCTCTTCCATTTTTGTCTCTGAATGGGTTTATCACAGTGTAGAGGTTCTGGTTGAATTTGGGGTGGAAATAGGTAAAGTAGCTCCCACTTCATGGGACCAGAAAAGACTTCCATGTGGCTCAGCCTAGCTCTTCAAGCACTACCCTGAGGTTTAGGGCCAAAGGCGCAGCTAGCAGCTACTGATCATAAATGGACAGACTTCTCTCGTGATCTCAGGTGAGAGCTGGTAGACGACAGAAGATTGGTATTTACAATTCCGCATCCAGGCCAGCGTTCTCTCTGCCGATGGAATGTCCACTAAAACTCACTTTCAGAAAATATTGATAAAAATGCTGTTTGTTTACATGTAGAACATTAAATAATTTAAACCAGGGTTAATGCATACTCAAGTTTCCATTTTACCAAAACAAATTAAATAAAAGCAAAGTAAGTCAGGATTTCTTTAGGGTAGCAAATTCCTAAGGACAGTACTAGGAGAATCAGTGCTCAGATACACTAGCCTCCAGTTCGCTCACTCTGTGGAAGCCATACTTGCCTCCACACTGCTCCATGGGCACTCAGGCTCCGTCCTGTCTTAAAGCCGTGCTCTAGCTGTTCACTGGAGGAAGAGCCCTTTTTCCATGGATCTCCTGGATGACCTCCTCTCTGATTTCAAATCTGCTCAAATCCCAGCTTCTCCATGAGGCCTCTTGTGACCACCCTTTGAAACAGTGCCTCCAGCTCTCATCCTGACACTCATTTATTCATTTACTGTCCCTATTTCTGAGCCGCTTATCACCTTCTAACTTCCATTATAACTCGCTTATTTATACTTTAGTGTATTTACTGTTTATGTTTTGTCTCCCACTAAACTAAGATCACGGCATCTGGTCCCATCACTTCATGGCAGATAGATGGGGAAACAGTGGAAACAGTGTCAGACTTTAGTTTTTGGGCTCCAAAATCACTGCAGATGGTGATTGCAGCCATGAAATTAAAAGACGCTTACTCCTTGGAAGGAAAGTTATGACCAACCTAGATAGCATATTCAAAAGCAGAGATATTACTTTGCCAACTAAGGTCCGTCTAGTCAAGGCTATGGTTTTTCCAGTGGTCATGTATGGATGTGAGAGTTGGACTGTGAAGAAGGCTGAGCGCTGAAGAATTGATGCTTTTGAACTGTGGTGTTGGAGAAGACTCTTGAGAGTCCTCGGACTGCAAGGAGATCCAACCAGTCCATTCTGAAGGAGATCAGCCCTGGGATTGCTTTGGAGGGAATGATGCTAAAGCTGAAACTCCAGTACTTTGGCCACCTCATGCGAAGAGTTGACTCATTGGAAAAGACCCTCATGCTGGGAGGGATTGAGGGCAGGAGGAGAAGGGGACGACAGAGGATGAGATGGCTGGATGGCATCGCTGACTCAATGGACGTGAGTCTGAGTGAACTCCAGGAGCTGGTGATGGACAGGGAGGCCTGGCGTGCTGCGATTCATGGGGTCGCAGAGTTGGACACGACTGAGCGACTGAACTGAACTGAAGAAGACAGGAACTTTATATAGTTTACTGTCACATCCCCTTTTCTCATTCCATATTCCTCTCTGCATCAGGGTGAAGTCCTTCTCCCAAACATTTCAGGTTTTGGATTCAACCACATGAAATAATGTCATTTGAAATAATGTCAATACAGAATAAATAATTTACCCTATAAAAACAGTAAAATATTTCCTGTGTCACTCTTTGTCCATATCATCTTTCAGACGGCCACAGAAACACGAACCCAGTACCAACCCTGTCATGTCCATGCAGTGCCTGACCCTTCTACCCAGTCAGGTTTAATTCTTAACTTTATAAAATTCGATATTAAACCCTTTTCTCCTATTGCTTTATCCCCAAATAAGAGGAAAAAGCCTTAAACACTTGAAATTGCTTTCCCAATGTGACCCAGCACATTTTCATCAGTCTCAATGAGAAATTCAGTCACAATACAGACATTCCATGTTTATTTCAGCCAATTTATTTTGCTCCCTAAGGATATTTTTTTCCTGACTATTCCTTCTCCAGGAAAGAGCAAAAAAAAAAAAAAAAGAAAAGAAAAAAAGAGATTTTCCAAATTCAGCTTTTCATTACCTAAGTCATATCTGCAAGTGATGTGTTGCATGGCATGCCATGTATTACAGCCTAACACCATGAGTCCACATCACGCAGCTCATTTCTGTAGAGACTATCTTCCATTATTTTGGATTTTCATATCCTTTCCACCAAGTTCAATCATCCTTAGTCCCTTTCTACTTAGTCAATAATCCAAAAGTACCCAGCCAACCGAAGATGGATAAAAAGATCTTACCTCTAAGTTTTCTAAGCAATCTTAATAACACAAACACATTTATTGACAGTGCTACATTTTACATTTCCTTAGGCTTCATTAATACCTTTGAGTGACTGCTATACTGTCCTGAAGCCAGATCGCTCACTTGACTTATTTACCGTGTACTGTTGATGTTAATAAAAGCTAGATTATTAGAGAACAATAAGACAACTTTAAAAACCAAAATAATAACCCACGGACAGTCTCACTTTTTCCTGCCTCTCCTTGTTAATTATGCCTGCAACCGAACATTTTAACCTGAATTCAGGAGAAAATTAAGTGAAAAATTATTTGCCTGAAGTCAAACTCGAGACTTCCATGCTTTCAACTCAATATGTTATTTAGAGTATCATTAACTGAAGGAAGTGGGACAAAACTAAAGCACATTTATGTAGGAGAGGTCATTTGTTAGGCTCTGTGGATGGTTATTATTTTAATAGCCTGAGGAGCCACAGTCTCTACTGGGTAACAGAGATGATGATTCCTGCCAGCACAGCAGGGCCTCTTGGTTAAGGTAACTTAAGACCAAACTGCTTTCAGATTCTCAGGGACAAGGAAGTCACTGGGGGTAAATCCCAGTCATATGGTTACCAGTCAATTTTGTTCAGCTGGACAGCTCTAGCATAAAGCATCAAAAAGGAGTTTAATAAATATGCAAATCATCACTGACTATACAAGTATTTACAAAGTACCACATATAGTCCAGATACTATTCTAGACACTGGGAACAGAGTCACGGAAAAAAATAAATATTCTTACTTTCCTTCAGGTTACATTTTAGGGAGAAAGAAATGTAATAAACAAAATAAAACAGCTATAAAGAGTACCGGGCTTCCCTGATGGCTCAGCAGGTAAAGAATCTGCCTGCAATGCAGGAGACATAGGAGAGGCAGGTTCAATTCCCTGGATCTGGAAGATCCCCTGGAGGAGGAAAGAGCAACCCACTGCAGTATTCTTGCCTGGAGAATCCCACGGACAGAGGAGCCTGGCGGGCTATAGTCCAAAGGGTCACAAAGAGTTGGACACGACCGAGCGACTAAGTACAGATGCACAGAGTACCAATGGAAGATAAATGCAATGGAGGAAAATAAGGCTGAGGTGCATGACAGCAACCACCTGAGAGGCGGTGAGCGGGTGTGGGGGGGAGGAGGTACCACATTCTACAGAGTGGTCAGGGAAGGATGCACTGAGGAGGTGACTTCTGAGCAGAGACATGAAGAAGGTGAGGACTGCATGGATACATGGACTAAGTGTTCTCTAGCAAAGACAGAGCTTACACGAGGAACAGAAAGGACGCCAGCGTGGCTGAGGTGAATGAATGAGGGTGAGGGGAGCTGAAGATGTAATTAAAGAGAAATATGAGCAGAAAGGGCTTCCCAGCTGGTGCCAGAGGTGAAGAATCCACCTGTTGAGGCAGGACACACAAGAGACAGGTTCGGACCCTGGGTCAGGAAGATCCCCTGAAATAGGAAATGGCAATCTGCTCCAGTGTTCCTGTCTGGAAAATTCCATGCAGAGAGGAGCCTGGCGGCCTATAGTTCATGGGATCACAAACAATCAGACACAACTGAGTGTGCACGCATACACTGGGCAGAAGGGAAGAGAGGTCAGAATCCACAAAGCCTTCACGATGAAGGCAAGCACCCAGGCTCTTCACTTCCACAATGGAGAGGGACTGAGCAGCAGAGAAGTAGAATCCCACTAATATTTAATCAGGAAAACATGGGCAGATGGGTCGACAATGTGAAGCTAGGGAGAAGCTGGGAACCCTTAGACACTGGCCACTGCAACGATCCAGCCCAGGCCAGTGCAGAGCGGGAGGGGACAGGTCATGATCAAATTCTGGGTTTGTTTTAAAGACAGAGCCATAAGAATCTTCAGATTCTATACCAGATGTGAAAAGAGATGTTAAGAATACAGCTGTTGCGTACTAAGTAGAAGGACAGTAGGAAGAGCAAGCTTATAAAGGAAGCAGACTTATAAAGGCGTGTGGTTTGGCACATTTGAGATGTCTCTTACACAGGCAAATGGAGATAAACAAGCAGATAGAAGCATGAGGCTGGACTTCGAGAAAAACACTTCATTGGAAACACAGATATTTAGGAAGCAACAGACTGAGGATGGTTTTGAAAGCAAGAAAACTGACAGGCTGACCAAAGGAAAGACATGCAGACAGAGAAGAGAAGCAATCTAAGGACTAAACTTTGGGATACTCTAAGAGGAGACAGAACCATGAAGGAGATTAAGAAAATCCAGTGGCAAATTAAGGGACAAACAGGAGTGCTTTTCCCTTAATTTCTTGAAAAACAAATGAAGAATGTATTGGAAGAAAGAGGGAGTGTCAACTCGCCAAGCACTCCAATACAGAAAGGACTAAAAATTGGCCCGTGGCAAAAAAAAAAAAAAAAGTTAAAATACTATAAAACGGAATCTTATCTATTAAAAACACAGATACCATTCTTTGGAAACTGTTTTTTAGGAGCTGTATCATCCTATGCAGACAGAGTAAAATCTCAAAATATTCTATCTGACATTTAAACTTCCTGGTGTTTTGTATTCATTACGTCTGCTTATACAGATACAGTGATCCATCTGCCAACACCACCATCTCAGCCTGATAATGCAGTGGTCAACTCTAGGAGCTAATTCTTGATAATTCTATCTTCTCCTTTCACTTATTTGCCAGGTGATCAATAATATGCATTAAATGAAACAATGATAAAGCTATTTCATAGACTTTAATAACAACTGCAAACAGGAAATTGAGATACTCACTTTTCCACAAGGGCAATTCATTACAATAAGGAACTACAGATAAGCAGCTAAGCAATTACATTTAGAGACAAGAGTCAACCACCAGGCTTGCCTGGTTCACTGAAGATCAAACTGAGTGTCCAGTGTGATCATAGTGTGCAGGCAACTTAGGAAACTGATAATTTGACCTAAATCCTAACAAAGCTGCTGCTGCTGCTGGGTGCAATTCATCACTTGGACCTTCTACACAGATCTGGCACAGTGCCAAGTAAAGATGGTCAGTAAGCAGTGGAGACAAGAAAGAATGGTGTGCACACTCAGGGTAGCTGCAAAGGACCATGAGGGTTGTACCCTGTACAGTGCGGAAGATGCTGGTCACCTAGATTGCCACGTCATGACACCGGTAGTGCAAAACTGCCAGCCATAGGTGGCAGCACTGGGGAGCAGCTACCAGCCTCTGACTTTTACCCTAAAGTTAAAAAGCAATCACAGTCATGGCACCTATATGCTTAATATCTGTAGAGGTGGCTATAAACTGAAAACAGGCCTACAAAGATGTGTCATGCAAGAAAAGACAGTTACGAAATGCCTAAGGATGGGTTTGACAAATTTTACCTTACTATATATGAACGTAATATGTTTGCAGCATTTGATGATAAACTGCTAGAAGGCAGGGATTGCTCAAGCAAATGCTAACGACCAGAAGCAGTAAACACCTTCTTAATGTTGCCTCTAGTATGTGATGGATGACTTTGCAACATTAAAGCAATCCATGATAAGCACCTTTAAGCAACGCTGATTCAGAAATCATTTAAAAGCTCTCTTTTCAATATATGCTGGTGACTTTTTTATCCTCTTAAGTTTGGGGAATCAGTGTTGATTCTGAAAAGACTGCTCAGTTTACAGTGAGTGCCACACAGCAGCAAATTTTGAGTAGAGGTACTGAACTGCGTCATAGCCTTTGACTGTGTGGATCACAATAAATTGTGGAAAATTCTGAAAGAGATGGGAATCCCAGACCACCTGACCTGCCTCCTGAGAAATCTGTACGCAGGTCAAGAATCAACAGTTGGAACTGAACATGGAACAACAGACTGGTTACAAGTTGGGAAAGGAGTACCTCAAGGCTGTATATTGTCACCCTGATTATTTAACTTATATGCAGAGTACCTCATGTGAAATGCAGGGCTGGATGAAGCACAAGCTGGAATCAAGATTGTTGGGAGAAATATCAATAACCTCAGATATGCAGATGACACCACCCTTATGGCAGAAAGTGAAGAAGAATGAAAAAACCTCTTGATGAAAGTGAAAGCAGAGAGTGAGAAAGTTGGCTTAAAGCTCAACATTCAGAAAACTAAGATGACGGCATCCCGTCCCATCACTTCATGGCAAATAGATGAGGAAATAATGACAGACTTTATTTTGGGGGGCTCCAAAATCACTGCAAATGGTAACTGCAGCTATGAAGTTAAAAGATGCTTTCTCCTTGGAGGAAAAGCTATGACCAACCTAGATAGCATATTAAAAAGCAGACATTACTTTACCAACAAAGGTCCATCTAGTCAAAGCTATGGTTTTTCCAGTAGTCATGTACGGATGTGACAGTTAGGCTACAAAGAAAGCTGAGCACTGAAGAGTTGATGCTTTTGAACTGTGGTGTTGGAGAAGACTCTGAGAGTCCCTTGGGCTGAAAGGAGCCCTGGGATTTCTTTGGAAGGACTGATGCTAAAGCTGAAACTCCATGTACTCTTTAAAGCCCTATAGTCGGTCCTGAGGCATACACCAGTTTAAGAAAACTCCTTTTAATAAACCCTTAGAAGAAGGTAAATAGCATAAGTGAAGTCTATGGATAAAAGAAAATTTCCTAAAACATTCTACTACATAATAGTAAAAAGTGAAAGTGTTAGTCACTCAGTCACATCTGACTCTTTGCAATCCCATGACCCCATACCTCCAGGCTCCTCTGTCCATGGAATTTCCCCAGAAAGAATACCAGAGCGGGTAGCCATTCCTTTCTCCAGGGGATCTTCCCAACCCAGGGATCAAACCTAGGTCTCCCATAATGCAGGCTGATTCTTTACCATCTGAGCCACCAGGGAAGCCCGTGATAGCAGTATCAAAATGGTTAAATCTTCTCCTGTACTCATATTTCTTGGATTGTTGTAAACTGTTTTCTGATATTCTTTCACTCCACTATTACAATAACCAGTATTCTTGTTTTGCAAAACTACATGGCAGGCTGAGAACCTTGCATCAAGTCCCAAAGCTCAGTAAGTGGCAGAGCTCAGCACCAAACCTTGACATGATGCTGCTGAAGTCCCCGTGCTCTGCTGCCACTTTGCAGAAGAATTTATCCTAATCATTCATTAATTTTCTAATTCACTTGGAAAATAGGTACAGATATAAGAGAGACAGGTGTGTGTCTATTTTCCTCTGTAATATGTATTATAAATATAAACAATGTGTAATTTATTTAATACCCAGCTCTGCTAGGAGGTAAGAATCACATGAAACTAAACAGATCTCTAGTATACACTGCTGCTGCTGCTGCTGCTAAGGCGCTTCAGTCGTGTCCGACTCTGTGCGACCGCACAGACGGCAGCCCACCAGGCTCCCCGTCCCTGGGATTCTCCAGGCAAGAACACTGGAGTGGGTTGCCATTTCCTTCTCCAATGCATGAGAGTGAAAAGTGAATACGCTGGCACCCCTATATTTAGCCTGATGCATGGAAGCATTTAATAATATTTGTTGACTGAATGAATGAACAAGTGATAAGTTTGCAGACTGCAGACATGCATTTTCTACCAGAGGAGTCATACTTGTAAACAGACTTAGCCCATATGGTGAATGCTCTATCAAAATGCTCATAGAGATCAGTGGGAGACATAAGACAGAAACTAAAACCTATCAAATCCAAAACATTTCTTGATTCTCATGAGGCGCCAATGGCATAGGCAACAGAGGTATCATTAACCATATTTTGTAGGCAACTCAATAAGAGTGTGCCTAGCAATTAATGCCACAGACCCAAAACCTGGACTGTGGAATCAGAGACCTGTTTTCAAATCTCTTTTCTGACATTTCTGTCTTGGGCTTTAAGGAAGCTGCTTAGGATCTTTGAGTTTCAGCCATCTCATCTATAAAGAGAGGTATATACTGATCTTGCTTTTTATTCATGGAAATATCCCAAGCACTTAGAATAGTGCTTGGCATCCCATTGGCACTAAATTTATTACTGAATTGCAGTGCTGTTAAAGGCTTTAAATACGAAAATATGTATACAAGCACCTAGCATTGTGACTCAGACAGACTGTTAGTCAGTGTTCCCTTGTGACTAAATGTCTCTAAAATGTTATTCCCACTTCCCCTTCCCTTGAAAATCTTGAATGGGACTCTCTGACCCCTTCCCTATTTCAGATTCCCTCTGAGCCATGTAGCTCCTTCTACAATGAGTCTTAGTAGGTATAGACTTGCGTATTCCCATGAAATCACCAGGCTCACTAATGCAAAGGGGGGCAGATTTAATTTTTAAATCAGGACAGGCTCTAACTTACACCAGGAATTCATTTGCTTTCTCACTCCCATAAGACATATTAACCATAAATCTCTAAATTGTCCTTCTTTCTAAAAACCATTTAACACATTCTATGATGATCATATTTTTTAAAAAGTTGACAAAATTGCAGCACTGCTTTCTTATTACTATTCAGACTAATAAATATCAACTTGCTACATAGCTACACATGCAACTTCCTTGCACTGAGATAGTTACCTGGACACCTAAATTCGGCATCCCCAGATCTGTGACAACCCACATACACACTGAGCCTCATATGCCTGCGTCCTCCTCAGACTCCTCTATGCCACCATCTTAACCTCTTCGTGTAGGAGCAGAGCCACAGGACCAGGGAAACAACATGGCTAAGAGGTTAAAGACAGATTCTGGGCATTGACAATGGCTTTTAAGAATTAATAGAACAAAGCTTCTGTTTGGCTAGTTGTTTTGTGGGTGTGTATGTATGTGGCTTTTGTTTTTGGGCAGGGGGAACTAAAGAGTTACATGAAAATGTCCTTTAAGCCTAGAGACATTGCTATGAGTAGTAATATTTAGATTGGTGGTGGGCAGAGTGTTTATTTAGCCTGTGGTAGGAGGGAGAAGCTAGTGCTTGGATGTACTACAAGATTTTGCAAACCTGGTATGATGAGGGAAAAAAAATCCAAACTTTAGTGGGCCTATTTTTTGCAACAGTAAAATAAAACTCTAGGTGATTTCCACACTCCTATCCAGCTTTAGTGATATGCACTTTTATTAACAGCTCAATATCAGTGTTGTTATATTTAAACCACAGGCTTATTCTTCTGCACCAGGAAAGGCAGTGATGTCAGGATTTATATAGATAGAGACACAGATATAAATACATGATGAAAATCTTCTGTGAGCATAAGTTTTAAATAACAGTTTGGCAGGAAGATTTTTTTCATCCAATTTAAAGTTAATTTTAATTTTTTAATCAAAATAATTTCTGATTTAATAGAACTAGCTAACTGGATATAATAATAATAATAGTAATGACCATATCAATGCTAATAATAGATAGCACTTATTGATGTAATAGCATTACCAAAACCCACTGAGGTACATGCCATTATTACTATCATACCTGCTTCACAGGAAGGAAAATCTTATCCTTAAGATAAGAAGCAGTGCAGTTAAGCAACAAAATAGGAAGACCCAGAATTCGAATCTAGATCAATCTAACCATATAATTCCAGCTGTGAAACACATGATTTTCCAAATGATTACAGATAACCATAGGAATAATTTCCTGGGACAAAAGTGGAATGGACTATGGAAATCATGCTCACAGAGGAGTTAAAACAGCTGATACCTTCTCCCAGCTCAACCATTAACTAGTTGAATATCCCTGTAATGAAACTAACCTCTGTTGAGTCTCAGTTTCTTCAGAGGTAGAAGGGGAAATTTAGGCAGATGTTTCCCACTCTCTGTATGGTCTTTGATCACAAGGAAGGAAAGCATCACAAATATGAAACAGAGACACAACCAGTCTCTGTTTTATGTTTGGAGTTGGGCATAATAATGAAGTTTTACATAACATTACATTAAAAGACCTTGGTTGTGAACAAGTAGTTTGGAAATCACTGAATTCAATGAGCTCTAGGGTTTTAAACTCTTTTGATATTCTACGGCTCTACTAAATACTTTAGATTGTCTCCTTTAGTATAACTTGTTGAATATTACCTCTTTTAAAATAGGACCCAAAAGATTTCTTTTCAAGGAAGCAAAACCACCAAACTACTTGGCGGGTAACTTTTTCCATTAAGATATCACAAAATTGGAGTTGGGGAAAAAAAATCACGAAATGGTCAAGTCTTTGGATATGATTTATTTTGTTAAAAGAGACTTAATAAATCCTTTGCATTTATGTATTCTTGTAGTCTGGTTTAAATCTTTTCTAAAACATTTTCTTAAAGTATGACATTTCTTCTAAACAACATGTGAAGGCCGTAAGTATTGTGAGAATGAGTTCTAGGATTAGAGAAATATAAAATGTTTGTCTTCAGCCCTAAATACAAGATTATGCATAATTTGAAGTATTTAAGGGAAATCTGTAGGCATCAGTTTCTATGTACTTCCTGATCCAAAATAACATAAAAGGATATGCAACCTAAGTCAGAGGAAGATGAGACCCTCACTTGGCCAAGAATAACAGTGAGGGGGGATAGGGGAGGGATGCTGGTAGTAATTCTACAACGGCCAGCAATCACATTCCATGTACCACGTGCCAGATGGTGCTTTAAGAGCTTACAGATACCAATTCACTTAATCCCCACAACAATTTTGTGAGATGGACATTGAACCACAGAGAGTGTAAGTAACTTGAAGAGTCATAGAGCTGGAGGGTGACAGAGCTGGGATTTGAGTCAGACACCATGTCACTGGGGAGGGGAGTGCTTTGTGAAACAGGGGTGGTAGGGGAAAATCAGAGGATCAGGGTAAGATTTAAAGTCCTGAAAAATCCTGGGAGACATGAAAAAGATCTAGGAAATCCATAATGATGGAAGAAAAGGAGATGAGAATCCCTTGGAAGCAAATACTAAAACAGAAACTAAAAGCAAGGAAATAAAGAATTGTTAGAAGAAGCTAGAAAAACACTACCCTTGTTTTTGAAGCCACAGAAATCAACAGGGGGTGACAGAACAAATACACTTCTGAGAAATGAAAGGGAGCGTTCAAGATTATACCTGAAATCAGGACTCGGGAGAGGAGCCATGGCAGATTCCTGGGCAAAGCAAGCACCAGGAATGAAACCAAAGAAATGTGGGGAGCGAGTCATTCTGGTACCAATGCTGTCTGGCTCCTTTTATCAATGAGAAAACAGGCCTGGTCAGTTGAAGTGACTTGTTCTGAGTTTATTTGAGCTGATCAGTGAGAGTCCCTCACTCCCTTCACTCAACTACTTGAGCCACTTTCCTCCTTAATGTATCTTCCAGATGTAGTACTTTTTTTATGGTTCCATTTGAGTGTTTGCTAAAGAAGTATCTCAGGAGGTCATAGGAAGTTAAAACTATGATACATACGTATCAAATTTTTTGATAATTTTACATACGAACACACTATGAAAAGATCTGTAGACCTAGATCTGTTCTAGATGAGAAAAAAGAAACTGGTAACTCATGGTCTTTGATGTATGAAAAACCTTCTGTTTCCTTTTTTTTCTTCACAAGATTTTTTTGATGTGGACCATTTTTAAAGTCTTCATTGAACTTGTTACAACATTGCCTCTGTTTTCTTTTTGTTTTTTTTGCCAAGAGGCATGTGGGATCCCAGCTCCCCAACCAGGCATCAAACCCACACCCCCCAACACTTGAAGGCAAAGTCCCAACCACCGGACCGTCAGGGAAGTCCCCACACCTTCTGTTTTCAAATGGAGAAATTTGATGGCCAGGAAGAAACCTCAGCAAGGAGTGGAGCAGAATGTTGTTTGCTCTTTAGGCATAAATATCATGAATAGAGTTGACTCTACCACCCAGAGGGGTATGCTTGAGAAACTCAAAACATTCAATTTTATTCCATTTTCCACAGGAAACAGAAAATGGAGATCTGTGGTAGACTCCCATTAGAATTCTGTGGTCTCCATAAAACCCTACTTTCTCAAGTCTGAAGACATTTAAAGGTAATTATGGGGGAAAATGAGGGAAACTTTCCCGGCAGTTAAATAGGGAGGGTCATGGAATGGACAAACATCACACCTCGCAGGTCATTACCTCTGCCCTGCTGCCAGATATGATGTTAGAAGCCGAAGAAAGCTCCAGATCAAGGGCAAAATGAGAAGGACGTTGAGGGCTTACTTTATTTAAAGGTTAGTGGGGAAAAGTGAGTTTATATGAACTACAGGCTAGGGAAGAGTAGAAACACTCAAATCTCTTGCTAAGGGAATAACTTGTAGTGCACCAAAAAAGTACATAAATACACATTAAAATTCAAGATGGGCAACATAAATTAAGTTGTGAAAGTTAACACTGACATGCTGCAGAAGTGAAAGCATCCACCTTCTCCGTTATTGTTGAGAAGAAAATAGAGGACAGAACTCAGAAGGGCAGTGGGCCATGGCGGTGGGGACCAGCGTTCTGGGTCTAAGTCAGCACGAGCCAGCTCTGGCTGACACTGCCATGCCCAAGCCCTGCCCCAAAGGAGTGTTCTCATTGTGAGGCTGATGGCTGGAAGCAGTCTCTAGTCTCTTTCACAAATAAAATCAGGCAACTGTTACAGCAGGACAATAATCACAGGGAAAAAATTCAAATATTTTTAAAAAGTCAAGAATTTAATAACACGGAATGATATGACCAGTGATCAGCTATATTAGAAATCATGAACCCTTAGAGGAATAATGAAAGTGTTCATTAAATCACAACTAGTACCCCACTCCAGTACTCTTGCCTGGAAAATCCCAGGGACGGAGGAGCCTGGTAGGCTGCCGTCTCTGGGGTCGCACAGAGTCGGACACGACTGAAGTGACTTAGCAGCAGCAGCACCAATATACAACTATTATCAAAATCTCCCCCTGCCTGGTGAGTGCATGCTAAATCGCTTCAGTCATGTCTGACTCCTTGCAACCCTATGGACTGTAGCTTGTCAAGCTCCTCTATGGGATTCTCCAGGCAAGAATACTGGAGTGGGTTGCCATGGCCTCCTCCAGGGGATCTTCCCAACCCAGGGATCGAACCTGCATCTCTTATGTCTCCTACATTGGCAGGTGGGTTCTTACCATACCAAAAAAAAAAAAAATCCAAAGATTCAATGACATCAGTATCTGCACGATAAAAGGAAAATTGCTTCTCTATTCACAACACTTTTGATGCCACATTTGTGGGTTTCTTTCCCCCTACCAACCAGTGTTTCAACTCTTCAGACATCAACTGAAAGTCCAGTAATTTAATTCAATTCTGACACTAACTACCCGGAGTCAGTGGAGCCCTTCAGGTACCAAATAACCTGCAAATAACAGATCCCCAGGGTACTGACACTTCTATCAGCCTTGGTTATAAAGTCAAGGGTTCCCAAAACTGCCTACCCCTGCTCCTGGCTCAAAAATTTGCTGGAATGACTCACAAAACTCAGGGAAACATTTATGTTTATTTACTGGTTTGTTATAACGGATATTCTAAGGGGTACAGATGAACAGCCAGATGAAGAACCACATATGGCGAAGTCAGGAAGGATTCCAAGCACACAAGCTTCTTTCCCCGTGGAGCTGGGGCACACCGGCTTCCCAGCATGGAGATATGTTCACTAATCTAGACGCTCTCCCAACTCTGTAGTTAAGGAATTTTTATGGAGGCTTCATCACTCAGATGTGATAGATGATTAACTCAGTCTCCGGCCCCTCTCCCCCCACCAGAAGATGAGGGATAAGGTTGAAAGTTCCAAACTTCTATTCATGGCTTGGTCTTTCTAGTGAACAACTCACATCTTGGAACTCTCCTGGAATCCACCAAGAGTCACCTCATTAGAACAAAGGACACTCCTATCACCCAGGAAATTCCAAGGGGTTTAGGAGTGCTACGTAAGATGCTTCTATCTGCCCCCCCATTCAGGAAGTTATAAGAGTTTTAGGAACTTGGGGCAGAGACCAAAAATATATTTCTTCTTATATTATAGTGATACATCAGGATATTTTACTTAAAATTCACAAGTCCATCCCCTTTTCATAATGCATCTTTTTCTATAGTCACAATAAACTTATTCAAAATAAAAAGCAGTCAATTCACTTATATTAGTAGACTAAAAAGAGTATACACTTAGAGAAAAAATGTTTAGGGAAAACTGCCCTTCTGTATTAAAAAAAAAAAAGAAGGAAACACGTGTGGGGAAGGGTGGGGAAGCTCCAGTTATAACAAAAAGGGTTATGCTGTTAATGACAGAGGTCATTCTAGTTATCAAAGAATGCATGGAAATATTTTATTTCAGAACCAGTGGTTCTGAAATGTTCAGGAAACCCTCCTATGGGAGAAACGAACTCACAAAATAACAAAAACTGGGGTTATCAGTTACTTTGACACAGAGGTGTTTTTAAAGGGTGGCAGGAGAAAATACTGATAAGAAGAGAGTCTGTATAAATTCTATGAGTTGCATTTTTTGAATTTGTGATCATAAATTAATGATTTTCAACTTGTACCAAAAGGGCAAATATGAAGTAACTGTTGAATAAATCAGCAAGTGTTTGATGTTTCTTACCAAGAAACTATTGTTAAATTCAGCAAACAAAATAACAAAATCCCTATGACCATGACTAATCATCACTTAGTGTAAGCCACTACAGAGGGAGATTTATAATTTTTCTTTTCTTACTAAAAAGTTACATAGTTATCCATCCCTGTACTTCTGAAGGCTCAGTGGTATGAGTGCGTAGGCACCAGTATCAGTGGGAATAAAGGATCATTTTTATTCACTTAGTTCTTACGACGTCTCAGGAATTGTGTGAGGATTTTCTGAACATTGTCTCCTGTCTCACAGCAGTGTCAGGTAGAAATTATTTCAATCCTCTCTACAGATGAGTAAATGGAGAGGGATGTGTGAAGTAACCTGTCAGCAGCAGGATTAAAACTTACATCTGTTTGATTCTAGAGCCAATGTTCCTTTCACCAGGAGACAGCACCTTACCTGACAACATTCTCATGACACACAGAAAGAAGATGCTACTTGTAAAAGTCTAGAACACAAGACTGAACACATCCACGCCTCATTTCAGTCTTACCTTCTCCACAGAGACTCATTTTATTATTTGCCAATGACACAGTGAATACCTCATGGGCTTTAGAATTAAGCCTTACTTCAACAGAAAATCCAAATCTGCTCCAAAAGAAACACTGTCTTTACTTTTAAAAGATTTAATTAAAATCATGACCATCACTGACCCTTAAATAATCTGATATAGTCACACTCCATCAGCCCCTGGTAGACAGGCTTTTGGTACTTTGCTCCCTTTCCTAAGGGTTCATCTGACAGTTCCCAGATTCTTTGATCAATCATAACACTTATTTTGCTATAATCCCTTTTTTCTTTTCCTCCACCATTCTAAGCTGGACAACCCATCATGAGTCAAACCCCAAATGTATTCCAGTCTAACCTCGAAAGAGTCATGTCTGTTTCTGTTGTAATTTACCCTCAGTCTGCTTCTTGAAATAAGCGTCTGTCATTATATTTACCTAGCCATCACTACAGGATGCTTGGGGCTGGTGCACTGGGATGACTCGGAGGGATGGTACGGGGAGGGAGGTGGGAGGGGGGTTCAGGATCGGGAACTCGCGTATGCCCGTGGTGGATTCATGTTGATGTGTGGCAGAACCAATACGACATTGTAAAGTAAAAAAAAATTAAAAAATTAAAAAAAAAAAAACACACAAACTCCCTAGCTACTTCAGGTTCCCTAGATATCCATCATATGAATAAAAATGTCCCCATTAGTCCTCCCAACCTAATTCCTCATACTCAACCCAATCAATGACAATTTTAAAAATATTTGAATCATCTTAATGTGTCAATGCATCTTATGTATCTTATACATAGGACACATCACTGATTTTTTGGTGCTATGGTGGCCAGTCAGGGGATGGAAGGCATCACTGGAACTTCCTGTCACATTTTTCTGATTTAAATGTCACTGAGTAATCTATAGTAGCACATTATTTGGGAATGTAAAAATCCAGATAATGGACATTTTGTTGGAAGTTCCATGTTATTTAAAAAGCCAATCACCCATGGCCACCATCAAAAAGTCTACAAAAAATAAATGCTGGAGAGGGTGCAGAGAAAAAGGAACCTTCCCACACTGTTGGTGGGAATGTAAATTGGTGCAATCACGGTGGGAAAACAGTATGGAGTTACCTTAAAAAAATAAAAATAGAGCTACCACAGGATCCAACAATCTCAAAACCGGACACATATCTAGAAAAAAAGAAAACTAATTTGACAAGATACACACAACCAAATGTTCAAAGAAGCATTATTTACAATAGTCAAGATATGAAAGCAATTTAAGTGTCCATCAACAGATGAATGAATAAAGAAGAAACTATATATATATACACACACATACATATATGTATTTATAATGAAATATATATATACACATACATATGTGTATATATGCAATGGATTACTACTCAGTCATATAAAAGAATGGAAAAATGCCACTTTGCAGCAACATGGATGGGCCTAGGGGTTATCATAGTGAGTGAAGTAAGTCAGACAAAGACAAATATTGTATAATATCACTTCTATGTGGAATTTTAAAAAACAATACAAATGAACATATTTACAAAACAGAAGCAGGCTCATAGACGTAGGGGAAAAATAAAAACTTATGGTTACCAAAGGGGAAAAGCAGGGGGAGGATAAATTAGGAATATGGGATCAACAGATACATACCACTATATATAAAATACATAAACAACCAGATTTGTTGTATAGCACAGGGACCTATATTTTAAAAAGCTCAATCATTCAAATTTGAAATGAAAATATATTTGCATCTGAATGATTCTAAGCTATCAAATTCATAGTATTATTACTTTGCAGTGAGACTTTTGAGCAAGGGCCATCCTCCAATTTTTGGTTAATTACTTCTAATTTTTAAAGACATCCCAGCCCATATTACACAGGTTTTAAAACATTTTTTCATTGTCTATTTCTAATTGATATACTGACAGCATGACCACGAAAACAAAATGTATTTCTCTTTAATTAAAATTAAAACTCACTTGCAATTTACAAAGGATTAGTGGAGAGTTATAGGCATAAGGACCTATCTGTTTCATCTTTCCTTCCACAGCCCTCTCAGTAATCACTTAAATCCATCAAAGGTAATATACAGAGTCTGCTATAACATCCACACTGATAGAGTTAACGGCTCTCTGTGCTCCTAATCACTGAACAATAGAACAGAACTGATAGTTGCAATATTAGCTGCATAACAACAATAATAGCTGTGACAAAATTGGTTATAGCCATGATAACAAAGCAGCTACTATTTGCTGGGCCCTTACTCTAGCTAAGTGCTGCACTGGTTAAGCATTCACTTTATCTGAATGACAGGCATGGACTCACACTTCATCTCTTCAAAGATGAGAAAGTTGAGCTTTATGGAGGTGAAATATCTTGCCCAGTGGTAAACAGCTAGGAACTTGAAGATCCTGAATGCTAATCTAGAAGCCCACGATTTTTAACCTGGATACCACACTACATAGGATGAAAATAAAATTGCTGTTGCATTGTCATTAGGAGACATACCTCAGCAGGTCATCTGGACAGCAGAGATGAAATCACTCTTTTTTCACCTCTTTTCACACAATTTCTCTCTTTTTTTTCCTTCAGATTAAAATGGCTAGACCAGAATTTTGGGTATAATCAGAGAATGTTGAACAGACCACAGAATCTATAAATTGGCCTACTGTCTCTATACCTTACTATACTAATTTAACCAGCCACAAATAATTTTGAAAGGACCTAAAAAAAAACCTCATGTACTTTTTAACACTTCCTTTATTCAGATTCTTAAGTGGAATGGATATTTAATATCAATAATGCAGACAATTTACTTTCTAATTTCTACCTAGCTTTGATATATATTTAATAAGTATTACCAGCTTATCTCTTGAAGAAGGTGAAAAAAGCAGTACTTAAGATTAAGCTAAGGTCCACCTTTGAAGAAGTTGGTCTTTAATGTTTAAAATATGAGGAAGAGAATTTTCAATGAACAATTCTGTTTCCTGTTGATGATTACCTGATAATCTCCTATTCATCACATGGTATCCAAATAGCCAATCAAATTTTACCATTTAAAAATGAAATAAAAAACATACATAATTAGCATTTTAAGGGGGATGCTATATATCTACATATTTCTCTGAACTAAATTGAGTTTCTTAAAATAGGAACTTGATTTTCAAAGTCAATGCTGTCTTAAGAAAGACTCAGATTATGTTAATAAAGACCAAAGCAAATATGCATTTTTATTTGAGAAAACAGAAAGCAAGGTACAAAGGATCCTTTGTTTGAAGTGGAAACAAAAGTCTTTGCAAGTCATTTCAAAAATATTCTCCTTCATGAGCAATAAAGGATGAGACTGATGGCGGTTCAAATTACCACTAGATGTATCAAATGCATACCACCAGATGGCATCTAAAGTCAGATAGCATATTCAGAGATGATGAGCTAATGACATTTGTGAAATGGAATCAAATTCATGAATTCCAAATAGATTTTTAATATTAAAATATCCGACACTAATCGTAAAATTCAAACAACCCAACAATGTAATCTGGAATACAACCAAAACATATGAATCTGAAAAGAAAGTCACTGTAAATAAAATGGTGACCTCGATATATCTTTTTAAATAAATCATTACAAATGGTGCTGTAAGAGAAAAAGAAAATTTTGGTTGGTAAGTTTATGTTTCCTTCATTATTACCTACAATCTTTCTTTCCATGAATCCTAATTTTACTCTGTCAGAGGACTTTGTTTATTGCAAATGTAAGAAAGACAGTTCAGAGCGGAGAGCGTTAAGAGAAATATTAAGAAAAGCTTATTAAAAAAATGTTTTCCTTTCACCTTCATATATGACACTCATGAACTTGACATTTAAAAACCTGGTTTCCAAACCTTAAATACCTTGAGGAACAGAATGAAACAATGCTGCTATGTCTGAAACTGCCTGGTACCTGGACCACAATGTCAAATTAATGACAGAGGAGCATACCACACACCAAACTGGAGTCAAAAACTAACCATGTGATAACAGGAGCTGAAATCTTATTCAGAATACTAAAATACAATATTGTTTCATAGAAATCTCTGAAATAGACTTGATTATCCCCTGGATGTGCGGTGTGTTGCTTGCTTTTTTGTATCATCACAAAAGCAGTAAAACCCTACTTTAAAAAATATATTTAACTAGAAATGTCATTTTCATATGATAAAAGCCACATAAAGTTGTTAACTGCTGTTAACAGTTAGCAATTTATTCTTGGCCTGGATTTTTGCATTTATATATATCAATGTGTGTAGGTGTGTATGTATCAGTTTCCTTGGTGGCTCAGTGGTAAAGAACCCACCTGCCAATGCAGGAGATGCAGGTTTGATCCCTGGATCAGGAAGGTCCCCTGGAGAAGGAAACAGCAACCCACTCTAGTATTCTTGTCTGGGAAATTCCATGGACAGAGGAGCCCAGTGGGCTACAGTCCATGCGGTGGCAAAGAGTTGGACATAACTTAGCTGCTTAACAACAACAACGGATTCTATATACACCATCTAGGCTTTAATATGAGGAATGAACACTGGACTTTTTTGAGTTTTCCTTTTTTTCCCTACTCAGCAGCTGAATTAGGTCTCAAATCTATCTGTGGATTCTGCATGACTTCACAGGGTGACGCTCACTCCATGATGCTGGTGGAGAGCCTGACATAGTAGAAGGAAAAGCTATGTAACACCCAAGACAAAAGCCACGCCTGGACTGAACTACTTAACGGCCTTCTCTCAGGGAATCTGTTTTAACATTAGCAAGATGTGTACATGAAAATCTTTAACTTACATTTTAAAGAACACATTTTCTATATGAAGATAGTCATTTTAAATAATGGTAAAGCAGTTGTCTCAAAACTGAATATTTTTCTCATATTAATCCACTAATTAAACCACAGATTCTTCAATAAAAAGCTACTTATGACCAGTTCATGTATTTATCCAGTATGTCATTTATCAAAAATCTTCCACTTCAGCCAGGAGAAAAGAACAGAGTAAAAAGAAAACTGCTATTTAAATGATGTTACTGACAACCTAGAAACATACACATTCATACATATGCATAAATACATACATACTCTGCTTAAAAGGTTCCCGTGCATTTCCATTATACACACATAATTCACCGTGTGCAAATCAGCACTGTATTTACATTAAAATCAATGTGAAACAGAGGAATATTCACAGAACCGTAACATAAAACCCATGGTCTCAGATGTTAACATTTAATAGGATAATAGCCTGAAACAACAAAAAAAAAATTCAGTACAACATACAGGTCTGACCCTTGAGCAAAACAGGTTTGAACCTTGAGGATTCTTTCTTTTTCAATAGGAAATAGTACAGTACTGGAGGTTGGTTGACTTTGTGGGTGCAAAGCCTCATGTATATTGGGGGCCAACTGTAAGTTATATGTGCATTTTCAACCCTATAAAGGATCAGCACCCTTCAACCCCTAGTTAAACAAGGGTCAGCTCTAGTTAAATGCCACGCTATATGGTTACTCCCAAGTTTAATCATTTCATGAACCCATAAAATTAATTTCTAACCCAAATAAAATAGGAATAGATGCTATTGAACTGCCTGGGTTTTAATACTAGTTCTAGGACTTTCTAGATCAATAACCTTAGATACCATACTCAAGTTCACTGAGATCCAGTTTCCTCACTGTGAAACTGAGCTGATCACAGCACTTCCTTCATAGGATTGTGTGAAAACTCAGAGTTAAAAAGTACAGTGTTTATAATAGTGAGTGGAAAAAACAAGAACCTAACAAATGTCAGCCTCGTAGTAAAAATAACTCATTAACTTCCAACCCCAATGGAATATATAAAAAACAATTACTACCTATCATCACCATAGCTTCAGGTACATAAAAAAAGCATTCTCACTAAAATGAAAAAAGACAATTTCACTCTGGACCAGAGAAAACTTTGTTACAGCCCAGTACAAGTCTGTGGCCAGTATGTGGGAATGTCCAGTAAGAGCCTGTAAACATAACTGGATCACAAAAAAATAAAATCATTGGAATCTAAAATTAATAGGGATACTTCAAGGAGAAAATGGAATGTGAGATAAGCTGGAAACACGAATATAATCTGCATTTCCTGTAGACACAGGGGAGTATGTCTAGTTTTCTTTCAAGGTATCCAAAATGCTCTTTCCTTCCCTGGAAGTCTTTCAGTGTTGTTTGAAACATTACTTCTCACAGACTCACAGAATTAAGAAAACAAACTTATGGTTACCAAAGGTGAAGGGAGGGGAAGAGGGACAGTTAGAGTCTGGTATTGACATGTACACACTGTTACAAAAAAAAAAAAAATGGATAACCAACAAGGACCTATTGTATAGCACAGGGATTTCTGCTCAGTATTATGTAACAACCTAAATGGGAAAAGACATTGAAAAAGAATAGAGGCATGTATAAGTATCACTGAATCACTTTGCTGTACACCTGAAAGAAACACAACAATGTTAATCAAATATACCCCATATAAAATTAAGTCAAAAAATTTTTTAAATATTTTTAAAAAACTCACTACTTCTCTTAAAGTCACAGTAGTATTGATAATAATATATTTCAACCTTCTCCAAAACCATCAGAGTATTATCATTGCAAGTGATCACTGTCAGATTTTAAGCGCAATAGCTTAGGGATTTTTATCTTCCTATGGAAACAACTACAGGCACTGCCTTAACAAACAGTACTTAGGTTACTATTTGTGAAACACACTGACTCATGGCAAACTGAAAACGAACAGGGTGCACTGTGTCTTAAAGAAAAGTATCTCTACATGTAATCATGCTGCAATTGTAGTAACTATCAAATGCTTCTTCTGGATGGTGCTATATGTCTACTGATGTTAACAGATTATTACTGACTTGTACACTGCACCCAAATGCTGAATTCCTAAGGCTCAACTATTCTTAATACTCTGGTGGCTCAGATGGTAAATAATACTATATTCATTACCACACAATTCACTTACAGATGCTTTTGATTCCAGTTTTCCTTCATTTTCGTTTAAAAGCAGACCCGGCAGTAACTTTCTACAGTCAGCTCTCAAAGAGCGTGTAAAGATAAGCACTACAAAGTTTTTCACTGGGAAAAACTATATAAGTGCTGGGCCCCAACCATACTAACACTATTGTTTGGTCCTGACCCTTACGTTATTCTAATTTTTAATTTGAAATATAATAAATTATAATTGAGTCAAAATAATGTATTCCTCCTATTTCTTGAGAACCTTGAACAGCAAGCTTAGAATTAATATGTTTTCTGCAGTAATGAGCAAGGACAAATTCCAGTCAAATGAACTGAAATGCTTCATTTTTTTCAGAGGTAGAATACTGTATAGAATAGAGTGTAATAGCTTGGCATGAGTCACGTTGATAGATGCTTGTGCATAACAAGGTCTTCAGCTTACTAGCTATGAGACTTCAAGTCAATACTTAAATCAGTGGTTCCCACAGAGGGGTCCCAGATCAAGGAGGTCATCATGGTCTGGGAACCTGTCAGATATTCAAATTATCAGGCCCTAATCCAGAACTGGCTTCCCGCGACTCAGTGGTACAGAATCTGCCTGCAATGCAAGAGATGCAGGTTCAATCGCTGGGTGGGGAAGATCCCCTGGAGGAGGGAATGGCAACCCACTCCAGTTTCTTGCCTGGGAAATCCCATAGACAGAGGAGCCTGGAGGCTTAGAGCTCATGGGGGTCTCAAAAGTATGACACAACTTAGTGACTAAACAACAACAACTCCAGATACTAAATCAGAAAGTCTGGAGGTGAGACTCAGCAATCTGTGTTCCATAAAGCCTTCCAGGAGATTCTGATCCACGTTCAAGTTTAAGAAACTCAGATGTAAACTGAGACTCCCTTCTCTCATTTGTAAGATGGGTTTCCTAAGACCAACCTTGCAAAACAAGGGAGGAAAACAAACCAGGGAAAAGGACACGCTCATGCAGTGACCGTTTATCCTTTTAACATCATCTTTAAAAAAAAAATTTTTTTAAGTCAAGGGCCCAAATTAAGGGGAATACAAACATCAAAAAATTGAGGTGCTGCTGCCACAGGCTGAGCCTGAAATGTGCTGACCTGCCAGCAGTGGGCCGGGTACCAAAATAGGCCTCTGGCTGCAGGGCAGGCCCTAAAGATTTGGCCACTGAAATCACAAGTGGGCAAAATGCCCCAGAAGTAATATTTTATCCTTATATAAACTAAGGCCATGTTGCGTTGATAGTGACAAATGATAGTATAAAGAGAATAAACACTGATCTTTTAGTTCTCAAAAGACACTGGATTCCTACCCCCTACTTCACTCTCCCCAGAGGAAAGGCACGGGGAATTCTCCTAATTGACGTCAGCTGCTGTAAGGGAAGGAATGCCATGACCTTAAACTTGGCCACTGGTTCATTCTCACATCCAGGAACAAAGCCAGAGGGTTCTCCTGGCAACTGCCTGACATGCTAAATGGCAGGCACAGCCACCGAGGGAATCCTTTGCTGCCCTAGGGACAAATCCCCCCCTGCAGGAAACAGACAGACCAGAGAGATTAGCAGTTTGCCCAGCTGATGCTGGCCGGTCCCCTCGGCCCAGAGAGCAGAAAATGAGTTCTAAATCATTTTCTTTCAAAGACCCAAGCTCCTGGTCTGCGTCTGCTTTATAAATGAGGGAAATGTTCTCTGCTAAGTCAAAGAGAAAAACAGGAAAATATGAGAACTTGAAGGCGAGATGTAATAAATTGGATTCCTGCGTAAATCATCGTACCATATTCAAGAAGTCTTTAATGGATACTGATTAGGTAAAAATTAATCAAACATTTTAAGATCAATGTGAACTATCATTTTTGAAAGGCCCCGTAGTCAAAATCAGATCCAATTCTCCTAGCCTGCCAAAATCATTGCTGGGACACCCAGATCAAGGATGAAAGGTTCTTGATCAACAACTCTCCCAAGAGCTCCTCCCCACTCGCTCTACTCATCTCATTCAGGATTCTAGCCACAGACTTGATTGTGTAACCCCCCTTCTCCAAGACCCTCTCCACTCCCCAGTGCCTGAAGAACAGTAACCAGATGTTTGAGTGCTGCTCACAAGAGATTAATATCTGACCCTGACCATCCAATTTCAGCTTCACCCCCTACCCTTTCCCCTCACACCCTTCTGAGACCTTGTCTACCGACAGCAAACCTCCACGATCATGCCTTCCCACTTTACGAAAAATATCAGTGTCTTTAATATGCTGTTTGTTGTGTCTGCTCAGAACAAACATTTTAAGATCAATGTGAACTACCATTTTTGAAAGGCCCCGTAGTCAAAATCAGATCCAATTCTCCTAGCCTGCCAAAACTGCTTCAGTTTTCTTATATTCTGACCACTGGGAGAGCAGAAACCAGGCCTTACTCACCTGTATATAACACATACAACCTGTACCAGGTAAATGTTTGGTAAATTGAATTCCCAAATGGGTTGTATCTTAGTTTGGCTACTATTACAAAATATGTTTGACTGGGTGGCTGAAACAACAAACACTGATTTCTCACAGTTCTGGAGGCTAGACAGTCCAAGATCAAGGTGCTAGCATATTCAGTGCTTGGTAAGGGCTCTATTGCTGGTTTGCAGATGGCCACCTTTCTACTGCACCCCCACATAGAGGAAAGAGAGAAGGCTCTCATCTCATGCACGTCTCATCAGGGCACTAACACCATCATACAGGTCCACCCCCAGAACTCATCTAAGCACAATTACTTCCCAAAGATGCCACCTTCAAAAACATCACAAAGAGGATTAGGGCTTCAACATATGACTATTGTGGGGACACATTCAGCTCATAACAAATTGCCACACAGATATTTAGCCACATTTTTTAATGATCCATTTGTATGTCTGCAAGGGAACACAGAAAACTTCAACTCAATTTAAAAAAAAAGAAAGATTCAAAAAGAAGGAAAATACTTTCCTTCACAAAATTGCCTCCAATATAGAAACACATACTTCAAATTAAATCTCTGAAACAGCCATCATTCCAATCAAGCAAGTGAGTTTAGAGGAAAGAGCAAAATGTGACTCATACCTCCCTTGTTTTGATTGGGGACCCATAACTAATCCTCATCTCTACTCCCATGGCAATGGTTCCTGGCTTATCTAAATCTATGCTTCAGGAGGGTAAGGTACACAGAGCTTTATCTCCTTCCCCAGGGGACACATGGGAGGAGCCAGGTTGGGACTAAGCAGTTTCCCGGTCTTTCTCCAAAATCAAAAGTACAGAATTTTAAAGGAAAAAAATCCTAAATGAACATAAACTTTTTACCACTTAAAAAACAATTGAAGTGGAGGGAATATGGGAAGTTGGACAGCTTTGTAAATTTAAACATGAAAAAAATGCTAAAGGAATGAAATAGAGTCCAGATTTCAAATTAACAGGACACTAATATCTGGATTTTTCTTTAAGTGGGAGCAAACCATGCATGGATGTTAGCACAACTCTTCTTTAAACATCTAAGAGTGAAATGTTTTTTATTAATAAAAAGTAAGAGAAAAGAAGAGGGAAAGCTGGGGAGTGGATTTTGTGCATAATTATAAAATATTTGCCATTTGTTTAGTTTTGTGATGTTACGTACCTGCTCCAGTTCAAGTTGAATTCCAAAAAAGAAAGTTACTGGTCAGTTCCTACCCACACCACTCACCTTACATTTTAGGAATCTGACATGTGTGAGAGACTATTTCTAATACCACTTGAAAACCACCACATGGTCAGGCTTCAGGCCTTTCCTCCCTACATTAGAAGTCCTTGCTTCTCTGCTAAGTCCTTGATTCTTTCCCTTTAATCTTTTTTCACAGATTCTTATTTATAAACTCTAATATTTTCTTTTTTCTCCCTCTCCTCTTCTACTTCTTCCTCTTCTACTTTCTCCTCTGAATTGTTTCTTAAGGTCTCCATTTTACTTAAGTGTGGAACTCTGAACTATATAAAGAATTCACTACCCTGAAGATTTGGAAGGATAAACTATGCCTTTTACTGCATAACCCAGTGTCAGTAAAGTATAACTTTATTGATTCAGTTATTCAAATAATAAACATTCTAAAAATAAAAATTTAGCTGCATGTTCAGCTGTCCAGATGAAATAAAATCTCAGAATAAAATCATGTATCATAAAATGTTACAAATAAATTCTAAGAAGTATCTTGAAATACAAAGGCACAGTAATTTTCTCCAATCAGTATACCCTGATTTTACTTTGCAGTCCTGTGTTTCAGCTTGCAAGCTCATGGGTGGGAATGCAAAGCTATGAATTTAGCTTTCTGGTAAACTATATGCAAAAGAAGTTTCCCTCCCCCCCTTTTAATGGAAATATTAAAATAAATCACCCCTACTACTTTTATTCCATATCTTTATAGAAAAGGGGGAAAGATATCACTGCAATGGAATCTTCTACCTTAGAATCATGCCTTCACCAAGAAATAAAACACTTCTCTAGTGAAAGGGTTTTTCCTGCTTGGGTTATATTTCACTAGTGATACATATTTTGTGATGTCTCCATAGCTACTTCTGTCACTATTTAAAAGACTTTGTATTTTTTCTCCCCCAGGGAAAGTTATACATCATCGAGTCCTGATTTCTAAAGTCTCTTCATATCTATGTTCTGAAATTTGCCAAAGTGACAGCTGCTATCTCTCTAGAAAGAATGACGCCCAACCTCTACTGAGCATGAGGGCAGTTAGTCAACAGACCCCAGAAAGGTTCAGGGATAAAACATCACAAATTTAACTTTTACAGAATGCTATGTGTTCTCTTAAGACAGAGCCTCATCAAATAGATGAGCTGAGTGCATCCAAGAAAATACATCCCCTTAAATGCTTATTTCACATGTTTTCTTTTAGTTATAATTACCACCTTCATTAACACCTACTGGCTCATAAGTGAGTCTAACATGAATTCTTCATTGAGGTCTAACATGAAGGTCTAACATGACCTTCATTGGAGGTCACACATTATCACGTGAAATGGAGAAAAAAATCATGATATTATAACATATACTATTTATCATATTATATCATAATAAAATATTAAGCCATTCATTCTTACAAAAACCAAATAATCCAAATGATACAGAGATCATTTAAAGCTACTATTTTGCCATCTATTTATTGGTGGAATATACAGTTTTTTAAGGTAGTTTCTTTGCTGATGGATTCCATGCTACTATTTAGATGTTAAAATTTTCTCATATTTTATTATCTAAGAAAGTAAAGCATATTCATATTTGTTTTGTTCTTATATGTCCACAGTGTCTGTAAGTCAAAGATAATAAGGCATGACTGCATTTTAACACATGGAAAATGGGGATCATTGTCATGCACACAAGGTAAGTATATAGCTTGGTTTATTCACCACTGATCCAACACTGACTGCTACCTGGCCCCAAACACATTCATTATTATTTTGAATTACAAATAAGAGAAATATTATGGCTAACCCAAAACAAAATGTATATGTCAATTTCTTTGGAATAGGAACATTCAGAGGTATTACGATCAAAGAAGGTAGTCTGATATTCAAGAGCGCTTATCTTGCTCCAAGCAGTCACCTTCAAAAATATATTTCAAGGCCAGTAATATTAAAAATATATGAAGGTTTTGAAGAAAGAAGCAATCAGTTGTATATATATTTCAAAAATCCTTTTTATTTATAAAAGGATAAACTCCTATGTTTAAATTTTTCCCTTTGCCAGAATAATAGTTAAGGAGAAAATACATGCTTTTGAGCTTCTCTAAAAACAAATACCTGAAAATTTAGCAAACTTCACAAAGTATAGCTGAAAAGTCTCCACTAACTGACCCTCTATACCATACTAAACTTTTTGACAAGATTTAGTTATTATGGTCTGAGAGAAGTTCCACTTATGCAAAGTATGAATCTGCTCTTAAGGAGTGAAAGAACAAAAACCATTCAAAAAACAGGCATATTTTCTAGGCACAGAATGCTATAGGAAGGAGAGAAATCTGGTCCTCTTCCTCAAGTTCAGTGGTTCTCAAACTTTAATGTGCATCAGGGGCACCTACATGACTTGATGAAACAGGTTGTTAGGTTTCACCCTAAAAATCTAGAGCAGTATGGTTCTGGGGTGGGGGCTGAGATGGTATGTTTAATAAGTTTCCAGGTGATGACGACAGTGATGCTAGTCTAAGACGAACTACTGCTCTAACTTAGCACGTAACCACTGTGGAAATATCCCTATGCTTTGTCTGATCTTTCCCAATGAATACCTTGGATTCTTCATGACAGTTAGTGTTCTACTAACAAAATATCACTTAGTTAAGATTTTACTTCAGAACACCTCCATCACCTCTAAGCTGTACACTAGTCTATAGAGCATCACATCATATGGCTATTTAATACATGAAAATAAAAACATTTTACATATGTATAAAATCTTTAGTTCCTAATGTACAGATTTGGCGGTAAACGAGCAAGATGATGGTCTTTGAAGACTCAGTGGTATCTAAGACTTTTGATTTGAAGTTATAAACTGCAAGTGTGGGTTCCAAGTGGACAGCCTTCATCCTCAGGCCTTACCTGTGACTGGAGCATCAATATCCAGCAAGTTTTTTTCCTGTCGAAGAATTGAAGCCCCCTCTGTTATTATTCTCAATGCGACAGTCTCTTCGAGCCTGCCCTCCTTCATGAGATGTGCCTTTAAGATATCCACACGAGGTTTCCCATCATTATCAAACACTTCTTTTGCCGTAAGCCGGTGACTTGGAGGAAATGGGACAGCTGAAAGAGAAGAAATAAAAGGATCATATTAATTGAAACTCAACAACAGAAGATGTAATAATAGCTACCAAATATCTATCCCTATCACTCACCACCTATTGGAGCATTTTTAAAGTTCATATCAAAATATGATCCAGGGCTATCAAGAACTAAAGACTGCCTTCCTCAATTCAAGATGTAATGTGACTGCTGAAAGGAAATGTGTAGTTCTTATTCATCCAGTACCTAGCTCATTCATCTAAAAGCTACTGATTGAGTGAATAACAAAAACAAGAGTTACTTGTTTGTTAGGCAAAACAGCAGAAGAAAAGCAAAAGAAAAGACTTACTATCCAAGCATCCATTCAATTTTGACTCAGGTAAAGATGTTTCTCCACTAAAAAGCAGGCTCCTCCACTGGGATAGAGGAATGAGAAACAGCCTGCCAGACCAGATTTCCAACCAGTGGGAGTCACATCCCTGAGTAAACGGACTGACTCACTGTTTAAGGAGAGAGCAAGAATCTGAGACTGAAAATGCAGAAACACACCGAATACCAAACAGAAAACCAGGACTTGTATGTGCATGTATGAAAGGAAACTCTTGAACAGCAGGAGGACAGTACCACATGGAAAAGAGACACTGGCATTTAGGAACAGAGGTTGAACCCAGGTCTTCTGCATTGTAGGCAGATTCTTTACCATCTGAGCCTCCAGAGAAGCCCCCAGAAAGTGTTAGAGGCATAGTCCTCCAGGCTTCTCTGTCCATAGAATTCTCCAGGCAAGAATACTGGAGTGGGTTGCCATTCCCTTCTCCAGGCATCAAACCTGTGTCTTCCAGATTCTTTACCGTCTGAGCCACCAGGGAAGCCACATGATGTAATGTCAGATCCCACTTATTCTCAGATTTAGAGCCAAACATACTCTCTTCCAACCATGCACCTGCCTTTTTAACAGTGAGACAGTCTCTTGCAGCTACTGTCATTGTTCACATCTCTGAATACATTCATTCACTCATTTAGCCAGAGGATAGTCACTAAATTCCTACAATGTGCCAGGACATCCAAAGGTATGGATCAGAGATCGTATTATAAAGGTTAATAAATGGCAAATAAGTCCTTCAGTGGGGGAAACTCATTATTTCTTTATTTTACACAAGGATTCCTTTACAGGATAACTCAGACCTATCAGAAATATCTGGAAAAAGCACCAACACTGTTTCATATTAACTTTCACCTGCCATGTGCATTATGCCATATGCATAAGAACTCCATATGAAGCTCCTCTCTTAACGTATGGATTAAATGTAGGCCACTTACCTCTTAAGAGTGTTTCTCAAAGAAGCAAGATTTATAGTAGACCTATGCCAAGACATTGTGTGCAATCTAACAGCACAGATTTGTTATCCAGGAGAAATTACAACTACTTAAGAGAGAAGGAAAATCAGGAAATGAACATGTACTAATGGATGCAAGCTTGGTTTTCCTAACAATCCAAGCATATCTATTGAACTGTGCTACCAGGATGAAGTGGCAGCGGCATGTGTAGGGCTTTCATGGTCAGATGAATGCGGGTGCAAACCTTGGCACAGAGCCCTCACCAGCTACGTGACCCTGGAAAGCTAAATAACCTCCTTTGTCTTCAGTTAAGGCATACCGACTCAGTGGACATGAATTTGAGCAAACTCCGGGAGTTAGTGAAGGACAGGGAAGCCTGGTGTGCTGCAGTCCATGGGGTCACAAAAAGTTGGACACAACCTAGCAACTGAACAGCAACAACGACCTCACCTGTAAACTGGGGATTATATCTATCTGAGGACTTTTATAATAACTAAAGTAAATAGTAACAGTAGTAGCTAACAATTATAGAGTGTTTTATTTTATGCCAGGCATTGTTTGGTTAATAAAGTCAGACACAACAATAAAGCTGTAAGATGAGTAAGCCATAAGTACAAGTGTTTATATATAAACTTATTTGGTCCCAATAACATTACTCTGGGGGAGAAACTTGAGACAAAAATCTTAAACACCTTGCCCAAGATAATCACCTAGTGATTTATATGTAGACCCACTGAGCATAAACTCTGGCAGTCTGATGCCAGAATACTTGTGTTAACAGCTTCACCACACTGCTTCCCAGAACGTACTTAAGACAGTGCTTCATAATTAAAAAGTGATGAGTAAACCACTTTCTAGAATAGAAATTCCAATGAATCCTGAGAGATATTTCTTATACAGACTACTTTTATTTTCAAAAATTATTTGGAATAGCTTATAGTAGAACAGGTATATAATACAAAAGCAAAAGGTGAAATAAAAGACAAAATGCACACAGAAAAGGAATCACAAGTCTAGTATACTATTTGGCTGTGCTGTGAACAATGTCTATATAGTTATGTGTGCTGTGCTTAGTCGCTCAGTTGTGTCCGACTCTTTGCAACCCCATGGACTGTAGCCCTCCAGGCTACTCTGTCCATGCGGATTCCCCAGGCAAGAATAGTGGAGTGGTTTGCCATGCCCTCCTCCAGGGGATCTTCTAGTTATAGTGCTGTAAAAACCAATATTTATAACCTTCTTAAATACACCCATTACTAAAATGTCTGTATTATTTTGGTAAGTGTGGTAAGTCCTGTTGGGTACAGAGTACAAACTATAATCCAAAGAGCAGAGGGCTTTCCCACTATATCTCTTAAGTTGTATGATTTTTTTCTCCAGTGTTTTGTTTTATACAGGTTTTGAATTTCTTTAATTTTTATTGTGTACTGAATACTGCATATTTACTATTCTAATTGCTTGCTCTAATTTACCACAAATAAAAGACCTGTTAATCACATACCATAACATCAAAGTATAGTATAAAATAAAGAAAAACAAAGTTCAAGAATTAAATGAAGAGGAGAAAAAAGAAAAAAATGAAGTCATTAGACTTCTGGCACTTGGGGAGTATTTTGTTCATTTTCTTTGCCCTGCCTTCTTTTCTTGCCTAACAAAATGTGCAAACATTTCAGTGGCCACATTTCTTTACCTGGGTCTTTATATTAGGTTTGAAATTAGAAAACACCTTACCTGGTAGCTACTCAAAATTCCCCAGAGGTATCATAGGGGTAGAAATGAGGAAACTTCAAAAGGACACTTGGGGTAAGACCATGAGTTGACTTTTTTCCCCCTTAGAGAGTTTCTAAGGTATGAACTGGATGACTGTCAAGGTTTAAGTGACTCTGCAAAACTGTCAGGCAAGAAACACAGGAACATACGAGGGAAGGAGGCTGATTTATTGTTAGGCACTGGGTCTCTGTCACACACACTGTGCTATGTGTTCAGCTGCTCGGTCGTGTCTGACTCTTTGCAGCCCTGTGGACTGTAGGCCCCCAGGTCCTCTGTTGATGGCATTCTCCAGGCAAGAATACTGGAGTGATTTGCCATTTCCTACTCCAGGGGTCTTCCCGACCCAGGGATCCAACCCATGTCTCTTGCGTCTCCTGCACTGCAGGCAGATTCTTCACCATTGGCACCACCACGCACTAGTGGCCTTATTAAAGGGGTCAAAGGTTAAAAAGAGCCGAAGCATTTAAGAAGGTGAGAGGCAAAAGGAGAGCACCCCAGGTAGGGTGTGACCTTCATGAATTAGACTTTCTCCAAGTCGCTAGGTTCTCTCAAGGCCAAGATCACTGCAATAACAGATGCTCCCACCTTTCATTGCATCTCTTACCTGCCAGTAACTGCTATTCCTAAGGTAACTGGCGAAGGTAAAGCCACCTGCATTGAGATACTGGAAATGGTTCCAAATACACAGCAGTGAGAAAAAAGAGGGAAAAGGCCAATCAAAGGTCTCTATTTCCAACCAAATGATACAGACACTGATAGGATGGGCTCCTTAACTAGCTAAACAGATGGCAATGCCTGCAGGGAACCAAGATGTGGTCAGCCAGAGAGAAGTTCTCTAGGACAAAACTAAGAGTGGGCTAATATTTGTGTATTTGTGCACCTTTTGGCTTCATAAAGAAAATATCAGCCATACAAAGGTCACATTTATTTGCTTTCTCTTCTTACTCAGCATCCTACAAACAGACCTGTGCCAAATACTGAACAAAAACTTTGTGGACTAAACAGTCCACTGTGTTTAGAAAACATTTCTTCCATTAACTCACTGTATTTTCTTTGGGATCCAAAATCACTGCAGACAGTGACTGCAGCCATGAAATTAAAAGACACTTGCTCCTTGGAAGGAAAGCTATGACAAACCTAGACAGCATATTAAAAAGCAGAGACATTACTTCGCTGACAAAGGTCTTTATAGTCAAAGCTACGGTGTTTCCAGTAGTCATGTATAGATGTGAGAGATGGACCATAAAGAAGGCTGAATGCCAAAGAATTGATGCTTTTGAAGGGTCGTGCTGAAGAAAATTCTTGAGAGTCCCATGGACAGCAAGGAGACCAAACCAGTGAATCCTAAAGGAAATCAACCTTGAATATTCATTGGAAGGACTGATGCTGAAGTTGAAGCTCCAATACTTTGGCCATCTGATGTGGAGAGCCTATTCATTGGAAAATACTCTGATGCTGGGAAAGACCAAGGGCTGGAGGAGAAGGGGATGACAGAGAATAAGATGGTTGGATGGCATCATTCAACCATGACTCAATGGACATGAGTTTGAGCAAGATCTGGGAGATGGTGAAGGACAGGGAAGCCTTTGCAGTCCATGGGGTTGCAAGGAATCAGACATGACTTAGAGACTGAACAACAACACTTGATACAACAAAATGGGATTACCCCTTCCCTCCTTTCCTTTGAGTATGACCACAAGCTGCTTTCACTGATAGACGAGCAGGCCAAGGTTGGAAGAATTAAGTTTGTGCATGCTAATAAAAATTCTGAAATAACTGTTGATGTTTGGGCTGACTCCAAAACAATTTTCTCAAAATTGCCTGTTAAGAATATGGTGTCACCAAAGACTTCTTAGAAGCATCCTAAAAATAACCAGAAACCTTCTCAGCTTTCCCTATTTCATAATTCCCATTAGGTGTCTTTTTTGTTATTGTTGTCAAATAAAAGCAACATGGCTAAAATATGGGACATGTAAGTCCTTGACTGATTCCTGCCACAAATTACGACATGCTGGACTAGGATTGTGTTCCCATGTCACCGACTGTGGAAATCTGTCAAAGACTCATTTCCAACGGATAGGACATGATATTGCCTCTTTCCTATTAGCTGGTCCCACCAGAGTGCTCATCTATCTGATGGAGTATGTGTGTCCATGTGTGCTCTCGGTTGTGCTCAACTCTTTGCAACCCCATGGACTGTAGCCTGCCAGGATCCTCTGTCAAAGGCAAGAACACGGGAGTGGGTTGTCACTTCCCAGCCCAGGTATCACACCTGCGTCTCCTGCATTGGCAGGCAGATTCTTTACCACTAGTGCCACCAGGGAAGCCTTGCTATCTGATAGGGAGGAAGGTGAAAAGTCTAGGAACCAAAGTCACATGCATCAATAATGGCATCTATATAACAATTATTGAAGGTCTTGTCGATTAGGCATTCACCAGTAGAGAAACTCATCACAAGTCCAAAAAGCCTGTAGCCAGAGTATTCCTAGCCCTGGGTTCTGGCTGACTATGTGGACCACACCTCAGAGTCACGGTCCCCTGAGAGTTGGGCTAGAGGTCAGTTTTATACAACTACGCAGTTGCCTCAGTAGCCACAGGTGGTCCATATCACTCTGTGGTAGACCCAGGTACCTGACTTTCTGTTTCTCAACTCTGAGCCACTGTGACCACTGCTGAAGGAATTCCTACAATTTGACAAGAAATATTCATGAGTCACTGTCATGGTGACACCTCCCGTCACTGGAAGGAAAAGGAGGATACCTGCTGCCTGACCTCTTCCTGGACTAGTCTTACAAATGCTGACAAGAGAGAACCACAGGCATAAGAAAACACTGAACCAAGTGATTTTTCAAATCTTGGTTTGGCTTTAAAGTTTTTGTTTGTTTCCTCAAACAAAATGACGCCCAGAAATGTAAGGATATCCAAAAGAAACAAGAGCCTAAAGCAGACAGTTTGTTTCCCTTCTTCCCTATGATGGCTGTTAAAGTGTGCTCATAAAATTGTGGGGCTCTCTGGAGTAAAATTAGAAAACTCCCAATTTAGACCAACTGCTGAGCCCCCACAGTAAACATGAAGGACATGAAGCCCAACAGAGAGGAACAGTGAACTGTCCAAGGTCACAGGATTAGTCAGTGGCAAAACCAACACCACATTTAGGTCTCCTGGTCTATCTTCCAGCACTTTAGCTCCAGGTCTGTTCTGACCAGTATAGAATTGACTGGCCACATGATGGCCAAACGCTTGGAGAGCAGTCAGTTCAAACCAAGCAGTGCTATGAAGCTACAAGACACCCTGAATTTAGAACACTTGATACAAGGGGGAAAAGACTGTCAAGTATCTCTTTCAACATTCCTATTCTGATTACATGTTTTAATAAGAAGATCTATTGGGCTACATAATAGGTCTCATTAAAATTATTTCAAACTCTTCCTCTTCTTAATTTCACTACTGCTGCTGCTGTTGCTGCTGCTGTTAAGTTGCTTCAGTCGTGTCCGACTCTGCGACCCCGTGAACAGCAGCCCACCAGGTTCCTCTGTCCCTGGAATTCTCCAGGCAAGAATGCTGGAGTGGGCTGCCATTTCCTCCTCCAGTTTCACTACTAGAATATTTAAATTGCATAAATGGTTTATATTCCATTATTATTGAACAGTGATGCAGCCTTCTGAACAAGTAAATGAGAACAGGGTGAGTGATGGAAAGTATATTCTTCACTGTTTCTCCTCTTTCCACTTCAGTTCCTGCAAAACTTCAAACGATCTCAAAAATGACTGCATGTTGGAATTGGTTTTAAAAATAAATAATGCCAGGCTCAGCCTCTAGAGCTTCTGATTTAACTTGTCTCGGGTAGGGTCAGGACAGTGGCAGGTTTTTAACAGAAGCCCAGGAATATTAATGTGCACTCCAGACCTATCTATATCCTAAGTAAAGACAAACAAAACGCCAGGCAGTTTAATTCCCCCACCTAAACATATGCTCCACGATGTCAATCAGCAGCAGCAGATACAATGTCTCTCTGCAAGTGCAGACCTCTATTTCATCTCTCTCTGTAATAAGAATGTGTCCAGGAGCAACTCTGTCCCATATTTCACATGGCTACTGTCTGCACAAGGCCTGTCTGAGACACTTACGTCAGCACATGCTAAGAGAACAGCTTAAGGAGATCACACGTCACACGTAACTTAAAACACACTCTCGCCTGGCCTCCACAGATGGGTACTCCATTTATTCCCTCCTGGACACTGGTATATGTCACAAACTATTATTCTAATCTAACCATATCAATCAAGCAATCGATTGGCCATTAAGTCTTTAAGCACCTACTATGCATGGTATTGGGCTTCACAGGTGACGCTAGTGGTAAAGAACCTACCTGCCAATGCAGGAGACACGGGTTCGATCCCTGGGTTGGGAAGATCCCCTGGAGGAGGAAATGGCAACCCACTCCAGTATTCTTACCTGGAAATCCCCATGGACAGAGGAGCCTGGCAGGCTACAGTCCACAGGGTCCCAAAGAATCAGACACAACTGAAGCAACCTAGCACGCGTATGCACTGTATTCCATGCTATGCAGTGACAAGGGTCGGGGAGAAGTGAGCGAAGGAAAACAAACACAAGCAGGGCCAGACTCTAAGGAGCTTGCTATGCAGTATAATCATTAGCTTTTGCTTTAGATAGATGGCCAAGTGTTAAACCACAAAACCTAAGAGCAAAATTTAAAGAAAATGAGAGATGATATAAGCAGTAAGGAAAAAAAAAAGTCTTTATGTACCTTAAATTTATGCTTGGGTTCCTAGAAACCTTATCTATAGTCATACATTTCTTTTCTCTAAAGTACTGAATAAATATCTAATTCTTTAGATGACTCTGTCTTGAAAGTAAGTAATAAAAAACAGAATACGCTAATTGTAAGATACAGTATTCCAGCTGCAATATACAAAAGTAGCTCCATCATCAGTAATTTAATACATGGAGTCTGATCCTATTTCTGAACAGAGTGACTGAAGTGAAAGTCACTCAGCCGTGTCTGACTCTTTGAGACCCCATGGACTATATAGTCCATGGAATTCTCCAGGCCAGAATACTGGAGCAGGTAGCCTTTCCCTTCTCCAAGGGATCTTCTCAACCCAGGGATCGAACCCAAGTCTCCTGCATTGCAGCCAGATTCTTCACCAGCTGAGCCAAAAGGGAAGCCCAAACAAAGTGATGGGGAAATACTAGTGATTTTTTACTAAATTTTCTTTGGGTTCTAACACTGAGCAATTAGGTTTGCTCTACATTCTTCTAGGTTTAAAAATATTCTATCAGTACGGGGATACATATTTATTATCCATGCACAAAATGTCTATATGCAAAGAACATGTTGTGTGGGAAAGAGAGCTTAAAAATTAACCACAGCTGGCCTTTAAGAAAAACTGTAGAAAGGTATTTACTAGGTTCCTACTTGTGCTACTCCTGTGGATATTCATCACTTGTTTGTTTGAAAGCCTATGGCTTTCATTATAGATATGGTGATGGTGGTTGTTTAGTCGCTAAATTGCGTCTGACTCTTTTGAGACCCAGTGGACTGCAGTCCGTCAGGCTCCTCCGTCTATATGGGATTTCCCAGGCAAGACTACTGGAGCTGGTTGCCATTTCTTTCTCCAGGGGATCTTTCAGATCCAGGGATCAAACTCGCTTCTCCTGTTTGGCAGGAAGATTCTTCACCAATGAGCCACCAGGGAAGCCCATTATAGGTATCAACGGTTGTCAAATTGAAACATGCTTGCCCATCTCAAGTACGGTTGACTATTAATCTTGTAAAGAGAGACATGCAGCCCCACTTAAGCCAAAAAATTCTTCACTTAGGTTTATAAATAAAACTTCAATTTATTAACTTATTGTTGTTTTTTTTTCCTTGTTTATCCTTAGCAGATACCTCTTCACCTATCCTCTCTGAATACTACCACACAGATCCTGAGCTTTAAAATGTATTCAGTGCACAGGTACTGATCATTTCACTAGCAAACTGAACACCTCACTTGGTTCTCTTGAATGTTTACATGCATATAACGTACAACACAATGGTATTTTATGTAACGTCCCCAAAATGTCAATAAAAGGGCACTCTGGTACTGGAGATATTTATTAAAACAAGCAATTTATTTCTCTGACTTACAAAACATATTATTATACACAGTACTTTGTGAACCTAAATCTGAAATGTACTAAATGCCAATTCTTCAATAAAGATCAGATATGAATTAATGCAAATAATTATTTTCCAACAACAAGGGATCAGTAATTAATGAAAATGTGCACCTTAATGATCAGAAGCTCTTTTAACTGTCTGAATTCCAAAATAATTTTCCTTTAAAAATACCCATTAATATATAGCCACTCCCTATCCTTTCCACATAGAGCTTTTCTTATTTTCTAGCCACTACACATTCTTGAATAGGAGGACTCAAAGACATGGTCCACAGCTCACTCCACATGAGGTCCTGGGCTGTTCTGTCACAAAACTCCTTTGAAGTTGTGATATTTTGTTTAGCTCATTTAATTACTAGAAAAATTGCAAGTGGCTTACATAATAAATTATGCAATAATGATTCAACATGAAAGATTACTTAACAGTTTTATTTTAACTTTCAAAATATCTCAGCATTATGTTAAAACTAAAATGAAATATGATTTTTTAGTTAAAATTTAAAAGTTCTGTGTACAAGTTCTGTGATTAACCTGTGGGTAAGGCCAATAATAAATTATATTTATACATGTACAAGATAAAAACAAAATCATATTTAGTGGTACTGATACATGATATTGAATATTTAAACTCAGAATTTAAATTAAATATTAGATGCTTTAGATATTTAAATTAAATTATATATTTTTAAATGTCTTAATATATAATTGAAGATGCATTGTTTTAAAAGGGTCTACTCTATAGTGATCTTTTTTTGTTTGATTAATTTTGTTTGATCTTGATTTTAAATAAAGACAGCCATATCATTTACACCAGTAGGTACCCCAGCTATACTGAATTTCAGAACTAGATGAAATGGCTACAGCAGTATTTTCACCAAAGGGTATTTATAGTAATCTCTGGACTAGTAAATTTACAGCAATGCATTAAATTCCATTCATTTGGATCCACTTACATAGAGGGCTTTTTACTTATTTTTTGCCTTGAACATTTTCTTTTTCTCTGGAGATATATGTCACAGGAGGAGATAAAAATCAAGAAACAAACAAGACACTTTAAGACAAGATGAATTTATCTCCCAACTGAGCATATCCCTATGAACACAATAATTATCCCTTAGGAATGAAAAGTATCCAGGGATTCTAAAACTTTATTTAACCCCAGACATACTTTATCATTCAGAAATTCTCAACTTCATGGCCTAAGACATGAAATATAAGGAAGGATTTAACTTGAACTGGAGTTGAATTACTTGATTAGAAATTTGTTAATAAATGTAAACTTTGGAAATCTGTGCATTTAAAATAGCAAACCTGAAAAACATAATGTGTGCCTCTTAATCTTCAATCCTAAACTTGTAAGTTAATATAAAAAAAAAAATCAATCTATGTCCACACACAATTCTTTCAAGTTCATTACTCAGCTGTAGATGCGCACACATTTTCTATGCCCATGTGCCCACCCATGGTCCCCATCCCCGGTAGTTATAAGTGTCTACAGACATCAGAATACTTTCTTTTTGTAATGAATAGACTCTCTCTTCTTTGAAAGATCTTGATGAAATGGCAAATCTATGGCCTAATGATACCAAATGATGTAAATCCTAAGTGGCAATTTAAGGATGTTACCATGTTACCACTTTTGCATAACTGTTTAAAAAATAATGAATTTGGCATGTAGCCTTCTATCTGTGTGCCACAGTGAAGCAAAGATTGAAATACTTTACACCTCAGAGTCACCCTCCAGAGAGCCAAGGGCAGAAGCTAAATTCCCAGGTTTGCCCTTAATTGCCCAGCTTTCTCGCTCTGCGCCCCTTACTCCCCATGGGCTCAGTCGTGAACCATCGGGCCCCCTGGGCCGCCCAGTGTTCTAGTAATGCTTACACCAGTTGCTTCACTCTGAGGACCAGACCAGCTCTCATCCGCGTTCTCTGGTCTGCCTTTTCTAAGAACCACCCACTCACATGAATAATACAGAAGCATACAGGAGGTCCCAATGCTCTGTACCTCAAATATGTACTCCCCACATCATGATCTTCACACATCTATTTAAAACCTGGAATACTCTAGTGAATACCACCCACAATTGTACCCTCTCAAACTTAATTTTCATGTATTTCATTTATCCTTAAAATGTACTTGTCAGTTTTTATTTTAAATCAAAATTCATTTCTTAATCTATCCGATGGAGAATAGATTTCATAATAAAGCTGCAACAGACTGCATTCCCTTCCTCAACAAAGAAGTACTCTTAAGAAAGATTTTCCTCTCTTAAGCAGCACATATTTGGTGCATAAAGAAAATTCTCAAATAACTAAAAGAGATAGATTGCTGGGATTATAAAGCAAATTGCAAAATTACAGGTAACACTAATTTCAACCTTTAATGAATCAATCATCACTATTCAAAAAAAAAATCAGAATAATTAAGTAGAAAGATAATGATCAAGGCCCACTGAAGGTGTAAGTCCAGTGCCCTGGCATTTGATAGATATTCAATCAATATGTTTTTGAATGAATGCAAAAATGACCTCTTTTTTCCTTATTCACTCAGAATTTGGATAAAATTTCTGTGGCACTAGAAGCACAGATAGTACCCAAGTTACAGCAGTTCAACATATGATTTTTAATTTTTCAACTTTACCACGACACCAAAGATATGCATTTGGTAGAAATTGTACTTCTAATTTTGAATTTTGATCTTTCCCCAGGTAGTGATACGCAGTATAATACTCTCTTTGACCCAGGCTCCCAATCAGCCAAGCATTAATGATACTCTAACAATCACTCTGTTTTTCTCTTTCAGTACAGTATTCAATAAATTATGTGAGATATTCAATGTTTTATTATAAAAATAGGCTTTATGTTAGATGATTTTGCCCAGTGTAGGCTAAAGTAATTCTGACCATGTTTAAGGTAGGCTAGACTAGGCTAGCTGAGAAGGCAATGGCACCCCACTCCAGTACTCTTGCCTGGAAAATCCCATGGACTGAGGAGCCTGGAAGGCTGCAGTCCATGGGGTCGCTGAGGGTCAGACACAACTGAGCGACTTCACTTTCACTTTTCACTTTCATGCATTGGAGAAGGAAGTGGCAACCCACTCCAGTGTTCTTTCCTGGAGAATCCCAGGGACAGGGGAGCCTGGTGGGCTGCCGTCTATGGGGTCACACAGAGTCGGACACGACTGAAGTGATTTAGCGGTAGCAGTAGCAGACTAGGCTAGGAGAAGGAAATGGCAATCCAATCTAGCATTCTTGCCTGGAGAATCCTGTGGACAGAGGAGCCTGGTAGGCTGCTGTCCATAGGGTCACACAGAGTCAGACACGACTGAAGCAACTTAGCATGCATGCATGCATTGGAGAAGGAAATGGCAACCCACTGCAATATTCTTGCCTGGAGAATCCCAAAGACAGAGGAGCCTGGTGGGCTGCCATCTATGGGGTTGCACAAAGTCGGACACGACTGAAGTGACTTAGCAGCAGCAGCAGCAGCAGCAGACTAGGCTATGACATTTGGTAGATTAGATGTATGTACGAAATATTCAACTTACCGTATTTTTGACTTAGTATTGATTTATTGGATTTATTAAATAAATGATGGATTTATTCTATCATAAGTCGAAGAAGATCTGTAGTTTAAGAAGAAGAAATAGAAAAAAATGGCTTTGTTTAGACCTAAAAGTATGTACATAATTATAAGAAGGATTGCTGCTGCTGCTAAGTCACCTCAGTCATGTCCGACTCTGTGTGACCCCATAGACGGCAGCCCACCAGGCTGCCCCGTCCCTGGGATTCTCCAGGAGAGAACACTTTATCAATGGCCAAAATAACTCAAACTGAAAACTTTATAAAATGTGTCTTTAAAAGTCATTACAAGATTTCTTGTCATTACAAGAAAATGACCAAGAATGTCAGATGGTGGGGTGAGAGAGGACAATTCCCGAGACAAAACACACAGATACCGTCAAAAGGGAGCAACAAAGAAAACTGGAAAGGAAAAGGGAAACAATCACTACAAAAAGTTTGAAGTGCTCAATTTTTTGAAGTCATTTCACTTTGAAACTTCACTTTTTTGGCCACGGCACCCAGCTCACAGGATTCCCCAATGAGGGCCTGAACCCCCACCTTCAGCAGTGGCAGTGAAAGTGCAGAGTCCTGACCACTGGCCTGCCAGGGAAGTCCCCAGGACTGAATGTTTTAATACCACACGTGAGGATCATATACCAAATCTGTTGCTATCTGTGATGGAAAATTGACCCAATAAAAATAAAGACAATATCATACTGGTACAATAGTCCTTTGGTGTTTTCAAGCTCATAAAGCACTATCATCTGGAATTGCAGGAAGCCGTTCAAACATTTCCTTTAAAAAGAACATTTTCTAGTTTATAAGAATGCTATTAAGATTATATATATATATTTACTGAAGTATGTGTCAGTAAAAAAGACTGTTTTCATTGTTAAACTTGAGATATCTGAGACTTAATAGGCTAACACTTCCCCAGCATCTCTAAGTGTCAGAAGTAGTTCAGGATTTCTATTCCTCTCTTTTTAGTATCTGTTTGACAAGCTATCACTACCAGTCAGAATGAATTCAAATCTTACTTGTAGACACAAATGAAAAATTTATAGTGAAATGCAGCTGTCAAGAATAGCTAAAAACTAGGTTATCTAACTATTCTAAGCACATATACAATGACAAACAGGGCAACACAATTCTCATGATATATGACTTTGGGTCATGGTTCCCTAAAACATCTCAAAAGCTTCAGTTTCATAAATTTTTCACTATCCAAGTTAAGGATACTCATTTGACCATGATGGTGAATCACTTAAGTAGCACCGTTAGTGCTTTTCTTAAAGTCACATGTGCAGAATTCACAACTGGAAGACTTATTTAGAAGCATAGTATTTTTTATTTTATTACCACATCATTTAACATCATGGCTTGCCTTATATCCCTACTCAAGAAATAATCATGATTAAAAGTATAACAACTCACAGGTTAATACAAGCGTAAAATAAAGGATACAACCAGTGAAAAGTAATCATACACATACATACACATCAAATGGTACACCAGTGTATGTTACTCTAACAACTGAGTTGTGTGTGTATTTTTAAAATCCCATGAAACATGATAACACTCCACTTTTCATTGCTCTGGTTCCCATCATCTTCACCAACCACAGTGCAATTACACACTCAGAAGTTGAGTAATCAAAAGTTGAGCTAGGCTGAGAACACCATAACATCTGTGCCCATTACTCCATAGGAAGGGAATGGAGGCATTCTCAGAATACTAAATAGAAAAGGATGGTGCCGGGCATGACTAAGCACTCGTGCGCAGAGTTCTAAGTTTCACAACAGCTCTAGAGGATAGCAGGACACATCCATGGTATTTATAATGATGTACATTCCACACTTCATAAATATCTTATTCTACATTACCAGACAATAAACTATTACAAAGAGAAAAGGTGTAATACAGTTTTGATACACTTGCATTAAACAGAATTTTAAATAATTTAAGTGTTTAAAAGAGATATATCTCAGTTCAGTTCAGTTCAGTTGCTCAGTCACATTCGACTCTTTGCAACCCCATGGGCTGCAGTACACCAGGCTTCCGTGTCCATCACCAACTCCTGGAGTCCACCCAAACTCATGTCCATCAGAGTCAGGGATGCCATCCAACAATCTCATCCTCTGTCGTTCCCTTCTCCTCTTGCCTTCAATCTTTCCCAGCATCAGGGTCTTTTCCATGTCTCAGTTACGCAATAATTTCACTTTCAGTATAATATCTCCTTCTTTAATCAAAGCACATGTGTGAAGGTTTACCCCTGTCACTAAGTCTTGCACAGCTTTGTGACCCCAGGGACTGTAGCCCACCAGGCTCCTCTGTACATGCACAGGATCTTTCAGGCGGTAATGCTGGAATGGGTTGCCATTTCCTTCTCCAGGGGATCTTCCTAACCCAGTGATCGAACCCCTGTCTCCTGTGTCTCTTGCATTGTAGGCAGATTCTTTACCCACTGAGCCATCAGGGAAGTCCCATATGCAGGGATATATATATTGTCAATTATTTTTAGGAATATAAAAGGTCCTCATTCCCCAAAATCTGCATTTAGTCATTCATAAAGAAAGTCAAAATAGTCTTTGATTTGCTAATACTCTATAGAATAGACATACTTTTAAAATGATATATAGAGTACACACAAGTACTGAATAAAGAAAGTGTCATAAAGATTTTATCCATTACATAAATGCAAACTGACTAACTAAAAGCAACTTTCCTTTATAAGCCTGAAGTCTGAGAAAATACAGAAATCTCTAACGTTGGTTTTCTAACTTTCTTCTTCAAAACTAACTGGTTAAAATCATGATTTTTGTACATTTACACAAAGAAATGTTTTCTCCTTTTGAAATGGAGACTTTAACAGTGCTAAGTGGAGTAAAAGTTTAGGGGGAAGTTAAAGGAAAAGGAGAAAGAAAGAAAAGAACTAATTTTCCTCAACTCAGGATGAAAGTGAAATTTGAGTTCAGCTCACGAAACTGCCAGGTGAGACTGTATTTTTAAAAAACATTAAAATCCTAAATAGCATGTGAATTTTACTAGAGCAGTTTCCCGTAGGTACTGGCAATGCTTACTCCCCATATAGCCCAGGGGGACCCAATTATTACTCTCACACCAAATGATAAACAAAACAAATGATAATCAGTCACCCAACCTCTTCTGAATTCCCTTACCTCTCCTCTCCTAATTACCCTAAGGGTTTCCATGCTCAAGAGACTAAAATGTGTTCTAGAAGCAAAGACAGAATCTTGGATCTGGTTCTCCACAAGAGGTTATTTCAGTTGCATTTTGCATATAGGATTGATTTTTTTTTTAAGCAAATAATGCTCCCACCCCAGATACAGCTATATAAATAACAAATTATTTGTGAATTAACACAGAATGTTGTGAATCAGCAGAAACTATCTACTGGCCACAAGGTCTACTAACACTTTTGTATTCAAGCAACAAAGCAAGAAAATTACAGGAATTTCATTGCAATTATTTATTTATATTTATTCATATAGCAAGGACACAAAGTTGATAAAAGTTGGTCAAGAACATGCCAAAATTATAATTTTGTAAAAATTAGTAAGCAAAGAGCAGGTATCTAAAGAAAGAGAAATATTAAAAATGTGATTACTGAAAGAGACCACAGAACACAAAAACACAAAACAAATATACACTGTAGATGTCTATGAAAATATTCAATTATTATAAGGAAGGAAAACCAAGCTGTATAAAGCATCAAATAAATTAAAGGGTTTATGAAACTTGAAATTTTATGCCAATGTTTAATGTTGCACACATTTCTGGAGAGAAAATCCAGTGTTTAATAGATTCTCAAAAGGATCCCTGACCAAAAGAGGCTAAGATCTCCTCCAACATAATAGCTTCCTCAACATTACTATGGTAACCATTCTAATCAAATTCCAATTACATTCTTACCTAGATTTTTAAGATATGATCAGACTATTTGTTTAACTCGCCAGTTATCTCCCCTTAATACATCATATCCTCAAACCCTATGATCTGGCCATATTTAATTATACAATATATATTCTAAGTATTCCATGTAATCTCATACCTTTCTTGAAGCCTTTCAGAGAGTGAGGCAAAGGAGCTAAAAGCACAAACTCAGACTTCCCTGGCAGTCCAGTGGTTAAGACCTTGTGTTTCCAATGCAGGGGACACAAGTTTGATTCCTAGTCGGGGAACTAAGATCTCACGTGCCACAAAGCACAGTCAAAAAATATAATAAAAGCACAAACTCAGAAGCCAAAGAGCTCAGTTTACACACAGTTCCAACCACTGTATGATCTTGGGTGAGTTATTTAGCTTCTTGAGGATTAAATAGACTAACATTTATAAAATGCTTGGAACATTATTGGCACAGCAAATACTTCCTAAGTATTCCTGATGCTTAACAAATGCCTTGCTCACCTTCTTAAGCATTCAACTTCCTAACTATTCCTATTCAAATGTCACAATTTTGAAAAGATGCACAGTACTATCTACCTAAATCTTCATATCCTTGAGAAATGAATACTTAATAAGATGTTGTTCAATTGCCAATCACAGGGTTTTCTTTTTTTTAACTTTGTGTTTGCTTTGTGTTTATTTTTGCCCTAAAAACAGAAAGCACTTGCAGCTTTTATTAATTTTCATACTTTTATAATCATAAAATACCTCACAAAATCATTAGAAGAGCTTTATGCTAAACTCAGTAAATGTGTACAAATCTGAAGTATGATCTTAAGTAGATGAATTTCACCCCCTAATTTTCTAGTAGAAAAAACTGAGGCTTAAAGAGAATAAGAGTAGTAGTGAGAATAACAGTTAAAATAATAATAAAATAATCACTAATGCATGGTACTTCCTGTATCCTAGACACCATTCTAAACACTTTATACTACATGTCATTAACTTCATAAAAATCCTATGATGTGGAGACTATTAATCTAGTTTTCATATGCAAGAACTCAAGGCACAAAGAAATTAAATGACTTTACCAAGTTCACAAAGTTAATAGACTGGAGACACCAGAGCTCACACCAAGACCCCTAACTCTAGAGCTGTGCTTCTAATCCTTGCTACAGTGCTTAGTAGATAAGACATGAGTCATCCAATAATCCAGAGCTTTCCAGATGGTGCTAGTGGTAAAGAGTTCACTTGCCAACAGAGGAGATGCAAGAGAAGCGGGTTCTACCACTGGGTCGGGAAGATCCCTGGAGTAGGAAATGGCAACCCATTCCAGTATTCTTGCCTGGAAAATTCCACAGACAGAGGAGCCTGGCAGGCAACAGCCTATGGGGTCACAATGAGTCAGATGTGACTATAATCCAAAGATAATTAAAGGCAAAGCCTGAAGTCACTGCTAGTTCTCTAGATTCCCCGAAACATGCTCTTTCATTTTGAGTTCATTATTCCCTATCCAGAAGGTATATGCAAAAAAAAAAAAAAAAATCTGTCCAATGATATGCTGATAAACAATTCACATCTCATAACATAACTCTCTAAATCCCAATACCATTCATCCTGAGTGTGCAGTATTCTCCTTGAACATCTTAATATGTCTTTTGGTCTTCTTATCTATTTGTTCCCAACTTGAAAGGGACCAAAATACTGCAAGGAACAATTGTTTAAGTATTTAGATTGTGAAAGGTACAAGGTCTCAGCTGTAATTTGGTTCTTGATGGGTTGTTCAAGAGGCAAGAGGTGCCTCCAGTGTTTCCACATAGCACTGAACTTGGGTTCTATCCAAAAGTTTTCCATTAATGACTGTTGGCTGCCTCTCAGTCCAGCCTGTGATTTTGCTAAAGGTGTGCCTCCCCAACCTTTACTCCTTAAAGAGACTAGTTAGTATAGTTGGCGTTGACAATTTTCATTAATACGGAGTAGAATTCAAGCTCTAAATGCCATAAAGTGTAGTAGTGATGAGTTCTGAAGTTGCTAATTACCTATCTTCACATTCTGGCTTTAACGGTTATGCATCCTTAAGACATCCTCGTGAAACCAGTTTCCTTACCTATAACATGGAGATATTTATATAACTCAGGAGGCTGTTGAAAGGATTAAATGAGACCATACTTGAAAAAGCGCTTCGTACAACACTTAGTGTGAAGTATAAACTCAAATTTAAAAATTTTTTTTAAATTATGTGCTTCAGTGAATTCCCACAGAATTTCTTTACTTCATGTATCAGCATTTGGTTGTGTCACCTGAAAACTCTAATGTACACTTGGCTTATTAATTTATAACTCAAAAAAATAATAATAATGTGTTTCTATCATGCTGCTGCTGCTGCTGCTACGTCGCTTCAGTCATGTCCGATTGTGTGACCCCATAGACGGCAGCCCACCAGGCTCCCCCGTCCCTGGGATTCTCCAGGCAAGAACACTGGAGTGGGTTGCCATTTCCTTCTCCAAGGCATGAAAGTGAAAAGTGAAAGGGAAGTCGCTCAGTCGTGCCTGACTCTTTGCAACCCCATGGACTGCAGCCTACAGGCTCCTCCGCCCATGGGATTCTCCAGGCAAGAGCACTGGAGTGGGGTGCCACTGCCTTCTCCGGTTTCTATCATATTTGTGGTCTAATAGGAAGAAACTTATCTTGGCAAGTTTGGTCCCAAGAGGATGTCTCATCAAGAACTGAAGTCATCATTGGGCATATATGAAATTCTTACTATGAGTTTAATGAGACTTTAGTGGAAGTTTCAGAGGAGCAATTCACATAAGAATCCCTTATGTGAAATGGGGTTCAAGAACTATTGGGCCTTTCAAGAACATCAGATTTTATGTAAACAGCATCATTTCCCAAAGACAGTTCTTGGATAATAGCTGTTTTGTAAAAGAAAGCATTTTTGGAGAAGAAAAAAACTCTGGAATATCTGCTTAACATGGTTAAAAGGGTTTATTCAGGACAGGTTTCCTTACAGATTTGGACACACTATTGTGTCTGGTAACTATCTAACAGGGAGATCAGTCATGCGTCAACTTTTAAGCATTTTCCTATAAAACTGTCTTCTTGATACATATGCTTTGTCAAAACCTACTATAACCAAATAACCAGTTTAACTATTTTGACAAAGTGAGTCAGTTCACACAAACATGAATATTCAATTATAGAGAATATCAGTAAAAACTGGCCAGAAATTTTAATCAAAATCATAAACATGTTAGCTTAAGCTTAGGATATACTGTATTTATTTAACAATTTCAAAAAAAAAGTGTAATATCTGCTTATTTCTGATGTCTACTTACTGATATATGCACCATACTGAACAGTATGACCATGCAATAGAAGTTAGTATCTTTTAGCTTACACTTGCACTTTTTACTTTCATGCATTGGAGAAGGAAATGGCAACCCACTCCAGTGTTCTTGCCTGGAGAATCCCAGGGATGGGAGAGCCTGGTGGGCTGCCGTCTATGGGGTCGCACAGAGTTGGATATGACTGAAGCGACTTAGCAGCAGCAGCAGCAGCAGCTTACAATGTACAGTGTTTACTTAACGGTAAGGATGACTGTCATATAATAATGATTTAAGTCCAGTATGAGTTGAAGATACTAAATGTTATAAGGTATCTTAAATCAAGAATATATAAACAAATTCCTACTACTTTCAGTTCAAAACCAATCTTTTTTATAATTTTATTCATTTATTTATTTTTGGCTGTGCTGGGTCTTTGTTGCTGCTTGGGCTGTCTCTAGCTACACTGTGTGAGAAATCTCTTGTTGCAGAGCACTAGCTGTAGAGCACAAGAGCTTCACCCAGCTCTAGAGCACAGACTCAAAAGCTGTGGTGCTCTGGCTTAGTTGCTCTGCAGCACGTGGGGTCTTCCAGGATCAGGGATCTAACCGGTATCACCTGCACTGGCAGGCGGATTCTTTACCACTGAATCAGCCAGGATGCCCTAGCTGTCTTAATTTGACTGTTCTTAATGTGATAATTTGGAACAAAGAACTATTTATGATTTTCAACTTTCAAAAAGTATCAAATGTTAAAACAGTACATAATGCCACTCAGAAAAGATATTGATGTAACTGTACTTTCCAGGTGGCACTGGTGGTAAAGAACCCGTTTGCCAATGAAGGAGACAAAAGAAACTGTGGGTTCCATCCCTGGGTCAGGAAGATTCCCTGGAGGAGGGCATGGCAACCCATTCCAGTTCTCTTGCCTGGAGAATCCCATGGACAGAGGAGGCTGGTGGGCTACAATCCACGGGGTCGTAAAGAGTCGGACATGACTGAAGTGACTTAGCACACATGCTCACGCTTTAGAGAAGAGAGACTGATGTAACTAGGCAGCAAGATCATCTGAGAAAGCTCACTGAAATAACCAGGGATCAAATGCAAAGAGACAAACTGTGCTCTGAAAGTTTCATTTTGATAAACCCTGACTACATAGAAATCCAATTCATTGGCACATGATTAAGTGCATGCCTATAATTAGCCAGAGCAAATTTCCTCCTAGATGTTTCCTTCATTTTTGTTCACATTAATATAATTCCTTAGCCAAAATGCAAGAGAAGAATTTTAGCAGAAGAACACAGATCAGATCAGATCAGATCAGTCGCTCAGTCGTGTCCGACTCTTTGCCACCCCATGAATCGCAGAACACCAAGCCTCCCTGTCCCTCACCAACTCCCGGAGTTCACTCAGACTCACACCCATCGAGTCAATGATGCCATCCAGCCATCTCATCCTCTGTCGTCCCCTTCTCCTCTTGCCCCCAATCCCTCCCAGCATCAGAGAAGAAAACAATCTATACCCTAATAGCAATAATAAGTGTTTCCATCCCTCTGGTGTAATAGTATAACTATGTACCCTTTTCCTCTCATGTCCTTTCATGAGCTTTTTTTCTTGGAAACACTCAAGAAAGTTTGCATTGAATAAATGTCATTTGGCCCAAAGAAAAACTTACATTTGTAATGTTTACAATAATATATTTATAATTTACAAAATAAATAATATGTACAAATACTGTATTTACATGTAATATGTGCCTTTAAGCCAAAAAGAGAAAATTATTTTGAAAATTTAAAAATAAATGTAAATTACTATGAAGTTAAAGGGAAAAAAATTTCAGCTATTCAGAGATAATAAGCAAAATATGAGACTAAATATAGACTTCTCTTTCTAAGGAATACTTGTATGTAACTGAACAATGGTATTACCAAAATACAAAATGCTTTAATTAATACACATTGTATTAATTTCTTTTGAATTCCTCATTTCTAATATTAGAAAAGGAGTCAAAAGTTTTCTATAGATATTTTCTCCTATATTTAATTACCTATTAACCATTCAGTTACTTGTAAGCAAAATATAATTTCTTACTTTGTTACAGCACAAGCATTTTCATCCCTTTGGTAAAATAAGAAACAAAAGTAAAAGGGAAAGAAAGTTCATTTATGTGTTTCAGAAACAAGGACTTGTTCACCATGCTAACTCTAGTGTGCCTTTTAGCTAAATAAAACTAACCTCAGTTGTTTTCATTTAAGCATGTTTACTTAATTTAATATTGCTAATGCAATTCACTCCAGAAAAAATCCTCATAGTGCTGATATACTGGATTCACCCTCAGGTCAGTTCAGTTCAGTTCAGTCCCTCAGTCGTGTCCGACTCTTTGCGACCCCATGAATTGCAGCACGCTAGGCCTCCCTGTCCATCACCAACTCCCGGAGTTCACTCAGACTCACATCCATCGAGTCCGTGATGCCATCCAGCCATCTCATCCTCTGTTGTCCCCTTCTTCTCCTGTCCTAAATCCCCCTCAGCATCAGAGTTTTTCCAATGAGTCAACTCTTCACATGAGGTGGCCATAGTACTGGAGTTTCAGCTTCAGCATCATTCCTTCCAAAGAAATCCCAGGGCTGATCTCCTTCAGAATGGAGTGGATGGATCTCCTTGAAGTTCAAGGGACTCTCAGGAGTCTTCTCCAACACCACAATTCAAAAGCATCAATTCTTCAGCGCTCAGCTTTCTTCACAGTCCAACTCTCACATCTATACATGACCACTGGAAAAACCATAGCCTTGACTAGACGGATCTTTGTTGGCAAAGTAATGTCTCTGCTTTTCAATACGCTATCTAGGTTGGTAATAACTTTCCTTCCAAGGAGTAAGCCTCTTTTAATTTCATGGCTGCAGTTACCATCTGCAGTGATTTTGGAGCCCCCCAAAATAAAGTCTGACACTGTAAAAGCACTGCTAATCTATTTATTTACAAAAATAACATGATCAGTTTAAGATGTAAGTTTTCTAACCAAAGCTCAATAAGAGCAGCACCTAAATAGTGAAGTATGGCGTATTCAGTAGATGACAGCCTATAGCATCACCAAATTTAGAGGCTCTTTTATTAAACAACTATCTGGCTTAATTAAAAGAGAAAATTCCCTATGTCTTGAACCTTTGTGCCAACAATGAATATATTGAAAAATCAAAGAATGGAGATGATCTTTGAGGTGAGTTTTTGGCTGACCTACATAGGAATGCAAAGGAAAGATATTCACCATCAATAAAATGCCTAACATTATATATGATTTCTCAATTGGGAACATTATTTAGCTATTGTACCATGTAAGGAAAAACTACAGTAATACAGTCCTCAAATACACTTCAATTTTATGAACTATTTTCCTCCCATCTGCAGAGTATATGGCACTGTCCAATATTAAGGAACAATTGGTGACAACAAATGAGAGAAATTATACTTTCTTGAATCCTGAATTTTCTTAACTGTTCCCAGTCACAATGCTGTATATTATATTTCACCAGCTGATCTCCAGCTGATCTCCAGATTGGAGGCCCTGCATTCCAAAAACCAGTGAGTCCTTCAGAACTTTCTAGAATTATTCACTTGCTACAAAGAGTCCTGTTTATTATAATAGCCTACCTCATAGAATTAAATAAAATCGCCACATACATCTATGATAAACTACATCACAAAACATTTTGAAAGTGAAACTACTGAAAAACTACTTCCCTGAAGTGTTATCCAAATATAAATAAGATACCTTCAACAATCAGTGAAAAGAAAATGTTCCAAAATTATATAAGTAAAGGATGCTATTTGGAGTACAAATCAATTAAATAGTGCTAGCTCTGAGAAATGCTGCTAAAATTTGCTGAAGAAATGAGCTACACTAGTGGGTAAATTGAGGCCAGACATTCTACATGGATTTCATTTTCCCTGGCGCACTTTATTCTGCTGTCAGGAGCTTTGAATCCTTGGATTTGAGTCCTGGTTTCACCATAACCACATAATATGAGTTTTTATTGTCCCCATTTGACAGATTAAGAAAAAGAGGCTAAATACGTGGTCCAAGTTCATTCTAATATTAAGTGGCAGAGTTTGGATGCACACCCCGGTACATCTGGTAACGATTCTCTATCCTAGAGCATGCTAAACTACCTAATTTATAAAATAAAATCGGTCTTCCAAATAACTTTCAGAAACACACTCCATTTTTAGACTATCAAATTTGATTTTGTCTATATGCTGAGTGAATGAAAGAGCAGGGCATAATGCTAACTGAGCCGCAAGGGTCTCTGGATTCGCAGACCAATTCAGGCAGGTCTCTGCCACTGAACGGCTACATAACTTCACTTTTCAATCGCTCAACTGCCTTGTTTGTTAAATGAGGGAACAATACCAGTAGGTTCCAGATCCCTTTACATTTTGAAAATACAAGCCACACAGGGGTTTCAAGTATTCACCTATAATGTAAAATCATAAATCCCAGGGGCATTCCCCAGGGCTACATTTTTAGAAGGAACACATTTAAAAACAGAAATCGGCATAAGGCGGGGCTGCTGCATTCCACTGCAGCGTGTGTATTGCACAAAAGGGTTCAGAGGAATCAGACACAGGACCGAAATCCTGTCCCAACCCAAAGAGGCAAAACCCTATGCTTTTTCTAATCCCGGCAGTGGGTCAGACAGAGGCCATGAGCGATGCCAAAAGGGTCTGTATCTCCAGATAGGATTTGTTTGTTGAGGTGGGACAAGAACAGGCATCATTCTACTACTTCTCGTCTCTTTCTGGAGTCTGAAGATGAACTATGTGTCCTGAAGAAGAGCCCAGCAAGAAATAAACTCTTAATAAACACTAATGGAAGGAAAAGGGGAAAAAAGAGAAGGAGAGAGTGACAGGTGTTACAGAAAAGAGGAAAGAGGGGGAAAAAGGGAGGAGGAAAAGGAAAATGTATTAAATGGACTTACGTAGAATGTACCCAAGTTTTCCTTCTCAGTGTTCATGGGAGAATGGAGCCTTCCACAAAAGAAAAAGATTTTACCCTCAGCATATCCTGAGTTGAATCAAAGTTGTTTGATCTTTGCCATCAAATATTATTCAGATAATGGAAGTACTCTAAGGAAAATCCCTTAAAAACTGCATTTTTTTTTTTTGAGTGACCTTTTGTTTGGAGATAAAATGTGGAAAACTGAAGCATACTCTCCTGCCTTCACTGCTGAATTGTTTTCCCCTCTACTTTTAAAAAAAAAATTTGCTACACCCAAGTTTTCCCATAGACCTTCACTGTATGAGGTCAACTTTTGTTTTCACAAACACTAGGAAGATTAAATAATAATTACCCTAGTTTAAATTCCTTTCTAGAAACAATTCATTTAGAGAAAACAAAGGAAAAAAATCACACATACCAATGGAAAACGCAGTTCTTCCATCATCCAGATAAGGACACAAATAAGAATATTTCAGCAGTGGGGATAAACTACAAAACCAACTACTCCCTAGATGAAACAGAGAACTAATGAATTAAACAGATGTGGAAAAGTAATCGGTTTTGAGGGCTGAAATGAACAGAAACATACTTTTTAAAAAAGTCTCAGATGACGCATAAGCAATCAACACCAAATGAAGAATGTTCTCTACCACTACTTATCTTCCACAGTTTTTACTGGATATCCAGACACTCATTCATATCACAAATAAACATATGGTCCCTTTGAGAACCTCTGTTGAAGACCTGAGTTTCTTCATTCATTTCAAAAGCTTTTGTTCATGTCTATTACGTGTCAGACACTGAGCCAGGTGTTGCGAAATCAATTGTTAAATTCTTACTGTAGGGCATAAGAATAGGGGAGAGATGGAAGGGTGAGATTGGGGTTCTCAGATTCACTGCTAAAGCCTGATATGCTACGTTTTATCATCTGCTCATATTTTTCATATTTTGAAATATTTCATTACTGCATCTGGAAAGTATAACATTTAAACAATAATTTCAAAATCCATTAATAGTGTCGAGTCATGGAATATAAAGGAGAAAATAAATTGAGAAAAATGCCACAGTAAGATATATTTCTTTTTTTTTTTTTTCTTAATCTTTATTTATCTATTTATTTATAATATTTATTTATTTTCTTGACTTGCTAGGTCTTAGTTATGGATGCAGGTTCTTTGATCTTTGTTTCAGCATTTAGGATCTTTAGTTGCACCATGTGGGATCCATTGATAGTTCCCTGACCAGTGATGGAACCCAGGCCCCCTGCAGAGTCCTGGGGGACCTAGGAATGCAGAGTCCCAGGACCACTAGAGAAGTTCCCAAAATTCTTTTTTTTTTTTAATTTTATTTTATTTTTAAACTTTGCATAATTGTATTAGTTTTGCCAAATATCAAAATGAATCCATCACAGGTATACATGTGCTCCCCATCCTGAACCCTCCTCCCTCCTCCCTCCCCATACCATCCCTCTGGGTCGTCCCAGTGCACTAGCCCCAAGCAACCAGTATTGTGCATTGAACCTGGACTGGCATCTCGTTTCATACATGATATTTTACATGTTTCAATGCCATTCTCCCAAATCTTCCCACCCTCTCCCTCTCCCACAGAGTCACATCCTGGGCCATAAAGCTAGCCTTGGTAAATTCAAAAAAATAGAAATCATTCCAAGCATCTTTTCTGACCACAATGCAGTAAGATTAGATCTCAATTACAGGAGAAAAATGATGAAAAATTCCAACATATGGAGGCTGAACAACACGCTGCTGAATAACCAACAAATCACAGAAGAAATCAAAAAAGAAATCAAAATTTGCATAGAAACGAATGAAAATGAAAACACAACAACCCAAAACCTGTGGGACACAGTAAAAGCAGTCCTAAGGGGAAAGTTCATAGCAATACAGGCACACCTCAAGAAACAAGAAAAAAGTCAAATAAATAACCTAACTCTACACCTAAAGCAACTAGAAAAGGAAGAAATGAAGAACCCCAGGGTTAGTAGATGGAAAGAAATCTTAAAAATTAGAGCAGAAATAAATGCAAAAGAAACAAAAGAGACCATAGCAAAAATCAACAAAACCAAAAGCTGGTTCTTTGAAAGGATAAATAAAATTGACAAACCATTAGCCAGACTCATCAAGAAACAAAGGCAGAAAAATCAAATCAATAAAATTAGAAATGAAAATGGAGAGATCACAACAGACAACACAGAAATACAAAGGATCATAAGAGACTACTATCAACAATTATATGCCAATAAAATGGACAACGTGGAAGAAATGGACAAATTCTTAGAAAAGTACAACTTTCCAAAACTCGACCAGGAAGAAATAGAAAATCTTAACAGACCCATCACAAGCACGGAAATTGAAACTGTAATCAAAAATCTTCCAGCAAACAAAAGCCCAGGTCCAGATGGCTTCACAGCTGAATTCTACCAAAAATTTAGAGAAGAGCTAATACCTATCCTGCTCAAACTCTTCCAGAAAATTGCAGAGGAAGGTAAACTTCCAAATTCATTCTATGAGGCCACCATCACCCTAATACCAAAACCTGACAAAGATCCCACAAAAAAAGAAAACTACAGGCCAATATCACTGATGAACATAGAAGTAAGATATATTTCAAATGTATATGACCTAATGGCAAGTATTCATGTACACAGCCCAGCTTTAATATTTAGAAAGGCACAGAAATGCCTAAAACCATAATAAGATACTTAAAGAAAATCTAAAGGTAAAATTAGTGGTTAAAAAAATACACAGGATATTGTTGACATTAATTCCTTAAAAAAAAAAACTAATATTTTACCTCATTGATGATCATTAGTTATACCTGTGACATCTCCAACTCATATGTTCTAATGAAATATTTTATATCCATATTTTTCTACTTATAGAAGAAACTATCCAGCAATGAATAATATATGCATGAAATTTTAATAAAATATTTCCATTCCTTAAAAAGTAGTCTGTAACAAAATGAACATTGCAGATAAGTAGAAATATAATTAAAAGTAAAGCTATAATATTTATTTTTAGCTTCTGAATAAGTCTTAAGAATAAAATTTAAAACTAACATGAAGGTAAAAACAGACAAGAGAATTTATCTCTTCTTAAAAAAATAATTCTAATAATAAAATCTCACCATTAAGTTAAACATATATTTCTCTTTCATCTAGTGAAATTTCAGTACCAGAGTTTATAAGGAAATGTCATTTATAAGTTACTTCAATGAGAAAGTAAATCATGTTATTCTGAATCATCCATGGCATAGAATAAAACTTTTATTCTTAGAAGGTTTATTTTCTTTAAACAAATTAGTATTAAAAGTTCTCAACGCCTAGAATAAAATGAATAACAATACACATTACAATCTTGGAAGAGGCCAGTTAATAAATTATATTTCATAAAACAATGCATAATGATTTTCTAAAAGTAATTTCTAAGCTGCAAAATGAAATGAGAGATTCAAACTCGAAATCAGAAGATTTACAAATTCCCTTCATTAGCAAGATACACAAATGCATAACTTTATAGTATTAAGGATGGAACTAACTTTACATAAAATGTGGCCAAATGATTGTTACTGAACATCCGTAATGATCATTTTCCATGAAGTTAAATACTTATAATCATGAGGTTTGATTAACATTCTCTGGTTTCTTGCATGCCATGTTATCATTATAATCAGAAAACTGAAAGAAATTTTCTCCCAATTAAATATAAAACAGATGAACATACTTAGGAAGAAAACATGTATTACTGCCACTTATATACTAAGATTGCAAATACATATGCATATTTTCATCATAAAGGAAATCAGCTCATTTAGTATCCTAATTTTTATAACAGCCTAATACAGTTGAATAATACTGTGTATATCCAATGCTTTGTTTTTCACAATTACTTGACAGCAAGTTTGGTTTTTATTTTCCTTTTTTTCTCTTTCTTTTGTTGCTAAAATAATAGTCCAACGAGAGAGGGAAAATTAACCTATCCCTTTTTTCACCAGAAACATTTACACTTCTATTTTAATCCCCTTTTTTATAATCAGTCTAAAATATAATCTTTAAGTAGACAATACTGACAGTAAATTTCATTTACCAGAATTACTAATTCTTTTTCAGCTGGAGATTAACAGCTTTGAATAAAAAGATCTAGCTTTTTTGATACTCAAGGAAAAATATACTTGTTTGCAATCGGCACTATGGAAGCAGTTTTTTTCCCTTACTACATGCAAATGAAATTAAACACTGGTAATTTTCCCTCTTCAGTTTCTCAATTCACATGAGAATGATGTCTGTAATCTAATGACCCCTTACGTATTATCTATCAATAACTCACATGTACACTCAGGCACTCAAAGGTTAAACTAGCCATTCATATTAAATAATGGCCTGTATGCTAGTCACTTCAATAAGCTTGATATACTTACTGTTTTACCTTAGGACTGCACTGCAAAATGTTAGCTAAACCCAAAGGACATCTTTGTCTTAAATTCCTCCTGTAGTTTTATTCAGATTGTCTTGCTTAAATTACACCATGAGAAAGTCCAAGTATTCTATTCCAAATCACTCCAAACAAGTCTTGTACCAGAAATTCCAGTGAAGAGGGGAATTTTATTATAAAAAATGATGTCAAGTAGAATTCAACCATTCTAAGCTAAAATCATCCATATTACAATCACAATCCATATTACAATAAGAGAAAAACCTTCCAAATCTTCCTACAAAATGACTTTCTTATATAGATTCACGGTTTCGTATATATTTTTCATTAGTTGCTAAGTGGTAGAAAGCACTAATTCCAACTGTACATTGTAAAAAATGTGAAGTGCTATACTGGATTATCCAAAAGTCATTTTAAAAAATCACACTATAGTGTCTTTTATAAAGGACTCACATGGAATTATATGAAACACACAGCTTCCTCTGTAGTTGCTATGTATAACAGAACTAAATGTTAGTTCATAGAAACAGATTTAGTAAAACTTTTTACATCAGTGTGGACGATTTCTCATTTTATCAGGTCTGATATATTCCAGATCATACCACTTAAGAGTTCATTTCAAGGAAAAATCATATTTTGAGAATTAAAAGAGACTCTAGTCAGCATCCCTTCACAGGTATGCAAACAAAACAAAACGAAAAAACCCACAACAATTGCAAGCTGAAATTCTAAGTTCTATGCTTTTTTTTTTTTTTTTTCTAAAAAGCATGAATGTTTAAAAAGTTATTTAAAGCAGGCTACTTTTTGAAAAACCACATGCAAAAATCAAATCCAACATCCTCAACAGCCACATAGAGAGATGTAAGGCTGAAGTTGCTATTTAACACAGGGAGCTCAGCCTGGTGCTCTGTGATGACCAAAAGGGGTGGGATGGGATGAGGGGTTGGAGGCTCCAGAGGGAGGTGATGTACATATAATTATGGCTGATTTGCATTGTTGTACGGCAGAAACCAACACAACACTGTAAAGCAATTTTACCCCAATTAAAAATACATTTAAAAAATAAATGAGTTTATAGAAAGGAAAAAAAAAGAAAAAAAAATGCAAGGCATACTCAGGATTCCCAAGTATCAACCTTTAGGGATGACTGCATTCCATAAGAATAGACACATTGTGGTGTACAGTAACATTTACAACTCCAAACATATTTATTGTATAAAAATAATATAGAACATTATCAGCTAGTAACTTTCAGCTAGAAAATGCTTTAAGGAACAAAACACACTTTTTTCTGAAAGCAAATGCATGTACTAGTCACTATCCAATAGCCAAGATGATATAAAGTTCACACAGGCTCTCTCTTAGATTGTGTTCTTAACACTATCAAAACACATTTAAAAATAGAAGAGATCCCACCAGGTGGAGGCATCCTATGAATCCTTAATTCCTTCTTGTTTTCTTTAGAGAAATTTTCTTAATTTCTTCTTTTCTTTCTTTACCCTACTGAATTTTTCTCATTCTCCCTCATAGACATAAAATAACCTATATTTAAATTAAGGAGCCCGTATTACATGGAAATTCTGAAAATACTTTAAAAAGTTTGGTAAATGTGTAGACTATTTGATAATCATTGTTCTGTTAATAAATATGACATCAGAAGTCATTTGAAGTAACACTGGTCCTTAGAGCAAGCGCACTGTTACACAACCCTAGGAATTCTACTAGGCATTTTCATTAACAAAAACGAAAGGCACATCCAGCATTACTGGGCTCACCAGTTAGGAACAATGCTGGTACTTCAGCTATGCATTATCTGGCTACATTCTCATGACAGTTTTAATTCTCAGCGCAGATACCTGAAATACACCTCTACATTTAACAGAGGTCTAGGTTTAGAGGAGCATTTTCTGGATAACACCGGGCAAAAAAGGAAACATCCTTGGAATACTTTCTGTAAAAATGAACATGAGTTGAGAGAATAACACTGCAAATTATTAAAATTTCTGTGTTTTAAAATATGCAAAATATTTAACATTTTTTACCGTGGTTTTCTCAGTTCAATATACTTTTCAGTCAGTGCGTTCATGCAATCATTTATGTGATTCCATGTCTGCTTGGTTCAATATATTAAGGATGAATTGTTAAGAATGAAAGAATCTTAACCTATTGAAATGTTCACTATTAAAACCTGTATTATTTATTCCGATACTTCATATTTAAAGGTAAAACCATGTTTCTCACAATCATCTCTATCACCACCACCAGGCCCAGTAAAACAAAAAACAAATCTAGAACAAGCTATTAATAAATCAAGAACCAATCCTAGGGCTTATTCAGAAGCTTCTGTTCACCTGTTTTCTTTCTGTTCTCTTTTCTCCTTCTTTCTTTACTTTCATTTTCTTCTTTTACTGTAGGAGAAAGAGCCACTTAACTTTTAAAAATATATATGAGAATCTGAGCAAACTCCAGGTGATAGAGGAGAGCGAAGGAGCCTGGTGTGCTCTAATGGGGTCACAAAGAGTTAGACACGACTTAGCAACTGAACAACAGCAACAATGAGAAAAACATTAAAATGTAAATTGCCAGAACTCATTTCTACCCTAAATCAGATATCCCAGCTTCTAAAACTTTCCACCCCAATCCCACCCCAAACACACATTAAAAGTACACTCAATAACAATGGTACACCGTAACTGCTCTCATTGGTCATTGTTTTTCCAGTCCTTAAAAATAATATCACACAAAAGGTTAACTTCATTTTTCCTTCATTTCTGTGTGTTTGAATAAGTGTGTGCTGGGGAAAGGGCACACCTTATACTCTTTACATTGCCTGGCATCACATATGGAAATCTGATTATTTTTCCCAATTGTTATTTTAATCCCAAGGTCACGACTGATCTGTTGGCAGATATCCAGAAACGGATGATTCATTGCACTAATGAAAATGTAGTTCATAAAAATACCATTTATGTCAAAGATAGGCCAACGATAGGAGGACAGAATGTGGATCTACTCAATCAAATAATAAAACTGTGAATGAACATTATTAAAAAGGAATATGCTTAAGCCTATTTAAACATAGTCATTCTCACTCCAATATCTCTGGTGAAAGCTTTGTCCTACACTGAAACACAGATATTAAGCTGGATTAGTTGCAAACAGAGAGTTAAAATTTAATTATCTATGCCAATCATGCAGGTCATTGGTGCACATAATCCATAATGTATTTGTATGTGAAAGATAGACATTTGGGTATCTCTGACAGTCTATTAATACACATTATTTTCAATAAAATAATGAAGTCATTATGAAAAGTCTGTTTGCCTAGACTCCCAAATCTGTCAAACTGTTCACATTAGCTCCAGAATTCCCGCTATGCAATGGATGAACTAAGTAGCTCCTAGACTAATGGAAAGATTGGCTTAAATTTGACCTTGGCTCTCTCTTTATAATTAGCTGATTCATTCCCTAGGGGAAAGAGGTAATTAACTTAGTGGTTCAGAACTTCCTTAGGAAAGAAATTTAACCATCTCACTTAAAAGAGTTTTCTTTTTTTCTACAGATCTAATGCAATCTCAGATTCAGATAGAAATGATAATTTATAAAATTCTTTCAAATATATTAGGTCCATGGCTCCACAGAATAGCCTATGACTTGGTTTAGGCCAGAGAGACAGCCTTAGGCACAGACTGGATAGATGATATTGGCGAAGTCAGAAAGCCACTTACTAGATAAAACAAAATTAGAATTCAAGTTTCCAGACTCTCCATTAAGTTTTCTTCCTCTGATACTACAATGCCATGTCTATAAGAACATTATAAGAATATTTACAGTGCGGTGATGTTTCCAACTGAGATACTATATTAGCAAAGTGAATGTGGGCACAGATATAAAAGCATTCATTCCAGAAAATTCCATTAAAAATGAAACCTTTATTTTTGTCTTAAGACTCCTTCCACAAACCAAAACTCTTCGATGCTTTTAAATAATACATAAATGGTGGTGGTTTAGCTGCTAAGTTGTGTCCGACTCTTGCAATCTCATGGACTGTAGCCTGCCGGGCTTCTCTGTCCATGAGATTTTTAAGGCAAGAATACTGGAGTGGGTTGCCATTTCCTTCTCCAGGGGATCTTTCAGACCCAGAGATCGAACCAGGGTCTCTTACATTGCAGGCAGAGTCTTTACCAACTGAGCTACCAGGGAATGTTATATTTATGTATATACATCATAATAAACATTCCCTGGGTCTGGAAGATCCCCTGGAGAAGAAAATGGCAAACCACCCCAGTATACCTGCCTGGACAATCCCATGGACAGAGGAGCCTGGCGGGCTACAGTCCATGAGACTGCAAGAGTCGGACACAATTTAGCAATTAAACAACCACCACTATTCATGTATTATTTAAAAGCTTTGAAGAGTTTTGGTTTATGGAAGGAGTCTGAAGACAAAAATAAAGGTTTCATTTTTAAGGGAATTTTCTGGAATGAACGCTTTTATATCTGTGCCCACATTCACTTTGCTAATATAGTATCTCAATTGGAAACATCACTGCACTGTGATGTTTATGTAACATATAAATTTATGTTATACATAAATATAACATTGCAATTTTAATATATTTATTTAACATTACTCTTACAGCAACACTACAGAAACTTTGACTCTAAAATAGTCTTTCATTCAATAGAAAAAAATGTTAAGTAAAATAAATATAAGCATCTTCTAAAATTAAAAATGCATATCTTTCTGAATTACTTAGAAAGGGAAAAATCTCCCATCTCTTTAAACACAAATCTATAAAGCTATTCCCATAGGAGAAAAAATGTTAAAGAAAAGACAAAATATTAAAATAATGAACATTAGTAATAGCCCAAATCAAGCTAAAATTATGAACACACCAAAAATTAAAATGATTTCAAATAATATAAATGATATTAATATAAATGAAGCATAACAGTAATGGACTCTATGTTAGATAACCACATTAGCTCATTATCAAAATCAGGACACCTCTGGGAATGAAAAGGGGGGGGCTATTAATAATTACACTGAACAAGAGGCATAAATTGGGATTTCCTGGGAAATAAACAGGACATATGATCACTCTAATTTTATGTCTTCACCATCTGGATTTTTTCAAGGATTCCCAAGCATCTCAAGTTTTTTTTTTTTAGGTCAGATTTTTTTTTTTCCTTCATTCCCTCCTACCCCTACTTCTCTCTTACAATCCAGGAAAATATTAGTCAAGCCACTTAACTCCTTCTTCTCTGCATGTCCTATTCTATTAACTAGGGCAAGAAAAGTGTAGTAGTCTGAAAATCTCCTTTAAAAACTATTACTTCTACAGTCTCAGTTTTATGGCCTCTGTGTTTCCATGTCAAAATGTCATGGCCAGAGCCCTGAAGAGAAAGCTGCAGTCTGGTTTCTGCCTGAACTGATACACTGCTCTGTGTCCGGCATCACCTGAAACTGGACTCTGAAAAACCTCCCACAGCTTATTTGAGGTATGTGTATATTAGAAACGTAAAGTCTTCCTAAATTCAACATTCAGAACAAAGGAAGAAATTTGGAAGGGAAGCGTAGAAGAACCAGTTATTATAAATAAGAGGTTTCACCACACAACGTATAGTTAAAGTTTCTGAAGATGTTTTCATTAACTCTTCACGCTTAGAGCTTTCAAATGGTTTTCCATTTTCTTTGGAGTAAGGCCAAACTCCTCACAAAATATTATATGATTTCCCCATTCCCTGCACACAATACCTCTTTGCACCTCTTCCTCTCCTACTCTCCCATTTCATTCACTCAGTACCAGTCAACCCAACTCTCCAAGCCTCCCAGACCTCCAGCCAAGCTACTGCCTCAGGGATTGAGAATATGCTCTGGTTGGAACACATTCCCCCTGTAAGCACGCAGTCACTCCCTGATCTCCTTTGGTCTTGCTTAAATGGTCATTTCTGCGAGACCTTTCCTGACCACCCTATTTTAAATTGAATACCCCCAGCACTCCCCATCTTCCTGTCTAACTTCATCTTTTCTCTATAAAATCACTATTTGATATATCATGTATCTTACTTTTCTGTTATGTTCCCACCCAGAATGCAAGCTCCATAAAGACAAAGATGATATTGTGGAATATGCTCACTACTATAACTCCAGTGCCTAGAAAAGGGACTGTTGCTTTTAAAAAGGCTCAATACAAATTTGTTGAATAAATAAATTCTTAATAGTAGCTCTTACTTGTGAGCTTAAGCGGACTAAGCTCACAAAAATGCCTGGCAATCTGGCAAACTGGTTACAAATCCTTCTACAAGCCTAGGTTGCCTAAAGACGATTTTAAATTTACAAGTAAAATGTTGGCAATTTTGCAAATGTCCTTTTAGATGTCTCTGAAATACAAAATTCTTTAGATTTCAAAGAATTTATTTGTTCCAGACTGTTTTTTATCAGTAAAAGGCATAGCAAATAAGACTTTTATTATGTGTTTAAGTGTATTTTTAAAACAATATTAAACATATGCATTTTATATCAGTTAAGAGGAATTTAAAATAGAAAAATTAAGTATTCCTTTATGTATTTTATATACAAAATGCTCACAGGAAATTATACATAAAATACTAATAGGAAAACAAAGACTTTTGGTCTCTAAAACATCTGAGATGGATGTAGACTTAACATTGAGTACTTTGTGTCAAATTACATAAAAATGCAAATTGCAACATCAGAAACATTGACAATCAAGTTTTCAGTTTTCTCCATCAAGAGGTACATTGTATGTGAGTGTGGGGAATAAGAAGAAATGGTGATGTACAAGTACAAACTATGGATCTGCTTTGAATACAAAACATTTACGGATATAAAGTGTGCTGTATACAATACTGTCATGATATTGATGTTGAAATACCTGAAACTGAAATTCCAACATTAAAATAACATTATTTTTTCTACATGCAAAAAAACACACATATAGATATAGAAACTGAGCTCTGAAGGTTTTTAATGAAAGTGATGAACAGATTTTTGTGAACTTTCGGAGAATCCAGGCTCCTTGGAGTGACACAGGCACACATGGGCTCCTTCCTTTCTCCATTCTAATTGTTATCACATCCAGCACCTAAGCAAAATTTCCCAAAAGAAGCAACAAAATTAAAAACTTAAGAACTCCTGATATCCTGATATGAAAGGTAGGAAATAATCATGCATTTTAATTGCAAAGGTTTCCTTGAGATAAACAGTGTACATTTGTAGCAGAATGACCAAAGTCAGAGACTGCAGACTACTAATATTGGGAAAAGTTTTGCTAAATGAATATCTGTAAAGATCCTTTCAACAACTGTCAAAATCAAAACGACTCTAACTCAGTAAACCTGCCAGTTTAGAATATCACTAAAGTTCCAAATGCAGAGTCATGTTTCTTGCACTAGAGTTATTAGGAAATAGTAATTATAACCTAGATCTTTTTTTGTATTGAAATAAACATGCATATTTAGAGGAAGAAAAGATGTTAGCAAGATTTTTTTTCACACAAATTCTAAGACTCACATTCTACATTATAATTGTTAGAAATACTTTAAAGATCATTTAATACTTAGTACCTCTAGCAGATAGTACAGAGAAGGCAATGGCACCCTACTCCAGTACTCTTGCCTGGAGTATCCCATGGATGGAGGAGCCTGGTGGGCTACAGTTCATGGGGTCACTGGGAGTCAGGCACGACTGAGCGACTTCCCTTTCACTTTTCACTTTCATGCATTGGAGAAGGAAATGGCAACCCACTCCAGTGTTCTTGCCTGGAGAATCCCAGGGACGGGGGAGCCTGGTGGGCTGCCGTCTATGGGGTCACACAGAGTCAGACACGACTGAAGCGACTTAGCAGCAGCAGCAGCAGATAGTAAGCTACTCAAAAGTATCTCATGAATTACCTAAGTGAATGAATGAATGAATGAATAAATATTTACTTCTAACTTTTCTTCATGTTTTATTCTCAGTAGTGGTCCTTCAAAGATAATGAAGAAAATTCCTATCACCATCTAACAGGCCTTTTCAAAAGGATTCTCTATTCAGTTATTGAGCAAATAAGATAAAGTAGTATGGCAGATAAAACTTAATATGCTAAACAATTTTAAATAAATGGAAGCTCCTTTTCATGACTAAAAAACAAATATTCCAACAAACAAAAGCCCAGGACCAGACAGCTTTATTGATAAATTGTACAAAATACTGAAAGAATATTTAATAGCTATTCTTCTCAAAACTCTTGCACAACATTGAAGAAAAGAGAAATCTTTAAAACATATTTTATTAAGTCATTATTATCCTTATACCAAAACCAGACAAAGACACCACAAAAAAAGAGAAAATGACAGGTCAATGTCTTTGCTGAACATAATTCAGTGCAAAATCCTCAACAAAATATTAGCACACCAAATTCAACAATACACTAAAAAGATCATATACCACAATCAAGTGAGATTTAGTCTAGGGATATAAGAATGGTTCAACATCCAATAATCAATTAATGTAATCCATTCATTAAGACAAGAATACCCACCCTCATCACTTTTATGCAATATAAGACTGAAAGTCCTGCTGCTGCTGCTAAGTCACTTCAGTCATGTCCGACTCTGTGCAACCCCATAGACGGCAGCCCACCGGGCTTCCCGTCCCTGGGATTCTCCAGGCAAGAACACTGGAATGGGTTGCCATTTCCTTCTCCAATGCATGAAAGTGAAAAGTGAAAGTGAAGTCGCTCAGCCATGTCCAACCCTCAGCAACCCCATGGACTGCAGCCTTCCAAGCTCCTCCGTCCATGGGATTTTCCAGGCAAGAGTACTGGAGTGGGGTGCCATTGCCTTCTCCATGAAAGTCCTAACCGCAGCAATTAAGCAAGAAAAAGAAATAAAAGACATCCAAATTAGAAAGGAAGAATTGAAACTATTTTATGTATTACACATATCTAGTTATTATTTGCAGATGACATGATATTATATATAAAAATAAAAACAAAGCCTAAAAAAGTGAAAGTGTTAGTCACTCAGTTGTGTCCCAGTCTTTGCAACCCCATGGACCGTAGCCTGCCAGGCTCTTCTGTCCATGGAATTCTCCAGGCAAGAATACTAGAGTGGGTAGCCATTCCCTTCTCCAGGGGATCTTCCCAAGGATTGAACCTGGGTCTCCTGTACTGTAGGCAGATTCTATACCATCTGAGTCACCAGGAAAGCCCCAAAAAGACTCAACCAAAAAATTCTTAGAACTAATAAATGAATTCAGTAAAGTCATAGATTATAAAATCAATATACAGAAATCTGTTGTGTTTCTATATACTAATAAAAATTTTTCTGAAAAGAAAATTAAGAAAACAATCCTATTTAGAATTTAATCAAAAATAATGAAATACTAGGAATAAATTTAACCAAAGAGGTGAAATACCTCTACATTGAAAACTATAAAACACTGATGAGGGAAAGTGAAGAAAATGGAAAATGGGAAGATACTCTATGCTCATGGATTGGGAGAATTAATATTGCTAAAATGTCCTCATTAAATGAAGAAGTCTACAGATTCAATGCAATTCCTTTCAAAATGCCAAAGGTGCATTTCACAGAAATAGAACAAATTTAAAATTTGTATGGAACACCCCCCCAACACACACACACACATACACACACACAAAATATCTAAAACAATCTTAATAAGGAAGAACAAAGCTGAAGGTATCATGAGCCCTGATTTAAAACTATACTACAAAGCAAGAGTAATCAAAACAGTATGGTGCTGGCCCAAAGACAGATATATGAAACACATCAGTGGAACAGAATTGAGAACCCAGAAATAAATCCACACATATAAGGACAATTAACCTATAACAAAGGAGCAAAGAACATACAATTCAGGAAGCACAGACTCTTCAATAAACAGTACTAGGAAAACAAGACAGCTACATGCAAAAGAATGAGACTAGACCACTATCTTATATCATACACAATAATTAACTCAAAATGGACTGCAGACTTGAATGTAAGATCTGAAATCATAAAACCCCTAGAAGAAAACATTCGTGGTAACCTCACTGACATTGGTGTTAGCAATGTTTTTGTGGAAAGAAAAGCAAAAATAAACAAGTGAGAGTACAACCAACTAAAAAGCTTCTGCACAGCAAAGGAAACCACCATCAAAGTGAAAGGGCAACCAACTGAACACAAGATATTTGCAAAACACATAACCTATAAGGGGTTAATATCCAAAATATAAAAGCAATCATATAACTCAACAACAACAATAAAAACCAACCTGATTTAAAAATGGACAGATGATCCAAATAGACATTCTTTTCCCCAAAGACATACAGATGGTCAACAGACATATTAGAAGATGTTCAATATAATTAATTTTCAGGGAAATAACAATTTAAAACCATAGTGAGATATTGCCTCACACCTGTTAGAATGACTATTATCAAAAAGACAAGACATAAATATTGGAGAGGAGTGTATAAAGGGAACTGTTGGCAGGACTGTACCTTGGTGTACACACTATGGAAAACAATATGGAGATCACTGAAAAAACTAATAATAGAATTCCATATGCCCCAGCTATTCTTCTTCTGAGTATTCATCCAAAGAACAACAAAAAATATATATTAATTCAAAAAGATATATGCTCTGCTATGTTCACTAAAGCACTATTTACAATAGCTAAGATATGGAAACAACCTAAGTAACCACGGTTAGATGAATGGATAAATAAGATGTGGTACATATACCCAATGAAATATTATTCAGCCATAAAAAAGAATGAAATCCTACCATTTGAGGCAACATGAAGGGATCTGGATGGTATTATGCTAAGTGAAGTAAGTCAGATAGAGAAAGATAAAAACCACATGATTTCATTGAAATGTGAAATCTAGAAAGAAAAAAATATATAATAAAAACAAGCTCACAGATACAGCAAACAAATTAGTTGCTACCAGAGGGGAAGGGAGAAGGGTGTTAACTGTATGGTGACGGATGGCAACTAGACTTGTGAAATGACCATTGTGTAGTATCTACAGATGTTGAACTATAAGGTTATAAACCTGAAACAGATATAAAGAAAACAAAGAATAAATATCTAAAATACTTGTGTTTCAAGAGAGCCAGAACACACACAGTTCTTTTTCATAATGTAAACTCTCTAGTCACCTAAATAGGAAATTCTCTTTGAAATCACCATGAGAGCACTCTTCCCAGACAGTACCTCCAGAGATCCTGCTACAGAACAGTAAAATTCCAAAATGATTAAAAATTGTTGAAACACTAGTATTTGGAAAGTCTTACAGGAATTAAATCAGAACTCAAAATTATGAATGGACAGCATCAACAATGTCAGCAGAAACCTTTACAAAGTAAAATAATTTAATTTAAATAAAAGTGTTTCAGTCTTAGATACAGGAACTTAAAAATGTAACACTTAACATTAAAGACCCTTGATTAAAGACACTACACAACAAGGTGTTTTAAATTGTATCTCTTTAAATTGTTTGAATTTATGACTCCTTCTTGGTTCATGAGATATCAAAACAAAATTTCTCCATGCATATCTAAAAACAAGAATTCTTCATGCCAAAGGGCTCTCTTTCAGAAGACACTTTGTGAATTAGAAGTGCTTACTGAAATTCACAAAGGGCCAATTATTAAAGATTTAAACTTTAGAATCAGGACAGGGCCAAGCAACCCTAACAGAAGTGAAATCTATCCATAGTATAATAGTCTCATTTATTAATTGCCAGGAAACAATAGGCAATGGCAAATAAACTACTATGAAAGAGATCCATTTAATCAGAAATGACCTGGAAATAGATACAAACACTACAAAGAAAATTTTGCCCAAAAGTGCAGTTGGTGCTATCCCATAAGATACTGGTTTTGATTTTCCAATTAAGGTGTGAGTGACTCTCTGGGAAATTTTTTTTGATGGGACATCCAGAATGTAACTCCTACTACTCCACTTAATAGCACTGAAATAATAAGCCATCTTTATAATAATACTTTACTGGCGTGCAAATCGCTAAAGTATAAAACAGATTACATGCTAAATCCAATAAATAATTCTATCTCTCCAAATATATGCTGCAGAATGATATAAAACAGAATTCTTTTTTTTTAGGGGCCAAACAAAAAATAATTCAAGAAAAACCTAAGAAATTAACAGAAAAGCAACACCTTATAATACCAAAAGGGTAATATAATTTTCAGGATCTGAAATAGCTCAACTGGAATTCCATCACCTCCACTAGCTTTGTTCGTAGCGATGCTTCCTAAGGCCCACTTGACTTCACATTCCAGGATGTCTGGCTCTAGGTGAGTGATCACACCATGGTGATTATCTAGTTCGTAAAGATCTCTTTTGTACAGTTCTTCTGTGTATTCTTGCCACCTCTTCCTAATATCTTCTGCTATTAGGTCCCTACCATTTCTGTCCTTTATTGAGCCCATCTTTGCATGAAATGTTCCCTTGGTATCTCTAATTTTCTTGGAGAGATCTCTAATCTTTCCCATTCTACTGTTTTCCTCTATTTATTTGCATTGATTGCTGAAGAAGGCTTTCTTATCTCTCCTTGCTATTCTTGGGAACTCTGCGTTCAAATGGGTATATCTTTCCTTTTCTCCTTTGCTTTTTGCTTCCTTCTTTTCACAGATATTAGTAAGGCCTCCTCAGGCTGAAATGAACTGAATATAATTTTCACAATTAAAATTTATTATTATACACACATTATTTAAACATAAACAAAAAGAATACATATGAGAGACAATCCCTTACAGCTTTGAACAGAATGGCCAATATCCAGTCCCAAAGAAGAGTGCTTGAATTTCTACACTAGTTCTAGGAAGCCAACTATCTTTTTAAGGGTTTTGAGCTGAAGATTTCTCAGTGCTAAGAAACTGACTGTTCTTCAGGATTCAGTTAACAAGTATTATCATATATAGTGATAAGCATTCTAGCAAAACTGTGTGATTTTGTGATTTCCTCTTCTAACTGGCACTTTTCAAGAACTTTGTTTCCTATTTGGATCTGTTCATTCACTGCAAAAGTAAATCTTGACTTGAATAAACAACTAGGGAGTTTGGTCCTGTGCAGTCAGGTGAAGAAAGTGAATCTACAGGCAGCATTAATATAAATTGAGCCCTTAGGAGTTAGTCACAAGCTACTTAGTCTCTACCTTATCCCTGGGCCAAATGCTGAGTTAATTGCTCCCTTCAGTATTATATATTATTCCCAGTACTGTCCACAAAACAGGGGTAAAAAGGGCAGCAGGAAAAGGGAGAGGAAAAAAAGGAGAGAATTAAAAAATAAGTAAACAGTGCTTTTGGAGTGACAGTAGTTGTTTTTTTTCAGGTAAATAGGACAAGAAAGGAAATTAAGAAGAAAATAAATGGAGACCTGGGAAAGGATGGAAGAAAAAGTCCAAGGAATGGGAAAAAGAAAGATGTTCAAAAGTAGAGAGGGCTTATATTTGAAACCATTTATTGCTAGTCTTATATATATATACACATGTATACATATATATATGAATACACACATATGTATATATATGTATACACACATATACATACACATATATATTTTATCTCCATTAAACCTTTTCTCAGTCACAAAAAATCATCCAGCTCCCATAAAAATCATACTGAGTTTTTTATAAAAGACTTTATTCAAAGTACCTTGACAGGTCTTAAACTTTAAATTTTAACAATCTTTAGAAACTTCTTTTAAAGAAAAAAGAAAGAAAGAAACTTCTTATCATAAGTCAAAGAACAAATTTACTCTATCAGTCAGATTTTTCTTCTCCGGAAATGGATCTTGAATTCTACTTAACCCCCACTTTCAGGTCCTACTTTTAGGACCACTACCTGAATTATAGTTTTCACTGACTTTAAAATATTTTATCATTATTTTATGTATCTCCAAAAAAGTAAAAAAAAAAAATACTGCCAGTTAATTTAAAACTTCTATCAATTGTAAGACGCATATCAATTACAGAATGTGGAGGGAGAAAGTGTTTGTTTTATGATGGGTAAAATCTCTCAGCTGGCTGGCTGCCTCCAATCTCATGTCCCAACTTCCTGTCTCTCCTTCACTCTGCCATATGAATTATCTGTACATACTAGCACTGTCCAGATGAAAAGTCACTGTGTCTCCCTTCTGCCTGCATAAGTGAAATCTAAATTAGATATTAATAGCATGCAAATTTTTTCACAAATTGAACCCAATCAGCTCTTTAGTCTTACTTCCTGTCACTCTCACAATATAGCTCCATCCTAAAGTCACAATGAGGATCTCTACTTCCCATAAACAGCAGGTTCTTTTCAAGACTTTCTATGTATGATATGAATGCTCCCTTTCCACAAACTGACTCTCCTCTCCACCTTCCTCATCTAGGAAAATTCCACTCACATTTCTTAACCTGTCATTTACGAAGCATTTTCAAAACACAAAGTCATCCCAAAGCGCACACTACTGTGGGTAATTTTATAAGAATCAATTTCCAGATCTTCAATTCTCACATCTCCTCTTTCTTAAAATCATCTTCTTGAAAACACTCTGGATCTTCTTTTCCAACAGCTCCCCACCTGCCACCCCTTTCTTTCACAATTATTCTTCTCCACTTTACAAATCTCACAAGAATACATTGCTCGGGGCTTAAAAACATCCAAATAACCAAGCAACTGGAAACAACTCAAGAGCCCTAGTCTGGAGAAAGAGTCCTGGAAGAATCAAGTAAGAAATGAGAAAGACAGACTCTTAGTTCACTGGCCACTAACTCCATGCCTTTATCTACTGCAGGGTAGAACTGTTTGCCTATCAATTCACCTAACTTAGAATTAGCAAGCAGAAATGAGATGCTTTCAGAAGGACATACAGTTTACTTAAATTGAAAATGAAGTTGTCCTTTTTCTTACCAAAAATTAAGTCTGATTTGGCTTATTAGTTTGACAAATGAAGACTAGCTTTATTTATTAGATAATATGGTGAGCATTTTACAATTTGAACTAAATCCAGTATTAGAGGCTTTGACCAAAAAATATATACAGATATTGAAAGCACATATAAATAACACACTGTAAGCAAGAAATTATATCCTTTACCCATGGATTATAATATTTACCATATCTTGCTTTAAATATCAATACTAGTTATATATCTATTTCACTCCATTGGGCCATGACTTACTGTAAAAACTTCAACTGTGTGTAGCTATCTCTTATTCTCTTAAATATCTCATTTATTCTAGGTGTTCAATCAATTTTTGATGGATTATTAGATCAAGCAGGGCTACAATTAAATCTCCTTGTTAAAAATTCCTCCTAAAACACAATAGTAATCACATTGTTGAATAAATAAAAGACCTCCCAACCAGAACTACTTATTCCTTCCTAGATTACCATTTCATATTACTTGTAATTCACTCTGCCTACTATGCTAAAAAAATTACTTCATAAGTCAGAGAAGGAGAAATATCATATGACATCCCTTATATGTGGAATATAAAAAGAAATGATACACATGAACTTACAAAACAGAAAGGGACTCAGAGACTTAGAGAACAAAATTATGGTTGCCAGGGGGAAGGGATGGTTAGGGAGTTTAGAAAGGTCATGTACACACTGCTATATTTAAAATGGATAACCAAAAAGGACCTATTGTACAGCACATTGGAAACAGTGGAAACAGTGTCCAACTTTATTTTTTGGGGCTCCAAAATCACTGTAGATGGTGACTGCAGCCATGAAATTAAAAGATGTTTACTCCTTGGAAGGAAAGTTATGACCAACCTAGATAGCATATTAAAAAGTAGAGACATTACTTTGCCAACAAAGGTCCTGCTAGTCAAGGCTATGGTTTTTCCAGTGGTCATGTATGGATGTGAGAGTTGGACTGTGAAGAAGGCTGAGCACTGAAGAATTGATGCTTTTGAACTGTGGTGTTAGAGAAGACTCTTGAGAGTCCCTTGGACTGCAAGGAGATCCAACCAGTCTATTCTGAAGGAGATCAGCCCTGGGATTTCTTTGGAAGGAATGATGCTAAAGCTGAAGTCCAGTACTTTGGCCACCTCATGCGGAGAGTTGACTCATTGGAAAAGACTCTGATGCTGGGAGGGACTGGGGGCAGGAGGAGAAGGGGACGACAGAGGATGAGATGGCTGGATGGCATCACTGACTCGATGGACGTGAGTCTCAGTGAACTCTGGGAGTTGGTGATGGACAGGGAAGCCTGGCGTGCTGCAATTCACGGGGTTGCAAAGAGTTGGTCACGACTGAGTGACTGAACTGAACTGAACTGTACAGCACATGGAACTCTGCTAAACATTATATGCCAGCCCAGATGGAAGGGGCTTTGGGGAGAATGCTGCTGCTGCTAAGTCACTTCAGTTGTGTCCGACTCTGTGTGGCCCCAGAGACGGCAGCCCACCAGGCTCCCCCTTCCCTGGGATTCTCCAGGCAAGAACACTGGAGTGGATACATGTATATATATATGGCTGAGCTCCTTCACTGTTCACCTGAAACTATCACAAGATTGTTAATCAACTATATCCCAAAAGAAAATAAAAAGTTCAAAAGGAAAAAATAAAATAATCTTTATACTTTGTTCATCATGAAAAAAATTACTTTAGTATATTTCATATTTTCTATAAGATCAAAAGCTTCCCAAGGTTAAGATCCCTATCAGACTGACCTCTGTCATCATCTCAGCACCTAAGGTCAACATTCTTCAACACTTTTGAGTGAGTTACTAATTTAAAATAAAGATATTGGCCTTTGCTCTTTGGAACTCTGATACCTAACTTAATCTTACTGCCATGTGCTTTGGCCCAGGATAGACAGGGTAATTCCTAAAAAGAAAAAAGTGCTGTCAGTATATGAATATGATGCCACTGACTCACCACGAGCAGAGCAGGCATGCTGAGTTATTTTTTCCAGTAGTAATGATGAATTCTGCTGACTGAGCCATTTGGTTCCTCCTAGGACCAATGGCACACATTTTTTTATATATAGCCTGCCAGGATTTAAGCTATAATTTTTGCCACTGAGTGGGGAGGGGGCATTTTTTTTTCTTTTAAAACAATGCAGCTATTTCACTCAAAGTGACAATACTGAAAGCAAAATGAAATAACCAAGAGCATATGCAGTGGCCATAAATGTTTAATCTCTTGTTGGGAGACTTTCGACCTTCTGATCATCTCCAATTGCTTCATACATGAGTCAGTTCTGGTCTCACTTATCTTATGACTGACCACATGTAAACCAAATATTTATAAGCTGAATTTTACATGCTTTCCTTTCAACTGCTTTCTGGCCCTACTATAGATCAGCTACATAAAGAAAGAAATATCCACTGCTTTCCAATTTCTATGTAAATCCTCCTTTCTAACACTCTTGAGTTTAAATTAATTTCATGACCTTAAATAAAAAAATACTATTACTTTTGGTTCATTTATTCTGAAAATGTCAATTTTCAAAATTGATGTTACTCTGTTCTTTCAACTGAAGTATAGTTGATTTGGGCTTTCCTGGTGGCTCAGATGGTAAAGTAATCTGCCTGCGATGCGGGAGACCTAGGCTCGATCCCTGGGTCAGGAAGATCCCCTGGAGAAGGATATGGCTATCCACTCCAGTATTCTTGCCTAGAGAATTCCATGGACAGAGGAGTCTGGTGTACAGTCTATAGGGTCACAAAACAGTTGGATATGACTGAACAACTAACACACACACACACACAGAGTTGATTTACAATGTTATTTTATTTTTTAATAGTATATAGTCTAGCATTTCAATGGAAGAAAAGAAATCCTCAGTAATATATAAAGAATATTATACACATTTACTAATGTGTACTAAAATACAGTGCAAGTCATTAAACTGAGCAGTGACATAAAATCAGGCTCTTCTCTTCATATTCATTTAAGGGATTTCAATGCAAACTGGTACTCCACTTCTAGGCAACACCATCAACAAGAAACATCAGAATGACATTAATCAATTTACTACTTACCAACTCATTATCTCTCAATTTCGTATTTATTCATTTATTTGTCATTGTCACACATCATGTTTCCCTCCCGCAAAACAAACTCAACATGAACTACAAAAATGAGGCCTGTTTTTAATATATGCTTACTTTCAAAGAAAAGGCCATGCTTAATAATTAAACTTAAAGACTCCATACCTAGAATATAAATGAATCTTTAAAAACCTGGAAAGAATTTTAAAATATACAGACATAAACAATGGCTATTAGGAAATAATGAATGGAACAGTAAACAAGAAGGATTTTAAATTTTACATTAGAGTAGCCAACACAACGGCACCCCACTCCAGTACTCTTGCCTAGAAAATCCCATGGACGGAGGAGCCTGGTAGGCTGCAGTCCATGGGGTTGCTAAGAGTCGGACATGACTGAGCGACTTCACTTTTACTTTTCACTTTCATGCATTGGAGAAGGAAATGGCAACCCACTCCAGTGTTCTTGCCTGGAGAATCCCAGGGACAGGGAGCCTGATGGGCTGCTGTCTATAGGGTCACACAGAGTTGGACACGACTGAAGCCACTTAGCAGCAGTAGCAGCAGCAGCAGCCAACCATCCTGGCTTGCCTGGAATTGAGGAGGATATTTCCCTAATGCAAGTCTTTCTAAGATGCTAAAACCAGAAAAGTCTCCCTACTTGACACAGAAAACTGGGAATTTCAGTTTCTCTTATTATAGCAGTGAACTAAATCATAAACATTTTAGAGAGAAAATGCATGCTTTTATCATTTTCATTTTCTGTAATGTTTTAGAATAATACTTGTTTTGTTTGTAGATTTTACGGAAAATATAAATAAACAAGCGCTAAAAAGCTTTTGAAAATTCATTCTGTAAGTTAGTCTTAATGTTTACTTTTTTACTTTCTACTACCAAGTTAGCTGGAATTTATGTCTGAGTTTAAAGGTCAAGAAAAATAAATGAACTAAATTATTAGGTATTTAATTCAGATAAAAACGTTGGGAAATCTTAATCTAGAAAATTTCAGGTTTTTTTTTTTTTAATTAAACACTTTGGGTTAAGTTCCCATTAATCAATTTTTACTTTTGTACCATGAAGTGGTACTAAACTGCTTGGCAAGTTATTAAAAGTAATAGAAAGCCTATCTACTTTAACATGTATGAAGGCAATTAATAGTTAAGGCAGCAAGAAATAGACACAAAGTGAAAAATGTACAAAGATAAATATTACATGTATCTTTCATTTAGTCAGCTTTTTGCCTAAAAACCAAATTCTCCTCTGGTTTGTTTCTAATCATGAACTCACAGAGTCTAAGTATTATTCCAAAATTACGAAAGAAGCAAAAACTTAATCTGCTTAAAAGACATGAAGCTTTCAACGGAGTTATTTACAAATAATTACTGCAAGGAGGTTTTCTTTACCACAAACTTTTCAATCACACATATATTTCTAGTGAATGAATCACAGGAATAGTTGACTTTTTAACATATAAATTATTAATGCTGAAAGATACTGTGTGAGTTGTAATCAAAATAATAAAACTTTTAAAAGTATATACCTGAATTTAAACTACCCAAGTTCTACATAATTTATTCAATTTAAAAAACTAAACCCTTTTACAAGTTATCTAACTCATTTGGTGTAGGGGGCTGAATTGCCTTAAAAGAAAATTTAAATTAAAATAGTTTTTTATCACATCTCATTTGGGGCTCAAAGAACAGTACTGAGGTTGATCATTCCCCATCAGTCAGCTTCAATCTACGTCACTTCAGAATTTTCAACGGGTTGCATAGGCATGCGTGTGTGCTCAGAAATGTCTGACTCTTTGCAACCCCATGGACTGTAGCCTGCCAAGCTCCTCTGCCCATGGAATTTTCCAGGCAAGAATACTGGTGCATGCTAAGTAACTTCAAGTTGTATCCAACTCTTTGTAACCCTATGGACTGTAGCACACAAGGCTCCTCTGTCCATAGGGTTCTCCAGGCAAGAATACTAGAATGGATTGTCATTTCCTTCTCCAGGGGATTGTCTCAACTCAGGGATCGAACATGAGTTTCTTATGTCTCCTGCATTGGCAAGTGGGTTCTTTATCACTAGCACTACTTGTGACTATTTGGGGTTGGCATGGACATGAATGTAAAATCAAGTGCATTGGAAGATGACTGTTAATTAAAACATTATCCCCTCATTAGACTATAAGCGTCATGAAGATAGGGGTTGCTTTTATTTCTCTGCCGAATTCCTGAAGCCTAAAAAGGGGCCTGGGCACATGGTGCATGCTCAGTAAACATGCTTAATTAACACAGTATATTATGGTCTTTGAAATCCTGCTTTTGGAACAATCAATTTATCCAACAACTAGCTGAAGTAATCAGATTTTTTTGGTAACGATTTCTCATAGTGAAAGTCACTCCGTCGTCTCCGACTCTTTGCAACCCCATGGACTATACAATTCATGGAATTCTCCAGGCCAGAATACTGTAGTGGGTAGCCTTTCCCTTCTCCAGGGGATCTTCCCAACTCAGGGATGGAACCCAGGTCTCCCACATTGCAGGCGGATTCTTTACCAGCTGAGCCACAAGGGAAGCCCCATATAATTAACATTTACCCCCAAATAAGTAAGAAAGTATTAGTCGCTCAGTCATGTCTGATTCTTTGCAACTCCGTGAACTATAGCCAGCCAGACTCCTCTTTCAATGGAATTTTCCAGGCAAGAATACTAGAGTGGGTTGCCAGTCCCTTCTTCAGGGGATCTTCCCATCCCAGGGATGGAACCCAGGTCTCCTGCACTGCAACTGTTTTTTGACAATTAACTTGTCTAAAATTGGTTTAACTTTACATGTAGAAAGGTACCTCCCTGCCGATAGTTACTGAAGGTAATAGACAGACTCAACTAAAATGAACATTAACTCTTTTAACATCAATGTACCCTTTGCACTCTGTAAGATCCAGTTTTCTAATAAAATTGGTAATTTTTCTATATTTAAATTTAAATCTATGTTCTACTTTGAAAGAACTACAAAAAGGACAATAAGTAAAAATTCACCATGGCTTGACTCTAAATACCACTATACAGCCACAGCTGAGGATTCACTGAAACAAGACAGAAAGAACATGGACTTGACCTAGGGTGGCTCAGCCTGCAGTGGCTTGAAGCAGGATTTCAGTTCTCCAGCCAGATATAGAAGTCAGCTCACTGTAGTGACAGTGCTGAGTCCTAGTTACTAGACCACCAGGGACAGTGGCCAGTGACAAGGCCCCGGCCCATCAGCTTTGTAGAAATGAATCCCACAAAGAGACAGACAGAAGCAAAACAAGTGTTTATTAAGAGTACATGTGACCAGACCACATGGAAGGACTCAGGGAAAGGGTCTTGCCCTCATGGCAATTTGAATCACTTATATAAGGCATTTCTTCTGGGTTTCCTCTGGCCAATCATTTTGCTTTGCTTGACTCTGAGTCCATATATGGCTTATCTCAGGGTCTCCCCTGTGTGCACACACACCTCTTATCCAAGATGGATTCTAGAAGAGAGGCCTATGAGTAGGTTGACATCACCTACTGTGGGGTGGCACCCCTCCCTTTCTGACCCCCAGGAGCACATGTGTAGTGAGGAAGTTCCCCTTGACCTCGAGAATGAGAAATATGTGGTCTCCTAATCTCTTATCTGGGCCGGGCTCAGCTCCTCTCTGCTCTTGCTATTATCTTTGTCATAGAGCAACTGTCCACAGGGGACAGACTCCAGCTGCTCAGCCCCGGACCCATCTATCTCCTGCCTCAGACTCTACTGGGCACTGAAGAGACAAAGGGGATAAGACAGACACCAGCCCTGCACCCACTGTCTGTATTGTAGAGTACCTGAATAACAAACAACCAAAGGAACAAATAATCACAAATGACAGCAAGAACAACGAAGGAAGTGGGATACAAAGAAGAGTAAAAGGGGAAATCGACTTTCAGTAGTATGGTCCGGGCAGGCTCTGCTGAGGAAATCACATGTCCGTCAAGATCTGAAGGATGAGAAAAACTCGGTCATGTGAAAAGCAGAAAGAAACACATTCTAGACACAGAAAACAGCAAGAGCAAAAGCCTGAGGTGGGAAAGAGCTGAGAACCAAAAGAAACCTTGGTGACGAGCAAAGTTTAAGGAGGTTGAGGTGGGGATACCATTTACGGTTAAACAAGTAAGCAGCAAAGAACAGATACTCAAGTGCGATAGGAAGTCATTAAAGGGTTTAGGCAGAGGACTACTAAGATCCAGCAGAAGGTGTCTCTCCTCCTCATGTGGAGGGTAAGAGTGGGGAGCAGGTATGGAAACTGATGGTGACCAAACCCTTGCCTTGATACATTTAAGTTTCACTAACTCTATAAGGCAAGGGAGTATTTTTTTTTTCCAACTGAACTATAGTTCCTTTACAATACTATGTTAGTTTCAGGTGTATGACATAGTCACTCAGTATTTTTACAGATAATACTCCATTAAAAGTTATTATAAGATAATGGTTCTATGTCCCTGTTTTTGAACACTATATCCTTGTTGCTCATCTATTCTATACACGTGCTAAGTCGCTTCAGTTATGTTTGACTTGGTGCAACCCTGTGGACTATAGCCCGCCAGGCTCCTCTGTCCGTGGGATTCTCCAGGCAGGGATACTGGACTGGGTTGTCATTTCTTCCTCCAGGGGATCTTGCTGACCCAGGGGTCAAACCCACGTCTCTTTCATCTCCTGCACTGGCACGTGGGTTCTTTACCACAGGAGCCACCTGGGAAGCCCGTTTTATACAGGTAGTTTGTATCTCTCAATCCCACACTCCTCTCTTGGCCTCCACTTCTTCACGTTTCCCACTAGTAACCACTAGCTTGTTTTCTATAAGAAGGAAGCACTTTTTAAAGTTGTTTCTTTTCTCCTGAATTGCTGAACATTTCTTGTTTCAACCATCCTTGATATTTCTGCTACCAACACATTACTTCAAATAACCATAATCAATATGTCCCTAAAGAAAGCTCTGGACCCAGGATGTCCATTTTAAAAATCTTCACTCTTCTAGAAGTCAGAAAGAAAAACACCAATACAGTATACTAACGCATAAATATGGAATTTAGAAAGACAGTAATGATGACCCTATATGCGAGACAACAAAAGAGACACTGATGTATAGAACAGTCTTTTGGACTCTGTGGGAGATGGAGGGGGGATGATTTGGGAGAATGGCATTGAAACATGTATATTAACATATGTGAAACAGATCACCAGTCCAGGTTCGATGCATGAGACAGGGTGCTCAGGGCTGGTGCACTGGGATAACCCTGAGGGATGGGATGGGGAAGGAGGTGGGAGGGGGGTTCAGGATGGGGGACACACCCATGGTGGATTCATGTCAATGTATGGCAAAACCACTACAATACTGTAATTAGCCTCAAATTAATATAAATAATTTTTTTAAAAAAGAACTAAAAATCTTCACTCTTATGCTTACGGTTGTGTAAAGACTCTAGTTACTGTAGTTATACTGTTCTCACCTGCAAAGTTGGGATAAGAATAGAACTTATTCCCTAGAGATATTATGATGATTATATCACATAATCTATGTGAAACTCTTAGAACAGTAGACTAATAAGAATTAAATAAAATAATCCATACAAAGCACTTGGCAACTAGATCATTATAATCAGAATTCACAATTGCTATTATTTTAGTTATAACTATTAGTAAAAGCAGAAGTCTTCCTTCATTGGCTACCCTTTTTCTATTAGTTTGAAAATACAAGTCCTCCTGGAAACTTCAAGCCCAGCAGAAAATATCACAACTGCAACTGTGGCTTTCTAATTAAAAAAATCTAACATGGATATAATAACACTTTCCTGTGAGTGCATGAATATAGCATTATCATTGTGTCAGCTGAATCATCTGAATTAGATTTACCCAGCATTCTGGGGAGTGGAGGCTTTGGGCATTAATATGGAAATTCAATTACTAAGAAGTCAAGTGATATCCACACAAAATACCGTGAAAAATATAATACAAGATAAGCTCACATGAGAGAAGGCAAACCAGTAATAAGCGTACCTAAAGATTAGGTTGACTACCATCAATACACATAAAAATTTTATCCATAGCATCATAACAGATTCTTAGCTTCTTAATACAGTCCTTCACAATAAGATGTATTAGGTATGTTAACAACCACAAGTTTGCTTTTGTTTGTGTAGTTTTTTTAATAGACCTCAATTTCTGGAAAGAGTGATCGTTCTGCTTCTGCTCAACATGGTGTCCCCAGCGACCAGATAAAAGTGAGCTTTTTGGTGAGCAATGGTAGTAGATGCCCAGATCTCCCAGTCAAGGACTCCCTTCTAGACTCAATTTACTCTTCTCCACTGCCCCCCTCAGCTTCCAAGAGCACTAGCTGTTGACTACTTACAACTGCACCACTCAAGGCTGCACCACTTCTCTGGTTGAGGCAGGACTGCAAATGCCCATCCCCTTGCCTCCATATGGGACAACTCTGCAGGACCATCTAGCCCCACAGCTCATGATAGGCTCGGCTCACACCTCTATCGAAATTGCATCATGATTCAACTTCTCCTTATTTCACATCCTTATTCCCTTCACTCCTCCACAGGTGTAGATCCCCCAGCAGACCTTCAGCACAAAAATTTCAAACTCTGTTCCCCAGCAACTTGCCATATGAACAACGCCCAACAAATACTGTATTATAAATGAATGAGTTTGCTACTAGAGCCATACATACCCTTCTTTCAAAAGAAGAACACATCTTTAAAGCATAAGCCAACAGTTAAATTGATAAGAAAGTATGTGAATAAGCTTTAAAAACACAGTCATCTTTCCATTGCACTATTTGTTTTACTTCATGTTAAGTTGTCAAAGAAAAAAATTACTACCTAAGCTGGTTTAATATCTTGTCCTTCACTCCAAGCCCCCAATCCTTTAAAAGGCTGATGACATTAGTTCTATAGGTATCTCAAGAAAATTATTCTTATTTTTATAGACAAAATAATGTGTGGTTAAAATAGACATCTTGGACCAGTTTATTTCTTTAAGACCTCCACACCCAACTACTTTCTTCTTAGGAATAGACCTAATGTTTACTTACTTTCAAAAATGATTTAATTCAAGAAATAAAGAATTCAGTTTTGCTAAGACAAAGTTAATATCTTAAAGTTAAAAAAGCAGCTTACAAACACTTAGTATAACTATAATTTTATATATAAAATTATAAAAATTAAATATATAACAAAAAGTCTCAAAAACCAAAAATAATTGGGAGATTCGAATCGGTACATACACACTGACAGTGAAGTCGCTCGGTTGTGTCTGACTCTTTGCGACCCCATGAACTGTAGCCTACCAGGACCCTCCTTCCATGGAATTTTCCAGGCAAGAGTATTGCAGTGGGTTGCCATTTCCTTCTCCAGGGGATCTTCCTGACCTAGGGATCGAACCCGGGTCTCCCGCATTGTAGGCAGATGCTTTATCGTCTGAGCCACCAGGAAAGTCCCCACATGCACACTACTTAACATAAAATAGATAACTAATAAAAAACCTACTCTATAGCACAACCAACTCTAGTCAGTGCTCTGAAAAGACCTATATGGGAATGGAGTCTAGAAAAGAGTGGATATATGTGTATGTAGGGCTGATTCTCTTTGCTATATGGAAGAAATTAACACAACACTGAAAATCACCTATATTCAAATAAAAAAATAATAAGCAAAATATACTAAATATGGAGGTCAGCGAATATTATTCAAGCTTACTTTCCTCCATATAAAATACTTAACTCTCCTGGGGCTATTTACACTTTTAAAGTGCATAGCTTAAAGATTTAGGATTCAAAAATTAGAGTTTTATCTACTTCAAAAATAAATATTTATCTCAGACTACAGGCTAGAATCTTATTTTGGTGGGAAGCCCTTCAATTTTAATGGATGTAAAAAGAGAACCTACTCTATTCACCAGAAACTAGAATTACGTTCTCAAATATATCCTATCATCTATCCCTCGAGTAGCCTTCTGAGACTTAATTCTCTCTCTGACCTAAGATGTTTTGAATGTCTTACACAATTATTACTTTACTGGCACTTTGATGACTCATAATTATTTTTAGGATTAAAACTCTAACGTAACCATCCTCCCGTTTGCTGGTACTCCCTAGTATAACTGAAACATACCCATCTATCATCAACAATTAAATTAACTTCCTCTATCTACAAATACTATTTTTTGAAGAAAGTTTACTAAAGGTCAGGAAACAGATTATGAGGAGTTATTGAATCTCATAAGCAGAACTTTAAACAAAAGTGTATTTCTACCAATAACTGTGAAAGGTTACAGATGTAACTGAAGTTCTTCAGTACTCTGTTGCACCTAACTGTATGCAAATACAAGCATCTCACTCTTATTGGAAGCAAATAAATCATTTTCTTAAAAATTCACAGGCTCACCGAATTCTACTTTCCAACAAAATTTAAACATTTTGTTTACTATCATTCCTGAAAGCATTAAAGGACTTTGATGTCACTGTTGATTACTCTCTTTCTCTTTCTCAGTAATGTCAAAATCTCAATAGCCCAACTTAAAGCAAACATCCATGAAGGGGAAAAAAAAAAAAATGAATTTAAAATTCTGTCTTTACAGAAAGAAGAAAAGCAATTCCAGAAGAATATAATTCTACCCAGATATAGGAGAGGATCTAGAGAAAGTTAGGATATTTCATTATCATGATTTGGAAACAAGAAGCAGCAATGGAGAAAAGCAAGTAGATAGTAATCATGAGGGTAATAGTTAAATACAAACTGATGAATAGAGAGGAAAATGATGATCATTTAGTGATTCATCTTTGCTTTCCCCATTTTTCTCCAAACATATATTAAGATAAATTGTTGGAATACACACTCACTACAAAAAGTTGACATTCCAACACAGGCTAAAACTAACTTGTCAAAATTATCACTCCTTTAGGGAATCAACTGGGGCTTTCCTGGTGGCTCAGCTGGTAAAGAATCTGCCTGCAATGCGGGAGACCTGGGTTCAATCCCTGGGTTGGGAAGATTGTCTGGAGAACAGAATGGCTACCTACTCCAGTATTCTGGCCTGGAGAATTCCATGGACTGTAGGTGGAGTTGCAAAGAGTCAGACACAGTGGAGCGAATTTCACTTCCCTTAGGGAATCAGTTACAATGGGGATTCTCTCTGCACAGCAAGCCACACGAACACTTCACTCTTCAAGCATCAGATCAGATCAGATCAGTCGCTCAGTCGTGTCCGACTCTTTGCGACCCCATGAATCGCAGCACGCCAGGACTCCCTGTCCGTCACCAACTCCCGGAGTTCATTCAGACTCAGGTCCATCGAGTCAGTGATGCCATACAGTTAAAATGTAGCTCCCCTGTGGTGGTAGGCTCTAGCAGATTTTCCTGTACACTGATCAGCTAGATCTTACGTGGCTGTAACCTAGGACAGTTTGACCAAAGAGGTTTAGGGTAACAGGAGGCTATAGCAACTCCTTCTTCAGGTAGCTCCTAGAACACAAGAACAACCGGTTTGAATGTCATGTTACTGTACAGTTCTACAAGTACTTGGGTTTAGAAATATAGTGGAGGAAAGCATTTTTAAGAATGAGAATAGAAGTAGGATCAAAGCAATAGTTAAAACTGGGAATGCTCTGAAAATCTTTCGGCCCTTTAAAGTTTACATACACAATAGAGTTCTCTTCCCTCCAGAGAATGTCACTACACAAAACCAAGGGGGAAGACATACTTCAGCAGCAGCTACTGGGAATTACCAAATTACATAAAATTAATGGGATGTGGTTCTTTGCAATGAATAAATTTATGATTAAATGGTAAGTGCCTTATGCTTTTTATTCCACCGGGTAATCAATTCAATCAGATCTATTAGAGAGGCCCATTACATATCTGATGGGCAGTTTTACTTTGCCCATCCTATTCAGGTGTCTGTTTATGTTGAAGGAAAAATAAGTAGCCTGGACTTTGAATTTAAATGTGGAAAGGTGGGAAGTCAGATACGCAAAATGATAAAAAATTAAAACGGAAACCAGGATTTGGTTAAACCAAAGACACAACAGGATAAAGAGAAACATCAGAAATATTAAAATGTTTTGTGAATAAATCAAATACGTTCAATTTATTGTTTTATAAAAATGCAATATTGGTAATATTCAGAAAATTTTTTCTATAAGTTAAGAAACAAAAAACCTAAGGATAGAATTACTGTGGTCCAGCCTTAGAAGAACCCAAATCAACATGGATGGTTGTTCCAGGTCCAGGTGATCCACGCTGCAGAGGCAACAAACAGCAGGCTCCAAGGGAACGCAAATAAGTAAGGCTCTTCCTACAATGAGATGGGTGTGCTGAAGGAAAAGAAGTTACCTAAATTGTACTTCCTCTAATGAAGGATATCTTTACATCCCAAAGAAAAGTTTCTTCATCCAGAAACTGGCAATATAATTTTTCTTAGCTACCTCATAGTTTTGGGTTTTTTTTTTTTTAACTTTTTATTTTATATTGGAGTATAGTTGATTAATTTCATGGCTGCAGTCACCATCTGTAGTGATTTTGGAGCCCAGAAAAATAAAGTCTGACACTGTTTCCACTGTTTCCCCATCTATTTCCCATGAAGCGATGGGATTGGATGCCATGATCTTCGTTTTCTGAATGTTGAGCTTTAAGCCAACTTTTTCACTCTCCACTTTCACTTTCATCAAGAGGCTTTTGAGTTCCTCTTCACTTTCTGCCATAAGGGTGGTGTCATCTGCATATCTGAGGTTATTGATATTTCTCCTGGCAGTCTTGATTCCAGCTTGTGTTTCTTCCAGTCCTGCGTTTCTCATGATGTACTCTGCATATAAGTTAAATAAGCAGGGTGACAGTATACAGCCTTGATGAACTCCACGCTTACTCCTTGGAAGGAAAGTTATGACCAACCTAGATAGCATATTCAAAAGCAGAGACATTACTTTGCCAACAAAGGTTCGTCTAGTCAAGGCTATGCTTTTTCCTGTGGTCATGTATGGATGTGAGATTGGACTGTGAAGAAGGCTGAGCGCCGAAGAATTGATGCTTTTGAACTGTGGTGTTGGAGAAGACTCTTGAGAGTCCCTTGGGCTGCAAGGAGATCGAACCAGTCCATTCTGAAGGAGGTCAGCCCTGGGATTTCTTTGGAAGGAATGACGCTAAAGCTGAAACTCCAGTACTTTGGCCACCTCATGGGAAGAGTTGACTCATTGGAAAAGACTCTGATGCTGGGAGGGATTGGGGCAGGAGGAGAAGGGGACGACAGAGAATGAGATGGCTGGATGGCATCGCTGACTCGATGGACGTGAGTCTCAGTGAACTCCGGGAGTTGGTGATGGACAGGGAAGCCTGGCGTGCTGCGATTCATGGGGTCGCAAAGAGTCGGACACGACTGAGCGACTGATCTGCTCTGATCTGATCTGATAGTTGATTAACAATGTTGTGACAGTTTCAGGTGTGCAGCAAAGCGATTCAGTTATACATATAAATGCATCTATTCTTTTCAAATTCTTTTCCCATTTAGGTTGTTACATAATATTGAGTCCTTTCTGCTATATCATAGGTCCTTGTTGGTTATTCATTTTAAATATAGCAGTGTGCACATATCCATCCTAAACTCCCTAACTACCCCCCCTCTCCCCACCCTTCCCCTCAGGAACCCTAAGTTCATTCTCTAAGTCTGTGAATCTGTTTCCACTTTGTAAATAAGTTCATTTGCATCATTTTTTTATATTGCACATATAAGGAATATCATATTTCTCTTTATCTGTCTGACTTACCTCACCCATTATAACAATCTTTAGATCCATCCATGTAGCTGCAAATGGCATTATTTCATTCTATTTAATGGCTGTGTAATATTCCACTGTATATGTATATACCACATCCTCTTTATCTATTCCTCTGTCAATGGACATCTAGGTTGCTATCTCATAGTTTTCACAGGAAAGCCATAGAAGCTAACATTTGGAAAGGCTTTATAAAGGTAAGAACATCAAACAGATAAAAGGTAGCACTGATATCAGAGGCCGTATCCGTGCTACCATCTACAGTACAAAGCAAATGCTCAACAAGTAACTGATAAATGAAAGAACGAAATTTTTAAAATAATTTCTAAAACCCAAGACCAAATCACCAAATGACCCCAATGGGTAACATTATATTTGACATTAGATTCTGGGATGTCCTAGTTCTCTACAGTTTATTGCCAATAAGAATTCAGTGTATACCATTTGCTGAGCCCTCTTCAAAGGACTTTAGAAATATTAACTTGACAACAGCTCCATGAGGTAGAATCTACTATTAGAATCTACTTCATCTATAAGCCTTTATTTATAGATAAAGAAAATGACCTGATTCAGAACACAGGGCTAAATAATTCATCAAAGATCATAGAGTCCATAAATGGAAGAAATCAAATCTCAGAAACTGGCTCTACCAACCATGCTTTTAAACTAAAATGAATTTATTAACGCAGATCCTCAATGGCAAATTGGTAAGCACTATCTGTACAAACATTACAGTATAGGAACAAGATAGTAGTTTCAGATAAATTCAGTTCAGGATCATTGTTAACTGGGTTGTACAGTCAAAATTCCTTCCTATTCTGGAGCTGACTCAAAGGGGCATCATGTCAATTATATGCGTCTCCTTGTTTCACTCCTCTCTGCTTCAAAATATCTCCTTCCCCAATTCCCAGACGTATCTGTAATGGCATATATTGAATAGGTTTGTTTAGATGAGAAAATTCTTCAGTGTGAGGAATTCTTAAAGAATCGTAGTAGAAACACCTAAATTACATGAACATCTACAGATAGACTTTCGTTCACTAACAATTTATTTACTACTGACTGCAATTAGCATTATATTAGCCACTGAATGGGGATACACTAGCACTTAAAAGACAGAATCACGATTATTTTAAAAATTGAATTGTCACAAAACATACTTATGTGAGAGAGCCTGAAAACTACCATTTGTTCAAAAAAAAAAAACTATTGAAAACAGGTATGTTACTAGTTGAATTTAAAAAGCTGAACTTCTAAAGAGAAACAGAAATGGTGAAATTTGGCAGAGACAAGGGTCACAGAACAGAAGTGAAGTTTAACTACTCCATGTGCTTGAGACTGTTCAGTAAGAAAAATGTAAGTTTAGTTAAAAAAAAAATAGTAAAGCTGAATTCTCCATCCATTTCTCACATCATGGATTGACATGACTTCTAGGCTATCTATATGTGGCATTATCAGAATTAAATTAAGAAATCTGTTCTTGGAAACATACATTACCATGTGTAAAATAGACAGCTAATGGGAATTCACTGTATGACTCAGGGAACTCAAAACGGGGGCGCTGTCAAAACCTAGAGGGGTGGGAGGTAGGAGGGAGGTTCTAGAGGGAGGGGACATATGTATACCTATGGCTGATTCATGTTGATGTATGGCAGAAACCAACACAACATTGTAAAGCAATTATCCTTCAATTAAAAATGAATTAATTAAAAAAAAAAAGAAATCTGTTTCTGATCCCTTGAACAACTCCTTCTGCCATTGAATCAGTATTGCATATCCACTAAACAGAAGCAGCTCATGCAATGGAATATTATACGGCTGAAGTGAGCAGAAAGGTTGATGGTGGTTCTAAATGAAGACTGGTTCAAAAGTTTGGAAAACACATAAAACAATCATTTCCTCTTATATCCCAGACTTTACAACCTACAGACTAGAAGAATCTTCTAATTTTTCCTTCTGCTCATTTTCCTAAAACTGCCCAAGTCCCACCACTGCCCGACTGCTTCAGGCACTCTCAACCTGATGCCCTTATACCATACACATGCACACCTGTGTGCACACACCTAAGCACACACATCTGCATAGACACAGCACATGCTCTTAGAAACTCTAGGCTGAGAAACAGCACAGTGAGTTACAGAAGACAGCTGTGGGAATAAAGTGCATGGTTAATAATTCTTGGCCAGGAGCTGGACATCTTGAATCAAATCCCAGTTCCTCCCTTCATGCCTGTGTGGTCTTGGGTGGTTATTTCATCTTTTTGACCCTCGCTTTTCTCATGAACTGAATCTTGGATGAATAAATAACTGATTCACTTTCCACTCAAAACCCTTAATTCTTGAAAGAAAAAAAAAAATTTAAAGGAAGACAACAATTTTGATTTGCAGGATAAGGCTTCCATTCTTTTGTATAGGATCAAAAATGTTCTGTCTCGTGATGGTTAGATCACAATCTCTTACTGAGAAATATGTTTGCTTCCCAATGCCTACAGCAAGATTACAGCACTTTCCAAATAATGGTAACATTTCAAACATTAGAGGAATACATAGTGACTCTGCCTTTAAACTATCTGATTTTTAGTTCCAAAGTGTTACTTTAAAACATGGTTCAGGATGGGGAACACATGTATACCTGTGGTGGATTCATTTTGATATTTGGCAAAACTAATACAATTATGTAAAGTTTAAAAATAAAATAAAATTTAAAAAATAATAATAAATGCTTTTAAAAATCAAAAAAAAAAACACAAAAAAACATGCTTCCTGTATACAAGCTTATTTCTTAAAATACCTTTTGGAGAAAAGTCACACCAGGGTAAACTTCCAACAATATGCATTTCTTTATTCTCCACCAGACAAAGTCTACTCTACACCACACAAAACTAAGTTAGAGTCTATATACATCTACAGGATCTCCTATTTTTCTTGCTTAATCATTTTTGAAATGTTAATGAGTGAAACAGGGAGGCTATATAATTAACCTTCCATCTGCAAGTTGAACAATCCAGAAACAGCATATAGAAGAATCAGGTGTCACTGAGAGCACATAACCTGTGGACTTTCATCAAGTCCATGGAGTAAGAGGAAGTAAGAAGTCACTTTCTCCCCACAGTGTTAATGAGCACAAGCAAAGTGCACACTGTCCCTAAGCAAACAGAGGAGACCCAACAGCACAGCTACAGGGACACACCAAGGTCACACAGGAAAACAAGAGAGTTATTTTATGTGACACATATTCTCTATATTTTAAGAGTTTACAATTATATTTCAGTAGCTGTTCCTTGAACAGCTTGTGTGTGGTGTACCACACACAATCCAGTTAAGTATGGAATTGGTCACTATAGACTTTCAAGTCAAACTGACACCAAGTCAAAACTGTCTACTCTGTACCTTATACCTGTTGGTAAAATGTTTAGACATGCCTAATACACTGCTCTGTAAGAAACAGCTTTAAAGGAAACTATTTGAAATCATGTCCAAGCTAGGTCATCGTTTTACACAGGACACTGACAAAAGAAAAAAGGGAGAGAAACTGACTCTACCTATGGCTTCCCTGGTGGCTCAGACGGTCAAGAATGTGCCTGCCATGCAAGAGACCCAGCTTCAATCCTTGGGTTAGGAAGATCCCCTGGAAAAGGGAATGGCTACCCATTCCAGTATCCTCGTCTAGAAAACTCCACAGACAGAGGAGCCTGGTGGGCCACAGTCCATGGGGTTGCAAAGAGTTGGACACGACTGAGCAACTAGCACATGAAATTGGACAATCACAACTTATCAGCCTGCATATATTTCAAAGAAATCTAGTAAAAATGAGGTTGGGAATCCTGTCTCTATACTTGTTTGAATGGATTTTTAAAAAATGGATTCCCATCAAGGCTTTTAAAGAGTCTATCTCTTTAAGAGATATGATTCTAATTACACAGAAGAGAAGGCTCACAGAGGGACCAGGACAACTTACAACCCTGAGCTCCACAATGCCCCAGTCTCAGCATTCAACCGCACTTGCTTCCCTTGTGTTTAATTCACCATTTTCTTCCATATAGTTCCAGCCCCACGACACTGCCACCTCAGTCTTAGTAGTGGTGTCATGATAACTGCCATCCCCTCAAAGAGAACACCGAGGACTGGCTTCTGATTTTTCACCTTTTCTCATTAATAGGCACAAGAGTTACATTTGATATCTATATACCATAAATCTTTACCATCACTTTATTTAATTCAATTTACTACCACATGCTGTGGGGTTTGTGTTTATTTGTTTGTTTGAAAAGGTCTTGAGTTTACCTTTTTCCTCCAAAGTCACTGCTGCCTCCTTGGATCAGGATAAATTTACCTAGTTTATCTCTAGAAGACTTACCTTCCTAAAACACTATTCAGTATATCCTAAAACCTGTACTGGTTACATCTGAATTCTATTATAATATTTCCCAAAGCCTATTTGTCAAAAGAAAAAATTTAAAAATTAAATTAAAAAGCACCTGTGACCAACTAGTGCTTCCCTGTAGATCAGCTGATAAAGAATCCGCCTGCAATGCAGGAGAACCCGGTTCCATCCCTCGATCAGACAGATCCCCTGGAGAAGGGATAGGCTACCCACTCCAGTGTTCTTGGGCTTCCCTAGTGGCTCGGCTGGTAAAGAATCCACCTGCAATGCGGGAGACCTGGGTTTAATACCTGGGTTGGGAAGATCCTCTGGAGAAGGGAATGGCTACCCACTCCAGTATTCTGGCCTGGAGAATTCCACGGACTGTATAGTTCATGGTGGTCACAAAGAGTTGGACACGACTAAAGCCACTTAGAAAGTGCGCACACACACACATCAAAAAGAGTTGAGTAATACAAGCTACATCCCAAGAGAGTATATAATTAATTGCTCCTGAATGGTATTAGAAAAGGGCTTTGGAAGAACAAATACTAGGAACTAGAAGACGGAAGTTTTAGTCTCTGTTCATCACTGGCAAGTTCATGAACCTCTTTGGCCCTTCCAAAGATGTAAAACTGAAGATTTTGAATAGATAGCCCTTAAGCCTCCTTCTGTGGTATTGGAAAAGACTTTTGACAGTCCCTTGGATTGCCAAGGATCCAGCCAGTCCATCCCAGGGGAGATCAGTCCTGGGTGTTCATTGGAAGGACTGATGTTGAAGCTGAAGCTCCAATACTTTAGCCACCTGATGCGAAGAGCTGACTCATTTGAAAAGACCCTGATGTTGGGAAGGATTGAGGGCAGGAGGAGAAGGGGACGACAGAGGATGAGATGGCTGGATGGCATCACTGATTTAATGGACGTGAGTTTGGGTAGGCTCAGGGAGTTGGTGATGGACAGAGAGGCCTGGCATGCTGCAGTTCATAGGGTTGCAAAGAGTCAGACACAACTGAGTGATTGAACTGAACTGAACTGAAGGCTCCTTCTATCTCTCCCATCCTGTTACTTTATAATTCAGACTGTAGAAGTCACAGGAAGGCAATACAATGTGAAAAGAAATTGAGTTTACAGCCAAATAGAACAAAGTGTGCATTCCGTTACTACATTAGAATTTCTTCCTTGAATTATTCTGGTTATAATTAGAGATGATGCATTTACAGCATGCAAAACATGCTGAAGAAATTACAATTACTGAGTTACAATGAGACACTGTACTTCAGAAAGAGTCTCCTATATCACACCATATAAGATGGATTCTCATCTCTCAATTGTTTAAAAGTACATATTTATCATATTTACTTATAGTAAATAGTAAACATCCTATCAAATTCTACTACACATCAAACTGCTCTGGGGAAAGGGTTTTGTCAACCATTTACGCTGACTGATAGGCATATAAGATCAACTCAATCAATATTTTTGATTTAACAAAGATCTGTGTTGGGTTATCTTTTTGCATTTCAAAGTATCTCTGTTCTTTTTTCCAAAGGCACTAAAGATGATCTGGCTGTCCAATGGTTACATACTAACAAAACTGTCAAACTTCTAATTAGTGAAATTCTGCTTATTTTCTTCTGCCTGTCCCTCATCAGCAGGTACTCTGTAATTCAAACGTGAATTAAAATATCCTGAAGATAACAGTCAGTGACCCTTAAGTGTTAAGCAACACTCAACAGGAAAAAACAAATCACTGCTTTGTGATGAAAGTGAAAGTCGCTCATTTGTGTCCAACTCTTTGTGACCCCGTGGACTATATAGTCCATGGAATTCTCCAGGCCAGAATATTGCTGTGGATAGCCTTTACCTTTTCCAGGGGATCTTTCCAACCCAGGGATCAAACACAGGTCTCCTACATTGCAGGCAATTCTTTACCAGCTGAGCCACCAGGGAAGCCCTTGCTTTGTGGAAGGGAGTGTTAATATACTTTGAAAAAATGCAAACATTACTATAAAATTAGATGCTTTCAATTTCCTGTTTTATAGACATGTATCTACTTTTGACATAACTTTAAGTACACTGTGAGCAAAAATAAGACAAATAAATTTTAGCTTTAAAATTCTACTTTATGTCATATAAAATAATGTCCATGTTATCATTTATCCTTATATTAAATCATTCATTTAGAAGTATGACAAATTCCTTTGAAATAGGATTGCTAGAAATTTTTTATCCACTTCAAGAGGAAAGAGAGTGTTCCATTTTCTTTGTTTGTTTACTGCATTTATTCCTCATTAAACACCAAAGTAAAACAGAAAAAAAGAGTAAACATAGAAGTTGAGCTATTATTTTGTGAAGACAATATGTTAACTTTGCAATATCTAGATAAATTCACTTAAAGTTATCAGAACTACTGTAGTTTTGAGAACATGACAAAGAACTTGTAGTAGACATTAGCTTTTACTTCATTTTATACAGATAGGCTTTTAAAAAGTTTACATTTATTAAGCTTTATCTTTAAAATAGGACAAAGATGACAAATTATCAACTTTCCCTGTTTACTTATATATTAGCAAACATAGCTTAAATATGACAAAGCTAAATTATCATAAAGCAAAATAAGTTTAGTATGTTTTTTCACATTTCAGTGTCTTCTCCATACATTTACAACATAATACAAAATATAATCCAACTAATCTTCTAGTAAATTTTTCATAAATTATATAGCAGTTCACTGTTTCTCTACTTTTTCTCAGTGCTAAGGTAAACTGAACAGCCTTTTAAAATTCAACTTCGGATGAACATAATCATTCTGAAGTGCTGTGTAAGGTATCAAAGCAATATTTTATTGACTATATTATATACTATGTAACCTTTGTAAATACTTTATGGTCTAAATATTAAAAAAAGGAACGAAACTAAGTTATCAGAATCTGAGAGCAATGAGATTTCTGATATACATTTGTAAATCTTCTCTCTATAGATTAAGAAACTGTTCCCTAAATAAATAAAGTCCTCAGTCAGGGTCACACAGTTAGCGAGGTATAGTGAGAAGGCCTACAATTTAGAGTCAAACAGACCCAGATACTAACCAAGCCCACCCCTTTCTGTGCTATGTTATACTTAGTATTGTGTCGTTCCTGGCCTTAGTTTCTGCATCTGTAAAAAGGACATAATAATAAGCATTTATGTTGTAGTGACAACATAAATTGAATAGAGTATTACCATAGTTCATAAAAGATGGTAAACAAATGTGAAGTTCAAGGCTTATTAAAGAAGACCCACATACAATCTAAATTGCTTACTTTTTTGTACGTCTATAAGTCACCAAGATATTTTGCCTAACTTGCTACTTACTTAAAACGCAACATATATATTTTTCCATATAGGTTTAAACTCATTTGAAACTGTACGTTTGCCATCTACATAACAAACTAGCATAATTGTTAATCTGAAGTAACTTTAACAAATTTTTTCCTTTCTATTCATTAGCCCCGGCTCTTTTTCCCTGAGTTGGGTTAATTTTTTCCAACTGTAAAATTTTTAATACGGTTGAAGAGGGAGTGTAATGTTCTTTGTAAATACAATGGACTGCTGACCTTAACACTAAATGGAAATAAAACATTTTTAAGTCCAGCAAAATGTCTCAATTGTAATTACCAAGTGGCCTTTATCCTGAACAATTAGTTTAACACAATGGTTTTAATAAAAAAAAGGTTCTTTCTTTCAAATAATCTTTAGCTACAGTCTGTAAGAGAAGAACACTTTCAATTTTATGAGAAACTACATTTCCACTTAATCAAAAGAAAATTCTCATATTACTTATCATTGTTATGCATTAACATCAACTTTAGAAAAAGAACTAGCAATGACTTTTTTAGTTCTCAAAGTATCATAAAATGATGTATATATAGAGAAAAATATGGAATAGTGAGAAGAAAATTAAACGGGTGAGTGGAAAAAAAGTCTTAAGTAGGTTTTTCACCAGAAGAAAAAAAATACATAACAATAATATAATAAAATACACATACACATTTATTTTTCAACATAGTACCATAGTAGCTAGAAATGAAGGGCCTTAGACATTTTTATTTATTTTTGCTAACCACAAAACTCAATTCCAGAGATTTTTCTACTATGTGAAAATGGACATGTTGTCCCCAGTTGCTAAAAGTATTAATAAAAGGAAACATCTGCATAAGGTACACAGGACAAAAATTTAGCTGGATTCAACAATGATCATTCCTTTGGAATACAGTACACTGACATTTTGGGTTTCCCAAGTGGATCAGATGGTAAAGAATCTGCCTGCCAATGTAGGAGACCTGGGTTTGATCACTGGGTCAGGAAGATCCCCAGAGGAAGGGATGGCAACACCCTCCAGTATTGCTGTCTGGAGAATCCCAGGAACAGAGGAGCCTGGTGGGCTACAGACCATGAGGTCGCAAAGAGTCGGGCATGACTGAGTGGCTAAGCATGCACTCACACCAACATTTTACCCTCTAGAATCAAAGACCATTTATTAAATGCCCCATGATTGCCAACCACAGGAATTGTCTAATGTTCTTCCTGAATAATAGAAAACAAAATATCTTAAAGATTGAAAGCAATGTTCAAGTCCCAGATGAAGTAAAGGTGTACAATAAAATTTACCACTGCAATAAATTCTAATACCACCTTCCTTTGCCAAGAGGTTCAAAGATGCAGTACACATCACTTTTAGCCAGCTGTAAGAGCCATTTAACATCCCCCAAAGCAAAAAGCAACATAGGGTCTCAGTTCAGTTCCATTCAGTCGCTCAGTCGTGCCCGACTCTTTGTGATCCCATGGACCACAGCATATCAGGCCTCCCTGTCCATCACCAACTCCCGGAGTTCACTCAAACTCATGTCCATTGATGGAGTCGGTGATGCCATCCAACCATCTCATCCTTTGTCGTCCCCTTCTCCTCCTGCCCTCAATCTTTCCCAGCATCAGGGTCTTTTCCAATGAGTCAGTTCTTCGCATGAGATGGCCAAAATACTGGAGTTTCAGCTTCAACATCAGTCTTTACAATGAACACTCAGGACTGATCTCCTTTAGGATGGATGGTTGGATCTCCTTGCAATCCAAGGGACTCTCAAGAGTCTTCTCCAACACCACAGTTCAAAAGCATCAATTCTTTGGTACTCAGCTTTCTTTATAATCCAATTCTCACATCCATACATGACCACTGGAAAACCATAGCCTTGACTAGACGGACCTTTGTTGGCAAACTAATGTCTCTGCTTTTTAATATGCTGTCTAGGTTGGTTATATATAACTTTCCTTCCTTCTTTTAATTTCATGGTTGTAGTCACCATCTACAGTGAGTTTGGAGCCCCCCAAAATTAAGTCTATCACTGTTTCCACTGTTTCCCCATCTATTTGTTATGAACTAATAGGACCAGATGCCATGATCTTAGTTTTCTGAATGTTGAGCTTTAAGTCAACTTTTTCACTCTCCTCTTTCACTTTCATCAGGAGGCTCCAGTTCTTCACTTTCTGCCATAAGGGTAGTAGTATCATCTGCATATCTGAGGTTATTGATATTTCTCCTGGCAATCTTGATTCCAGCTTGTGCTTCTTCCAGCCCAGCATTTCTCATGATGCACACTGCATAGAAGTTAAATAAGCAGGATGACAATATACAGCCTTGACGTACTTCTTTTCCTATTTGGAACCAGTGTGTTATTCCATGTCCAGTTCTAACTGTTGCTTCCTGACCTGCATACAGTTTCTCAAGAGGCAGAGCAGGTGGTCTGGTATTCCCATCTCTTTCAGAATTTTCCACAGTTTATTGTGATCCACACAGTCAAAGGCTTTGGCATAGTCAATAAAGCAGAAATAGATGCTTTTCTGGAACTCTCTTGCTTTTTCGATGGTCCAGGGGATGTTGGCAATTTGATCTCTGGTTAGGGTCTCAACTTCTGTCTATAATCAAGCATGCATGTAAATACCAAAAGTTACAAGATAGTCCTAAGTCAATGCCTATCTCCTAGATTAAATGTGTCCCTTCAGAACTCAGAACCAGATTCTCTTGCAAGAAAAGTGCTGATTTCAAAAAGGTCATACCTAGCTGAAAAGGTGTATACCCATAGTCCCCACTGCTCATCACTGAAACTATGGTTTCAAGATAAGATCTGTTCTGAAGAGTAAATATTATTCCCCCTAATTCCAGATAAGCAAACTAACTGCAAGCCCAATTTTGAAGAGCCTTGTCCATTCATCCAAAAACAATCACTAATGTGGAGCAGAATCTAGTCTCAGACTCCAGACATGGAATCCATGTCCTTAGCCAATATTACCAAGCCAGTCTCCATATTCCCAGTATACTACATTTTAAATGTCTTATTTTTCTACCTCAGCCTTAAAGGAGATAAAGTAAACACAAACCATATCTTCATTTGTCTGTCATATGACCAAACAAAGACTTTACCAGGGTTGTAAATACAATAGAGAAATATTGAAAGACTATAAGTTCAGTTCAGTTCAGTCACTCAGTCGTGTCCAACTCTTTGCGACCCCATGAATCGCAGCACGCCAGGCCTCCCTGTCAATCACCAACTCCCGGAGTCCACCCAAACCCATGTCCACTGAGTCAGTGATGCCATCCAACCATCTTATCCTCTGTCATCCCCTTCTCCTCCTGCCCTCGATCTTTCCCAGCATCAGGGTCTTTTCAAATGAGTCAGCTCTTCGCATCAGGTGGCCAAAGTATTGGAGTTTCAGCTTCAACATCAGTCCTTCCAATGAACACCCAGGACTGATCTCCTTTAGGATGGACTGGTTGGATCTCCTTGCAGTCCAAGGGACTCTCAAGCATCTTCTCCAGCACCACAGTTCAAAAGCATCAACTCTTCGGCACTCGGCTTTCTTTATAGTCCAACTCTTACATTCATAAATGACCACTGGAAAAACCATAGCCTTGACTAGATGAACCTTTGTTGATAAAGTAATGTCTCTGCTTTTATACATCCACTCGAAATATAGTTACTCACTATCTTTTTCTGATTTATATGTGATTATTTTTTCTCCCTGGCTAGTGATAACCATGAAAACTAAGACACACCACTGTGGTACTGGTGAAAAAACGCTCTACTCATATCAATAACTCCATGGTAATCATTTTTAACTGTGTCCATCTAAACAAAAAAAGGAAATACTGCATGGAAGTTTGGAATTCTCAGATCCTCTGAAGATTACATAGTGGCTCCATATGAGGTCCATGTATAGTATAATCCTGCTTTATGGATACTAGAAAATACAGGGCAAATTGCAGTCATTATTAATTTATTCTTTATACATTAGCAGCCTGGCTCACAAGCTTAACTCCTTATGTCTCTTTTCTCTTCCTTTGAGACACTTCTCAATGATGTATCTCTCTAATTTAGCAGAGAATTGCTCTCCCATTAGTCTCACTCTGCCATCAAGCCCACATTTAATATTGGGGTGAGGAGAAGCAGTGGAGGAATGAGGCTATTATCTGCAGCTGACTTTGGAGCATGCCTCTTGCTAAGGCATGTGGCTCACATCAAGAGGAAAGGACTCTGGGATATCTAACAGAGAAGGGCAGCCCTCCGAAGGATGGGAAACCCATCCTGACTGAGCAAGTAAGGCGCAAGGGTTAATCTAAGCTCTCTTCATCCATCCACACTTTTCCTACAATAGGATGGATGGCCTGGCTTTGTTCCTGATCAACTCTGAGATAGCTTAGCTTGGAAATCCCGATTGTCCTTTCGCATATTATGTGTAAGAACTGAGTACTGTTTGGCTAAAAGACTTCTTTCCTTCCATCCCAGTTTAAATTAAACCAGAGGGCAGGGAATGCTTATTACCAGTTTAGGGCAAACACACTGTTTAATCTGTCCAGGCATTTGTCAAACTCAACCAAGCACCAAATATACCCTTCTATGATTTCTGGTCCTATCTCAAGTTCTTATCATAAACAACAATGAAATTTCATACATGCAAATAATAGACAAAACCACATATGGAGCTCTATCATGACAAGTTTCTTTGATTATGATTATGTAATGAAGGTATTCAAGCTGAAATATGACTGTCCCAAATGGTACAGTTTCTCTAACCAACAACCAGTAAATAGCAGATCCCTGCTATATCGTTTTTTAGCATACAAAATTATATATGTAAGAAGCAGATGGTGAATGTCAACTTGGCACCATTTCACCATCTGTTCTTTGTATAGCTAGTCAAGTTCAGAATGTTACTTAAAGATTAAAGAAAGACAACACTATTGTTGAAGCCAAGAGCAACCTTCTTCCTTAAGCTCTCAACATTTGCAATATATACACCAAGTATTCATCTATGATATATAAAATCTGTTTTAATCTCACTCTATTGAATAAAACCTAAACAAAAGCATTCATTTCTGTAGTACCCCACAGATATTTTCTGGACAAGAAAGAAAAAGAGTAACACAGTTCTAAATAGCTAAAGCAGGGATACAGAAAATAGACTGTATATACCACAAAAGGATACAGAACAAGATAAACAGCAAAGCATAAATATCTGGGCTGATTGTTTCTCATCTGTTACTAAATAGTATAAAGTATGTTAATAAAGGAAAATCTGCAACATGTTGGCTTCACATCTAAATGCAGTACAAAAGTGGATATACTTTGCATCGGCATATAACTTTTATCTTACAGATATTTTTACAGTTATTGTACCGAAAAATGCAATAATGAATTCTACAATACTTAACTAGACTTCATATATTAAAAACCAATTGGAAGCCATCTATTATTTTTTAAGGATATATTTCCATCAAGTTGCAATAAATATTATTTGTGACAACATGTACAAGGAAATAATATTAGTTAAATGATCTATTTCCATATAGATGCAATAAAGACTATTCATGACAACATGTACCAGGAAATAACATTAATCATATATTTTATAAAGTTATTATGTTATACAAACACATTATAACACATATAAGTATCACTTACAAATATGTGAATATGTCAGATAACAGCAATGCTTTCCACAGTGTCTACTGTATTACTGGCATCATTCCAGTTGTTTTAACATCAGTCCTAAAAACACCCTATTCAGGGTAAGTTACACAATTTGCAGGGTTCAATGCAAAATAAAAATGCAGGGTCCCTTGTTAGAATTGAAGTATAAAAGCTTTTTTCCTTTCTTCCATGGTCTTTCTCTCTCAACCTATCAGGAGATGCTTGCAGGGTGAAGGCACATCTTCACAGGTGCTTGGACCATCTCCTGTTCCTGACACTCAGCAGGTGCCCCACTAGCTGACCTGACATCCCAGAGCCCATGCCCAGTCCCCACTGGAGGCCTGGGGAGGCAGAGGGGGCAGAAGAAGGGGCATCCCAGAACCCCTCCAGAGAAGTGGGGAGACAGGAGCAGACAGAACCACACATATGGCAAGGCTGCAAGCCCCCAGTGTAAGCGACACTGCCCCATCTGACATCATTACATACATAAATCCAAAGTAAAACCTGCTAAAAATGTCAAGATGATGACCATGGAGCATTCAACAACAAGCACAGGGCCAAATTCTGAGTGCCAGAGCATGAGCTGTGTCACTGGCTGAGTACCTATAAAGCTGCCCCTGACCAGAAAAAGAAATACTATTCATCTCCATTTTACAGATGAGGAAACTGAAACAGAGATCATTAAATTCCCCCAATCAGCTGAATAAAGAGGTAGAGTCAGGATTCAAACTCAGACAGGACTTAAACATAATGCTTACTGTAGGGTCCATGTTCTACACACTATACTAAAAGGAAATTTAAAGAAATATATTTTTAGTCTCTAATAATTTATTTAATCTATTATTTCTAAACAATTATTTTCTCTATCCAAATCTAGAAGGCACATATACAAGTACTTGCTTATAAAATCACATACAAATATATTGGAAAAATTCTAAAACATATTCCTTTACATAAATAAGACCTAGATATAGAAATTTGATGATTTTATTTCCAGAGAAGAAGGGGGGCTATACTATATGCATTAGCAGTTATATATGCCTTATATATTGATACCTGTATTTTAAAGATTTGATAAGTCATATTTAAATGAGTATCTGTGTCCCAAAACACCATTTTAAGCCTGACTCCAAGATTTTCAGAAACACAAGAACAACCATCATTATTTGAACCCCAGCAACCATATGGAGTCTCTCTGGCACTCTCACACCTCTTTTCTACACATCATTCCTCCTTGGCCATCATCTTCTAGGAAACCAAATGTCTGGTATAATTATAAAAGACCTTTCTCTTAATTTCACCATCATTTATAACAATAAAAAGCCACCAATGTCCGAATCTGTTCATTTATTTGTTCAATGAATATGTATTGAATAAACTTGATTTGCTCCATAGACTTTAAATTACAAGTTTGCAGGTTATCTGATTAATATATTAATAAATTATTATAGCATTCTGATTGAAATAAGAGCTCTAGAACCTAACCCCACCCCATACTCAGACTATTTCCAATGAATGAATCAGTCTTGTATCATATCACTGTGTAAATGTGAAAAAATAAATAAATAAAGGAAAAGATACCACCCCCCTCTTCAGATCCACCTTAGGAAACAAGAAATCAATCCACTTTTCTTGGTGAGAATAATGCAAAGAACATACTCTAGAAAATGATAAACTACGGACAGGCACCTTATTGCTGTTGTCATTTTTTTCCATCCCCCCTCTAATCTGTAACCATTCCACTTAATTTCTATAGTAACTCAGAGTTATAGAGTTGAATCATACCCATGTCAGGTAAAATTAGAAAAAGAAATCATTCTACCTGTCAAGATATGTATCCAAACTGATATATACTCAGTGTGACTTAAATCTCCTCCAACTCCCAGTAGGGTTTGTTCTTCGGGTTACAATTTAGCCACTTGTATCAGAGATACTAGTTTACATATCTGCCTGAATCACTAAAACTCCCTTGCATTTAAACTCTTAAAATTCAGGAGTCATTGATTTAGTGATTGCTCTATAACTTCCTTCAACTCCCAAACATTAATTATTATAATAGTTAATGTTGTTGGCTCTTGGCAAGGTCTCTACAAATAAAGATTAAATAATATATGTATTTAAAAGAAAAAGCATGCCCTCACACCACTAAAAAACTGAAACAATATTCAATGATTCACACAGAAATGATCAGAGAGAACACTGTCTAAATGGACTTTGAAGACTAACTTCATTTGTGCTTAGTCGCTCAGTCATGTCCAACTCTTTGTGACCCCATGGACTGCAGCCCACCAGGCTCCTCTGTCTATGGGGATTCTCTGGGCAAAAATACTGGAGTGGGCTGCCATGCCCTCTTCCAGGGGATCTTCCCAATCCAGGGATCAAACCCAGGTCTCCTGCATGGCAGGCGGATTCTTTACCATCTAAGCTACCAGGCAAGCCCATTTAGTAAACTTAATAAATCAGTAAGTACTAGTTAACCATTCCTTCAGTTAGGCTAAATGTTATTTTTTTTTCTCTTTTGCTCTGTTTGTTTATTTGTTTTCGAAGTATAACTGACCATGTGACCCAGCAATCAGACTACTGGGCATATATCCAGAGAAAACCGTAATTTAAAAAGACACATGCACCCCAATGTTCACTGTAGCACTGTTTATATTAACCAGGATATGGAAACAACCCCAATGGCCAGCAGCATAAATGTTAAATATTGAGTCTTGCCCTTCAAATATTGCATTCCTACAGCCACTGTGACTGTCAAAAAATTTTTCATTTAGTCACTCAACATTTAATGACCTTATCTTGCTTCTGTCCCTAACTACACCATTCTTAAAGACAAATTCTGTGGCCAGTTAACCTTTGTATCTTCCATCATGGGCTTCCCTGGTGGCTCAGTGGTAAAGAAGCTGCCTGCCAATGCAGGAGACTCAGGTTCAATCTTCCATCATGCAGATTACAGAGGCTTATCCATAATTGCAGGAAATAAGCCATTTGAGAATAAAGAAATTCTCCCTCCACGATGCCATAAACATTAAAAGGAGGAAATTTAAAAAAAAAAAAAAAAAAAGCATGAGTCCCAGGATCAACATGTAAAGCTATATAGAAATATGTTTCTTTGATTTTTTTCTTTGAAGAACCAGAAACCCTCAAATTTTACAAATTTGAAATCACTGAATGGAAAAGCCTATCCCTCATGACTTCTAATTCTGTTTCTCCCTATTCCCCACTGACTCTGCTCTAATCCACCGCAAATCCACCCTCAGAGGACCATTCCCTAAGATTCAGTTCAGTTCAGTTCAGTCGCTCAGTCGTGTCTGACTCTTTGTGACCCCATGAATCGCAGCACGCCAGGCCTCCCTGTTCATCACCATCTCCTGGAGCTCACTCAAACTCACATCCATCGAGTCGGTGATGCCATCCAGCCATCTCATCCTCTGTCGTCCCCTTCTCCTCCTGCCCCCAATCCCTCCCAGCATCAGAGTCTTTTCCAATGAGTCAACTCTTCGCATGAGATGGCCAAAGTACTGGAGTTTCAGCTTTAGCATCATTCCTTCCAAAGAACACCCAGGGCTGATCTCCTTTAGAATGGACTGGTTGGATCTCCTTGCAATCTAAGGGACTCTCAAGAGTCTTCTCCAACACCTAATCTCCCTAAGATTAGGGCCCCCTCATCTTCCTTTATATCTTTGATTCAAACTTCCATTTATACAATATTCAGTAACCAATAATCCCAGGTATGGAGAAGGCAATGGCACCCCACTCCAGTACTCTTGCCTGAAGAATCCCATGGATGGAGGAGCCTGGAAGGCTGCAGTCCATGGGGTCGTGAAGAGTCAGACACGACTGAGTGACTTCACTTTCACTTTCATGCACTGGAGAAGGAAATGGCAACCCACTCCAGTGTTCTTGCCTGGAGAATCCCAGGGATGGCAGGGCCTCTTGGGCTGCCATCTCTGGTGTCTCACAGGGTCGGACACAACTGAAGCGACTTAGCAGCAGTAACAGCCATCCCAGGTATTTGTACTAATTTCTATAAATCATGGAGGCAGAATATCTTGCTCTGTTTTTCAAAAAAGGGAGGGGAGAGCCATGTCAACAATTTAAAGAGATGGCACTTTGGCGCAGAAATCAGAATCAGCACTTCCATTTAATTTCTAATTTGACACCTTTCCTTCTCTCTTCCTCTGTCCTCCCCAACTCAGTGAATTGTGCTGATTCCTATTTCACGAGAATAAAGTTCTCTATTATCATTGTTATTTTTTAAAAGGTAAAAATATAATGTTCCCATGTTATGCTGGCTGCTTTAAGTGAAAACTATATTTTTCTTTTTTCAGTTATTACATTTTTCCATATAACCTAGCACTGATGCAATGCTAAGCCCTACATGAAAAAGGCAACAATGGAAACAGAAAACAAATTAAGACAAATCCTCTTCTTCAATATTTTATCAAATGTGTCAGATTTATAATATCAATTTTATTTGAAAATTAATAAGAAAAGTAAGTCTTATTATCAACTAAAAGTGACTGAGATCTGGAAATATAAAAGCAGTCTATTCTTTAAATGCTAATCTTCCTAAAGTAAAAGCAAAATTTTTAGAATTTAAATTAAAGGTTTATTTATTCCTGCCCTGCTTTTTGTTTCTTACACTTCTGTATGGTGCCACATGTATTTAGATACTTTGTCCAAAACTGCACAGATAAAAATAAGTACGTTAGCTTGCCCTTTGTCTCGTTACTGCATTCACTGTTGGTACTATGCTAATGCTACTTTTTCGTAAGGAAATCATAAAATAACTTTCAAATCTACTCTTACTTATCTTTTTCTTTCTTCTTTTTTAAAAGTAGGATAATAAATCATAAAATCATTTTCTTCTCTCTTCTGTCTAAACAATAACCATTGAATGGTTAAAATAATTGATGATTTACCAATCTAACAATTTATATTCCTTTCTGCCCTTGGACCTGGCACTGATCTATTCATCACTCTTGTTATGTCAAGATTTTTACTGAAAGCATGTATTAAGAATTTTAACAAAAGTACACATATGAATTCTTAACAGAGATTTGTTTCTAGTCCAATATGGACACTAGACTATTTTGCTATCAAACCAGAGTCAGAATCAATCGAATTAACTTTCTAAAAATTATCTTATGTCAGAAGAATTTCATACCAACCAGGAAAAAGGATGCTATCTTTCAGGTCTGATGCAAAAGTCAGCAATGCACAATCTCAGCTGTTGTTCATTCTGGCAAATCACCACTGGCTGGCTGATTTACAACAGGTTGGTAATTATATAATGACACATAAACATTGCTAGAAATTTCAAATGTCCACCTGCTGGAAGTGAAACCATATGTGCTATAAAAGAAGAGCAATCACAATCGCTGGCTGACTCCAAAGGCAAATATTTGGCTAGTAAAGGCTGCCTGTTCACTAGTGTTAGTATTCACTGATATCAAATAAACCATATCCACAACAGCAATTTCCATTTAAATGGTGGTTAAGAAGTCTGATGAAGTTAAACTGAGATATGATGACTGCAGAATTTTAATGATGGAAGAAGTCAATAGACCTGTTATGAAACAGCTGTGTGTGCTGGCAAAGCTTGCCAATGGGATTGTCTGGCCCCATAAGTTGCATGGTAGTCTTGGGGTTGCATGAGTTGCATGGTAGTCTTAGGGCTGTGTCCTAGGATAGCAGATTAAGCCATGGAGAGTGAGCCATTATCTCACTGTAATGCAGGAGACCCGAGTTCAATTCCTGGGTCTGAAAGATCCCCTGGAGAAGAAAATGGCAATCCACTCCAGTATTCTTGACTAGAAAATCCCACGGACAGAGGAGCCTGGTGGGCTATAGTCCATGGGGAAGCAAGAGTCTGACACAACTTAGCAAATAAACCACCAACCAACACCACTAAGAAATAAAGCACTGAACTAGATATTTTTAAGTACTGTGTTAATTTGCTTAGTATTCTCATTAAAACTAAGTTTTACCCTTGCTATGTTTTTCACACATGAAAAAACAGAAGCTATGAAGGACTAATTTTTTCAGGGCCACTCAAGTGGGAAGGGGTGGGATTTGAATCTAAACACATGTGATTTCAGAACACATCTGAGCCCCACTGTGTGCCTTTCCACTGATCACTTCATTTTTTCTGAGACTCAATTTCCACATCTTAACAAGTTCCAAAGATACTTCCATGTTATTATTTACTTCTGATTCTTATAATTTTGCTGTCTTCTTTCTTATGCCTGTATAAATTCATGGTGGAGGGCTGCTTAATAGAGATTAGATGTATTAATGCTCCAAAGGGAAAAACATTAAAGAAATGGGTTTGTTAGCGGCCTACACCCCAAGTTGGAGAGAAGGTGAACACAGGAGACATTCAGTCAGTGCTCTAGGTTCACTGATTAATGAGAAAACCATCAGCCATTTTATTTGACATTTAGAATCTGCTAACAGTTTGCTGTGAAGCGCATTTATTGCTTCATTTACTGCCTGTGAGCTATACTCCCTCATCTACAGTGTGGAAATCAGGGACTACTGGATTGATATAGAAGCAGTAGTTACTACATAAGATCATTCTGATAATTAAATAAATCAATATATGTAAAATACTTGGAATAGGGTCTGGCATGCAGCAGGATCTATGAAGTACTACTTATTTTTCTTATGTTCATTCACAAAAACTATAGAATACTACATAAACCCTAAAAGACAATATTAATGACTGTGTAAAAGGATTCATGCTTAACCCACAAACATACCTCTTATTTACTTTTGGTCTGCTGCTGCTGCTGCTAAGTCACTTCAGTCATGTGCGACTCTGTGCGACCCCACAGACGGCAGCCCACCAGGCTCCCCCGTCCCTGGGATTCTCCAGGCAAGAACACTGGAGTGGGTTGCCATTTCCTTCTCCAATGCATGAAAGTGAAAGTGAAGTCGCTAGGTCATGTCCGACTCTTAGCAACCCCATGGACTGCACCCTACCAGGCTCCTCTACCCATGGGATTTTCCAGGCAAGAGTACTGGAGTGGGGTGCCACTGCCTTCTCCTTACTTTTGGTCTAACAACTTTAATTGCACGCCTGTGTGCTCCGTAGCTTCAGTTGTGTCTGACTCTGCGACCCTGTGGACTGCAGGCCACTAGGCTCCTCTGTCCATGGGATTCTCCAGGCAAGAATACTGAAGTGGGGTGCCATTCCCTTCTTCAGGGGATGTTCCCGACCCAAGGATGGAACCTGAGTTTCCTGCATCCCCTGTACTGCAGGCAGATCCTCCACTGCTAAGCCACCTAGGAAGACCAAGAACTTTAATTGCTGAGCATGAATTATTCATATATAGCATATATGCAGAAACATTTTCAACTTTTCTCCTCTATCTTCTATCTAGAAAACCCAGAATGTATTATCATTGTCAATAGCGACCAGAAATAATTCTTTTTAAAACTATGTACACAAACAAAACAGCATTCAAAACAAATTTATTAATATCATGTCCTACTTATCAAAAGGCAGAAAAGCATAAAAAATTGCTTTCAGGCAACTGGTATTCAATATTTTGGTATAACTGGTATAAATATTTATAATAAGAAACGGCAGATATATAAATGAGTAATTCTTTAAAAAGAAGGCATGATCCCAGCAGTAGTGAAACATTCAAAACAACACAAAATCAACTAGAAAAGCAAAACCCCAACTTTAATCAAGAAGCACAAATATTAAATTCTCATAAATATAGTGATGGGAAAAAACTGCAGAATATAGTAGCTAAAGGACAATTTCACAAAACTCCACCAAAGAAAGTGGCTATTGTAGAGGATACTTAAGGAACTAACCAAATGAATTACCACTGAAGTGAAAGAACTATCATCCATACCTCTACAGTCAATCTGCCCAAATTTTGTGATGAACCAATGAGCCACTAGCAAAAGAAACAGAAACACGTGTCAGAGGCTGCTGCACCACCCACACAGACGTCTTCCTCTTGGACAAGAAAGTAACTGTATGTTTCCCCAAATCTGTCAGTGTTTTAGACACGAACTTCCCAGGTGGAAATGGCATACACCATCTAAACTTCTTTGCTTTGATGAGAAAGGTGTGATTTTGACACAAAACCATCATCTCTCCCCCTGAGGAACTGTTCATTGTTTTGAATGCTTCTCTGTTATCCACCTACTGTTGGGCTCAGCCATTTCTGTCACCACTCATTTTCATGTCTGCTCTTATCCCTTCCTCTCCCCAAAGAGTCATTGTGAGCCTTCCTTTGATAAAACTCAGAAAGCAGAAAGCCCAGCTCTTCTCTTGGGCTTAGCAATGAATTCTTCAGTTTCCTTTCTTGAAAGAAATTAAATCTCTGGGAAATTAAGCCTCTTTGAGAACAAACTAGATAAGCATACTGTTCATTCTGGAAACCCAATAAACCACTCTGAATTGAGATTTTCACCCAGGACTTCACAGTGCTAAAGGGAGAGCCCAGCAGAGTCAGAAGACCTGCTTTCTGAGTCGTCAGCTGACTCCATAAAGAGAGCAGATTATACCTCTTAATCTCTGCTCTGGGTTTCCCCCTCTACCAAAAACAGGAACCCGAGGTTTTCTTCAGTTTATATTTAAATATTTTTATTACTCTGAACACTTCCTTCTCTTGACTCTGGAGAAAATAACACTACCAGTACATTTCTTCTCCTCTGTATCATCCTCTCCGCCACCCGACATGCCAACCATTTCCTCTCATGTGTTCTTGCAATAAATTAAATCTTGGAAACTACTCAGAACATGGGTCATGAACCCAGTTTTTAGGAACCTTACTGCTGAACATTTTCTTCTTCATTTAGTGGTTTTCTCCCTCCTCCCCCAGTTGATAAGATACACAATCGCAATGAGCATGGACACTGTTCTGACCAGAATCAGCAGGAAGATCAACAAATCCCAGTAATTTTAACCCTCCTCCCCATTCCCATAGACCAGTCCCCACAGCGCAGACCACGCCCTTCGAGCTGAGGGATCATTATACTAGGTAAGGATTTTTTTTCACGAGAGCTAAAAATGAAGTATCTGAGTACTAGCTTAACAAATGAACTCATCTGAGTGTATCCAACGTGATATAAAAATAAGCTGTTTAGGGTTATAAAGCACTTCGTTATATTGCCAGATTTATTCGCAGTGCTACACTGAAATCAGCTTCATGACAACTTGTAAATTCTGAAAGGTATTTTAGAGCCCTTGGATGAAAAAACAGCCACCCCATCCTAAAACATGCTGACTTTTTACTAGGGCAGTAGATGACTGGCAAATTGAAGTATGTGTATCCTCAGTCCTATGCTCCCATCTCTGAGATTAGAATACCCTGTTTATGGGCTACTGTCCGATTAGCCTGGAGTCCTTATGATCTACTATGTAACCTACACAACCTGTTTTCAAAGTATACACTAATAAAATACTAAGAGCTGTCAAGGCCCAATGCCTAAGAAATTTCCTGACCAATTTTAATACTAGCTACTCTTTCCTTTCAAGGCAGAAACTGCTGTTTTCAGCCTCAGTCAATTTTAGCTAGATGACCAATTGAGAAAGCATTACTGTAAAAATGCAAGTTTACTGATGCTACTTTCTCTTAATGACTCATCTTCAGCTGCACAGGCTCCTGAAGACAGGGCAAAGAGAAAGATGCAAAGCTGCTATTCTAATAAAGATCTCGGCATCGTGGGATTTCATGCTGTCTCTAATTTAAACTTTCCCTTGAATAATTCTGAGACAACAAAGAAATTGTGGTGTGTATATGTAGTATTAGAAATACTATAACTTAAAACTTTCTTAATATGCTGGTATCCCTTCTGGTCTTAAAAGAGTATTTCATAATGCAAAGGAGGAGGAAAAGACAGAGAGAGAGAGAGAATACAAAGTCTAATACAAAAAGTAAAAGTTAGTTGCACAGTCATGTCCAACTCTTTGAGATCCTATGGGCTGTAGCCTACCCAGCTCTTCTGTCCATGAAATTTTCCAGGCAAGAGTACTGGAGTGGGTTGCTTCTCCAGGGGATCTTCCAGACCCGGGAATAGAACCTGGGTCTCCTGCATTGCAGACAGATTCTTTACCAACTGAGCCACTAGGGAAGAAAGTAAATGACCTAATAAACCTCATTCCTCAAAACAGCATATTCAATTTTCCTGGAAATCTTTTACTTTCCTAGGAAAGATTTTCCTGGCCCATTTGAGACTACCCAAAATCTTTCTAGAATGATAGATATGTCATCTAAATAATCTCTTATATTAAAACTTTCACATGGTCTTTCATCAATAGAAGCAAGCTCTGCACCAACCATTAGGTATGCCTCTGATCAGCCAAATTATTAAATAAAGCATGAATGCCAGCCACATACTGTAGCTTTCCACATTTCCCTAATGTAAGTCCAAACTATCCACCTCTGTTCATCTAAAGTAATCATTCTATAAATTGCCCTCTGACAATCTTAGAATCACTTCTCAATTACTGTCATTAGGTAAATTATCCTCATAAAAGATGTTAATTTCTGTTTCTAATTAACATTGTCACCTACTTTCTGATTATTCCTATCTAGAATGAGCTATAAAGGAAGACCCATTAAAGTAAAGCACTTAATTATTTTCACTGTCCTAAGGATACAAGAGATCTTAAAAGAAAGAAAAAAAAATGTTAAAGGTATCACTTTCAAAAAGAAAACATCAAATGATTTTAGCATACAGACAAGAGAACAACATCATCACCAACTTTTACTATTTACTATAGTACAGTCTCTAGCTAAACAGTTTATACATATTGTTTTAATTAATTTTCATGAAATTCTGTGAGTCAGGTACCCTTAATATCTCCAATTTAGAAGTAAGGAAGCTTGAGGTCTGGCAGCCTTGTTATTTCACCAAGATCAGAACAGGTACAAGTGTCAGAGTCAGGGTTTCCTTACAGCATATGGGGAAAAACTCCTTCAAGAATGACTAAGAATCTTTATTTCTTAAAAAAAAAAAAAGCATGCTTTATCCTTTTATAAATTCTAATTAAAAAATCAGAATTGTATTTGCTACAAAAGTGTCAATGACCTCATTGCAAAGTACTGGCCAGGGATTTACATATTCGTTCAGAAATAGTCAATTAACTATGAGGTCTCCAAATTCCCAAATTAGTTATAGAATCATCACAGATTTTCTCATACAGTCTTCTAAAGATCATATTTTAGAAACACTTAAGCTTTATATGTGTTGCTGACCCCTGCAAAAAAAGCTATCAAAAGAAAGAATCAAGCATTAATGTTTATTCTCCCCAGAATTACTTAATCTACTCTAACTACTTATATATTTCTATAGGATTAAACAAAATATTCAGGGAGATTATTAACCTTGCTACATAGCAACAACAAAAAAATGATTTTGAAAGATTTTTCTAACAATTATTAAGTGAATTGAATATTGACCATGAGCCAGGGTAAAATATAAAGACATTTCTTAACATAACAATTTTTATATTAAATTATCTGTCCTTTAGTCAAAAAAAGAATATACCGATCACCCCCCATTTAACTAATACTAACTTTACAAATAGGCAATCAAAGACAATATTATCTATATTTTATAAAAGTACATTAAGTGAAGTCAATAATAAGAGTATACCCATGGCCTTCACTCTCACAGATCATAAAAATTTCTAGACTGGTATAGTCTTTTTGTTGGTTAATTTTTAAAGTATCATTTATCAGGGTACACTAGCTGTACAATGTTCTGTTAATTTCTACTGTACAGCAAAATGAATCAGTTGTACATATATATATATATATATATATATATATATATACCCTTCCCTTTGGGGCTTCCTTCCCATTCAGGTCATCACAGTGCATTAAGTAGAGTTCCCTGTGCTATTAGACTGATGTAGTCCTAATTCATAAGACTAAGACACATTCCAATTAAAACATCCCCATATTAAGGGTATGGTAGTGGTGGTTTAGTCCCTAAGTCATGTCCAACTCTTGTGACCCTATGGACTGTATAGTCTGCCAGGCTCCTCTGTCCATGGGATTCTCCAGCCAAGAATATTGGAGTGGGTTGCCATTTCCATAGTATCATATTATGATTTCCTTAATATCATGTTAAGGGTATATATATATGGGCTTTCTAGGTGGTGCTATTGGTAAAGAAACCGCCGGCCAATGCAGGAGATGTAAGAGACACAATTTCGATCCCTGGTTTGAGACAATCCCCTGGAGGAGGGCATGGCAACCCACTCCAGTATTCTTGCCTGGAGAATTCCCTGGACAGAAGGAGCCTGACGGGTTACAGTCCATAGGGTCATAAAGAGTCAGACACGATGGAAGTGACTTGGCAGGCATGTACCCATGATACTGTATAAATTGTTGAAGTCGTTAATTTTTATTTTGTTTTTGGTTTTAAGATTTTCTTTTTTTAGAGAAGTTTTAGGTTCATAGGAAAATTGAGAAGGGACAGAGGTTTCCCATTACCATGGCCCACACAGACACGCATACCTGCCCCGTTACCAACATCATTCACCAGAGGGGAACATTTTAGCTGGATTTTTTTTTTTAAACGATGAGAAAACAGTGCTTAGCTACACATGAATGCTTATGTTTTCTTAAGCTAATAATAAAAGTAGCATGCTGCATTTTAAAGGCTAGAAGGAACGTTAGTGACTGCCTTATTGGAGCTCCTCCTCTTACAGAAGGGGACAAAGGCAGGTAAATAAGTTGCTAAAAGTCACAACGTTAAGGGGGTCCAAAGCCTCTGAGACTATGATGCAGGTCTCCTGACTCTCATGGTTTTAATTTTCCAAGACCATAGCATGCTCCATAACTTTCAACTATACATAATGCCTTCTAGGAGTAATTTGAAAAATGCAAATCAGGCTGATGTTAGCTATAACTATCCACATGACCACCTTCCTCCCATAGCTAGTGGGCCAGATGAGAAGAAAATTTGCATTGACCTTTATGTTCAGGGTTGACCCAGTGGCCCTGGTATGCTCCCTTAGGCACTGTGGGCTCAGAGGACCCTGAGGGGAGGACGTGGTGCTGGAAAACAAGAAACTGGAGAAACACAGACTGAGAACACACCACTATAATCACAGCACACACGACGTTGATGTACTTACAAAGGGCCACACAGGCACTGGGGTGTATGTTCGTACCTATGAAAATACATTTTCAACTGGAGACTTACATCCAATATTCTTAGGCATATTTTCATTTTATTCAGCTCTCATATCTTATCAAGAAAAATCCAGGAACAAGTATATATCACTAAGCAATAGCTATTGCAAAACATGTGGGAATAGGCAATCTTTGGTCCATCTCAAAAACTCTTGGACTTATAAATGACTTAATTAGTGGCCTTTCACTCTGACTGAACATTCAAATTATCTGAAGAGCTTATACAAAATGCTAATACCTGGACTCCATCCCGGATCAATTAAATCAGAATTTTAAGAGCAAGGTCTAGGCGTCAATGCCATTCTTGCCCCTGTATTTCCAAAATACATGTTAACTCTCATTCAATGATTCAATCAACAAATACATGCTTTTTTAATATCTCCTTTATACAGGTAGGATAGGCATCAAGTATACACACACACACACACACACATATATATATATATATGATAACGTGTTTCATACCGTCAAGGAGGGGAGCTTTCTAAAATAATGGTTTCGTATTTTCCACTGTAGAAACTTTACATTTGTACTTTGGTTTTTGCTGGTGTTATTGTTGTTTGTTTTTCCCACAATTAATGACAAAATGCCAACACCCCTGACCCCACCCCCACATACATACATACACAAAGGTCAGAGTCCCTTGCTCACCACAAGAAGTACTTCTCCAGACTGACATTGATCGATTAATTAAAATATCAATTCCTTTGTTCAAACAGGGAAAAATCCATTTAACCACATCATCATCTAACCCACATTAGCTTTACTATTTAGCACGTCCATTAAGGTACCATTCAAGGGTTTTTAAAAAGTGGAGCAGAAATTTAGATATGCTATGCAAACTATCTTTGATCACTCTTCTCACCTGACCCAATTATTAAGTGAGGTCAGTTGGACTGACACAGAAAATAAAGAAAAGAGGACTTTAACTGATATGGCACAACAGAATTGCTGGGTAGAGTCCCCATCCAATGCTATCTTTCTGCACAATTATCTTAATGTACCGATTCTCTTCAGTTCAGTTCGGTTCAGTCACTCAGTCATATCTGACTCTCTGCGACCCCACGGACCACAGCACACCAGGCCTCCCTGTCCATCACCAACTCCTGGAGTTTACCCAAACTCACGTCCATTGAGTTGGTGATGCCATCTAACCATCTCATCCTCTGTCGTCCCCTTCTCCTCCTTCCCCCAATCCCTCCCAGCATCAGGGTCTTTTCCGAAGAGTCAACTCTTCGCATGAGGTGGCCAAAGTATTGGAGTTTCAGTTTCAACATCAGTCCTTCCAATGAATACCCAGGACTGATCTCCTTTAGGATGGACTAGTTGGATCTCCTTGCAGTCCAAGAGACTCTAGAGAGTCTTCTCCAACACCACAGTTCAAAAGCATCAAGTCTTCAGCGCTCAGCTTTCTTTATAGTCCAACTCTCACATCCATACATGACCACAGGAAAAACCATAGCCTTGACTAGACGGACCTTTGTTGGCAAAGTAATGTTTCTCCTTTTGAATATGCTGTCTAGGTTGGTCATAACTTTCCTTCCAAAGAGCAAGCATTTTTTAATTTCATGGCTGCAGTCACAATCTGCAGTGATTTTGGAGCTCAAAAAAGTAAAGTCAGCCACTGTTTCCACTGTTTCCCCATCTATTTCCCATGAAGTGATGGGACCAGATGCCATGATCTTCGTTTTCTGAATGTTGAGCTTTAAGCCAACTTTTCATTCTCCTTTCTCAGAGGCTCTTTAGTTCCTCTTCACTTTCTGCCATAAGGGTGGTGTCATCTGCATATCTGAGGTTATTGATATTTCTCCCGGCAATCTTGATTCCAGCTTGTGTTTCTTCCAGTCCAGCGTTTCTCATGATGTACTCTGCATATAAGTTAAACCACCAGCGTGACAATATACAGCCTTGACGTACTCCTTTTCCTATTTAGAACCGATTCTCTTACTAACTAGCAATTCTGCCCGTAAATGCTGGCTTCAAAACAGGCAAATAGGCAGAAATGTTATATATCTTCATGTAAAGTATTTTATTTACATTAAATAAATCAAATAGAGCATAAATCTCTTTTAATTTCTTTTTGTCCATAAGAAGTTCCTGTAAGGGAAGTACTATTTCTATTTATCTCTCTTTTTTATAAATGATCCAATACTTGAGTAATAAATAAGAAGCTATTACAATTCACAATTATATTTGAATTTTGGCGTTTTTAATGTCAACGGTAATGGACTTTTTTTTTTTTAATATTTAAAACAAAAACTGAAATGACTTCTGAGGACTATGAAAGGAAGAAAAAGTTTCCTCTTGAACTTTATTCATGAATAACTTTTTCAAAATCAGTAAGCAATTACTATTTAACACATAGAAAAATGCACAATGTACAAATGCACATAAAATCCAATTATTGTGCTAATCTTTGTGCCTCAGTCTCAGAGTTAATCTAGATTCTAAATGCCCAGCTCCACGGGCTAGCAGGCCAATAACTCTCAATTTCTCACAATGCTTTTGTCACATTCAAATAATCATTAAACAAATACCCCATTTAATCACCCAAGAAAGAATAGCCAACTCAAATACCTATAGGAAGCAGGTGGACAAAGTAATTGAATGTGTACATGGAGGGAAGAGGAGATAAAGGAGGCAAGGTGGGGTTCTGGCAATAATGCCCTTCCTAAAAAAAGGTAGCTATAAAAAGTCAGATTTTATATGAAACTTATTAATCCTATATGTCAGAAACGAATGCAAACTAACTCTATTTCTTCATAGGCTACTTAATTCTCTCTGAACTAGGAGGCAGCCTTCACTGCTGATCCAGAGAATAAAAAGATAATTCAAGAGAAGAATAAAAGATTCACAGTACTTCTGTTTCCCATAAGCCTCCTGCTGAACTTTGCTTTCTTGCAGTCTGCATCTGTCAACTCCTATGCGGTAATGCTTTAGTGTCTGCTTTCTTCAAGATTTCATCTTGAGTTGTTCTAATTTGGTCTGAACCCCTGAAAATGTTCTCAAGAAAACACAGAACTCAAGCAAAAAGAACACTGAACCTTTCTTTTTTATCTTATTGAAGTTCAGTTGATTTATGTGTTAATTTCTGCTACACAGCAAAGTGATTCAGTTATTTACACACACACATACAGATACAGACACACATTATTTTTATATTCTTTTCCATTCCAGCTTATTACAGGATGTTGAATATATTTTATCAATAGTTCCCTGTACTATACAGTAAGACCTTGTTGTTTTCCCCCCATTTTTTTTTTAAATGAATGGTAGTGATTCAGAGAATGGATAACTGAACATGAATCACTTGGAAACATGAATAAATATAAACAGTGAGTTTTTGCTCACTCATGCTCTCTGTTTTTATCAACATTTTGAGGGAGAAGCTGAATGAAAAGTAAGAAGAGGTTACAATCACAGCAGATTAACAACAGTTACACAAACACTGCCTCCAACCAAACATAACCCACTTAACAAGATTCCAAAAGAATAAAACTCAACTATCTGACAAACTTCATCGGTCAACTGCTTGTAAGATAGAGAGAGACTTAATTATGTAACACAGGTGAATAAATCAAGGGAAGTGACATAGATAAGTATCCCTATGGTGACACAATTTGCATGTTCTACCTAGGAGAAAAAAAACCTATATTTTTACAAATGTATTTGTGACAGCATACAGGAGGAAACGTGGAATTTACATGTCACCTCTGCCTGTGGATGAATTACCTTTATATATACGAAGTGAAAGTAGAATAATTTTATACTTCAACAAGTCTATTTTTCTTACCAAGTGCCTCAGATAAAAACTGCTAATTCCACACTATTTTTAAAGCTTATTTCTTCCCTTCATTTACTGTACTTTGCAGCAAAATCTTTTATTTTCTTTCATAAATCCCCAAACTCATATTTCTTTCCTTAAACTGTCAAAATACATAAAATCATTAGTAACTAAAAGGAAGAAAATAATAATAATAGTTACATACATACATCCCTACACTTTTATGGTTTACATACAATAGCAAATGTATTTCTAAAGCAAATATAATTATAAGGTAAATATACTTTTTCAATAAAGTTATTAAATTCAGATATAGCCCTGGCTATGTGATAGTTACTAATATATTTTAAAAATTAGCTTCACTATTATAAATTGAGTGACTAACTAATGTCTCTCATTTAAAATCATGTGTTATTAACTCAGTCAAGGCAAACCACAGCTTAAGGACAAAATTAAAAACTTATAACTAAGAACTACCTAATAACAACCAAAAGTCAAAGTTGGCAATAAAACAAAGAAAATGGCTTCACAGCAACAAACTCAGAGATAATATGATGAAAAATAAGTAGGTCCATAACGAAGTCTTCCAACTGAACCTGAGTCCCACCAAATGAAAGAATAAAATTAGGGGTAATTTGTATCAAACACAAACACACTCAAAGAAGAAAAGTAAGAGAACAGATACTCTGAAAGGAGAAAAGACGTAGCAAATATTCAATAACTGTTGGTTACTGATGTGTTTTTTCACCTATAGAATCTGACCAACTAACCCTTCCCTTCAGGTAAGTCAAATGCTGTAAGGACAGGAGACACCATGTACCACATCACCACCCCTGGCTGCCTTTCCAGGCTACTGATCAGACTACCACGTGAAGTCAGATAAACACCTCCTTACCAATTGCCTCTGCCCTGGGGCTTCCCTGGTTACCTAGGAATGAAATAATATGTATGCATGTAGATTTCCACACCCAGATACTGAGCACAAGGGTTCTAGAAAATAGAACTCAGATGCCTTATAGAAAAAGAAATATTAGTGGATAATTCATGTTGCTGGCGTTCACATTTAGTCCCTAAGTCGCGTCCAACTCTGCGACTCCATGCTGCAGCCTGCCAGGCTCCTCTGTACATGGGATTTCCCAGGCAAGGTCACTGGAGAGTGGTGCCATTTCCATCTCCAGGGGATCTTCCCAACCAAGGGGTTGAACCCAAGACTCCTGCATTGGCAGGAGGATTTTTTACCGCTGAGCCATCAGGGAAGCCAGATAATTCATGTACTACACAGCATACACATTAGATAAAGAATAAAATTAACAGCACACTGAAAGGCTGAATAAAATTCCACCTCTGTTAAACAAAAAGGTTTTCTTAAGTCAATATAATATATAATATGTATGAATTACTCATAAATGAGAATATTCAATCCATATGTATTCAGGACCTAGGAATTGCTAGGACTTGTGTTACATACCTGGGATTACAACACCCCTGTACTTCAGGTGCTCGTAATCTAGTGGGAAAGACAAGTAATCAAACAAGCACAGTGGAGAAACTATGCTTTGAGGGTCCTAAGTACAAGGTTTAATAATGGAAGTACTTGGAGCCCATGCTATGCTGAGACTGGAGGACGAAGGTGTAAGGGGATTTGGTTTCTAAAGGAGGTGACATCTAACCTAGCAATCTGGCAAAGAAGTGGAGGGAAGTGTGCTCCAGGCAGATGAAAGCGCATATTCAAAGACTCTGAAGCAACAGTGTTCGGAGGGAGAAGCAAATAGGAATGCAGAAATAGAAAGGGCTTGGACTTAATCCTTTAAGTAAAGGGAAACCATGAAAAGACTTTAAGCAAAGGAATAATACTGAACTGCCTCAAGAATACTGGAGTGGGTAGCCATTACCTTCTCCAGGGGATCTTCCCCACCGGGGGACTGAAGCCAGGTCTCCCACATTGAAGGCAGAATCTTGACCGTCAGAGCCACCAGGGCAGCCCTTGAATACTAGGGCTTCAGTTAACTAACAGTTAAATCCACATGACATCTAAAATCAAATTCCAATTGATCATTAGAGTCTTACTCCCATTTCTATTTAAGCAATTAATTGAACCAACAAATACAATTTTTTTTTCTTCACAAAAGCTACTTGAGAATTGGAGTGGGAGTGGACAGTGAGATGTCTTAAATGCACACACACACCTTGGACTTTTGGTTCATAGATATCTTAGATATCATAGATATCTTAGACAGTCACAGACAGTCAAGATGAACAAGGACACAGAAGCGGGGATACGGGAAAAAACAGGGCATGCTCTGGCAAAGCAAGTAACTGTGGCTCCTCCTAACAGCAGAATGATTCAGTCTCAGAAAGAAAAATTATTCTTTAACACAAAGAGTGATAAGATGGAATGGGAGATAAAATGCCTTTAATTTCATTTAGAAGCTAGTGGAGAAGAACTAAAGTACTGTAAACTGAATACATCTCCCACAAGATGCATGAAAAAACCGCAGTTAGTATAGGAGAAACCCAAGCCATACAAAAATATGAGAGTTTTTTTTTTAACACTTTCAGTTTACATTAATAATTTCCTCTTTTCAGGGCTACACTAAATGTTCTGGATTAAATCAATATGGAGGAGGAAAAAAAAATCTATAAATTCTCATCAGTTAGTCTAGATTTAACTAAAGCAAATGAGAAAGAGACATTACCCCTTATCTGCAAAAAGATCTGCACAGTGAATTATCAGTGAAAGAAATCTTAGAAAATCAGGCAAGACCGTCACATTTTAGTGACTATCCTTCAGGTGGTACATACTGACTACTGAGCCTTCAGCAGCTGTGAGGGGAGAACGCTGACCTCTCATTCTCACTCTGACTCCACAGTGCTATGGGACCACAAGGCTGCCATCCACTCAAAAGCATTAAACCATCTTCATCTATAGCAGTGCCCTAGATATGCCAGCAACACTACAGAGTGCTGCGAGATAGAATCAGCAAAACACAGAGTAACACTGCAGTCACTGGTCTGTTCATGTGCTAAAAATAATAAAACTGCAACCTTATTTCCACTCCATTCCTGGAAAAACCTAAGGAAGATTCAAATCCCATAGTATCCTAATAGATTATCATTTATACTAATGTGCTGAGACAACAGGCTTAACATCACACATACCAGTAACATATCTATGAACCAAAAGTCCAAGGTGTGTGTGTGTGTGTTTAAGACATCTTCCTTAAACAGCTATGGGACAAAAGCCAAGGGCAATATCATGATTTGATTTCTATGTCATGCTCACGAACCCAATCTTGGCACTTGTTTCTTCTAACTGAGTCAGCTTATGGGACTTCCTGCTAAATAGTAGCTTCCCTAAGTTCATAAACATTATTTGTTCAGGAGCAAACTGTTATAAAAATTATAGGAGGGCAGCCACCAAATTCATTTATGACGTCTACTACCACCAAATTAGCATTTTTCATTTTTAGTGTTACCTTGTCACAATGCTATAGCCTGTCTTCAAAAACTCTGCCTAGAAGGTGGAGCCTATATGCTGTAACACTCCATAGCCACCATTAGCCACCATCCATTCCACCTCAAAATCCCTCTGTTTCCTCAATTCCCTCTCCCCTCCTTTTTCTGAGTTTTGAGCATATTTCCTCTTTGCCAAGGTGACTCTTGCACTCATTTTCTTGAAAGTGCCTCACTGCTCACTCTAATTTTTTTTTTTAATCAATTAAGCAGAATAGTTCTTTAAACATTTTCAGAGTCTCCTGATGAATTGACTCCTTTTTGCTTGCTACAAAACTTCTCAAGTCTCCCCATGGGAGGAGGAAGGGAAGGCAAGAAAGAACCTTTCCTCTAATCCTATTCCTTCTCAACACAATACCTCCTCTTCCCTCTATGAATGCCTTAAAAATAAACACTGCCTCAGCCTGCTAATTCCTCACTTCCCAACCCCACCTCACCCCTGGGTATTCTGGTTATGGCTTTTCTACTTTGCTTAAAATGTTCTCCTACACCTCACATTCCTATGCCCACTGCTCTATCTGCTGGCAAGTCAGAAACTTAAGAGTCATCCAAGACCATTCAGGTCTGTCACCTTATGCCTGCACTCAGTTACTAAGGTCTAATATTTAGTTGATATTTCTACTATTTGTCTCAAATATCCCTCTCAGTGCCAGTGCATTGCTTTGGGCACTTTTAACTTTCACCTAAAATATAGTGAAACCCTTCTAACTAGCCCATCCACTGCCTGCAACATGCTATAATAAATCTTTCCAGACATAAACTTGACCAGTCCCTACTTACAATTTACCCTGTACCCTGATGGCAGAAAAATCTTCCAGAAGCCCTGCAGCAATCATGTCACTATCCTGCTTTCACTTTTCACTAGCTCCACATTCTCCAATAAATGAAACAGTCTTCTTAGTTTGTCATTCAAGGCTCTTGCACAGTATGGCACCAAACTACCTTTTTAAATCTATTTATAAGTTATATTCAATAATTCAAATAAACAGTATTAAATTATTATTCCCATCCATGAATCAGATAGGGATAAAAATGCACTTTTCCCTTCTCCTAACAAACACAGAAGTGGCATTGAACAGAAAGCCTGTTCAATAATCATTCAATGGACAACCCACAGAATCAATAACCTAATCAAAAGAAAAAAGTTTATGTTCCATGCAAACGGGAAATTTTGTATATATTCATTTTTACTGTCTTTTTTTTTTTTTTTTTTTTTTTTTTTTTTTTTTTAGCTGTTATCTTTCCAGAACCCAGCAAACCTCCTGGTATTAACAAGCACTCATTAGGTTGGATTGTTAGAAAGGCAGGCATGCTGTGGTGCTAATCCACTTTGCTTTACAGCTGAGAAACACAGAAAGTACACCACTGTCATAATGAATCACTTAAATGTGAACATCATGGGTGATAACATACAAGTATTCGTAAGATAAGTGTCTAAATATGGCAGCACTCCAGGAATGTGATGTCAGTAGAAGGTGGGCCTTTACTTAGCCAGCCTCTATAGTAAGTTGGCCATAGGTTTCTCCAAAAACCTGTTAAAAATTTTCATAATTTTTTTTTAATTTTACCATGGTAATCTCCATAGCAGAGAGTTAGCTGCTGAGTTTTTCATTAAATGTGCTACAAATGGAGTTAAGGGCACATAATATGTGAGACAGAAGGAAAATATACTTCATGTGCTTCAGGGAACACTAGACTTTGCAATCAAATTCTCTAAAGAATACTGTGCAAAGACAGCAATTTTCAAAATAAAAAGTCAAAATGAAAAGACAAGGAGCTGAATTTATAGTACTTTTATGATTTAACTCTGTAACTTTTTAAATGCCTAATAGACATTGCAGAATAAGAAGCGTTTTAAGACCTGTGAAGGGCTCAGATCATTCATACAGGGGCACATGCACCTATACAAAAATCTGCATTTTAAAAGTAAAAAGTTTGTCAGTTGTGACAAATGTGCATATCTGTTTATTTCTCTATCACAAGGCATAGAGAGGCGTCCACTATCAGATGCTAAGTAAGGATATTTAAACTGAGCTTCCTTCAAACTCTGAAATGAAAGGAAAGGCTCACTGCATAATGCTGTAAGTTTCTAAAAGTATGTTCACTGATACAAAGCAACTGCTTGCCAATCATTCGAGATGCACTATGTTAAAAGAGGTTTCAAAAGCTGTTCTCAAGTAAACTTTAATCTAGTTAAATGAACATACTGAAGTTTATCTCTTAGAAACAGCAAATTGGCATACTGGCAAAAAGAACCTGTCCAACTTCTTTAATTTACTCACTTTAATTTAGTGTTTATTTCTTAACTTAGAAGTTGGTTGGTCCAGCCTCTGATTCCCTATAACAACTTTCAGTTCAGTTCAGGTCAGTCGCTCAGTCGTGTCCGACTCTTTGCGACCCCATGAATCGCAGCACGCCAGGCCTCCCTGTCCATCACCAACTCCCAGAGTTCACTGAGACTCATGTCCATCGAGTCAGTGATGTCATCCAGCCATCTCATCCTCTGTCGTCCCCTTCTCTTTCTGCCCCCAATCCCTCCCAGCATCAGAGTCTTTTCCAATGAGTCAACTCTTCACATGAGGTGGCCAAAGTACTGGAGTTTCAGCTTTAGCATCAGTCCTTCCAAAGAAATCCCAGGGTTGATGTCCTTCTAATGGACTGGTTGGATCTCCTTGCAGTCCAAGGGACTCTCAAGAGTCTTCTCCAACACCACAGTTCAAAAGCATCAATTCTTTGGCACTCAGCTTTCTTCACAGTCCAACTCTCACATCCATACATGACTACTGGAAAAACCATATCCTTGACTAGACAGACTTTTGTTGCCAAAGTAATGTCTCTGCTTTTGAATATGCTATCTAGGTTGGTCATAACTTTCCTCCATTTGCATTCAAATAAATCATAGTTTAAAAGCCCTTTTTTGTAAGTTTTTTCTCCTATATAGATAAATGTAGCGATTCTATGAACTTTTAAGAATAGTTCCAAAAACTACATGTAAAAACTATTGTAATAATTTTTTGTTAGACGCCTACATTATAAAACTGGCTTCCAAAACAGGAAAGACCTGTGGTCCTATCAAATTTACTATAAAATGTACTCATTTTACCTGTAACGAAGCCATACTTCCCTGTAAAAACTGTCTTGTGGCTAAATTTATAAAATACAATATGCATTCAATTATAAAAACCAGACAAGAAAAACAGAAGGAATTCTGGACTTGACAGGTACACAAATAGAGATGATTCTGTCAGGATTAGTGATGGCAGCTGGTTTTAGCCACTGGCAAATCCACCTGCCACTTTATACATGTGTTCCTCCAGGGCCCTCAGAGAACTAACTTCTGACAAATGCTCTTCTTCAGATATCAGCACTCCCTACCCATCTTGTCAAGTCCTCTAGATTTCTCTTTATAAAACTCCATGTGTTTTCTAAACCTCAATGATTGAAAAGCAGCATTTAGTCAACATAAACTCATGACAAACATAACAATTCATACATTTAACTAGACAGTTCTTTCTGGTATACATAAATCCATTAAACAATTCTGTTTCATTCAACCAATAAGAATTTCCTGGTGCCAACGACCACAGTGAGTTGTAGTTCTCTATTTTCCCACATACACCACCTAGATGTTGAAGTTAATATTTTATGTGTATAGATGATATTCTCTGTTCACCTTTTAACTGGACAAAGCAACAATAAATTTAAAAGGGAGAAGGCAATGGCACCCCACTCCAGTACTCTTGCCTGGAAAATCCCATGGGTGGAGGAGCCTGGTGGGCTGCAGTCCATGGGGTCGCTGAGAGTCGGACACGACTGAGCGACTTCCCTTTCACTTTTCACTTTCATGCATTGGAGAAGGAAATGGCAACCCACTCCAGTGTTCTTGCCTGGAGAGTCCCTCGGATGGGGGAGCCTGGTGGGCTTCCATCTATGGGGTCGCACAGAGTCAGACACGACTGAAGCGACTTAGCAGCAGCAGCAGCAAAGTACTGACAATTGTTTTTTCATGGGCAAGCCAATGGAACAAGAACGAAACACAGATAAAAATGCCATAAATAAGGACAAAAACTTCTGACCTGTGGTTACTTATCTATTGTATACACTGCTTTTTAGTTCTGCCTTAAATTTGCCCTGCTTAGTGGGAAAGGAGTTCTTATCCCTTCCCCTCCCGTCTTCAGGCATTATTTGTCTTCCTGTTACTGCATGAGTCAGCACCACTGGATATGGACAGCTTCCTGCTGTTTATAAAGTGGAAAAGTCTTCTCCCTATGGAATGATACACCGTAGCTACAGCACAAACATGGTAAAAGATGCACCCAAAATGTGGTGGGAAAAAGTAAACACATGACAAAAATAAGAAACACAACAAAAACGCTACTGCTGAACGAACGTCAACATTGCTCATTCACATAATCTACCTTCCTAAAAACAAAAAGACACAACATACTGCTATTATCTTAGTCATTCCTAATAATGATATAATTACATAATAATTATTAACTCAGTAATTAGGAATGACATTTTCTTTATTAGTAGTTAAGCCTAATTTGCTTCAAAAAGACTTCCCTGACATCATACTCCTCGTACCTCCAAGTTAGGTTAGGTATCTTGATACATGCCTGAGGATATTTCACTCTCTGTCCTTAGTCAATAATATGACAATATTGTAACTCTATTTTTAGATTGATCTCCTCCACTGCAGAGCTTCTAGTTCTATCATTCTAATGAAGCATTTAATAAGACTACACAGAATTAGTGAATGCCTTTAATAAACATGGCATGTCACATTCATTACCTCATTTAATACTATAACTCGTGAAGTATTATTAGCTCCATTTTATCTTTGAAGACATTTACCTAGAATCATAAGTAATTATAAGAATTATAACTAAGTGGTATTGAGGATTTAAACCCAGTTCTATTAAGCATCAAAGCCTGAGTACCTCACAGAGATAGCCTCATCCTATAATATACAAGAAGCATAGGATAATAAGGTAATCATGTCAAGATTTATTTATCTATTCAACACAAGCTTATTCATGAAAAATGCTTTTAACACTACGGACCATTAGCCTACCTCTCTTTGGTACTGATCCTTGTCTTAGGCAAAACAACACAAAGATTATACATTTCAACAATATGGGTTCCAATCCCAATTCCCCCACTTAATTCTCTGTGTCTTAGTTTCCTTATCTGCACAGTGTAGATAATAACACCCTCTACTTCATAAAACTAAGTAACACTGTCTGCTTGAAATGCTACCTGGCAGAGTATGAAGGGCCAGGTATTTGTTAAACAAAAACACTCTCATGGGGAGACTGTATCAAATCTGCTTAATGGCCAACTCTGTTGACAGCACAACATGTACTCTATTTATAGAGAAACACCTTGTAACCCAAATAGTTTTAAGCATGGCCTTAGGGCAAAGGAGCTAGGTGCAAGGGTGGACAGTGAGCAAACTGTCCCCAGGTACAAATGAAGACCTAACAGCTGTGAGAAGGAAGCAAAAGAGAAGCTAAGATGGTTTCAGACCTCCTCCAAAACAGCATTTTCCAAGTTGATTTTAGATCATTTAAAATAGTAGATGTTAAGATTCTATTTACTTCAGTAAGTAGATTTTGTAAATATTGATTATGATCCTCCAACTGATGATTTAATTGATTTCAGTTCAGTTCAGTAGCTCAGTCGTGTCTGACTCTTTGCGACCCCATGGACTGCAGCATACCAGGCCTCCCTGTCCATCACCAATTCCCAAAGTTCACCCAAACTCATGTCCATTGAGTTGGTGATGCCATCCAGCCATCTCATCCTCTGTCGTCCCCTTCCACTCCTGCCCTCAATCTTTCCCAGCATCAAGGTCTTTTCAAATGAGTCAGTTCTTTGTAGCAGGTGGCCAAAGTATTGGAGTTTCAGCTTCAATATCAGTCCTTCAACATCAGCTTTAACATAAGTCCTTAACTGATTTAGCATGGTATTATTCATCTTTTGAAAATACAAACTGGCATGTGTTACTTTCTAAATCAAGATTATATTTTGTAACTCCCCAACATCTGCACAAGGGTTTCTATTACTCTTAAAGAATTAATAAACCTAACTTATTCACTCAAAGATTCTATTTTTAATAGAGAAAATAATTTAAAATGCTCTTTTTACTAAGACAACTCACACTTATGAAATGGAGCCTTGAGTATAAGAGATTATAAGACATATAAGTAGCTTTATTTCCCCTCTTTTCAAAAACAAGCTTCAAATCTCTAGGATGAGAATGAATGAGGAGCAGAATGAAAGAATTGTTTTTTAAAATGGCTAACAATGCTACCACCTCGACAGGAATGATAGTACCAATCAACACTGTAGACTAAAAGGGGGAAAAAAAGTAATGAAATTTGAAAACATCTTCAACCAAGAAACAATAGGAAGTTGGCTATGATAACTTAAAGCTATTTAAATTTATTTGAGTAAATTAGCACCTGAAAGAGAGGGGGGGAAAAAAAGCTTCGTGTAATGAGACTGCAGAATAACTCTTTCAATAGAACAGTAAAAGGAGAGCCATACATGAGAAAATGTGTTCAAGTTCAGTCTGTTTTGCAGTCCTTATTCAATTAGTATTGAAGGATCGGATCAAAGATCTGTTGAATTATTCAACAATTTAAGGCATAATTGATTCTGCAGGAATACTCAACCAACATTACTTTCTGATTTCCCAATTTTTTTTCTTTAGAAATGACATTCTTCTAGAGTTTAAATATGCCTTTCTTCTTTTTTCTTTTAATCCTTCTTTCTATCTACTATATTCTGGCATGAAAGTCATGGATGACATAAAAAGGATACTTGATGTATTTTCCATATTAGTAAAATCCTTCAGTTTTTTTTTTTTTTTTTGGTCTTAAAGAAAGTCTTCCTTCCCACAAATCCTGTCTATATAACTCAATGTTTCACTTCACAAAACACTTTAATCAAGCTAAAGTGAAGTTCCATTCAGATTACTACAAATCTAACAGGTAATTTATTGTATTTCAAGCCATTTTAAGCAATGAGACAATTTATACCAAACAAGATGTGTGAAAAAAGCATTTAAAGCCTTTAAAAAAAATCAATCATCAATATCTCATTTTTATTTCTTAATCACAAAATGCTCAAAACTTCAAAAATAAAAGTGAATGGCCTCAAAGGTTAATTACATAACATGGCTTGCAGGTCTTTCATCTAATCCTGTTTCTTCATTAGCCTCATTATTTCCTCATCACCCTCTCACTTAACGGTATATATTCCAGCCACAAAGAACATCTCCCTGTTCTTCAAATTCTCTTAAGGCTTGACTCTAAACTTCTGCACAGACTATGTCTTCACTTGCGCACTCCTCCTCTCTTGGCACCTCCTCGTGTGCCACCTATCCCTCTGGTCCTGTTCAGTTGCCACCTGTCCCTCTGGTCCTGTTCAGTTGCCACTTGTCCCTCTGGTCCTGTTCAGTTGCCACTTCCCAGTAGGACACCTTCCCTGACTCCTTAGGGCTGAGGGTAAGCAGCCCCTTTCACTCCTACAGCAGCTTGTTCTCCATAATAGCCTACAGAAGTTATACCTTCTTTCACGACAAATCCTAAGAACAGTGGCTGGCAATACATGACAACCTTTCACCACTCACATCCCTATAGACCACTGTCAAGAAGATATAATACTGGGAAAAACACAGTTCTCCCAAAGAGGAATTACTGCAAAGCTATTCTCCACCATTATTTTCAAATACAACAAAAGTCTTACGTGAGAAAAAGAGCACTACATCTTCCCAGATATTTGTACTTAATATTATTGAAAGTTTTCTCCATGATCCAAGGAATGCTGGCAATTAGATCTCTGGTTCCTCTGCCTCTTCAAAAGCAAGGAAGTTCCAGAAAAACATCTACTTCTGCTTCACTGACTATGCTAAAGCCTTTGACTGTGTGGATCACAACAAATTGTAGAAAGTTCTTAAAGAGTCGAGAATATTGGATCACCTTGCCTGTCCCCTAAAAAACCTGTATGTGGGTCAAGAAACAACAGTTAGAACCGGGCACAGAACAAATGATTGGTTTAAAATTGGGAAAGGAGTACAACAAGGCTGTGTATTGTCACCTTGTTTATTTAACTTCTATGCAGAGTACATCATATGAAATGCTGGACTAGATAAATCACCAGCTAGAATCAAGATTACCAGTAGAAATATCAATGACCTCAGATATGCAGATGATACCACTCTAGGCAGAAAGTGAAAAGGAACTAAAGGGCCTCTTGATGAGGGTGAAAGAGGAGAGTGAAAAAGCTGGCTTGAAACTCAATATTAGAAAAATGAAGATCACAGAATCCAGGCCTATCACCTGATGGCAAATAGAAGGGGAAAAAGTGGAAATAGTTACAGATTTTACTTTCCTGGGCTCCAAAATCACTGTAGACAGTGACTCTTCTGGCACCCCTCTCCAATACTGTTGCCTGCTCCTTGGAAGGAAAGCAATGACAAACCTAGACAGCATATTAAAAAGCAGAGACATCACTTTGCTGACAAATGTCTGTAGAGTCAAAGCTATGTTCTTTCCCATATGGATGTGAGAGTTGGATGATAAAGAAGGCTGAGCACTGAAGAAGTGATGCTTTTGAATTGTGGTGCTGCAGAAGACTCTTGTGATTCCCTTGGACTTCATGGCGATCAAACTAGTCAATCCAAAAGGAAACCAACCCTGAATATTCATTGGAAGGACTTATCCTGAAGCTGAAGCTCCAATACGTTAGCCACCTGATTCAAAGGGCCAATTCACTGGAAAAGACCCTGTGCTGGGAAAGATTGAGAGCAGGAGGAGAAGGGGGTGGCAGAGGATGAGATGGTTAGATAGCATCACCAACTCAATGACATGAACTTGGGCAAACTCCGGGAGACAGTGGAAGACACAGGAGCCCGGCATGCTGTAGTCCACAATTTAGTGACTGAACAACAACTACTGAAAGTAAAATCTAAAAACCAAACTCATTCCAAAATTCATCCAGAATTTAACAAAAGAACTTGTATGTTTTCTTCAGACCAAACACCCCAAACTATGAAATATTATGTATGTAATAGTCCACCTGGGCCTTCCCCAATGTCTCAGTGTAAAGAATCCACCTGCAATGCAGGAGACACAATTTCGATCCCTGGGTAAGGAAGATCCACTGGAGGAGGGCATGGCAACCCTCTCCAGTATTGTTGCCTGCAAAATCCCATGTACAGAGGAGCCTGGTGAGATACAGTCCATAGGGTCATAAAGAGTCAGACATGACTGAAGCAACTGAGCTCACACACGCATGTGTGCGCACACACACACACACACACACACACACGTCCACCTATCTATTTCTTTTAACTGCCTTTCTTTGCTGGAAGCTTTCTGTGTAAAGAGGTTGCATTTACATTTAACCAAGGTTTTGTATCAACGTTATGGAAACCTACCACATTAAACAACAAAGGAAATAAAAAGAACCTTCAAAGAAGGACCCCCACACTGAAATTTGTAACGTAAACCTCTAGAACACAACAAAATACCTAAGCAGTAATTTGATTCATCAAAGTGAAAGTCTCTCAGTGGCGGCCGACTCTTTGTGACCCCATGGAATAGTCCCTGGAATTCTTCAGGCCAGAATACTGTAGTGAGTAGCTGTTCTGTTCTACAGGGGATCTTCCCAACCCAGGGATCGAATTCAGATCTCCCACATTACACACGAATTCTTTACCAGCTGAGCCACCAGGGAAGCCCAAGAATACTAGAGAGGGTAGTCTATCCCTTCTCCAGCAGATCTTCCTGAAACAGGAGTCAAACCTGGGTCTCCTGCATTGCAGGCTGATTCTTCACCTAATTCATACATCTGGAAGCATAGTTGTTGACTTTGATGTAAAGGGAACAATGCTGATTTTTTTTTCCTGAAGATCAATCTTTTTAAAATAGTTTCAGTCTTTAATCAAAATTTAAATTCCTCTTATGCCAGCTCAATCTTTTTCACTGAATTTTTTTCACAGTTACACATTTTCATTTTTCTTCATTAGTCCTTTTTTTTTTAAGTCCCCCCCGCCATTTCTGAAAAAATGTATGGTACTCTCCCATATATTAAATTCACCATCCCATCTTACATTCATGTACTACATATTAATTAGACATCCACTGTGTCTAATGGGAAATGGGATTCTCCATTTTTAAGAACACATGAAAAGACTTTATTTTTTTTAGAACAATTTTAGATTTAAAGGGAAACCGAATGGAAAGTTACAGACCTCCCTCCGGCCCACCTCTCACAGTATTCCCTACTATTAACATCTTGCCTGAGCATGATACATCTGTTACAACTGAGCCAATACTGAAAAGTCAAAGTGAAATGAAAAGTGAAAGTCACTCAGTCATGTCCTACTCTTTGCGATCCCATGGACTATACAGTCCCTGGAATTCTCCAGGCCAGTGTACTGGAGTGGGTAGCCTTTCCCTTCTCCAGGGGATCTTCCCAACCCAGGGATTAAACCCAGGTCTCCTGCATTGCAGGCAGATTCTTTACCAGCGGAGCCACAAGGGAAGTCCAATATTGATGCATTATTATTACCTAAATCCACAGTTACAATTAGTGTTACTTTTCATGTTCTACAGTTGTGTGAGTTTTGACAAATGCGGGTCACATATCCACCACTATAAACCATACAGAATAGTTCAAAGGCCCTAAAAACCCTCTGTGTCTCACCTAATGTGGACTCTTGCTCTCCTGTGCTTCCTGAGCCTCTGGGTATCACTGATGCTTTTACTTGCTCTATAGTTCTACCTTTTCCAGAAAATCACACAGCTGGAATCATACAGCATGTAACCTTTTCAGATTTCACTTATTTCACTCAGCAATAAAGATGTGAGGTTTTTCCCTTTTCGTCATGGTTTTACAGCTCATTTCTTTTTTATCTCTGCCCCAGTTTGTTTACACTTTCACTTATCGAAGGACATCTTGTTTGTTTCCACGTTTTGTCAATTTTGAATAAAGCTGCCATAAACATTCATGTGCAGGGTTTTACATGGACATAAGTTTCCAACTTATTCTGGTTGAGTTGGTATTTTTGTAAATATGAAAAAGCATAGCTCATGCGTTTGTTTTTTCCCTAACAAAACTAACACCTGTTTTTTTTTCTCTCTGATTTCCTAACTCCTGCCAACTCTTTCATTTGCAATTAGTTACCTGTATTTATATAACTAAGTATGTAAGAGTTTCTAATGGTTCTTGTCTCTCCAGAGATTCTTTCACACCCAGGATCAAGTGGGGTACACATTCAATTCAAACATGCACACAATTCCCATTAGAAAAGTCAGCCACCACTTCTACAGAGATGTACACAGCCTTACAAAATGCTCACCAAAAATTAAAATAAATCATACATGTATACAGGCTTTATCTTTTTCCATTGACAATCCTTAGTTAAAGCCAATCAATGATATTTATTAAATATTAACTATAAGTCAGTATTTGGCTGCAAACAATCTCTACTTTCTGTTGATCAGTGGTTTGAGTGGTGAGAGTTCTCTCTATATCAATGACATACAATGTTCTCCTTAAACAGAAATTTCCACAAAAACTGAAGTAATCAGTCATAATTCTAAGATAGTGACTATATTTTAGTTTTATAAGTCCCCTTCCTAATCTCCTGGAATCCACTTTGACTTAACTTAAAGCCTAAATAAATCAGATATTTTTCCCTAGTCACAATGTGGAGCCTGCCTAATATATAAAATGTATATTTATAATACAGACCCACTTCTCAATTCTTACATGGCAGCAAACAAAAAGGAATAAAAGCTAAAAAATTAAGTACAGTTTTTTTTAACTGTGACTTTAAAGTTTAATGTTTTGGAATAAATTTAACACTGCATTTACTTTATTCTTTCTATACAACTGTTTTTCATTGAAGTATAGTTGATTTATAATGCTGTGTTAGTTTCAGGCGTACAGCACAGTGATTCAGGTTTTTAGATGAATATGAATATTCTTTTTCAGATTCTTTTCTTTTATAGGTCATTACAAAATATTGAATATAGTTCCCTCTGCCATAAAGTAGGTCCTCGTTGGTTATCTATTTTATATAGTATATATGTCTATACACTTTTTAAAAAACTATAAGCTTATAACTTAGAGTTAAGTTATAACTATATAATATAAAGGACAGTATTTTTCAATGTATTTTATTTAAAAATTATCTTGTTATTAATCTCCCTGTCATTTATCAGCCCTGCACTATTACTTCACTACTCCAAATCTGCCTCTCACTAGCTTTCAGAATTAGCTCCTCTGAAATAGATGGGAAAACAGTGTCAGACTTTATTTTTGGGGGCTCCAAAACTACTGTAGATGGTGATTGCAGCCATGAAATTAAAAGACGCTTACTCCTTGGAAGGAAAGTTTATGACCAACCTAGATAGCATATTCAAAAGTAGAGACATTACTTCGCCACAAAGGTCTATCTAGTCAAGGCTATGGTTTTTCCAGTGGTCATGGATGGATGTGAGAGTTGGACTGTGAAGAAAACTGAGAGCCGAAGAATTGATGTTTCTGAACTGTGGTGTTGGAGAAGACTCCTGAGAGTCCCTTGGACTGTAAGGAGATCCAACCAGTCCATTCTGAAGGAGATCAGTCCTGGGTGTTCATTGGAAGGACTGATGCTAAAGCTGAAACTCCAATACTTTGGCCACCTCATGCGAAGAGTTGACTCTTTGGAAAAGACCCTGATGCTGGGAAGGACTGGGGGAAGGAGGAGAAGGGGACAACAGAGGATGAAATGGCTGGATGGCATCACCGACTTGATGGACATGAGTTTGAGTAAACTCTGGGAGTTGGTGACGGACAGGGAGGCCTGGCGAGCTGCGATTCATGGGGTCCCAAAGAGTCGGACACGACTGAGCGACTGAGCTGAACTGAACCATCCAGAGGGAAAAGTGATGCCCTCCTCGGCACCCACTCCATCTCCCGTCTGCTGTGGTTTAGAAATAACACCTGCTCAGAAACAGACCCCTCCATACAGACCTCAGGGCTCCTGAACTGTGTGCTTCCTGAGTCTCTCTGCTACAAAGCAAATCCTGAAACCACATAGCTTCCTTGTGACCTCAGAAACGAAGATCAACCTTCTATCCATACCTCTGACCTGGGCTAGCAGTGTCAGAAGTAGGGTTTGTGTAAGGCAGTCCTAATATCTGCCCATGGCACTTTCACCTTCAAAGTTTTTCTGATTTAGACAATAAATTATGTGGTCCCCTTGATCAAAAGCACCCAGTCACACTCATTCACTTTCCATATTCCCTACTGTCCCTTTAAATAGCCACCCATGCCAATACCCAGCCCCTTCACGCCACCGGCTGTCAAACTTACAGAACTCCAACTACAGGAGTTCCACAACCACTATTTTTCACTTACACTATATGCTATGAACGAGTGACTTTAAATTTCTACAAATTTTTTTTCTGAAAACTGAGTGGTTTTCCCTTAAAGCATTTTCCCAACTAAAAAGTGCCATAAAAATGACTTGCATCAGACTTAGGAGTGTAACATCCTTCTTGAATAAAAGAATCTCAAGCCAATCACCTTCTCACTAAGAAAAGTTTGTTAAATGTTATAAAGTCACAATAGGAACTACTGTAGGGAATTCAAGATTCATAGTAAAGATAAGCACCTGGAATTCAAGTCAGTTTTAAAAAAGAAGAAATCATGGCCACAAAACACCCAATTCATTTTACAGATAGCAAGACAAAAAAAAAAAAAATGTGATCCAGGAATAACAGAGGGATGAGTAAGAATACAGTGGGAAATGAGTTTTCAGTGGTTTAATGAAGGGTCCAAGGATTTAGAGAACAGAATGAACTAAGGCAACAAAGATGCTTCAGGAGGTACTGAAGAGGTAGGAGCAGAGAGAGGCAGGGAGCAGATGACCGGCAATATCAGACACCTGATCACGCTTCATCTGTATATACAGCCGACAATCATTCAGAATTTCCATTAGGGAGCAGTGAAGAAATGCATTCCTGTGACTTGCGTGTGATAACTGCTAAAGGGTGAGTGCTGCATATAACTTGTCTTGTGTCAGAATTAGCCTGGCCCATCAGAAGATTAACTTGCAGAGTCATTTATCAGCTCAAATGTGCTTGGTCTGAAACTTGATTGAAACCAGCTGAGCCGATGACTTCACCGCAGACTTTTCACTACAGAAAGGGCAAGCTCTGTGAGGTCAGGAAGCAGAACTAAGCTCGGTGCACAGAAGCCAAGCTGCAAGAGGGAAGAGCCAAGGCAAGTCAGAGGAGGAGAGGCTCATTCCAAGAAGCAGCAAGGGTGAGCAATTAACTCAGAGAGAGCTGCAGAGAAGAAAGAACACAATGGAAATTTTCCTTTAAGGACTGGGGTTGCTGTCTCTACCCGCGATGTAAATCTACAGCAAAGCCTCCGAGGAGAAACTGATGGAAGCTATTTCAGGTTTTCAGTTCTTGACACTGCATTAAACTGTAGCATCATTATGGGAGGTGCATTCAGGAAGTCGGCTACTCAACATGTACTAATTGAGCACCTACTATAGATCATGTACTGTTGTAGGAACTGGGAATACATTTGTGAATAAAATGGACAAAAGTCACTGGAATGAAAGATAGTTAATAAACAGACAATAATAAAGCATGTCAAAAAAAAGCGTGCAGAGAAAATTAAAATGAGAAAGTGGTTCAGTGGAGAGTGGTGATATTTGAGCAAAGACTTAGGGAGATGGGGAGATGAGCCATTTGGGTATCCAGGAGAAGAGCAGGGTCGGCAGAGGTAACAGTGAATGCCAAGGCCTTGAGCTAGGAGCGTGTTTTCTGTGGTGAAAGAACATCAGGACGGCCAGTGCTGCTGGTCAGAAGGAGCAAAGGGAAGCAGGCATTGGAACAAATTAATTTCATTTAGACAGGCAAGGGTTCTGCTAGTGGCTGGATAAGAACGTTGGCTCAGGAAAGAGTTTGTTATCTCAAGATAGAAAAATTATAGCACGTTTTTCTGCTAATGGGAAAGATCCAGTAAGGAGGGAAAATAATGCTGCAGAAGAGAGAAACTTGCCAGGGCAATGCCCCTGCCCCCAGGTAGTTAAAAGGAGGTGAGATCTAGTGAAGATGGGGGTCTGCCCTTCCCCCATCTTTCTGTCACAGTGAAATTGATGTGTACTGGCTACAGGGTGATTTGGTTTGCTTATGTTTTTTAATAAAACTGTCTTGGCTAGGAATGGCAGTGGGTCAGAAAAGCTTGCCACTATTGCTGAAAGTCTTCAGTTATTTGGGCTATGCATAGCTGGTTTTAAATGAATCAAATGTAATAATGAGAATGGAGTAGAACATACAACATCCATCTCAGGAAAACAAACTCCTGTTGGTAAATTTCTTTTCCTTTTCCCATCCTTCCAAAATTTTGTTTCAATTTTATATGACAAAATAATAATCTTCTACTCAATCAGTGAAAACACTTAACAAAGGCAGCTTGCCAGTTATCATGGGTGTTTCTTCCTGCACTTGGTTCCTAAATGAGAAAGCACAAGAAGGGAAACAGGAGGAACAGAATTTGCGTTCAACACACACTAAGATCTTAGCCCAGAAAGAAGTACAGCCTCATGGTCTTTCCATATCTACAAAAATTGAATTTAACTTTGATAGTTCTCTACCACATACCTTTTCTTGGGAAGATCTAGTCCAGATAACAAGAACTTTTCATCATCTTCCCATCAGTGATGAGTTTAAAAGTGCCTTGGAATTATTCTCTATGAGTGCAGGTTAACTCCACTAGGAAAATCATTGAAATATGGCTTCACTGCTAAAACCTATTTTGAAACGGGGTGCTTCTGAGCCCTAGTAACCACTTCATATCTATCTGGTGGCAGCAAAGCCAGAGCTAAGTGGTGACAGAAAAACAACAGTTTTTCTCTCCTATCTGTGAAAATCAGAAGATGGTAAAGATTAGGACGAGAGGGATGTGATGGACTGACCTCACTGGAATGCAGCGGAGAACCTCAAGTCTGACCTATGTGTCTAGAGCACTTCCCAGACGACTGCTTCAAGTCAGGACAAAGCCCCGGGGGCCTATCCTAGAGGAGGGGTATCCAGCATGTCCTCTGCTATCTGACTGACTTCTCGGCTCCTCATGGGGCTCCCATGTGGAATAACTGTCTGACTCACACTTGCTCTGGGTGCTTCTCACTGACTCTTATTTCCTCTCTGACCTGACTGTGGACTTTGTCAGTTCAGTTTAGTTCAGTCACTCAGTCATGTCCAGCTCTTTGTAATCCCATGGACTGCAGCACACCAGGCTTCCCTGTCCATCACCAACTCCCAAAGCTTGCTCAAACTCATGTCCAGCCTCTGTCGTCCCATTCTCCTCCTGCCTTCAATCTTTCCCAGCATCAGGGTTTTTTTCTACCCTGATGGGCATCAGGTTGACTTTGTACCCCCAAATAATTTTCTTGCCAAGGGATGTCCATAGACTGCCACTAGGGTGATTTAGCATATGGGCTGTAAGTACTTAGCACCTCAGCACGTTTCCCTTCCTGAACCTGCTGAGGTGCAGGGAGTAAGCCAAGGCTCCCACTCTCCTCACTAGGACTTCCCTGGCGGTCCAGTAGTTAAGAGCCTGAATGTCCACTGCCAGGGACTCGTGTTCAATCCACGGTCAGGGAACTAAGATACTGCACGGCTCACAATCAAAACAAAAAGAAACACGTCTGGTCCACAGAAAGGACAAACCTGTTCCTGGGGAAGTCCTCAACACACGGATTGTGGGCTGATAAATAGCTACTCAAATTCTGATGTTCACACAATCAGTTGTCATCATAGGTGTCTTTCCTACTTGTTTTTGACCTACCTGGGTTAAGTATTATTCAATTGAAATGTATTACTTAAGAAGTGATTTTTATAATTTTATATTTTATATGTGACACAAATATCACAATCGCCATCAACTCTTTCTTCATGCTTTCAATAATTAAAAAAAAAAGCTTGAAAATTAAAACCTGCACTACTCAGATTTCACACACATTTTCAGCATTATGATTTTACCAAAAAACAAGTTTTCAGAAAAGACCTGAATTTCAAAGGGATGGTTTTCAAATACCCAGTTTTACCACTGAATTGATCAACAACATAGGTTCAGATAAAAGAAAGTATCTGGCCCCTAACAGAGCATCTCACTTTGTGCCTTGAGGTAGCATAACACCTAAGCCTTCCTTTCCTCACCTATAAAAAAGGCACAGACAAATACACTCACACTGTGGCCTTGAGCTGTAAAATGTTCAATGACTTCCTTCCACATAATATTATAAATTATTAGTCTCCCAGCTTAGGAAATGTTATCAACATATACTGAAATAATTTGTAAGTTTAAAAAATGTAAGTAGTCAAGTGCAGTATGAGTTAATAAAATTTTGAATTTAGAAAATCAATGCTTGCAGAGAAAAAGATCTAAGTAATGTGGCAGACAATTCTCAAGATCGCTGCCACTTCCTTTCCCCTGAGCTACTGCCATCCGCAGAGCTATACCTGTATATACACCTGTATATACAGAGCCATAACTGTAATTCTTTAACCCAACCTGACTTTTCACCCAAGCTGACTGATTCAAGGGTAGACATACAAGACTGAGGCTAAAACAATCAGAATGTCCCTCCCTGGAAGTTGTCATTTTGCTCTGATAAACACAGCCTGGAAGCATCTAAGTCACGATAACAGCAACTATATAGAGTCCATCACTCCTGCTTCTAAAGACCCCAAAGCAATACTGAGTCCTTAGGGCCATTCTTGGCTCCTTTCTACCCTCATTAATACTGATAGCTGTTATGCCCAGGATTCCTTTAAGCACTGAATACTTTTAATTTAAACTATTTAAAACTAAGTAAAATTTAAAATACAGGTCTTTAGTTAAACTGGCCACATTTCAAGTGCTCACTGATTACATATGGCTACCAGCTACCATACTGGACAGGCCAGATTTAGAGAGTGTTTTCATCATCAAAGCAAGTCCTATTAAAAAAACACTGCCCCAGATCCTTCTGATTAACTTCCTTTTATCTTAAGCCACTAAGGATCAGAATTTGTTTTGTTTTATGTCTATGTATTTTATATTTGCACTCATAAAAGTCTGAAATAGGAGGCAAACTGGTAACTTTATGGAAATTTTTTAAAGGACTTCTGGGTACTCTCGGAGGTCCTAAGTCTTGGAGTTAATGTCACTTCAAAACTTTTAAGTTTACTCACATCATTCCTGGACTTCTCCTGAGTCACGGAATCATGGAATTTAAGAACTTGGGAAAACTTCAGCAAATATCTAATTTGATTTCCTGTTTTTCATACATGAAGAAATGAAGACCCAGAAAGCTTGTAATTTGCTTTTGTTTCTGAAAACACTTAAATTTATTTTAATAGGTTAAGACAAGATTAATAAGAAACCAACTAAACAGTAATACACAACATAACTCTGCAAATCTCATGATTAAACAAGTAACCAGGCATGAAGTTTAAATATTTATTTACTCACCAAGCTATTACTACACCAGTTCCTTCCTGCTCCCCATCCCCATCTCTCACTCTCTCTTTTTTTTCATTTATTTTGTAAGGTACATTCACAATGGTTACCATAGTTTCCAATGTCATAATATCTAAAAGGCCCAGAATACATTCTGTACTTTCAAATCAGAGAGCAGACAAATACATTTTTATTGTAATTTTCATTTTGCACTGGAAAATTTATGTTCAAATCGGCCACATAATTAGTTATCTGTACAGACTGAAATCTGGATAGCTGGCGATGTTTTTACTCAGTTGCTCTGAAACAAACAGTAACTGAACATTATTTAAAATATGTGTATTAAAATGTCACACCTACACATCAGTAGATTTAAACTTGCTAAAGCAAGTTCTCTCAGCATCTCCACAAAGCATATGTGTTCTTTATAACAACAATAACAACAACAACAAAAAACACTTCAAAATCATACATCTGAATATTGGCAGTAGATGAGGATTCTGACATTCCATCAGACTCACTTCTCACACCTAACTATGGGTCATCCACCCAGCAGAGAGAATTTACAGGTTACTTTCCGGTAAATACAGAATTCAATAATCATGCAATGTTAATTTTTCCAGAAAGGATTGTTTTTAAACAATTATTGTTTATGACCTCCCAATCACCCTTTCCATTAAAGATAAATGCCTTACATGTTTTCCCATATACTGATTTGTATCTTATATGACCAGTTGATAAAGAAATGGAGTAAAATACAACCCCTGCATGTATCAAATCACTGCAGATCCATATTTCTGTATGATTTTTCCTTCTTAACAGTAAACAAGCAAATGTTTCCCCCTGATCATATCACATCACATAAGCCAATGTTCCAAATTTTCTGAGGCAATGATACACATTTCAAAAAATTAGCCAATGCTACTACATTTTCTCTTCCCTTTCAAACACAAGCAATATATGTATACATAAATAAATACTTGTATATAAAATATATACATATATATATATGTATGTACACACATACACTTGTTTCAAAAAGTTTTCTAACGCGTAGGGCGTTGGCCATTTCTATCTCAGGAAAAGAGTTCTCCTAAGACCACAGAACATGACCCACAAAATCAACAAGGGGAAGTCCTGCACTTAGTGACTGCTGCTATGAATCATGCGTTAATCAAAGGTGGTGTGAATCATCGAAAAAGAGTCTAGGGAACACAGGCCAAGAACTTGCAGTCTTTCAGCAAAGGTTTTAGCAGGTAACTTACACAAGAAAAACCAAAAAGCAACCAGCATAAACTTCAACGCCTCAATTGCGTGGCTAGCGCATATGTTCTGTAGAGAAAAATGTACAAAAACCAATAAGTATATCCTAAAGAAAATGAATGCCAATACCAACCATTATCTTGGCCTTCACTCAAACACCTGACTCCTTTGAAACACTGCATACACCATGGAGGGGGGGTGGGGTCACAAATTAGTCGGGTCATAAAGTTTCGCACCTGGAAATATTTACTACATTAATAAGTTACCAAAAAGGAGGACAAATCACGGTGTCTTATGAATGGAAATTATGGAGTTGATTATTTTAATAAAAATCAAACCACTGAGTAAAAAACAGAAACTTTCTTGCACAATTGAAGGGGCTCTTGATCCAAACTCACAGCATGGGCAGGCCCTCTCTTCATTTCAAATGGAACTCTGAACACTATTACAGGCTACTCTATCTGTAGAATTCTGCCAAAGGTTTATTTTAACCCTCCCTCCAATACTGATTAGTTACACTAAAGCTATGAAAAATTCAGTATAAGCGATTCAGCTTCAGCAGCCCCAGCTGGTTATGACAAGCCATCAAGAGAGGATCTGGAGACCTACAAAAGGAACCTGGTCCTTTAACAAGGTTTGAGTAAGTGGGTGAGCTGTCACCTGTGACAGGGTTTGGCCTCTCGGAGGAAAATGCCTTAGCTGGAGCAGCCCAGGGTCAGTTTTCAACAGCTGGGACTTGAACCTTTAGGTTGTTAAAAAGTCACTGGTAACATTTTTTCTAGTGGAAGACATATATATTTTCTCCAGCAATGTTAGGCTGTACACAGGAGGAAAAAGGTGCATGTGTATATAAGAGTGATACATCTTTTCTCATAAAATAAGGGGGAAAAGCACTTCAAGACTACATTTACTAAACATTTAATGTTTAAAGATTAAATAAAAGATCATTCTCCAATCTGTATTTCATTTCTCAAGCCCAACTACTTCAGGGGCAGTCGGGAGGAGGCAAATAACAACGAGCAGAAATACCTACGCTAATTTATCTTTCTCTAGCAAAGTTTAAAATTTTTGGAATAGTCATCTGCGTTATGGCTTTGACTCTTTTAAAGATACTGAAATATATGTGTTTAACTATGAGAAACACAACTGAAGAGTCACATTCATTTTTCTACTCCCCTTTCAATGTATATATTTAGTGCTGAAGCACCAAAAAGCAATAGAGAAAGGAGTCTTTAGAAAGAACTGATGACCTTTTCTACTTGACAGGGATCTTGTTTTGAAAATACTCATCATGAAAACACAAGGTTCTGATCAAAACCGTGGCAAAGCAGTTTAATTTTCCTGGATATGTGGTCCAGCCCTCCATGTGGGAGGATGAAGTTCAGATGCTCTGGAGAGTCCATCTTCTACTCCTATTCAAGTGTACAGAGTCCTCTGCTTAAAGGACCCAACGCTCTACATCCAAGTCAAGCCAACAGTTACCAGTTTCAACTGAAACTGGAACAGAATTATTACTTTTTTTGTTTTTCCAAGATATACGGATCACATGACATATAAAAAAATGCACACATAACAGAGCTAGTTAGGTCTCTTAACTTCTTTTAATTAACGTGGGGAAAATGCCTAAATATGTTTTGGTAAATTTTTCCAAAGACACACTTCAAAGTTATCTTGCTAATCAATGGTTGGTAATTTAAGTTCTGTGCAATCTCAAAAAAATGCAAGTGAAAACAACAGTTCCAACAGCCCAGTTCCTGTCTCCTTGTACCTTTATTTTCCCCTCCTTGCCTAGACTATTGAAGTCAGACAGGTTGAGGAGACAGTCACCTTCGAGAAAGCCCTTTGCCCTGCCAGGTGAAAGTCATGCCAGCAACCAAAGTAGAATCTGATACAAAAATAGGAGCCGAAGGAATCCAGGGAAAGCAAAGGACATTGTGCGGCCGGTTCAGATGGCCAAAAGCGCAAAAGAGGTAACTGAAGCTTAAGGCGATATCTGAAGGAGCTCAAGGATTCACGTCTCCTACCCACTTTAGTGAGGTAAATGAATAAAACACTAAAATGGCCAAGTGGCAGACTGAAAAACCAATGAGTTTATTACATAATGTTGCAGAGCTACAGGTAAAGGACATTAATCTACTTTTTTCACATGTCTTTGTTTATACACAAAGGCCATTTACTTGACTGAGGTAAAAGAATGGTTACTGTCATCCAAAAAAAAAAGAAAAAGATTGCAATGGTGTCCATACAAAGTAAATAAGTGTGAAATTAACACCACTCAACATCAATACATGATACTAAATATGGTATTAATCATTCTTATGTCACCTCACATTTAGACACCCTAGGCCAAATAAATTCATGGCTAATACTTTTTTTAGAAAGGAGAAAGAGATTGATATTAAAATAGTGCCACCAAAAGCAGAAATAAAGTTAAGGGGTTTACAGGAGTCAAAAGCAGGTTAGTGACAAAAGCATGATGCTGTCTCAGAGGTAGAAAAAATATTATTTGTATATTTAAAAAACTAAAGGAAGCAGCTGTCCAAACATTTTGGCTTTTTTTTCCCCCCAGAAAAAAAAATGTTCATATGCTGTTCTGAGGATAGAAATAATCCAAGCTGAGGCGATGTTTAACCCATTAGAATACACACACACACACACACACTCACAATCACACACAGTGAAGTGCCTCGTGTCCCTCCCTCCTTCCCCTTTTTGATCTGAGGCATTTCCTCCTAACTTGACTGCAAGAAGGAAATCCTGAAAGCCACGGTCAACGACAAATACCTTGGTTTTCAAAAAGCTTAACTGCTTTGTTCGTAACTTTTCCGCTCATATGAACTGTAAATCTTTGAAAACGGAACTATTTGAGACCACAAAAGGTGTTACTCTTTCTGTCATCCTCTACTACTTCTTAGTCACATTTTTAAAAGATGGATCAAAGGAAATAAAGAATACTTTCAGCATAACTTGGGCAGTACAACAGTCTGCACAGTAGGACTAAAAAACACGAAGCTCTAACTTGCTGGTTTCAATTTTTAAAAAAGGACATGAGAATGCCATCTTTTACAAACTACCATTATAAATTTAATGCTAATCTAACTTTATGAAAAAGACATATCTACAGTTAAAAAAAAATGTATCAAGTACAATTGCAACAAAAAACAGCTCAAATCTAGAATATGCATGTTTACTGTCCTATCTCCTTCATCTTTATATATCAAAATACATACTGGTCACATAGATGTAACCATGGTTCCCTTACAGTTTCATACTCTGCATTTTCACTTAACATTAAATTATAATACTTTCCATATGCCCCACATATTTGCAGTTATAATTTCATTAAGAATTTCAACTATTCCACAAATTTAATAAGCTATTTATTCCCTTGCTTACTTATTTCTACAATGCCCTCTTACAGAATGGGCTTGACATGGAATCATCATTTGGGGGCATGATCATGATTTCTATGATTCTATTGTTAGACACTTAGAGTGTTTCCAACTGTTTTTTCTCCCATTTGGAGCTAAACCTGCAATGAGTAACTTCATGTAATACAGCTCCCTTCCTCAGTTAAATAATTTCTTCCTAATGAATCAAAAGCTGTAAACAATTTTTAGTAACTATAATGCCTCACTGCTTTTCCAAAATGTCCCCATTTATAATACCAAGAATGATAAATTAAAACAAATATCCAATAATTACTTCAATATTGAGACAGTTTGGAGTCAATTTTTTAAATTCTTTTAACTTTTTTCACTTTATAGAATTAAATAAATAATACATGCACATAGATAAATTTCAAACATGTATTTGCCAAAGTCTAAAGTAAAATCAATGTTCTCTCAACTCCTAAACTCCAGTCTCACTGTTAAGAATTTGGAGTGTATTTCTTCCTGTACATATTTTTTATATATATATATATATGTAGGATTAATATTTCTTTCATTTTACAATACTAAATGTCTTCCTATCTTCAAATATGAGCCCATAATAGACCCTCTATGCCTTCTGTAATATGATTCTGTCTCATTCAAATATCACTCAATTCCAGTTATACACTCAGTATAGCAACATCACTAAGAATTATATCAATACTCAGGGAACCACCACTCCTGCATAACCTAAAACAGAAGATAATCCCCAAACTTTAAACACTGGGATGAGTGTGTGTACGAGAATTACCTTCCTAAGTATGCTTAAGACCTGTAATAAAATGGCCTTGCATGCCTTTAAGATCATGTTGCTACTGCGGTACAAGGAAGTGTTTAGGAAGGGAGTAAGCCTGACATCAGAAACGTGTGACCCACATGTGGATAACCAAGACTGTATAATACCAACACTGTACCCAGCAAGACAAGAGAGTAAACTACAGTTTAAGAGAGATGGGTGACACCGAGTTAAAAGTCAACAAAACTTCATGAGACTTGCCAGGAAGTAACCAGCAAAATCTTGGAAACAGTGGTTTCTCTAAAGGGTATAACTGGTATTACTAATCTGATAAAGCCATGAGGCCCCACTGTAAGGAACATCACTTTTGTCACCTCTCTGTCAATCTGCCTCTTTCTGTACAGTCAGGAGAATTTTCTTTGGTGATCCATGCCTCTGCTGTTAACAACCATTCAAGGTGCAATGGTCACCCCAGTGAAACACCCCTCCTTCATCTGTTGTCCCATCATGATGTTTAATTTTTAACAATACCTATAACTGGTGTTTTCTTATTTACTTATTTAATATATGTCTTCTCCCACATGAAAGTAAGGGCATGTTTCTTTTTCCTTCATGCCAATGAATATTTACTGAGTACCTACATATGCTGTACAAAGGAGGAAGAGTAATGAAAACAGGTAAAAAGTGTTCCCTGGTGAAGCTTGCATTTCAACAAAAAGAGAAAGACAATCCTCTATGAGTGTAAAATCTATAGTGTATTAGAATGTAGTGTGTGCTGTGAAGAAAAGTAAAAGAAGGTAGGAATATACAGACTGCCCAGGGTCCTGGAGGTCTGTAGATGTGATTTAAATACCATCTCCAGCACCTAAAAGGAAACATGCAGACCCTCAATAAATACTGGCTCATGGAACAGGCCAGACTGGCAAAAATCAAACAGCATATCCCATATTCCAGGGAGACTCCCTGGAAATAGTGATTGGTTTTGAGATATGCAGATAACAAGATCAGAGTCATTCAGATGCACAAGATTGGAGCAAGCAAGCTCCACTGTATCTGGTGCTGTGAACATGTTCCATCTGAAGCTATTGTAGCCACCTGGCAATCATGAGAATAAGCCATCATAGGTAGAAAGGCAGAGCCAACCAGAGCAAGAGAACGCACTGGTTACATCATGATTGTCTGGTCCAACTGACATCTGAAGATGTGCCCCTTGACCGAGCTATGGAGTTGCTTCAGGCAATCAGAGCCTCTAAATCGACTGTATCAGCTCCTCTATGTACAGCAAAACAACTTCCTGCTTCGCTCTCACTAAAAGGAGTACTCTTAGGGGCATTTCCTCATTTGGAAAAGTCAGAGTCACTGTTAGAACATTGTTTCATCCAGTCTGAGCCGAGTTTCCTATTGCTTGCAATCTAATGATTCTATACTGACATGCATCCCAATTTACTGTATAAATATAACACAAGCTGTCTTCCCAGCACAGATCACACTCACTAGTACGACCTTGTTTGACTTTGAAATATTTCCTCTGCGTTCCACTACCAGCCTCAACTCTCTACCAGTCCTAGATAGAATATTCACATGCTTCTTTCTTGCCTGTTCCACAGAGCTTCACTATTGATCCATTCATTATTCATTCAGCTGTTAAATAAATGTTTAGCAGGCACTAAGAAGAAAAAAACAAATGAGGCCAGTCCTTGTTCCTAAGGACATTTCAAAAAGGAAGGGGAATACTCCAATTAATAGCTGTAAAAGCAAATGCAGACCAATGGCTGCTTGAACAGAATGATTCTCAGAAGACAATGACAGAATAAAGGCGATTAAACACAGACGGTCCACAACTTCCCTCACTGCCTCTATGCCCACTGATGGTACTCATTTACTGTCCTATAACAGCCCCCAACATCCCTTTTTTATAAGAAATATGGACACAATTCCTGCCCTCAATGACCTTAGAATCTTTTCTCCCCTAAAAGGTCCTAAGGTCCTTGAGGGCAGGAATTGGGTGCAATCTTTCTTATAAAAAGATTCTTTTATAAAGCCATTATTCTTTCTACCATATAACACAGAATGTCTCCCATAAATGTTTATTAACTTTAAATATGTTTATTTTGTTCTAAAACTTTTGAAAAGAACCACAGATGCTATTTCTAGCCCTAGTTAAATTTCATTGTTTTTTTAAACAGAGTACTAATTTTCCCTTATCTGTTTTGACAGCTGAAAGCTTATCAGAGCTGCTCATCCTAAATGGTATCAGTAGAGGCTCCTCTTCCCATGGCATCTCCACATGAGGCTATAAATCAGCCTCTTCTTTGTGGGTCAAAATAACTTCCTGCTTTGCTTTCACTAACAGGAGTAACTGGAGTACTCTCAGAAGCCAACGAGATAATTACTTGAGAGAATTTCACTTCTGGCACCAGATACAGGGATCTAGTATGCCACTATGCTGTGGCAATGAATCTGAAAGTGTCTACTGCCACAATGGGCTTCCCCGGTGGTTCAGTGGTAAAGAATCTTCCTGCAATGCACAAGATGCAGGAGACATAGGTTTGACCTCTGGGTCAGGAAGATCCCCTGGAGGAAGGCAAAGCAACCTACTCCAGTATTCTTGCCTGGAGAATCCTATGGACAGAGGAGCCTAGGGAGCTATAGTCCATGGCACAAGAGTCAGACACGACTTAGCAACTAAACAACAACTGCCACAATACTCCTTAATCAGGCTGTTTTCAATTTAAGTAAAAATTTTTAGAATGATGAACCAAGTGGAACTAACTACAGCTTTTAGTTCTTATGATAGACAAACAACAATTAATCAAAAAACAAGGACCAGGGGTGGGCCACACATATTCCTGAACAAAGTTTCATAAATTCTTAAGAGCTGATATGATTCAAAAGGGAAAAAAAAAAAAAAAAGAACGTGTTTTCCTCATATGGTGAATAGTGAATCGTGTTTGAAGATTTTTTTCCATATGATGATCTCATGTATCAGATTATAAAATTTGGAATAATTTTTTAAAAAACCTTTCCCAGACTATGTGGTCATTCATAGGCTATCATTTGTAAGTTTGATTAGTCAATTTCCTAACCATACTGCCCAAATCTCATCCACTATTTCAAAATACTGAACTTTTGGTACTATGGTACAGTAGGCTACAGGAAGCTGGCCTAGAAACAAAGCTCACACTTGGGATGTGGCGGGTGGGCAAGTGCATTCTGGAGCTTGGGGCAGGAAAGTGTAAGCAGCAGAGAAACTGGTCTTGTCTTTGCTCCACTCTAATCCCACTAGCCTTTAGTTTTCTCCTTGCTTACTTCCTGGCTCCACCCCAGGCAATATTATAATTCCCATTTTTCACCTTCCCACACTTCCTCTTTTCCATATGACAATTTGGGCAGCGATTGACTGCCCAGAGCCCAGTCCCAGGGATGAGGCAAGCTCAGGAACTCTTTCTTCATCCTTTAGATCTCCAAGACAGCCCAACCTGCACAGCCACGGCTGTGTCCCCTTAAGAAAGGAAGAAGTGGCTGCTCACGTTCTCTTTGCAGCACCTCCTCCTACTCCAGGACATTCCCTCCTATCATCCCAGAGCTAGACGATGCTCCTTTGCCAACCTGCATGTCCGCTAGCATGGAGTGGGTGGTCCACGCCCTCCTTTCACCTCCATTTGGACACATAAACAGGTGCCTTTGGGCAAATCATTTCAACTCCTTGGGTCTCAGATGATCCAAATGATGGCTAGATTGCTTGCAGTTCAATATTTTTGTTCCCAATTATTAAATATTCCTCAGCTTTGCTTTTACTACTTCTGGCTTATTTGTTTCTTCTGTCTCTCTTCTGCTCAGTGAGGGCAGGGATAATGTCCAAGTTCTCAGGGGCTAGCACTGGGCCTGGCAGGCGTCTAGGAGACATTCTATATGTTTATGAAGAATGAACATACATAGATAGAAATATCAGTATTTCAAAATCTTTAAAGCAAGTCTATTAAAGCAATAGGGAGAGAAGAATAATTTGCTTTTTCAGTTCACCAGTCACTGAACTAAGACTCTGTTACCCAGAGGATGCCATCATCTTTGACCCTTTATGTCAAATAGGGTAGAAGAGAGCAGTGGTTCTCAAAGAGAAAATAGAATGGGAATGGGATTATAGTCCTCAGAACCACTTATAAAAAGTACTATATGAGAGTGGGATTCTAAGTATTATTTTTTTGAGGAAGGCATTCATTTCATTAAGTAATTCTGAAGCACTGATGCCTACCAACATATCACCTCAATGAGGAATCACCAAATTAGATGATCATTAAAGCCCTTCCAGCTTTAATCCTAGAACACATACTAAATTTTATCAAATCTCAATTTATTATTTTTTCCAGGAGTACTTTAGTACTCCTAAATACTAAGTACATGTCAACTAGATGCAAAAAAACTTTATGTCCAATACATAGCTAATATAATGGTTTATTTCACTAAGGCCTAAATTTTAAGTTTCTAATACCACCACATTTTAAAATTATATTTTGTGAATGTTAATGATGAAAAAATTAAAACTGATGCAAAAACTATATATGGCAAGGAAGAGAGAGAGAGAGTTTTTCCCATCTAGGATAGGTTTTCTTAGTCTTGGCATGATTGAAATTTGCGGGTGGACAATTCCTTGCTGTGGGGGGCTGTCCTGTCCATTGAAGAATGTTTAGCAGCATCCATGGCCTCTATTCATTAGCACCAGTACCTGACCCCTACCCCTAGTTGTGACAACAAAAAATGTCTCCAAACATTACCAAAACCCCCATTCTGACCACACTGGGAACCAGTAGGGGAATAATATTAAAATGATTTAATTATCTAATTATGGTGTGTGTATGTGTGTGTGTTCTCATCACTCAGTCACGTCTGATTCTTTGCAACTCATGGATATAGCGCTCCAGGCTCCTCTGTCCATGGAATTTTTCAGGCAAGAATACTGGAGCAGGTTGCCATTTCCCACTCCAAGGGATCTTCCTGACCCAGGGATGGAACCATGTCTCTTGTGTCTCCTGCACTGGCAGGCAGATTCTTTATCATTGTACCATCTAGTACTAATAGGCAATTACTTAAGGGAAAGAAGTACTTATCTGAAAGGATATTCACTCATTTGCTAGTTCCTTAAATCCTTTTGTGAATAATAAGACAAATGAGTTTTATCAAAATAAGCATCAATTTTCTAATTTGTACATAAAGCATACATAGGTGGAAAACCTCAAACATGAGCATACCCACACACACAGTCTAAGACTTAAAGAATCCTAATTAACATTTCCTAAACATTTCTGGAAATTTCCTTTTGAAAAACTGGACACCCTCATTCAAAATCTCATTGTGGATCCTGTGATTTAAGACCATGTCTAGACAGAATAAAACAAAAAGGAAATTTGGCAATTCTTTTGATATGATTAGTCTGCTTCAAACTTTTCTCTTTGGGGTCTAAATTATAGCTTTTTGCTGTCAACACTAATAAATTTAACCAGATAATTAGCAAGTCTACAAATAACTTTTGCTATGTAGACATTACCAACCACAATGATTTAAAGATGTTTCCATCTTTTTCCACGAGACCTCTTAACTGGTTCTAAATCCCAGAGGAAAGTGTAAAAAGAAAATCACTCAAATTCAAGTCAAACACTAGAGACTGGGATCTTTTCACTTAGATAAACCAGACCCAACATCTTATGAACTTTAGACAAGTTTCTCCACAGTTGCAAGGCCTCAAGAATTGTTCCTTCTCACTCCGTTGTCCTTTGTAACTGATTTGAAAACAGGCAAAGCTGTGGCTGTTTTTTTTTTTTTTAATTTCTTAAGGAATATTATGTTTGTCACGCAAAATGTGTCAAGATCAGAGACACACTAACCATTTAACCCTAAAAAAATAAAAGTATGCAATTTAAAGATGTTTTTACATGGTAGCCCGAGAGAAATTTCCAAATGTTGTTAAGAATTACCAAGCTTGTTAAAGTAATTTTCTAAGATAAAATTTAATTAATGTCAAAGTAACCTTTAGGTCACTTTAAATTCTATTTGTGTCTCATTCTCCGCGGAAGATAGGAGTTAACCATTACATATTGGCTAGTATGTTTCTGTGATTAAACACAGGCATTACATACTTATGCAAATTTTAAAGTCCATTGTTCATCTAGAGTCTAGCATGGTCCATATGTCTCCCAGTGCCTATTCTTCATCCGTTTAACTATTCCTTAATAGCTCTATGAGAAGGCTAAGGAAGAATAAAAAGAGGACGGATGAGCTAGTTTCATTACACTCCAGGTTCTGATAAACCAGTTCATCTTTTTTTTTTTTTTTTTTGCTTTAGGTTAACCTCCTCAAAAATAATCATGAAGTAATTAGGAGAATATGTACATTTTCTCTTTAAACATGGAACCTCAGTGTTATTCTTATGGATTCTGGTGATTATATCATTTTATTTAAGCATTTTATTCACAGGCTTCTTTTCCTAAGAGTTTCAATTAGATTACTATGTTTCTATTTCCCAATTACTTTTTTAAAAATAAAGGATATCTTTTCTGAAGTTTATTTAGTATCACAGAGCAAAAATTTACATTTATGCAAAGGTATGCACCATTGATAAACAGTCATATACCCAAAGGTAGGAGACTTAAAACCATGTCTGAATTAGTCAATGATTTGTAGCTAAACACTGCTAAGACACAGAATGTGTCCTTCTTAACAATCCCTTCTACAACACAAGTCTGCAGTCAAGCTGCTGTAGAAATGTTTTGAAGTTAAAAAAAAACATGTGAAACAACAATATATTTAAATGCTAAGGACTTACTTAGAAAAATTTTAATATCTGCACAATTGGACACAACGTTATTCCAGGAACATACAAAGTTCCTATCAAAATCTCTCTGGTTTACAGGTAGTAGCAAATGAAATGGGAGAAGGCGATGGCACCCCACTGCAGTACTCTTGCCTGGAAAATCCCATGGATGGAGGAGCCTGGTAGGCTGCAGTCCATGGGGTCGCGAAGAGTAGGACACGACTGAGCGACTTCATTTTCACTTTTCACTTTCATGCATTGGAGAAGGAAATGGCAACCCACTCCAGTGTTCTTGCCTGGAGAATTCCAGGGACGGGGGAGCCTGGTGGGCTTCCGTCTATGGGGTCGCACAGAGTCGGACACGACTGAAGCAACTTAGCAGCAGCAAGTTAGCAGCAAATGAAATACGGCTGTGTGTGTGCTTAGTCACTCGGTCATGTCTGACTCTTTGGGACCTGATGTACTGTAGCCCGCCAGGTTCCTCTGTCCTTGGGATTCTCTAGGCAAGAATACTGCAGTGGGTTGCCATGCCCTCCTCTGGGGGAACCTTTCCAACCCAGGGATCAAATCTGTGTCTCTTGCATCTTCTGCATCGGCAGGCAGATTCTTTACCATCTGAGCCACCAGGGACAAAGCAGGAAATATTTATATACTGCTGCTTTCTTCATTTTCTCCTATGATCTGTTCTTTTTAATAAAGAGTGGTTGCCTTCTGTCAATGATACTAGCAAGTGAAAGTTTCCTGTGCCTCCCTCCTCTTCTCTATTTCTTTTAGAGCTGCAATGGGATTTAGTCTGTATGATACATACTACCTATTTTAGCAAAGTAGCCACAATATGGTAAGTTAAAGAGTAACTAGAAACTTCCGTTTCAACAATAAAGAACCCAAAGCATGGAGAAAAAATATCATCACACTTATTTACCATGACCTAAGTGATTACCGTATGGACACCATGAATTAATTTCATAATGCACGTCACTGCTTAACCAGGATAACATCAGCAGATCTATATAAGGTGACTGAAGCTGACCCAAGGTCTTTTAGGAACCCTGTAACTTGAATGTAGAGAGGATATATTGGCCAATCACCTGGGTTGCCAGGAAGGAGAATCTACTGGGTGACCAGCCCTGGGATAGGGTCAAACATGTAGCCCCAAATTCTGCGCCCCCTCACTCCCACCCCTCACATAGCCAGCTATTAGCAGAAAACTGAACATAATCCATGGTAACAGAAGCTTCCACAAGCATTTTCCTCTGTTGTTCTGTGCAAAAATCTGGTTTGAGCAATGAGGATTCCCCTGCCCTGCTAAATCTCAGGTACTGAAAGTCTGATGCATACTATTTTAGTCATTTTTAAGTAAAACATGAAGGTAATTTTTGGGGGACTGGTTTTTCATGCCTTATCATGATGTTTTGATTATAGTTCCTTTTGTTTGAATAGTTCAGCGGTTTTTACTTTTATCGCCACCACTTCAGGAGCCAGAGCACACTGCTGATACAAAGCAACAGGATCAGAAATGAGAGGACCAGCTCTTAAAGGAACAGGCTCTGCTCAGCCTGAATTGTGCAAATGCCCACCAGGTTTTCTCAGCAGTGACAGGCCAATTGCAAAGAATGATTCTAGAGGTTCCTCTCAGGTCCGAAGATCTAAGGATCTGGTGTTTTCCTTGTAGATCTTGGAATCAGCACAAGCCAGGTCACACAGCTTCTTCTACACCAGCGTCACAGAAAGGTGTTCCCCGTCAGATTCAAGCGTCCCTAAGGTACACCTCAAAGTCATTCAGGACCAGAGTTTCACACTCCCTTTTAAACTGGACTGAGGCAAAGAATGCTCATTCAAGGTCACCTAATAACTGGCAGTCATTACCCACACCTAGCAGGAATCTTTTTTTTTTTATAAATGTTACATATCATAATTTTATAGTTTCCCTCCTCCATGTATCTAAAATGCTGAAGGATAGAAAGTTTGTAACAAACACACAGTAAGCATGGATAAGCGATACTGAGTAAATGAGTTATAATTTCTGTTACAAAGTATCCAACTTAATTTCATCCGATCAGAAGCATTGGTAGGTAAAGACACATTTGTACTACTGTCCCCCTTTATCATCAAAGACTGGTATCCTGCACATCCCTATAGCTATTTTAAAAGGCTTTCTCTCAACAAACTTTTATTCAATATCTATATGTATCCCAGCTCTGTGATGGTCATAACTTGACTTATAAAGTTAATGGTCTTTGTCCTTCAGGAACACAGTCTACTAAGGAAGAGTGGGGAAAAGGAAAGTAAAAAGGCAAATAACAGACTAACATGCTGACTGCTATTTCAGAGAGACAAATAACTTAAATCACAAGAACAAATAAGCTAAAATATCAGCAACTTTACATAACAGAGGCAAAGTAAAAAGGTTCGTACACATACGTATTAAACATTCCAAGCTTTCACATCAAATTAGCCATGTAAATACTTTGTATCCAGAAGATGTGAATCATAGAAATATTATAAAACATGTTTAGTCAGAAAACCTGTTTGGATCAAAGACTGGCCAAGTCACATATCTTGGCTTAGGTTTTCCTGACACACAAAGGACAAAGATCACATCAAAACATAAACTGTGATGACAATTTATTAGGGAAAAGGCATTTGTGTTACCATAGTGATAAAACACAGTCATTGCCAATTTTTTAAAGCATAATTGTTACAATTTTTGTCATTACTTCTAAACTAATATTTTAAATCATTTTATGCCACATAATACAGCATTTTATATAAGGTCTCAGACGTTATTCCAGACTGCATTGAAAATCCACTCCCCTAAAATCATGTATTTCTGAACAATGCTGAGTTCTCTCCATATCAATAATATCATTGTTTTGATTACTATTCACAGATAATTAGGCAGAAAAATGAGAAGGAAAAAAGGGGGCTCAACAGTATAACACTGAAAGTACTCAAACTTAGGAAAATAATTTCAAAAGTCCTTAACAGAAGTCACCACTATTCATCACAAATAGAATCATCTCAAATACCAACACAGTAATCATATTTATATACACCTATATCTACAAATGCACATATATACATACATATAAAATGTTTAATTTACATAACTACACACACACACACACACACAGATGACATAAAGCAAGCATCCATGCCTTCAAATGTCCAAAACTTATTGAGCCTACAAGTTCAATTTACTTACTATCAAAATCAAATTGATACACATCACTGCTTATTACATACTAGGTCCTCCCTACTCAAATATTCCCAGTGAAATTAGTGTATGAATCACCCAATTCTCTTGTCATTCTTCACCCAAGAAATGTAACAACAATGCTCCTTCTAAGAAAAATAGTCTTGCTTAGGTTTTTAAAGGGTATTTTATCTATTTTAAAAATTATCTTGTACTTTTTTTACATACTTAATGACAGAGCTTACTCCAAATAACAAGATACTATTTTTTTAATGTATGTATATATATATATATATATATACACACACACATGTATGTATGTATTTTAAATCACTTGAGCTCAAAAGAAACTAGTTAATTAAAATAAAACATGCAAGTAAATATGACTCATATTTGTCTTTCGCAGCAACTGGTTCATTGAATACAATTTGTAGGGTATCTTAAAGAAATTTCAGTTTGAAAGAAAATAAGTAAAAATGAAAGCAAAACTACCAGCTTCTACAAGGGTATACCTTTGCTTTGAAACAGTAATTAATCTCACTGGTAGAGATTACCTGGACTTCTGAATAATACTTTTTCCAAGTACGAAAATAGGGAAATATTAAGTAAAATGTATAAACGCTATAGAAAGAGCTCTATATCGAGAGTAAAGAGATGATTTATTAATTCACTTATGGCAGAAATACTTCTCAGCACGTTGCTGGAATGAAATCCCATGGATGGGGAATTCACTTCAGTTTGATCTTTGAAATGTATCTGCAGCCTCATCTTCAAGGTCTGTTCTGGCTCTAATACTATGAGAAGATCTGCTGAAATATTACATTGTTATAAGGATCTTTGTTGTTCAGTTGCTAGGTCATGTCCGACTCTTTGTGACTTCGTGGACTGCAGCACACCAGGCTTCCCTGTCCTACACTATCTCCCAGAATTTGCTCAAACTCATGTCCATTGAGTCAGTGATGCCATCCAACCATCTCATCCTCTGTTATCCGCCTCTCCTCCTGTCTTCAATTTTTCCCAGCCATCAAGGTCTTCCAATAGAATTATATAACCCAGGGGTAAGGACAATACTTTTCAAAATCAGTATACTACCACAAAGCAATAAATGACACTTGATCTGTAATGACAATTCATTATAGCATCCACCAATAAAAAGATAATTAATACAAGTCATGTCTAAATCAGTCCTTACCATACACTTTTATACAGAGCTCCAAACAATCTAAAAGTACGCACTAGTTAATTCTCAACATTATCGTTCCCCTTTGACAAAAGGAGAAATTAAGTCTCAGAGTCAGAAGAGTCATTTGGCCAAATATCAGCAAGACGGAGACTAGCATGACAAATCAAAAGTTCCTGGCTCTCAGCCACTGTCACTTAGGAGTATGCAGTAAGTGCCTCCTGAATCACTCCAAGGCAGAGTTATAAACTAAGTGCAAAGCTTAGGGACAAAGTTATGTCTCACTTTACAATTGGGAGTGGACATTAAATAAAGCCAAAGTGTCATTCAAAGCTGTATCCCACTTCAAAATTCATCTCTTTATTAAGAAATACCAGAGAGATGTTTCATAATGAAGAAGGGCTTTACTCTCCCCCATGACTATGTCAAAATAAGAAGTATAATGCAGAATGTACAGTCTACTAGCATCTGAATTCAGTAATAATTTGTTCATCAAATGTTTAATTCTGACTTGCTAAAAATTAATATCTCCTTAAAGTTAAATGGTCAAATTTTCTATTTAAAAAATTTTACCAGTACTTTGAAAATTACATGTGTAATGGGTATTCACGTTTTTTTTACCTCCAGCTTGTCAACAATCTCACATTAACTCACCCCAAGGAAAATTTCCATCTTTTCATTATATGTACACAAAAATAGGGGCTTCCCAGGTGGCTCTAGCGGTAAAGAACCCACTCCAGTATTCTTGCCTGGAGAAGCCCCTGGACAGAGGAGTCTGTCAGGCTACAGTCTATCAAGTTGCAAAGTCGGACACAACTAAATCAACTTAGCACACATGCCCACACATAAAAATATAAAAATGTATGCACTGTATGGATAATTGTTTATTAATAAAAATGATATAATATACAAACTCATGTATCTATGTACACAAGTATCTGAAATTTATTTTGTTCTCTTAAAAAATACCGTGTACATTTTCCCAAGGGTATCAGTTCAGTCCAGTTCAGTCGCTCAGTCATGTCCGACTCTTTGCGACCTCATGAATCGCAGCACGCCAAGCCCCCCTGTCCATTACCATCTCCCGGAGTTCACTCAAACTCACGTCCATCGAGTCAGTGATGCCATCCAGCCATCTCATCCTCTGTTGTCCCCTTCTTCTCCTGCCCCCAATCCCTCCCAGCATCAGAATCTTTTCCAATGAGTCAACTCTTCGCATGAGGTGGCCAAAGTACTGGAGTTTCAGCTTTAGCATCATTCCTTCCAATGAACACCCAGGGCTGACCTCCTTTATAATGCACTGGTTGGATCTCCTTGCAGTCCATGGGACTCTCAGGAGTCTTCTCCAACACCAAAGTTCAAAAGCATCAATTCTTCGGTGCTCAGCTTTCTTCACAGTCCAACTCTCACATCCATACACGACCACTGGAAAAACCATAGCCTTGACTAGACGGACCTTTGTTGGCAAAGTAATGTCTCTGCTTTTGAATATGCTATCTAGGTTGGTCATAACTTTTCTTCCAAGGAGTAAGCGTCATTTAATTTCATGGCTGCAATCACCATCTGCAGTGATTTTGGAGCCCAAAAAGATAACGTCTGACACTATTTCCACTGTTTCCCCATCTATTTCCCATGAACTGATGGGACCAGATGCCATGATCTTCGTTTTCTGAATGTTGAGCTTTAAGCCAACTTTTTCACTCTCCTCTTTCACTTTCATCAAGAGGCTTTTGAGTTCCTCTTCACTTTCTGCCATAAGGGTGGTGTCATCTGCATATCTGAGGTTATTGATATTTCTCCCCGCAATCTTGATTCCAGCTTGTGAGGTATAGATATCTACAAATCTGTTTTTAAAGCTGCACAATATTCCATAGCCTGAATGTACTATATTTGGCTCAAAAAGTTTTCACCGCTTTTTTAATTAATAAAAATACATTTTAATTAACTTATATATCATGTATACAACATAAATTAACATATATAATTAACTTACATTAAAACACATAGGTTATTAACAATAGAAACCTTGTATTCTATCCTTATGTATTATATGTATTGGTATTTTCTATACAATGGATTCCTAGAAAGACAGGACCACTGAGACAAACTAAAACCCTTTACATAATCACATAAATTTTCTACCACATTTTCTGCAAACTTTTTTCTGCCTTTGTTTATGGTATCTTTTGCAAGTGAGAATTTTTACTTTTTATGTAACCAAATCTTTCAGTATTTCCTTTATAGATCAAAGTTTTATAGCAAGCTTCCAAAGACCACTTTCATCAAGATATTTTACTAATATTCTCCTATGTTTTCTCTTTAACATTTTTATTTAGATTGCTTTTAATCTTATGTTCTTCATATATTTAGAATCTATTTTTGTGTACGATATTGAACAAGCCCGTATGCTATACTATATGATTTTTTGAATAATCCATGCTTTTTCTATTTAATTGAATTTTTATCATTTAGTAACTTTCACTGTGTACTAGAACATGTTTCTGAATTTTGCCTGATGATGCTCCTTTCTATGCTGTCGTTTGTAGTTTTCATTCTTGGTATAAGGCAACTACTGTAGTCATTTCTACAGGTGAAAAGGTTTTAATTTATGTTTTTTAAAGTTATTGTAAAAAGAATCAAACAAAGAATGTTGTGTGGAGTTTAAAGCTTGCTCATCCAGATTAAGGAAGTCACTGATCAATCTTCTAAATTCTTCATGTTAAGATTTTAGACAGTTTTGTATTTAAAAATGAATGAAAACTTATCTTCACATATCCAATAAGTTAATTTTTATTGAAATATAGATGATTTACAATGTTGTGTTAATTTCTGCTGTATCCAGTAGGTTTTAACATAAAATCCACAACTTCCATAGGTTCTAAACTTGATATCCATTTATTTAATTTACCTACATGAGTAATTAAAGAATTCTAATAAAAAAAAATTTAACCCTACATTTTTAATAACAAAACAAATTCACAAATCTCTAATAAATGCTCCTTATTTTGATATGCTACAATTTATATGAGACAGTCTAAACAGGCCCATCAGCAAGTAAGGCCCAATTTAAGGAAAAACATTGAGGCCTTTGAAAACTAACTGAAATGTCAATCCACTTTAGAAGAAAGCTATTAGTAAAACAAGGATGAAGTTACAAGCACTTGTGAAAAGCATAATAAATAAACAATGAGACTCATTCAAAGATACTGGGGAGATATTCAGGCTTTGAAGAGTCAGAACAAGAGTCTGCAGAACCAGTTCCCACATGGGCAAGAGTCTGTTTATTTTATTTTGCTTATCTGAAATCAGAGCAAATGATCCCAGTGGTTTGGAATGGCTCGAAAAGGTTTCACTGCATCCAGGCAAGAAAAGCTGCTTGGTTTTCAAACAGCTTAACTGCTTTGTTAGTAACTTTTCTGCTCATGTGAACTGTAAATCTTTGAAAATGGAACTATTTGAGACCAGGAAAGGTGTTACTCTTTCTGTCATCCTCTACTACTTTTTAGTCACATTTTTAAGAAGTGATCAAAGGAAATAAAGAATACTTTCTGCATTACTTGGGAAGTACAACAGTCTGAACCCTTGACTCATGGTTTATGGAAACCCATTTACAGAAATGTGTTTCACACTTCCAAAAAAGATGTTAAAATGAAATTAAATGGTCATTTTTAATCATAATTGAAGTTTTCTAGAAAACCGACAAATATTTAAAATGTGAATCATAATGACCTGTTTCCACGATTTAATTTAGGGCTAAGCTAACTGATGAGAAAGCCTAGATGACACTTCTTTCAAAGTACAAGTGTGAAGGGAAAACAATAATGATCATCCCTTTTTTATACAAAAAGTAAAAGGTAACCATATTCTTTGAATAGGATAAAATAAGATTAGTAATATCAAAACTTTCTATTTGAGTGCACATTCAGAATGAAATCATTCATCACAGTCTTTCTACTTCAAAAGCAGTAAACAGTTGTCAAAGGCTTTTTTGGAGTTGAGGAAAGAGTTTAGGGGAAAAAATCGATGATAAAGCTTTTAACTTCTACACATATCATTTTCTAGCATCTAAGAGTATAAAAAATATTTTAATAACATACACTGCGTTATCACTGAAATACACCTAGCCTAACAACTAAATAGTTTTCTAAGAGTATTTCCTGATTCACAAAAATGATCACATATTCAGTGTATCTGAAATGATGGAAATACATCCATTTCCAGTACCTGAGAACTCTATTACCAATTACACTAGTTCGTTTCAAAGCTTCACACAGTGTTTTGCGAGCAGGATTTACTTGGATGGTATGCTTAAGTAAGAGATTTTTTTTCCCCCATAAAGAGTCATATTCAGGAGAAAGACATTTTAACTCTGCCTCCCAAAAAGAAGAATGCACTTTAGCATCATAAGGGGATGAGGCAGGCCACCACTAATATAAGAAGTAAAGCTACAAATTCTTTCATGCAGGAAAATTAGTGCTTTGTCATGTCCTTGGAAGATCTTTCCTTTGGTTAGCTTATTCTGGAAGCGGTTTCTATATTGGTTGGCTATCATTAATCTAATTGCATAGTGGGGGAGCTAATTAGAGAGGGTACTTTTCTGTTTCAAAAATACTGCCTCAGGTGAGGCTTGAATTAGTAGCCAACTCCCCACCTCCGCCAACCCCCAACTCACTCCAGAATCAGAGCTCTGTTTGGAACATATACCACTCACTCCCAGTTTGGAATGCAGCCTGCTTTCTCCACCTGACCATGGAGGTTCCCTCTCCGGAAAGCCACAAATTACAGTGCTAGATTTCAGCCAACAGAAGGCGGCATTTGGAGGTAAAGCCAAAGTGAGAGTGAAAGAAAATTTCCAGTAAGAAAGCAACAGTAATAACTGATGTGTGAGCTACACAAAAAGTAAAGGAATATGGGCTGTATACAGGGAAAGCTGGCATGCGATCATGGGATCGCAAAGAGTCAGACACAACTTAGCAACTGAACAACCAACACCCACTACCATACTCACTTCTCAGAAAAATAAATGAAGACAAAAAATCTCGTATGCTGATCCAAAAGGAAAAAATACTCAGTAGTAGCAAAGCTACAGATTTCATTCACTTTTTTCCTATACTAATTCTGAAGTTGACACATCAGGCATTATAGAACTATTGAGGACCATATCCAACTCCCTTATTTCATATAGATTGCTTGTTTTGTGAAAATGTCCTCTCATTTCTCTCTGTTTCATTTGGTTTCAGTTCAGTTCAGTCGCTTAACTGTCCGACTCTTTGCGACCCCATGAATTGCAGCACAACAGGCCTCCATGTCCATCACCAACTCCCGGAGTTCACCCAAACTCATGTCCAGCAAGTCGGTGATGCCATCCAGCCATCTCATCCTCTGTTGTCCCCTTCTCCTCCTGCCCCCAATCCCTCCCAGCATCAGAGTCTTTTCCAATGAGTCAACTCTTCGCATGAGGTGGCCAAAGTATTGGAGCTTCAGCTTCAGCTTCAGCATCAGTCCTTCCAAAGAACACCCAGGACTGATTTCCTTTAGAATGCACTGGTTGGATCTCCTTGCAGTACAAGGGACTATCAAGAGTCTTCTCCAACAACACAGTTCAAAAGCATCAATTCTTCAGTGCTCAGCTTTCTTCACAGTCCAACTCTCACATCCATACATGACCACTGGAAAAACCATAGCCTTGACTAAATGGAGCTTTGTTGGCAGAGTAATGTCTCTGCTTTTCAATACGCTATCTAGGTTGGTCATAACTTTCCTTCCAAGGAGTAAGCGTCTTTTAATTTCATGGCTGCAGTCACCATCTGCAGTGATTTTGGAGCCCCCAAAAATAAAGTCTGACACTGTTCCCACTGTTTCCCCATCTATTTCCCATGAACTGATGGGACCAGATGCCATGATCTTCGTTTTCTGAATGTTGAGCTTTAAGCCAACTTTTTCACTCTCCTCTTTCACTTTCATCAAGAGGCTTTTGAGTTCCTCTTCACTTTCTGCGATAAGGGTGATGTCATCTGCATATCTGAGGTTACTAATATTTCTCCTGGCAATCTTAATTCCAGCTTGTGCTTCTTCCAGCCCAGCGTTTCTCATGATGTACTCTGCATATAAGTTAAATAAGCAGGGTGACAATATACAGCCTTGACGTACTCCTTTTCCTATTTGGAACCAGTCTGTTGTTTCATGTCCAGTTCTAACTGTTGCTTCCTGACCTGCATACAGGTTTCTCAAGAAGCAGATCAGGTGGTCTGGTATTCCCATCTCTTTCAGAATTTTCCACAGTTTAATGTGATCCACACAGTCAAAGGTGTTGGCATAGTCAATAAAGCAGAAATAGATGTTTTTCTGGAACTCTCTTGCTTTTTCGATGATCCAGCGGATGTTGGCAATTTGGTCTCTGGTTCCTCTGCCTTTTCTAAAACCAGCTTGAACATCTGGAAGTTCACGGTTCACATATCGCTGAAGCCTATGTGAGAATTATGGCACAGACAGACAAAAGCAGTGAGCTGCAAGGTTTCCAAGCAAGACCAGGTATATGAGTCAAGGACAGAGCTCTTTCTCTTCCAGGAAAACTTCTGAGCCCCAAGCACCTGTTGATGGTCTCCATGGATGCATCACCTCTTTCTTCTCTTAAGTACCTAAGCTGGAGGCTGGCACTGTAGGTATAACAGCTCTACCAAAATGCATATCATGTTTCCCAGCAAAACACACCAATCTTAAATCATGGTGTACATTCAAGAAATCCGAAGTCGAATTAAAAGATAGCACTTCCCTTTCATTTGAAATCAAAGAACACCAGACTTGACTGGGACAGTGTCCTTACACAAAGGACCCCACATTCCATGGAAAACAAGAATGTCTGAGGCTAGAACTCCACCCTGTACACTTTTGCCCCAGTCAAGGCTGTCGTTACAGCCTCACTTCTCCTGGTCCAAGAGAACTTGAAGAGAGGACACTGAGATGAGGATGAATAACTGCCATATTTTTAGTGTTTGGGAGCTTTTAACACTGCAAAACAATTCTGAGAATGTAGTTTGGCAGCACAAACCTAGGAAACCAGATAGGTGACCACGGTTAGCTGACTTCTCAGCTGAAAATGAACCTTCCTTTGCCGAATTCTAAAGTCTACATTCTTTAGTCTGCATTCTACAGTTTGCTGAATTCTTGAGAGTCCCTTGGACTACAAGGAGATCCAACCAGTCCACTCTGAAGATCAGCCCTGGGATTTCTTTGGAAGGAATGATGCTAAAGCTGAAACTCCAGTACTTTGGCCACCTCATTCAAAGAGTTGACTCATTGGAAAAGACTCTGATTGCTAGGAGGGATTGGGGGCAGGAGGAGAAGGGGACGACAGAGGATGAGATGGCTGGATGGCATCACGGACTCGATGGACGTGAGTCTGAGTGAACTCCGGGAGTTGGTGATGAACAGGGAGGCCTGGAGTGCTGCGATTCATGGTGTCGCAAAGAGTCGGACACGACTGAGCGACTGAACTGAACTGAACTGAAAGTCTGCAGATGGAGAAACTTACTCCCTGAAAAAGCTCTCTCCTAACAAATGACTTGTCTCAGTTATGTGACAAATGGTTACTCTCTTGATGATAAAATGTAGTTACAACTGGTCTAGTACTTAAAAGGTTAAAACATGGTCAACCACATGACATTTTCTGGTTGGGATTTTCTCTTTTCTCTGACATTTCTAAACCGGCCAGTTGTGTCTTGTGGCCAACAGCTGGGCCCTAGGTGCTTGGTATGTGGAGCCTTCCTTCAGAGAAAATACTGTGTTCAGTGCTTTTTCACAAACCAAAGTAACCAGTGAGGCTATAGCTAAAGTATTCACTGCTTTTTTAAAGGATATACTTTTCGTTAACAATTTTATGTGGACTCCCATTCTATGCTGAGTCAGTTTTCAGCAAAAGATACACACTGCCGTTTCACAATAGGAATTCTTACCATGAATCTACTGAATCTGTCTATCCCCCAAATAATTCATGATAAAGAAAGCACAATGGCAACTGAGTAATCAAGACAGAATTTCCTAATTACATCTTACACATTTTTTAGCCTTTTCATCTATTGGGTGTGTCCCAAACAACAAACACATCTTGTAATGACTCATGTCCACATATAACAAGCAGTCCTCTTTGGGGCCTTAAAGATTCACACATTGAAGAGCTCGCCTAGAATGTGAAATTAAAAACAATTGATCCAGATTTTCATATATTTTTCACATTTGAAATTCTTCATGCTATGCAAATGGAAATTTTAAAATTACCTTCTTCCAAGATGACTATATCAGAGACAAAGTAATCCTAGACTTTAAGGATGGCAATGAGAAACTACTCTACAAAAGCCTAATAGTTTGTGTTATTACCACTGCACAATATATGCAGTATACTCATATTTTTGTTATTACCATACCTGGCATATACATTTTTCACAATGACTTTTTATACAAAATTTAAGTCAAAAATTAATTTATTTTAATATTTACAAAACACTTGATTATTCAATTAAAGTATACTTTCCATGATGTGAAACTATATACACATATACACATGAGATGAAAAGTTTTATATTAGTGAAAAAAAGTTAATCCCAGAAAAGGGAATCCAGGGTTTTAGTATAAAGAGCTCTCTCAGCCCCATCTTCCTCTGCCATTCCCTTTCTGTACTTTGAGGGCAAGACCTTTGTCATCTATGATTTATAAAAGGAAGGGAACCGAAAGGGAAAAAAAAAAAAAGGATACTGTGCATCAGGTGTTATCTTGGTACTTCCTGTGTCTTCCCATTGTAAGGGACTTTATTCCTGGGGATATTATAAAATGACAAAGCTTTCTACTTGACAATAATCCATAAATAATAGAACAGAAGAAACATAATCCTTTTCAAGTGGGGAGAGCCAGGCTCTGCAGTAGTTCTGCTGTGATGTGGGTGTCATATAAACACCTGAAACCCAAAGGCAAAATGTGTGTGTGCGTTTGTGTGTCTGCACATGCATGGGGTGAGGGCAAATACACGTGACAGTCCCCTTAAGCTTCTTCCTGCTCTAGGGCTCAGAAAAAACTTTTTGAAACACTAATTACGAAGAAAGAAACAGGGCCCTGTCAAAACAAAATAAAGCTGCTAAAAGAAAAAGTACATTATCTCTCAGGTTGGGCCATGAGAAAATTCCAGCTGTGTATCTTTTAAATAGAAATCTAGGCATACCGCATAGGAACAGACATTATTCTGCTGATTGATTCTCTTTACAGTCTATACCAGAATGAGTGGTAGTCAGAATCAATCAAACGAGAGCCTATCTCAACTACATAATACAATCGAGTATTGCTGCAGAATATTCTCACACCAATCTAAAAAGAAAAAAACACTTTTTAAATGGCACATATTACTGTATTTTAAAAGAAAACATGTATTTGTCAACTTATCCTAATAATTCAACAAACTCAAAGACTCTAATACTATATCCCACATTCAATATGAAAAGATTAACACGTAAAGATTTGTTTAAATAAGTTCAATTACAAAAACTTAACAAATTTTGAAATTACCTAACATCTACTAAAGTTTAACTAAAATATACCAATTACACTTTTTTCAATTGAAGTATTACTAATAATTGTATTTGTGTTAAGTGTTGTGGCTCAGCTGGTAAAGAATCTGCCTGCAATGCAGGAGACCTGGGTTCAATCCCTGGGTTGGGAAGATCCCCTTGAGAAGGGAAAGGAGACACACTCCAGTATTCTGGCCTGGAGAATCGCATGGACTGTAAAGTCCAAGGGGTCGCGAAGAGTCGGACATGACCGAGCAACTTCCACAAAGAACAGCTTTCCATGACTGACTTCCTGATTTTCCGTACACTGCTTTGTTATTTTGTTTTTCACTGCCAAGGTTTTTTAAGTTTCTCACAATTAACATAATGCTACAAAATAAGGCTTAATTTAAAAAAAAAAAATGAATTCTCAGTAGCCAATAATAATGATTATTAAGCTCTATTTTAACTTGGTTAACAGGAATAATGGAATCACACAAGCTCTCAAACTATTTCAAAGAGAGTGATACTTGTCCTGCAAGAATAATAATGCAGGTAAACTACCGAAACTTCATTTCAAAAGAAAGAAGGAATTCGTTTGATTTTATAAATTAATATTATTTACTTCAATTCAGAAAAAAAAAAATATGATGGAATAATACATTAAATCCATGACAAAATTCTGTAGAATGCATGCATAAGATCCTGAGTCAAGGGTCTTCTTCACATTAAATAGAAATTATAGATTTCATTGCCAAGATACATTTATATTAATATACTTGAGATGAAACAGCAGATTACTAGAAATTCATCATCCTAAGGCATGGGCAGAAAATTCAGTTAATACTAAATGGAACAGTGAAAAATATCAAAATCTTTTCATTTAAGCAAAGAATAAAATCACACAAAAATTAAGCTTAATAAAAAGAGACTAATTTAAAGATCAAGAATTAGAGTCAATTCTCATTCACATTAAATAAGTCATAGCAGTGAAATAGATAATCCATCATTTTAGGATTTACTTGCCAGCGAACTCAAGTATAGCTAAAATTCTAGGAATTAAGTGTACATTTTTAAAAAAAATTATGCAAACACAGTGCCCCGTGTTCAATTTTGTTTTTCTACTTCTAGCATCTTCTTGCCATTCTTCTCTTCTCTGTCCTAGTAGAAAGAGAATTAAAATTTGTTAAAAGCCTAGTATTGTGTCTTATTCTTCACACATGTTATTTCATTTGCTCTTTACAACCAGTTCTATCAGTTTAGTGGTATTACTCCTATTTATCTAATGAGGAATTTGAAAGTATTAAAAACCTGACTATGTCACCTGAAGCCATGCAGCTATTTATTAGGTGTTCTGGTCCCCAACTCCTGCTCCATTACCATACTATAAAACAGCACTAAATCCTGGTGCACCATCTTTCAGAATAACGCTGCCATTTTTCTGTTAGCAAGGCTCACGTTCTGAAGAAACGTGTGCATTCACACCTTGTGTTAGACAGCAAATGCATTATTTCTTCTTAAATTTATCTCTTTCCACTCAAAGTAGGTATGGAGATATGCATAAAATCCATTCATAAGTTTTCCAGACTCAATCCTCTACCATCCACTGCTATATATCATAATATACATTTAAGTATCAAAATTATAATACTAGTTGACATTTAATGAATGCCTGCTGCTGCTGCTGCTAAGTCACTTCAGTCGTGTCCGACTCTGTGCGACCCCATAGACGGCAGCCCACCAGGCTCCCCCGTCCCTGGGATTCTCCAGGCAAGAACACTGGAGTGGGTTGCCATTTCCTTCTCCAATGCATGAAAGTGAAAAGTGAAAGTGAAGTCGCTCAGTCGTGTCCAACTCTTAGCGACCCCATGGACTACAGCCTACCAGGCTCCTCCGTCCATGGATTACTCTTTGTCAAATGCTGTTCTGGGTGGCTCACACCAATACCTCATCTAATCTATAAGCAGTTGAAAAAGACAATCAGAAGTGAATGAGAAAAATATGTAAAGATTACACATACTTTTGATTTAAACTATATTCTCTTGAACTAAAAACTTCATAAAGAAGATACACATATGCAGCATACTTATTGTGTAAAGCAAAATACTGCAATTATATAACATGGATCTTTACAACAGATTCAACTTCATTTTCATTGTAAGTGTATTAACCATAATTTTAATTATGTGAAGAGACATACCAAAGAAGGTAGAATTTATCAAATACTATTTTGTGAATAGTTAACCTTGGAGAAAAAATTTTATCTAAGAAGAAAATACAAATGTATGAAATAAAATATTTAGAATCATATTTTTACATTCTTATAGAACATTCATGAATGATTTTTAGCTGCTGGATTGGATGACTGGCCATTCACTTTATTAATGTTCAAAGATCATGTGTAAAACAAAATAGTTAAAATAGCTCCTCCTTTAGTAAAATGTTCTTTGAAAAAATATATAATCATTTTCTGAAGAAATTTCAAGTAATTAACTATAATTTGAAAAAGAAAGTGTACAGATTAGTGATATAGGGGCAAACTGCAAACAGAATTTATAAGACAATCAAAACACAAGTGAGCATAAAGAAGTGCTTTAGAAATGTAAACCAAAATATAAGACAAATATACCAGGATATTATGAGTCCTAACAGAATCTTATATGTGGAATTAATCTCTAGGCCATACCATTGAGGTTCTGATATCTTAGAAAAGAGTCACCTTCTTTTTTAAGATGTATTATTATAAAATGAAGGGTCCTTTTCTTGACAGTTCAAATTAGTGTTCTTATTTGTCTAGCTGATATCTCCAAACATGGTAGACATGAAGATTTTTTACAGTTTTCTCTTAATTTGTATAGTTAATGCTCTGAGTTGCAAGAAAACATTCCAGCTTTACCTTTCTGAACCACCCTCTTTAGCAGTCTGTATAGAGATCAGCACTCCATGCTGGTAGCAACTTCCATTTAAAATGCTTTCAGAGTCTAAGGCAATTTAGACAGCACAGCTGTCTACTCAGGAGTCTCATTAAACATACTTTAAAAATTCCTAGAAGAAGGCATGATTTATTATACGCAAATGGCTACCCTGGGTTTTTGGTATATTATACATTAACAGAATTTTAAATTAAAAAAAATTTAATATACACCTTGTTTGGATTATTTAAAACTTAACTTCTAAATGTCTGTGAAAATGAGTGTTGGCATAATCAAATGTGAATCCCAGCTGATTAACAAACACATGAACAATGGGGGAAATGGTGCCCAAAGCTCTTTATTCTAAGGAGCATTTCCCTTAAGGGAGAAATACCAGGAGAACACAGTCCTTACTGTACAACAGGAAAGAGTAAGCAGAGGCTCTCAAGTAATTGTGACACAAAATAGAATGCACCTGCAACATTTAAGTGCATTTAATGCCCAGTGATTTCATCACCTACCCTACATTTAAAACTGGGAGACAATCCAGAAACTGAAGGAAATCAGATATTTGTAAAAATATGTTTGCACCACACTATCCAACACTTGTACTGGCAACATTACTATAGGTATTTCAACATATGTTGATTTTAAAGAATAAGTTCTGGAGTTAGGCTTCTAATTTATCATATTTTAATTAAGGAGATGTAACCTACCAAGTTAACAAAAGAGTTAATTTTCAAAATAGTAACCCTTAAGGTGCTTGTTGTGAAAGCTACAAATAATGGTATTATCTTGCCATTTATCACCTTAAATAATTTAATGAAAAATATCTAACTTGATATATTTTTAAGAGAATAAAAGTAATCCCTACTTTCTATATTTTTTATGTGAACTAGAGAGAGGAGACTAAAGTAAAAATCAAAAATTCCTCCAATCTGTTTCTTTGAGTTATCTGAATGGCCATCTTCCTTCATTACAAGAAACACTACTTATTCTCCTCTTTGATAAAAGATGTTCTGCAGTAGCATAATGTATTTTATTCATAGTTTTTCAAAAAATAATTAGAAACAAATAGCTCTTGCTTTGATTTCTCATTTAAGCGTCACAGTCCTACTTATAGAAAGTTTAACTTACATCACTAAATGTCTATTCTCTGTGTACAAAGCCCTGAAACTAGCCTTAAAATATAAATATTAGGTCCTGAAATTCCAATTTTCATTTTAGATCGCACAGAATTTTTATAATCACTTTTTGCCTGTATCCTTCTATGACTGCCCTTTGATGAAGGTCCTCCTATCTCCTATCTGGCATAAGTTTCACAACCTTTTTTTTCTGCCAATAGCTTTAACATGTTGCCATTTTCTGGCTTTATTTCCTCTCCACCATTAGAGTAAAATACCATTTGACCGGACTCGGATTCCATAATATAAAGGAAAAACATGAAGACACAAATGTAAATTCTGAGTCCACTGTGTGCTACACTTTGAGTCAAGCGTTTATATTTTATTCAAAAAGAACCTTGGACAACAATACAATCCTAGTTTTACAGAAAAGAAAACCAAGATTCAATGGGGTTAAATAACTTACATATAATCAGTAGGATTTGAAGTCAAGTTCACATTCTTCTTCCTGTACGTACTTTGCTGCTTCCCATTGTTCACTGACATTTACACATGGGAATCAGTTTCTCATTCAGGATGCAGAAATATGTCCATGAGAATAAAGTCAATTAAGCATCCAAGAAAGATCCTATTCACCAGTCTTTTTGTACTTGAAGGGAATCATATCTGCTAGAATTAGATTCAGCTACATACAACAAACCCAAAATTAACACTGACTTAAATAAGATAGGAGTTTAATTCCCTCTCATGGAAAATAAATCAAGGTAGGCAATCCAGATTTAGTATGACAATCCCACAAAATCATCAAAGACTCATACTCCTTTCAGCTGACTACTCCATACTCTCTAGAGTGTGATTTTTATCCTCATGGTCCAAAATGGCTGTCAGAGCTGCAGCTATCACATCTGTATTCCAGGAAGCAGAATGAAGGAATCAGGAAAAGAAATGTGTTAGTCTTCCTTTTTAAGGATGTGTCTCAAAGTAACAATCAGTACTTCAACTTTTTCCCAATAAACAGAACTAGTCACATGCACACACTTGGCTGCAAAGAAAGTTAAGGAATGTAGGTTTTCTGACTGGATAGGACAGCAAGGTGCTGAGATAAAAAAGCAGAGTTTTATTATTACTAAAATGGAAGGTTAGAATGGATATTTGAAGGCAACTACATGAAACTATCAACAGCACCCCACTCCAGTACTCTTGCCTGGGAAATCCCATGGACGGAGGAGCCTGGTGGGCTGTAGTCCATGGGGTCGCTAAGAGTCGGACACGACTGAGCGACTTCACTTTCACTTTTCACTTTCATGCAATGGAGAAGGAAACGGCAACCCACTCCAGTGTTCTTGCCTGGAGAATCCCAGGGACGGAGGAGCCTGGTGGGCTGCCATCTATGGCGTCGCACAGAGTCGGACACGACTGAAGCGACTTAGCAGCAGCAGCAGCAGCAGATGAAACTATCATAGAAAGTTACATATAATCTCTGATATACCAGTAACATTATCAACATCTTTAAGCAGATCAGAGATAATTGAGAATGACAGACCCAATGTCATTTCTTAGGTAAAATACATTACCCCACTGGATTCATCTCATCATAGGCAATCCACTGAATAAATGTGATTTTACATTTTTGCAACTTATTTGCAACATTTGCATTATAAAGAACCACTAAGTCAATGAGAAAAAAAATCAAGTGAGATTTGTTTTATAAATGGTGATCTTTTCCAGGGTTAGAATACAGGGCACTGGATTAGATGACAAGTTTTACCAATGGGAGTGCCACAGACTTCAAATGGTCACTATCTTCTAAAACTTCTAATATCCCAAGGTCATGAACAAATAATGGGAGAAAATGCAGATGTGGATAAGGAATCAAATCTGAAAGGTGCATCAATAATTAACCTAGGTCCAAGTATTTCCTTATATGTCATAGTTAATTAGTATTTAAAAACTTGTAACTTGAATGTAAGTCGATTTTCTTGTTCCATGATGTCACCTCCATGACACAGTCTTTTCTACTAGAAATCAGTCTTTTATGAAGCATTTGAGAAAAATACAAACATCATCTCAAAAACAATAACCAAAAAACTTGATTTTTTCAAGTTTTCTTGGAGGATAGAGAAGGGAATCATTTCACATACAACAAAGCAAATATCCTTGAAAATTTATTTAAATACTTTTCCCCAATGTTTCATTCATCTCTATTAAACACCTGCCCAATTCCCCACAATCATTTTCCATAACCCACCTGACTGTATTCAGCTAGACAAAGCTAGACAAGCAGCCCTCAGAAAAATAAAACCAAGCCACGGGTTATTTTTTAACACAACCTTGAGGCTCTTTTTATCTCAGCACTCCCAACACGTACACACATACCCACATGCGCACACAAAAAGATGAACCTCTTCAATTTGCCCCTTGGTAACATGATGTAATTTCCACTAATTCAATCCATAATCAAGATAGTAGAAATTTTCCTTCAATTTTATGTATTTATGAAAAGTTATCACACAAATGAATTTCCTTACTGCCCTGCAGTCTTAAATGCTCGGTTCAGTATCCCCTGCCACTTCAAACTCTTTATCTAGTTCTATTTTGCTGTTTCAGTACATTTCATTATTCTTTAGATTTAGATAATTTCCAAGGATCATGATTAAAACAAGGCTAAAAATTAAACATAATGTCATATTAAAATATATGTGCCATAATGGCATGACTTGTCATGTCTAATATCTGAATTAAACAATATTATTTGTCATTTCTTCTAATCAGAGAAGACTATTCAATAAACTGGGTATGTGTAGATTTGAACCTGATGATCTACTTGGTAAGAGTCTCAGCAATCTTACAATCTTTTGGGAGACATATTGCATAAAAGCAAAAATGGGCTCTGGAATCATAGTCACTGGGTTGAGACTCCAACATCACTTACGAACTGTGTGATCTTGGGTAAGTTATTCATTCTGTGACTCAATTTCCTCAGCTGTAAAATGTGATGATCAGAGTACCTACCTCTTGAAGTTGTTCTGAATATCAGGGAAACTGCCACATGAAAAATAGGCGGGAACAGTACTGGATACATGTAACCACTCAACAAGTGTCGCCTATTATTATTTCTCACTTTCTAAAACATAGCTGCAGTGTAGTAAATAACACATCAAAGCATTCTAGGATATAAATTACTCACTAAAAATACAGCATACACACATGCTTTAGAAAAATATTGGATTTTTACTTTGTAATGGATTCCGAAATATTTAAACAAATGGTATGAAAAAATTTACTACTGAAATAACCTACTAACATTTGTTTATGAAATTATTCCTTTCAAGTAAGTTTACAGCATACTTTAGAACTGTAACTTCAACTATATTTTTTTTAAGTAAAAATTATTTTCCCATGAAAGGAAACAGAATTATATATTCTTCCTTGAATAATAAAATAGTTTGAAAGAAATCATGAAAATGGTAGGTAAGTAGGATTCATTAGTAATGTGTTTAGATTTAGGACAGATTGATAAGAGGTAGGCATACCTTTACCTAAACAATCTTAAACTATTAATCTAGGAGCCTGATTAAAATTATTAGACTGATTAAAATTATATCTTTAGGACTGGAATAATCGTTCTGGACCTGTACATAGTAGTAACATAAAGACATACAGTATATTAAGAGCAGACTATGATAAATGGTGTCTATCAACAGACCATTAAAGTATTCTGTTGTAGTTAAGGACAAGAAGAGGTTTCTTAAAGTTGGGATGTAAAACCTTATGCTTGGGTCTAATGTAATAGAGCCCGCATTCTCTATTTTCAAATGAACATAAAATGCACTATAAATTTAAGAGAACTCTGACACTACAAAGTTCTGTCCGCTACATACTACCACTTACGTGTGATACTGCACAAAAGGACCTAAATTCTAAGAAAGGCATAATGATAACTACTTTAGAGATTCTTTTTCCAAATCTTCTATATTCCTACATTGTTCTACACAGGTTTCCAAGCATCTTAAAGCAGACTAGGTTCATTTCTGCTGGACGAGCAACTTCTAAACAAACAAACAAAAAAATTAACTTGACAGCAAATGAGAATGATAATGAAGAGGAAAAAATTATTTCAAAAGCAGGCACTCACTCTCATGAGCTACTGAGGTTTTGAATGCATTCTCTCTCAAAGAGATTTCTCAGATTGAAAAAAGCTGCCTGGCTTACAAAAGGAAGAACAGATGAGAAAGTTATCTGAAATATGTGGCCCCACAAAAGAATGAGGAACAAATTGCATGATCACTTTTAAAAGCTAGTGATATGCTATTTTTGAAATGATGAAGATTATAGCTGACTACTGATTTTCAGCTGTTTGGCATACCTCCAAGGAAAGGCTACAAATTAGTGGAGATGCCTCATTTAAGGTTCACTCACACCCATAAACATCTGTTTAGTGTTCATTAAGTTTCAATAAATTTCTAGAGCAGCTAGAAGTTGTATGAGTCTTACTCTAGAGTCCATGAAAATTTCACATGACAAGCCAGGTTCCTTAATTGAAACAAACTAAATATACTCCTTCAAACATTAAATCATCAATTTTGAATGGGTGGTAGTAGATTAGATGATAACACAAAATTGACAGTAGTTTTGGAATAGTAGTTTCTTTCAGCTAGGATGGGGTTAAAAAAGAAAAAAATTCTCTCAAATTAGTTGAAAAACATATGAGTTAAGAATTCATTCAGGGATATTAAGAGGAGGGTTCAGAATGAAACTATAAAGGTATCAACTACTGAATATGTTTAAACATCCAAGAGATAATAAACTTATGTTAATATGAAATTAATAGCCTACTAAGTGTGGCAAAGTAGATCCAGTAAATACTTTTAAGTGAAGTGAAAGTTGCTCAGTCATGTCTGACTATTTGCAACCCCCATGGACTATACAGTTCATGGAGTTCTCCAGGCCAGAATACTGGAGTGGATAGCCTTTCCCTTCCCCAGGGGATCTTCCCAACCCAGGGATCAGATTCTTTACCAGCTGAGCCACAAGGGAAGCCCAAACTTTTAAATACACTAGTCTTTATGGTATTGTGTTTATTAAATATACTGAGTTGGGTGCAATTAGCCCCTTTATATCAATTTTCTCTTCTCAAAAGGAGAAATCTACTTCCCTAGAATAATGGTGAAGAATATATAAGATACTGTGTGTATCTCACATTTCCTCCACTCAATTCCCATTTTCTACAGGAGTCAGTGAACAGAGGAACAGCAGGCCAAAAAATTATGAAGAATCATTAAATCCAGGAACAAGATCAGGAAATAATATTTTATCTTATAAAAACTACTAAGAGTTTATACACATAACTCTTCCAGTATATGTGTGTGTGTGTGTGTGTGTGTGTATATATATATATATAAAATCTAGAAGTAATCTATCCCAAATTGTGATTAAAATAGTTTACATTTGAAATCAGACACTAGCATTATGGAGGCATTCCCTACAAGCTACCCTAAAATGTAATCAATTGAAACTAAATTATTCACTGACATATGGATATTAAAATAATAGAGGTACTTAAAAAATATTTAAGAAACAGATCACCATAGCCAATGGGATATTTTTTAAAGGTAATATTTCAATGTGTTCCTTGAAACAAATACACTTCTGATAGAAAAAAACAAGTGTTTCAGCTACAAGAGTTTTACCAAAACACGACACAATCACAGCGATTCCCTCATTTTAGAGTTCAACAGGCAGTGTTCTAATTAGTAATTACACTATAATTAATTTGTAAATAACTGCTTGGCCTATGAGACCTTCACAATGACTGATCCAAAAGTGGGCATATGATGCAAGAAGAATCTTTTAAGAGAGATCATATGGATTCTGATGGATGCTGGGTCAGACCTACTCTAAGAACTCTAGTGAAAGAACCAAGTAAGGGTTTCCTGGTAGGTACCTCTGCTCCAACATGGAAAAAGCCTGCATGATTATAAAGCAAGTAAGAGGAAAGCATCCCAGAGGGATAAAGAGGAAAACCACACCTCTTTACACCTCTTTACAGGTGTGTTTAAAGCCAAATCTATCCTTGGACTTCTAGTTGTAAGACAAGCTATTTTTGATGCTTTTTAATGTTATTTGCTATCAAATGACTCTTATCCAGTACCACAGACATAACTTGTGCTTCCATGTCCCAGTGAGCTATGTGATCCAAACTGTGATTCCATTTTCTCACTTATATGTTACCAGTGATAAGGCTTATAAGCAACTCCAGGACAGCAGCTCTATAGAAGCAAGCATGTCCAGACACATTTATTTTTTATACACCTTAACTAAAATAAAAAGCAAACACACAAGTCCTTCAGGACAAATCATTTAGAGTCACAACTTTTTTAAAAAGTAGACATAGTTCAGAAACCATACACATTTATTTGAAAAAACAAACACAACAGCATTTCATAGGTAAATACACAGTTTTGGGTGTTACTTGGCATGCACTATTACATCACTAGGGCTTCCCAGGTCACCCTAGTGGTAAAGAACCTGCCTGCCAACGCAGGAGACGTAAGAAACACAGGTTTGATCCCTGGGTTGGGAAGATCCCCTGGAGAAGGGGATGGCAAACCACTCTAGCATTCTCACCTGGAGAATCCCATGGACAGAGGAGCCTGGAGGGCTTCAGGCCATGTGGTCCCAAAGAGTTGACACGACTGAAGTAACTTAGCATGCACACACACACATTACTTACATCACTAAGGCAAGGAAAAGCAATCCTCATCCTACAGACTTTAAAATTTCAACAACAAGGACCAAAGAGTCCTTCTCTGAGAACGACTGTCATTCTATCTTCAGTGTTAAGAGTGTGATTTTTTTCAATTTTCTAACTCTAAACTTGGTTCTGCAAAAAGCTAACTATAAAAGAATGAAGGAGCAGGATTCATTTGTTATTTTCATCTGGCATGAAATAAGGGAACCCTTCCAAGGATACTGAGTACGTGAACAACCCCCACCCACCCGCAAGATGGGAACAACACGAAAACAAAGCGGAGCAGCCTGGTACCAACGCTGCACAAAACTGCAAAGATAAGAGCAAGAAAATTTAACTGCTTTCAGGAAATGAGAACACTGAAGAGTCAAATGGCAGAGTTCAAGTGCCAATAAAAAGGTGTTTTTAGTAGCAGTACTGTGAAGAAAGGGGGAAAAAACAGGCCAACGAGAAAGGCAGCTGTTGCAACAGAGAGTGTCTTAACTGCAAAGACCATTTATAGTCATTTCCCCTGCAGAAGGTTGGCACTTTCCCCCAAGCCTGATTAAGAATAAGGAAATCTTGTTTCATTTGTCCTTTAATACTCTGACCCAGAATCTTGTCAAATGAACTCTCTTGAATACATTTTGACTTTCAGGTGAAATGTTAAATAAATAATAGCCACCCTCTTCACATAGTGATTTTTTTTCTGTGCCAACAAAAACATGCCTAAATTTGCCCATAGAAAATAAGACGCCATATTTATTCCAAATGCATGCAATCACTGTGATAAAGAAGTAATCTATTTTGTTGATATCACAACTTTAAAGAGATATAAAAATGTTCACAAAAATACTCAGTGTTCCTAGTACATTATTTTTGCCACACTTGACATATACATGTATTTACGTACATAAAATACATTTAATTAATGAGAAAAGTATCCAAAATAAGTAAAAATAAAATATTCATTTCTCATTAGAGCATTAAAACCTTCACATTTCAGCCACAATTTTGTCATCTGTAAAACAAAGGGCCTGGGCTAAACCATAACCTTCAGGTCCCTTGGTAGTGTTCTTCAGTCACTAGGTGGTATCCGACTCTTTGCTACCCCATGAACCACAGCCTCCAGGCTCCTCTGACCTTCACTATCTCCCAGAATCTGCTGTGATTCACGTCCACTGAGTCAGTGATGCCATCCAAAAATCTCATCCTCTGCCGGTCTTAGGGCTCCCCAGATAGCTCAGTTGGTAAAGAATCCGCCTGCAATGCAGGAAACCTGGGTTTGACTCTTGGGTTGGGAAGATCCCCTGGAGAAGGGAAAGCTGCCCACTCCAGTACTCTGGCCTGGAGAACTCCATGGACTGTATAGTCCATGGGGTTGCAAAGAGTCAGACTTGACTGAGTGACTGTCACTTTCACTACTGCCCTTAAAGTATCCATATTTGATGGTCCTAATACTCTAATACTCCAATAACACAGGCCTACCATGAATGCCTTCTAATCTGTCTACCACACTCCTCTATGTCTAAAGCCATTCCCCACATGAAACCAAACAATAAAATGCAACTAATGCGGTGAATGGCTAAAAAATATTCAAACACGCAACCACAGGGTTTTTGGAAAATCAATTATTTTAAAGACTAAAATCTGAATGTCATCAGTGCCTCATATTCAAGGCTCAGATGGTAAAGAATCCGCCTGCAATGCTGGAGACCTGGGTTCGATCCCTGGGTTGGGAAAATCCCCTGGAGAAGGGAAAGGCTAACCCCCTCCAGTATTCTGGCCTGGGGAATTCCATGGACTGTAGAGTCCATGGGGTTGCAAAGACTCAGATATGACTGAGCTAATTTCACTCACTTCATATTCAAGGAATATAAAGTACTTCAACAAACTAAGGTTAATTGTATCTATGTGACAAGTGTTACTAACCACCCCCCCTTCAGTCAAAGTTAGACTGATTAATCCACTCACCCAACATAACCAGGAATAAATAGAGTCAGAATACATATATTTCTGAACACAATGTCCCTGATCTAATCAGGGACCTGATTTTCCCAAAGAAAAATCTGATTTTAATCTGAAGAATCTCTCAAATGCTAAAATCATGAGGCTAAGGGTCTGTTGTTGCTATTCAGTTGCTAAGTCGAGTCTGATTCTTTGAGACCTCATGAACTATAGTACGCCAGGCTCTCCATCCTTCACCATATCCTGGAAGGATCTATACTATAATATATAAGCCACCTTTTCTCTTTGAGATATGGAAAATGTAATAATCATAATATTATCGGCAAATACAAAGCACTTCAAAGTTCATCTACCTACACAAAATTCATCTACCTACCACAACAATGCTATAGGTAGATGCTAGCATTATCCTGTTTTACAGATTTCAAAAACAAAACCTGAGGCACATAATTAACTTGCCCCTGGTCACATAGCAAACAGGCAACAGAGCTAGGATTTCATGAGGGTAGTTTGGCTCCAGATGCTCCAGTATTTTGGTCATCTGACGTGAACAGGCAACTCATTGGAAAAGTCCCTGATGCTGAGAAAGATTGAGGGCAGAGGAGAAGAGGGCATCAGAGGGATGAGACGGCTGGAGCGCATCACCTATGGAATGGACATGAACTTGGGCAAACTCCAGGAGATGGTGAGGGACGGGGAGGCCTGGCATGCTGTAGTCCATGGGGCCGCAAAGAGTCGGACACGACTGGGCAACTGAATAATGACAACAACCACACTCTAAACCACTCCATCTGCAATTCAGGGTAAGGAGTGCATAAACACTGCAGTTCTCTGCACTGTTATATTTCCTTCAACTACTTTGTTCATTTGGCTGCATTCACTAAGCACTCAGTAACTGCAGTTGAACGAACAGAATACACGTCTGGAACTAAAGTCACTGAATTAAAGAAAAACACATATCCATATACACACACAGGCAGCAAACTTAGGAGCAAATTAAAATACACAGACTCCTATCCAGTGTAATCTCATAAATTTATTTAATGACTATTAGCCCAGTTTTTATTCATTTCGTATTCCACAATCCCTGCCTCCCTCTGTCTAACTCTTCACCTGAAGGAAAGGATGGGGGAAAAAAGAGAAAAAAAACAATAAATTTTGGCAACATTTTCATTCCCTAGCACCAAAGAAGGATAAGAACAGTGAGGAAGTTCAGTTTCATAAAAGGGAATTATTTTCTATAGAATTATCAATGAACTACCATCACCACAAAGATTGAGTGTAAGCCAAAAATATCTTTCATTTTCAATTCTCATTTATATTAATAGCATCATTTTCTATATATGATTTACAAGATGAAATGTTTTAGAGTTCAGTGGCTGAAATAGAATGGAAAGATACTGTAGCCCTATTAAACCAGGGCATTCTGAAGCCTGGCCAAAGTTAAGAATCACCAGGAGACTTAAAAACAGACACAAAAACAAAACGATGCTGGGGCCTCACCTAGAGAATCTAATTTAATTGGTCAGCAGGAAGACTAGGCTTGGGTAGCTTTAAACACTTTCCAGGAGATTATAGGTACATCCATGCTCAGGAGGCACTGTTTACATGCTATCTGGGGCTTCTCGAACTTTAATATGCATTTAGATCACTTGAGGATCTATTCACAATGCAGACTGGTTCCAAAGTTCTGAGGTACGGCCTGAGAGTCTGTATTTCTACAGTGCTCCTAGCTAATGCTGATCCTGCTGCTCTATGGACTTAACACTTTGGGGCAGCAACCTTCTTTCCCTCCATCAGTATATATTATTATAATCAGTATTAAAAATGAGAAGTGGAAAAGATGTTACAGTTGAAGGCGGTGTCGACTATTTCACTTTTATAAAGATAAACATTTTTAGAAAGCAATGTGAACCCACATGAAATGATTTTAGAACATGGGGTTACTGTGAACTAAACAAGCTAACATGCATGAAGTACAAGGGGCAGTAGTCCAGGATCAGTACTCAATAATCATTAGCTATTTCATCACCATTTTATTAACAAATGAGTAGCAATGGTGATTACCCATGTCTTTCATTTGTTCCCAGTGTTTACATTAGGACATTCTCTCCTATACTTAGACCATTTGGTACAGAGAGAAAACATTTGCCCCAGAGTCAAAATTTGACATTTGATAAAATAATGTCTTTGTAACACTTCAACAAAGAAAAAGTCAAGAAAAAAAGAATTTATATATAAAGCAAATGTAGCGAAGTCAGAATATCTCCACAATTAACTGAGTTAAGTACCTGAGGGTTAAATGCCCTCTTCTCTCAATGTCTACATATATTTGAAATTTTTCAAAATAATTTTTAAGTGTTCTACTTTTGAATCTCATCTTCACCATTATTAGCTCTGTGATCATGAACAAAGTATTTAACTTCTCTGACCCCAAACTAGTCTTCAGCAGAACAGCTTTCCACATTAACCACCTGATAAGCTGTGCCACGGGTATTAAAGGAAACAACATAGAGACAAATGTAATTTTAATCCAAATGGGCCAAATTTAAAGAGAAGCAAAAAGAATGGGAAAGTGTTTCTAAAACAGAAATAGGTGGGTCTATGACAACTGAAGATGGTGTGCCATCACTTAGTCATTCCATCCTTCATATTATCTCTTTCTTAACATTATGGACCAAATTCCATTATAAAGAGCAACAAGTAACATATAATGAATTCTCTAGAATGCCATATCCTGAAATAAATGCATAAAAAGGTTTCTTACAGATGACATAAATCAACTAAGGATGACCTATAGACAAACATCACATCTAACTACTCACTACTGCTCTGACTAGAAGTACCGTGGCTTTTTCTCCCACTCACTACCCTCACTTATGAAAATCTCTGGACAGCAGCTGGGGACAGCAGTTCAGGAGGAAAGCAGTACCTTGAGCACATGCCAAATAATCAAAAGCAAAATAAGTTCAAATAGGAACAGATGGTGGTAACTTTATTATCTCTAACATAACTGCAACATAATTACAGAAACATTTAAAAATATACATTACTGCAAACAATTCCATCATTCCAGAAATAAATCAAATCATTCACAAAACCTCATAGTTAGAAAACTTATGAAGAAGTGTGTGTAACTTCACAATACACAGTTTAGCATAAGAGTGAAAAGGAAAATTTATTTAAAATAATAAAAATATAGTAAGCAATTTATGCACATTTTCATTTTCAAAAGAATATGTAGAAATAATACTATGCCTAGTCTCATTCATGTCCATTCCAACTGAATTCTAATCAAATGTTGTCACTAAATGAGACTCCAAGGATCATGCCTCTCTTCCATAAGAAAAAATTCTAAAGCCTAGAATATACTGCAAATATGCTGGCCTCCTTCCTCAGTTCAAGAAAGAACAAAACAGTAAAGTGAGTTCAGAAGCTATACTTTATAGGGGAATTCTCAAAAGACGCACTCTATATTAATCTTCTACTTTACAATTTCACTCTTAAGACACAAGTTAAAGCCACATTTTTTTAAAAAAGTAACCAAGCACATTTCTTCCATATTTTTCACATTGTTCAGATAAGGAATAGCCCCTATGGAACGCTCACTCACTGGTTATTTTACTTAGATATTCCTATCTAGATAGAGACTTACCTGATATTTTTCTTATACTAATAACATTCAAATTATCTATATGTGCAAGAATAAACACTAGGCATAATCATATCTTAGTATCATTTCCTTAAAAGGTAAAACTTATTTCAGGCATGGTCTGGCTCAAGGATTAAAATAAATACATACAGCAGGAAAACTGCAATGTATATTCTGTTTTTCAGGACAATAAATAAATATATATATATATACACACACACACATATATATGTGCATATATACATGTATATTATACACATATACACACACATATATATAACAAGAACTGTCAATGAAACATCCTTGTTGTACTCCTCTCTAAGAATTAAGGTTATTTAATTTTTTTCTTCTATGTGTTAACACCTTAAAACAACCACGCCCAAAAAAGTCATATTTGAAGTCCAAGGTTCATAAAAATGTCACAGGGAGGAAAAAAAAGAGGAAAGAAAATATGAAACCAAGTTGATTCCAGCAGGGAAGGAACCTTCCCACATACAAAGGCATTAGCCATGAAGCAAGGGAAGAGGCCCCAGTATGAAATTAGAGCTCCCTGAATTTACACTTAGGCCATCAGGTAGTCTACTTCATCTTTGGTTCCAGCTGAGCCTATGACCTGAACTATTTCACCTGCAGGACTTATCACAGCTGAATCTGGTCCAACCAGATTCAGCTAGATCAGAAATGTGTGCAGCAATCATATGAACAAAGAAATAAATTTCTCTAATCACTTGTCTCAGAGATGCATTAAAATTCTGAATCTGAATCATCACCCTTTTAAGTAATTACATCAGTTTAAAAGTGTAACTAGGCTAGTCCCGAGCATTCGTCATAGTACAGAATGGCAATGAGCAGTACATGAAAAATTCTGATCTCAAAACAATTCGCATTTGCATCTAAAATGCTACGATGAAACCACATGACTCCCTCCTCAAAATGTTTCATGTGACGTCTCCTTGAAGTGGCTTTCACTTTAGCTATGTGTGGCTTCCTTTATTTGCTTTAGTGACAAAAATATGAAAATGAATATAAAGAAGCAAAGACTCTACAACAAGGGCCGTCAAGTAGATACAATAACCAGCACCAAACTTTTTTTTTTTTCATAGTTTTAATCTAGAGGAAAAAACTCAAGGTCTAATAAAAATACCTTCTTTATATAATTCACAGTTAGCACTTTTTCTTTTATGTTTTAGATGTTTGTCTTACAACACCATGGTAAGGTCAGTAATAGCCAAGTAAAGCCTGGTTAATAATCCCCATATTTGTGAGTATCAGCTGAGTATTTCTAAAAAGGAAGCAGATATCTTTGCCCCATAAGACAGCTACATTTTTCTCCCACAGGAAAGGCCAATGATGTTCCACTAAAGTGACTTTCAGCAGTAAACAAGATTTTATATAAAAACAAAGCCTCGCTTTTCATCAATTCATTGATACCACCTAATGGATTTGGCCTTGAGTGCATGTCAACTTAGTGTCCTGGTGGAAAAAGCCCAGGATCTGGAGTCCAAAACTCTGCTCCAACCACTGTGACTCACTACATGACCCTGGAAGAGAACTGAAGCTCTCCTGGCCTCAGAGTGATTACAAGGCTGCTGCTGCAACTGCTGCTGCTTTTAAGTCGCTTCAGTTGTGTCCAACCCTGTGTGACCCCATAGACGGCAGCCCACCAGGCTCCCCCGTCCCTGGGATTCTCCAGGCAAGAACACTGGAGTGCCGTTTCCTTCTCCAATGCATGAAAGTGAAGAGTGAAAGTGAAGTCGCTCAGTCGTGTCTGACTCCTAGCAACCCCATGGACTGCAGCCCACCAGGCTCCTCCGTCCATGGGATTTTCCAGGCAAGAGTACTGGAGTGGGGTGCCATTGCCTTCTCCGGATTACAAGGCTAGAGCTAACTAATGCACATGTGGGGCATTTACAATATTATTCCTAACATTTTCAGAACAGGAAGCACAAAAGTATATAAATTCATTTTATTATTTATCTACTTTGAGCAAGATTCCACAGGGAAACAAAGCAGCTAACAGGTTAACAAGGTGTTCTCTTCCAATACAATCACGTGAAATAATGTATGACAAGACATATGCCATTAATAAACACACCAACTCTCCAATTATTATTCCAGGGAAATTCACTCCTCCTTCAAATGACAAAGACTTAAAATAAGTCTCAGAGTAGGCAAAGGCATTGGAAAAAAAATTTTTTTATCATTCCAAAGTACAGTTATAAAAAAAATACACCAATTAGGTAACAAAAAGGTCAAGGACAACAATTACACAAGAATCTCCCTTTTGTTTTTTCTTTTTAATAGAAGCCACAACTTCCTTATTAACACAGGTGGGATTTTTTCCCATGTTATATATGCAGAACCTAAAATAAATTTGTGAACTCAATCATCCAAACTGGCTCCAAAAATTCATTTGGTTGCCAGGCTTATTAGATAGAGGCCCAGGCAAATTTACTAAGGACATAACTTGGGACAAATAACTAAAAAGAAGAGGTAAAATAATCCATATGTTTAAATGAAAAATCGAAAAGGTTAGAACCAGAGAACAAGATGAGCAAGATTAAACCAAATTATGGTGTGTTACTTAAAATTCTGTGCTTAGAATTGTATAAAATAATCTAAATATAGAGTAAAGGAGACCTGGCTTATATGTTTACAAGAAAATGCCTGAGAAGAGGGATAAGGAAGTCAGGGACTCCATAAGTCAAGGCTACCAGAAAAAGTAACCCAACATGGTCTACATTAATTAAAAGTATGAGATTAGAGGTGAAAAAAAAGAAGTCACTAACATCGTTACATTTTAGTGATGATCAGGTATAGCTTTTCCAGTCAATTTGTTTGCTGGAGAGGAAAAAAAAAGATTAATTATGTTCCAGGCATCATGCTAAGCCTAGGGAGATGAAGTGAATAAATTCTTGCCTGTGAAGATTTCACAATTAAAGAGAAAGTTGTGTTGCGAGTATTTGTGACACCCTTTCAGCACAAAGTACAAGAGGCAACATAGCTATGCCTGAGGGAATCCGAAAAACAGTTTTACACAGAAGAAGGACACAATAATGAGCAACAGGGTTCGGTGCCGAAGTAGAATAAATAGAAAGCCGTGGAAGGTATTACTGGGAGTTTTAAGTCATTCAGTTTAGTTCCATCAACTTTATACAAAACAAACACTGACACACACGCAGAATACACATATGAATACAAAATATTCTCCCTGTTCCCAAGAACTTACACTGTAATAAACTGAAGAGACTTAAAATAAGTTCAATACAATATGGCATATGCTATATTACAAATATTTTCAATATTCAGGCAATAAGGGTCAAATTCTATAATATAAGGAATTCTTACAATTCAGTCAAGAAAAGGTCACCAATAAAATATGCAGAACAGAATCAGATATTCATTTTTAATTGATCACTCTAGTGATAATATCAAAGAGAGGATAAGTTTGAAAGCAAAGAGACTAATGTTGGGAGGATACAGCAGCACTGGGTAGAGTATTTAAAAGATCTGAACTGAATAACAGATTTAATTAACTGGAGAGATGGTGGTCACACCATCCAGGGTAAAAAACACAGGAGAACAAATAACCCACTTTATTTTCATCCTTACCCATCCACAGCAACTGCCGCATATAAGGTTTGAGAGAAAGATCCAGAAAAAAGACTACGTTGCAAATACAGATGTGTTACTCATCAGCCTAGAAGCCAGAGTAAATCCTATGTGTATAAGGGGGTAAGACTGCCTAGAAGAACTTTTAAAGGGCTAAAAGAACATCAACACTTAGGACTCAATAAAGATGAGCTGACGAAGAAGTCAGAGGAGGAAATCCATGACAGACAATGAGGACAATGTCTGAGGAAGAAAGAGGTGACCCACTGTGCCAAGTATCACAGAGACCAGCAACTGGACAGTCACCGGTGACCTCTGTCGAGTGCTTCAGAGGAACGGCAGAGGCCCCCAACCTACAATGGACTTGACCGTGGTTAGGACATGAGGAAGTCTTTGCTGTAATACAGGCTACCTCTAGAAGAACACCACTGCACTTTCCAGGAGCTGTCCAACAATAAAACAACAATACCGAACATCTTCTGAGGGCTCTTTATAAGCAGGCAGTGGGGAAGGCATTTTACACACAATTCCTCTCACAGTCACTACCACCTTCAAAATCAGTATTACTGTTTCCACTTATTTAGTAAGAAAAAATGGGTTCAGGATGATTGCAGAAATTTCCCATGAACACAGCTGGCACATGGAGAAAGGAGAATTGAAATGAAGGTTTTGTCAAACCATAAACCTCTTTCCACATTTTGATTATGCTTCCCCATCATTGGAAATGGAGGGAGGGGATGTGTTAACCATTTAACAGTAAGGTCCTTTTGTTTTTTTGGAAGATGGTTGAAGTGGTTGACTTTTAAAGACACATCCACCTTCAATAGCCCATGATTCTCTCACATACTTTGCTCACAGGTATAATAGCTATAATAGCTACAGAATTCCAGAACTAAATGCTCAGCACTTTTTATGCTATCTTTATTTTAAAACAAACCCATATCTTAATAATGTTCCCATTATACTTACACAGAAAAAATTAATATTAATTTCATTTATTTTTGCCAAAAACTGAAAGTACAGTCTATGAAGACAGTTAATCACTCCCTTTTCTGCACTCCACAGCAATGCCACATCTTCTACTATTAAAGTAATTATAACTTAGATTGTGACTTGCTTTCACACCCACTGCCGGACAGTAACCTTCAAATATTGTCTACTTTATTTTAAGCCCTGAGAACACAACACAGGGCCAGGGGGCACTAAAACTCTGATGTTTGAATGGAAAGAATGGAAGGATGGATGAGGAGATGAACTGTTTTGGTAAGTGAAGGAAATAATATTTTTTAAAACAGCCAGTTTACACTCAGTAATGCATTATTTAATCACTTTACCAACTGGGAGATTTAAAATGAGTCATACTTGAAGGAAGCAGTATGGAAAATTGAATGATACAAGCGGCATGAGATATGGATGTAAAAAGAGAAACGAATGTTCACTCTCAAAAAGGCTTCTGAAATACAGATTTTTTTCCTGGATTCAGTATCACCCAAAGGCAAAAAAAAGTCAATTCACTAAATTATTTTTTAAAGATCAGTTGCTTTTGAAACCTCTATCAAAGAAGGCCAATCTTATCCTAACTAAATAATTAATCATGGAATTTCAGGTGTGGCCCATGGGAGATGTTCGAAGAGAGAAAGCTTCATAGGGCACTTTGAAATCACTCCAGAAATGTCTACCTCTATGTTTCAAGACCTGTTCAGTCTACAGATCTGTCTAGCAAAGGTCTGTTCTCTAACCTCAAGTCTCAGACTTTTTTCCTACCAAGAGTCATATGATATGACAACCACTTGCACAAAACACTAGCATGAATGAATCCAGGTTCTAATAAGCTACGCTCGAAAATGTTCATGGAAACAAAGGCAAACATTGCCCCAGCTTACAAGGATGTCTGATCTCCACTGTGATTAAAGGCACATCGGCAGGATCAAGAGGACTGCAAGCTCTGCAAATACCCACCGTGACAGCTGCAGCTCCATCCCTTCTTCTCCCGCAGGAGGAAACACAGCAGAATGCAAGTGAAAGTAACATTTTTAGGTTGAACTTGAATCCACCCTGGTTTATATATAGATGTTTCAAAGTATGTCATTTGCAAACTTCTGTAGGTTATCAGTAGCTGTTAATACCTCACAGCTGAGTGTAACACAGACCTGTGTTGTGACACCACAGTTGGAAGCCACTGGCCTCTTTTAGGCCTCAGTGAAACTTAAACTAGTTATCAAATTACAATCAGACTCCCTGGGTTAGCCAAATTCAATGGCCTTAGGAGCTGTTTATCAACAACTTTGAAAGACTGAGTGCCAGAAGTCAGAGCAGGCAGAAGACGCAGGTTCCGGCTCTGGTCAAGTGGGGTGCTGAGCAGCCTTCATGGTGTGATATGAAAAGTAAACAAGGAACTTGGCCTGTCCTCAATTACCCCACTAAACCACCATGGTGTCAGGCTATCATGCTGACTTTAGTACCCGCCTGTATCCCAAATAAAAGCAAGCAAAATACAAGCAACGCCTCCAGAAAATCACTGTTAAAATGCATCTGCTAGCCAGGTTTTCTGGAAAGGTCCTACTTCAGAGCAGATTTAGTATTTGATAGCTTAATGCTGGGGTACAGAGGGACTGAGAAAAGATACGAGTGAAGGAAATTTCAGTAGGAAAGGGCAGGAGACATAAGAGCACTCAGACCATGGTGGTCCTCACCCAGACAAAGGCCATCACGGGATGGATGCTGGACTGGGGCCCCTCAGCAAAGGACTTGAGCTCCAGGAAGTTTAAAGGTTAGCACGGGGGCACAGAGGGCAAGAAGAGTGAAGGAACCCAGCCCATGGTTCTGGAGGTTCCACAGGAGGAAGTAAGCCAAGATGAATCTTTGCTCACTTCTCCAGTTTCAAGAGGCCCTGAGAACTTGACGTGGTTTTATAAGAAGGTTACTGGGATAGGGAGAAGCCCAGAAATCATGCCATGTGGGGAAAAGCTAGAAGACTTAAGAACATGAAAGCTGTTTTTAATATCAAATAAACTCTTTTGTAAAAGACAGAAAAGGTTCATTTTATCGAACTCTATAGGGCAAAGCTAGGAACAACGAGCATGTACTTAAGAGCGTCAGACCGACGTCAAACATCAGGAAACACTCTGGTGAGCAGAAACATTAGAGCAGGAACTCTTAGGAAGTTGGGAGCTCTTTCTCACTAGATGTGTTCACAAGGCAGTGGGAAACAATCCCACAGGGAGTCTGGACAGGGGTTCCATACTGGAGAAGGCCTGAGCCAGATTTCTGGGGCACCTTCCAATTCTAAGAGTCTGATTTGTTCATTTTTGTTAGGTTCAGACTTGAGCAAGTATGAGAGATAAAAGGTCTCCCACCCCCCTCCCCCATTCACAGTCAGAGGACTGGCTCCAGGCCAAAAAGGAGTTAGATTTCCAAGGTTTCTTCTAACTCCAAATATCCATAATTTTAGACTTAGATCTCATTTACACTCAAATAAATGAGGATCATGTGGTCTCTCCATTCAGACGATCCACACAATCCATGCCAGTGTTAAATGTCCTTAACTGGTTAAAAAAACAAAAATCACTGAATCCCCAATGCTTCTGAATAGCATTTTCTCTAATCCACTTGAAAGTGGTGGTAGATAATATCTGAGTGTGATGTTATATGTAGAAACTGTAGAAAGAGACTTTTTAATATGTGAAATCTACAGTTAAATCACCACTCAACCTTTTCAAGACTGAAGAATCCCAGTTCCTGTCGTAACTTAAATCCTTTAATCACTGGGAGGGGATCTCTTTTATTTTTTTTCCCCCAACATATTCCAAATTTTTCACATCTGTTTCTAGAAGTGTCTGTGCAGTGAGACAGCACCCGTGTAGAATGTGGCCCAGACGTGAAGACAAGAGTGATTCCCTCCTGGCTGCTAAGTGCAAATGGGCAAAGGTTGATGATGATGAGGTTGTTATGTAGGAAACTATAGTTTCTCTATAGTTTCTTTGACGGAAAAGTATTTCTATCAGACATTAAGTCCTGGCTCACAAACCAAAGCCTGGAAAGCCCTGGCTGGCCTGCCTTAATGTGGAGCCATATGACCAAGTCTGGGATAGTGCAGATCCATCCGTGGCCCTCCACAAGAGCCCTTGGAGAGCAGGCGCCTCCTCACATTGCCACCCTGTTGACATGGATCCCAAAGCCATACTTTTCTCAAAGGCTTCACCATGCAGAGGTGCCATGAGGAAGGCTGACTCACAAGCCCTGCGTTCCGGGCCTGAAAGAGTCTTTCTTATTATTACACAGACATCTCATATCTGGGCCTGCAGTACATTTTACATCTCTATTTGACTCCAAAATATATTAACTTTTATTCATCTGGATTTGCACATTTCTTAAAGTAAGCAATACAACTGTGAAGTGGACCCTGGGCCTCCCCAATGCCTGTCACAATAGTTCACCCCTCAACCTGGCTTCATCACCAATCTTCCCCACGAAAAACATATCGCCTGCCTTTGAGTAAACCAACCTACACACCCTTTGACTGACACTGACTCACTGAACACCAAGCACTCCCTGAGTAAGCCACCACTGCCTGCAGCTTCTGCAAGCTGGCTACTGCACAGAAATCATAGGACCCCCACTATGAAACAGAGCATTTCAAAACTCATGTGAAAAAAACCCTTCTACAGGACTGGCGCTTACAAATCAAGAAACTCCTCACGTTTATGAGCCACCCATGATTTAAGATCCACAAAAAAAATTTCAAAATAGAAAAGAACCCTATAATTCAAAATTTTAAATCCCTCTTATCCTTAATCTATCATTTCATTTATTTAACAATCTAGGGTAGGCTAACGATACAAAAGTAAATGGAACCAAGCCCCAGTCTTCCGGGTTCTCCACTTCCTTGGGAGGAGAGCCAGACAAACTAACCATCACAGCAACATGCTCTAGTCAAGGTGCCCACTGTGAACATGAAGGGACTGAGTCCCTTCACTACTCCAGCTGAAGGTATCAGGAGATGTGGGTCCCCCAGGAGGTAACATATGAACTAAAGCTGTAATCATGAGAATTAAATAATGAGAACTGTTATCATGCCAATAGTTACACCCATACAGAGAAGGTATGCATGTACTTTATTAGCATTAAGCATGCATAGCAGACCAACAATGCCAGGTTTAATAATAAAAAAAAAACGTAATTCCTTTGTTAAAAAAAAAACTGTAACACAAACGTGAAGCCCTGACTCAGGTTCTACTATTTTAAGAGACTGTGCTTTTAATTTAATTTGATAAAATGGTATATAGCTCACAAGATGTTTCAATACAAATGTCAAAGGATGGTGTAAAGTCCACTTAGGAGAATATAAGAAGTCAGAAGAATTAGTCACCTTTTACCATCTCATAGCCCATATATCTTCCCACTACATAGCAGACACTGCAGGGGCCATAGCAGGGCAGGAAATTATATTGAAGAGGGCTGCATTACTGGATTACAAAAGCTTTAGAGAAAATGATAAATTGAGATGCAAACAAAGGAAGAGGATTTTGCTTTGTTTTGGTTTGGATTTTTTATGTCTTGCTTTTGCTTTGTTTTTGTTGTCATGAAATCTGCCAGGTCATTTTTCTCTTTACGACCATGCCTGGACAATAATTAAAACATATAAATCACCCAATAAATCAAACACTGAATGATTAACATAGCTTTTCTCACTTGTCAGAAATCGGTCAGGCTAAGGAGAAATACAGCAGAAACTGAAAGAAAGCTTTCAAGTTAATATGCTAAGTTGAAAAGGATTGAGCCTTTTAAACTCAGCTGGCATTAAGCCAGTCCAAATGACCAAACAACAAAACTGCCCTCAATCTAATTGTGTCACCTTAGTAATGCCTTCTTCTCCTAGTCCATTCCCTGATGTGGCTGGAGAAGAAAGCATTCTAATCAACCAAGCAGAACCATTTACAGAGAATCAAAATTGATATAATAAACTCAATATAAACATATAATGTGTCTCCATTTATGGCTTCTGGAGGCACCTGATAATTTTGCACTGCCCAAATCATTCAACAAGAATTTGTTCAATGCATAAAGAGCAAGGCATTGAGCTTGGCACTATCGGTTCAGTGACCATATTTTTCAAACTAAAACCTTGAGTATATATTTTAACAAGTCATTTTATGTAACTTCCAAGTAAATGCAACAACTTGGGAGACATAGTTTAGACACTGACATACTAGAATCTCCAAAACATCCTAATACTACATGTAGACAACTGAACATTTAAATCAGAAGCAGTTGCTCCTCCCAAAAAGAAAAATGGGAGCTATACAGTCACTAAAGTTTTTAACCCTTAGAATCCTGGAACTGACAGGAATTGTTTTTAATTTAACTGCATATGAATAAAACATTCTCTCTGAATATCAACCATCATTCTTCTGGTTTCACAACTGTAGCAAGTATCTGAAATTGACAAACGCTGAAAGGTAGTATGTCATAATCTCCAGGCAGCTGTTAACATAAATCTCGATTTCTACTCATTTTTCTCTTTTGCAGAGACATGCAGAATTTCCAGCTGCAAGGGATAAATGTTCATAGAAAGTCAGATAGACCATCTTTTAAAATAGAGTTGACTATATTTTGCTGTCAGGCAAAAGAACAGACTAGGGAAATAAAAAGAAAAACACAAGGTTCCAATCTTCCCTATAATGGTCTCAAAAGGAATCCATCCAATTCCATAAACAACATTTTAACAACTGATAACTGCTTCCTCAGAGTTTATATATATATTTTTAAATACCTGAATATGCATTTGTGAAATGGATTTGAAATTCGGCAATATGTCTGCCTCCTGAGAAATCTGTATGCAGGCCAGGAAGCAACAGTTAGAACTGGACATGGAACAACAGACTGGTTCCAAATAGGGAAAGGAGTACGTCAAGGCTGTATATTGTCACCCTGCTTATTTAACTTATACGCAAAGTACATTATGAGAAATGCTGGGCTGGATGAAGCACAAGTTGGAGTCAAGATTGCCGGGAGAAATATTAATAACCTCAGATATGCAGATGACACCACTCTTATGGCAGAAAATGAAGAACTAAAGAGTCTCTTGATGAAAGTGAAAGAGGAGAGTGAAAAAGTATGCTAAAAGATCAACATTCAAAAAACTAAGATGATAGCATCAGGTCCCATCACTTCATGGCAAATAAATGGGGAAACAATGGAAACAGTGATAGACTTTATTTTGGTGAGGCTCCAAAATCACTGCAGCCATGAAATTAAAAGATGCTTACTCCTTGGAAGAAAAGTTATGACCAAACTAGACAGCATAAAAAAAGCAGAGACTTTACTTTGCCAACAAAGGTCTGTCTAGTCAAGGCTGTGGTTTTTCCAGTAGTCATGTATGGATGTGAGAACTAGACTATCAAGAAAGCTGAGCGCCAAAGAATTGATGCTCTTGAACTGTGGTGTTGGAGAAGACTCTTGAGAGTCCCTTGGACTGCAAGGAGATCCAACCAGTCCATTCTAGAGGAGATCAGTCCTGGGTATTCATTGGAAGGACTGATGTTAAAGCTGAAGCTCAAAATTCTGGCCATCTGATGCAAAGAACTGACTCATTTGAAAAAACCCTGATGCTGGGAAAGATTGAAGGCGAAGGAGAAGAGGATGACAGAGGATGAGATGGTTGGATGGCATCACTGACTCAATGGAAATGAGTTTGAGTAAACTCCAGGAGTTGGTGATGGATAGGGAGGCCTGGCATGTTGCAGTCCATGGGGTCGCAAAAAGTCGGACACGGACTGAGTGACTGAACGGAACTAATAGGTCTAAGTCCTCAAGTCCATCTGTTTTAAGCAATTATTCAGAATCCCTCACCATGGAGGAATATTAAATTTTTTATTTTATTTCTTATATAAAATATAATTGATAGTTTATCAATGAATACAGCCTGTATGAATACAGGAGATGGAAATATAAAATAAAACGGGTTTAAAATGCTGAAAATGCAAAGACTATAAAAGACAGCTTACAAACTGAAACGCTGTTTCCGTATACATCATTTCCACTTGACTGTATTTTTAAAAAGTAGTAGAACACCTAAGAAGCAATGGCTCCTATTTTCACTTGAGCTCTCTCTAGAAATTAACTAAATCCTCAAACCAGAATAACAACATGGGTTGTTATCTGTAGTTCAGACAAAGAGTCTTACAATAACACTTTACAAAATAAAAGTATAAAAAATTCCTTAACAGGAAAGTATGCTATTTCTGTTTCCGAGTACATATTTACATGAACAGGAAACAATGTTTGACAGTTTTCCTTAGTTAACCTCATGCCAGATTATAACATTTATCAACAAAATTTAAATTTCTGCTAAACATAGAGATCAAAAGCTTCTTGTAATAAAACTATTTTATACAGTCAGTAATTCAGTAAAGGAAACTTTGAAACAAAATGTGACATCCTAGGTATTGCTAAAAGAAGGGACAGTTCCAAACAGATGCTCAAGAAAGAAGAGACTCTGTTAAAGGGAAGACTTTGCTTACACTTACCTCCATTCTAGTCCCACCTGTGACCAACCACCCTATCTTTTCTGTCTCCATTTCTTCAACTATAAAATGCCACATGAGCTACCACTGTAGACCCAAGGCATTCATGGATTTCAGTATTAATGGTTCTGACTATTCTTGAGTGACCCTGAAAATACATCATTAACACACTGTCATTTGTAATTCTGTGTCAGCAGTGTCTGAACTGCGGTTCCCAGGTGGGTGGATCAAGGGTAACCTTCCCAGCTTTCTATTCCCATTTCATGATCCTCTGTTCTCACAAGTGACTGTTGAGTACAATTGCTGCCTGTTTACATATAGGACTATCCTGTGACATTATAACTCATTACAGTGGAATTGTAGGAAGCTGGAACTCCAAATCTCACTGAATTTCTCTTAAACATCAACAGAATGAGACTCTAAAAAGTTGCTGAGAAAATTAACAAAATGATTTTCTAATTTTTATCTAAGTCCAATATCATGAATCATTTTTTTACATTTCTAGAAGTGTCCAATATTTACACAAAAGTTTCAAAATGGTAATTTAACTGGATTTGCTGAAAGGAAAGTAGGTCTAGAAAAATGCTGTTTTCCAAGGAGGTCACTCTAAATGGATTCTTTATTTGGTTTCATAATCAGTTTCAACTTTACACATGGCTGCCACAAAAAAAGATAAGGAAAAGCATAAGAGGCCAATTATAAAAGTTACAAATGCACACTATATAAAGTCATATTTCATATCTCTAAAATTACAAATAAAAACACATCATAAATAGATTTTACAAGACATATTTCTAAACTAATATAAACAAATGTTAGAGTAAACCTGAAACTAGATTCTAAGGTGTTTGCTTTTTTTTCACATTTTAGCTGGATGTCTTAATATAGATTGTTCTTTAAAGCAGAGGCTCTTCCCACAGTTTCCAAAAAACTATTATTTTTTAAATATTAATTCTTCTAACTGATGGCACTTTAGAGTCACTGGAGTTTCCCAGAATCCTGGCTGCAACTATTGCCTTAAGCCGACAAAATGTTTTGAAAATAATGCACTTGTGTTATATTTACTTTATAGTAGAAATCCTGAAAGGATTAATGAATAGATCAATCTAATTTGTAATTAACAGCATTAATTTGCATGCTGTCCACTAAGTCCAGATAAGAATTTGTTCTCTATTTATTATCTATGACCAAATCATGTTGCTTATAGTATTAATTAGATCAGCAGACCCCTTTTTTCACATCCAGCGCCGATGTAAACTCCAGCCACCAAACAAGGAAATTTAGTCAAAGTTTCAATTAGTGACACTGAATTAATGCAGTTTTACTAAATTCAAATGGAAAATCAAATACATGGAAAAACTCAACCGATTTTAACAAACATCAGTAAAATAAATTCACAATGAGCTCTTCCTGACACACAGCAAAAAAAAAATGGCATTATTTAATATTCCAAGAACCAAACATGACAGTTATCACTGATATAGCAGCCTCTCTCAGCTAGAAACACTAGTGGCATGAATCCCTATTTACTTAATATTCTACTTAGGACAATCATCTTGCTTACAAGATATTAGATATCTTTCCAGAATTTCTCTACCTGTATTTTGTCTGCACAAATACTATATAAGTTGACAATACACAGAAAGACAGCTCTGGTTTTGGGGTTTTTTGTTTGTTTGTTTGTTTGCATTCCCAAGAGTCAGAGGCAATCTGGCAGAAAGCACAAGAGTCTCCAATCTAAGGGTTCTGAGAAATTCCCCAAAACGCTTCCCAGGAATTGACCCCTCAACAACTTGCCACAGTATCTGGAATGTCTACCATTCAAGCAACTTGGATTAAGAGAAAAGGCCCATTACAAAATACCTGAAGATGGGAAGAGAGGAAAGGGCAAGAGATGGAACAAAACAGCAGACTCAACACATGCAGGTCAATTTCCTCCCCGTGTTTAACAGAGTCCCACAGACCATAGGGAATGTTAGGGCCACAGACAAGATTTAAAGGCAGGACCAGGCAGAGAGGCATGAGGGAAGGCAGAGTTTGGAACGAGGCCCATGGAGCAGCACTGAAGAGAAAAACCACACTATGGGGTGGAATGGGGGGACAGGGAAAAGTTATTCTTCTACTTATTGCTCTTTGTCTTTTGCCTTATAATTATACAATGTTTTCTTTTTTAAAATATCAAACAGTAAATGGATCAAGTTATTCTGATTTCCAACAAATGGCACTACCAAGATGTTTTCTCTGAATTTTTATACTTTGCTGTTTTTATTCCAAGAACAGTCTAAATAAAACCGCTCCAGTTTAGCTAGATGAAGTAACTTTCTTTCTGATGTTATCTAAATGAATGCTTTCCCTCTCCAATGCTGCCATTCCCTTCCATTTTTTAGGTTTACAAACTGACCAGCATGTGTGAACACCTTCAAGAAGATGCTGAATATCTGCAAAATTGCACAACTGAGACTAAAACTCAGCCTACCTACCTTTCTAAAGTTGTATTTTGGAAACACAAATCAAGAAAGCTGTCACATCATCGCATTACTACAAGCAAAACCACAAGCGCAGCTTTATTTGTAAATAGCAGTCTAATATACAATAAAAGCCATATCACAGTAATGAAGATAACTATAAACAAATGTCATGGCCTGCCACAATAATAATGATCCAAGTTCTTATTCCCATGTGTGAGTAAATATTATCCACACTTCTTAAAATGAAAAAATGCTTATGGAACACAAAAATTTCCCTTGCCTACATTAAAAAAAATGAGTCAATCTCAGATCAGGGAGATAAAGTCTAACAAAATTTAAAGTCATGGCTTCATGGCTTCACGAATTGTATCTTATCAAATTTTTGTAACTCTGAAAAATCTTTTGGTAATCTGCTTTCCATTCTGAAAATATGTACTTTCTACTTGCTAAGTATATACATATATATATTCATGTGGAAATGCTATATCATAGAAGACTGATAATCAAAACAGATTATCATCTCAATTAATTGTAAAACTCACAGGTATAATAAAGCCAACTTTCAATAATGCCTCTTAAGCCAACAGTAAAAAGTCTATAAGAAAACATAAGAGGAATAGCAGTAGTATTTCCACCTTAAAATCAGGATTCATCAATAAAACTTTTTCAATAAACAAAATTTTCACAAAACTTCACATCAAGATCCCTATCAAAACATATGCAAAATTAACTTTTCCTATTGTGAGTCTATTATACTCATCCACATTTCAGTTCTGCAAAAACATGTAAACTAAATTTTCTGAATTATGGGTTGTTGTGTGTATGTATAATGAAAAGCCATTTATGATAAAATGTATACAATATATTACTGTAAAAAAGCAAGACAGAATAACCATGGAATGGTTGAATGCACTTTCACATAAACCATTAAAGACACTGAGCCAGAATGTATGAACAATTATTTTCACAATCTTTACTTGATGACAATTTTACAATTACATTAAGAAGCCACATTTTGTGACTTAAAACAGAGAACTGATATTCTGTGTGCACATGAGTGTTTCCTCATTGCTGACACATTTACTGCTGTCATATGAATTGTAAGCTTTATATCAAGTGTTTTGAAAAAAGGTAATCTCAACATACAGACTGGAGTTACACCTAAACTTCACACCTTAAGGGAGACAGTTGTTATTCTCTGCTATTTCAGCAAAAGGTCTTAATTTTTTTTAAATGTCAACACAGGCCCTTAACACAAAACATAATTCTGTATGAATTTGAATTGACTGTTTACATGAGAATCCATGCCTGCAGAAAGAACAGTTGTGCATCTGTAGACCTATTTCAAGTCATTTTGGCAGAGATACTACCTACTTATTTTGATGGATCTATGAATACTGCACTGAAGCAGGAATGATTCTAATAGAACCAAAACAAGACAAGACACACACACACACACACACATCACTTTAAAAACAAAAACAAAAAAACTGAGCAAACCTGAGTGGAGCCATGAACATTTCTGAAGTCTCCGAAGGACTTAGGCATCATGCACGGTTTTTAGACTGCTGGGTTACTTCACCTAAGTGTTCATGGTGCACATGACTTCACTGCCTTGCATTCTAGTTGCATGCTCAGGCCACATTAGATACAATCTCTGTTCTACACACAACACACAGGCATACACACACACTCTCTCTCTATACCAGCCCGAGCTGTTTCCAATTTCAGAGGCCCGCTCAGCGTGTAGCCTATGCCCATCCCTGCTCTGCTCAGTCCTGACCGCAGGAGTGTAGGGACGCTTACATTAAGTAGGGATACTACTTAAACCTGGTATATCTGCTCTGTTGCTTCATCCTTCCAGAATGTATAGCATGGTTCCTTCCCCACTCCATGAGTACAACGGAGACGACGGATTCCCGGGTGCGAGAGAGAAGACCACTACTTGTCCCCTTCCACACCCGAGGCATCCCTGCTTCTCTCCTCCAAAAACCCCAGAGCCACTGCTGCCCGGAGTCTGTGATCCCAGGGCGGGGGAGAAGAGCCAATGACAGGAATCAAATAGCCCGTTCAGGAGCGGGTGCCAGGGGCACGGAAGGGGCGAGCCGGGTGAAGTTACCAGCACCGGGGAGGTGTGCTTCGGCGGGGCACCGTTCGAGAGCAATGACAGGTCTGCTGGGGAAGGCTGGGGGCGGCGAGGGAGGCTGGGGAACAGCTTTTCCTGTCTTTCTCAGGGCCTGGCGGGGAATCCCGGGGCTGCGGCGGCGGCGGGGCTCGCGGGTAGTCCCCCGCCTCCCCACGCCCCCCGCGCCCCCGGCGCGTGCCCTCCGCCGCCCCCTCAGTGCGGCCGCTCCCGCCCCGCGCGGAAGGAAGCGCCGGGCTCCCCCCACGCTCTCCCGCTCTCTCGCGAGTCCTGTGCAGGCCCTTTTCGGGGGGAGGGGAAGGGGGAGGGGGCGCAGAGGGAATTGCTGCAATAGAGCGCCGAGAGAACCATGCCCGGGCGAGGCAGGCGGTGGAAAGCCACGGCCACATAAAAATGCCATATTAATTTTTTAAAAGCCATAAATCACCCCTCCCTCTGCAAACGAAAACCATAAACCCGATCCCATGCAAGCCCGCGAGCAGCCACCCACTTCCTATTTCTGTCACAGCAGCTACACCCTGCCAGCAACCAACCCCCCCCCCCGGGCGCCCCCTCCCGCCACCGCCACCCCCGCCACAGGCTCCCCTCGGCTCAGCCATTTGCCAACTGACGCCCCCGTAAATAAAAATGCCCCAAGTGGGGCTGGGTGGGAAGCGTGGGGGAAGGGCGCGCCAGAGAGGGGGATTTGAGGGTTGCACAATATCCTAGAAGGTCCGTGGCTGGAGCGAGGAGAGAACCCCAGGCGGGGGGAGGGGAGGCGAGCCTCCCGGGTGCCTGCGGCACACGGTGCACCCAGGCGATCGCAGCGCGCCGCTTACCTTTCACCACCCTGTCGGTCGTCGACAACTTGGGATCAATTGCCTTGGGCTCGGACATCTCCAGCCGCCGGGGGACAGCGACGCGCTGCTCGTCCGTCCTACTGCACACCCCGACCGGACCGGCGGGCCAGACACTCAACGCCGCCGCTGCCGCCGCGCTGCAAACCGCTTGGCTGGAGGTTCTGGGCTCTGAGCTGGCTTTAAAGTTACTGCCTTCTCCGCGCGTCCCTCCTCCTCCTCCGCTGCCGCCGCCGCCGCCGCCTTCACTCCTCCTCCGCCGCCGCCAGCCCTGCCGACTCTGCTCCGGGCTGCGCGTTTGTGGTGGTTATTTATTTATTTTCTAAGCACGCCTCTCGGTTCTTCTTTTATTCTTGGGGGAAGGGGGATGGGGTGGGGAAGCGCACACACGAGCACCCACCCTGGCACGGAGATAGGGCACCGCGGAATGGAGCCCCAAGCGCGCACACTGCTGGGATTAAGACCGATCACATGGGGAGGGCCGGGGGCGAGGAAGGAGAGGCAGGGCCGCCGATGTCAGTGCCACTAGCCGCGCCTCGGCGTCCCCGGCGGCGGAGAGGCGGCCGCCGATGCTGCTGCTGCTGCCGCCGCTGCTTCCCCACACCGAGCGCCGCTGCTGATCAGCGGCCGCCGGAGACGTCCCGCCGCCTCGCTCGCCCGTGCCTGCCTCTGCCTCCCCGCGCCGCTCCTTCACTCACATAGGCACAGCCACGGAGCTCGGCAGACTCAGTCCCCGGCGCAACCTACCCTCCGCCGCCACCGCCGCCCCGGCCGCCGCCGCTGCCGCCACCGCTCCCGCCTCCGCCTCCTCCCCTTCCTCCTCCCGGCCCCCGCCTCTAGCGCCGGAGCGGCCTCCTCCTCCCCGCGGAGCCCGCCCCCTGCTACCCTCGACGTTGAAGCTATGAGCGGTCATTGGATGGCGTGAGCGTCACTCACTGCCAGCGGCGCCCTCCCCTCTGGCCCCGCCTCCCGCTCCTCCTCGTCGTCCCCGCCCCTCGCTCTGTTTTCTCTGGGCTGCCAGTTCGGCGGGCCTGCTGCCTCCACCGCCCAGTCCCCCGCTCAGGTGTCACTGTTGCTGGCAGCCGGGGATTAGGGAAGGAGAATGGGCAGGGGGTCGCGGCTGGGAGGAGAGAGGCTTTGCCATGCCACACCCCCCCCCGCCCAGCTCCATTTGGCCTCTTTCCCTGGACCCCGCACACACACCCCGCGCCGCTTTGGCAACGGTGCCTTGCCGGCTTGGGTTAAGCCGCAGTGTGAGTAGCCAAGTGCGGAGGGTGTCTCCGGGTGTGTGCGTGCGTGGCCCGCGAGAGGGCAAGAAAGGAGGAGGCGAGGAGAGCAGGGAAGGGGGTTGGGGTGAGAGGCGGCCGAGGAAGGGCGGAGGAAGGAAGAGCGCGAGGAGCTCCGGGGCCGCCTCACAGCTGCTGTCGCTGCCGCAGCTGTCCGGAGAGAATCGCCGAAACGGCGACGAATCAACAACTTACCTTGGAGAGACGGGCTCCGCTGTGATGGGTGTACTGCCTGTTTTGCTACTGGGGCTTTGGTGGGGGGCTGGGGAGGGGTGTCGTGAGTATTAATGTTTCCCACCCCTGCATCCACATCTTTGGTGGAGGGGCCGCTTCTAGCGTCTCCCGCCGGGGACGTGGCGGAGCGTGCGGGGCGCGGGAGCGGGCTGCCCACTGAGGATGGGGACGGGAGGACACGCGACCCCGGGCAACTCTTGAGTTACCTAGGTTAGCCCTAGGCGGGGGAAGGGAGGGAAGAGAAACATCGGAGAGGGTCGCCTTTTTTACTGTTGACACTGCACACCTAGTGACTGGTCAGGACTGGTGACAGGACATCCGCCTTCCCAGCTCCAGTCCATCATCCGATTCCCACTTGGTGCTCCTAATACCTGCAGGGCACTGCAGCCCAAGGCGGATCCCCATTCTGGTGTCCTCGGGTTGGAAGGAGTGTGAAGGAGACAACGGGAACCTAAAGAGTGACTGTGACCCAAATGTTCCCTTCTGGACTACTAATGAGGAGCAGGTTTCCCTCAGCAAGAAGGTCACCTCGCCACAGCCCATCTCCCCAACCAACCTCACCCCCAAGGACCGGCAGAGGTCGGGGACAGGGATTAAAGTTCAAACTCGAAAGGAAGTTTTAGAAAATTGGCTGATGACATGAGTGTGGCTTCAGCAGTATGGTCTGCAAGGAATAGAAGCTCACAGTTGGAGGTTAGGTGAGCCTCCTGGAGGCCTTTTTAGCCAAAGGATATGTCCCTGGCTCAGGGAGACTGCCACTAGGTCCAAAATCTTCTGCCCAATTCACAACTCTAAGATTGTTATGCGGTAATTAGGCAAACAATACATTTAATCAATATGAATCCTGCTCTTTTTATATGCCAGACACTGTGATAAGTAATTGATGTGGGGTGGGGAAAGATTGAAAAGGGCCCTTGCAGGTAATGAAGCCTAGTCCGGTAGAACTGCCATGAAAAGATGAGTTCTGAGAGAACAGGGTATTGCCTCAAGAAGGAGTTGTTGAAAACAGCCTCTTGAGCACAGGCAGAGCTAGTTGCTAAGGCAGATTTGGGAAGTTGGCCCCTAGCCAGATGGCACAGAGCAAAGCAAGGATGCCAAGACCTCTGGGTGAAGAAGAGGGCCTGCTTGAGGAAAGATCAGGAAACCATGTCCAGGGATGCTCGCTCCTAACTCCGCAATGTTCTTTCCCGCATACTGCAAGCAGAGATACAGTTCCCACCAGTATTTGGACTCACTTTTCAGATACTGAAAAAAAAAAAACTTAGTACCAAGCTCAGAGGCTTAAACTGTCAGCACCATAGAATAGTTTTATGATGCAGATAGGAAATAAAGGCACACCTTTCAGGCACACCCTTCAGTCCGCTACAAGTCTAGAACACCTCCTAGCTGAAATATGTGTGGGAAAAAATGTTATGAATCATAATCACTTTACAACACATCTTATTATCATCAGGTGCCTTTAATGCATGTGTCTGGTTCCATACTGTTGCAACACAGACACATCTTCCTAATGAAAATTGGACCCTACACCAAGGAAAACTAGACAGCAGCTTATTAACTAGAGACCAATTATGTCCACATAGCGGGCCCACTGATAGAGCCAAATCAAAGGTATTTTTTTAGATGTCTTACTATCTCCTACTGTCATGTATCTTTTTATCCTGTTAGACTGCCAAGTCTGTCTTTGATTATATTACCATTTGCATCAGCTCACCTTAGACATGGAATTTACATTTTCAAGAAGTTACTGCAATGCCTGGATGCTGAATTCAACAATATCCTCTGTGAAGAAAAAGAGAAAAAATTAAAAAAAAAAAAAACTTGGCAAAAAAACCTTCAGATCAGATCAGATCAGTCGCTCAGTCCTGTCCAACTCTTTGCGACCCCATGAATCGCAGCACGCCAGGCCTCCCTGTCCATCACCAACTCCCGGAGTTCATTCAGACTCACGTCCATCAAGTCAGTGATGCCATCCAGCCATCTCATCCTCTGTCATCCTCTTCTCCTGAACCCAATTCCCCCCAGCATCAGAGTCTTTTCCAATGAGTCAACTCTTCCCATGAGGTGGCCAAAGTACTGGAGTTTCAGCTTTAGTATCATTCCTTCCAAAGAAATCCCAGGGCTGATCTCCTTCAGAATGGACTGGTTGGATCTCCTTGCAGTCCAAAACCTTACTGTCTACCAAAAATTGCATTTCCCCTTCTTTAGTATACTCTCTGCAAAGTGTCTAGCTAGGTAAGGACTCCATTTCCCACCTGCACCCGCTTGCATCTAAGTGGGTCCATGTGACTAGTTCTGGTCAATAAGCTGTGGGCTAAAGTGTTTCATCACTTTTTGACTAGGCAGTTAAGCAGAAGATATGCATTCTCCAGCCTCTGGGCTCCCATCTATAGCTAAATTCAGAGACTTCTAGAGTCCTAGAGAGGGTGTACCCTCACATGGAAAGAGCTGAGTGCCTAAACTACCACATAGAACAATGCTGCCCACTTACTAGAAATATCATTTTAGCACACAAAAGTTGCTACGTTAGTTCAAAAGTAAAGCCCAGAATTATTGCGCATCTGTTATATAACAGAATTACCAGACTAAAAATATGTTTACTTTTTAATACATGATTATAAAACTTTGATTTTATAAATGAATTATTGATTTGCCAGTTGTATTTTGAACACCTGTTCTGTGCTAGGTAGTATATAAATGTATAAGGATTCAATATTAATCTTTTCATTCAAATATCTCTCAAATATAAATCTTGTTATATGTGAGTTGCACATATACTCTATGCAAACATTTAGGTATACGGTGCTACTTCATCAAAAGTAATTATGAATAATATATATGGAAAAAAAGAAAATATTGAGAATTTGGAGTCATCTATGCATTCAAATGCTCCAAGTCACAGTTTACCTCCATTGGTACAAATTATAGTAAATGGATAATGTTAATTTGCTATTAAGTGTTCTACTAAATCTAGAAACTTTTTAAAGGGAAAAAAGTAAAGATATTTCATTTTATATCCTGTTTTGAGAATAACTGTCTTTGAAATTTTTTACTTTCCTTTTGATTCTTGATAAAGTACTATCATTTTGACATTAAGAGTTGAATAGTAGCTTCTGGTTTTGACTCATCTGAGGCACACACTTCATTCTGAGTAGCTGATGGCAGACAGCAGTATGTCTGTCCTATTCCCACCTGAGTTGATGGAGCTAAATGCTGAAGAACCTGCAGAGTATACAGCCAGTCCTGATGGAGCCATGAATCTGTATGAGAATTAGATTTATTATCTTAAAGCTAATTCCTCTGACACTCACTTTTAACATGTCCTACCCTGTTCACTATAGAAGCTCTATGAAAAATACATTCAAAATGGATTTTATTTGAGATTTATAGTAAAAGCCTTCTTATTATTTATCTTTTGGATTGCCCTTGAAATTTTATTGAACCATGTTTTTTTCCAGAAGTTAGTTTTACTCATTTGGGAAAGTTGTTATAACTAATATATTCAGGAGTAAATAGGTTTGTTTGTTTTGGTTTTTTTTCAGTCAGGGACAAAATTATAACTTATGGAATTGTATACTAAGTTCATAAAGAGAGGATATGTTTTATGTAAAATTTGGCAAGACTATGGGCAATCATTAATTTGTATTTAATAAATATTTTTATATTTGTTTTATTTATATTTGTGTCATCATTTCATATCCCAATTCTGGGCACAGAGTAAGTGCTCAACAAATTTTGCTGAATGAACTTAAAAAGAAAATATTGGCATCCAGTATATGACAGGTTAAGTACCATAGTGCATACTCAGGAATATTTCAATATTCCTAATATAAGAAATATATATTAATATATTGTTTATGTACGTGTATATTTAGTTATTTATACACACACACTGGAGAGAAATCTTATAGCCCTTTCTCCTAGATAGTTTTAATTCTAGCTTCATTATTAATTTTAAAATTAAGAATAGATTAAGGGTGTCATATCATACATGTTTACATTTAAAATAGCTATATGCATGCTATTATACTGACCATCCAAGAACTATTCATGCTATAGAACTGTATGCGTTCTGGCTTTTCTAAACTCAGAATTTCAGAATATTTGACCTGAAATGAGCTGGAGTTTACACTTGAAGTGCTTTGAGAACATCTTCAAGAACTACCGCAAACAGCTTAGTAATCAAACTAAAGATAACACGTTGTGGAAGACCTGGTAAATCAATTTAGGATAAACTTTGTCAAGCCCTCTAAAAGTACATTTGCATATACCAAATCAATATAGTAATTAGAAATGGGTTTTACTGTTCAAAGCCAGCAGAAATTTAACCTTACTCAAAGTAAGTTTTGCCCATTATTGATGGAAAATTCATGAATTTGCAAGTAAATATTTTACTTAAAAAGAAGCAGTCAGACTAGCCATCTTTCTATTTACTTCTGATTAGTCGTATTTTATTTTGCTAGTATTCATGGTTATTGGAAAGCCTATATATAGTAAGCATTTATTGAACACCTACACATATCAGACACTGGGAATATGACATGAAAATATCAAGTCTCACCGTTCATAAACTTTAGATTCCAGTGAGGAGAGACACACAACAAAAAGGAACAATTACACATACAGAATATGTTGGATGAGCTAAGTGGTAAAAATCATGTATACTGGTAACAGCACTGAAAGGAGTGGTTGGCAAAGTAGAGTTGCTCACTGTTGTAGACAGATTGTTTAGGGAAGACATCTCTGAGAAGATAATATTTCAACAGAGAGTCAGTGAAGTAAAGACAATATCTATGCAGCTATCTGGAAAAGGAGTGTTCTGTGTTAAAGAAATAGCATGTGCAAAGGCCCTGATGTAAGAGCCTGTTTGACCTTTGCAAAGAACTGTCAAAGGAGGCCAGTGTAGTGGAAGCACAATGAACCAGAGAGAGTGATCCAAGACTAGGTCACAGAGGTGCTATAGAGTCAGATTATACAGGGCCTCATAGACCATAGAAAAGATTCTAAACATTATTCTGGTGAAATAAGCAGTATTTTATTAGGAAAGTGATATGATATGATTCAAGCTTAGAGAAAACCATTGGTCTCTTGTAAGAACTGACTCTGGATGCAATTATTGTCATAATCCAAGCTAGAAATAAGGTAGTTTGGATTACTGAGAAGGAAGAAGTGAAAGGTATCCAATTCCAAATATATTTTAAAGGTAGAGCTGAAAGATGTGTTGATGGATTGGATAGAGTGTGTGGGAAAATCAAAAGGACTCCTTGGAGTCAAGAACACCAAAGTTTGGGGTGGGGTCTCAACAAAGGAAAAATGGAGCTACCATTTACTGAGAAAGGGATCATCGGAAATAGAGAGCATATATTATGAAGAAGATCTAAAACTAGTTCTAGACATGTTAACTTTGAGATGAACATTTGACATGGACGTGGAGATGGCATGTAGGTAATTGGATATATGACTCTGGACTTGAGAGGCAAGGGTCAGGCTGTTGATGTATAAAATTGGTAGTCATGACATCTTAGTGGTCCTTTATTTTAGTGGGCAGAAGTGGAGGGACCTGCAAATCTGACAGAAAGGAGTAGCTTCTGGGGGAGAAATGTGGTGCCTCTGAGGTCAAGCAAATGAAGTGAATTGTGTTAACAATGCTGAAAATTTGAGTAAAATGACAACTGAGAATTGACTGTCGGTTTTGACAAAAGGGGAGTTCGCTGGTGATCTTCACAATTCAGTCTTTATACCTATCTAAAATAGCATCTCATCAGTCTCTGCCTCTATATACAGACTTAGGCCTTTTTTCATGTTTGTAATTAGCTGACAGTACATGTGTATATCTGTGATGCATATGATGTGTTTGGCTATCTTCCTGCAGCTATATGATATGACCTTTGAGAGGAGGAGGAAATTTGTCTTGTTCCCATTTGAATCTCTGGTGCTTAAAAGCTGTTTGTGGAAAGAATGGCTTACAATGCTAGCCCAGGTTAGTTTTTCTTATTTTTTTAATAGTTGAAATAAGTATTTTAAGGAGGTTGCTGAGGGAGAATTTAGTGGAGGTGGTCAAAAGGTATAGACACTTAATTAAAAAAAAAAAAAGCTACAGACGTTTATTTATAAAATAAATAACCCCGAAGAAGTCTCTTACCTTGGCGGGTAGCACTTTTTATGCCTGGTTTTTCCTAAAGCTGAGATGGCATCCCAGGCAAAGGGCCTTAAATTTATTAAAAAATAATAATAAAATAAAATGAATAACCCCTGGGGATGTAGTGTAAAATATAGTCACTATAGTTAGTAACACAGGATCATAGATTTGAAAGTTGCTTAAAAAAGTTCAGTAGTTCTTGGAAGTTTTAATCACAAAGGAAAAATTTGTATCTGTGTGAGGTATTAGATGTTAACTAATCTTAAGGTGGTAATCATTTTGCCATATATACATGTATCAAATCATGTTGTACACCTTAAACCTATACAATGTTATATGTCAATTATATCTCAATAGAATTAAGAAAGAGAAGCATTTCAATGCATTTGTAGAAAAAAACAAAAATTCATGTTTAGACTTTTTTTTTAATTACAAAATCAACTTTCATAGGGTAAAAAAAATTGACTCATGCCTCCAGAATGAGAAACGGGATGGAATTCAGAAGATCCTTTTTCATATGAGGTGTGTCTCTCACATGTCCCCACTGTAAGCATAAATTACGCGTGTAAATCCAGGGGAGGGCTCAGTGTTACTCACAGTTTCTCTTTCTCCAAATACACAAAGGGTTCCATTGTTTGCAACATCTAAATTATTCCCTGGTGATAAGTTAGGCCAGACATTAGCAATTTTCAAAGAGGAAGTGGGCAGAATTTGGGTGGTGGTTGTTTAGAAGCAGTCCCTCAAAAGAGTTTCCTTCTCTCTTTCAGGGTGTCCTTGATGTCCAGACATCCAGTATAGACATTCAGGGAAATTGTTCTAGCTGTGCTTTCAGGTGCCCACCCTGCCCACTCCCATTTTGGATAAAATGCCCCAGCCACAGCACCTGCTGTGGTGATCATCAATTCACAGGTTCAGCTGCTGTCATCGCAGAGGGTTGAACTAGGGTAAGTGAATGTCTAACTAGAGAACATCTAAGGACCAGTGGCCTTAACTTCCCAAACCTAATTTACAAAGTAAGCTAGGCTAAACAGGTACTTTCTTGGTCGTGTCCGACTCTGTGCGACCCCATAGACGGCAGCCCACCAGGCTCCCCCATCCCTGGGATTCTCCAGGCAAGAACACTGGAGTAGGTTGCTATTTCCTTCTTCAATGCATGAAAGTGAAAAGTGAAAGTGACGTCACTCAGTCGTGTCCTACTCTTAGCGACCCCATGGACTGCAGCCCACCAGGCTCCTCCGTCCATGGGATTTTCCAGGCAAGGGTACTGGAGTGGGGTGCCATTGCCTTCTCCATCTTGGAAGAATATGACTTAAAAATTCAGAGGTAAGTTGGGTGTGGTTGTTTGAATGAAAGGGCTTGCCGGCCGGAACTGATTTGGCCACTAGCAAATGATTCATGTGTAAGGTAGGTAAACAGATAAAACTGTTCAGGCCGGAGGGACCATAGGTCAGAGTCAACAGGGGTGAACGGAGGAGAGAAAGACAGAGACAGAGAGATTCCTAAATCTGTTTTTCTTTTTGTTCTTTGAAAGGCCTGGTTGTTTACAACTGTTTCTGGATTTATGAGACCCCTCAATATCTTGACCACAAATCCTGTTTTCTAGAGCTAGTTTGAGATTTATATTTTTACAAACTCAGAAACTCCTCACTGAATCATACAGATGACAGAAAGAGCAGCTAAGATTTTTACTTCATGCCCTCTGTGGGTTTTCAAAAGTTAACACCTTCTAATTGTGACCACTCATTTTCTTCATTCAAAAAATGACTATAATACATTCCCTCCTTGCCTGTCCTCGTTGTTTCTATAGCATACTCAGTGCCCCAAATCAAAAGAGCAAAACAGTTTATAAGAGAGGGAGACAGAGACTGACTGCTTGAGAGTCCTGGTAAGTCTGTAACTATTTAATTGAATATGTGCTATGCCTGTTTCCACATCACATTCAGGCGGGTTATAAGCTATGCTGCAGTCAAACGGAACCATCTCAGTAACTTAACGCAATTTGAAGTCCTCTGCAGGCGTGGGCCACCCTCCAGGGCAGTCATTCCTCGTGTGCTGGCTCAGCATTCCAGCCGGCTTCAATCAGGCAAGCAGAAGCACCCATATCAGCATTTCACAGTCACCCAGCAGGAGAGGAGAGCCCTGGAGAGCTGAGCTCCAGTAAACAAGTGCTTCTGTCCGGAAGTGACACTCACGAATGACTACCCTCATAGTTCATTGACCTGAACTCCTCATGTGACCACACATGATTTCAAGGTGGGCACAGGTATGTGATCCTGCCACACATGCAAAATTAAAAGGAGACCAAATATTTGTGAAGGACAGTAACACCAATCAGGAGTTCTAAGTAATTCGTCTAACCCGTGTGGGGTTTCCTTGCTACCGTATGAGAGGCAGTAACTAGAACGTGCATCTTCGTTGTGTTTTACATGCCAGGATACTCCTGCATGCCTGTGGCTGCATGCCTGATCTGCTTCTCCTGTGGAACCTTCGCTAGTCTGCCGCATGGCCTCTCCTTGACTGAATCAGTTATACTCCGCTTGGCCTGACTTTGATCTCACTACATCTACTCTAGGGCCTGCATTTCTACTCCAATCCTGCTATCACTACCACTCTTGCAAACTTGTTAGATACCTTAGGCCAAGGCTTGGTTTCTGCCTCACTCTCAACACTGTAGTGCAAACACTATCAACACTCTAGTGTTTTATAGATGGGTGCTGTTGGGCAATTGCTGACAGTTGTTAATATTAAACAGACTGGACTACAAACAAATGTCCTTTGAATGTGTCTTAGCTGCAACAAAAAGCATTAACCTCTTTTCCAATTTTTATTTAGAAATATGAATATATCTATATAGAGATATACAGCATATATAGAGTTTATTTTTGTGAGTCACTGCCTTTTGCATGAAGTGAATATGATCAGTTTAATAATATGTGAACTTATTATTACTGCATAAATGCCAAGCGGTTTCTGGGAATGCCATGTTTGTGTGCTAATTTGACACAACAAAACTATTTTTTTTCTTCCTTACTTTATTAGTCCTGCAGTATGATGAGTAGTCTTTTGTGTCAATCTAGCTAGGCCATGGGTTTCCTACGCGTCGTGGTAAAGAACCTGCCTGAGAATGCTAGAAGATGTAAGAGACCCAGGGCTCAATCCCTGGTCAGAAAGATTCCCTGGAGAAGGGCATGGCAACCCACTCCACTGTCCTTGCCTGGAGAATCCTATGGACTGAGTGGTCCACACAGTCACAAAGAATCTGATACGACTGAAGCGACTTAGCACCCACACAACTACGCTGCAGTACCCAGTTAACCAAACACTAGGCCCGTTGTGCTGTGAATGTATTTTATGGATATGGTAACATCTACAACTGACTGACTTTAAGTAAGGGAATTACCATTGATAACATGGATTGGCCTCATCCAGTTATTAATAGTTGAAGGCCTTATGAGCAAAAGCTCAGGTTTCCTGGAAAAGAAAGAATTCTACCTCATGACTGCAGTGCTCAGCTTCTGCCTGTTTCAAACCAGCCAGTTTTCCCTACAGATTTCAGAGTTGTCAGCTCACAACTGTGTAAGCCAATCCTTTATAAACAAACCTCTTTATATATACACACATATAAAGATACATATAAACTCCGGGAGTTGGTGATGGACAGGGAGGCCTGGCATGCTGCAGTCCATGGGGTTGAAAAGAGTCAGACACGACTGAGTGACTGAGCTGAACTGATAAAGATACATATATATGTATCTCCTAATGGTTCTCTTCAAATCCTGACTGATACCTACAATATGTACTTCTTTTCATAATTCAAATCCAGAAGTTATTTTAAATAACACAAAAGAATGCCTCTTTATCCATCTGTATCTCTCAGTCTCTGATGATGTCTCTTTCTCATATATGTGCATGCACACACATACACACATGTTTTATAGGAACACATTATATACTTATTAAAAGGTAAAAAAGCAAATAGATGGAGAAACAATGGAAACAGTGACAGACTTTATTTTCTTGGGTTCCAAAATCACTGCAGATGGTGATTGCAGCCATGAAATTAAAAGACACTTGCTCCTTGGAAGAAAAGCTATGACCAATCTAGACAGCATCTTAAAAAGCAGAGACATTACTTTGCTGACAAAGGGTCATCTAGTTAAAGCTATGGTCTTTCCAATAGTCATCTATGGATGTGAGAGTTGGACCATAAAGAAAGCTGAGCGCCAAAGAATTGATGCTTCTGAACTGTGGTGTTGGAGAAGACTCCTGAGAGCCCCTTGGACAGCAAAGGGATCAAACAAGTAAATCCTAAAGGAAATCAGTTCTGAATATTCATTGGAAGGACTGATGCTGAAACTGAAGCTCCAATACTTTGGCCACTGACTCATTTGAAAAGACCCTGATGCTGGGAAAGATTGAAGGCAGGAGGAGAAGGGGTCAATGGAGGATGAGATGGTTGGATGGCATACTGGCTTGATGGACATGAGTTTGAGCAAGCTCCAGGAGTTGGTGATGGACAGGGAGGCCTGGCATGCTACAGTCCATGGGGTTGCAAAGAGTCAGACACCACTGAGCGACTGAACTGAACTGAACATTTTTTATTTAATTCTCTAGGGTAAAAATTCACTTTGTTTCTCTTACTCATGGCCTGGATGAAGAATTTTATTCTCCCAAATATACCAGCTTCCTAGGTAATTCTAATGGACAGTCAGTATCTAAGATTGGGGTCCCCAGATGTAGACCTGTAGATGAAGATTCAAATAAAAGTGATTTGTTAAAACCACAGAGAAGTATGGCACGTGACAGGAAAGGGAAGGAAGCAAGCCAACAGTCTGATGTTAAGCAAACACCCACATGGTAACTTCGGCTCAATCCTACAGGTGGCTTCTGCACTTATAAGTCACACCTCTAAGCTGTCCCCATCAGGGACCAGAGAGCTGAATGTTTTACTTAGTAGTCAGTGGTGGAGATATAAATTCCTAGGCCCTTTCTACTCTGTCTACACTGAGGCAAAGGTTAAGGAAGTCTGAGGACATCACTCCGACAGAGATGCAGGTGAAAACACACAGACAGCTGTTTTGTATGAAAATGGAAAAGGTTTGGAGAGGATATGAGTGAACAGTGAGAACGTCTGCGACTCAGGATTGAAAACCACTAGGACAGAGGAGTAGAGCAAGGAAAACAACCACATGTCTCATTGAGGATAAGCAGTTTTTAAAAAATACCTCTTTTCTCATATCACTTCAAATTAGTCTTCTCTCCCACCTCCACAACGGACTTACCATCTTAGGAGTAAGTATGATATGATTTCATGGGCAGATGGTCTCATTCCTGTTCCATTTGTAATCCTCAAATAATGTCCCTTCTATTGTATGGCATTCTTAAGTCTCAGAATATAGCATTTAGTCCCTTTATGGGCAGACTAATATGAAAATATTCCTAAGACAGGAATTACATTGGCTCAACTCAGAGCTGAGAATTGTCCTAAACGCTTGTGGCTAGATCTTCTGTCCAACCTTGGAAGGCATTGGGTGTATGCTGAACATTTTATCTATTCAGAAGCCTTATTTCAAACCTGATTCAACCCTGTGATTTTACATGAATCAAGGGGGCATAGTTCCATCAAGACTGATCAAGACTGAGTATATGATGCCATCTTCCCCTATAAGTTTCCTTTCTTTGGAGAAGCAGATTCAGTCTTTCTCTTGAAGACAGGTCAAAATTATACTAAAGCATTTTCAGTAGCTGTGTTACTCTACCTTATAGATCAGAAAAGCAGAGAGAGAGAGAAATGTGAATCAGACATACAGAGAAGAGCAGAGATGAAAGACAGAAGAAAGAGTGCTAGTGTTCCATTTCCTGATTCCACCGTGTTCTGGAAGTCCTTCACGATGGGTTTGGGCTCCGTGAGACCCCAGTGCATTCTATAATTCATGCCCATTTGTGTGAAGTTGGGTTGAAGTTCAGTTACATGCAACCAAAGAATAATAAATAACAAAGGGAAACAAACAGTAACACAATTTTTAGCTATGGACTCCCCTTGAGAGGAATCCAGCAGAAGTCCCTTGTCTCTAGCCATCTGGCTAAGTGTGGGGTGACCAAGAGGCAGGGGTGGTGACATGCATAGCCCTGGAGATATAAGGAGGATTTCCAGAGGTTACCCAGGTAGGAATATTTTCAGAGGTCGATTTTCATACTTAAGTCTTTCTTATAACTGACCTGTTAAAGCATTTCCTAGGGATGAGCCAGTTCTTTCCCATATCTCTCTTCACAGACCCTCTGTCTTCCCCTCACTCATGTGAAATCAGTACAGTGTGTTATTCCAAGGCACTTCTGGGATACCAAACAAGAAACAATTTGAGAAGTGACACGGGGAAATCACAAGATGGTAAAGCTAGAAAGGCATCAGGAAAAATATTACAGAGAAAAGTGCTCTTTCTTATCTAGGGGAAAGACTGATGGCTAGGCTCCTGTAACGTACTCTATCTCCCGCAAGCCATGTATTACTTCTGGATCTTAGAATTCAGAAGTTAAATGACAGTGGGAATGGATATTTATATGTTTACTGTGGTTGAAAAAAATCAAGTTTTTTTCCCCCAATAGAAAAGTCTAATTTAGATCATTGGTTTCACAATAAAGAACTGGCTTTGCCAATTAATTCTTTGGCAGCTATTTTTCTTCTAAATTAAATACGTTTAATTTGTTGCTCTAATGTTTTGATGAAAAATATTTAAGACACAAATGTAATACAAAATTTGTTGGAACTTATAATTATGTTTAAGTATTAAGCCTTAAATATAAAACTTTAGCTAACAGCTAAAAATACAATTTAAAAAATATATTTTAGGAGGTACTTGAACAAAAGTACTGAATGCCTCCAGATTAGCAAAATATATTCACCTGGACTAAACCAGTATAACCAAGAGGGACTGATCAAATCCATCTTTTCTTTTCATATTCTTGAATGTGTCCTGACCTTAAGATTGCAGCAGTTTGAATAATTATCCAAAAGACTAAAGAATTAAAGCATAAACTAATTATTTGTTTTGATATGTGTGAGAGAAGACAGAATGCAAGTATGCTAGGTCTGAAAGGTAATAGTTTTTAATACTCCAGGGAAAGGTATAAAAAGTATTTGACTTGTTTTATAATTCTGCATAATATTCATATCAAACTTTTGTAGTACTCTACAGTTAAAATCGTTCCCATATATTTATTTCACCTTGTTCTTATATTATTTTAGTATATATTTTTGTCTGAGGTCATCCAAAAGTTGAAAAAACTACCCACAGGAGAAAGGGGCATGAAGGAAGCAGGACAGGATGGGAAATAAAAACTAAGCAAAAAGAAGGTTTCAACTGAGCTTCAGGTCATGAGCTTCAGTCTATTCCCACTGAAAAATTGAGCACAATCTGTACCCCACTGTTGCCAGAAGTTGACCTTTTGTATCCATCAGGCATTGGTCAAGATCTCTGGGGACACGCGGAAGTTCCTGTTTGACCAATACTCTGGGGGCAGTTCTCTGGAGAAGGCGGTTATCGTGAATCAATGCTGATAGCAGAAAGGAAATGGGTGCTCTGGATTGGATGATCAAAAGGATCTGGGGGAGCACCAACAACATCTCCAGTTTTCTATTTTAGAAATAAGGAAACCGAGGCTCAGAATGGTTAAGTATCTTGCTCCAGAGTTCTACAGGTAGCAAGAGATGGAGTTAGGGCATAAGTTTTAGGCTTTTGACAGTACAGCCAGATAGCGAAGTTCAGCTCTTTCCCATGTCACATGGTTTCATGTCCAGGTTATACAATCTATGCAGCTGACCAATCTGATATGAAGTCAGACTCTAACATTTACTAGCTGTGTCTTTGGATATATAGCGTCAGATATATGACCTTAGGAAGGCTACTTAACATTTATGAGTTTCAACTTCTTAATCTGAAAAATGTGAACAGTACTAATTACCATGGTATTCAGATAATGTTTTTGAAATATTTATTAATCGTCTGTCATTGTGCCTTACATAGTGTATATGCTCTAGAATATCCATTTCCTTTCCTTTTCTCTTTTACCTATGAATATACACACTGATATATAAAATGTATTGGATAACACATAAATAGTATATTGAGTAATACACAAATAAATATTAATACACATCACTAAAAGGAAAAATTGACAAATTGATTAGATTTTCTATCAATATAATTCAGTTTAATTAATAACTAAGCTCTTTAAACTTTTGTAATATTCTATAAAGTAGATATTAAAATTCTCCTCTTTATAAAAGAGGGCAACTGAGAAGTAGACAATATATAAATAAGAGATATACAACCTGAAAATAAAGTTCCCCATCTTCTGATGAGGGCCTCTTTCCTCATCACCGCACCTAGAGGCACGATGATGACTGAGAGAAGGAATAGGTTCACGCTTGAGAAGAATTCACTTCTGCGTCAGTTCCGGCTGCTGCAACAGAAAACTGTAGACTGGGTGGCTTAAACCACAATTTCTTTGTCACAGTTTTGGAGGTTGGAAGTCCAAGTTTAAGGTGCTAGCCGATCCAGTGTCTGGGGAGGGCCTGCTTTCTGGTTTGCAAATGGTTGTCTTATTGTATCCTCACGTGATAGAGAGCAAAGAGAGGGAGAAAGCTCTACTGAATCATCTTGTAAAGGCACTAATCTCATTCATGAGGGCTCCACCATCCTGACCTCATTACCCCCAAAGGCCCCACCTTCTAATGTCATCATGCTGGGGCTTAGAATTTCAATGTTCAGATTTTGGAGAACACAAACATTCCGTTCATAACAGCTCTTTATAAAAATGATATTTGAATTTATTGTTGAGCTTCTGTGGCTCAGCGAATTTGACAGCAAAATCTCTAGCTTTTTGTTTTTCTCTTTAGAGAGTCACTCTTCTCTAAACTTGGACTTCACGTATTCCTGTTTGATACTATTGGCTTATTAAAAAAGAAAGAATTAGTAACTGTTAGAACTGAATTATAATCATAAAAATTTTCTTGTCTAAACTCCCAAATTACAAACAGGGAAATTGAGATGTGTGGAAATCGAATTTACCAAGTCACAAAGTAGCTGGTCAGCAAGCCAGCCTAGGCCTTGTGCCCTGCTGATTCTATTCGTTCAGATTTGCCTCTTTATACAAACAGGGATATATATATATATATATATGTTTGTGTGTATCTACATATTTACATTCACATATATTTATATTTATACCTTTGTCATCTGTGATGGCCGTTTTTCACCTATATCATCTTAAATGATGCAGAACTAGCAATTATCAAATCTTAATTTATGTCCAACATTAAGCTGGGAATTCTACACACTTGATCTCATCCAGCCATCCAAACAGACCTATGAGAGACATACAGTTTTTTTTCTTGTTAGAGATGAAGAAATTGAGGCAAAAAGCAGTTGAGCAGTTCACCCAAGTGGTATTTTATTGTTTTGTTTTTAAATTTGTGTTGGAGTGTAGTTGATCTACAGTGTTATGTTAGTTTCATGTGTACAGCACAGCGATTCAGTATTTTTGCAGATTATATTTCATTATTGGTTATTAAAAGATAATGGCTATAAGCTCCTGTGCTGTACTGCCTATCCTGGTTGCTTGTCTTTACCCATGTAGTTATTTTGAATCACAATTTTGATTCTAGAGCCTTCCACTCTAATATTAAGGAGATTTGTTCTAACTTTTACCATCCATGAAACTTCTGATAGAAGATAAGCTTTTCTATTTCTTAGCAAAAGAGTCCTTAAAACCAAGAAATATCTGGTTCAGCTTTCTCCTCTCATTGAAAACCATCAAGACATAATATAATTTGAGACAGTTCTCATACCAGCAAGGAATTAAAAGAAACAAATATTATATGTAAAACCAAAAATCACTAAAATTTAGTCACTTAGTAATAAGAAAAGAAAATTTTTAGTATAGTACAGGTCTTACTATTTTTAATCAAAGAAATTTTACTTATCTTATTTCTCTAGCATAGTTCTTTTTCTAACATATAAGCACTTTTAAAATTTAAAGTAAAGTAGAATAATTTTACTGATTAAATAGTTCATAAGAAATAGAATAAGAAAAAAAGTTTCAATGAAAGTTATTGACATACATGCTTAATATTGTTGAAATATTATAATTGTGATGAGTACAAAATGTTGAATTAAAAAAAATCTTCTCAAGTATTGCATATTTTATTCACAGAGTTTTGCCTTGATTAGGAATTATGCAGTATTAACGTCTACATTTCCTGAAGAGAGAGGCAAAAGCTTATGTCTATTTCCCAAAAAGCAATAAGCCACTCTCATTACATATTTAGATGTAAAAATGAAATGAGCATGTGACTTTGTCTTTAATTCACATTTTTCTCTGGGAAAATATTACAGTTTTTCTTCAGCTAAGGCCTAAACAGAACATATACAATTAAATATATTATTTGAATTTGTTTGCTCTGAAGAAACTCTTCTGAAAACAAGCAGTATACCTCAATTTTATTTACCAGCTGTATTAAGGGGAATGGGAACTGTCCAGTCTGTTTTTTAAATATCTTTTCATGTAATAGGGAGATCAATAGTGGGGCATCTATCCTTTGGAAAACTGAATAAACATGGCCTGCTTTCCACTTGTCTACTTGTTCAAAGCTCTCTTGAAAATTTGTGTTTATTTGCTGTGTTTTCTCTAAAGTTCTCTGCTTCTAAGCTCCTATACAGGCTTCCCTGGTGGCAGATGGTAAAGAATCTGCCTGCAATGTGTGAGACCCAGGTTTGATCCCTGGGTCGGGAAGATCCCCTGGAGAAGGAACTGGCAACCACTCCAGTATTCTTGCCTGGAGAATCCCATGGAGAGGAGCTTGGCAAGCTGCAATCCACGGGGTCGCAAAGGTCAGACATGACTGAGTGCCTAACACGCACACACAAGCTGCCATGCGTGTGTGCTGTTCTAGTCCTCTGCTGTGTCAGACCTGGATGCAAACATTCGCTCTTTCATTCTTTCCTCAAAATCTCAGTCTCAGCATTCTGTGATGTCACGAGCATGTTGAATGTTTGATAGGCTGTGATGGAGGACGGTTTCACACAGTCTGTGACATTCTCCTGTCTTGCTGCTTCTTTTAGTTTCTTCCCTTCAATTCTATCAGCTTCCAAAGCCTGGATGCCCCTGTTGGTTTCTCCTGTGTCATAGACTCCTCTCTCCAATGCAGCAGCCCTGCCAGATTGCTCTTCCTTCCATGTCACCGCCTAGAAGTCTGGTGAGCAAATATTCTCAATTTTTTGATAGGGAGTTTGGAGTTGACATGTACATCCTGCTATATTCAAAATCAATAACAAGGACCTACTGTAGAGCACATGAGACTCTGTTCAATGTTATCTGGCATGATATGGGGAGTTCGGAAGAGAATGAATACATGTATATGTATGGCTGAGTCCCTATGCCGTCCCCTTGAAACTATCACATCATTGTTAATCAGCTATACTACATTACAAAATAAAAAGTTAAAAGAATTCTCAATTTTTTAACAAAAAGTATAAATTCTTTAAATACTTTTCAGTAAATGCCCCATTCCATTTTAAATCAATTCCAAAAGAAGACACTACCTGTAGAGAGAAAAATATATCAAACATATCCACATTTATTTAATAAAGTAAAAGTCACAGAGATAGTATTATCAAATTGAAAAAAAATCAGAGCTCAGCCTTAACCATGCCTTAAAAATATCTAACCACTACAGTTAATTTTATGTAAAGAGAGAGAAAAAACTTTAAACAAACAGGGAAATTAGGTTTGGAAGATGCTCTGGCTTGTGAAGTGAGTAGGTAAGAATAACTGACAATTTTCAAAGGCAGGTGGGATGAAATATACTTGGCAAGACCAAGTTTCTGTTTTCAATGATTAAGAAATAAATTTGGAGAGAAAATAGGCATTGGGGGAATAAAATAAGCATCCATGCAGCCAGCACCAAGCACAAGAAATAAATCATTACAAATACAATTGAAGTCTCTCATGAACTCTCCTTTATTGCATTCCTCTGAATTCCATCTCAGTCTTTGGAATGTTTTATATTTCTCCTGCATATGTATGAATTCCATAAATATATGTACTAGTATTATTTTGCATATTTAAAAACATATAGAAATTCTATTGCATTCTGTATATTCTATATATAAAAAGCAGCTTGCTTTTTCAACACTGTTCTTAAGATTCACTCATGTTCGTATATTTAGTTTTAATTCTTTCAATTTGACTACTCGACAGTCTTTTTGGCATGTGAACAAAGAGATGTTTAGCTATTAGAATCCCACTAAGGGACATTTACTTTTCCTTTTCTTCTGTTAAAACCAGTACTGCTGTGAACATTTTGGTAAGCTTCTGTCTGTGTACCTGTGTGATTAGTATATGTCTAGTGTAAAATTCTCCAAGCCAGGCTTCAGCAATCCGTGAACTGTGACCTTCCTGATGTTCAAACTGGTTTTAGAAAAGGCAGAGGAACCAGAGATCAAATTGCCAAGATCCACTGGATCATGAAAAAAGCAAGAGAGTTCCAGAAAAACATCTATTTCTGCTTTATTGACTATGCCAAAGCCTTTGACTGTGTGGATCACAATAAACTGTGGAAAATTCTGAAAGAGATGGGAATACCAGACCACCTGACCTGCCTCTTGAGAAACCTATATGCAGGTCAGGAAGCAACAGTTAGAACTGGACATGGAACAACAGACTGGTTCCAAATAGGAAAGTACGTCAAGGCTGTATATTGTCACCCTGATTATTGAACTTATATGCAGAGTACATCATGAGAAATGCTGAGCTGGATGAAGCACAAGCTGAAATCAAGATTGCGGGGAGAAATATCAGTAACCTCAGATATGCAGATGACACCACCCTTATGGCAGAAAGTGAAGAGGAACTAAAAAGCCTTTTGATGAAAGTGAAAGAGGAGAGTGAAAAAGTTGACTTAAAGGTCAACATTCAGAAAACGAAGATCATGGCATCCGGTCCCATCACTTCATGGGAACTAGATGGGGAAACAGTGGAAACAGTGTTAGACTTTATTTTGGGGGGCTCCAAAATCACTGTGGATGGTGATTGCAGCCATGAAATTAAAAGACTCTTACTCCTTGGAAGGAAAGTTATGACCAACCTATATAGCATATTGAAAAGCAGAGACATTACTTTGCCAACAAATGTCCATCTAGTCAAGGCTGTGGTTTTTCCAGTAGTCATGTATGGATGTGAGAGTTGGACTGTGAAGAAAGCTGAGCACCAAAGAATTGATGCTTTTGAACTTGGTGTTGGAGAAGACTCTTGAGAGTCCCTTGGACTGCAAGGAGATCCAACCAGTCCGTTCTAAAGGAGGTCAGTCCTGGGTGTTCATTGGAAGGACTGATGCTAAAGCTGAAACTCCAGTACTTTGGGCACCTCATACGAAGGTTTGATTCATTGGAAAAGACTCTGATGCTGAGAGGGATTGGGGGCAGGAGGAGAAGGGGACGACAGAGGATGAGATGGCTGGATGGCATCACTGACTCGATGGACGTGAGTCTGAGTGAACTCTGGGAGTTGATGATGGACAGGGAGGCCTGGCGTGCTGCAATTCATGGGGTCGCAAAGAGTCGGACACGACTGAGTGACTGAACTGAACTGAACTGAGTAGTAAAATCACTGGGTTACAATGGATGCAGATCTTTAATTTTATTTCATATTCCAAAAAGCTTCTTAATGCGGTTGAACCAATTTACACTCTGCCAGGATTATATGATCTTCATTAACACTTTTAATTTTGCCCAATGACATGCTTGTGATACTGTATCTCATTGTGTTTTCAAGTGGCATTTTTCTGAATAAATGTGAAGTTTAGTTATTTCAGTATGTATACTGGCTATTTGGTCTCTCTGTGGGTACTTTTTTTTTTTTTTTCGTGTCTTTGCCAGTTTTGTACCATGTCAACTTGCTTATGTTAGATCTATGTTTCCCAGAATTCCTTTCTCTGGATGGTTCCAGTTTAGAGTTGGCCAAATCAAAATTAGTATGAGATTTGGGAGGTAGAAGTGAAGGATCTGACATCTTTCAGGGCTGTCCATGTTTCCCCCTTGACCTTTCTTTTCTCCACTACACTTAGATCCTCTTCATGATGACCAGTTGTGATCCTAAGCTCCACACCAGGTCCAGAAGGACTGGCCTTTTCAGAAGCCTCTCCACTAACATCCCTTTCTGTTCTCTCTTCAGCCGGTGGGAGCAGCTGGCTTCAGGGGTGCAAGTTAGTGACTTGTCTCTGATTCTGCAGTTTCTTTCTTTGGAACTTTGTTTCCCAGTTTCTCCTACAGCTGTGTAGGTTCTTATTAATATAATAAGTTTCTCAGGCAAAACAAAACTTTAAAAACTGGGAGCATTCAGAAAGTCATGAAAGCCTAACAAGCTAACAGATCCGAGAGAGAAGATAGAAATTGAAATTAGCCCAACATCTGGCATGACTTGTTTTGCCAAATATTAAACATCTATATAGATTCCAGGAAGATGAATATAACAGAAGCAGGTAAATTGGGTGAAAGGTGACCAAAAGGTGGAGAAACTAAGCAAAGCTTTAGGCAGTCTCACAGTGACCAGGTAGAGAGAGAGGAAAAAAGAAAAAATTAGAGTGTGAAGGTCTCCAAGGAGAAGAATCTTTGGTAGAAACTTTGGCTTTTAACTGGATGACTGAATGGGTACACTTGATGAGTGATAGCTAATAATAGTAGAACAGAATTTACAAAACTAAGGGCCAGCTTCAATTTGAAACCTAGACCGTATAAAGGTAACCTGTCCCTCATTTCTTAACCGATAGACACAAATTAAATTCTTTATAAAGATGTTATCATTCTGCTTGTTATTTCTAAAAATTTTCATGCAAAATTTCCTGCATTCAATAAAAGTATGATTATTCAACTAAAATACTGTATAAAAATAAAATTTATACCATGAGCTGAACCAACAGATTAAAAAAAAACAACAGTAGAAACAAACACGTGGGAAATACAGGTGTTGTAAAATAACTGTGATTGAAATATTTAGGAAAATATAAGACAAGATGAATTTTAATAGAAAGTTAAAATTCATAAAAAGAAACCTAAGAAAAATTTAGAAATAAAGTATACAATAATCAAATTTAAAGACTCAATGCATACTGCATACTCAGTCATGTCTGACTCTTTGTGACCCTATGGGCTGTAGACCACCAGGCTTCTCTGTACATGAGATTTTTCAGGCAAGAATACTGGAGTAGGTTGCCATTTTCTCCTCCAGGGGATCTTCCTGACCCAGGGATGGAACCTGTGTCTCCTGCGGCTCCTGCATTGCAGGCAGATTCTTTACATACTGAGCCATCAGGGAAGCCTCAGTAAATGAGTTTAAAACTCAGATGAAAGGAGGATTAATAAACTGAAGCATGAGGGAAAAGATGGAAAAACACAGAAAAGAGACATACGGAAACATAGTGAAAAGTTGTAACATATATGCAATTGATGTTCCCTATAGTATTCTTGCCTGGAAAATCCCAGGGACCGGGGAGCCTGGTGGGGCTGCCGTCTATGGGGTCACACAGAGTCGGACACGAATGAAACGACTTAGCAGCAGCAGCAGTAGCAGGAGAAGAGAGAAAATTGAGAAAGAATCAGTATTTAAATAGACAAAGACTAAAATTTTTGCAAAATTGGTGAAACAGCTATAGCCACATATTTAAGAATCACAGCAGACACAGAGCATGATAAATATAAAGAACATCACATGTGGAAACATTATAGTAAAACTTCCTGAAAATTAAAGGGAAGAAAATTCTTAAAATCAGCGAATGCCAAAAGATATTTTAAAATATAATTTAACAAGTTGAGTCTAAAAGTTACACAGAAATGCAAAGGACTAAAAATATCTAAGACATTCTTGAAGGGGAAAAATCTCTTGAGGATTTTGAGTGTGGAAAAACATTTTGAAAACAAGATACAAAAAATGTTGATAAATAGCATTGCATCAAAATGCTGTTCATAAATAGATGCCTTTAAGACAGTGACACAAAGAGTGAAGAAGATATTTGCTAACATATATGACTGGTAAGAAAAATAAATGAACAAATGAAAAATGGATGAAACATTAACTAGCACTTAAAAAATTTAGAATCACTGAGTGGCCATTGCACTTATGAAAATATTCATTGCACTAATTATCAGGGAAATTCAAATTGTAATTATGAGATTTTTCTATACTCACCAGAATATTCAGATTTATAAAGTATCATAAAACCTTGTAATTGTGAGTTGTGAATTAACTGTATTTATTATACATCGTTGGAAAAGGATTTGTATAAGGAATTCGGAAAATAATTTAGCATTATCTCTTTACTTTGAGCATACATATTTCTGAAGACCAGCAGTTTCACATGTAGGTTCTTAGTAGAATGCATTAAAGACTTTTTCAGAGATATTCTTGACTATTTTATTTTGAATTAGTCAATAAAGCAATCCAAATGTCTATTAAACACAAAATGGACAAGAATTTTTTAAAATTTATTTTATTGAAGTAGAATCAAGTTTAATGTTGTTAATTTCTGCTGCACAGCAAAATGATTCGGTTTTACATAGAAGTATTTTTTATATTCTTTTCCAGTATGCTTTACCATAGGTTATTGAATACAATTGCCCAGTGCTATACAGGAGGAGCTTGTTATTTATCTGTTCTATATATAATAGTTTGCATGTGCTAATCCCAAACTCCCCATCTATTCCTCCCTCATCCCCCTCCCCTTGGCAACTACAAGTCTGGTTTTTGTTTGTCATAAGTTCATTTGTGTCATATTTTAGATTCCACATAAAAATGATATCATACTGTATTTATATTTTGCTGTCTGGCTTACTTTACTAGAAGCGATAATCTCTAGATCCATCTATATTGCTACAAATGGCATGATGTAATTTTTCTGTATGTGTGCTGTGCTTGGCAGCTCAGGGTGTCCTCTTTGCAACCTCACGGACTGTAGCCCATCAGGCTCCTCTGTTCATGGAATTCTCCAGGCCAGAACACTGGAGTGGGTTGCCATGCCCTCCTCCAGGGGATCTTCCCAACCTAGGAATCCAACCCAGGTCTCCTACACTGTAGGCGGAGCCAAAGCTCAGACTCAGACTATACCGTCTGAGCCAAAGAGTATTGCTGTCTCTCTCACATCTTCTTTATCCAGAATGGGTAAAATTTGATATACAGCAATGAACATGAATGAACCCTGCCTAAATAAGTTAAAAAGAAACTATGGGCTTCTGCTCAGGATGGCTGCACCATGCAGAGCAGGTGGGGGAGGAGAGGAAACAACAAGCCCTCACAGTCCCCCTCGGCTAGGCAACATAATGTGGCAGCACCATTCAAATACACCCTGAAACTAACAGCAGCTAAACAAGGCTCCTCTAACGCGGCTGGGGGCGAGGCTTCTAAGGAGCAGAAGCATGGACCTGCACGCCGCAAGTTCCTAAGGTCTTCTCTCAGTTTCCACGACCCAACGTGGCCAGACACAAGTGCTGCCGCTTCTGCTCCGTGGCTCGGAGGGCAGCGCTGAGGAAGCTTCATTTTGAGGTCGTTACTGAGGACAATGTAAGAAATGCGATGTTAAATTTTAAAAGTATAGATTTGTGGCAGTCTGTCTGCCAGCACCTGAAATCTAGCCTTAAGAGGGAGCTGACCCTGCTGGAAGGTGAGCAGGGCTTTGCTAAAGAATGGGGTGGGGGTGGCGAAGTTCTGCTTCTCTCTAAGGGTGTAGACAGTGGGAAAGAATGGTGCTTTTGCCCTAGCAAAATGATAATACCCTAACGGAATCATCCCTAGTGGTTCAGTGGAACCCTGGCAGGGCTCAGTCCATAGGGTCGCAAAGAGCTGGGCATGACTGAAGTGACAGCAAGCAGGTACAACGAAATCATATCTCACACGCTAGTAAGGTAGTACTTAAAATTCTCTAAGCCAGGCTTCAACAATACATGAACTGTGAACTTCCAAGTGTTCAAGCTGGTCTTAGAAAAGACAGAGGAAACAGAGATCAAATTGCAAATATATCCACTGGATCATCGAAAAAGCAAGAGAATTCCAGAAAAATATCTATTTCTGCTTTATTGACTATGCCAAAGCCTTTGACTGTGTGGATCACACTAAACTGTGGAAAATTCTGAAAGAGATGGGAATACCAGATCACCTGACCTGCCTCCTGAGAAATCTGTATGCAGATCAAGAAGCAACAGTTAGAACTGGACATGGAACAACAGACTGGTTCCAAATAAGAAAAGGAGTACATCAAGGCTGTATATTGTCACCCTGCTCATTTAACTTATATGCAGAGTACATCATGAGAAACGCTGAGCTGGATGAAGCACAAGCTGAAATCAAGATTTCCGGGAGAAACATCAATAACCTCAGATATGCAGATGACACCACCCTTATGACAGAAACTGAAGAAGAACTAAAGAGCCTCTCGATGAAAGTGAAAGAGGAGAGTGAAAAAGTTGGCTTAAAACTCAACATTCAGAAAACGAAGATCATGGCATCTGGTCCCATCACTTCATGGCAAATAGATAGGGAAACAGCAGAAACAGTGGCTGACTTTATTTTTCTGAGCTCCAAAATCACTGCAGATGGTGATTGCAGCCATGAAATTAGGAGACGCTTACTCCTTGGAAGGAAAGTTATGACCAACCTAGATAGCATATTGAAAAGTAGAGACATTACTTTGCCAACAAAGGTCCATCTAGTCAAGGTTATGGTTTTTCCAGTGGTCATGTATGGATGTGAGAGTTGGACTGTGAAGAAAGCTGAGTACCGAAGAATTGATGCTTTGACCTGTGGTGTTGGAGAAGACTCTTGAGAGTCCCTTGGACTGCAAGGAGATCCAAGCAGTCCATCCTAAAGCAGATCAGTCTTGGGTGTTCATTGGAAGGACTGATGTTGAAGCTGAAACTCCAATACTTTGGCCACCTGATGCATAGAGCTGACTCATTTGAAAAGACCCTGATTCTGGGAAAGATTGAGCCAGGAGGAGAAGGGGACGACAGAGGATAAGATGGTTGGATGGCATCACCGACTCGATGGACATGGGTTTGGGTGGACTCCAGGAATTGGTGATGGACAAGGAGGCCTAGCCTGCTGCAGTTCATGGGGTTGGAAAGAGTTGGACACGACTGAGCGACTGAACTGAACTGAATGGAACTGATGGTAGAGCTGAGGTTTTAGGACAGCCAAGTAGCCTGAGATCTGAGGAAGAACAGATCCTTCAAGGAGAGACAGTAGATCAATGAGACTGCTGCTTTTCTGATTTAGTTCTAGATGCTCCAGTATTCTTGCCTGGGAAGTCCCACGGACAGAGGAGCCTGGTGGGCAACAGTCCATGCAGTGGCAGAGAGTCTGACAGGACCGGAGCAATTGAACCCAGCATGACAGCAGCTCCATAGCGACCATTAGGAGGTTCCCACAGGCAGAAAGCCATCTAAATGCTAACTTGTCCCAGGCAAGATTCCTTCCTTCAGAATTTTAGATCACTCCAAATTTTTGTTTTTCATCTCTGTTCAAAAGATAGTTTAAATCTTTTCCCCCAGACTTTATAATTGTTTTCAGCAAGAGGGTTAGTCCAATGCAAGCAATTACATCATTATTAGAGCCTTCAGAATGGGAGAAAATAATAGCAAATGAAGCAACTGACAACTAATCTCAAAAATATACAAGCAACTCCTACAGCTCAACTCCAGAAAAATAAATGACCCAATCAAAAAATGGGCCAAAGAACTAAATAGACATCTCCAAAGAAGACATACAGGTGGCTAACAAACACATGAAAAGATGCTCAACATCACTCATTATCAGAGAAATGCAAATCAAAACCACTATGAGGTACCATTTCACACCAGTCAGAATGGCTGCGATCCAAAAGTCTACAAGCAATAAATGCTGGAGAGGGTGTGGAGAAAAGGGGAACCCTCTTACACTGTTGGTGGGAATGCAAACTAGTACAGCCACTATGGAGAACAGTGTGGAGATTCCTTAAAAAAACTGGAAATAGAACTGCCTTATGATCCAGCAATCCTACTGCTGGGCATACACACTGAGGAAACCAGAAGGGAAAGAGACACGTGTACCCCAATGTTCATCGCAGCACTGTTTATAATAGCCAGGACATGGAAGCAACCTAGATGTCCATCAGCAGATGAATGGATAAGAAAGCAGTGGTACATATACACAATGGAGTATTACTCAGCCATTAAAAAGAATACATTTGAATCAGTTCTAATGAGGTGGATGAAACTGGAGCCTATTATACAGAGTGAAGTAAGCCAGAAGGAAAAACACCAATACAGTATACTAACGCATATATATGGAATTTAGAAAGATGGTAACAATAACCCTGTGTACAAGACAGCAAAAGAGACAGTGATGTGTAGAACAGTCTTATGGACTCTGGGAGAGGGAGAGGGTGGGAAGATTTGGGAGAATGGCATTGAAACATGTAAAATATCATGTATGAAACGAGATGCCAGTCCAGGTTCGATGCACGATACTGGATGCTTGGGGCTAGTGCACTGGGACGACCCAGAGGGATGGTATGGGGAGGGAGGAGGGAGGAGGGTTCAGGATGGGGAACACATGTATACCTGTGGTGGATTCATTTTGATATTTGGCAAAACTAATACAATTATGTAAAGTTTAAAAATTAAATAAAATTAAAAAAAAAAAAGAACATGTGATTACACTGGGCCAACCCAGATGATCCAGGATGATAAAAAAAAAAAAAGAAACTTGCAATTACTTTTTGTCTTGATTTTTATCAAATAACTTTGCTAAGCTTTCTTGTTATCTTAGTGACTTTTTAATATGCATTTAACATTTAAAATGTCCAAAGCATGATGTCTGAGAAGCAAATATTATTTTCTCCACTTTAATCTGTCTGTATACCTTAGTTTTGAGTTTCATTTTTATATTGTATTGACAAGAATCTCTGGAAAAAAATGTAAAAATCATCACTAAAAATGGATGTTCTTGTCTTACTCCTGATCTTGAAAAAAATTCTGTTTTCACCGTTAAATATTAAGTATGCTGCAAAATTTGATAGATACGGTTTACTGAGTTATGCAAATTTCCTTCAGTTCCTAGTCTTCTAAGAGTTTATTGTTATATGTAAAATATTTAATTTTATTAAATATGTGATCTTCATCTATTGTGATAATGTAATTTTTCTTCCTGCAATTATTATCACAAAGAGTAAATGAGTAATGTATGAGTAAATGTATAGATTATCTAATCTTACCAGCAACCTTGTATTCTAAGGATAGATCCAGACTTGTCTTATACAAGTGGGTGTGTAGCAGTGTGTGTGTGTGTGGTGGGGGGGGTAGTAATATGTTATTTCTGGATTCAAGTGGCTATTTTAAAAGAATTTTTATATTTATGTTATAATGAGCTAACATAATTTTATGCTTTATTATCTTTTTTTCTGATCTTGGTATCAAAATTATCATAGTCTCATAAAATTGGGAATTTCCCCCCTTATTTTTATTACATGAAACTGGAGTGCATAGAATAAAGATTTCTTGTTATGTAATTTTTGAAAGAATTCCACTGTAAAATCATGTGACTAGTGTTTAATTTGTAGATTTTTAGCTATTCTTTCAATTACTTTCGTATTAATAGGTCTGTTCTCCTGCTAGTCTATGTTTTCTTGCAACAACTCTAGTGACATACATTTTTTTCTAGAAATTTATCCGTTCTGTGTGAATTTGCAATATACCAGCATAAAAATATATGATTACTAAACCTACTGTATGCATAGTTCTGTCTCTTTTAAATGTTGAGTATTTTTTCACTTGTGCCTTTTCTCTCTCTTTTTTTCTTTATCTTTCTTTGAACAGTGGCTTTCCCCATTCTTTTTTTTTCCTCCTTCTGTAATGCATGTAGATGTATGCTGTTCTTATCATTTTATGCTTCGTGGCACCTTTTTCTCTTTCCCATTCTCTGTTTCTTCTTCCCCATGTGTTATATTCTGAATAATTTCTCCAGTATATAAACTTCATTAGGTTCTTTCCAATCTGGTTTTTTTTAACCTAATTCTTGACTCTAAGGTTTTTTTCTTTTTTAATCACCCATTACACTTTTTCACTTCTCACATTTCTCTTTGTATATTATTCCAAACTGCTTGGTCTTTCTGGAAATACCTTATTTGTTTCTCACGTATTTAGTTTCCTCTATCTCTTCTCTAATTTTAAACAAGATTATATGACATATCTGATATGTCTTTCACTTGAAGGTTTTAAGACTGTATATCTACCATTTGTTTGGTGTTTTTGACTTTGGCTCCTTATGGATTTTTTTCCTCATATTTTGTAACTTTGAATTGGGAAATCCTGTTCAGCTGACCTTATCTATTGGAATCCTGGGAGGATGGTCTGATATCTTCTCTTTAGAGAGTAGATTTTTTTGTATACATCTTCCAGTCTTAGCCATTACCTCTTTAGGAAATACTTTGAAAAAAATTTTTTTATTGAAGTATAGTTGATTTACAATATTGTGTTAGTTTCTGGTGTCCAGCAAAGTGATTCAGTTATGCATATATTCTTTTCCACTGTGCTTTATTGTAAAATATTGAATATAGTTCCCTGTGATATACAATAGGAGCTTGTTGTTTATCCATTCTATATAGAGTAATTTGCATCTAATAATTGGGGAAATACTTTTGCATTAATTTTCCAGACTATGAAAATTGTGTGACTTTAAATCCTTAAAATTATTAAAGCAAGCCTATGCAAACAATGTTTCGGGGAGCTGTTTTGGTTTGGTGTTTACCCAGAGCCAAGGATGATATAAAATGCCTTTGTCATGTCCATTTTCAAGTGGAGAGATTTTAATGAAGTTCACACTTTCATAGTAGCCGATGTCCTTCAAGGGTCATGGTTGCATGAGTCATCTTCATTCCAACTTATCAACTCACAGGTGCCCCGGGCTTCATGTGGCCTTTAAAGGCCAAGCCTCTTGATTACTCAGCCTAGCAAAAACTCCAGGGCTGCCAAATTGCCAATGCCTGATTATCACACTGGGTTTCAATTTCTCCTACTTTAGAAGACAGTAGGGAGAAGGCAATGGCACCCCACTCCAGTACTCTTGCCTGGAAAATCCCATGGACGGAGGAGCCTGGTGAGCTGCAGTCCATGAGGTCGCTAAGAGTCGGATACGACTGAGCAACTTTGCTTTGACTTTTCACTTTCATGCATTGGAGAAGGAAATGGCAACCCACTCCAGTGTTCTTGCCTGGAGAATCCCAGGGATGGGGGAGCCTGGTGGGCTGCCATCTGTGGGGTCCCACAGAGTCAGACACGACTGAAATGACTTAGCAGCAGCAGCAGAAGAAGACAATAGAGATTTCCTTTAGTTACTTCTGAACTCAACCATTTATGTTAAAGAAGTTAATCTGGGACTTTAACAGATTTTCCTCAAGTGGGCTTTTATTTTTTATTGCCATCAATTCACAAAATTTTTGAAAAGAAAAGTTAACCTCAAAACTCTTCAGCGCAGAACCTTAGTCTAGGTTTTCACCAGTTGATGATCACACCTGAAAAATATAAAGTACTGCCCAGTTAATAAAATGGCTTACTGTATCAAACTATACTAAACAAACTGTTGCTTTGTTATTTTAAAATAACAAAATACAATTTATGAAGAAATTACACTGTTCAAAATTATTGAGGACCTCAGACATTTAATTTTTCTGGGTAATGGCTATCATTATATGCTATGTTATCAATCAAAATGAAGAACTTAAAATTTTTGCTTATTATTTTAGAATAGTCACAATAAATCCATTATACTTTAACATGAGATATTTTCATGAAAATTATGTTTTCCAGAAAAATAATGAGAACAGAGGCATTGTTTTCTATTTTTGCATATCTTCTTAAGGTCTGGCATAATGTGAAAGTGCTGGCTTCTCATATGTTTTTGCATTCAATGTGTTGCAATATTTGGTTGAAATATATGAAGAAAATCCAGTCTCACAGAGACATGGAGTTCGAAAAGGGAGGAGAGTTTTAGTAACTTCTTCAGATCATCATAGGTATTCTTCTTTGATTCAGCATCTGTCTAGCTTGTTAAATTCAAAAGGGCATGGCAAACCATTGGCTGCATAGTTGAAATAGTGTGGAATGAGGAAAATAGAGATAGAATACATTTTTCGGTGTGTTCCTATAGTCCTTTGGTTATAGACACAACAGGTATCACATATATTTCCAAAGCTCTGCCCTCACCTTAAAACTTCTTCTTGTCTGCTTTCCCCAACTTTTCTCCCCCTGAGAATTTCCAAAACATCAAAGGCGAGAGTTAAAGAAAACTAGAGAAGAGAGTCTAGAACACTGGTAATGGAAGAAACTATGGATAGGAGAAATGATAGAGTGACAGAAAGAAGACCACAATGTAAGACTGCAGAACAGAAAATGAAGCATAGTAGGAAGACAACAGAGAAGGAAGGTGTGGAGCAGGGAGCAGAGAAACAAGATGCGACACAGGCACAAATACCCCAAGGACGGGGAGGACTGAGGCCAGAAACAGAGCTACTTTTACAGAACAATAAGACCAATAAAAAAAAGAAAATATTTAGCGTGGTATGTCAGTCAGTTCTGTCACTCAGACGTGTCTGACTCTTTGCAAGCCCGTGGACTGCAGCACATCAGGCTTCCCTGTCCATCCCCAGTTCCTTAAGCTTGATGAAACTCATGTCCTTTGAGTCGGTGATGCCATCGAACCATCTCATCCTCTGTTGTCCCCTTCTCCTCCTGCCTTCAATCTTTCCCAGCACCAGGGTCTTTTCTAATGAATAAGTTATTTGCATCAGTTGGCCAAATATTGGAGTTTCAGCTTCAGCATCAGTCCTTCCAATGAATATTCAGGACTGATTTCCTTTAGGATTGACTAGTTGGATCTCCTTTCAGTCCAAGGGACTTTGAAGAGTCTTTTTCAACACCACAGTTCAGAAGCATCTGTTCTTTGGCACTCAGCTCTCTTTATGGTCCAACTCTCACGTCCATACATGACTACTGGAAAAACCATAGCTTTGACTGCTGCTGCTGCTACTAAGTTGCTTCAGTCGTGTCCGACTCTGTGCGACCCCATAGATGGCAGCCCACCAGGCTCCCCCGTCCCTGGGATTCTCCAGGCAAGAATACTGGAGTGGGTTGCCATTTCCTTCTCCAATGCATGAAAGTGAAAAGTGAAAGTGAGGCACTCAGTCATGTCTGACTCCTAGCGACCCCATGGACTGCAGCCCACCAGGCCCTTCCGTCCATGGGATTTTCCAGGCAAGAGTACTGGAGTGGGTTGCCATTGCCTTCTCTGATAGCTTTGACTAAATGGACCTTTGTTGGCAAAGTAATGTCTCTGTTTTTTAATATGTTGTCTAAGTTTGTCATAGCTTTCTTAAAAGAAGCAAGCGTCTTTTAATTTCATGGCTGCAGTCACCATCTTCAGTGATTTTGGAGCCCAAGAAAAGTCTGTCACTGTTTCCAGGGTTTCCCCATCTATTTGCCATGAAGTGATGGGACCGGATGCCATGATCTTAGTTTTTTGAATGTTGAGTTTTAAGCCAGCTTTTTCACTCTCCTCTTTCACATTCATCAAGAGGCTCTTTAGTTCTTCTTTGCTTTCCCCCATAAGAGTGGTGTCATCTACATATCTGAGGTTATTGATATTTTTCCTGCAATCTTGATTCCAGCTTGTGCTTCATCCAATCTGGCATTTTGCATGATGTATTCTGCTTATAATTAAATAAGCACAGTGACAGTGTATAGCCTTGGTGTACTCCTTTCCCAATTTGGATCCAGTCCATTGTTCCATGTCCAGTTCCAACTGTTGCTTCTTGAACTGCATAAGATTTCTCAGGAGGCAGATCAGGTGGTCTGGTATTCCCATCTCTAAAAATTTTGCATAGTTTGTTGTAATCCACACAGTCAAAGGCTTTAGCATAGTCAATGAAGTAGAAGTAGATGTTTTTCTGAAATTCTCTTGCTTTTTCTATGATTCAGCGGATGTTGGCAATTTGATCCCTGGTTCCTCTATCTTTTCTAAATCCAGCTTGAACATCTGGAATTCTCAGTTCATGTACTGTTGAAGCCTAGCTTGGAGAATTTTGAGCATCACTTTGCTAGCATGTGAGATGAGTACAATTGTGCAGTAGTTTGAACATTCTTTGGCATTGCCTTTCTTTGGGATTGAAATGAATACTGACCTTTTCCAGTCCTGTGGCCACTACTGAGTTTTCCAAATTTGCTGGCATATTGAGTGCAGCACTTTAACAGCATCATTTTAAGGATCTGGAATAGCTCAATTAGAATTCCATTACTTCCACTAGCTTTGTTTGTAGTGATGATGCTTCCTAAGGCCCACTGACTTTGCACTCAAGAATGTCTGGCTCTAGGTGAGTGATCACACCATCATAGTTATCCAGGTCACTAAGATATTTTTTGTGTAGTTTTTCTGTGTATTCTTGCCACCTCTTCTTAATATCTTCTGCTTCAGTTAGGTCCATACTGTTTCTGTCCTTTATTGAGCCCATCTTTGCATGAAATGTTCCCTTGATATCTTTAATTTTCTTGAAGACATCTCTAGTCATTCCCATTCTCTTGTTTTCCTCTATCTGTTTACACTGATCACTGAGGAAGGTTTTCTTATCTCTCTTTGCTTTTCTTTGGAATTCTGCATTCAGATGGATATATCTTTGCTTTTCTCCTATGCCTCCCCTTCTCTTCTTTTCTCAGCTATTTGTAATGCCTCATCAGACAACCATTTGGCCTTTTTGCATTTCTTTCTCTTGGGGATAGTTTTGATCACCACCTCCTGTACAGTGTTACAAACCTCTGTCCATAGTTCTTCAGACACTCTTATCTATTGGTGCTAATCCCTTGAATATATTTGTACTTCCACTGTATAATTGTGAGGGATTTGATTTAGGTCATACCTGAGTGGTCTAGTGGTTTTTCCCTACTTTCTTCAATTTACATCTGAATTTTGTAATAAGGAGTTCATCACCTGAGCCACAGTGAGCTCCCCGTCTTGTTTTCGCTGACTGTATAGAGCTTCTCCATCTTTAGTTGCAAAGAATATAATCAGTCTGATTTCAGTATTGACCATCTGGTGATGTCCATGTGTAGAATCTTCTGTTGTGTTGTTGGAAGAGGGTGTTTATTATGACTAGTGCGTTCTCTTGGCAAAACTCTGTTAGCCTTCGCCCTGCTTCATTTTGTACTCCAAGGCCAAACTTGTCCGTTACTCCAGGTATCTCTTGGCTTCCTGCTTTTGCATTCCAGTCCCCTATGATGAAGAGGGCATCTTTTTTTTTTTAGTTCTAGAAGGTCTTGTAGGTCTTCATAGACTTTTGTTCATATATGAAGCTCCAGAAAACTGTAGTGGTCATCCATGACCATCCTCACTCCAGAGATTAAGGACCTGTAAGTAAAAATCTATCCCTCCCCATTTTTCCTTAGCGAGAACATCATTGTAACCTCTACCCACAGTGTTATCAGAAAGCTTTCAGAATATTTTCACTTTCTCTTAGCTTGTTCTATGTCTCAGGAAACAATAGTAATTTATTTCTCTGTTGTGTAAAATAACTCTTTCTTTCATTTTATATGTTTTCTTTTTTCACATTTCAAAGATTTCCATCTCACACCAAGTATATCATGTTTGCAGGTTAAAAAATTTTATCCTTGCATCCCTATCTTATTAAACCACCCACTTCATGGTCTCAGATTCCGGTTGTTGGGTTTCATTTCTGTTGTGTACTTATGACTTTGTGCAATATCCAGGCAATTATTTTATTATTTTATTTTCTTTTAAGAAACCAGCTTTTGATTTTTTTCCCCCTGAGATGGCACAGTGAACTGAAGTCTCTAGAAAAGGGTATATAATAATTGCCTAGTCCTTTATCTGGATTGTTTCTGGCTTTGAGCTTACCATTTTGCCATTCAATGAGTAAAGTCTGGATTAACCTTCCATAAGCCACTTTCTTTCTGGATTTTCTCACATGGAAACTCATTTGCCATTATTATGCCCTCTCATACCAAAAGAGATTTCCACTGTTTATCTCCTTTAGCTTAGAATTTCACTCCAATAAAGACCTTATGCTTTATATTTATAGACTTGGAGATTTGACCATGGACTGCTTTCTCATAATTATCTATAAGGTATAAAAGGAGACTACAGAGATGAGTTAGTTATTCTTATCCTGTAATTCCTGTCCAAATCCGTTGCAAAATCTGTACTTATTGCTTGGTGACTCAATGCATTTGAAAAGTGTTTGATATAGAAAAATATCTGAAAATCTAAATAGATTTTAAAGCCACTTTTTTCTCATTATTCCAAATAAGTTCTAATTCTCTTGAAGAAGCCATGTTAGCTTTTGAATATACACATATCAGTATGTTTTCAATGTTCCAATCCTTTATTTTAAATTCTAACAATCTACAAGAAAGAGTAATTGGCCATTCCCATTATTCCCCCTGAAACCGTGTTATAAATGATTATCATGTTGGAAAATCGCCAGCTGTCTTGTCTAGTGGTGGTGGTGGTTTAATTGCTAAGTCATGTCTGACTCTTGTGACCCCATAAACTGTAGCCTGTAAGGCTCCTCTGTCTATGGGATTCTCCAGGCAGGAATACTGGAGTGGGTTGCCATTTCCTTTTACAGGCTGTCTTGTATAAAGCTTGAACATTCTGGGAAATATTCCATAATTGCACAGCTTAAATTTTTTCTATTTTATATGTCAGTGATAAACTGACACACATTTATTTTTATGTTTTCTTAGTGATTTGGTATAGAATAACCATTGGAAGGACTGATGCTAAAGCTGAAACTCCAATACTTTGGCCACGTCATACAAAGAGTTGACTCATTGGAAAAGACCCTGATGCTGGGAGGGATTGGGGGCAGGAGGAGAAGGCGACAACAGAGGATGAGATGGCTGGATGGCATCACTGACTCAATGGACGTGAGTCTGAGTGAACTCCGAGGGCTGGTGATGGACAGGGAGGCCTGGCATGCTGCCATTCATGGGGTTGCAAAGAGTTGGACATGACTAAGCGACTGAACTGAACTGAACTGAACTGAACCTATAGTTTTACTTTTATACAATGGAGAAAGTCCAAAATACTAATTTCTAAAATAATTTGGGAGTGAGAAGCTCACTAGACATTTGTCCAGTAAAGACCCAAACAGTTTATTATTCTTCACTGTTTTATCTTTTTCAATCCCTAGTTCTGCTTATACACCATGATCCTCCAGCTTTTGGATTTCTTAATGAAATGTCTCTTTATTACATGATTATGAGTTTAGAAACTCCTATAACAGGCTCTTTAACATATATTTTGTCTCATCTTGTTTGTAATTGTGACCATTCAGTTAAATATGGAAGTAAAATTATCCTATGAAATTACTGTGATGGAAGAAACAATGGTTTAGACATTAGGGTCAGGGCCAGGATTGCAGACATCCATCCCCACTTTCCCACCCCATATGTGTTGGCTCTCACTAGTCCACAACTTCTCAGACAATAGCTCTTATGTCTGAATCACCCAGGGGCCATGTTCTTCCTAACACCATGTAGGGGAACTCACAACTTTCTAGAGAAGTTTTAAATACAGAAAAGGACAAAATCCAGAAAGAGTTAAAGCAGTGGTTTTCAAAGTCTGGTCCGCGGGACAGCAGCAGTAGCAGCTGGGAACTAGTTGAAAAATAAATTTTTGATTCCCCTTCCCCAGATCTACTGAATCTGACACTCTACAAGTGGGAATCCAGAAATCTGTGTTTTAATCTTCAAGTGATTCTAATGCTCATTGGGGTTTAAAAACCTCTGCATTAGAGACATGGGTCTATTTATCAAAAGGCAGCTAATTCCCATCCACATGACGTGGATGGGAATTAATCATAGGTCTCTGGTGAGACTAAAGAATCTACATTTCTAAGAAGCTCCAAGGTAATGTTGCTGCTGCTGTTCTGTAGACTACATTTGATTGTAAGACCCACTGATAAAATCTAGGGTGAGATCTTGTTAGGAGATGCCAAGAAAAACAGGCTAAATGGAGTGACCTTGATGAGTTTGGCCCAACACTGAGGGAGACTGACTAGACTTGGCTTTATTAGGGATCTTGATAGCCAACACAAAGGAGGGCCTTATCCTGGTCCAGGATTCTAAGAAAGGTGATCTGGCATGAAAGGTCAATGAATAAGGAGGAAAGAGAAAATAATATGAAGTTTTAGACTTACGCCAGATTAGGTTGTGTAGTTTGACACTGCATAAAGTGCATGCTTAGATGCTCAGCTGTGTCACTCTTTGCAACCCCATGGACTGCAGCCTGCCAGGATCCTCTGTCCATGGGATTTTCCAGGCAAGAATACTGGAGTGGGTTGCCATTTCCTCGTCCAGGGAATCTTCCACACCCAGGGTTAGAACCCACATCTCCTGCATTGGCAGGTGGATTCTTTACCACTGAGTCAGCTGGAAAGTCCAGTCTCTTCTAGTAAGTTTTGGAAGACAGAGGTATACATTTGAACTTTTCAGAAGCCCTACTAGTGGACAAAGTGGATAAAAGTATACTTATAAAATACAGGAAGCAGGGGCAAGTCATGTTGGTAGAACTGAGCTTAGAAAGCCCACAGTTTGGAACTGCTGTGTGACCTTGGGCAAGTTACTGAATGTCCTCAGTTTTCTTATATCTAAAATGTGATTAAAAATAGAATCTATATTACAAAATTTTTGTAAAGTTTAATGAGTGAAGATGTTCAAGACACTCAAAAGAGTGACTGGCACAAAATAAAACTCAGTAAATTGTTTCTTCTTCATTTTCTGTATCTTTGTCTTCACTTTAAACTTTTCATCATTGTTACTACATCTGCCACATTCAGGATAATAAAGTTAGGTGGTGGAGAAAAAATTATGGTGATTGAGAAAGGGCTCTTTGAGAAAGGGGAACATTAACCAAAATGAGAAATCCTTTTGTCAAATATAAAGAAATGGAAAGTCTCTTTATGACTAGTTCCAAAGGATATATACTGAATGAAAAGTTATCATTATTAGATTTACCTTCAGAAAAATAAAAGTAGTAATTTTTTAATGATATTTGAGAGAAATAGCAAGTTAGCATTAGTTCATTTTCTTTTGGCTTTTCTGAGGTCAGTCAAAGGTCAGAGTTCCTGTCCAATTCATCTTTGACATGGTGAGCTACTGCAGAAAATGGAGAGTTCCTTAGGGGAGCATGTTGTTGGATTTTCTTTCTTCTTGGCATTCTTTTGAGGAAAGTCATCATTATATTGGTCTTCTGTAGGAAAGAATTGGTAAAATAATTTCTGCAATAATCACTGAAAATATGAGAATAGTTGCTAAGTTGTGTCTGACTCTTTGCGACCCCATGAACTGCAGCATGCCAGGCTTCCCTGTCCTTAACTATCTCCCTGAGTTTGCCCAAACTCATGTCCATTGAGTCGGGTGATGCCATCTAACCATCTTATCCTCTGTTGCCCGCTTCTCCTCCTGCCTTCAATCTTTCCCAGCATCAGGGTCTTTTCTAGTGAGTCTGTTCTTTGCATCACGTGCCCAAAGTATTGGAGCTTCAGCTTCAGCATCAGTCCTTCCAATGAATATTCAGGGTTAATTTCCTTTAGGATTGACTGGTTTGACCTCCTTGCTGTCTCAAGACTCTTTTCCAACACCACAGTTCAAAAGCATCAATTCTTGGGTGCTCAGCCTTCATTATGGTCCAGCTCTCACATCTGTACATGACTCTGGAAAAACCATAGCTTTGACTAGATGGACCTTTGCTGGCAAAGTGATGTTTCTGCTTTTTAAGATGCTATCTAGATTTGTCATAACTTTTCTTCCAAAGAGTTCTGAGGTAAGAGGCAGAGAAGGAGAGTTTTACCTGAAATTTTATACTGATCTTTTAACATGCCCTCATGATTATATCAGAGAAGGCAATGGCACCCCACTCCAGTACTCTTGCCTGGAAAATCCCATGGATGGAGGAGCCTGATAGGCTGCAGTCCATGGGGTCACTAAGAGTCGGACACAACTGAGCAACTTCACTTTCACTTTTCACTTTCATGCATTGAAGAAGGAAATGGCAACCCACTCCAGTGTTCTTGCCTGGAGAATCCCAGGGATGGGCTGCCGTCTACGGGGTCGCACAGAGTTGGACATGACTGACGTGAATTAGCAGCAGCAGCAGCATGATTATATATTTAGTATTAGATTGATTTCATTTCTGAAAACATAAATTTATTACCACAAAATAAAATAGGATTTTTTTGTTTTTTGTTTAATTGATCTCAACTTATTTCTTCTGTTCAGAAACACTTATAGTCTAAAAATGACAAGCTAATTTAAAATACCTCAATGCACATACACATGGCTCGAGTGTCTCTGTCTTGCTCTCTGTGTCACACACACAAACACACACACATATACAATATATTACTGATGATTCTTAGCATTAATTTTTATTTGCATAAAATTTTGTGTCTTCAACATGCTACACATTCAAAGCCTCAATAAAAAAAATTTTAAAATCCTTGAAAAAAATGAATTAGTTGGAATTTTTAAGGCTTTACTAAGTTTTCCCCAAAATAGGTTTATTGATATTCTTATGTTTTTAAGAAAAGTACCTGTTTGATGCATTAATAGGCAGAATTTCCTCACAGCCCTCAATGAAAGCAGTGTGAGAGAACAATATACATAAATCTCTTACCCAAGCAGAACTTTTGTCTTACCCAGTGGTTCAAACAGCCAGCTATATTTAACTTGTATGGTCCATGTAGCAATAAAAGAAACAGATGGCCCTCTCAACAGTTACGTCCTGCATTATATAAATATTCCTCTTTAGTAGATTGTAGACCCCATAGACATCTGGCAGCTCACTAGGCTCCCGCATCCCTGGGATTCTCCAGGCAAGAACACTGGAGTGGGTTGCCATTTCCTTCTCCAGTGCATGAAAGTGAAAAGTGAAAGTGAAGTCGATCAGTCGTGTCCGACTCTCAGCGACCCCATGGACTGCAGCCTACCAAGCTCCTCCATCCATGGGATTTTCCAGGCAAGAGTACTGGAGTGGGGTGCCATTGCCTTCTCTATGGGGTCGCACAGAGTCAGACACGACTGAAGTGACGCAGCAGCAGCAGCAGCCTGCCTGACTACAACGTATTATATCTTTTTAGCCACAAAGTTAAGTACTCTCTTTACTGAGTCCTAGACATTGTCATTCAGTTCAGTTCAGTTCAGTCACTCAGTCATGTCCGACTCTTTGCGACCCCACGAATCACAGCACGCCAGGCCTCCCTGTCCATCACCAACTCCCGGAGTTCACTCAAACTCATGTCCATCGAGTCGGTGATGCCATCCAGCCATCTCATCCTCTGTCGTCCCCTTCTCCTCCTACCCCCAATCCCTCCTAGCATCAGTCTTTTCCAATGAGTCAACTCTTCGCATGAGGTGGCCAAAGTATTAGAGTTTCAGCTTTAGCGTCAGTCCTTCCAATGAACACCCAGACTCTCCTCAAATCCCAGTAATATAGTCTGTGCCAATAAATTAACAGTATTTAGTTAATATCCTGAAAGCATTTTATGATTAACTAATGTCTAACATAGCCAACAACAGCAAATGCAGTGGATCATCCTAAATGAATTAATTATTTTGTATTTCAGAAGTTATATGAAGGCAGTGATGAACGACTGCTCTGTTAGATCCACATTTATCCAGCTGATGTGCAAAGTTCCCACGAATTTGGCAGAGAATTTTTGTGACACTCTTGGCAACCTGGCTATGTGAAGCAGGCTGGATTCTACTTTGTCAGTCATGTTGCAGTGTAAACAGAAGAGCTCTCACAAAGCTCAAAACCAAAAAACTGTTGTTGTGTTAGTTGCTCAATTGTGTCTGACTCCTTGTGACCCCCTGGACTGTAGCCCACCAGGCTCCTCTGTCCATGGGACTCTCCAGGCAAGAATACTGGAGTGGGTTGCCATTTCTCTCTCCATTTAATAATGGTAATAATTTAATAATAATAAAAATAATAATGGTGATAATAAAAATAAACATCCCAAGAATGAAACCCTTCAATACTATTAACCTCAGTTTACAGGATCAGTTATCATTAGTTTCTCTACCAATTTACAACCTCAATTCTGCCCATTATCAATTATCCAAAATAATCATTCTTGATGAGAGTAAAAGTATTCAGGAGATTCTCCAAGTACACAATGACAGTGTAACCCAATGACAACAAAACAAAACAGAGAAAAACCAAAGACACACACACACACACATACAAAAACTATTCCTATACTGTTGACCTTTTTGCAAATCACTTAAAAAAATTTTTTTTTCAGTTTACTCATGGAGATAAATAGACAAACTTTCTCCCTTTCTGAGAGAAGGTATCAAGTAAACCTTCTCTTTTCCTTTGGTAATTAATAAATAAGGTTTGAACTTCTCAGTATATAGGGAAAAAAACAAATATGCCTTATTCCTAGAACCGATGTTTGAGTTATATATTGTTTTGTTCAGATATGATATAGATGACTTTCAATTTACAAATAAATAAGGTGCTAATTAGAGTAATAACAACATTCTAGAATATCAAGAACTCAACCAATTTTATACACTTAAGGTGGGGTCAAAAGACCCATGTTGATAGGAATTCACTGAAAATAGAATTAAAGTATATGGTTATTAAATCCCCAGATTCAGATTGGTTCCAAGTCTTCAACCCTAATACCTACCCATAGGCTGAGACTCAGCTTCAGTTCCCCAGGCTCGACTCAATGGTGATGACTACTACTCCTCCCCATGATAACCTACTTATGTCCCACTCTAGTTCAGAAAATGGGGATTTTGATTGGTTCCTGAGTCTCATAATTGCATGACACCTCACCTACCAGCTGCACAGGACAGATGCCATCAGGGGTTGTAAAATGTCTTTAGACTGTCACTGGCCTCAATGACGGATTCATATTTTTCATTTCCATCAGCCTCAGAAATGCAGAAATTTTTTTCAGTATGTTTTGCCCATAATTTTGGGGTGTTTTGTGGATAGATAAAGCTGTGGCAGGCAAACGTATTAGCTTGTAAGGAGACTGGAAGATCTGAGAGCCTTCACAGTTCTTAAAAGTACTTAAATACACTTTATATGATTATTTGTTTTAACCTTCTTCTTCTTCTTTTTTTTTTTTTGATTACCTGACCAGCTACTACTGCTCCTACTCTTATCAAATAAGAGTACATTCACTGTACTCACTATGGTAGTTTGAGGCCTTTCCCCCCTCCCCCGCCCCCGCCCTTTCTTTTGCTTTTTTTTAAAAAAATCCTTTCTCTAGTTGGATTGAGAAGGCATTCAGAGTACTTTAAGTGTTTCAATAAAATTCCTCTCTGCTGCTGCTGCTGCTGCTAAGTTGCTTCAGTCGTGTCCAACCCTGTGTGGCCCCATAGACCGCAGCCCACCAGGCTCCCCCGTCCCTGGGACTCCCCAGGCAAGAACACTGGAGTGGATTGCCATTTCCTTCTCCAATGCATGAAAGTGAAAAGTGAAAGTGAAGTTGCTCAGTTGTGTCCGACTCTTAGTGACCCCATGGACTGCAGCCTACCAGGTTCCTCCATTCATGGGATTTCCTAGGCAAGAGTACTGGAGTGGGATGCCATTGCCTTCTCCAAGTTCCTCTCTACTGATGCCCAGTTGATGATCTACCTTTAGGCTAGAAGATAGCTCATTTAGTTGTTTACTAGTTCCTATGTGACAGTTTCTACTCAGTTTTCCATTCTAAACCCCCAACATCAAATATTTCTCCAAATTAATTATAAAAGCAAACACTGTTGAGTGCCCACAACTGATAGTAATATATCTTCTTTGGTATTAACTGTGGGTTTTTGTAGATGCTATTGATGAAGTTCCCCTCTATGTGTGGTTTGCTGAGAATTTTGATCTTGAAGAGACATTCAGTTCAGTCACTCAATTGTGTCTGACTCTTTGCGACCCCATGGATGGCAGTACACTAGGCTTCCCTGTCCATCACCAGCTCCCAAAGCTTGCTCAGACTTAAGTCTGTTGAGTCAGTGATGCCATCTAACCATCTCAACCTCTGTCATCCCCTCCTCTGGCCTTAAATCTTTCCCAGCATCAGGGTCTTTTCCAGTGAGTCAGTTCTTCGCATCAGGTGGCCAAAGTATTAGAACTTCAGCTTCAGCATCAGTCCTTCCAATGAATATGCAGGGTTGATTTCCTTTAGGATTGACTGGTTTGGTCTCCTTGCTGTCTAAGGGACTCTCAAGAGTCTTCTCCAACACCACAGTTAAAAAGCATCAATTCTTCGGCACTCAGCTTTCTTTATGGTTTCATCTCTCACATCCATATATGACTACTGGAAAAACCATAACTTTGACTTTATGGACCTTTGTTGGCAAAGTAATGTCTCTGCTTTTTACTATGTTGTCTAGGTTTGTCATAGCTTTTCTTCCAAGGAGCAAGTGTCTTTTAATTTCATGGCTGCAGTCACCCTCTGCAGTGATTTTGGAGCCCAAGAAAATAAAATCTGTCACTGTTGCCATTCTTTCTGCATCTATTTGCCATGAAGTGGTGGGACTGGATGCCATGATCTTAGTTTTTTGAATGTTGAGATGAATAGATGTTAGATTTTGCCAAATGCTTTTCTTCATCTGTTGGTATGATTGTGTTTTTTTTTTTTTCCTCATTAGCCTATAGATGGGAGAAGGCAACGGCACCCCACTCCAGTACTCTTGCCTGGAAAATCCCATGGACGGAGGAGCTTGGTAGGCTGCAGTCCCTGGGATCGCTGAGTCGGACACAACTGAGTGACTTCACTTTCACTTTTCACTTTCATGCATTGGAGAAGGAAATGGCAACCCACTCCAGTGTTCTTGCCTGGAGAATCCCAGGGACGGGGGAGCCTGGTGGGCTGCTGTCTATGGGGTTGCACAGAATCGGACACGAATGAAGTGACTTAGCAGCAGCAGCAGCCTATAGATGGATTACATTAACTGAATGGTGAACCAGCTTTGCTTATTTGGAATAAATCCCATTTGGTTGTGGTGTATAGTTTTTATACAAGTTTCAAGTTACTGATGTTTTGATGAGAATTTTTGCATCTGTGTTCATGAAAGATATTGTACTGGTTGTATTCTTTTTCTTGTTATTAAGGAACTAAGGCAATCCTGGCCTCATGGCACAAGTTAGGAAGTATTTTCTCTGCTTCTATCCTCTGAAAGAGATTGTAGAAAGTTGGCATAATTTCATCCTTAAATGTTTGGATAATTCACACATGAAACCATCTATGCCTGGTGCTCTTTGTTTTGGAAAGTTATTAATTGTTGATGACATTTCTATAATAGACATAGGACATTCACATTGTATATTTTTTCTTTGAGCTTTTTCTCATATGAAAGATTTAACCTGTATCTTTCAAGGATTGGTTTATTGCCTCTAGGTTATCAAATTTGAGAGCATACAGTGGTTCATAATAACCTTCTATTATCCCTTTCTGTCTACTAAGCTTGTAGTGATTTCCCTACTTTTATATCTGATACTAAAGATGCAGAAGTTTCCTCAGCTGAAGATCTAAGTTGCCCAGCTACATTTCTGACACTAGTAATTTGTGTCTTCCTTATCTTTTTCTTAATTAACTTGGCTAAAGTCTTATCAATTTTATTGATATTTTTAAAAATTAGTTTTTGGTTCTGTTGGTTATATGTATTGATTTCCTTTCTTAAATTTGATTGATTTCTGCTCTGTTTTTATTATATCTTTACTTCTGCTTACTTTGGATTTAATTTGTTCATTTTCTAGCATCCTAACGTAAAAGTTTAGGTTATCAGTTTTTTATTCCTGCTTTTTTCCTGACATTCAATGCTCTAAAATTTCCTGTAGGCACTGCTTTCACTGTATACCACAAATTTTAAGTTTTATTCTCATTTTCATTTAGTGCAAAATATTATAAAATCTTTTGAAATGTATTCTTTAACTCATGTGTTATTTAGACATGTGTTCCTTAATCTCTATGTATTTTGAGATTTTGAATTTTTCAAGCTATCTTAATGTTTTGAGATTTTCAAGCTATCTTAATGTTACTGAGTTCTGGCTTAATTCCCTGGGGTCTGAGAGCAGACATTTTATGATTTCTATTTATTTAAATATGTTAAGGTGTGTTTTATGACCTAGAATGTATTCTGTCTTGGTGAATGCTCCATGTGAGCTTGAGACGAATGTATATTTTGCTGTTGTTGGGTGAAGTAGTCTATAGATGTAAATTATATCTAGTTAATTGGTAGTGCTATAGAGTTTAACCGTGTACTTAGTGATTTTCTGCCTACTGGATCCATCCATTTCTAATAGAGTTGACATCTCCAGCTATAGTAATGGCTCCTTGCAGTTCTATTAGTTTTTGCTTCAAGTATCTTGACATTCTGTTTTAAGGTCTATACACACTGATTATTATTGTCTTCTTGGAGTATTGGCCCCTTTATAATTATGTAACACCCTCTCTGAATGTTGAGCTTTAAGCCAACTTTTTCACTCTCCTCTTTCACTTTCATCAAGAGGCTTTTTAGTTCCTCTTCACTTTCTGCCATAAGGGTGGTGTCTTCTGCATATCTGAGGTTATTGATATTTCTTCCAGCAATCTTGATTCCAGCTTGTGCTTCTTCCAATACTTTGGCCACCTCATACGAAGAGTTGACTCATTAGAAAAGACTCTGATGCTGGGAGGGATTGAGGGCAGGAGGAGAAGGGGACAACAGAGGATGAAATGGCTGGATGGAATCACCGACTTGATGCACATGAGTTTGGGTGAACTCCAGAAGTTGGTGATGGACAGGAAGGCTTGGCGTGCTGAGATTCATGGATTCGCAAAGAGTTGGACACGACTGAGTGACTGAACTGAACTGAACACACTCTCTGTTCTTGAACATTTTCCTTGCTCTAAAGTCTGCTTTGCCTGAAATTAATACAGCTATTTTAGTTTCTTTTGTCTAGCAATAGCGGGGCATATCTTTATTCTTCTCTTTCTTTTAATCTATATGTATCTTTAATTTAAAGTTGACTTCTTGTTGGGAGAATGAGTTAGGAAGTATTTTCTAATACTTCTAATACTGGAAAAAGTATTGATATAAAATTGGAATGATTTCTTCCTTTTAATGTTCGTAGAACTCACCAGAGAATCTATCTGGACCTGATGCTTTATATTTTAGAAGGTAACTGATTATTGATTTAATTTCTTTAATTGACATAGGTTAGTTCGAATTGTTTATTTCCTATTGTATGAGTTTTGGCAGATTGTATCTTTCAAGGATTGGTCCATTTCTTCTAGTATATGAAATTTGTGGGTATAAATACCTTTATTTTAAAGTGGATTCTGTAGACAACCTATATTTGGGTCTTGTTTTTTGATCCATACTGGGATCTCTGTCTTTTATTTGGTTTATTTGACTATTTACCTTTAAAGTGATTATTGATATATTCAAATTAGTGTCTATTAATACTTTGTTACAGTTTTCTATTTGTAGCCCTTATTCTTTTGTTCCTACTTTTGTCTTCCATTGCCGTCTTTATAATTCCAGTTTCTGTCCTTTTCTAGTGTATCAGTTATGCTTTTTTCCCCCATTTTATTGCTCTAGAGTTTGCAGCAAACATTTACAACTAATCCAAGTCTACTTTCAAATAACACTGTACCTCTTCATAGCTAGTGCAAATACCCTATAATAACAACATATTCCTAAATCCTTCCTTACATTCCTTGTATCACTGTTGTCATTCATTTCACTTATATATAATTACACACACACACACATATACATTCACACACAAGGATCTTTGCATAATCAGATACAGTTGCAATTATTTTGTGCAAACTTGTTTGTGATTAAGAATAAGAAAATTAAAGTTTTTATTTTACCTTCACTTATCCTCTGATGAATGCAGATATATGATTCTTTATAGAGATCTGAGTTTCTTGCTCATATTATTGTCTTTCTCTCTGAAAAAACTCTTTTTAAAATTTTTTAAAGGGCAGGCATACTGGCATCAAATTCTCACCTTTTGTTTGTGGGAGAAAGTCAGTCTTCATTTCTCCTTCACATCTGTTCACAAGGTATATAGAATTCTAGGTTAGTGGGTTTTTTTCCTCTCATTACTTTAAATATTTAATACATTTTTTTTCACATGCACGATTTCTGAGAAGTCAAGCTATAACCGTTAACTTTGCTCTTCTATAAATAAGATTTTTTCCCCCTCTAGTTCTTTCAAACTATTTATTTTATCTTTGATTTTCCAAATTTGACTAAGATGTAGTTTTATTTTGTGTTTTTGGCAATTGTCCTGTTTGGTGTTTTTTGAGATTCCTGAATCTGTAGTTTGATGTTTGAGTTAATTTGGAGGAAATTTTTCATCTTGTTGCTTCAAATATTGCTTTCCTTCCTTGCTTCCTCTCTCTCTTCCCTCCCTCCCTTTCTGGTCTCCCCGTTGCACATATTTTACATTTTTTGTAGTTGTTTTTCAGTCATTGAATATTCTGTTCCATTTTTAAAGTCGTTTTTTCTCTTTGCTTTTCAGTCTTGGGAGTTTCTATAGACATATTCTCAAGCTTAGAGATTCTTTCCTCAGCTGTGTCAGATCTACCAATGAGCTCTTCAAAGGCACTCTTCATTCCTTCTATGGTGTTTTTCTAGAATTTTTTTTCTAGAATTTCTTTTTGATTCTTAGAATTTCTCTCTTGGTTACAGTATTCCTTTGTTCTTGCTTATTATCTACTTTTTGTGTTAGAGTTGTTAGCATGCTAATCAGTTATTTTAAATTCCTAGTTTGATAATTCCAACATTCTTGCCATATATGACTCCCTTGGTTTTGTCTTTTCAAATTATATTTTTTGACATTTTGTTATGCCGTGTAGAGATTTACTGATAGCTATGGATCTAGCTATCAGTAGCTAGGCAATGGCACTCCACTCTAGTACTCTTGCCTGGAAAATCCCATGGACGGAGGAACCTGGTAGGCTGCAGTCCATGGGGTCTCGAAGAGTCAGACACGACTGAGCGACTTCACTTTCACTTTTCACTTTCATGCACTGGAGAAGGAAATGGCAACCCACTCCAGTGTTCTTGCCTGGAGAATCCCAGGGACGGGGGAGCCTGGTGGGCTGCCGTCTGTGGGGTCGCACAGAGTCGGACACAACTGAAGCGACTTGCAGCAGCAGCAGCAGGGATCTTCCCAAGTGGCTCAGTGGTAAAGAATCCGAATGCAGGAGATTCAAGAGATGCGGATTTGATTCCTGGGTGGGGAAGGTTCCCTGGAGGAGGAAATGGCAACCCACTGCAGTGTTCTTGCCTGGGAAACCCCATGGACAGAGGAACCTGGTGGGTGCAATCCATGGGGTCACAAAGAGTCAGACACAACTGAGCAACTGAGGATGGCTCATCATGGACGTGACATACTGGGTAAAAGGAGCTGTGATAAGTAAACCTTTAGTAATGTGATAGTAAGGTGTTAGAGGGGGGGAATTTCTGTAGTCCTATAATTATATCTCAGTCCCTGGACTGTGAACTTCACAATTACTTCTCAGTTTTGCCCCAGCCTACCCATATATGGTGGGACAGAGGCCTAGAGTTGAGTACTCAGTTCCCTTATGAAAGGACAAAGGGAACTGTAGTTGAGGTTTCTTTCCCCTCACATAGATCCAGCGAGATTTGGCTATCCCTTCCCCAGGTAGGTTAGGATCTAACATAACCCAGCAGATTAGACTGTGGCAGGATAATTGTCTCTGAGGGCAGACCTTGTTAGGAAGAACAGAGTACTCTGGCGTGTGTCAAAATGGTACTTTCCCTTTCCCGCTAGAAGAATCAGCAGGGAATTTTCACAGTGAGGACCTGGTAAGGTTTGTGGAGATAAAATGCACAATAGTGGGGTGGGGGCGGCTACTATGATGGGGTTCTTCCAGAGATGAAAGCAATTTTGGGGGAAAGATTTTTTAGAGCACTTTTAGATTTGTAGCCAAATGGAGAGGAAGTTGTATGTTGCCTGTCCCCACACATGCTTGGCTTCCCTTATTAGCAATATTACCCACTGGCATGATGCATTTGTTACAACTAATGCATCTACATTGACCTATCATTCTCACCCAAAGTCTGTGGTTTACACTAGTGTTCACTCTTGGTTCACTATGGGTCCCTTGCATTTTTTCACCCTTAGACTTGTCTAGTGAGCCTCCAGCAGTTCATCAACTACAGTTCAGGTTTTCCCACCTGCCATAGGTTCCCCTCGGAAGGTTCCACTGACAAGTTTCCAAACTATTGTGATTCTTGTACCTACCTGTCTGTCTCTTCAATTTGGGCTTTGCCCTGTGTCCTCACTTCTCTGATGAGTGTAAGAAGAGCTTCTGATTTTCCCATTTGATCATTGTTTTTAACTTGTTGTCACCTCATGCGAAGAGTTGACTCATTGGAAAAGACTGATGCTGGGAGGGATTGGGGGCAAGAGGAGAAGGGGACGACAGAGGATGAGATGGCTGGATGGCATCACTGACTCGATGGACGTGAGTCTGAGTGAACTCTGGGAGTTGGTGATGGACAGGGAGGCCTGGCGTGCTGTGATTCATGGGGTCGAAAAGAGTCGGACACGACTGAGCAACTGAACTGAACTGAACTGAGGGCAAAGAGGTGACTTCTAATCTCCTAAACTGCTGGATTGGAAATCAGAAGTCACCAAAACGTTTTATTGTTTGCCTTTTAACATTTTAGCCATCCTGGTAGGTGTGGGGTGTGTGGCTGTAGTTTTGATTTACATTCTCTTAGTCACTAATGATATTCAGCATGGTACATATAATTTTAAGGAGCACTTACAAGACTTTTTATTGAGCTGAATTCCATTGTTTTATGATAAGCAGATAGAGTCTTTCAGTGATTGGATTATCTCCCGTTTAATTTTGCCAGCCAGCTTCCATTTAGATACTTCTGAGAGATCCTTTTCTTACTGGTTTTGATTAGACTTCTAGATTGAGCTCTTCTTCACAAAACATGTGGCGTGAGGAATGAACAATAGATGCTTAAGCTTGTATCTCATTGTCACTAATGTGCATTTTAGCCAGGAAATGTTGATAACAATTGATCAGAAAAAAATCTGGATCTAATAGGGAAGGTTGAGATTTTGAGAGTATCTATTGTCTTCTGTTTGGGGCTGCTGTTTCTTGGGGAAACTACCCCTCCATCAGTTCATGTCGTCTTGATGATGCTTATAATCATGCCTGCTCCTCATCCACCTACAGCCTCCATTCCCCAGATTACAGGGATGAACACAGAGCACATAACTCTGACATGGCCAATTGTACTGTATAATGCACATCTTTTTAAAAATCATATTGTCCTGACACCCTCTCTCCTTCATTTTAGTGTATACAGTTCCTTCAAAGTCTTCAAGATCTTTGAGGGAAAAAGTTGGCTCTGTAAGCAAGCGATAAATGCAAAATATTAAATTTGGCATGATTTTAGGAATATCATAAACATATCTCAGTGAATATACATGTGCATCTCCCATTCAGTCATGCCTTTGTTTCTTTCCAGGTGAGTTGTGCCTTTTGGTGAAGATGTTGGCTGGAAGAAAACTGCTAAAATATTATTTCAGAGGTGTGGTTAATTTGTACTCATCCACTTGTCTTAGAGGCAATTCAGATTTCATGGCCTTGTTCAGCCAGTATTGGACATATGTGTCACTTCTTCATTTCTGTGTCAAGGTGACAAAAGGTAATAAGACTTTAAGACTTACTTTAATATGTATATGTGTAAACTATTGGAAACAAAACATACCGGTGTCAAATACCTACAAAGTATGTTAGCTGCTCAGTCATGTCTGACTGTTTGCGGCCCCATGGATGGTAGCCCACTAGGCTCCTCTGTCCATGGAATTTTCCAGGCAAGGATACTGGAGTAGGTTTCCATTTTCTCCTCCAGGGGATCTTCCCACCCCAGGGATGGAACCCTGGTTTCCCGCCTGTAAGAAAAGTGGTAATTTCAGAAGTATCAGGAGCTACTCAGATAAGAGGGCTTTGAGAGAAGGGGATATGTGGTTTTTTTTGTTTCCTTGACAGCAGATTAAGGAGTTAATCACACCCGGACGATCTCCCTTGAAGTCAGATTGCTAGTGAGTCGGCTAAGAGAGGGAACGATGGGTGTGGAGCACCAATCCCATGTTGAGTACTGAGTGCATCCAAGCACATGATTTCATTTTGTCTTACAAAGAGCCCACTGAAGAAAGTATGGCAATACCGTTCTTGTAGATTAGCAAACTGAGGTTCAGCAATCTTAAATATATTCGTTTTTTCCCTCTCTTCCCGTCTCACCCAGATGCTAATCTGTGAACAGGTACAGCGCTGGCTGTACAATAATCATCCTGGTGAATTGTTTAAAATGTAAATTCTGGAACTCTCACTCCTGAAGATCCTAACTTGATAGGTTTAGCTTAGATTCAGGTATTCTTTTATGCCAAATTGATTCCATTTACATTGCCAAGTTCAGAACATCTCTATACCCCATGACTTCAAATTGGTTCAGGGAGTTCATTTGGTTTCATCTCTTACTGGGGATTATTTGAAAAGGCTGTTCAGAGAGTCCTGTGTTGAAAGGGCTCTGAGGCTGATGGGAAAGTATTCCATGATCCATTAGTGATGGCTGAGATGAGGCCAGATGGAAGGAATAGAATCCTCCTGCCAAATATCAGCCAACTGTGATCTAGATGGTGACAGTTGGTAGGTGGGTGAGGAGGGGGAAAAAAGGGAATGTAGAGAATATCAGTTACATTTTGATTAACAAGTGTGTCTGAGAACATACTAAATAGTTTATCCAGCTCTATGGAACCCTCTCAGCTATATCAGAAACCTGAAAGTAGCTCTGGGAAAAATACTAGTGATGACCAAAATACAGACAGCCGAATAAAGGAGGTGAGACGAAACACTTTGAAATCTCCAAGATCCTGAGTTCCTGCACTGTCCCAGTTCCATTTGGAATGCCTGTGCCAGGAGTACTGGGAACTCTGTGTGAGATAAACGGCCATGTGCTCATGTTCTTTCTGTTGCAATCTTATGTTTGTGGCAGGAGAATATGTGGCCCTATGCATTTCAGCAATGGAGCAAATGTTTCTTATTATTTCAAATGTTTCAGGAGAAAATATTTTATAGTTTCAAATGTATTTGATAGTTTTGAATTGTGTGTGCTTATTTTTCATATTTTATTATTCAGTTTTGATGATCAGATATATTGCATTGTTTTTGGAGAAATCAGTTTGGAAGTTGGGTCTGATAAATACATACCTAAGTGGATACGACGGCAGTCCTTTCTTAGATATATTCATAGAAAGATATGGATAAAGCTGTGCCTGTAAACAGAGAAAGGCTTCCTTTAGGGTTTAATTATCTGTGGCAGTATAGTCTTTCTTAAGGGAGAACTCTGTTCTTGGGAGTCACTTAGTCCAGGAGAACTGTGCACACAGCTTCTTCCTGTAACACTAGAAACCAGGGGTCCTGTAGATCAGTATGATCAGTCGCTCAGTCATGTCCAACTCTTTGCGACCCCATGAATCGCAGCATGCCAGGCCTCCCTGTCCATCACCAACTCCAGGAGTTCACTCAGACTCACGTCCATTGAGTCAGTGATGCCATCCAGCCATCTCATCCTCTGTCGTCCGCATCTCCTCTTGCCCCCAATCCCTCCCAGCATCAGAGTCTTTTCCAATGAGTCAACTCTTCGCATGAGGTGGCCAAAGTACTGGAGTTTCAGCTTTAGCATCATTCCTTCCAAAGAAATCCCAGGGCTGATCTCCTTCAGAATGGACTGGTTGGATCTCCTTGCAGTACAAGGGACTATCAAGAGCCTTCTCCAACACCACAGTTCAAAAGCATCAATTCTTCGGCACTCAGCCTTCTTCACAGTCCAATTCTCACATCCGTACATGACCACAGGAAAAAGCATAGCCTTAACTAGACGAACCTTTGTGGGCAAAGTAATGTCTCTGCTTTTCAATATGCTATCTAGGTTGGTCATAACTTTTCTTCCAAGGAGTAAGCATCATTTAATTTCATGGCTGCAGTCACCACCTGCAGTGATTTTCGAGCCCCCAAAAATAAAGTCTGACACTGTTTCCACTGTTTCCCCATCTATTCTCCATGAAGTGATGGGACCGTATGCCATGATCTTCGTTTTCTGAATGTTGAGCTTTAAGCCAACCTTTTCACTCTCCACCTTCACTTTCATCAAGAGGCTTTTTAGTTCCTCTTCACTCTCTGCCATAAGGGTGGTATCATCTGCATGTCTGAGGTGATTGATATTTCTCCTGGCAATCTTGATTCCAGCTTGTGTTTCTTCCAGTCCAGCATTTCTCATAATGTACTCTGCATATAAGTTAAATAAGCAGGGTGACAATATACAGCCTTGACGTACTCCTTTTCCTATTTGGAACCAGTCTGTTGTTCCAAGTCCAGTTCTAACTGTTGCTTCCTGACCTGCATACAGATTTCTCAAGAGGCAGGTCAGGTGGTCAGGTATTCCCATCTCTTTCAGAATTTTCCAGAGTTTCTTGTGATCCACACAGTCAAAGGCTTTGGCATAGTCAATAAAGCAGAAATAGATGTTTTTTTGGAACTCTCTTGCTTTTTCCATGATCCAGCGGATGTTGGCAATTTGATCTCTGGTTCCTCTGCCTTTCTAAAACCAGCTTGAACATCAGGAAGTTCACGGTTCACATATTGCTGAAGCCTGACTTGGAGAATTTTGAGCATTACTTAACTAGCATGTGAGATGAGTGCAATTGTGTGGTAGTTTGAGCATTCTTTGGCATTGCCTTTCTTTGGGATTTGAACAAAAACTGACCTTTTCCAGTCCTGTGGCCACTGCTGAGTTTTCCAAATTTGCTGGCCTATTGAGTGCAGCACTTTCACAACGTCATCTTTCAGGATTTGAAATAGCTCAACCGGAATTCCATCACCTCCACTAGCTTTGTTCGTAGTGATGCTTTCCAAGGCCCACTTGACTTCACATTCCAGGATGTCTGGCTCTAGGTCAGTGATAACACCATCGTGATTATCTGGGTCGTGAAGATCTTTTTGTACAGTTCTTCTGTGTATTTTTGCCATCTCTTCTTAATATCTTCTGCTTCTGTTAGGTCCATACCATTTCTGTCCTTTATCGAGCCCATCTTTGCATGAAATGTTCCTTTGGTATCTCTGATTTTCTTGAAGAGATCTCCTCCTATCTATCAGATCTAGGCCCTTAAATCTATTTCTCACTTCCACTGTATAATCATAAGGGATTTGACTTAGGTCATACCTGACTGGTCTAGTGGTTTTCCCTACTTTCTTCAATTTCAGTCTGAATTTGGCAATAAGGAGTTCTTGGTCTGAGCCACAGTCAGCTCCTGGTCTTGTTTTTGCTGACTGTATAGAGCTTCTCCATCTTTGGCTGCAAAGAATATAATCAACCTGATTTCGGTGTCCATGTGTAGAGTCTTCTCTTGTGTTGTTGGAAGAGGGTGTTTGTTATGACCAGTGCATTTTCTTGGCAAAACTCTATTAGTCTTTGCCCTGCTTCATTCCGTATTCCAAGGCCAAATTTGCCTGTTACTCCAGGTGTTTCTTGCCTTCCTACTTTTGCATTCCAGTCCCCTATGATGGGGTCCTACAGTCCTTATTATTTCAGTGACCACCAGCAGGTAAGCTACAGCAGAAAGGTCTGTTTCTATTCTCATCAGCTAATTCTTGATTTTGCTTTCCTTGTTGACTTTGTTACTTCCTTGTGGACATTGTTACTTCCTTCTGTCCACTTGGAGTCGGTCATAAGTTCACGTTCCACAGCCAGTGTCAGGGACGACCTTTGAACTGCTTAGTTATCTCACCGCTTTTAGGAAAGTTGTGAAAGACTTTATATAGCAAATATAAAGAGAGAGATGTTGCAGTTGACTAGTGATATCTATCATCAGATCAGAATTGGGAAGTTGCAGCACATGATTAGTATATTTACCACCTTTGATTCATATCAGTAACAGTGGCTAGGTGAATGAAAAATAAAATATATCAGTCATGGTGTTGTTAGTATCAGTGTGAAGGTGGGAAAAAGAAAAAAAACTGAACAAGAGGAATGGCATTTCCTGGATGTAATTTCCACAAAACCCAAACTAAGCCTTCACAAATCTTTACAGTGCCAGAATTATTAAAAATTTAAAAATAAAATTAATAAATACTTATAACTGCTAAATGAATGTTTAAAGTATATTTGACTTTGATTTAGACACGCATTTTTTTTGTCTTTGTTAATAGCAATGTTCCCCATTTCAAAATTCGTAAGATGTGAGTTCCTAGAAAAATCAAGTTGGAAAAATAATATATTACCTTGTCATCCATTCATCAGGATCTGGAAGTCGGTCATTACTTTGGTAAACAGTTTGAAGTTCCGACAGAACCCTCAGTTTTATCCTTGTAGTAACTGAGACTCAGTGGTTCTAAAGATAATTACTTTTATTGTACAAGTTAACTGGAAAAGTGATTAATAATTGTCACTGCTTCAGATTGGATTTTGTAGCAACTTTTTTTTTTTTTTGCTATCACTACATTCAGATACTTTTGATAGAGAGAGCTATAGTAAGTAATATTGAAGAATTGTTCACAGCTACTCACACGAGGGACTTTTACATTTGTAAACAAAAATTACCTTTATCAAAGCCAATACTAAGACAGTATTTTAACCTGTGTTACACAATATAATGCATTTCTGATATATTGTGGGTGAATGGGAAAAGTAATAGACTGAGAGAAAACTTAGTGTTTGGCAGACTAAATGATAAGGAAAGAAAAAGTAAGGCCAGACAATAAAAATGTTTTGTGCAATGATGCAATGGGATTTTTAAATAAAAGCTCCCATTTGCCTCAAACTGGAAAACACACTGAACTCTCAGTATTTCCTGAAGGCATTGGAATGTTTTTTTGTCCCTTTGAAAGCATCACATTTAAGGTAATGAGCAAAACAAGGAAACCCTCTAAATGCCTGATTGGGAATCTAAGCTGAAGCCAAGACACATATTGAAATTAGAACTACCATTGCCTTACCATGGCTTGATTTCTGGTTTTCTCATTAGATGTCATACATGTGCTTCCTGTTGTGCTTACCAAAAAGAATATCTTATATCAGATCACATTTCCTACAAATACCAACTGAGAACTAATCTCCCAGCTTGCAAATTAACTTTTAAATGTGATTGTGCATCACAGTGTAATAGGAGAAGGAGTGGTTATTTAATAAATGGTGCTGGGTAATTAATTAACTACTTCGGCTATACTTCACGTTGTGGGGAAGAGAAAAAAAAGGGAAGGGGGGAAGAGAAGGAAAAGAGATAGAGAAAGAAAGAAGGGAAGGAAGGAAGGAAGGAAAAAAGAAAGGAGGAATGAGAAAAGGAAGAAAGGAGAGAGGGAGAGATAGGGAAGAAGGAAGGAAGGAAGGAGAGAAGAAAGGAAAGGAAGAGAAAGGTAAGAAATTCCAGAATGGTTAGGGAAGCAAATGTTAAGCATGAAACCACAAGAAAGAGGGGAAAGTGTTTACTTTAGGAATCCTGTTTTCTAAGTAACAAACTAAATCACAAAAAATGACTTCACTACAGAAAAACTGAAAAAATAAATCACTGTCAGAAACTGTTAGTCAAGAAAGAAGCAAATAACAAAGTGAGAAAATACCTATGTCAAGCTAGGGATTCACAGCCTAAACATATAAAGGATTACTAGAATACGTAAGAAAAAAGATCCCCAAAACTTGAAGAAAATAGCCATAGAGTTTTGTTCATAGTTCTTTCAAATAAATATTGCAAATAGGATGAAATATTTCACTTCACTGGTAAGCAAAGAAATGTAAACTGAAATAAGATGTTCAGTTCAGTTCAGTCACTCAGTCGTGTCCGACTCTTTTCGACCCCATGAATCGCAGCATGCCAGGCCTCCCTGTCCATCACCAGCCCTCGGAGTTCACTCAGACTCCTGTCCATCGAGTCAGTGATGCCATCCAGCCATCTCATCCTCTGTCGTCCCCTTCTCCTCTTGCCCCCAATCCCTCCCAGCATCAGAGTCTTTTCCAATGAGTTGACTCTTCGCATGAGGTGGCCAGAGTACTGGAGTTTCAGCTTTAGCATCATTCCTTCCAAAGAAATCTCAGGGCTGATCTCCTTCAGAATGGACTGGTTGGATCTCCTTGCAGTCCAAGGGACTCTCAAGAGCCTTCTCCAACACCACAGTTCAAAAGCATCAATTCTTCGGCGCTCAGCTTTCTTCACAGTCCAACTCTCACATCCATACATGAGCACTGGAAAAACCATTGCCTTGACTAGATGGACCTTAGTTGGCAAAGTAATGTCTCTGCTTTTCAATATGCTATCTAGGTTGGTCATAACTTTTCTTCCAAGGAGTAAGCGTCATTTAATTTCATGGCTGCAGTCACCATCTGCAGTGATTTTGGAGTCCCCAAAAATAAAGTCTGACACTGTTTCCACTGTTTCCCCATCTATTCCCCATGAAGTGATGGGACCAGATGCCATGATCTTCGTTTTCTGAATGTTGAGCTTTAAGCCAACTTTTTCACTCTCCACTTTCACTTTCATCAAGAGGCTTTTTAGTTCCTCTTCACTTTCTGCCATAAGGGTGGTGTCATCTGTATATCTGAGGTGATTGATATTTCTCCCGGCAATCTTGATTCTAGCTTGTGTTTCTTCCAGCCCAGAGTTTCTCTTGATGTACTCTGCATATAAGTTAAATAAACAGGGTGACAATATACAGCCTTGACGTACTCCTTTTCCTATTTGGAACCATTCTGTTGTGAATAAGATATTATTTTGACTAAATACTTGGGAAACATAGATATACTAAGTAACTAGGATTTGTAGAATAAGAACATTCACATACAGTGAATTGCCATACATATTGAAGATATCCAAATGCCATACATATTGAAGATATCCAAAAAGTTCATAAGTTTTCCAGTTATTCCCATTATAAGAACCTTTCCAGTGAAATTGTTGTGTAAGCATATTGTTATTCTAATATTATTTGTGGTAAACAATCCAAATATCCAATTATAAGAAATGTTCACATAATCTAATCAATCACTATGTAACCCCCAAACCAGCACTACCAGCATCACCAGGCAAATTGTTCGAAATGTACATTCTTGGCTCTATTTGACACCTATTGACTTGGAAACTCAGAGAACGCAATGGCATCCCACTCCAGTACTCTTGCCTGGAAAATCCCATGGATGGAGGAGCCTGGTGGGCTGCCATCTATGGGGTCACACAGAATCGAACACAACTGAGCGACTTCACTTTCACTTTTCACTTTCATGCATTGGAGAAGGAAATGGCAACCCACTCCAGTGTTCTTGCCTGGAAAATCCCAGGGATGGGGGAACCTGCTAGGCTGCCGTCTATGGGGTCGCACAGAGTCGGGCACGACTGAAGCGACTTAGCAGCAGCAGCAGCAGACTTGGAAACTAGGGTAGACCAAGCATTCACAAAGCCTTCAGAATAATTCTGATGCACACAAAGGCTTGAGAATCACCAATGTATTGGAGTCCTAACAGACACTCAAAATGTTTTCAAAGAACATTTAGCATGGAAAAATTTGTAAAACCTAATATTAAATGACCAAAAGGAGAATAAAATTTGTTCACATTTAGTATGATCACAGGAGTTATGTATAACATGATTTCTATTTTGTAAATAATATATATATATATCATATACTTAAAAGTAAAATCATTCACATATGTGTATATTCACATAAACATGCATACTGGCAGATCAAAATGCTATTCTCAGTATATCAGAGGAGGTGACTTTGAATTACTTCTTCTTTGCCTCTTTATGTACTTTTCCAAATTCTCTTCTATGATGAAATTTTTTTTTTTTTTACTATCAATAAAAGATCTTGGCCACAAATATTTTCACATGTGTATGTAAATACTCAAGACTCCAAGTTTCCCGTAACCCTAAATGTTTACTCATCTTTCGTAAGGGCACTGGTTTATTGCAAAGAGAGACCCCTTCTTCAGTAGCAGGTGCTGTTTTATCAGTCAGGAAAGCAGTAAGATGTGGTACTTGGGTTGACCTAGCCACAGGCAGGATGTGGCTGCAAGAGCAGAACTACAGGTCTTTGAGCAACAGCCACATCCTCCTCCCACTCGTTCTTTTTTTAGCTATGGCAACTCCCAGGATTCTGACGTTTACCAAAAGCTCATGTTGTCTTTGTATCACTGTCATACTCTCTTCTTTCACTAGCAGTTCTTACGATAATCTTAGTACGGAGCACAGGGCATAGAAATTATGGAAATATTAGGCATGGGAAATCTCAAATAACTAAGCTCATTTAGCCAGAATGTTCTAGCAGGGTGATAGCAAGCAGAAGTGATAATCAAGATCTTCCTATGTTAAAAGTTATCTGTCCTTTGTTATCTCAAAATACCATTGGAATTTCTTCTCTAGTTCACTTCAATTTACAGCTCTTTGAGCACACAGAAGGTTCAACCTATTCTGCTAGTACTTGGACAATGTAGTGGATCTAACACTGTTTACAATGGTCTTAAAAGTTCTTAAGTGTTGGAAACATTTTAACTGTCATAGAAAATAAATATTGTAGCAAGTATCTCCTTACTTGTCCTAATCACTGGAACAAGATAACTTTTTTTTGGCTTCCTGCTCATGTTAACAGTTAACAAAAAGATTAGGGGACAGCCCCAACTGCTCCAGATTAACAGCTGCCCGAAAGTAGGGTGTGTAGGGACTAAGAAGAAGTATCATTCAGCTTTTATGTGACGATCTGCCTCAGCCTCCATAGTTTTATGTTGGAGGAATTCCGTGGATAGAAATATAGTTCGAATCCTTAGCTAGGTGCAGGATCTGTTATGATTTGAATAAACAGTAGTGTTAAACAACAGTGAAATTCTAAAAGAAATATCCCAAAGTCTCATAGAAAATCGGAAAGAAAGAGTATACTTTTATATAGTGAACTTGAGTGTTAAATACCCTTATTAAGCCTGCTTAATGGCAATGGTCTTAGATTTCCTGTTATACAAAATGCATAAATTTATGAGTAGGATCAGAGACTGATTTTGAAAACCTAAAATTCCTCAGATGATGGTTCATGTTTTGTGCATGTAGACATTGCCATCTGAATGTTATGTCTCTGCCCTCATGTTGGATTTCCAAGGTCATTTTCGTAACTTCCTACAAATGTGCTTTGTGTCTCTGAGATATAAATGTTTGACTAAGTTTGGAAATACTCAGAAGGTTTTCAAAAGAAACTTCTGTGATGTGTGGAAACTGACGCGACGTGTAAATGCTGAAGATAAGGTGCGTGTACAGAAAATAGAACAAAGGTAAATACAGCAAGGATAAGGATGGGAGGCGCAGTCAAAAATGAGAAACTCCAAACACCTGTGTTTTGTCAACAGTGGCTTGGCAGCTAGAATAGGAAGAACAGAGGAAGTTAAACCCATACTGGTTTCCAGAAGTCAGCCACAAAAAATGAACCCCTGGGACCAGATGGTTTTATGGCTTTGGTAAACAATAGATTTGCATAATGCTTCCTCAATAATTCTGTCAGAAGGAGTGTTGAGCTAGAAAACAATGTACAGTTTTGTCGTTTTTGAAAACCAGCTCTCCAAAAGGCCAACTGGTAATAAGGGAGAAACTGAAATGTTCGGAAGGACAGAGTATGTAATGAACTATTATCAGACCATCTTGACTACAAGGTAATTGTAAATACCAATATGTTTGGAAGTCTTAGGTCTCCCCTGGTGGCCATATTGTAAACTGATTATCTTACAGGAACAAGGGCTTCTCTCAGTTCAGGCTCTACCTCCCTAGGGTTTCCTTGTTTGTTCTGATTGTGTAGCTTCCTTTGAGTTTTGTTTCTAAGGCTTGGGTGACTGCCATTTGGTTTCTCTTCAAGAAGAATCAACAAACCACTTAACACTGAGTTCTTTTCTAGCTTACGCATGCATCACTGCTCCCTATTGATCTCAGGATGTGGGATTCCCCATACACCTTTTGAACAAGATCCTCCATTTCAACAAGTGGATGAGAACCCTCATCTACTTCATTCATTCCACTGATTTCATTGCAACAGTTATTCCCACAGGTGATTTCAACACATGCAAATACAGATTTCTAGTTTTCAACGCTCAATTCAAAAACTGGGCCAGTAGAATAATGCACCAGTGAAAGCCACTTCTTCCATCCTCCAAACGTGGCAACAATCCCATCCCCACTTTTAGGTTGAATACTAGGATATTGATGTTAAAAGGGCTTGCAAACTCAAAAGCATCTAGTGCTCAGGTGGATAATATGACTTAAACACTGGAGTTGAAAGGAATGAAGTGAATGTGGACGACTATGGTGAAGCGGCAAGTCTGGCCTAAAGAGGGGTCAGCAGCTCTCCAGCTCCTAAAAATTGTTGCCGTGTAATAAACTAGCCTCCAAAATGTCAGATCGCCTAGATTTTCAAGAAAAGTAAAATAAATTAAAAAAAAAAATTCTCAGTTTTCTGAGCATGGAGATGACTTTTCAAAGGTAGCAATGAAGTGTAAATTTTAATACTATCATAAGGGACAAACAAAACACTTCTGTGAATAGAATTTATCTTATGAAGGATCAGGTTTGAGCCCTACCTTAGTCTCTAAGGCTGTGCTGTCCAATAGAAATATGAGTTTATATGTGTGATTGAAAATTTTCCACTGGCTCTATTAAAAAATAAAAAGAAACATACAATTAGTTTTTATATTTTATTTAACCTAGTTATCCACACTATTGTCATTTTTCATGTGTAATCATTATAAAAATTATTAACGAGCTATTTTGCACTCTTTTTGTGTGTTTAGTCTGAGGTTTAGTATGTATTTTATGCATACAGCATATTTCACTTTTTACTGGCCACAATTCAATTGCTTAATAGCCGTATGTGGCTAGTGGCTCCATATTGGACAGCACAGCTCTAAGGCTTAGAATAACTGCTCTTTCATACGTATAAAGATTGGGCAAGTCCTTGATTAGAAAGAGTATCATGGTCTTTGGGCATCAGAGCTCCCCTTGTTCCTGCCCAACAAGCTACTGCTGCCATTTTGGAAACATCCCATTGTAGCTGCCAGCATAGTTACAGGAGGCAAACAGAAGGAAGGATATGTTCAAGGGATATGTTTTCCCAAGGAAATGGTAAGGAACTTTGGCTGTTGCTTGACTTATGTGAAACAAAATCACTGGAGTGTCTTGGGAAGTCACTTAACACATATGACTTAACCATACCATAAAAAATGATAATCCATCCTCTGTTTGTGACATCCAGTAGGAGCCAACTACCTAAGTTAACCTTTGTTATTACTGGATTCTTTTAGTTTATAGTCTTTTGTGTCAGGTAAAAATGATTTGACTAAGTCTAGAACAAAATATAAGTGAGGAAAACAATGGGGAGATAAATATTAAATCAAAGTGAAGCAAATAAATCACAACAAAACAAGGAAAAGAAACGTCTTTCTAAGTTATTCAAAGATTGAGTGGATTTCCTTGAGTTCCTTATATCTAAAGGGGTCCAAGCAACAATTGTACAAATAATTGGTGAGTTTCTTGTAGCACATATATTGCATGATTGGATAATTTTTGCTGCTCTCAGATCTGTAATAGTATAATAATAATAATAAAGTGTGTAATATGTACACACATAATCTGATAATTCAGATAAATATTATATATTTGTGTGTGTTATTTTGAAATTTGAAATGTTACTAGGTTGTTTTAATTTGCATTTTTCTATTGCCAATGAAATTGAGCATATTTGCATTTTTTAGCAATTTAGAATTTCTTTTTTGTGAGTTCTGGTTCATATTCTTTTCTTCTTTTCCTGTTAGATGCTTGTCTTTCCTTATTGAGTTTTCAGATACAAATAATTGTAGGTTGTATGTGTTGTACATATTTTCTCCCTACTTCTGTCTGATAGAGTTTTATCTTTTTAGGTCTCTTTGAAGAACAAAGTTCTTTAATTTTAATTTAATTTAAATTATAAATCTTTTTCTTTTATGATTATTTCCTTTATGCTTGTTTAAGAAATCCTTCTCGACTCTGAAGTCATGAAGCTAGATTTTAGTATTAACTTTTTTTTCATTTGTTCTTTTATATTTGTCTTTCATCCTCTTAGGATGGATAGTTGTATTAGTGAAGGTAGGACTCCAATTGTACTTTCAGGCACCCAACTGTCACAATTCTGTTTATCATTCTTCCCTGCTGAACTGTCTAGTTACGTGTTCACTTGTGTCCGTATCCTTGGCTCTCTTTAATGGTCTTTCAGTCAATTCAATGGCCCTTGTTCCAATCTGAAACTGTCTTCACGTCTATGAATTTATGTCTAGTAAAGCAACTTCTTCCAGATGTTTCTTCTTCATGGATGCCTTAGTTATGCTTGTCCTTTATATCACTTCATGTAAATTCTAGAATTTGCTCATTAAATTCTAGCATGGGAATGAAGGGTGGGGCTTGGGGCTTAGGGTTTAGATTTGGGTTGCACTGAATCTATAGACCAATTTGAATGGATTTAACAACTTTATATTAAGTCTGCCAACCTATGTTTATGGTATATCTCCACTTATTTGGGCTCTTCTAATATTCCTCAATAAACTTTCTCTGTAGAGGTTTTGTATTTGTCTTACTAGATTTATTTTTAAATACTGCCCTTAAAAATTAATAGACTTTAATTTTTAAAGCAGTTTTAGATTCACAACAAAATTGAGCAGAGGGTACAGGGATTTTCCATCTGTCTCCTGACTAAACACTTTCCCCATTATCAACATCCCCCAACAGAGTGAGATTTATAATTGATGAACCTACATTGACAGATCATTATTACTAGAAGTCCATAGTTTACAGTTGGATTCATTCTCTATATTATACTTTCTGTATACTGCATATGTTTTAATGTAGTGGAAAATGTTATATTTTAACCTTATTTTCTAATTGCTTGTTGCTGGTATAGAAATGCAAATTGATATATATTAATTTTTTATCTTACAACTTGGTAAACTGTTAGTAATCCTAATAATAATAACAATACAGATTATTCTGAAGATTTAAAAATACGTAGTCATATTATTTGCAAATGACAGTGTTGTCTTTCTTACAAATTCTTAAACCTGTATTTCTCTCGTTATGTGGTGGTCTGTAGTAGTCATATGTAGGCCAACATTACTTGCCTATTATACAGAAGTGGTGATAGAGGCATCCAGATTTTGTTCCTAATCTCAAAAGAAAGCTTCTAATGCTTTATTATTAACTATATTGATTGTTGTAGATTTAAGAAAATTGTACTTTATTCTTAGCTAGCTAGAATTTATTTCATAAAACAATATTTAACCTTATCTCTTTTGTCATTTAATGATATCATCATTTGATTTTTTTCTATCTCTGTGTTTGCATGGTGGATTACATTAATTGATTTTCAAATATTAACCCCTGATTCATGGGATATATGAAATTTATTCATGATGCACTATCTGTTTCTATGTTTCTGCATTCAATTTGTTATATATTTTGATTAGAAACTTGTCCATTCACATTCATACATTGGCCTTTCATTTTCCTTTTTGTTCCTGCTGTTTTGCGACTACAAGCTTCCCAGGTGGCTCAATGGGTAAAGAACCTGCCTGCAATGCAGGAAACACAACAGACAGAGGTTCAATCCTTGGGTTGGGAAGATCCCCTGGAGAAGCGCATGGCAACCCACTCCCGTATTCTTGCCTGGAGAATCCATGGACAGAGGAGACTGGTGGGCTGTGGGTCACAGATCCCCAGGACTTAGGGTCACAAAGAGTTGGACACGACTGAAACAATGGAGCACACTGACCACACATTTTGAGACTGAAGTTATGCACATTAAGATATGGATTGATGCTAACTAACACTGGGAGAGCATTAACTCTTGTTTGTCGTTCAGATGACAAAATTGGAATTCTTTTTTACAAGCATTTTATTTTGAAATAAATCTAGGCTTCCATAAAAATTACGATGATAGAACAAAAAAAAATCTTGTATACGCTTCACCTAGGTTTACTTTCATTCATTGTTAAAATATTGCCACAGTAGCATAAGCATTCTCTATTTTTTTCTACAATACTTGAGAATAGGTTGCATATATCATGAACTTTCATTCCTAAAAATTGCACCGCATGTTACATAAGAAGATCATTTTGTTATATCATGCCTGTGTACTTAGTCATTCAGTTGTGTCCAACTCTTTGTGATCCCCCTGGACTGTAACCCACCAGGCTCCTCTGTCCATGGAATTTTCCAGGCAAGAATACTGGAACAGGTTTCCATTTCCTCCTCCAGGGGATCATTCCAACTCAGGGATTGAACTCATGTCTCCTGCATTGGCAGTCAGATTTTTAACCACTCTTAACCACTGAGCTAACTGAGAAGACTGCTTTGTTATATCACTTGAGTATAGTCAGAAAAATTAGGAAAATTAACATATTTAAAATATTGTCTGATTGGTTCATAATAAAATTTAGCCAACTACCCCAATATTGTCCTTTATAATATATATATATATATATATATATATATATATATATATTTTCTCTCTTGTTAAGGATTTACTCCAGTGTCACAAATTGCATTTAGTTGTTCTTTCCCTTTTGTATTGTTAACTCTAGAAGAGTTTCTCAAGATTTTCTTTGCATTTGTGACATTAATAATTTTGTAGGGTATTCACCAACTATTTCATAGAATCCCCTATAATTAAAGCAAGAGTTAGTTTTCCCTTGAATGTCTGTAGAATTCATTGATTCTAGAGTTCATCTAAGGTTTGGAGATGTCTTTGGGGGAAGATTTTCAATGATTGACTCAATTTCTTTAATCAATATCAATATTATAAGGCAATGAAAGAATTTCTCTGATCTTTACTTAGTTTATTTAAATTGTCTAGGAATTTATCTATTTAAATTGTACCTGTTACTATAAAGGTGCTCATAATATTCTTTTATTATCTTTAATAAAGATAATATATTTCTTTATTTATACTTATTTATAAAAATAATATTTTAATGTCTGTAAAGTATGTAGTTATTATCTTCCTCTGAATATCCAATAATATTTGTGCTTCTCTCCTCTTTTTCTTTTCGAATTCCAAACTTTCTTTTCAGGCATACTTTCCTTTTGTTTGAAGTATATCTTTAAGAATTTCCTTTCAAAAGAGTTTTCATGTCATCATCATCATCATCATGAACAACCTTTAGTTCAGTACAGTTCAGTTCAGTCGCTCAGTCATATTTGACTCTTTGCAACCCCACGAACCGCAGTACACCAGGCCTCCCTGTCCATCACCAACTCCCAGAGTCCACCCAAACCCATGTCCATTGAGTTGGTGGTGCCATCCAACCATCTCATTCTCTGTCATCCCCTTCTCCTCCTGCCCTCAATCTTTCCTGGCATCAGGGTCTTTTCAAATGAGTCAACTCTCCACATCAGTTGGCCAAAGTATTGGAGTTTCAGCTTCAACATCAGTCCCTCCAGTGAACACCCAGGACTGACTCTCAAGAGTCTTCTCCAACACCACAGTTCAAAAGCATCAATTCTTTAGTGCTCAGCTTTCTTTATAGTCCAACTCTCACATCCATACATGACTACTGGAAAAACCATAGCCTTGACTAGATGGACCTTTGTTGGCAAAGTAATGTCTCTGCTTTTCAATATGCTATCTAGGTTGGTCATAACTTTCCTTCCAAGGAGCAAGCATCTTTTAATTTCATGGCTGCAATCATCATCCACAGTGATTTTGGAGCCCAGAAAAATACAGTCAGCCACTGTTCCACTGTTTCCCCATCTATTTGCCATGAAGTGATGGGACTGGATGCCATGATCTTAGTTTTCTGAATGTTGAGCTTTAGGCCAACTTTTTCACTCTCCTCTTTCACTTTCATCGAGAGGCTCTTTAGTTCTTCTTCACTTTCTGCCATAAGGGTGGTGACATCTGCATATCTGAGGTGATTGATATTTCTCCCGGCAATCTTGATTCCAGCTTGTGCTTCATCCAGCCCAGCGTTTCTCCTGATGTACTCTGCATATAAGTTAAATAAGCAGGGTGACAATATACAGCCTTGACGTACTCCTTTTTCTATTTGGAACCAGTCTGTTGTTCCATGTCCAGTCTTAACTGTTGCTTCTGAACTTGTATACAGGTTTCTCAAGAGGCAGGTCAGGTGGTCTGGTATTCCCATCTCTTTCAGAGTTTTCCACTGTTTATTGTGATCCACACAGTCAAAGGCTTTGGCATAGTCAATAAAGCAGGAATAGATGTTTTTCTGGAACTCTCTTGCTTTTTCGATGATCCAACGGATCATCAGAATTGATCTCTGGTTTAATTTGATCTCTGGTTCCTCTGCCTTTTCTAAAACCAACTTGAACATCTGGAAGTTTATGGTTCACACATTGCTGAAGCCTGGCTTGGAGAATTTTGAGCATTTCTTTACTATCGTGTGAGATGAGTGCAATTGTGTGGTAGTTTGAGCATTCTTTGGCATTATCTTTCTTTGGGATTGGAATGAAAACTGACCTTTTCCAGTCCTGTGGCCCCTGCTGGATTTTCCAAACTTGGTGACATATTGAGTGCAGCACTTTCACAGCATCATCTTTTAGAATTTGAAATAGCTCAACTGGAATTCCATCACCTCCATTAGCTTTGTTCATAGTGATGCTTCCTAAGGCCCCCTGACTTCACATTCCAGGATGTCTGGCTCTAGGTAAGTGGGAATGATCACACCATTGTGATTATCTGGGTCATGAATATCTTTTTTGTACAGTTCTTCTGTGTATTTTTGCCACCTCTTCTTAATATCTTCTGCTTCTGTCAACAAGCTTAAAAGGTATCTTTGCTGGTTATAGAATTCTAGGTTGACCTTTATTTTATTTCCTTTAAAGAATCTGCTCAAAGTTGACTCACTTGTTTTTTAGGGAGGAAGGTTAATGGGATCTTGAACATGAGCATTACTAACAGACTGGCTATATCACACCTTTGACCACTCTTGGACTATTGTTCATTTTTCACTACTATTGACAGTTTTTCAGATTGCCATTCAAGCCATTGTGGCCTATGAAACAAATCTATACCATTTACATCTTGACAGTGATATGCTTTTATTGCAGAAGCCACTCAACATTGGGCCAATAGTCAAAATATCTGATAGGTCTTCCATACTCCCTACCATACACAAGCATCTTGTTTTATTGTCTTGGAAAGACCTTTCAAAATTTGTTTCAAAAGGTTTTCTAACTATTCTCACCTCCTCTTGGTCTACATCACTTAGTAAAAGAGTTTGGCCACGGAGTGAGCTATTCCCAGGAAGGGATCATTTTTCTCTTATTTGCTCCCTGGTGGACAGTAGGGATAAATATTTGGACTTCTGCCTTGACCATTCCTGGGACTGATACTTCTTTTGGTAGCCCTAAAGTCATGGTATGCTTGTGTATATAACAATTCAAAAATAATACAGGTAAATTACTAGAATTAATAAGTGAATTTTGCAAAGTTTCTTGATATAAGGTGTTACAGACAATATATTCCACTTCTATGGATTTTCTTAAGTGTTAAAATTTAAAAGGCAAATAATACTCTGTATTGGCAATGTTACTGGTCTATGCATAAATTGGATTTTCCTCTTTGGAAAACAACTTGATGTTATATACCAAATGTGCATACCATACAATTGACAATTGAACTCTCGGGTATATATACCGAAGGGAAATGAATACACATGTATATAAAAGGAGATGTATGCATAATATTCATAGTAGCATTGTAATAGTCTCAAACTGATAACATACCTAGTATACATCAATAGTAAAACAAAGAGTGAAATAATAATAAAAATGATAAAACTAAAGCTGAAGCTGCAATACTTTGGCCACCTGATGTGAAGAACTGACTCATTGAAAAAGACCCTGATGTTGGGAAAGACTGAAGACAGGAGAAGGGGGCAACTGAGGATGAGATGGTTGGATGGTATGACTGACTCGATGGACATGAGTTTGAGCAAGCTCCAGGAGTTGGTAAGTACGGGGAAGGCAGACATGACTGAGCAACTGAACTAAACTGATGGATAATAGTCAACAATTAAAGTGAATGAAACTGAAGATATACATTACATTGATAAATTTCTCAAAAGTAACCACTCACATAATAATGTATATTCCATGATTCCATTTATACTTAGTTCAAAAAATAAGAAAAACAATAATGTCAGATGTCAAGTGATATATGCCTAGCATCTTTGTTTTGTTTCTGTACTTAGAGGAACCACAACGAGATGGCAGAGTAGATGGACTTCTCCAAATTTACAGCTTGCTGCTGAACAACCATCAACAGGAGAATGTTGGCTCTGACCAAAAGAAGATACCCCACATCCAAGGGCAAAGTAGAAGCCCCAGCAAGATCGTAGGAGGGGCAAAATCATGTTTAGAATCAAACTGCCTACCTGCCAGAGACACTCAGCTCAAACAAAACCTTGTGTGCAACAGGAGAACGCACAGAGACTGAGCCAGACCTGCTGTTGAGTGTTTGAGTGTCTCCTGTGGAGGTATGGGTCAGCAGTGGCCTTCCACAGGGGGAGAGGCTCTGGGTGCAGCAGACCTGAGTACGGTGTAAGCCCTCTTGGAGGAAGTCACAATTAACCCTACCATAGAGCCACCAGAACTTACACAAAACTGGGGAAACAGACTCTTGGAGGGCACAAAGAAAACCTTGTGCATACCAGGACCCAGGAGAAAGATCAGTGACCCCACAGGAGACTAAACCAGGGGCTTGCCTGTGAGTATCAGGAGTCTCAGGTGGAGGTGTGGGTTGGCAGTGGCTTGCTGCAGGGTTGGGGGCACTGAGTGCGGCAGTGGGAGCAAGGGACCTTTTGAAGAGGTTACCATTATCTTCATTACCTCCATCAGAGGTTGGCCTCAGGTCAAACAACAGGGAAAGAACACAGCCCCGTCAACAGAAAATTGGATTAAAGATTTACTGAGCATAGCCCCACCATCAGAATAACACCCAGTTTCCCCCTCAGTCAGTCTCTCCCATCAGGAAGCTTCCACAAGCCTCCTATCCTTCTCCAGAAGAAGGCAGGGAGAATGAAAGCCACAATCACAGAAGAAAACTAAAAAATCTGATCACATGGATCACAGCCTTATCTAACTCAATGAAACTATGAGCCATGCTGTGTAGGGCCACCGAAGATGGACTGGTCATGGTGGAGAGTTCTGACAAAACCTGGTCCACTGGAGAAGGGAATGGCAAACCACTTCAGTATTCTTGCCTTGAGAATCCCATTAACAGTATGAAAAGACAAAAAGATAGGACACTGAAAGATGAACTCCCCAGGTAAGTAGGTGCCCAATATGCTCCTGGAGATCAGTGAAGAACTAACTCAGGAAAGAATGAAGAGAGAGCCAAAGCAAAAATAGCACCCACTTGTAGATGTGACTGGTGATGGAAGTAAAGTCCAATGTGTAAAGAACAATATTGCATAGGAACCTGGAATGTTAGGTCCACGAATAAATGTAAATTGGAAGTTGTCAAACAGGAGATGGCAAGGGTGATCATTGACATTTTAGGAATCAGTGAACTAAAATGGACTGGAATGGGTGAATTTAACTCAGATGACCATTATATCTACTACTGTGGGCAAGAATCCCTTAGAAGAAATGGAGTGACCCTCATAGTCGATAAAAGAGTCTGAAATGCAATACCTGGATGCAATCTCAAAAACGACAGAATGATCTCTGTTCATTTCCAAGGTAAACCATTCAATGTTACAGTAATCCAAGTCTATGCCCCAACCAGAATTGCTGAAGAAGCTGAAGTTGAATGGTTCTATGAAGACCTACAAGATGTTCTAGAACTAACACTCAAGAAAGTTGTCCTTTTCATTATACGGAACTGGAATGCAAAAGTAGGAAGTCAGGAGATACCAGGAGTAACAGGCAAATTTGGCGTTGGAGTACAAAATGAAGCAGGTCAAAGGCTAACAGGGTTTTGCCAGGAAGGCACACTGGTCATAGCAAATACCCTCTTCCAACCACACAAGAGAAGACTACACATGGACATCACCAGATAGCCAATACCAAAATCAGATTGATTATATTCTATGCAGCCATATATGGAGAAGCTCTATATAGTCAGCAAAAACAAGACTGAGAGCTGACTGTGGGTCAGAACATGAACTCCTTATTGCCAAATTAGACTTGATTTGAAGAAAGTAGGGAAAACGACTAGACCATTCAGTATGACCTAAATCAAATCCCTTGAGACTATACAGTGGAAGTGACAAACAGATTCAAGGTATTAGATCTGATAGAGTGTCTGAAGAACTATGGGCACAGGTTTGTGATATTGTACAAGAGGCGGTGATCAAGACCATCCCCAAGAAAAAGAAATGCAAAAAGGCAAAACGGTTGTCTGAGGAGGCCTTCCAAATAGCTGAGAAAAGAAGAGAAGCTAAAGATAGGAGACAAGGCAAGATATACCCATTTGAATGCAGAGTTCCAAAGAATAGCAAGGAGATATAAGAAAGGCTTCCTCGGTGATCATTGTGAAGAAATAGAGGAAAAGAGTAAAATGTGAAAGACTAGAGATCTCTTCAAGAAAATTAGAGATACCAAGGGAACATTTCATGCAATCATGGGCATAATAAAGAACAGAAATGGTATGGACCTAACTGAAGCAGAAGATATTAAAAAGATGTGGCAACAATACACAGAACTATACAAAAAAGGTCTTCATGACCCAGATAATCACAATGGTGTGATCACTCACCTAGAGCCAGACATCCTGGAATGGAAAGTCAACTGGGCCTTAGGAAGCATCACTACAAACAAAACTAGTGGAAGTGATGGATTTCTAGTTGAGCTATTTCAAACCCTAAAAAATAATGCTCTTAAAGTGCTGCATTCAATATGCCAGCAAATCTGGAAAACTCAGCAGTGGCCACAGGACTGGAAAAGGTCAGTTTTCATTCCAATCCCAAAGAAAGGCAATGCCAAAGAATGTTCAGACTACCACACAATTATACTCATCTCACACACTAGCAAAGTAATGCTCAAAATTCTTCAAGCCAGGCTTCAACAGTACATGAACCTGAAAGTCCAGATGTTCAAGCTGGTTTTAGAAAAGGCAGAAGAACCAGAGATCAAGTTGCCAACACCTGTTGGCTCATTGTAAAAGCAAGAGAGTTCCAGAAAAACATCTACTTCTGCGCTATTGACTACGCTAAAGCCCTTGACTGTGTAGATCACAACAAACTCTGGAAAATTCGTCCAGAGATCAGACCACCTGACCTAAGAAATTTTTATGCATGTCAAGAAGCAACAGTTAGAAATGGACATGGAACAATAGACTGGTTCCAAATCAGGAAAGGAGTACATCAAGGCTGTATATTGTCACCCTGCTTATTTAACTTATATACAGAGTACATCATATGAAAAGCTGGACTGGATGAAGCACAAGCTGGAATCAAGATTGCCAGGAGAAATATCAGTAACAGATATGCAGATAACACCAGTCTTATGGCAGAAAGTGAACAAGAACTAAAGAGCCTCTTGATGGAAGTGAAAGAGGAGAATGAAGAAGTTGGCTTCAAACTCAACATTCAGAATACTAAGATCATGGCATCCAGTTCCATCACTTCATGGCAAATAGATGGGGAAACAACGGAAACAGTGACATGTTTTTTTTGGGGGGTGGGGGCTCCAAAATCACCGCAGATGGTGATTGTATCCATAAAATTAAAAGACGCTTGCTCCTTGGAAGAAAAGTTATTATCAACCTAAACAGCATATTAAAAAGCAGAGACATTACTCTGCTGACAAAGGTCTATCTAATCAAAGCTATGTTTTTTTCCTGTAGCCATGGGTGGATGTGAGTTTGACCATACAGAAAGCTGAATGCCAAAAAATTTATGCTTTTGAAGTGCGGTGTTGTCGAAGACTCTTGAGAGTCGCTTGGACAGCAAGGAGATCCACCCAGTCCATCCTATAGGAAATCAGTCCTGCATATTCACTGGAAGAACTGATGCTGAAGCTGAAACTCCAATACTTTGGCCACCTTATGTGAAGAGGTGACTTATTTGAAAAGACCCTGATGCTGGGAAAGATTGAGGGTGGGAGGAGAAGGTGATGACAGAGGATGAGATGGTTGGATGGCATCACTGACTCAATCGACATGAATTTGTATAAGCTCTGGGTGTTGATGATAGACAGGGAGGCTTGGCGTGCTGCAGTCCATGGGGTTGCAAAGAGTTGGACACGACTGAGTAATTGAACTAACTTAGAAGAAAAGCTTTCAAGTTTTTACCATTGAATATGATGTTAGTTTTGGGCTTTTCATTTATGGCCTTTGTTATGTTGAGGTATGTTCCCTCTATGCCCACTTTGTTGAGAATTTTTGTCATAAATGGACGTTGAATTTTGTCAAAGTCTTTTTCTACATCTAAGGAGATGATCATATGATTTTTATCCTCCAGTGTTTTTTTTAATGTGGTGTATCACATTGATTGAATCGTGTATTATCCTTGCATCCATGAGATAAATACCACTTAATCATAGTGTATGATCCTATTAATTCATTGTTGAATTTGGTTTGCTAATATTCTGTTGAGAATTTTTGCATGTTAGTATAATTGATCCTTTGTGTTTGTTTTTAGTCTCTATTTCATTTATTTCTTCTCTGATATTTATGATTTTTTTTCCTTCTATTGACTTTGGGTTTTATTTGTTTTTCTTTTGCTAATTCTTTTAGATGTAAGATTAGGTTGTTTATTTGTGATTTTTCTTGTCTCCTGATGTAGGCTTGTATAGCTTTAAACCTCCCACTTAGAATTGCTTTTGTTGTGCCCCATATATTTTGGATCATTGTGTTTCCACTTTTGTTCATCTCCAGGTATTTAAAAAATTTTTCCCTTTGATTTCTTCAGTGATCCATTGACTATTTAGTAGTGCTTTTTTTTTTTTTTTTTTAAAGCCTTGATGTGTTTGTAGCTTTTGCTTTTTTTCCCCTTGTAGTTGATTTCTAGTCTCATCCTGATTTTGGTTGGCTAGAGATGCTGTTATGATTTTAATTCACTTTAAATTTATTGGGCTTGTTTTGTGACCAGCATTTGATCTATGCTAGAGAATGTTCCATGGGCACTTGAAAAGACTGTGTATTCTTCTGCTGTTAGATGAATGTTCTACTTAATCTGGTAAGTCCTTTTGATCTAATATGTTGTTTAAAGCCCTTGGTTCCTTATTGGTTTTCTATCTGGATGATCTGTCTATTGATGTAAATGGGATACAAATATCCCTTACTATTGTATTACTGTCTTCCTAAAGGAAATACTTAGCAGCTCAGATTTTTCCTTATTTCCTTATCTTGCTTGTATAATAATTAACACAAATAGATTGACCTAAAATCTCAGTGGCTTAACCACCTTGAAGTAGTCATTTGGATATAAAGAGAATAATATATATATAGCAGTCACTTGTCCATAGCAACTCTCAAATCCTACCAGACATATATGGTAATATGTTATTTTTCTCTTATTAAAAGTTCATTGTGAAATGAAATGGCCTTCCTTCATATAAGGGACAGCATTTTGGTACTTGGGTTTCCTAACACTGGTGCAACAGAAGAAGAGAGAAATGAAGGAGGCACTCACTCCAGTAATGATTTGGGAGGCATTTGCTTTTCTCATCTGATACAAAACAAAATGGTTTTTTGTTATTCCATCTGCATATAGAAATACTCAATCCTTCTCTATGGATTTCTGTTCAGATACTTCATCTTGTCAATGCTTGTAGCTCAGAGTACAAGGTTGTTAGATGATATATAGTAGTCACTGCATCAGGTTCAGATTATCTCCTCTGTGTTTGGAGATCCAAAAATAGAAAAGAGAATTAATCCCCTTCCACACCTTCACACAATCCACAGGGACAGGATATTGTCAATAAACATTTCCTGTAGTTAACTCTGGGGAGGCTTTCTCTGTTGGTTACTGTATTGATGACTGACTTATTTCCACAATGTGGGGATATTATTTCTTGGAAACATTCTAAACACTTGGAATATTTTGTGCATATTGCTGTCCTCAAATAATATATTAGTAAGTATAATATGGGGCTTCTCAAGTGGTTCAGTGGTAAAAAATATACTTGCCAATTGCAGGAGATGTGGGTTTGATTCCTGGGTGGGGAAGACCCCTTGGAGAAGGAAATGGCAACCGACTCCAGTATTCTTGCCTGGGAAATCCCAGAGACAGAGGAACCTGGCTGGCTACAGTCCCTGGGGTCACAAAAGAACTGGACATGACTTAGTGACTGAACAGCAACTATAATCTATTTTTGGTTAATAAAGATATTGATGTAGAGCCATAACCTCTTAACTACAAATCTAAAATCCAAAATTTCAAAAACAAAAACCTAAGTTCTATGAAGTTTAGTGGTAAAAGTTACCTCGGACTGAAATGAGGATATTTATAGGCCTACATTTATCTCATTTCATTTGAATATTCATGTATTTCACTGATGTATTGATGTGTTAGATTATGGGCTGTTGCTTTGAATGCCTACTGGGAATGTCTTCTCATATATTCTTTGTCCCCTGTACTGGACTTCTAAAATTGGGAAACATTTAAATTATATGCAAAACACATATTCTTCTAAAAATTTAAGGCAAGGGATTATGGATCTGTAGATACCTTTTTTGTTGTTTGTTTTTTGACTTGCTAAGTATTTGACACTGGGAAAAAGGATTTACATGCTAGACAGTGCCTTTAAAGTTTCAATATTGATTTAACCTTTCAATCTACAAATTTGAGATACTTGCAATTTTTATAAAGTCATTAGTAAGAGCCATGACTATTAAGTTACGTAGTGTTCTCTCTTTGAATAAAAGATATTTATTTCTGGTGTTCAAGTAGGAGAAGCTGTTACTCCTGAATATTTAGCTTTGTGCACATTTCTTTGTTCATTGCTAGAAGTTTATAGCCATTATTGGTTCTAAGTATATGGGATACAGGTTTTTCCTACTGGTCTCGTTTTTCTCATTTTTGACTTTGTGTTATGTCTTTGTTTTTCCAGTCTGTTTTCTCCTGTGAATTTACTTTGTCTTCATTTTGTGCATTGTCCTTACTTCAATTTCAGAAACAAAGCAGGAACATAGATAAATGAAATAAACAGATATATAAAAATTACATGACATTTAAAGAGTAATGTTATTTAAACAGGGCTAAATTCATACAGAAAGAAACTCTCTGGTATGTGCATGTGTGTGTGCTTTGATGACTTCATAATATATTGTTCAGTTATTATCCATATTTTGTGATTAGTCCTTTTATAACAATTCTTAACTTATAATTTTTGTGTTAACTGTTTTCTGAAGGAGCCTGATTAATAAAGTAGTTGGTACCAGAAGTGGTCCCAGAAAATAAACTGTCAAAATGGTATCTGAGATTGGGTTGCCCATAAAATTGAAAAATGCAGAGAGAACTTTCTGGTGAGGGAAACGTGCCACAAATAAATCTACGACATGCAGTGGAGTCAGACTTACTCAAACGGCCATCGGCAGTAGTGCCTGAGGAAGGCATGAAATTAGGACAGTAATTCTGAAACTTTAATATACATACAAACCATTGCAATTTCCTGTTAAAATCTGTTGCTGATACAATAGATCTGTGATGATGTCTAAGAGGCTGCATTTGTAACAAGCTCCAGGTGATGCTGATGCAACAGAATAATATCACATATTAAGTAGCAGGAATTAGGAGATCAAGTGGCTGTAGCACTCAGCTTCTATGGCAACAGTAGTAATGGTAAAGATTGAGGAGTCAACTGGATCCTTTTTAGGTCTCTAGAGATGTAAGTAGGGTAAATAGAGATATTGAAAGTTATGGATACACATTTGAGAAGAAATGTGGAGATTATCAGGTCTCCTTGCAGTTCTGAAGTTATTTGGCATTTGCTGTAGGTGCAGGGAAGATATGGCTCAGGATCACACTTAGGGTCTATCTGACAATCAGGATGACAAAATGGTAGTGACCATTGAATGCTATGTTTTAAAAGGTGAAGCAAAGGCATGAGTGGGGAAGGAACAGAACCCAGATATGGGAACTTTTTAGCAGATATGGGTAAGCCTGAGAACTTGGAACCTTTGTATTCTCCCAGAACCTTCAAATTCATTTTTGGCAGAAATGGGGCATCTCTGCCACCTAAGGGAACCAGACTTCCTCAACATAAAAAGTTCCCAACCACTCTCTCTGGCACAGTTTTCTCTCAAGGTGATGGCTGCTCTCTCCCTGGCCCGCCTTCATCTGCTCATTGCCTCCAGGACGAGAGAGTCTAAGAGTTGGATTCCAAGATAGCCTAGACTGGAATTGAGGGTATAGGATCTTTTTTAGGAGAAAACAAAATTAGGAGGGAAAAAATTTAAAGACATCATTGATTTTATTAGAAAAAGCCTGGGCAATGTGTGTGGAAGTGTTATATCAAGGAGGTAGAAATATGAGGCTTGATCAGGCCAAATTAATTGCCAAGAGTGTACTCACACTGGATTTGGCCTCTGTTGCACTTTTGAATAGTCTGCAAATGGTAATCAGGTTCAGTTCAGTTCAGTCACTCAGTCGTGTCCAACTCTTCACGACCCCATGAATCGCAGCACGCCAGGCTTCCCTGTCCATCACCAACTCCCGGAGTTCACCCAGACCCACGTCCATCGAGTCAGTGATGCCATCCAGCCATCTCATCCTCTGTCGTCCCCTTCTCCTCCTGCCCCCAATCCCTCCCAGCATCAGAGTCTTTTCCAATGAGTCAACTCTTCGCATGAGGTGTCCAAAGTACTGGAGTTTCAGCTTCAGCATCATTCCCTCCAAAGAAATCCCAGGGCTGATCTCCTTCAGAATGGACTGGTTGGATCTCCTTGCAGTCCAAGGGACTCTCAGGAGTCTTCTCCAACACCATAGTTCAAAAGCATCAATTCTTCGGTGCTCAGCCTTCTTCACAGTCCAACTCTCACATCCATACATGACCACAGGAAAAACCATAGCCTTGACTAGACGGACCTTTGTTGGCAAAGTAATGTCTCTGCTTTTAAATACGCTATCTAGGTTGGTCATAACTTTCCTTCTAAGGAGTAAGCGTCTTTTAATTTCATGGCTGCAGTCACCATCTGCAGTGATTTTGGAGCCCAAAAAAATAAAGTCTGACACTGTTTCCACTGTTTCCCCATCTATTTCCCATGAACTGATGGGACCGAACATTATCCAAAACTAAGTTTCTTTCTTATGCTAAAATCACATAAGCTTTACCATTGTGACCATTCTTAGTTGTCACAGTTCAGTACTGTTAAGTATATTCATATCATTGTAACACAGATTTCCAGAACTTTTTCATCTTGCAAAACTGAAACTCTCTACCCGTTAAATGATTCCTCTTTTCTCCCTCTGCCTTGCCACAGAAGTGGAAGCACAATGGTTCAACAACATTCTTGGCATAGCTTCTGTAGAAGAAACAGTACAGCCCCCAGAAAACATACATGCTGTGTTGGATATAGATGTGCAGTTTGTTCAGCATCCATACCTCCCTCAGCTGAGCCTTTGCCTCTGGACTGTGACCTTCATGAGTCCTTTTTTTTTCTTCTCCCCTCAGGTGGGACAGATTGGCCGGATACACTCCAGTTGTGTATTTTCCTGGATCATTTAGGCTCTGATAATGCTCCAGCAGGCTAGGCTCTTGTTAATTAGTTCCCCCTAAAGATAGGCCTTGTTAAAAAAAAAAAAAAAAACTGCTCTGGAGTATTTCAAAATAGCTCCTTTCCTCCTCCCTCTCATGGAAGCCCAAAGGAATTTTTTCCTCTGATTTTACTAAGAGAGGTAAATCCTGCTATACTTTGCAGGCTCCGTTATGACTCCGTTCCTCTGAGTTCTTAACTCTGAGAGTTGTCTCCTCCGAGTCTCCAGCAGCTCACCAGTCACAGCTCAGGTTTCCTGCTACAGGTTCCCGAGGGGTTTTCCCTCGCGAGTCTGCTCTCTGGTAAGCCCTGACTGCCTCTCTCTGGCGCTCTGTCTCTCCAGGGTTGGGGCAGCAGTTCAATCTGTTCAGCTTTTCATTTGTCATTAGGATGGAGCTGCTTTGTTACAAGGAGCTGGAAACCTTAAGTTCCTCTCTGATCCTTTTAAGCTTCAAAAATTACTTCGTTTTTCTTCATTTTATTGATATGCATGTCCCTCATCGCATATTATAGAGTATTGGCTCCTATATTAGTTCCAGTTGTGTCTTCCTGTCTTTTGGTTTTCTCATTTATGCTTTTCCTGAATTTATCAGCTCATGTTCTGGGGATATATATGTATTCTGTGTTTTAGTTGTAACATTTATTATATCTATTAATTTAAGCTCTGTTATGGTGTATTTGGATTTTGTATGTTGTAGCTTATTTTTTGTTATTGATGTTTCTTAAATTCTGAAGGAGTTGTTGAAATATACTCAGTAATCATTTTCTCAGTTTCTCTTTGTAATTCTAGAAGCATTCCTTTTCTCGGGGTGCAAAGGCTTATGATTGTTTTGCCTTATTGGATATATCATTTATCATTAAAATATTATTTCCAATTAAATACTTTTTTGATTTAACTTCACTTACCCTTTTTTGACACTTCACTTCAGGAATGCTTCTTATCAGGGGTAAATAGCTGAATTTTCTTCATTTGAAGCAAATTGAAAGTCTCTATATTTTGAAAGGAAAAGTCAAACTATTCAGTTATGTTAACTGATCCAAATTGTTTCTTTTTCCATAGTTTCTGTATACAATTATGCACTTTTATTGTTTGCGTCTCTCCTGGTTTCCTTATTCTTCATTTTTCATTTTGTATTAAATTTCACTTTTTAGGAAGAGGTCAGAATGCTAAGAGTCGGACACGACTGAGTGACTTCACTTTCACTTTCATGCATTGGAGAAGGAAATGGCAACCCACTCCAGTGTTCTTGCCTGGAGAATCCCAGGGACGGGGGAGCCTGGTGGGCTGCCATCTATGGGGTCACACAGAGTCGGACATGACTGAAGCGACTTAGCAGCAGCAGCAGAACGCACATGTCTTTGTTCACCATCAATAGCTGGAAGAGTTTAGTAACAATTAAATGTGGCATGAATGCTATGATCTAGTTCTTTAATGTATATCTTTATGTATACATAGAAAAATTATTGGCATTTATAAATCAGAAGCTATTTCTGTTTTATAGGAGTTATTTCTGTGAATTGGAATTTTACTTTAAAAAATATACTTTTAGTCAACTATTTCAGATTTACAGTGATGTTTTATAATTATCAGAAAAGATAAAGCTACATTTTTCTCTCTTCTAAAGGTTTAAGTATTCTTATTTAAGAGATATATTTTGCTTTGGCCTAATGATTCAGACGATTTTCTCAATATATTTCTTGATCATGTACCACATATCCTGAGTTTTTTCTCAGCTAGTTTTTTTCTACTCTTGGTAATATTATTCTTCATATGTACTATATTAGACATCTGTGTGTTAAACATAGGAAACTAACTGTTCTCCTAAAATGGTTTTTAGCATATATATATATATATATCCTACATAGGACTTCCCAGGTGGTACTAGTGGTATAGAACCTGCCTGCCAATGTAGGAAACTTAGGAAATGTGTATTTGATCCCTGGGTAGGGAAGATCCCCTGGAGGAGGGCATGGCAACCCATTCCAGTCTTCTTACCTGGAGAATCCTATGGACAGAGGACAATGGTGGGCTACAGTAGATAGGGCCACAAAGAGTTGGACACGTCCAAAGCAAATTAGCATACATGCATGCATGTCCTATATATTATATATATTCTGTACATCTGATCTAAAATGCTTTTTAGGATCTAGTTTGTCCCTAAGTGAGGAACTTCCTGCAGAATAAATTCATTCAAAAGTCTTTGAGGGCCTTTGTTCCAGGTTAAATATTGTTAGCTTGACCTTGAGACTCAACAACTTGGTGGTATTCTGCTAAGCTAATTAGATGCGTAGATTTTTAGGATATTTAATTTGATTCTGTTTTAAACATAAAACTATTATTATTATGATTTGCTGACAACATTTATTAATATTTAGATATGAATGAAGTTTTCCAGTATTTTGGCTAACCATTTGTAATCATGGTTCTCAGTCTTAAGCAGAAAAAGAAGTTTCCAAAACTACATCAGAGAGTTTGCCTAATGAACAAAGTGCCGTTTCTCTGCTTCCCAGTGTACATGGAGGTAAAAGCAGCCCTTGGTGGCCTGCCAGGGACCCTCTGCACCACGATGACCAACTTGCAACTGCTTGAAAACCACTCTTGTTTTGACTCTCACCACTCAAATACCAGTTGTCCTCTACTACTCATTCCAGAAAAAGTGGAAGATGCATAAACAGACTATTCCCTTTCTTGGCTTGCATGCATGTATGTGTGCTCAGTCATGTCTGATGCTTTGTTTTCCCATGGACTATAACCCGCCAGGCTCCTCTGTCTATGAGATTCTCCAGGCAAGAATTCTGGATTGGGTTGCCATTTCCTTCTCCAGGGGATCTTCCCTACTTAGATATTGAACCCACATCTCCTGCGGCTCCTGCATTGGTAGGTGGATTCTTTACCACTGGAGCCACCTGGCAAAGTATATACACATACATACATATATATATATATATATATATATATATATATATATATATATATATAAACTGAGTCCAAACTTTAAGAGAGGCTAGGAATTTGAGTTCTGAAACCAGTTGGAGGCATTCCTACTCTTATATATTCTGCTGTGTTCTAGGTAATTTCTTAAATTCTAGTTTAAATATGCTAACTCTTCATTTAATTTTTGTGAATGTAAATTTTTACTTTGCAAGATTTCCAAAGGCTAGTTTTCAGCAATTCTATGTCATCATCTTCATAGTTCAATTCAGTTGCTCAGTCGTGTCCAACTCTTTGTGACCCCATGGACTGCAGCATGCCAGGCTTCCCTGTCCACCACCAACTCTTGGAGCTTGCTCAAACTCATGTCCATTGAATCAGTGATGCCATCCAACCATTTCAATCCTCTATTGTCCCCTCTCCTCCTGCCTTCAATCTTTCCCAGCATCAGGGTCTTTTCCAAGGAGTCACTTCTTCGCATCAGGTGGCTAAAGTATTAGAGTTTCAGCTTCAGCATCAGTCCTTCCAATGAATATTCAGGAATGATTTACATTAGTATGGACTGGTTGGATCTCCTTGCAGTCCAAGGGACTCTCAAGAGTCTTCTCCAACACCACAGTTCAAAAGCATCAATTCTTCAGCACTCAGCTTTCTTTCTTTCACATCCATATATGACTACTGGAAAAACCATAGCTTTGCCTAGGCAGATCTTTGTCAGCAAAGTAATGTCTCTGCTTTTTAATATGCTGTCTAGGTTGGTCATAGCTTTTCTTGCAAGGAGTAAGCATCTTTTAATTTTATGGCTGCAGACACCATGTGCAGTGATTTTGGAGCACAAGTCTCTCACTGTTTCCATTGTTTCCCCATTATTTGCCATGAAGTGATGGAACCTGATGCCATGATCTTAGTTTTTTGAATGCTGAGTTTTAAGCCAACTTTTTTCACTCTCCTTTTTTGCTTTCATCAAGAGGCTCTTTAGTTCTTCTTTGCTTTCTGCCATAAGGGTGGTGTCATCTGTGTATCTGAGGTTATTAATTTTTCTCCCAGCAATCTTGGTTCCAGTTTGTACTTCATCCAGCCTGGCATTTCTCATGATATACTCTGCATATAAATTAAATAAGCAGGGTGACAATATACAGCCTTCATGTACTCCTTTCCCAATTTGGAACCAGTCTGTTGTTTCATGTCTGCTTCTAACTGTTACTTCTTGACCTGCATACAGATTTCTCAGGAGGCAGGTCAGGTGATTTGGTATTCCCATCTCTTGAAGGATTTCCCACAGTTTGTTGTGATCTACACAGTCAAAGGCTTTGGAATAATCAATAAAGCATATGTTTTTCTGGAATTCTCTTGCTTTTTTGATGATCCAATGGATGTTGGCAATTTAATCTCTGGTTCCTCTGCCTTTTCTAAATCCAGCTTGAACTCTCTTCACAACTATCTTCATAACAAGAAAATAATTTCCTATTTATTTCAAAGATACTGCTTCCTTATTATCTCTGAGTATTCTATATCTATTTATAGTTGGCCCTTGAACAATTATGGGGATTAATCCACATATAACCTGTGAATTCAACCAACCATGGATTATGTAGTACTGTAGTATGTACATTTGAAAAAGGTTTCAATATAAGTGGACCCACACAGTTCAAAACCATGTTTTGCATGGGTCAATTATATTTTAAAAATGCCTTTCAGATTATTTCATAATTTTCTGTTGGTTTAAATTCTTTTGTTTGCAGGATCTTCTGAGAACTTCTCAAGGTGTTGGGTTTTCTTGTGTATACTGTACTTTGTCCTTTTTTGACCTGAGTTGTAGACTTGCTGCTAGGAATTACTGATCGAGGGCTTCTTGGTCACTGGAGTAATAAGGTGCTTTGGTTATGCGTAGGGTTTCCCTGATAGCTTGGTTGGTAAAGAATCCACCTGCCATGCAGGAGACCCCAGTTTGATTCTTGGGTCTGGAAGATCTGCTGGAGAAGGGATAGGCTACCCACTGCAGTATGCTTGGACTTCCCTTGTGGCTCAGCTGGTTAAGAATCCACCTGCAATGTGGGAGACCTGGGTTCAGTCCCTGGGTTAGGAAGATTCCATGGACTTTGTATCCATGGGTTGCAGAGTCAGACATGACTGAATGACTTTCACTTCACTTGATTATCTGTGATCCTGAGGGTCTTTCAGAGACTCAAAGAGGTACCATAACCCTCATTTCTTATTTAAAATGATTTCATGGGTAAGGTTATTTATTTCCTAAAGGTACAACTTTTGTGGTTCCTATCATTACTAACTGACTTCCCACACTCAGACTCTCCTTGCAATGACTAGCTTTGTTTATCATTTCAGTTTATCATTTGGTTATTGTTAAATGATTGTCATGTGGTTACATGCATGATGCCCACTTATTATACAGTAATTGGCAAGAATCATCAGTTTATCTGAAATCTGCATGGTAAAGCTTAGTATTGCACCTTGTTGAAGGCAGTTTTTGTAACATCTCAGATAATTATGCTGAAGATTTAAGCTGATATAGTTAAGAGTGTACAGACTGTTTATTCCCTCTTCTCAGCTTTCTGCAGCCTGACGAGGATCTCTCACTGAACTCGTAGAACCCTAAACCACTCACTCAACATCACCTAACATCACGTAACCTGACACTGTTATCTTTTACTTGAGAAGGATATCCTTTCCTTTGTCTTACTGTAGGAAATCTTTAACTTATGAGCTAGAGAAGACTTATGAACCTGCTCATAGTAAATGACTAATATTTGTGTATAAAATTTGTGTATGAAATTTCCACTTAACACAAAGTCTAGGAAGTGAGAATGCAAGAATGAATAAATTCTCCATGAATTTTGGCTGAGCTGGAATGCTTAAAATTTTTTCAGTGGCAAGTAGATGAGCATAATTATTGTACCATTATAAGAACAGAATATCCAAAGGAGAACAAGATGTTGGAGGAGTAGGTGGACATGGAATACATCTCTCTCCACGGATACATCAGGAATACACCTTCAGACACAGTAGTGCATGCAGAACACCAGCTGAGAGTGGACAGGAGTACCTGACCAGTGGAAAAGAATATATAGAACCACACAAAACTCAGTAGGACCAAGGAACTAGGGGGAAAAACAGGAGTGTTAGTAGGACTGGACCTGCCCTCAGCAGGTGGGGGACCTGAAGCAGGGATCTGATTCCCACAAAGGGGCAATTGTCTGAGTCAGAGGAGAAACATTTAAGGCTGAGAGTGAAACAGCTGATCTGTGGCAGCCTAAATGGAATGAGAATCAGACAGTCCTTGCCACGACCATACATATCACGGACAGGGACGCAGGTCCCCTGGAAGGCGTAAGTGGCTGGGATATGGAGTTTAGGGATTGTGAAGCAATCCCAGAGTGAGGGCTGCTGTTGACTGTGGAGAGATGGATCGAGGAGATGTGGGAGAAGAGATTGTGGTGGGAAATGCCTGTCGAGGAAAGTTGAATAGCCATGGAAGCAAGGCGATACTGCTGAGCCATGCATAGGGGTGGACCCATTACTATAGCCTCTCTCTCTCCATGCCAGAGATGGGCAGCTGAACAATAGAGAGGCTGGCCCATCAAATGCACCTGACGCACTGAACTACAGAGTAGGACCCCAGCCAGAGAGTGCCCTCTATGTGCCTCATGCACTGAACAATAAAGAAGGACCCCAGGCAAGGGAGCCCTTTAAGTGCCCAAACGGGTGGAGCTATGGAGAAAGACTGGCCAAAGAGGCCTTCTAATCACCAGCTACAAAAGGCTGGAAAAAGGACCCTGCTAGGTTCAAAACTCCTGTGGTGGAGGCAGTTCGTTTCCCTGCACACTTGGCACCACCAGGGTCCCCGCAAGCCAAGCAGCTGCCCCACCTTCACACTCAACTCTCACTGGGGCAGAGCTGTCACAGGCAAAAAATTTTTGTGTATACACGTGCAGGGTCACTTTGGTCGTGTCCAACACTTTGTGATCCTGTAGACTGTGGCCTGCCAGGCTTCTCTGTCAGGAGGGGGTCTCCAGGCAAGAATACTGAAGCGTATTGGCCAATACTGGTTGCCATATCCTTCTAGAGCACCATATTTCCTGCTGCCCTAGCTGCCAACACCCCTGAGTACTTGGTGCTGTCAGAACCCCTGCGACCCAAGCAGCTGCACCACCTCCACACCTGGCCCTCACAGGGGCAAACCCAAGTCCTCCAGGGCAGCCTCGGGAGCAAACCCCAGTGGATGACCCACATACAGAGGTGGAAATAAAACCACAATTTAAACCCAAGGGCAGTGTGGCTAAGGAAGAAGACCCCAAACCTTCCCACCAGCTCTACAAGCTGCAGATTAAATCCACATGATCAACTAGGCAGACTCTGTGTCTGTGGAATACACATGAGGGCATTGAGAGATCCCACAAAAGAAAACACACCAGTTCTGATAGCTGTGGACATTGGAAGTAAGAACACACAGGAGTAGGACCAGATTAAAATCTGAGCTGCCTCCACAGCAGGTCCAGGAATCCACACAGTGTTGGAGGGGATCCTAGGGAGGTGAGCTGGACTGTGACTCCCAGCGAGGGAAAGGACTCTGACAGCAGTGACGCAAGAAAAACATTTATTATTCTTATGTTTTGACTTGTTCTGTAGATTCTTTTGGATTTTTTCCTCCCTCCACCCTTGTTGTAGTTATTGATATAATTGGCACTATGAAATCTAACTAAGCTTTTGAGCTTTTTTTTTTTCCTCAGTCACATTTTTTATTCCTGTTATAAACCTCTGCCTCTACATTGGGTTTTTACAGTTCTGTGGAGTTTTCCTGTCGTTTTTTTCTTTTCTCTTTTTTTAATTTTGATTTTTAATTTTTTAAACCTATTATTAGTTTTTCTACATTTATTCCTTTGTTTGCGTTTTCATTGCTTTATTCCTCACTTGGCACCTTGCTTTAGTTTTGTTTTTCAGTTTGTGCTTTAGTTAGTTTTGTTCTTAACTGGTAAGTATAATTTTTTATTTCCTTTGTTCACTAGGCCAGTCTACTGTACTTTATTTTTGTTGGGCTGTTTAGACTTTGCTCTTGGGTATATATGTATATATATATATGTGTGTGTGTGTGTGTGTGTGTGTGTGTGTGTGTATTCCATGATTTTAATTATTATTTGCCTGATTTTGTCACTGCCATTTCTATAGGGTTCATCCTTGGTTCCTCATTTTTGGGTATTTGTTTTAATCTCACTAATGCCATAACAAACCACTTGTGAAATCTTCATTCTTGACCAGAGATCAAGTCCTGAGCCTTTGGAGTGGGAGCACTGACTCCAAGACCATAGACTACCAGAGAATTAGCCCTAGGGAGTATCAAAGAGTGAGAACTCACACAAAGGAAAAGACTTGAATGCAAGACCTGACATCACCCAAACACTAGTAGCACCCTGTGCAGGATGCCTCATCTAAACAACAAACAAAACAAAAATATGAACCCGATCATCAGCAGACAGGATTACCACTTCACTTAGCCTTGCCCATCAGAGGAAACACAGACAGACAAAAAGACTCAGCACAAATCTCACCCTATATGAAGCTTACACAAACCACTGGACCAACCTTAGGAGGGCAGAAAACAAAAAGAAGAAAGAATTCAACCTTAAAGCCTGGGTAAAGAAGACCTCAAACACAATAAGTTAAAAAAAGTACTAATGAAAAGGCAGAGAAATACTACACAAGTGGAGGAACAAACTAGAAACACCGAAGTTCAAATAAATGAAGAGGAAATAGGCAAACTACCTGAAAAAGAATTCAGAATAATGATAGGAAAGATGATCAAAAACCTTGAAAACAAAATGGAGAAAATGCAAGAATCAATTAAGAAAGATACAGAAGAATTAAAGAATAAACATACAGAAACAACACAATTACTAAAATTAAAAATACTCTAGAAGGAATCAATAGCAGAATATCTGAAGCAGAAGGACGAATCAGTGAGCTGAAGGATAAATTGGTGGAACTAATTTCTGAAGAGCAGAATAAAGTAAAAAGAATGAAAAGAACTGAGGATAGTCTCAGAAACCTCTGAGACAATATCAAAGGCAACAACATTCAAATTATAGGGGTCCCAGAAGAAGAAGAGAAAAGGAAAGGGTAGGGAAATTTTTTGAAGAGATTATAGTTGAAAATTTCTCCAACATGGAAAAAGAAATAGTCAATCAAGTCCAAGAGGCACAAAGAGTCCCATACAGGATAAACCTAAGGAGAACCCACCAAGACACATACTAATCAAACAAAGACTAAACACAAAGGAAGAATATTAAAAGCAGCAAGAGAAAAGCAACAAGCAACATACAAGGGAAACCTCATATGCTTAACAGCTGATCTTTCAGCAAAAACTCTGCAGGCCAGAAGGGAATGAAGGATATATTTAAAGTACTGAAAGGGAAAAATCTGCAACCATGATTACTGTACCCAGCAAGGATCTCATTCAATATTGATGGAGAAATAAAAATATTTTTAATCAAGAAAAAAGTTAAGAGAATTCAGTACCACCAAACCAGCTTTACAACAAATGTTAAAGGAACTTACATAGTCAAGAAATACAAGAGAAGAAAAAAGATCTATGAAATCAACCCCAAACAGGTAAGAAAATGGCAATACAGACATACATATCAATAATTACTTTAAATGTAAATGGATTAAATGCTCCAACCAAAATACACAGACTAGCTGAATGGATACCAAAACAAGACCTATATATATGCTGTCTAGAAGAAATCTACTTCAGACCTAAAAACGCATATAGACTGAAAGTGAGAGGATGGAAAAATATATTCCATGCAAATAGGAAGCAAAAGAATGCTGGAGTGGCAATCCTTGTATCAGACAAATAAGACTTTAAAATAAAGAATATTACAAGAGATAAAGAAGGACACTACACAATGATAAAGGGATCAATCCAAGAGGAAGACATAACAACTGTAAATATCTCTGCACCCAATAGAGGAGCTTCTCAATATATAAGACAAACACTAACAGACATAAAAGGAGAAACTGACAGTAACACAGTAATTGTAGGAGACTTCAACACCCCACTCACACCAATGGACACATCATAAAAACAGAAAATTAATAAGGAAGCACAAGTCTTAAATGATATATTAGATGAGTTGGATCTCGTTGATATCTTCAGGACATTCCATCCAAATGCAGAAGAATACACCTTCTTCTCCAGTGCACCTGGAATATTCTCCAGGATAGACCACATCTTGAATCACAAATCAAACCTCAGTAAATTTAAGAAAATTGAAATTGTATCAAGCATCTTCTCCCACCACAATGCTATGAGACGAGATATCAATTACAGGAAAGAATGTGTAAGAAACACAAACACATGGAGATTAAACAACATGTTTCTAAATAAACAACAAATTAGTGAAGAAATCACAAGGGAAATAAAAAATTTTCTAGAAACAAATGACAATGAAAATATGACAACTCAAAACCTGTGGGATGCAGCAAAAGCAATTCTAAGAGGGAAGTTTATAGCAATACAATCCTACCTCAAGAAACAAGAAAAACTTTGAATAGAGAACCTAACTTTACAACTAAACAACCAGCAAAAGAAGAAGAAGAGCAACAAAAAACCCTCAAAATTAGTAGAAGAAAAGAAATCATAAAGATTAGAGCAGGACAATTGAAAGTGAAATTAAAGATACAATAGTAAAGGTTAATAAAACTAAAAGCTGGTTCTTTGAGAAGATATAAAAAATTGACAAACCTTTAACCAGACTCATCAAGAAAAAAAAAGAGGCAAGAATCAAATCAACAAAATTAGAATTGAAAAAGGAGAGGTTACAACAGACAATGCAGAAATACAAAGGATTATGAGACTATTATGAGCAACTATATGGTAATAAAATGGATAACCTGGAAGAAATAGACACGTTCTTAGAAAAGTTCAATCTTCCAAGACTGAACCAGGAGGAAATAGAAATTATGAACAATCCAATTACAAGCACTGAAATTGAAGATGTGATTAAAAAAAAAAAGCTGTGATTAAAAAAAAACAAACTCCCAAAAAACAAAAGCCCAGGACCAGATGGCTTCACAGGAGAATTCTATCAAACATATAAAGAAGAGCTAATGCCTATCCTTCTAAAACTCTTTCAAAAAATTGCAGAGGAAGGAACATTTCCAAACTTATTCTACGAGGCCACCATCACCCTGATACCGAAACCAGACAAAGACAACACAAAAAAAGAAACCTACAGGGCAATATCACTGATGAACATAGATGCAAAAGTCCTCAACAAAACTTTGGCAAACAAAATTCAGCAACATATCAAAAAGCTCATACACCATGATCAAGTTAGGTTTATTTCAGGAATTCAAGGATTCTTCAATATATGTGAATCAATCAATGTGATGCACCATATTAACAAATTGAAAGATGAAAACCATATAATAATCTCAATAGATGCAGAAAACACCTTTGACAAAATTCAGCACCCATTTATGATTAAAACTCTTCACTAAATGGGCATAGAAGAAACCTACCTCAACATAGTAAAGGCCATATATGATAAGCTTACAGCAAACATTATTCTCAATGGTGAAAAACTGAAAGCATTCCCCCTAAGATCAGGAACAAGACAAGTGTGGCCACTTTTGCCACAATTATTCAATATAGTTCTGAAAGTCCTAGCTATAGCAATCAGAGAAGAAAAAGAAATAAAAGGAATCCATATTGGAAAAGAAGAAGTAAAGCTCTCACTATTTGCAGATGACACGATACTGTACATTGAAAACCCTAAAGATAGTATCAGAAAATTACTAGAGCTAATCAGTGAATTTAGCAAAGTTGCAGGATACAAAATAAATACACAGAAATCACTTGCATTTCTATATACTAACAATGAAAAATGAGAACGAGAAATTGAGGAATCAATCCCATTCACTATTGCAACAAAAATAATTAAATATCTAGGAATAAACTTACCTAAGGAGACAAAAGAACTGTACAGAGAAAATTATAAGACACTAATGAAAGGAATCAAAGACAACATAAACAGATGGAGAGATATTCCATGTTCCTGGGTAGGAAGAATCAATATTTTGAAAATAACTATACTATGAAACACAATCTACAGATTCAATGCAATCCCTATAAAATCACCGATGGCTTTTTTCACAGAACTAGAACAAAAAATTTCACAGCTCATATGGAAACACAGAAGACCCTGAATAGCCAAAGCAGTCTTGAGAAAGAAGAATGGAGCTAGAGGAATTAAACTTCCTGACTTCAGATTATATTGCAAAGTACAGTCATCAAGACAGTATGGTACTGGCACAAAAACAGAAATATAGACCAATGGAACAAGATAGAAAGCCCAGAAATAAACCCATGCACCTATGGGTACCTTATCTTTGACAAAGGAGGCAAGAATATACAATGGGGCAAAGACAGCCTCTTCAATAAATGGTGCTGGGAAAACTGGACAGCTACTTGTAAAAAAAATGAAATTAGAACACTTCCTAACACCATACGCAGAGATAAACTCAAATGGATTAAAGACCTAAATGTAAACCAGAAACGATAAAACTCTTAGAGTAAAACATAGGCAGAACTCTCGATAACATAAATCAAAGCAAGATCCTCTATGACCCACCTCCTAGAGTAACCAAAATAAAAACAAAAGTAAACAAGTGGGACCTGATTAAATTTAAAGGCTATCGTGCAGCAAAGGAAACTAAAAACAAGGTGTAAAGACAACCCTCAGAATGGGAGAAAATAATGGCAAATGAAACAGCTGACAAAGGATTAATTTCCAAAATATACAAGCAGTTCATAAAACTCAATACCAGAAAAACAAAAAAACCCAGTCAAAAAGTGGGAAAAAGACCTAAATAGACATTTCTCCAAAGAAGGCATACAGATGGCTAACAAACACATGAAAAGACACTCAACATCGCTCATTATTAGCGAAATGCAAATCAAAACTACAATGAGATTTCATCTCACACCTGTCAGAATGGCCATCATCAAAAAGTCTACAAACAGTAAATGCTGGAGAGGGTGTGGAGAAAAGGGAATGCTCTTGCACTGTTGGTAGGAAGGTAAATTGATACAGCCACTATGGAAGACAATATGGAGATTCCTTAAAAAACTAGGAATAAAACCGTCGTATGATCCAGCAATCTCACTCCTAGGCATATACCCTGAGGAAACCAAAATTGAGAGACACATATATTCCATTGTTCATTGCAGCACTATTTACATTAGCTAGAACATGGAAGCAATGTAGGTGTCCATTGACAGATGAATGGATAGAGAAATGTAGTAATATACATGATGGAATATTACTCAGCCATAAAAAAGAACACATTTGAGTCAGTTCTAATGAGGTGGATGAACCTAGAACCTATTATACAGAGTGAAGTAAGTCAGAAAGAGAAAGATAAATACCATATTCTAACGCATATATACGGACTCTGGAAAAATGGTACTGAAGCATTTATTTACAAGGAAGCAATGGAGAAACAGACATAGAGAATAGACTTATGGACATGGGGAGAAGGGAGGAGAGGGTGAGATGTATGGAAAGAGTAACATGGAAACTTATACTTTCATATGTAAAATAGATATCCAACAGGAATTTTCAGTATGGCTCAGGAAACTCAAACAGGGGCTGTGTATCAACCTAGAGGGGTAGGATGGGGAGGGAGATGGGAGGCAGGCTCAAAAGGGAGGGGATATATGTATACCTATGGCTGATTCATGTTGAGGTGTGACAGAAAACAACAAAATTCTGTAAAGCAATTATACATCAATTAAAAAAAAAAAGAACAAAATATCCTTTTAGAGACTACCTAGATTTTGGTAATTGAATCTAGGGACATTTGCAGGATAATACCATTTTCTTATAAAAATGGAATGATTCTGAAAGTGTTGTATGTTGTATTTAGAAATAATAATAATGTAAATTGAAATGGAAAGTAAATTGAATCAAATCAAAGTAAAATTAATTCAATAAATAAATTTTTTCTTAAATTAACACCCTAAAAGTTAAGTGCCAAATAATTTATACTCAGCTGAAGTTCTCTACAAAGTGAACATGGCCAACACTGTTTTACTATTAGGTATTTAGTGTTAGTGACAGTTGACAAGTTTTACTTCTTGATTGCTCTTTTGTACAGATTCTTCGTTCGAGTTGTCTGTGTCACATGTACAATTGGGTCTTTGACCCCTTTGCTTTTTCCATGTAGTGAATAATGAAGAAATCGAATTTTTTAGCTCACATTTACTCCCAACTACAAGTGTGTGATCAATAGGAATGAAAAGATGGGACTGTGTAAAAGAATGTGGCAATGTTTAGATTCTTCAGATTTCTATTCTTGCATCTTTAGCTCTTGTTCACAGGCAAAAAATAAAAACAAAAAACCTTCTGACTCCTACTGTAAGCATGTTACTATTCACACACAGAGTAATACAAGAGTCGATTTCCTAATAGAGTCAGTAACTGATAGGTAGGGATTTGGTAAAGACTAAATAAAATAGCTTTGTATTTGATAACTTGAAAAAAAATGAAAAACTCATTTGTATAAATGCATGAAGGTAGCTAAAATATATCTACTTATTTGGAGATCTGTAAAGAGGTCTCATTATTTTTGAGGGGAGGGGACAGAAAGCAGAAGATATTTGACTTTGCTTGCTTATTGTTGCTTGATGATCCTTCTTTATTCTTATTCTGTGCCTGCTGGGAAGGGAGAAAGTTCAGTTACTTCTCTTTTTTTCTTATTTCCATCCCAATTACTGGCTACTCATTCCGTCCCAGTGGGGTTTAAGGGCAGGGTAGGCATAAAGGAGGTGGAATAGGTAGTTCAGAGCTTCCCTGGCGGCTCATGAAGTAAAGCGTCTGCCTGCAATGTGGGAGACCCAGGTTCAATCCCTGGGCCGGGAAGATCCCCTGGAGAAGGAAATGGCAATCCACTCCAGTACTCTTGCCTGGAAAGTTCCACGGACAGAGGAGCCTTGTAGGCCACAGTGCATGGGGTTGCAAAGAGTCGGACACGACTGAGCCACTTCACTTCACTTCACTTCACTTCAGTGGTAAAGAATCAGCCTGGCAAGCAGGAGACGCAGGTTCAATCCCTGGGTTGGGAAGATCCCCTGGAGAAGGAAATGGCAACCTGCTCCAGTGTTCTTGCCTGGGACATTCTTGCCATGGACAGAGGAGCCTCACAGGCTGCAGTCCATAGGATCACAAAGAGTAAGAGATGACTGAACTACTGAACACACACAGAGGTAGTTAAAGGGGAGCAGAAAATTTCTTATTTTGATTGTGTTCACACAACATGGCTCTGTGCGATCTATTCCCGGCAAATGTTTGAAGATGATTCTTTTTTTTTTTGTGGAGCATTTTATAGGTTATTTGGAAGTCCTCCTCCATTTCTGGATGTCTCTTACTTGAAATATCCTCAAACTTTGCTTTTTTATTTAGTTGCTTATTCCCTTTTTAGCATCAAAGTATTTTATCCAAAAAATTTTCTCACAAATACCTCATGTAACCTGCCTCTTTGATTACATCATTGTGGTTGATGAGTCCAAGAATCGTGTAACTTTTTTTTTTTTAAGTTTAACTGCTTTATAAATATGACATTTTGTCTAACACTTCCTTTGGAAAACAACATTTATCCTCCTTTGGTGCCCCAGCTTAATAATATGCTCCCCCTCATAAAAGTATACTTGAAACCTAAATTGAGAAAAGGCTCACTTTACAATTAGCACAGCTTTGAGCCAAGGGGGCCCCATAATTTCACCGAAGATTATAAGGTTTCTTTTCTATTCTATCTTGGGGCCTGCCAGAATCATAAAAAAGATCCACTTCCTGTTACCAAGAGAGTGATTTAGGTCTCAATTGTGTTTGCTTAATTCATTGGTTTTCCTTTGAGCTGGGGGTGGAGGTTGCACAGTGAAAAGGGGTTTAGGAGTTGCCCTTTATTTATATCCCACAAAGATACTTTATTTTCACCTATTGAGAACAAAAACATGCTCACTTCTCCAATACAATGATAGCCAAAGTTTCCCCGTAGTTAAAATAAAGTCACCAATTAAGAAAATATTTCCTTTAGAGTTAAATATAATTCACGTACAATTTGGCTATTTTTCTTAGAACCTATTCCCTACATTGTTTCCCTAGATTGTTTCTAATTTTTTTTTTCAAGTTGTCTGAATAATTGTATTCCCAAAGGATCTTTGGTCATTCAGACTCTAAGTCTATATTGCTTTTCGTTTCATGAGAATATCAGACAATGAGAAAAACACAAGCCGACTATAGCTTTTAAAACTTTTGTTTTTAAAAATGTCAAAATGACTTCACTTTCAGACAATGTTGAACATAAAATATAAAAGTAATATTCTCATTGGTGTATATTCAGTTTTCTCCTGCTTCCTCAACTGAATGTTGATTTAAATTTGTATGGAATCACTTATCCTTTTCTTTTTGGTTCAGGGTTATTTTATTTATTCACCTGCTATTTTCAGTTTAAGGCACGAAAAAGACTATATAATAATCTCTGAAATAGAATTAAGAGTGTGGTTTGCACAGGATAGTTTCTACCAATACTTTAGGCAGAAACACTGTTGGTCACCTTTTCCATTTGTAGGAACAATGAATTTAGCTATGGGGGGAAAAAAAGGCATTTATTGGCCTTATACTGCTTGAAGGTTTTTTTTCTCCCTGAATGTTTTAAATGTTTCTTTTACTGAAATATATTGTAGGGAATTTCTTATTCCTCCCTTCTTTTCCCCTTTCCTTCTTTCCTTTTTATTCTTTATATATTTAAGTTTAAACTTCGGTTTCAACACTTGGTAACATTGCCTCAGTTCCCTTACAAATAAAATTAGATAATGTCAAACCTAAGCACAAGTACAGAATGAAGTAACACATGGGAAGGGGTTATGTGGTACAATACTTCACTTTACGTAGTTTGACAAAGTTATGTAAAAAATGAGGAATGCAGTCAAAAACACTGGATAGGATCAGTCTACCCAATTTAGTTTTTTGTAAGCCTATCTATCGCCTTTTGTTCTTTGACTATCAGGAAAGCCCAGGCAGTGCCCTAACTTTCAACTGGGTTCCTCTTTAGTCTTTCTTTTTCATCGTAGGTGAAGTCTAGCATTCTTGACAAGGGACCCTCATCTATCTACCCAGCCCCTGTGATTAAATACCCTCATCCAGGGTCTACTTCAAATTGGACAAACCTCCTAGAATCATTGTACCATCAACTTGATATGGATAAAGACTACCTGACTGCGACCACAGTTTTCTTACACAAGATACTGACTTAGGTTCAGATCTAATCCACGTTTGCATGTTGCTTTTATATTTCTTTTAAAAAATGGCTTAAAATCAGTAGTGCTTGAATTATAAAGATGTTCAAAAGAGAATGAACTAAAAAATACAAATTATCTACAACTTACATTAAATGAATGTCAAGATTTGGCTACATGTACTTAAAATTCTTAAAAAGATTGTTAAAAGTACAAATAAAATTTCTCCTTTTCCACCCTTTCCTCTCCTTCCTTACCTAGAAGAAACTTCGCTTCTAAAGTTAGTATGTATCTTATTTTTAAATTTTTTGGCTGTGTTGTGTGACATGTAGGAACTTAGCTCCCCAACCAAGGAACCTCTGCCCTCTACTATGGAAGCATAGAGTCTTAACCACCAGACCACCAGAAACTCTTAAATTTTATCTATGTTTTATAATTTACCGCACAGTTATACTATCTGGTGCTTTTAAAATTTGCATATGTGATATATGTGTCTCTCTGAATCAAACTTTTGTCTTTCAATAGTGAGATTAATACTTAAGGATATATTGAGGTCTAGGATATATATTTTATAGTATTCATACAATAGAACCTTCTTATCCTGTGTGTGTGTGTGTGTGTGTGTGTGTTTGCGTTAGACATTTGACTTCTTTCTAGCTTTTCTTTATTACAAATAATGCTGGGAGGAACATCTTCACACATATATGTTGGCATATATGCAAGAATGTATATTCTGAAGTAGAATTGCTATGTTGTATGGTATTGAAACTTAAGATTTCTTTCTGCCAATCTAGACTGCCATGCTTGGTACCATTCCAAACAAAGAGAAATCATTTGGGGTAAGGTGTACCTGGTATGATTTACTGGGCCAACAGCATAGCATGAACCCTGCCCTGGGTCATCATTTCCACAGCAGAGTCATTCTAAAGTGCCCTGACATTATTAACATCCTGCATGATTAATTTGCGTTGTAAAGATTTATATATCTTGGCTGGAAAATAATTTTACTAGATTAAGAATACTGTTACCCAGCAGGCTTTGAGAAGATAAAACATGATCGGTCATTTTCTTTGAGATTAGAGACCAATGAGTAGCAGGTTGTTATCTAAATAATGAGTTTTGCTAAAGTCATGAAAGTGCATCCTAAAAATAAACAAAATCCATTTTATTGGAATTTTTAAATCTAGTTTTGAAATCTAGTTGGTGGTTAATGTTTACTGCATGTAGCACAAGTGAATCAGCGAATCTCACCATTGGCATCTAAATGTTGTTTATTAGTAAATGAAGCTTTCTCAAAATGAAAGAAGTACTTGAAAAAAGCACAGAAAAAACCAAAACAAAGAAAAAGCCTCACATAAAAGACTTGCATTTGATTTTACAGTAACAGTTGAACTGAACACGAAAACATGATTGATCTTGGATTAAGAGATGAATGAGTCATATACTCATGAATGTTTAGTTGTTGTTCAGTTGCCAAGTTGTGTCTGACTCTGTGACCCCAGGGACTGCAGCACACCAGGCTTCCCTGTCCTTCACTATCTCCTGGAGTTTGTTCAAACTCATGTCCATGGAGTTGGTAATGCTATCCAAGTGTCTCATTCTCTGTTATCGCCTTCTCTTCCTGCCCTCAATCTTTCCCAGAATCAAGTAGTCAAAAACAATATACGTTTAAAATATTAAATGAATGAATGAATGAATAACATCTTTGAGAGACAAATCCATGTGTGATTTTTCTTTGTATCCTGTGGTCTCAAGCACAATACCGTGTGCATGGAAAACACTAAAGAGCTATTGCTGAGTGAATGAATTAATAATGGACAAGTGATGTTTGAAGTGATGACAGGGGATGCACAGATTTGTTTGCTTTCTCATTAGGATTAAAATTGGGCAATAGAATATAAAATTAAAATTAATTAACCCTAGTGCCCTATTTTGGAGAAAGAAATGGCAAACCACTCCAGTGTTCTTGCCTGGAGAATCCCATGGATGGAGAAGCCTGGTAGGCTGCAGTCCATGGGGTCGCACAGAGTCCGACATGACTGAAGCAACTTAGCAGCAGCAGCAGCAACAGCAGTGCCCTATTTTAGTCTAATATTAAGAAGTCTTTTTTTTTTTTTTTGGTAATTCAAAATTAGAGGGGATATCTATCCTATAATATTTAAAACCCATTCTGCATAGTAATATTCATTCATTCAATTGAAAACGTTTAGCAAAATGCCTCTGACATTTATAGAATCATTTAAAAAAATATTCTGAGGACTTAATTATAATTCCTTTTTAAGCTTTTAAGACAATTACTCAGTCTCTTGGGTTTTCCTACACCATGTGCTAGTATGTGACAGATGTTTGGATAGCTGTGACCAAGCAGACTGGTCATTTCAGGATTTGTTTGAATCACATGCAAGAAAAAACATAATGTTGAGACAGAATGCTGAAAACTGTGTAAACCAGGCAATTAATATGATGAATTATGACCAACATTATTTTTAATGATATAAAAATTATCAGAATATGTTTGCACATAGGAAGTATTATTTCAACAAATTATATAAATATGTTTTAAAATACAGATTTGTGATTCAAAAAATATATTTCCTCCCATGGTTACAATAAAAATATTTGGAAACCAATTTCTTAATGGGTCCAAAAGGATAGGTCTCTTAAATAGTGACTATAATAAGTAGAGAGAAGCAAAGACCAGGAGAATGTTACAAAAACTGAGGACAGAGGGCATTTTTAAAAAGAAGGAAATGGTTAACATATCACTTGCCATAGTGAGATCAATAAGATAAGACAAAAAAGGGCTAATTTGATTTAGCAATAAGGAGGCCATAGGTGATTGTTTCATTTTGATGATGAAGTGGGGCTTGATTAGTTTCATGAGTCAATGGTATTAAGAAAGTAGAGTCAAGTTAAGAGAGATCACTTTAAAAACTGGACTGAAGGCCCCAGAAAGAGGAAGTAGAAAAATTTGTAAAACCTAAGTCGTATTTTTCTTATCTATGAAATAGATACTAGAATACTTACACAAAAGGCTGGTGTGTAGCTTGGGCACCATGCATGGGCAACCTGTAGAGCTCATTAAATGTGAGCCACTATCACCGCCACCACCACCACCATCATCATCATTTCTGGGGGTAGTTAATTTCCAAAGGTTCTTATACCACCCTGACTCCATTATTCTTACCTACTACTTTAGAATTCTGGTTATAAGACTTAATGATTTTTTTGTGTATAGATAAACAGTAGAGGGGAGGGTGTGGTATAAATTACCAACTCATAAGAGGGCCAAGGCTGGACTATGCAGCCTATTAAGCCAAATTCTGTGGAGAGATTTGTAAGCACTTATAACATGTGCTGAATATTTACTGTGTGCCTGACACTTTTAAAAGCATTTCACACTCATTAATCCTTGCAGTCACCCTATAGGGTATGTTCTGAATACATCCTCCTGAAATGAGACACAGGGAGGTACTAAGAGTTAAATAAGCATGTTGCACATGTTGTTTTATTGTAGCTGTGGTTTGGGTCCTTTCGGGGAAGAAGAAGATTTAAATAACTTAAAACCAAAGAGAGAGGGAATGGAGAGAGAAAGACCACATGTATGTTCTTTCCTGTTTCTTTTTCTTTTGTCCATGAAAAAAGAGTGAGGTTCATAAGCTAAGTCTTAAGAGTAAATCCACTCCTGCAGGGTTTATCAATCATCCTTTTTGAACATTCTTTGGTTAGGGTTTAGAACACTGGGAGAAGACTTTGCACAGTTCCCTCTGGAAGGGAAAGAGCTTTTGCCGCACTGTTTTTAAATGAATAAATCAGAAGTGGCTGCCGGACGCACCCTTCACCGTCCACTGTTGATATAAATTGAAGCGACCACTGTAGATGAATAGAGGTAGAAGCTATTGCATGTTTGGGAGAATGGGAAGGAGGTGGTTGGGACAACTATTGGCTGTGGAATTGGAAATACAATTTGACTGTGAAGCATTTCCAAAGATACTGCAGGCTAAAATTTCAAAGTATCTCCAGAGGATTTAGTTTTATTACTCACACTGATGTCAGTGGGAACGGGGCAGTTATAGACTTGGCTGCTCTATGGAACTTTGCCTGACTACTCCTGTTTCAGCCATTAGAAATTATTTGTTTCACAGTCTCTTTCTGCCCCCTCACCCCCCCATCCAAATAAACTAGTCTCAAGTAATTGATGTTAAGGTAATACCAGAAAAGTAGTCCCGAAGAACAGCTACCAGCTCTGAACTGTCAGCCAGAGAATACAGATGGCCCTCTCTTTGGGAAACAAAGATTGCCTATGAAAGCAGTTCTCTCCACATGAAAGCTGATCTTGTTGACTTCCGTTATAAAATTGGAGGCTTGCTCCCCCAGAAAATCTCTGACAAAGAAAATAGAAACACATTTAAAGGTAGCAATTAAAAAAAAATCTTAAAATGATTAATGCAGTATAGATGAACATTTAAATGAGTTTGAAACAGTGAAAGCTATTCTTGTGTTTTTTAAGTTGGCTTTCATTTGAAAAGTAAATCAATCAGTTCAGATAGAAAAAAAAAATTAACAATTGGCTCAAAGATTTTTTCAGCTTCTTTCCATCTCCACTCCTTCACATTCTGTAACAGAATGCTGTTTATAGTTCCCTTTGGTTGGACAGACTATACTTCTTGGTAGTTTAAGAAAACTCCTAGTTTATCATTATTGCTTTTAAAAATAATGAACATGCTTATCTGGTTGAAAGGGGTTGAAAGGGGGCTTCTGGAGGCTATCCAGAAGTACAACAGGAATAACAGTTTAGATGATAAGAAACTGAATTAGCCATAGTTCAATATCATATTCTCTAAAAAGGCATGTTGCTCAATGCTGAATTTTATTCTATAGGGTTTTAATTTACTCTCAACCGATTCCCACTTTCTGGATGAAGTGTTACCTTCCAGTGTCAGGTCAGGCCTAACACCAGGTTCCCTTGACCTCCTTCTCTAAACTCACTTCATTTTTGAGCACCCATTTCCCTTGACTCCTCTCTACACTGCCAGTTGCAAATTCTGATTTATATTTAATCAGTCAGCAGCTGAGCAACTGTCTTCAGTACTTAACTAGTTGACAGTATGGACCAATTAACATTATGTATTGCCACTCAAAATCACTAAAGATGCTGGCCTCTGGGGAGACTAATGGCTGCTCTCTGTACCACCATCTCATCACTGCCTCTGACTTCATTCTTGGGTGTGCTGAGAGGGATATTTTACGTTAGAGCATTGTAGAGAACTACACTTTGGTTTCTTTTCCTTTCTCCTGAATTTGGGCCAGCCCTCTGACTGCTTAACCAATAGAATGACATAGAAGTGACCTGATGTCTGTTCTTGACCTAGCCTTCAAACCCTGGCAGCTTCAAATGCATTCTCTAAACGAATCCTGTTGGGATCCATTCTCCTGGGCACCAGCTGATCTGCTGGGAGAAGCCCCTAGCCTCCTAGACAGGATGCATTCAGGTGTTCAAGAGTGCCAGCTCTGCTCCCAGCCCACAGCTGGCATCCACTGCCAGCCATTTGAGAGAGCCAGCTTGGAGGCTCCAGCTGAGCCCTCCAGCGCCTGCAGCCCCAGCTAACATCAAGTGAAGGGAACAACTACCTAGCTGAGCCTCGTCAGCTTGAAGAATTTGGAGAGAAAATAAATAGTGTTTTAAGCCATTAGATTTTGGGGTGGCTGGTTAAACAGCAATGGAGGACAGAAATGGGAGTATTTGTTCCCAATATGGTATTAGAGACTGGAAATGTCAAGATGAGAAGAAAGGAGGTTTATGTTATGAGACTTTGTCTGGATGTTTTTTCCATGTCTAGGGTTTGCTTCTCCTCATCTGGTATGTTATGTCTAGTCTGATAGTGTGAGAGCATTGAGCTCTGATTTCTTCTGAGAATTGGTAGCTCCCTTGCATCCCTCACTCCCCTTGAAAATCAGTTGTAGGTATCAGGATGAGTCTTAGGCCTGCCTAGGGTAGCCAAAAGATGCCTCATTCTTTCTGGTATGTTTCCAAGGTTCTGTAGTGGGGTTTGCTTGCCAAAGCTTTTAGTAAGCTTTTTCCTCATCAGATGTTCTTTTTTTTTTTTTTTTTGCTTTGCATGCTTTATTTTTTAATTTTTAAATAAATTTTTATGGGAGTATAGTTACTTTATAATGTTTTGTCAGATGTTCTTTGTCCATAAGTCTCCCTCAGGGAACTTGAAGAAGGTGGCTGTGGCTGAATCAGATTTAGATATTCATGATCCTCAGCCATGGCCATTTTCAAACTCTTCCCATCTACAACATGCTTCCCAGGCGGGATACAGTGCACAGGGTTGCAAAGAGTTGGACACCACTGAAGCAACTTAGTGCACACACACACCATCTAAGACAAGCATTTTCAGTTGGAATTTTTAGGAAAAAGAATTACGTGTCTATGTGCTTATTTCCCCCACCAAGCCCTGTAGCCTCCTGTACTGTGCTAAGTCGCATCAGTTGTGTCTGATTCTTTGCAACCCTATGGACGATAGCCCTCCAGGCTCCACTTTATGGAGAGGGTTGTCAACACTATGGGCTTCCCAGGTGGCACTGGTGGTAAAGAACCTGCCTGCCAATGCAGGAGATGTAAGAGACATGGGTTCAATCCCTGGGCCTGGAAGATCTCCTGGAGAAGCATGGCAACCCACTCCAGTATTCTTGCCTGGAGAATCCCCATGAATAGAGGAGCCTGGTGGGCTACAGTCCATAGTGTAGAAAAGAGTCAGACACGACTGAGTGAGCACACACACACACATACGTGCCTTGTAAATTGTTTCTTTAGTAAACTATGTATGGTCTTTCCTATTGTGCTATCTCTTTCCTGCCTGGAATCTTCAGTGTTAAAACTGCAAGCATTTATAAGCTATCCTCAATTTTTAGACCACAGAGAACTTTGAATTGTATATTTTATCAGAGCTATACTGCGTAAATTAATGTAAGATGTTGGCCATGTATGCCTGATGCTGTGCTGTGCGTTAGTCCCTCAGTCGTGTTCAACTCTTTGTGACCCCATGGACTGTAGGCCACAGGCTCCTCTCTCCGTGGAGATTCTCCAGGCAAGAATACTGGAGTGGGTTGCCATGCCCTGGTTCAGGGGATCTGCCCTACCCAAGGATCAAACCCAGGTCTCCCACTTTGCAGGCAGATTCTTTAATGTCTGAGCCACCAGGGAAGCCCATGTATGCCTGAGAGTGAATATTTAAAAGTCAATAACTCACTTCTCTCCAAATCAATATAATTGTAACTCAGAGGATGCTACCTTTCTAACAAACCACTGTTAAACTTAGTTCATCTGTTACTAACAAAGCTATTATTTCCATATGGCACCCTGCCAATCATGTTTACTCCTTCCTTGCATGATATTTTCTTTCTTTACCATTTCATTTACCTCCCCCCTGGTTCTGGATGTCCTGTTGTTCAAAGCAATCACAGCTTTGAAGATCTCATAAGAGCATGATTAGAAAATGATAAGATTTAGGTTTTTTACTCTTCCTAAAAAAATTCTTAAGACCTGCGGTAGACTCATACCATAAGTCTCAGCATTATAATCAGTCATTTGTACATTTTAATTGTCTAGGAACTTTGGAACTTTAGTAGTTAGAATCCAAGTTTGAGGAATTATCCCTCCCCGCTTTTCCTCAGTTGACATTAGAGGTCATCTTCTTTCTCAAAGTTTTAACATGATTTTATCTTCAGGCTGCACTTTTCTTTGTTTTACTCTTTTGAAGAACTTCCTCACCCTTGCTTTTCCCCCAGATATTAAGGACCTTGTTACCAATGTCTATCAAAAAGCAATGCCTCTATTCCTTTCCTATTTACTTTCAAAGTTCAGTGTGTAGGACTTGTAACAACTTTTAACTGGATATACTATCATACATTTTATATGTTAATAAATGGCTTGCATCATCCATGGCAGAAGCTTGGCAAGTATCTTAAACCTATATAATCACCAGTGAAATTGATAGAAGAGAATCTTTAAGTCCAGTTAATCTATTTATAAAATAATAAATTAAATATCTATGAATCTGTCTATGGATATGCATATCTCTCTATCTATATCTTGGTCAGTTTGGGGGCCATCTCATCTATTAAGTGGAAACCCCAGATTTCCTTTTTTTTGGGCTGTGAACTTAGAAATTCACAGAATTCTCAGAGGAAAGTAAAATTTTGATGGAATCCTAGTTCTCCCTGAGTATTACTTTTATTTATCTACTTTTTAAATGACTTAACCCTTTTCTCAAGCATCCCTGATAGCTCAGTTGGTAAAGAATCTGCTGCAAGGGAGAACACCCCGGTTTGATTCCTGGGTTGGGAAGATCTACTGGAGAAGGGATATGCTACCCACTCCAGTATTCTTGGGCTTCCTTTATGGCTCCGCTGGAAAAGAATCCACCTGCAATGTGGGAGACCTGGGTTCAATTCCTGGGTTGGGAACATCCCCCAGAGAAGGGAAAAGCTACCCACTCCAGTATTCTGGCCTGGAGAATTCTAGGGACTATACAGTCCATGGGGTCACAAAGAGTCAGACCCGACCTAGTGACTTTCACACATGCATACACACACATACTTTTCCTACATGTAAACTGGTTTATCTTTAGTTATTTTCTTTGATTTTATTAATTTGTAAGACTTGTATTCTTTTTCCTCCTTAGGAAAAAAAAATATTTGTGATAACCTGAGGAAATAGTGAATATTTGATGATGTGCTATCTTTATAGTATTCTAAATTCTTTGTGTAATAGTCATTTATAAATATAAAGAATTATATTCTTATTTCACTATAATTATAGAAATATTTTTGCCATAAATAACCATTTTCACAAATACTCTAAGTTAGAACATGTAGTCGGAGAAGGCGATGGCACCCCACTCCAGTACTCTTGCCTGGAAAATCCCATGGATGGAGGAGCCTGGTGGGCTGCAGTCCATGGGGTCGCTGAGAGTCGGACACGACTGAGTGACTTCACTTTCACTTTTCACTTTCATGCATTGGAGAAGGAAATGGCAACCCACTCCAGTGTTCTTGCCTGGAGAACATGTAGTAATGAAGTGATGGACGTGTATTTAAGTGCCTTGGATTGATTTAAAACTGATATTTTCTTCAATCTTTGAAACTCCTATTAACACAGCAGGTTTATCATTAGAAACATTCCCAGAAGAAAAGTGATTCTATTTGCAAGTGGAAGAAATCTATTTTACTATTCCAGGACAAAAACATAGTGTGCATAGTTTTCCTGTTTCAGAAGACTAACAAGTTAATTAGCATACTTAGAATATCCTTCTTCTCCTTCTTTCTCCTTCATCAAATGAAATGTGTATTCTAACTCTAATTTAGAATATAAAAAGAGATGTTCACAGGTGTTTTTACCCAGCACTTAAAGGCTCTTTGTGAGAATAGCTCTGGACAGCAGTTACTATTACTGCCTTCAGTTGAAAGCTGCATTCCAAACCAAGCTGACTGATTCTAAGATCTGTGCTCTTTGTAGGTCACCCTGGTGGACGTGTAAAGAAAGACTGACTGCTTCTGTAAATTTTTCATTTTTCATAAGTTACTTTCCAGAGAATAACTTCCCTAATTAAGGGTAATTTATAGCAGAAACAACCTGGGTGCTGGACTGTTGCACTGGGTTTCGACTTAGTGGTGGGGAGCCCTTCTCTCCAAATTATTTTGGCTCTTCCTAGAGGATCAGGGTGCCATAGGATTTTCTTGTGCTTTATTGCCAGGTCATGCTTTTGGTACATAGTGATACTCCTGGAATTCTTGTTTGACCTTGTTGATTTCTTCTTGACTACAGCCTTATGTTATAATATTGTCTAAAGTTGATTTTATTTTCTGCTTCTAAGTATTTTGTATGCTTTACTATTTACATGGGCCTGTATTTTAGAGCTGGAGAAGGCAATGTCACCCCACTTCAGTACTCTTGCCTGGAAAATCCCATGGATGGAGGAGCCTGGTAGGCTGCAGTCCATGGAGTTGCTAAGAGTTGGCACGACTGAGCGATTTCACTTTCTCTTTTCACTTTCATGCATTGGAGAAGGAAATGGCAACCCATTCCAGTGTTCTTGCCTGGAGAATCCCAGGGACGGGGGAGCCTGGTGGGCTGCCGTCTATGGGGTCGCACAGAGTTGGACACGACTGAAGCGACTTAGCAGCAATATTTTAGAGCTAGAAAGATGTTCAATATTATCTCCAGTCTAAAGAGTGATTATGGCTCTTTCTTCTGATACTTCTTTATAGCAGTTTTCTTTGTCTCACTGAATCTAGCCTTTTCTACTGATTCTTACTTTACTATTTCTGAATTGTCTCATTATAGTTAATTATAATCTCAGGAAAAATTCACATTTAATGTTAACTCTAGGGGACTATAAATCCAGACTTCATTATAAATAAAATTATAAACCTTATATTGAAACATATTTATATCATGCATCACCATGCATCCATTTAACATTATATGCTCTACATACCTGGTATTCTAGAATACAAGACTTTTATTCTTTAAAACATGGTACTCAGTTGGTTCAGTTCAGATCAGTTCAGTTCAGTCGCTCAGTCGTGTCCGACTCTTTGAGACCCCATGAATCACAGCATGCCAGACCACCCTGTCCATCACCATCTCCCGGAGTTCACTCAAACTCACGTCCATCAAGTCAGTGATGACATCCAGCCACCTCATCCTCTGTCTTCCCCTTCTCCTCCTGCCCCCAATCCCTCCCAGCATCAGATTCTTTTCCAATGAGTCAACTCTTCGCATGAGGTGGCCAAAGTGCTCACTTGGTTACTAGTTTTCAAGTCCTTTTCTCAGATACTTGACAATCTACCTTTGAAGGTGATTTCAGCCTTATTCAGTTCAGTTCAATCGCTCAGTAGTGTCCAAATTTTTGCAACCCCATGGGCTGCAGCATGCCAGGCTTTCCTGTCCATCACCAACTCCCAGAGCTTATTCAGACTCATGTCCATCGAGTCGGTGATGCCCCCCATCTCATCCTCTGTCATCCCCTTCTCCTCCTGCCTACAATCTTTCCCAGCATCAGGGTTTTTTCAAATGAGTCAGCTCTTCACATCAAGTGGCCAAAGTATTGGAGTTTCAGCTTCAGCATCAGTCCATTCTAATGAATATCCAGGACTGATTTCCATTAGGATTGTCAGGTTAGATCTCCTTGCAGTCCAAGGCACTCTAAAGAGTCTTCTCCAACACCACAGTTCAAAAGCATCAATTCTTTGGCTTTCAGCTCTCTTTAGAGTCCAACTCTCACACCCATACATGACTACTGGAAAAAACAACTTTGACTAGATGGACCTTTGTTGGCAAAGTAATGTCTCTACTTTTTAATATGCTGTCTAGGTTGGTCGTAACTACTCTTCCAAGGAGCAAGCATACTTTAATTTCATGGCTGCAGTCATCATCTGCAGTGATTTTGGAGCCCCACAAAATAAAGTCTGTCACTGTTTCCACTGTCTTCCCATCTATTTGCTGTGAAATGATGGGACCAGATGCCATGAACTTAGTTTTCTGAATATTGAGTTTTAAGCCAACTTTTTCACTTTCCTCTTTCACTTTCAACAAGAGGCTCTTTAGTTCTTCACTTTCTGCCACAAGGGTGGTGTCATCTGCATATCTGAGATTATTGATATTTCTCCCAGCAATCCTGAATCCAGCTTGTGCTTCATCCAGCCTGGCATTTCACATGGTGTACTTTGCATATAATTAAATAAGCAGGGTGACAATACACAGCCTTGATGTACTTTCCCTATTTGGAACCAGTCTTTTGTCCATGTCCAGTTCTAATTGTTGCTTCTTGATCTGCATACGGATTTCTCTAGGCAGGTCAGGTGATGTGGTATTCCCATCTCTTTCAGAATTTTCCGCAGTTTGTTGTGATCCACAGAGTCAAAAGCTTTGGCATAGTCAATAAAGCAGATGTTTTTCTGGAACTCTTTTGCTTTTTCAATGAGCCAACCTATGTTGGCAATTTGATCTCTGGTTCCTCTGCCTTTTCTAAAACCAACTTGAACGTCTGGATGTTCATGGTTAACGTAATGTTGAAGCCTGACTTGGAGAATTTTGAGCATTACTTTGCTAGTGTGTGAGATGAGTGCAATTGTATGGTAGTTTGAGCATTCTTTGGCATTGCCTTTCTTTGGGATTGGAATGAAAACTGACCTTTTCCAGTCCTGTGCCACTGCTGAGTTTACCAAACTTGCTGGCATACTGTGTGCAGCACTTTCACAACATCATCTTTTAGAATTTGAAATAGCTCAATTGGAATTCCATCACCTCCACTAGCTTTGCTTATAGTGATGCTTCCTAAGGCCCACTTGACTTTGCATTCCAGGATGTCTGGCTCTAGGTGGGTGATCACACCATCATGGTTTTCTGGGTCATGAAGATCTTTTTTGTATCATGTATTGTTGTGTTTTGTTGCCACCTCTGTGTACTGTTGCCACCTCTTCTTAATATCTGCTGCTTGTGTTAGGTCCATACCATTTCTGTCCTTTATTCTGCCTGTCTTTGCATGAAATGTTCACTTGGTATCTGTAATTTTCTAAAGAGATCTCTAGTCTTTCCCATTCTATTTTTTCCCTCTATTTCTTTGCATTGATCACTGAGGAAGGCTTTCTTATCTCTCCTAGTTATTCTTTGGAACTCTGCATTTAGATGAGTATATCTTGCCTTTTTTTCTTTGCCTTTTACGTCTTTTCTTTTCTCAGCTATTTGTAAGCTCTCCTCAGACAACGATTTTGCCTTTTTGCATTCTTTTCCTTGGGTATGGTCTTGATCCCTGCCTCCTGTACAGTGTCACAAACCTCCGTCCATAGTTCTTCAGGCACTCTGTCTATCAGATCTAGTCCCTTAAATCTATTTGTCCCTTCCACTGTATAAATGTAAGGGATTTGATTTAGGTCATACCTGAATGATCTAGTGATTTCCCCTACTTTCTTCAATTTAAGTTTGAATTTGGCAATAAGGATTTCGTGATCTGACCTACAGTCAGCTCCTAGTGTTGTTTTTGCTGACTGTATAGAGCTTCTCCATCTTTGGCTACAAAGAATATAATCTGATTTTGGTATTGACCATCTGTAGATGGTCCATGTGTAGAGTCTTCTGTTGTGTTGTTGGAAGAGGGTATTTGCTACGACCAGTGCATTCTCTTGGCAAAACTCTGTTAGCTTTTGACCTGCTTCATTTTGTACTCTAAGACCAAATTTGCCTGTTACTCCAGGTGTTTCTTGACTTCCTACTTTTGCATTCCAGTCCCCTATAATGAAAAGGACATCTTTTTTTCAGTGTTAGTTCTAGAAGGTCTTGTAGGTCTTCATAGAACTATTCAACTTCAGCTTCTTCAGCATTCCTGGTTGGGGCATAGACTTGGATTACTGTGATGTTGAATGGTTAGCCCTGAAAATCATTCTGTTGTTTTTGAGACTGCATCTAGGTGCTGAATTTCACATCTTTTGTTGACTATGATGGCTACTCTGTTTCTTTTAAGGGATTCTTGACCACAGTAGAAGATATAATTGTCATCTGAGTTAAATTCACCCATTCCAGTCCATTTTAGTTCACTGATTCCTAAAATGTTGATGTTCACTCTTGCCATCTCCTATTTGACCACTTACAATTTACCTTGATTCATGGACCTAACATTCCACGTTCCTATGCAATATTGCTGTTTGTAGCACTGGACTTTACTTCCATTACCAGTCACATCCACATCTGGGTGCTGTTTTTGCTTTGGCTCTGTCTCTTCATTCTTTCTGGAGTTAGTTCTTCACTGATCTCCAGTAGCATACTGGGCACCTAGTGACCTGGGGAGTTCATCTTTCAGTGTCCTATCTTTTTGCCTTTTCATACTGTTCATGGGATTCTCAAGGCAAGAATACTGAAGTGGTTTGCCATTCCCTTCTCCAGTGGACCAGATTTTGTCAGAACTGTCCATGATGACCAGTCCATCTTGGGTGGCCCTACATGGCATGGCTCATAGTCTCATTGAGTTAGACAAGGCTATGATCCATGTGATCAGATTGGTTAGTTTTCTTCTGTGATTGCAGTTTTCATTCTGTCTGCTTTCTTCTGGAGAATGATAAGAGGTTTATGGAAGCTTCTTGTTGGGAAAGACTGACTGAGGGGGAAACTGGGTGTTGTTCTGATGGGTGGGGCCAAGATCAGTAAAACTTTAATCAAATTTTCTGTTGATGGGCAGAGCTGTGTTCTCTCACTGTTGTTTGACCTGAGGCCAAACTATGGTGGAGATAATGAAGATAATGGCTACCTCCTTCCAAAGGTCCCACGCAAGCACCGAGGCACTTGTTGCCCCTAACCCTGCAGCAGGCCACTGCCGACCCATACCTTAGCAGGAGACTCCTGGACACTCATGGGCAAGTCTGGCTCAGTCTCTTGTGGGGTCACTGCTCTTTTTCCTGGATCTTGGTGTGCACAAGGTTTTGTTTGTGCCCTCCAAGAGTCGGTTTCTCCAGTCCTGTGTAAGTTCTGGCAGCTCTATGGTGGAGTTAATGGTGGCCTCCTCCAAAAAGGCTTATGCCACACCCAGGGCTGCTGCACCCAGAGCCCCTGCCCCTGCACAGTTCACTGCTGACCCGTATCTCTGCAGGAGACACTCAAACACAGTTCTGTCTCAGTCTCTGTAGGGTCTTCAGATCAGATCATATCAGATCAGTCGCTCAGTCATGTCTGACTCTTTGCAACCCCATGAATCACAGCACGCCAGGCCTCCCTGTCCATCACCAACTCCCAGAGTTCACTGAGACTCACATCCATCGAGTCAGTGATGCCATCCAGCCATCTCATCCTCTGTCGTCCCCTTCTCCTCCCACCCCCAATCCCTCCCAGCATCAGAGTCTTTTCCAATGAGTCAACTCTTTGCATGAGGTGGCCAAAGTACTGGAGTTTCAGCTTTAGCATCATTCCTTCCAAAGAAATCCCAGGGCTGATCTCCTTCAGAATGGACTGGTTGGGTCTCCTTGTAGTCCAAGTGACTCTCAAAAGTCTTCTCCAACACCACAGTTCAAAAGCATCAATTCTTTGGTACTCAGCCTTCTTCACAGTCCAACTCTCACATTCATACATGACCACAGGAAAAACCATAGCCTTGACTAGACGAACCTTTGTTGGCAAAGTAATGTCTCTGCTTTTCAATATGCTATCTAGGTTGGTCATAACTTTCCTTCCAAGGAGTAAGCGTCTTTTAATTTCATGGCTGCAGTCACCATCTGTAGTGATTTTGGAGCCCAGAAAAATAAAGTCTGACACTGTTTCCACTGTTTCCCCATCTATTCCCCATGAAGTGATGGGACCAGATGCCATGATCTTCGTTTTCTGAATGTTGAGCTTTAAGCCAACTTTTTCACTCTCCACTTTCACTTTCATCAAGAGGCTTTTGAGTTCCTCTTCACTTTCTGCCATAAGGGTGGTGTCATCTACATATCTGAGGTTACTAATACTACCTTAAAATTTCATTTAGTAATATCATATCTTCTACTTCCTGCATGGAGACTTTTAATCCTATGACTTGTCATTGAATTACTAACTGCTTTATTTCTTTGGCACCTCTTATCCTCTAAGAATTTACTTTTCCTTCTAACTCTAGAGAAAAGCAGAATTTCAAAATCAAATGAATGGATAAAGAAGGTGTGGGTGTGTATGTGTGTGTGTACAGCCATAAAAGAGAATGAAATAGCACCATCTGCAGCAACACAGATGGAGCTGGGAACTATCATACCGACTAAAGTAAGTCAGACAGAGAAAGACAGATATATAATATCTCTTATGTGTGTAATCTACAAAAAATGATACAAGTGAATTTTTTTACAAAACAGACTCTTAGACTTAGAAAACAATCTTAGGGTTACCAAAGGGAAAAGGTTGGGAGGGATAAATTAGGAGTTTAGGATTAACAGACACACACATATATAGATAAAATAGGCAAACAACAAAGACCTATTGTGTGGACAGGGAACTATATTCAATATCTTGTAATAACCTACAATGGAAAATAATCTGAAAAAGAATATCTGTCTATAACAAATCTATCTATCTGCCTGTTTCTGAATCACTTTGCTACATACCTGAAAATAACACAACATTGCAAATCAAGTATACTTCGGTAAAAGTTGTTTCTTTTGAAAAAAAAAAAAAATTAGTTCTGCTCTTATGGCAGAAAGTGAAGAAGAACTAAAGAGCCTCTTGTTGAAAGTGAAAGAAGAGAGTGGAAACACTGGCTTAAAACTCAACAGTCAGAAAACTAAGATCATGGCATCTGGTCCCATCACTTCATGGAAAATAAATGGGCAAACAGTGGAAACAGTGGCAGACTTTGTTTTTTGGGGGCTCCAAAATCACTGCAGATGGTGATTGCAGCCATGAAATTAAAAGATGTTTACTCCTATTGACTATGCCAAAGCCTTCAACTGTGTGGATCACAACAAACTGTGGAAAATTTTTAAAGAGATGGGAATACCAGATCACCTGACCTGCCTCTTGAGAAACATGTATACAGGTCAGGAAGCAACAGTTAGGACTGGACATGGAACAACAGACTGGTTCCAAATAGGAAAATGAGTATGTCAAGGCTATATATTGTCACTATGCTTATTTAATTTATATGCAGAGTACATCATGAGAAAAGCTGGGCTGGAGGAAGCACAAGCTGGAATCAAGATTGCTGGGGGAAATATCAATAACCTCAGATATGCATATGACACCACCCTTATGGCAGAAAGTGAAGAACAACTAAAGAGCCTCTTGATGAAAGTGAAAGAGGAGAGTGAAAAAGTTGGCTTAAAACTCAGCATTCAGAAAACTAAGGTCATGGCATCAGGTCCCATCACTTCATGGGAAATAGCTGGGGAAACAGTGTCAGACTTTATTTTTTAGAGCTCCAAAATCACTGCAGATGGTGATTGCAGCCATGAAATTAAAAGATGCTTACTCTCTGGAAGGAAAGTTGTGACCAACCTAGACAGCATATTAAAAAGCAGAGAGATTACTTTGCCAACAAAGGTCCATCTAGTCAAGGCTATGGTTTTTCCAGTGGTCATGTATGGATGTGAGAGTTGGACTATAAAGAAAGTTGGGCACTGAAGAATTGATGCTTTTTAACTGTGGTGTTGGAGAAGACTCTTGAGAGTCCCTTGGACTGCAAGGAGATCCAACCAGTCCATCCTAAAGCAGATCAGTCTTGGGTGTTCATTGGAAGGACTGATGTTGAAGCTGAAACTCCAATACTTTGGCCACCTGATGCAAAGAGCTGACTCATTGGAAAAGACCCTGATGCTGGGAAAGATTGAGGGTGGTAGGAGAAGGGGACGACAGAGAATGAGATGGTTGGATGGCATCACTGACTCAATGGACGTAGGTTTGGGTAGACTCCAGAAGTTGGTGATGGACAGGGAGGCCTGGCGTGCTGCAGTTTATGGGATCGCAAAGAGTTGGACATGACTGAGCAATTGAACTGAACTGAGCTCTTAGGCATTCTGTTTAGGGATAGAAGTACAGATGCATATATTTCTACCATATACTCAGTCTCCTAAATTTTGTATATGATTAGAAAATGCAAGATAATATCTCAGTCCATGAGCTCGGTAGCTGAGTGGCCCTCAGAAGGTATTTAGATTTGTCCAATGCATGATAACAGTAAATAGAAGATCATTTTATTGGTGATGATCTGTTTATTCTTGTATAGGGAGAATTCCTTTCTTTGGCTCTTTTCCCCATTACCCATACACAGATTGTGTCCTCATTAGAGTACTTTAACCAAACAACATTCAAACTTGTTCAGAGTTTCAAGTATTGATTTTAAAGTATAAAATACATGGTAAAAATCAAAGGAAAGTGATGAAGACATATCCCAGGCCTCCCAAAGGTACTGTAGTGTAGGTAATGGGAAGTCTCTGAGATTTAGTACATAACTTAAGATGTATTAATTAACTAATATAACATGCTCAGCCTGGCATCTCCCATAGTTTTTCACTTCCTGGAGACTCAAAGTTAGAAATTCAAGGCAAAACAGAGAAGGGGACTTAAAGTAGTTTTTAGAATGGTCATAATACTCTAACTGCTCATTGAATTTTATATATATCTGTACCTATCAATGTATCTATATATTCTGTATAGTACTAAAACGGTTATATTTCAAGTCATTGAATGCAGTCTTTTGGCATATTAAATTATGACCTGAGTACTGCATAAATAAAAAGAGAAAAGGAAAATGACAGAGGATGTTATAGAAAGCAGATAATGAGAAAAGCTAAGCTCAACATAACACACAACCTGTTTGTTTCTCATCTCTTGTATTGGAGAATTGAGCTTGTCAAATATCTCAAATCTCATTTTGATTTTTTAAGCTGGGATTTGACTTTTTAAAGTCAAATATTTGAATATTTAGTCAAATAGTGAGTTTTTTCCAAGATTTAGGCAGACTTTTTTTTTCAGTTTGGTTTTCCTACAAATTCTGAAAGTTGATTTTTACAATGCTCGAAAGAGAAATTTCCTTATTCAGTAGAGTCCTTTGCTTTCAGCATTAGTAAGAACAATATCCTATGAAATCTCTCCAAGGATCTGTTCTGCCCAGAAGTGGAAGTTTCTTTGGTCTAAAAGAAATTAAGTCCATCTTAAGTATGAACAAGAATAGAAGACATGTAAAACAGTAAGTGTTATTTGGTTCATAATATTTTAGGGTAGGTTTTGAGTAATGATGTAACATTATTTGTGTAAGGAATACAGTGACCCTGGACATAACATCTGATGGGCAGACCTATCAAGCCTGGGTCTTATTCAACATTTAATACCCAGTTCCTTGTATGGAACTTGACATAATGTAGAAGCTCAGTGAATATTTGTTGACCTAATGCTCTGCCTGCCATGCATCATGATTATCTAGGACAGGTATTTCATCTTCTATTTCATTTGTATTTCCCATGAAGTCCTATAGATTACAGGGATCCTGTAAATAATATGGGCTCAAAGAATCTGACTAATGACAGGACTGATCATTTCTAACTAGCAGAGCTAGTTATAGTCAATGGAATAATCTACAGACATTGCAAGCAGAATTTTAGTCAAATTTTGAATAACTGGGGGCCTTCTTGTGGTTTAATGCTAATTTAAATAAAAAGCAAAACATTAGTGTCATGGTTTTTCTTTTCTTTTTTCTTTTTTAGGAAATTTTTTTTCTTTTATTTTTTAACTTTGCAATATTATATTGGTTTTGCCATGTATCAAAATGAATCCACCACAGGTATACATGTGTTCCCAATCCTGAACCCTCCTCCCTCCTCCCTCCCCATACCATCCCTCTGAGTCGTCCCAGTGCACCAGCCCCAAGCATCCAGTATCGTGCATCGAACCTGGACTGGCGACTTGTTTCATATATGATATTATACATGTTTCAATGCCATTCTCCCAACTCATCCCACCCTCTCCCTCTCCCACAGAGTCCCAAGGACTGTTCTATACATCAGTGTCTCTTTTGCTGTCTCGTATACAGGGTTATTGTTACCATGTTTCTAAATTCCATATATATGTGTTAGTATACTGTATTGGTGTTTTTCTTTCTGGCTTACTTCACTCTGTATAATAGGCTCCAGTTTCATCCACCTCATTAGAACTGATTCTAATGTATTCTTTTTAATGGCTGAGTAATACTCCATTGTGTATATGTACCACAGCTTTCTTATCCATTCATCTGCTGATGGACATCTACGTTGCTTCCATGTCCTGGCTGTTATAAACAGTGCTGCAATGAACATTGGGGTACACGTGTCTCTTTCCCTTCTGGTTTCCTCAGTGTGTATGCCCAGCAGTGGGATTGCTGGATCATAAGGCAGTTCTATTTTCAGTTTTTTAAGGAATCTCCACACTGTTCTCCATAGTGGCTGTACTAGTTTGCATTCCCACCAAAAGTGTAAGAGGGTTCCCTTTTCTCCACACCCTCTCCAGCATTTATTGCTTGTAGGCTTTTGGATCGCAGCCATTCTGACTGGCGTGAAATGGTACCTCATAGTGGTTTTGATTTGCATTTCTCTGATAATGAGTGATGTTGAGCATCTTTTCATGTGTTTGTTAGCCATCTGTATATCTTCTTTGAAGAAATATCTATTTAGTTCTATGGCCCATTTTTTGATTGGGTTATTCATTTTTCTAGAGTTGAGCTGTAGGAGTTGCTTGTATATTTTTGAGATTAGTTGTTTGTCAGTTGCTTCATTTGCTATTATTTTTTCCCATTCTGAAGGCTGTCTTTTCACCTTGGTTATAGTTTCCTTTGTTGTGCAGAAGCTTTTAAGTTTAATTAGGTCCCATTTGTTTATTTTTTCTTTTATTTCCAATATTCTGGGAGGTGGGTCATAGAGGATCCTGCTGTGATGTACATTGGAGAGTGTTTTGCCTATGTTCTCCTCTAGGAGTTTTATAGTTTCTGGTCTTACGTTTAGATCTTTAATCCATTTTGAGTTTATTTTTGTGTATGGTGTTAGAAAGTGTTCTAGTTTCATTCTTTTACAAGGGGTTGACCAGTTTTCCCAGCAGCACTTGTTAAAGAGATTGTCTTTAATCCATTGTATATTGTTGCCTCCTTTGTTGAAGATAAGGTGTCCATATGTGCGTGGATTTATCTCTGGGCTTTCTATTTTGTTCCATTGATCTATATTTCTGTCTTTGTGCCAGTACCATACTATCTTGATGACTGTGGCTTTGTAGTAGAGCCTGAAGTCAGGCAGGTTGATTCCTCCAGTTCCATTCTTCTTTCTCAAGATTGCTTTGGTTATTCGAGGTTTTTTGTATTTCCATACAAATTGTGAGATTATTTGTTCTAGCTCTGTGAAGAATACCGTTGGTAGCTTGATAGGGATTGCATTGAATCTATAAATTGCTTTGGGTAGTATACTCATTTTCACTATATTGATTCTTCCGATCCATGAACATGGTGTATTTCTCCACCTATTAGTGTCCTCTTTGATTTCTTTCACCAGTGTTTTATAGTTTTCTATATATAGGTCTTTAGTTTCTTTAGGTAGATATATTCCTAAGTATTTTATTCTTTTCGTTGCAATGGTGAATGGAATTGTTTCCTTAATTTCTCTTTCTATTTTCTCATTATTAGTGTATAGGAATGCAAGGGATCTCTGTGTGTTGATTTTATATCCTGCAACTTTACTATAATCATTGTTTAGCTCTAAATAATTTTCTGGTGGAATCTTTAGGGTTTTCTATGTGGAGGATCATGTCATCTGCAAATAGTGAGAGTTTTACTTCTTCTTTTCCAATTTGGATTCCTTTTATTTCTTTTTCTGCTCTGATTGCTGTGGCCAAAACTTCCAAGACTATGTTGAATAGTAATGGTGAAAGTGGGCACCCTTCTCTTGTTTCTGAGTTTAGAGGAAATGCTTTCAATTTTTCACCATTGAGGATAATGTTTGCTGTGGGTTTGTCATATATAGCTTTTATTATGTTGAGGTATGTTCCTTCTATTCCTGCTTTCTGGAGAGTTTTGATCATAAATGGATGTTGAATTTTGTCAAAGGCTTTCTCTGCATCTATTGAGATAATCATATGGTTTTTATTTTTCAATTTGTTAATGTAATGTATTACATTGATTGATTTGCGGATATTGAAGAATCTTGCATCCCTGGGATAAAGCCCACTTGGTCATGGTGTATGATCTTTTTAATGTGTTGTTGGATTCTGATTGCTAGAATTTTGTTAAGGATTTTTGCATCTATGTTCATCAGTGATATTGGCCTGTAGTTTTCTTTTTTTGTGGCATCTTTGTCAGGTTTTGGTATTAGGGTGATGGTAGCCTCATAGAATGAGTTTGGAAGTTTACCTTCCTCTGCAATTTTCTGGAAGAGTTTGAGTAGGATAGGTGTTAGCTCTTCTCTAAATTTTTGGTAGAATTCAGCTGTGAAGCCATCTGGACCTGGGCTTTTGTTTGCTGGATGATTTCTGATAACAGTTTCAATTTCCGTGCTTGTGATGGGTCTGTTTAGATTTTCTATTTCTTCCTGGTCGAGTTTTGGAAAGTTGTACTTTTCTAAGAATTTGTCCATTTCTTCCACGTTGTCCATTTTATTGTCATATAATTGTTGATAGTAGTCTCTTATGATCCTTTGTATTTCTGTGTTGTCTGTTACGATCTCGCCATTTTCATTTCTAATTTTATTGATTTGATTTTTCTCCCTTTGTTTCTTGATGAGTCTGGCTAATGGTTTGTCAATTTTATTTATCCTTTCAAAGAACCAGCTTTTGGCTTTGTTGATTTTTGCTATGGTCTCTTTTGTTTCTTTTGCATTTATTTCTGCCCTAATTTTTAAGATTTCTTTCCTTCTACTAATCTTGGGGTTCTTCATTTCCTTTTCTAGTTGCTTTAGGTGTAGAGTTAGGTATTATTTGCCTTTTTTCTTGTTTCTTGAGGTGTGCCTGTATTGCTATGAACGTTCCCCTTAGGACTGCTTTTACAGTGTCCCACAGGTTTCGGGTTGTTGTGTTTTCATTTTCATTCGTTTCTATGCAAATTTTGATTTCTTTTTTGATTTGTTGGTTATTCAGCAGTGTGTTTTTCAGCCTCCATATGTTGGAATTTTTAATAGTTTTTCTCCTGTAATTGAGATCTAATCTTACTGCACTGTGGTCAGAAAAGATGCTTGGAATGATTTCAATTTTTTTTTAATTTACCAAGGCTAGATTTATGACCCAGGATGTGATCTATCCTGGAGAAGGTTCCATGTGTGCTTGAGAAAAAGGTGAAATTCATTGTTTTGGGCTAAAATGTCCTATAGATATCAATTAGGTCTAACTGGTCTATTGTATCGTTTAAAGTTTGTGTTTCCTTGTTAATTTTCTGTTTAGTTGATCTATCCATAGTTGTGAGTGGGGTATTAAAGTCTCCCACTATTATTGTGTTATTGTTAATTTCTCCTTTCATACTTGTTAACATTTGTCTTACATATTGCGGTGCTCCTATGTGGGTGCATATGTATTTATAATTGTTATATCTTCTTCTTGGATTGATCCTTTGATCATTATGTAGTGACCTTCTTTGTCTCTTTTCACAGACTTGGTTTTAAAGTCTATTTTATCTCATATGAGTATTGCTACTCCTGCTTTCTTTTGGTCTCTATTTGCATGGAAAATCTTTTTCTAGCCCTTCACTTTCAGTCTGTATGTGTCCCCTGTTTTGAGGTGGGTCTCTTGTAGACAACATATGTAGGGGTCTTGTTTTTGTATCCATTCAGCCAGTCTTTGTCTTTTGTTTGGGGCATTCAACCCATTTACATTTAAGGTAATTATTGATAAGTATGATCCCGTTGCCATTTACTTTATTGTTTTGGGTTCGAATTTATACACCATTTTTGTGTTTCCTGTCTAGAGAATATCCTTTAGTATTTGTTGGAGAGCTGGTTTGGTGGTGCTGAATTCTCTCAGCTTTTGCTTGTCTGTAAAGCTTTATCCTTCATATTTGAATGAGATCCTTGCTGGGTACAATAATCTGGGCTGTAGGTTATTTTCTTTCATCACTTTAAGTATGTCTTGCCATTCCCTCCTGGCTTGAAGAGTTTCTATTGAAAGATCAGCTGTTATCTGTATGGGAATTCCCTTGTGTGTTATTTGTTGTTTTTCCCTTGCTGCTTTTAATATTTGTTCTTTGTGTTTGATCTTTGTTAATTTGATTAATATGTGTCTTGGGGTGTTTTGCCTTGGGTTTATCCTGTTTGGGACTCTGGGTTTCTTGGACTTGAGTGATTATTTCCTTCCCCATTTTAGGGAATTTTTCAACTATTATCTCCTCAAGTATTTTCTCATGGTCTTTCTTTTTGTCTTCTTCTTCTGGGACTCCTATGATTCGAATGTTGTAGTGTTTAATATTGTCGTGGAGGTCTCTGAGATTGTCCTCATTTCTTTTAATTCGTTTTTCTTTTTCCCTCTCTGATTCATTTATTTCTACCATTCTATCTTCTAATTCACTAATCCTATCTTCTGCCTCTGTTATTTTACTATTTGTTGCTTCCAGAGTGTTTTTGATCTCATTTATTGCATTATTCATTATATATTGACAGGTTTTTATTTCTTCTAGGTCCTTGTTAAACCTTTCTTGCATCTTCTCAATCCTTGTCTCCAGGCTATTTATCTGTGATTCCATTTTGATTTCAAGATTTTGGATCAATTTCACTATCATTATTTGGAATTCTTTATCAGGTAGATTCCCTATCTCTTCCTCTTTTGTTTGGTTTGGTGGGCATCTATCCTGTTCCTTTACCTGCTGGGTATTCCTCTGTCTCTTCATTTTGTTTATATTGCTGAGTTTGGGGTGTCCTTTCTGTATTCTGGCAGTTTGTGGAGTTTTCTTTATTGTGGCATTTCCTCGCTGTGTGTGGGTTTGTACAGGTGGTTTGTCAAGGTTTCTTGGTTAGGGAAGCTTGTGTTGGTGTTCTGTTGGGTGGAGCTGGATTTCTTCCCTCTGGAGTGCAATGAAGTGTCCAGTAATGAATTATGAGATGTCTATGGTTTTGTAGTAACTTTGGGCAGCCTGTATATTGGAGCTCAGAGCTGTGTTCCTATGTTGCTGGAGAATTTTCTTGGTATGTCTTGCCCTGGAACTTATTGGCCCTTGTGTGATGCTTGGTTTCAGTGTAGGTATGGAGGCGTTTGTTGAGCTCCTGTCAATTAATGTTCCCTGGAGTCAGGGTTTGGACTTAAGCCTCCTGCTTCCAGTTATCTGTCTTATTTTTACAGTAGTCTCAAAACTTCTCCTTCTATACAGCATCATTGATAAAACATCTAGGTTAAAGATGAAAAGTTTCTCCACCATGAGGGTCACCCAGAGAGGTTCATAGCGTTACATGGAGAAGAGAAGAGGGAGGAGGGAGTTAGAGGTGACCCGAATGTGATGAGGTGGAATCAATAGAAGAGAGAGCGAGCTAGCCAGTAATCACTTCCTTATGTGCACTCCACAACTGGACCACTCAGAGATGGTCATGAAGTTATACAGAGAAGAGAAGAGGGAGGAAGGAGACAGAGGTGGCCAGGAGGATAAAAGGGGGGAATGAAAAGGAGAGAGACAGATCCAGCCAGTAATCAGTTCCCTAAGTGTTCTCCACCATCTGGAACACACAGAAATTCACAGAGTTGGGTAGAGTAGAGAGGGGTTAGGGAGGAGACACAGGCGACCTGGTGGAGAAAAAGGAGAGTCCAAAGGGGGAGAGAGCAGTCAAGCCAGTAATCTCACTCCCAGGTAAAAAAAGGGTACTGAAGATTGGGTTCTTAAAGGTACAAAATTGGTAACAAATACCTAAAAGCAAAAATTAAAAATCTAGAGTAGAGTTTGGAATTTCAAAAGTACAATGTTAAAGAAAAGAAGAAGAAAAAGAGAGAGAGAGAAAAAAAAACAAAGTCACAAAAATTATAAAGAAAATATAGGTACAAAATTGATAACAAAAACCAAAAAGCATAAATTAAAAATCAAGAGTAGAGTTTGGAATTTCAGAAATACAGTGTTAAAGAAAGAAGAAGAAGAAAGAAAAAGAGAAAAAAAAAGTCACAAAATTATAAAAAAATATAGGTACAAAATTGATAACAAATACCAAAAAGCTAAAATTAAAAATCTAGAGTGGAGTTTGGAATTTCAAACTACACTGTTAAAGAAAAGAAGAAAAAAAAAAAGAAAGAAAGAGAAAAAAAATAAAAAAAAAAGGTCACAAAATTATAAATATATATATATTAAGTTTGCTTTTTAAAAAAATAGGGTCTTTTTTTTTTTTTTTTTTAAATAGTAGGTTATAAAAGTGAAAGTTAAAGGAGTAATAGAGGACTTAAAATTTTTTTAAAAATTAAAAAAAAGAAAGAAAGAATGATTGTAAAAATAGTAAAAATATATCTAGGACTTTCTCTGGTGGTGTTGTGGGTATCGTGGGGTCAGTTCATTTTTGGCTAGTTCCTTGGTCCGGCTTATATTTCTCAATATCTATAGGCCCCTTCCTATGTAGTTGGTACTAACCACAGGGTTTTAATCTATTGCCTGTAGCTTCCAAGGCGGTTCCCTCTGTTATAGCTTCTTCTGTTTGCTGGTGTCTTCGGTGTCTGATTTTGGCCCTGACACAAAGGGAACGGTGGTGGACACTTTTTTTTTTTTAAGGCTTACTTGTTCAGTTGTGCTGTGGGGAGGGAGGGACGCTGCAAACAAATAACACTGGCATGTGCTCGCAGTGCCTCAGCCACACTGGGCCTGTCCCTGCTCATGGCGCGTATAGCCTCCCTGCCCACAATGCTCAAGCTCTAGGTTGCTCTGCTGGGAACCATCCGAGGCCGGCCCTGGGCTGCTTGCACCTCCCAGGTCTAAGCCGCTTAGGTTCAGGCACTCGGGTAGTCCTCAGAGGCGCAGACTTGGTTGGTCCTGCGTTTTGTGCCCTTCCCAGGTCCGAGCAGATCAGGTGATGAGGTGTTTGGCGAGCACGGTTGCTGCGACTTACTGCCTCCCCGCTGCTCGGTTTTCTGGGTGTACAACCGGTGCACCTTCTCAGGCGAATGTTGACCGTCCAGAACCCCAAGAAGTCTTAGTTAGCAAAGAAGCCTGCTTACAGTTTTGTAGATAATGTCTCTCCGGGGCTGCGATTGCCCCCTTCCAGCTCTGGCTGCCTGTCACCAGAGGGGGACGATCTGTAACTTGCTATCTCTGTTCAGTCCTTTGTTCCGTGCGCAGGCCTGGGGGTGTCTTAGGTTAGGGCTGGCTTTTCGCGTGATAGTTATTCCACAGTCTGGTTTGCTAGCCCAAATTAGTTCGCTCAGATAGCGCTCGGGGCATTCAGGCCAGATCCTTAACTCTAAGGGATGCAGCCCGCGCCTTGCTGCCCAGCCCCTGCTTGCTAGTGGCGGGTGCAGGCATCTGCACTGCTTCTCCGCTGAGGGAGTTACCCTTGGGCTCCTAATCTGTGGGTTTTAATTGTTTATTTATTTTTCCTCCCTGTTACGTTGCCCTCTGTGCTTCCAAGGCTTGGCACAGACTCGGCAGTGAGAGTGTTTTCTGGTGTTTGGAAACCTCTCTTTTTAAGACTCCCTTCCTGGGACGGAGCTCCGTCCCTCCCTCTTTTGTCTGTTTTTTTGTCTTTTATATTTTTTCCTACCTCCTTTTGAAGACAATGGGTTGCTTTTCTGGGTGCCTGATGTCCTCTGCCGGCATTCAGAAGTGGTTTTGTGGAATTTACTTGGCGTTTAAATGTTCTTTTGACGAATTTGTGGGAGAGAAAGCGGTCTCCCCATCCTATTCCTCCACCATCTTAGCTCCTCCCAGTGTCATGGTTTTTCTCACCCACTTTTCTTGAACATTTTCTAATCTTATTGATTTATCAATAAATATTTAAAAATCATAATAATTATCTCATCTAGGTAAAATAAATTGCATGAGGGAGAAAAGTTGCCCCTTCTCTTTTCCAGTTGTTTGAATTGAGCTTAGCAGTGGGGCAAAATATACTCTTCCCAATGTGTACCTTTGAGGACTAATTAGCTTTGGTCATATGCTGATAGTAGTTCTGGCCTGCTTTACACATAAGAGGTTAGACTGATGATGTCATGTACTTCATGCTTATTTTTTAAGGTATCTGAACTTCTCCGCTAAAATGTTTTTTATTTTCTGGATTTTTCTTTTGTTTAACAGGATGTTTCAGTTTTATGAAACCTCAGGTATCACTTGGCTTAAATTCCTCATGATGTAAAGGAAGAAATTAAAATACAGAGTAATAAAGAGAAATAGAGAATTATTATCTATTGTAAGTTAAATATGTGCTGGATATTATTCCCTGCCCTATGGATATATTATCTATTTTAGAATTTCAAGTTAACCTTCATTTGTAAATGGACATCTAGTTAACCTTTTGCTCCCCTCAGCCAAGAGGAAGCTACTTTAAAACTTACGATCATACACTATTTTAATCACCAGAGGGATTAATATACTTATTTTTCAGAAATCACATAAAAATTAATGATATTTAAAAGCCAATTAAGAGCATATTTTGATTTTTAAAAAAATTTTATTTTATTTTTAACATATTTTGATTGATATAGTATTCTTTCCCCAGTTTTCTTGATCTACACTAGGCAGCTTTAACATTCTTTTTACTCATAAAACTCAATGACATTTTAAAGTTACTATGCAGAAAGTGATTGCCTAGCATAATTTATTCTCTCCTTCAATAGTAAAAGAACTCTTACTTAATTCCAAATAGAAGCACATGCAATTAAAAAATTACATTCCCCAACCTCTTTTGTGTCTAAGGATGAATAAGTGAAGTGAAGTAGCTCAATCATGTCTGACTCTTTGCAACCCCATGGACTGTAACCCGCCAGGCTCCTCTGTCCATGGGATTTTCCAGGCAAGAATATTGGAGTGGGTTGCCACTTGAATACTGAGATATTAACAGACAATGTTGCATGAGGCTTATCAGAAAGCACTTTTTCCCTTGCCCTTTCTAATAGTTTCCTGTCTGGATCATTCATCTGATGACCAGAACTCCAGAAGACAGAGAGAGCATGGTTTTCTGGTGAGCTGCCATACAGGTCTTAGCTGCCCACTACTGAACTTCTAGAGGAGAGAGTAAATTCATACATGTTTAAATCACCGTTGTCATATTTCTATGATCAGTCACAATTCCCACTGATACACAGCTTATGAGAGATTTGGAAAAGCTCATCAGTGTTTTTAAACTGTGCTCCCTCATTTTGTTGTTTCTTGATGTTGTTCAGGGGTTACCTGGGAAGGTTTGGAAAGCAGGAAGGCATGATTCTCAACTTCTCTGTGCCTGTCCATGAAAACATCTTTAATCTCATCTGTTTTATTATTTGGACATCCATGTGGCATTTCATTTGTATTGGGGTCCCATAGCTTAAAGTAATTTGAAACTGCAAGAGTTCTAGTTCAAAGTTCTCCTCATATAATCGCTAAAATAATCACCATGTTTCAGACCTTCTTCTATGTGATTCTAGTCTAGTCTAGTGTTAGTTGCTCAGTCATGTCTGACTCTTTGTGACCCCAGGGACTATAGCCCACCAGGCTCCTTTGTCCATGGGATTCTCCAGGCAGGAATACTGGAGTGGGTTGCCATTTCCTTCTCCAGGGGATCTTCCCGACCCAGAGATTGAACCCAGGTCTCCTGCATTGCAGGTAGATTCTTTACCATCTGAGCCACCATATAATAAATCATTTGACTCTCTCAGTAACCCTGTGAAGTTAATGCTGTTAATATTCCCATCTTGCACACAGGGAAATTAAGGCACAGAAATAGTAACTTGTGCAAGATTACAAATCTTGTGTGTGGTGTAGCTGAGATTCACACTTGCTCTCCAATCCAAGCTTTGAACCACCGTACTATCTCTGCACATGATTCCTAAATGAATGCTCCTGGAATGTAAGTGATTTCCTCAAATTCAAATAGCAGATTTGTGGGAGAGTTGAAGAAGCTCTCAGGTCACTTAATTTTAATGTTCTTTCCAGAATACCAAGCAGGATCCTCCTTCTCTTCTTAACAGTTTTTTTCCACATGACACAATAAATTGTAAGTCACTTTTTTAGTTACTGCAGTTGCAAATGAATGACACCCATCACAGATAAATTCAACTTTCAGCTTCGAGATTCTTTGTAAAAATTAGTTCTCCTAAATAATGTAGCAGCGACATAGTACTTAGCTGAAATCTTTTCTACCCACTAAATGGCAACCCATTCCAGTGTTCTTGCCTGGAGAATCCCAGGGATGGGGGAGCCTGGTGGGCTGCCGTCTATGGGGTTGCACAGAGTCGGACACGACTGAGGCGACTTATCAGTAGCAGCAGCAGCTTTCTTTTAAACGTTAACATCATCTCTCTCCGTATACTTCAAACCTTCTGTTAACCCCAGACCTCACACTCCCAGACCTGGAGTATAAGTTGTCTAGTCTCAAATAGCTGGTAAAATCTGTCTTAATACCTTGCTGCATTATTCCTACTTAAGTAAGCATCAACTAAATATGATTCCACTGCTACCATTTCTTCTGCTGATACACTTTAAAAGATTATATAAGGAAACAAAACCCACCAATGCATAATATTAAGCAGCATATTTTCTATAAGAATTTAGAATTAATTCTATTAGAAATTATGGCTGTATACAAGAAAATAATTTCATTATGTTTCTTTTAATTTTAACTCACATAATTTTATGTACTCAATAAAAGTAATCATATTTTCTTGATTCAGCGATTAAGATCTCTCGTAGGCCTTTCATTCTACTAAATGTTGAGTGTAATTTTCTTACAATATAAAAGTTTCCAAAATAAAGGAAACAATGTACTTTTAGAATAGTATAGATGTCAGCTCTTGGCTATTTTAAGTTATGTCAGTTTTCAAAGACACTTCACTTTACAATTTGCCTACAGTTACTAGTATTATTATTCATAGGTGAAAGGTGGAACAAGTTCAAAGAATGGAATTAGTAATCGCTCAAAGCTGTGTTTTCCTGTCCTGGCTTATCTAGATCATCTGAGAATTCTTAGAAGTGCAGTTTTCTAAGTAGACCCCAGAATTGCTGACTTAGAACCTCTATGGGTAGGCCCACGGCTTATAATTTACAAAGTTCGTCCAGTAATTCTAATGTGCAATTAGATTTGAAACCCAGTTTTAGAGAAAAAAACTGCCTTAGTCATGTGAAATATTAACAATTCTAAAATAGGTAAGATTAAAGATTATGCTTTAAAATTCAGGAGTTCATGTTTCATAAATTTCAATGATATGGAAAATTTATAAATATAAATAACTAAAAGTACATACAACAATAACATGCATGTGTTACTCTTTTCCAATGAGTCCTTTATTTTAAGACTTAGAAATGGATCTTTGAAGTCTTTATAATAGGAAAGAGTAGTTGAGAAGGAAAGGCAATAGAAAGGATGGAATATAAAAAGGGATGATGAAGGGAAAACTTGGAAACTGGTTTTCTTTATGTATCAATTCAGTAATTTTTATTCTTAATGACAAGAGACTATAGTTTTCCTGTAAAAAGGGTATATGTTGCTGTTGTTTACTTGCTAAATTGTGTGTGAATTTGTGCAACCTCATGGACTGTAGCTTGCCAAGCTTCTGTATCCATGGGTTTTCCCAGATGAGAATACTGGAGTGGGTTGCCATTTCCTTCTCCATAAGGATATATACAAGATAAAAAAAGATGAATTATGTAACCATTGTTAATATTTTGTGCATATCTTTCTACTAAATATATCAACAAAAGTAAATTTGGGATCATACTATATAAGCTATGATATAATTTCATTTTTCCATTTAGCATTTTTGAGATCAATTTTTCAAGTCATTGATAGTTGTCCTGTGACTTGATTTTTAATGGCAACATTCTATTCCATTACATTAATGAATATTAATTTGGCCAATCCTTAGTTTAGAACCTTCTTTTTTTTAAACATTATAAGCAATGTTGTTCTAAATATTATTGCATATAACCTTTATATACATATTATGGTAAAATGCCATTTTTTAGCATATAAGAGCCTCTTGATGAAAGTGAAAGAGGAGAGTGAAAAAGATCATGGCATCCAGTCCTATCACTTCATGGCAAATGTATGGGGAAACAATAGAAACAGTGAGAGATTTTATTTTCTTGGGCTCCCAAATCACTGTAGATGGTGACTGCAGCCATGAAATTAAAAGATGCTTGCTCCTTGGAAGAAAAGCTGTGACCAACCTAGACAGCATATTAAAAAGCAGAGACATTACTTTGCCAACAAAGGTCCATCTAGTCAAGGCTATGGTTTTTCCAGTAGTCATGTATGGATGTGAGAGTTGGATCATTAAGAAAGCTGAGTGCTGAAGAATTGATGCTTTTGAACTGTGGTGTTGGAGAAAACTCTTGAGAGTCCCGTGGACTGCAGGGAAATCCAACCTGTCAATCCTAATGGAAATCAGTCCTGAATATTCATTGGAAGGACTCATGTTGAAGGTGAAACTGCAATAATTTGGCCACCTGTGAAGACCTGACTCATTGGAAAAGATCCTGATCCTGGGAAAGATTGAAAGCAGGAGGAGAAGGGGATGATGGAGGATGAGATGGTTGGATGGCATCACCAACTCGATGGAAATGAGTTTGAGCAAGCTCCAGGAATTGATGATGGACAGGGAAGCCTAGAGTGCTGCAGTCCATGGGGTCACAAAGAGTAGGACATGATTTAGCGACTGAACTGAACTGAAAAATGCCATTTACCATGTACCCTCACTGAACTTTTAAATAAACAAACTTTACAAATTGATAGATAACAAGAGTGCCTTACTATTTAATTTGCACTTTTTTGATTGCTATTGAAGATGCATATTTGTCCCTACAGGGTAATGGCCTTGTTTTTCTTTATTTTTTTTAAAGTTGCCTATTTATATATTTTGGAGAAGGTGATGGCACCCCAATCCAGTACTCTTACCTAGAAAATCCCATGGATGGAGGAGCCTGGTAGGCTGCAGTCCATGGGGTCGCGAAGAGTTGGACACGACTGAGCGACTTCACTTTCACTTTTCACTTTCATGCATTGGAGAAGGAAATGGCAACCCACTCCAGTGTTCTTGCCTGTAGAATCCCAGGGACGGGGGAGCCTGGTGGGTTGCCGTCTATGGGGTCGCACAGAGTCGGACACGACCGAAGTGATTTAGCAGCAGCAGCATTTATATTCTTGGCCTATTTTTAAAATAGGCATTCTCATCTTTTTTGTAATTGTTTCTAAGAAATTTTTAATCAAGGATGTTAAACCTCTTTTTCATATATGATGCAATTATTTTCCAAGTGGTTTATTTTTTACTTTTTAAATATTCTTTTCCTTACTATATATATTTCATTTTTATGTGGTCATATTTACTATTCTTCATGGCTTCTGCTTTTGCTTCTATTCCCTGTCCATGCCAGGATGAAATATATTCACTATATACATTTTAAACTTTTTGTTGTTGTTGTTGTATCTATATATATATATATATATATATATATATATATATTTTTTAATATACCCCAAATTTATTTTGGACTATAGTTTGAGGTATGGCTCTAATCATATTTTGCTCCCAGATAGCTTGCAGTTGACTCAACAGTTTCTAATGAATAATATATATATTTTCCCCACTGATACAATATGAAAACTTTAGAGAAAGTGTAAGTCATTAGAAAGCAACTCCAATATGCAATTGCAACTGTTTTTATTGCTATCACTCTGTAATGCCACATTACAGCATCCACATTCCTATCTCACTGTCCTCTCCTCTGGTGTCTATGGCATCACACTCATGTCCCCACAACAGACAGCAATGCTTTCTTCAACTCCTTTTCCTCCGTGTATCTTAAATCTGTCAGCTACTCTCCTGTGTCAGCTTCTCAAAGAAGCCTACCAACATTTCTTGCCTAGACTGCTATGCGTATATTCTCAGTTGTGTCTGATTTTTTGACCCTGTGGACTATAACCCTCCAGGCTCCTCTGCCTATGGAATTTTTCAGGAAGAATACTGAAGTGGGCTGCCATTTCCTTCTCCAGGGCATCTTCCTGACTCAGGGATCAAACCGTTATCTCTTGTGTCTCCTGCATTGGCATGAAGCTTCTTTACCGCTATGCCAAGTGACTACTATAAAACCTCCCAATTGTCCCTATACCTTTAACTGTCTCTCTCTCTGAATCATTCTCTACATACACTACTACATACACTTGCACTTTATACTTAGAAAAGTTTGTACTTTGATTCTACTAGTCACCTTTATACTGTTATTTTTTTTTTAAAAATCCTTGATCCCCTTGGGGTTTTTTTTTTTTCTATTGGTGTCCTACTAAGAGCATTATTGAAGTTAGCTGCTTATGTGCATGCCAAGTCACTTCAGTTCATGTCTGACTCTTTGAAATCTTTTAGACTCTAGTCTACCAGGCTCCCCTGCCCCTGGGATTGTCCAAGCAAGAATACTGGAGTGGGTTGCCATGTCCTCCTCCAGGGGATCTTCTTGACCCAGGGATTGACCGCGTGGCTCCTGCACTGCAAGCGGATTCTTCACTGCTGAGCCACTGGGGAAGCCCCACTGAAGTGCTAGTATCATCTTACTCTCCTCTCAACTTCACCTCACCTAGAATCTGATATGAAGTAAGACTCAGTAGTGATAGGTCTCAGACTTTCAAATATTTACTTCCTGAATGAGAGTTATCCCTTTCCAAGTTGAAATTTCTGTGGACAGAATTGGAATTAAATAGGTCATAAGTACTTGAGGAAGCAGAGAAAGAGTGAAATGGAAGTCCGTGGAAACCTCCTAAAATGGCAGACCTCAGAGAGCATCTCCTTCTAGAAGAAAAGGAATACCTTTGAAAAGAAGTTCTATCCCTTCATAATGTCATCCCAGGAGAGTGTCAGGGAAGTCAGTGATGAGAGAAGCCCTGTGAATGAGGTTAGGTTCTTGGATGTAAAAGTAGCAGGACATGACTACACAGGAAACATGTAATATTCATATGTTCAAAATGTGATATAGCGAATATATATTTCAACTGTATAATAAATATAGCTTAAAAATGAAAGAACCTTTTAATTGTGGTAAAATACACATAGTATTTGCAGTCATAACCATTTTTTACCATGCAGTTCAGTTGCTCAGTCGTGTCCAACTCTTTGCAACCCCATGGACTGCAGGCTTCCCTGTCCGTCACTGTCTCCTGGAGTTTGCTCAAATTCATTTCCATTGAGTCAGTAGTGTTAGGTGTATTTACTCTGCTGCACAAACAATCCTCAGAACTCTTTTCATCTTGCAAAACTGAAGCGCCATACACATTAAAAAACAAGTCCCCATTTTCCACCCCTCACAGAGCCAGAGGGCGTCTGGGTTTGCTATTTTAAGCAAACCAAAGAGAGATCCCTCACCCAGTGAAAAAACCTAGGCAGGTACTTGGCCTTTCTCCTCTGTTCTAAGAACGTCTTGATAATAGCTTAAAAGAATTCAACTCCTTTGGAAATGAATTATGTGAAGGGATAAATCCAGTTTCTGTATGATGAAACTATAAACAAATAGTATGTAGAAAAACTTTACATAGGAAAAAAAAGTGACAGAAAAATATTGCCACAAGGTAGAAGGAAATAACCTAATTGTAACTTGAATAAGAAAAATGCAATGAAGTAATTGCAGCTATAGAAGGCAGACTGAAAAAAAAAAAAAATACAAGAATTTGGTGGATAATATGGCCAGGCGGTGGGAACCAAGACCAGAAAAACAGGAGAAGGAAAAATGGGAAATGACAGAATTCAGGAAAGAAATAGAAGAAAATGAGGTCATTTTAGGAATGGAGAATAATTTACAGGACATAAGAATGAATAGACATTTAAGAAGCATGGCAAGAATGAGATGGATTAATGTAAAAGCAAACAAAATGAGGCAGAAAACAAGAATGATTTTAAACAATTAGAGGGGAGTTTTATCCTTGGGAGATAGACAAAAGAAATTTAATATGAATATATTTGAAATTCCTGAAGAAGAAAAGCAAAACATGGACCAGAACAAATATTTTAAAGCATAAATAAAAAAGTACTTCTGAAATAAGGAAAAATAGCACTTTGTATAAAGAAACATGGGAAGAAAGCACAGGAACTAAGGAGAGTGGAAATGAATAGGGGTAAATGAGAAGAATGGGGATGATGGGGAAGGGGTGAGAACAAGATTTCCCTGATTCTATCTTTTTACATGGTTTTGATTTTGAAACATTTGAATATACATCTATTAAAAATATGATAAAATTTAAAATGCCTGTTGCAAAGTTGGTCCCTTGGATTAAAAGCCATTTTTATAGGTCTCACTTTTTTTTTTTTTCTTTTTAAAATTTTGATGCAAAGAAAGTTCTTTCCAGGCCTGATCTATAGATTGAGTGTGTGGCTTGTCCTTGGCTCCTTTCCTCCTCTACCTGGTTCCTGTTATAATTCATTCACTGATTCACCAAACAGTTATTTTCTGCTGTGTGCCAGGCATCATTCTAGCCATTGGACTACATCCCGGAAAACATAATACAAATCTCCCATCCTCATGGAATTTATATTCTTGTTGCAGAGGAAGGGGAATGAGAATCAAATATACGTCAGTAAACTGCCTACTGTGTTGCTACTGCTTCTGTGCTATACTCAGTTGTGTCCAACTCTTTGTGACCCCATGGACGGTAGCCTGCCAGGCTCCTCTGGAGCCTGGAATTCTCCAGGCAAGAATACTGGGTTGGGTAGCCATTCCCTTCTCCAAGGGATCATCCCAACCCAGAGGTCAAACCCAGGTCTCCTGCACTGCAGGCAGATTCTTTCCCATCTGAGCCACCAGAGAAGCTGCAAGTGGTTGCCATTTCTTACTCCAGGAGATCTTACTGACACAGGAATTGAACTCACATCTCCTCCATCTCCTGCACTGTAGGCAGATTCTTTACCACTGCCTCACTGCGAAGGCTATATAGTATGTTAGATGATGGTACATGTTCAGGAAAAACAGTATAACGTGATGGGGAGTGGGAGAGGTGTGAAGGTGCTTGTAATTTCTGACGAGGTCTTCAGGAAAGACCTGCTGAGAAGAGATTCCTCCTTTATTTTAACCTTAGGGCCCCTAACCAGATTTTTGCTATTCTGTAAGTAATTGATTTGAATATTTGAGACAGAGGAGGAATTCATGATTTTATTTTGTGAGCGTATTTTAGTGAGAAATTTTAGTTTAAAAATATTTGTAAGCTTTTTGTGATTCTTTGTTAGAAATGGTGAATTAAAACAAACAAACTAACCCTCCAAACAAACCAAATTGTAATTTCTCAAGTCCTTCATTCCATGGATCTTCTTAGATCAACCAGACACCCACATGCAAGTACATTTTAGACTAAGTACATTACTGGGAAAATTATTTTCAGTATTGGTGCCCAAAAAGTTATTAAAGGGAAGGATGAAGAGGAGGTTATTATTAATAGAAGAGCTGTGATTCTACTAAAAAGCAACTCCCACACCTTAGGTTGGAAGCTTCTCTCTTTCTGGTAAGCAAAGGGTATCTGTGTCCAGAATGTGAATAATCTGTCCTGTGTTCTCCACTCCTGTATCTTCCCCCCTCGCCACTCCCTGCCCTTGGAAGGATTCTTCCAAGATTTCACTAATCCCATTAGTATCTGACTTTGTGGAAATTGGGTGGCATTTACAAATTGTACCCACTGCTTTTTAAATTTTGAATCTTAAAAGAAACTGCTTTCATAACTAAATGAGAAGATGAGGGTGGATGAATTAGATATTGCTCAGATTCTGTCAAGAGAATCTAAGCCTTCTTTATCTTTTATTTCAAATTTAATTTTATTCAAAGTATTTCATTTATATAATTTAAAAAGTCAAATAGTTCTTCAGGGATTTTAATGAGAAATGAGAGCCCTCTGCTTTATTCTGCCACAATCTGATTATTATGTGCTAAGTCACTTCAGTTGTGTCCAACTCTTTGAGACCTGTTGGACTATCCCGCCAGGCTCCTCTGTCCATGGGATTCTCCAGGCAGGAATACTGGAGTAGGTTGCTGTGCCCTCCTACAGGGGATCTTCCTGAGCCAGGGATTGAAGTTGAATCTCTTACATCTCCAGCATTGACAGGTAGATTCTTTCCCACCAGCGGCCGCTCTGATGCTTATACCATAGTGGAAATCATTTTCAACATTTTAGCTCTTTATTTTTGCTTCTACATTTCTAAATGGCATGCTCAGATTGCTGTTTTTGATCTTTGAACTTCAAATACTGTATGTTGATTCCTATTGTGCAAGATAAGTATTTACCTCCCTTACATCTGCTAGCCACTGCAAAAATTTTTACATTGTTATAACATTATTAATGTTATCTATAATTGACACACCCATTGTACATTGCTTCGCTTGGTCATATTTTTAAGTTGATAAGTGATTCATTTTACTTTTGTGTTATTTTCTTTCACACACTTGTTATTAATTTATCTCCAGATTCTTACCAGAAGTAGAAGTCTCTTTGCAAAAAGTGCAAATGTTATCAGGCAATATATCAGTTCTATTTTCTTATTTATTGAGCTATCACTTCTGGGAGCCTTCTGGCCTCTCAGTTTGGATTTCTGCTCATTGACTTTGCAGTAGTGTGGTCCAGAGCTGCCGTTTCATCAACCTCAGTATGAGGATTTCCTAAGACTTTCATCTGGATCACATGTTTCTTGGATTTCTTTTCTACTCTGGATTTATTCCCTTGATTTCATGAGGGACATCTTCCAGTAATATAAGAAATCAGTCATTGGAGGAAAATTGTTCGAGACTTTGCATGTCTGAAAATAGCTTTACTTTATTCTCACACTTGGGTGTAGAATTCTAGACTGGAAATTATTTCCCATCAGACTTGTGAAAACTTTTCTAAGTTAGTTCATTGTCTTCTGGCTTTCAGTGTTGTTGTTGAAATGTCTGACAGGATTCTTAAAACTTTTCATTTTGAAATAATTATTCTCACAAGAAGTTGAAGATTGTTGAGTCTTATGTATCCTTCTCCCAGCTAACCCTAATGTCGAGAGGTTGATCCATTCCAATGGAAACATTATAGCTGTAGTAAAATATTAAGTGATGCTATTTTTACTCTCATTCTTTTGCAAATGACATACTGTTTCCTTTTTGAAAATTTTTGGATTTACAGGTATCACCCTTCAGATATCCTGAAATTTTATGATATGTACCTTGGTACAGTTTTTCTCATTCATTGTGCTGTATATTGAAAAGTGAAAGTGAAAATGTTAGTGGCTCAGTCATGTCTGACTCTTTGCGACCCCATGGACTGTAGGCCACCAGGCTCCTGTGTCCATGGAATTCTTGAGGCAAGAATACTCTAGTGGGTTGCCATGCTCTCCTCCAGGGGATCTTCCCAGCCCAGGGATTGAACCCAGGTCTCCTGCATTGCAGGTGGATTCCTTTACAGTCTGATTCTTTCACAGTCTGAGCCACCAATGAAGCCCAAGAATACTGGAGTGGATAGCCTATCCCTTCTCCAGGGGATCTTCCTGACCCAAGAATCAAACCAGGTCTTCTGCATTGCAGGTGGATTCTTTACCAGCTGAGCTACCAAGGAAGTCCCTGACCCACCAAGGAAGCCCAATTTTATGATAATATTCAGTTCAGTTGCTCAGTTGTGTTTGACCCTTTGTGACCCCAGGGGCTGCAGCATGTCAGGCTTCCCTGTCCATCACCAACTCCCGGAGCTTGCTCAAACTCATGTCCATTGAGTTGGTAATACCATCCAACCATCTCATCCTCTGTTGTCCCCTTCGCCTCCTACCTTCAATCTTTCCCAGCATCAGGGGCTGGTATGATAATGTACCTCAGTACAATTTTTCTCATTCATTGTGCTGTGTATTAGGTGGGTCTTTCCTACCTGGAAATTTTATGTAGTTCCTCATAGTTTTCTCTCTTCCATTTCTATTTTATCTGCTTTCTTTCTCAAATTGTATTGTATATGTCATAGACTTTAAAAAAAATAATCTACCCAAAACTATTTTCCCTTATACCTTATTTTTTTGAGAGCTCTCCTCAAATTTATCTATTCTTCTATTTGATTCTTATTTATTGTAATTTAACTTTCCATGAGTGCTTTTGAACATCATCCTCTTCATTTTAAAGGATCCATTTTGCCAACAAAGGTCCGTCTAGTCAAGGCTATGGTTTTTCCAGTGGTCATGTATGGATGTGAGAGTTGGACTGTGGAGAAAGCTGAGCACTGAAGAATTGATGCTTTTGAACTGTGTGGTGTTGGAAAAGACTCTTGAGAGTCCCTTGGACTGAAAGGAGATCCAACCAGTCCATTCTAAAGGAGATCAGCCCTGGGTATTCTTTGGAAGGAATGATGCTCAAGCTGAAACTCCAGTACTTTGGCCACCTCATGCGAAGAGTTGACTCATTGGAAAACACTGTGATGCTGGGAGGGATTGGGGGCAGGAGGAGAAGGGGACGACAGAGGATGAGATGGCTGGACGGCATCACTGACTCGATGGACGTGAGTCTCAGTGAACTCTGGGAGTTGGTGATGGACAGGGAGGCCTGGCGTGCTGCGATTCATGGGGTCGCAAAGAGTCGGACACGACTGAGTGACTGAACTGAATTGAACTGAAGTTTCTGAAAAGTTTCTCTAAAGATATTGATATTAATATTTCCTTTGAAAATATCGTTACCTGTCTGCCTCCGCTTGGTTTTCCTGGGTTCATTTTCATATTAAAGCCTGTCTCATGTGCATAAGTGGATGGAGTAGACATACAGGACTTCACCATTTTTTAAAATAGAAATTCTGTCAGATCTGTTATCATCTCCCTCGACTTTAGAGGCCCCTAGGCCTCCAGTTCCTGGCTGACCTTAGGGAGTTTCAGGCCTCGTTTCTTGGCTTCTCTTCATAGAGGTGCTTTGCTTTTTATCTTTCTTTGACTGAATCACCTGCTCCTTGAGTCCTAAAATTTTGTGGCTTTCCTTGTGTGCTTCCACTTCTCATTAGTCTCATTCCTTTTGTCCTTACAAGTTAATGCCCTAAACTTTTAAATTACTTCCATTTTGAGAGAAGGTGGAGGTAAACAAGCATATTTAACTGTGTGATTTATCTGGGCTTTTTTGCCATGATGTTCAATAACTAAATATTGTAGGTGCATAGAAAGTATTTTTGTTTAAAAAAATACCTGTTTTATTTCATATCACCTCATTAAAGTCTCTTTGTAAAAATATTTTTGGCAAATTATCTTGGATTTGCTGGATAGGTAATGATTTTTCTCTGTTATAAATGTGCAAAAAATCTATCTTACTTCATTCACTGGTGCTTGTAAAGTATTTATACATAATTTTAGCCAATTATTTTTTGTTATCTCACTTCATTTGCACATACTTCAAAATTATTTAAAAATTATTTTAGCTAATTTCTTAGACTTTCTCAGTAGGTGATAGTTTGACTACTTTCAATGTCTATTCAGGTGTTATTCATATGAAAATGTTCATGTTGGTGTGCTGGGAGCCAGTGGACAGCTCTGGAGTCTGATAGTTGTACAACAGAACACATCTTCATGGTTAATTCTGCCTTAGCCTATTGTGGCTTCTGTCTCTGGGCTCTCTTTATTCTCTGTGAATTGGTCAGATGAGAAAATAGATAGGATATATGGAGGACAGAAAAAGAAAATATACAAGTCAGAAACTGCTTTGTTCGATATGCATTTTCTTTCTCAGTAAGGAAGTATATCCTCCAAACTTCTTTAAATAGAAACATGCAGTTTGAAGAACTCATTTTCTTTTCATTTCTTTAATTTTTTTCTTTGGATGTTGTGCCAGTAAGTTCCCATGACATGTAGGATTCAAGATTGGACTGGGAAACATATAGACAGGAAAGAGAGTACAATTGTAAACTGGTATTTCTAAAGAGGCTTTGGGACATCCTGCATATTACAGAAGGCTTAGGAGAGCCGGCAAACATGGAGTACATTCTTAGATTTAGTGAAACTTCCACTAACACAGAGCAGGATACTTCGACCACTCTAATACTTATATTCTGTAAGTGCCAGTGTACCCTCTGTGTTGAGTATGCAGTGTGATCAACAATATATTAAATCAGGATGCTGTGCTCTATGATCAAAAGAAATGTGTCTGTGCAGTCTCTTCCAGCCTTCCACAAAACTGAAGAAAATGTGGGGAAAGAAAACGTGACAGCTCCTTATAGCGCTGAAAAGTACAAATAACGTGAAGATGGAAACTCTGAAAATCTTTCCTTCCTATAAGGCAGGTAGAACAAAATTAAAAAAACCCCAATCTGGCTTGATGTCATAGCACACTTAGATTTTGCCTTGCTACTTTAAAAAAGCAGAAAGATAACTTTCCCACTGTGTCAATGGACTGAGAAATTCTAGGTCTGAGCCAACCAAAAGAAAGAATTATTCTTCCTCTGTTCTGCTGCTTTGATCTGTACAAAGTAAATACTTTCTCGCCTTTGCCCTTTGGTTTTTTCCATCTTCTTTTTCACTACTAACACTGACACCACCATCCAGAGATAGTGACTTTCAGAAAACAATCCGGTAAGAAATAGTCAGAGACTTATGGTAGCAGGTTATGTTCCCAGCAAAATCAATGAAAATAAATCTATACTTACATTCACCTTGGGAAACATTTAAACAACAAAGATAAGGAAAAAAATACCATAAAACATCCAACAAAATAAAACAAAACCAAAAAAGTTACCTACAGAAGAATAATACTGAAATCAGTTTCTTGTCTTCCAACAAAAGGTGCTCGACAGTTGAGACAGAGAATTTACTACTCAACAAATATCTCTGTTCTTCTGCATGTGTCCCAGCCCCCTTGTAGTTAGGCATGGGAATGCATTTGGGCTCCAAGTGGGCATGACAGATGTCACTTCTGTGTTGACAATTTTACAAGCTTGATTTCATCTCCCAAAGCGCCCAGTAGGTCTGCAGGCCTTCTCTGTGGTTATCTTCTTAGATCCCGAATGCAGAGTTGGAATTAAGCATTTCTGGCCACTGAAAAATCTCAACATTGCCTCCCTGTGTGTGAAATAAGAGCTATTATGATAGGAATGCAGCACAAGAGAAAGCCCTGGAGCTGCCCCTTTCCTCCAAAACAGCAAAACAAAAGGTGATTATAGCCCCTGGGACAATTTTTTATGGCTTCTTCACAAGTCATACTAGACAGAAATATTGTGAGAGCAGAAACTTCAAGGCCTCTTGAAGCCAACATTTGGCAGTCTCACAGTATCACTTTATTGCATTCTATTGGGCAATGCAAGTTACAAGGCCAGTTCAGAACCAAGGGTAGAGAAATAAAGGTTCTTTCACACAAAAATAAGAGCAAAGTCCTTTTACCTAGATGTGTCATACAGGGATGTGAGAAATTATTGGATCCATGTTTGCAAGAAACCTACCACCTCATAGGAATTAGCTGGATAATGTGAAGTATTTCAGTATTTCATTTTCACCTGACATGAAGTTCACCTTCACTCTTTCACCTCAAGGTTATGTCATTTCAAATCCTTTTACTCATATAGCCTACTGGGAAGTGGATTGTTGGGGGAGGCTGTCTCACACACCCAGTCTTTCTACCCCCCACCCACCTCCACTCCCACCACTCATCCAAAAGGGGGCTCTCGGCTTGCAGTACTTCCCTACCAAGACGTAAATAGTCCACATATCCTGTGTCAGGCTCTTCACCTTGTGTAAGAATATCTTTCCTGTTTCAGGCTCAAAGAATGCTCTTTTGTCTTTTCTTGAAGTCTGTGCTTCATGTGGCACCTGGTCAACCCCTGGTCAACCTCTGGTCACCTGTCATATCTGTCCTGTATCAGGGGGGCACAGGGGTCTTTCTATGATGGCACAGATTGCCCTGCGTTGGCCACAGGGAATGACTGATGCCCACTGCAGAAGCTAATGCTGCTCTGTTGTCTGTAAGTAAAGCATTGCTCTACTCAGGGCTTGACTGTACTGTGTTCTTCTTGGTGATTTTGATGCTAAGAGGCAATGCACAGAGTCCTTTCCTGGAATTGGTAACCAGCACATGGTAGCCTACTCCAACACAAATCATTTCACCATTCAGAACATCATGCTATGGGGGCACTACACTGATGGCATCATAAGCATTGGAGTGCTGAGAGAGAAGTGTAGCCGACATTGTGTGTTCAGTTGTGTCCGACTCTTTGTGACCCCATGGACTGTAGCCCACCAGCCTGCTCTATCCATGGGATTCTCCAAGCACGAATACTGGGGTGGGTTACCATTTCCTCCTCCAGGGGATCTTCCTGAACCAGGGATTCAACCCCAGTCTCCTGCATCACAGGCAGATTCTTTATCACTGAATCATCGAGGAAGCCACTAGATACTTTTATCAGAGTTCTCAATGTGCTTAGTCACTCAATTGTGTCTGACTCTTTGCAATTCTTTGTTCTGTAGTCTGCCAGACTCCTCTGTCTAGATACTTCAGTATCTAGTAATTCCATGTCTGATAGTCAGTGGAAGCATAGATCAGCCCACTAAGGTGGGAACGCTAAGGACTCAGACACATCATGAATGAAGACTTATATTATCCACTGTTAAAATTTCTGACCATCAGAGGCACTATTGGAGCAAGAAAAGGAAGGAAAATAAGAAGCAAAATAAGAAAAGGAAGGAAAAACCTTAAGATTATAGCCTTGAAACAAGGTACAAGCTCTAGAATTATAGCAACTGTGTATGTAACCTTAAGATATATTTTCCTCAACAACTGTCTTCCCTTCTCTGACCACTATTATTTTGATTGAGATGTGATGTTAGCACTTAAATTTATTTAAATTGTCATCTATAAGGCCCCTATGTAGATCTGAGTGGTTAAGAACTGGTTATCTTGGAGATCCTAAACTTGAATTTGATTCAGGGATGAACAGTTCTTAGTGCCTCCCTTTTTTAGGGAGAAGAGGGTTATATTATCTATATTTATACAATGGATAGGCATTGATATTAGGTGGAAACATGTAGTTATTGAATATGATTAGACGATGAGAGTAGGCCTCCCCAGGTGGTGCTAGTGGTAAAGAACCCATCTGCCAATCAGGATACACAGGAGACATGGGTTCGATCCCTGGGTCAGGAAGATCCCTGGGAAAAGGGCATGGCAACCCACCCCAGTAATCTTGCCTGGAGAATCCCATGGACAGAGGAGCTTGATGGGCTACAGTCCATGAGGTCATAAAGAGTCAGACACGACTGAAGCCACTTGTACTTAAACTTGTACGGATGATGAGAGTAGATGCTGAGTATTAGGAGGATGTGGACAGTGAATGCCTTGTTCCTTACAGCCCTTCAATCCAGTCCTTGCCCTCTCTTTACTCTCCCATATATCACAGGTCTAACTCTTGTCAATATCCCCTTGTTGGTGGGTTTTTGCCTGAGATTTAGCCAGTAATAAGTGCCATGCTATGCTGTGCATAATTGCTTAGTCATCTCTGACTCTTTGCGATCCCATGACTTTAGCCTGCCAGTCTCCTCTTATCCATGGGGATTCTCCAGACAAGAATACTGGAGTGGATTGCCATGCCCTACTCCAGGGCATCTTCCCAACTCAGGGATTGAATCCAGTTCTCCCGCATTGCAGGTAGATTTCTCTACTGTCTGAACCACCAGGAAATCTCAGTAATAGGTGCTAGTGGAAGATTAAATGAATGAAGGAAAGTAGGCTCCTCTGCAGTATAGCTAGCTGATGCTACATTTCCTTGGTGGCTCCAGCCCTCTCTGGACCGGCCGACCAAGTCCTGCAGGTGACTTAGGCTGGTGTTGCTGCCTCTTCTTTTTGTTCCTCTGGCCTAGGGACAGTAGTGGCCCCTTGCTTTTGCTGCTCTCTGGATTGCTTCATGGTCTTTTACTTGATTTCTCAACCTGCCTTAATCTGTGCAGCCAATTCTCTTAAGACATAGTCTTTTTTTTTTCTGTTTTGTAAATAAGCTTATTTGTACTGTATTTTTTTTTTGTTTTCATGTATAAGCAATATCATATGATATTTGCCATTCTCTGTCTGACATTTCACTTAGAATGGTGCTGTCCATTGACAGAGGAATGGATAAATGGATAAAGAAGATGTGATACATATATACAATGGAATATGACTTTAAAACAATGAAAATTACCTTAAAAAGAGTGAAATAATGCCATTTTCAGCAACACAGATGGACTTGGAGATGGTCATCCTAAGATGCTTTCTTTGTGTCTTAAGACAAAGTGGTTTCTACTTTTCTTTGTTGTTGTTGAACTCTGAATGATAATTAGTTTATAAAAATCAAAACTCAGATTGTTATGAATCTTTTTAAAAAGTGAAGAGGACAAAATTATTCTCAAAATAAAAACAAGACATGATATAAAAATATAACAGTTACCTGGATTTGAAATGCTAGTTTAGTCTAATTCACATCAAGAGGACATTAGTGGAAAACTGTTTGGGCACATATGTTCAGACAGAAATTTAGCACATTAGAAGAAAGGAAGCAATACACAGATTATGCTGTTTTACTCTTGACTCTGATTTTAATTGCAATATAAATTTAATGCACCCTTTCATAGCCTTAAGGTTAATAAAAAATGGAAATGGAATACACACCTCATAGAAACAGAACATAGAGGAAAAAGATACAAATTTGTGTACAAGAAAACTGGCAACAAAAATAACATAAAAGCATTATTAAAAACATGTATAAAACATGTCACATATAAGTTTAGTAAGATGAATTATTAAAAAAAAATAATTAAGCCAGCGTGTGAATGGGAAAAAAGTCTCAATTTGGGTCAAAAGCAAATATACTTCTGTCCACATATATATTTATTAAATACATTCAAATAAAAATAAACCAGAAAATGTAGCAGCATTATGAGACTAAGATTTTGTGCAAAAAGCAGTTTGTGGTTTTCAGCACTCCCGGTGTAAATACACACAACCCTCCTGCTTCCTCAACAATACTATTTCTTGGTCTAGAGGCCTTCTACCACACTCTCCTTCAGTCTTTACTGGAGGACCTGATTGGAGAGGAAAAGGTGGGAGGTAGGGAGAAGCCAGGGTGTTTACTGGGTAGGGGAGCAGTTGGCCACCACCTGGAACAAAGGAAGAGGTTGTCCAGTCCAACTGCTGTTTCCAAAACTGACTTTAAAACAACCCTTCATTTTTGCTGCATCTTCAGCCTCAGGTCCTGAGCGTCCTTTAGCTATTTTCTTAAGCCTTCTGGGAGGGTCTGCAGCAACAACAGTGATGTGCTTCAATTCCCCCATTGCTCATTGAAGATTCAGTTTACCTAGGAATGCTCTGCCTGTTGCCACTCTCCATGGCTCTCCAGCTTTCAAGGCACTGTTGCTAGACTCCTGTCCTCATCCCGTTGCCTTTGTGAGCTGACCCTTTTTCCTCCATTTTTTTTTTAATCCCTCCATTCTAGTTTATTTGATACTGTGGGCAGTAAAGTGGGGACTGACCAGACTGCATCTCCAGCCCTCCTACTGGTCCCAGTGTGGTTTTTTCCCCCCCCCTTTTTTTTTTGGGCGTGGAAAATCTTTTCTGTTCTTTCATTCTTAGACATAGTTGCCATGTGTGTCATTGTATGTTCTGGTATGGGTCTGTCCTTCTATGTCTTTGGGAGGAGACAAGCACAGAATCCTCCTACCACCACCCCCACCAGCTTGTCCCCTCCTCAGTTAACCTGAGGTTCTGAAGGCTGAGATGTTGCCTCCAGATGTGCTTGTTCATTTGTTTTTTTCCCAGAGTCACCTCTTATAATGAGCCTGGTAGAAATTTGTTGAAAGTATTAAGCAGCTTCCAATGCACACTAATGTGTTCTGCTAAAATTATAGAACTCTGTGAGCATATAGTCCACCTTTCAGTCTATAGAAGATGATAGTTTATCATAGCACAATAATTATTATCACCTCTCCATCATTTAATTAATATCTTGCCAACACTATCTATTATCATTAGGTTAATAGTTAATCTAATATTCTTCAGTTTATATGTTGACATCGTTATACTTTCAGTACTTACTATGTGTTACTTAGGGTAGTAGATGAGTAGCTATAACTAAGACAGCTTGAAATACAGTGGCTTATACCTGTGACTTGAGGGAGGCAGAGCTGAAGACAGCTGAGCTGCTTACCTAAGGACTACTGCAACTCTGAGTCTAAAGTTTTCATCCTCTCCCAGCCAGTGGAGTACACAAACACTGAAAGGCTTGATCAGTATGTGATAATAATCTCTTTTATTTTTATTCCATTGGCCAGAATGTGGTTATATGTCCCGATCAACTTGCAGGGAAGACTTTGGAAATGTAGTGTCTACTTGAATATCCATCTACCCAGTAAAAACTATGATTTTTTTAAAAATTATTATTAAAGAAGAGGAGTGTGAATATTTGTGACAATTAGCAGGCTCTGCCAAGTGGAGGTCCAATTCAGTTCACTTCAGTTCAGTCGCTCAGTCGTGCCTGACTCTTTGCAACCCCATGAATCACAGCATGCCAGGCCTCCCTGTCCATCACCAACTCCCGGAGTTCACTCAGACTCACGTCCATAGAGTCAGTGATGCCATCCAGCCATCTCATCCTCTGTCATTCCCTTCTCCTCCTGCCCCCAATCCCTCCCAGCATCAGAGTCTTTTCCAATGAGTCAACTCTTCGCATGAGGTGGCCAAAGTACTGGAGTTTCAGCTTTAGCATCATTCCTTCCAAAGAAATCCCAGGGCTGATCTCCTTTAGGATGAACTGGTTGGATCTCCTTGCAGTCCAAGGGACTCTCAAGAGTCTTCTCCAACACCACAGTTCAAAAGCATCAATTCTTCAGTGCTCAGCTTTCTTCACAGTCCAACTCTCACATCCATACATGACCACAGGAAAAACCATAGCCTTGACTAGACGGACTTTTGTTGGCAAAGTGGAGGTCCAGTCATTACCAAATCACCACTGACCTTCTTCTACTTCTCTTAACTCAATCCCTTCTCTGGGAGCAACTTCAGTAATTGCTGGTTTGGGGATCCACTGGACATGCACAGTTCTGTTTCTTCTTCCCGTTTTTCACTACTGCCCATTCTGCAGGAATGATGTGTGCTCAGTTGCTCACAGATACGTGATGAACCTGGTGGTGAAGAACCCACCCTTGCAGGAGAGGCCTAGGGTGTTTATTGATGCTAGTGAATGATTTGATATGAGTGTCTTCTAGCAGGATTCACTAGCCTATGTGTCCACAGGAAAAATTCGTTTCCCCTAATATCAGCTTTGCCAATTTAGTCTCATTTGTCTGACTCCTTCTCTATTTTTGAACTGGTTCAGAACATGTAAAGAGGAGAAAGGTTTTATCAACTGGGCACTTTTGAGCCTCAACAAGTTGGTCCAAAGAGAGCAGAACTTTTATGTTCTCACAAAAAAAAAAAAAAAATAGAGCTGTCCCATACAATGAAATATCATTACTATTTTAGTAGACTCTTCTTATCCACCAATGTACAATTGCTCTCTTGTTTTTGTTTACATTTTAAATTAAATTCTGTTTTATTAAAACATAACTGTTTATATTTTGTTATGAATTGAATTCTGTTTTGTCAAACATACACTGAATTGAATTCTGTTTTGTTGAAATGTAAAGGGTCATGACTGCCACTCTTGCTTTCTTTATCTTAGCATTTTTGTGGTATACTCATTTAAAAATTTTCTTTGTCATGTTGTTTTAATTAAATCTCTTACAAATCATATAAGAATATATTTCCCCCAGCTTAACATGTGATAACTGGCTTGCCTAAAATCATTAATGTCATATTTTTTTTTATATTTACTTTTACCTGATTGTCTTTTTTTTACTCTTCTGTATTATTTCTTGTTGGATTTATGTGTTTTTTTTCCCTTCCAACCTTGGGGATTTGAAGATTTCTACTTTGCTTCTTTTTTAAAAATTAACTTAAAATTTTTCAACATTTTTAATTGTACAACATACATATAAAATGCATAATTCATATTTTGTGTGCTGAGTTGCTCAGTCATGTCTGACTCCTTGCAACCCCATGGACCTCAGCTCTTCAAGCTCCTTTGTCCATGGGATTTTCCAGGCAAGAATACTGGAGTGGGTTGCCATTTCCTTCTCCATTCATATTTTACTACTCAATAAATTTTTTAAAAGTAAATGACAACTTACAGCTGTATAATCAACATATAGCTTGAAAAATAGAATATTATCCTAGAAACTATATTCTTGTATCTTAATACTGTTGCTGTGTACCCTTACCTCATAATGACTATCCTGACTTCTGACACATCTGTGTCTTTTTGAGACTTGACAACTCATTTCTTTTCATGGCACATTGCCTGACTTATGAAATATTTTTGCTGTTTTTTGTAGGCATATATTTATATTCATTGTAGTTTTACTTAGTATTTCCTTGATCACATGGATGAAGTTTACATGGATTACATTAAATGAGCTCTAGAATCTGTTTCATATGTTCATTGACCAAGGGATTTTGTTTATGAAATACTTACTTATATCTTTGCTCATTTTTCTGTCAGATTTTTTTTTGCTATTTCCCCACTGATTCCTTGATATTCTTTATGTATTGTGGATACCAACCTTTTGTTACTTATATGTACTGGACATATTTTCTTCCAATTTTTTATCTTCTATTTAGTTTGATTATGATGACTTCAATAAGCAAAAATCTAAGGTGATTGAAAATTTCAGTCTCACCCTATATGACTTCCACTTTGCCATGGAGGCTGTGTCTCACCCAGCCTCAAATTCATTTGTTGAGTTTTCAATCTCCAATGTGATATTTGGAGAGGGGGCCTTTGGGAGATAATTAGGTTTACATGGGGTCACAGGGTGGGGCCCTCATGATGGGATTAGTGTCTCTGTAGTAAGAGGCATCAGAGTTTCTCTCTCATGTTCTCTGTCATGTGAGGCCAAGAGAACCCTCACCAGAATCTCACCATAATGATCCCTAATCTCAGACCTACAGCCTCCAGAACTCAGAAAAAATTAATTTTTGTTATTTAAACCAACTGGCCTATGGTTATGGCAGCCTGAGAAGACTAAAAATAGAATTAACTAAAGGATGTCTTGTTAGAGAAAAACCTTCTGTATCCTAAATCCATACAGAGAATCACGTGTATTTCCTTCTAAATATTTTGAATTTTATCATTTAAATGAGGCTGAAGAAATCTAGGAGTTTTAGGCTCCCTAGGATTGTGGTAGCCATCTACATTGGAATTACCTGAAACCTCCTACTAAAATCCACATTTAATAAAAGGACTAAAACTAAAACTCTTGTACCTTACTTCCATAGTATAACTGGGAGACTGAGATGACTATAAACTTCAATTTGAATGTAATTAGAAAAAACACATAAGATGGGCAGAGTTGTTGCCAGAACCCCTAGTGTTGCCAGAACCCAGAAAAATTTGCACAGAAAAATGTTAAGTACAGAGGCAGGCTGGCAGCGGCAGAAGCCAGATAACATCAGTACAAGTAGGACCCTACTGTGTGAAGGAAGGAGTCCCAGCCTAAGGGAACTGCTGAAGGCGCAAGTGAGTAGTTCAGAGGACTCACATGGAGGAGTTGAATGGAACAGGCTTCAGAGAGCATGGACTGGAACTGATAGTTTTAGGGAGGCATCAATTCTTGGGTAGAAAAAGAGAAGAAATCTGGTTTGAAAGCGGCAGTCAGTGATTAAAAGGTAGGCTTTTAATCATTGATAGGAATGAAGAACCCGAGAAAGGCTGGCCACAAAAAGGTACCATAGAATAAAACAATGGCCGGTTTATTTGTTACAACAAAAGGAGGAAACCTTGAGGTGAGAAATCAGAGACGCCACTTCAATCACCTCCTGCATCTCAGTCCATAAATCCCCCTTCTGACTAAAATACTAGACATATTTAACAGCTTTAAAAATAAAAAACAACAAGCCAAAACTAATGTGCAAATTCCCCAGATATACAATAAGGAAACAATAGATAATAAAGTTCAAAATTGTTTTGCAAATAAATGTACATAAGAGAAATGCTGCCACAAAGTGTAAGAACATTGAAACAAAAATAAAACAAAGTGAAAAAATGAAGCATTCAAAATGGAAACATCCATTAGCAGAATTGCAAAAACTCAGAAGAAATGGTTTAAACGCAAGAAGCTATGAAAGGATAGTTGAGAGAACCTGAAAACATTTTCAAAAAGGACAGTCATCTCAGAAATGAGGATGAATTTTTGACACACAGGGATTAATGAATATGACTTTATGATACAGGGGCACAGATGATAGAAATGAGGAAGGTCAAGAAAGTCATGCAAAAAAAAAAAAAAAAGAAAGTCATGCAGATATAAGGAAAAAGAGAACCAAAAAATCTGAGGAAAATTAAGAACTTTTATAGGTTTCAGGTTATAACTCTCACATAAAGTAAATCTAATAAATAGATAAATAAAGACCTAAAAAAGAAAAAAATGAAACAGAACCAACATTTCAAAATGTAATTCAAGGAAATCATCCTGAAATTATAGAACACTGAATTGTCAACTTGTACCTTATTCTGGCATTAGACACTAAATACAAACTTCCCTGGGCTTCTGACAAAACAACTAAGTTCTTTCAAAGGAAATCAAACAGGTTGTCATCTGACCTCTCAGCCACAAGATTATTTTTCAGAATAGTTTAGCAATATCTATAAGATGTACAAAGAAGTAATGAGCTAATGATATTAATATAATATCTAGCTAGCTATGGAGAAGGCAATGGCACCCCACTCCAGTACTCTTGCCTGGAAAATCCCATGGGTGGAGGAGCCTGGTGGGCTGCAGTCCATGGGGTCTCGAAGAGTCAGACACGACTGAGCGACTTCACTTTCACTTTTCACTTTCATGCATTGGAGAAGGAAATGGCAACCCAACCCAGTGTTCTTGCCTGGAGAATCCCAGGGATGGGGGAGCCTGGTGGGCTGCCGTCTATGGGGTTGCACAGAGTTGGACATGACTGAAGTGACTTAGCAGCAGCAGTAGCTAAGCTATCCTTCAGGCTCCCCAGGTGGCACTGGTCATAAGGCATCCACCTTCAATGCGGGAGATCTGGGCTCGATCCCTGCGTCAGGAAGATCCTCTGGAGAAGGGAAGGCAACCCACTCCAGAATTCTTACCTGGAGAATTCCATGGACAGAGGAAACTGGCAGGCTACAGTCCATGGAGTCGCAAAGCATTGGACATGACTGAGCATGCACACACACACAGAAGCTATCCTTCAGGGACTGAGATCAGAGAAAAACTATTTCAAACATGCAGGGTTTCTACGGAATAGTATGCTTCTGAGCTTTTCCTGAGAAATGTAGCATAGTGATAATTGGGAAAAATTTGAAAGAATTGGTTGAACATTGAATGTATAATTAATGGTCTAAACAAGTGTTGGCATAAAATGTGAAGAATAGTATGTTAGTATTATATACTTACAAACAGCTGTGAAAAGAAGAGAAGTGAAAAGCAAAGGAGAAAAGGAAAGATATAAACATCTGAATGCAGAGTTCCAAAGAATAGCAAGAAGAGATAAGAAAGCCTTCTTCAGCGATCAATGCAAAGAAATAGAGGAAAACAACAGAATGGGAAAGACTAGGGATCTCTTCAAGAAAATCAGAGATACCAAAGGAACATTTCATGCAAAGATGAGCTTGATAAAGGACAGAAATGGTATGGACCTAACAGAAGCAGAAGATATTAAGAAGAGATGGCAAGAATACACAGAAGAACTGTACAAAAAAGATCTTCACGACCCAGATAATCATGATAGTGTGATCACTGACCTAGAGCCAGACATCCTGGAATGTGAAGTCAAGTGGGCCTTGGAAAGCATCACTACGAACAAAGCTAGTGGAGGTGATGGAATTCCAGTTGAGCTATTCCAAATCCTGAAAGATGATGCTGTGAAAGTGCTGCACTCAATATGCCCACAAATTTGGAAAACTCAGCAGTGGCCACAGGACTGGAAAAGGTCATTTTGCATTCCAATCCCAAAGAAAGGCAATGCCAAAGAATGCTCCAACTACCGCACAATTGCACTCATGTCACATGCTAGTAAAGTAATGCTCAAAATTCTCCAAGTCAGGCTTCAGCAATATGTGAACTGTGAACTTCCTGATGTTCAAGCTGGTTTTAGAAAAGGCAGAGGAACCAGAGATCAAATTGCCAACATCCGCTGGATCATGGAAAAAGCAAGAGAGTTCCAGAAAAACTTCTATTTCTGTTTTATTGACTATGCCAAAGCCTTTGGCTGTGTGGATCACAATCAACTGTGGAAAATTATTCAAGAGATGGGAATACCAGAACACCTGATCTGCCTCTTGAGAAATTTGTATGCAGGTCAGGAAGCAACAGTTAGAACTGGACATGGAACAACAGACTGGTTCCAAATAGGAAAAGGAGTACGTCAAGGCTGTATAATGTCACCCTGTTTATTTAACTTATATGCAGAGTACATCGTGAGAAACGCTGGACTGGAAGAAACACAAGCTGGAATCAAGATTGTCAGGAGAAATATCAATCACCTCAGATATGCAGATGACACCACCCTTATGGCAGAAAGTGAAGAGGAACTCAAAAGCCTCTTGATGAAAGTGAAAGTGGAGAGTGAAAAAGTTGGCTTAAAGCTCAACATTCAGAAAATGAAGATCATGGCATCTGGTCCCATCACTTCATGGGAAATAGATGGGGAAACAGGGGAAACAGTGTCAGACTTTATTTTTCTGGGCTCCAAAATCACTGCAGATGGTGACTGCAGCCATGAAATTAAAAGACGCTTACTCCTTGGAAGGAAAGTTATGACCAACCTAGATAGCATATTCAAAAGCAGAGACATTACTTTGCCAACAAAGGTTCATCTAGTCAAGGCTATGGTTTTTCCTGTGGTCATGTATGGATGTGAGAGTTGGACTGTGAAGAAGGCTGAGCACTGAAGAATTGATGCTTTTGAACTGTGGTGTTGGAGAAGACTCTTGAGAGTCCCTTGGACTGCAAGGAGATCCAACCAGTCCATTCTGAAGGAGATCAGCCCTGGGATTTCTTTGGAAGGAATGATGATCAAGCTGAAACTCCAGTACTTTGGCCATCTCATGTGAAGAGTTGACTCATTAGAAAAGACTGTGATGCTGGGAGGGATTGGGGGCAGGAGGAGAAGGGGATGACAGAGGATGAGATGGCTGGATGGCATCACTGACTCGATGGACGTGAGTCTGAGTGAACTCCGGGAGTTGGTGATGGACAGGGAGGCCTTGTGTGCTGCGATTCATGAGGTCACAAAGAGTCGGACACGACTGAGCGACTGATCTGATCTGATTATATACTCTGTATAAAAATAACAACTTATAAAGGTAAAGAGAAAGAAAGTGAAAGAGAAAAGTAAGATAATTGATTGCGTCATAGGTAGAAATTGGAAATTAATAGATATTATTTAAAACTGACAATAGAAGAAACTGAAACATATTTCAGAATGCAAAATAAAATGCTGAGACCATGTTATTATTTCAAATGGTATGTTGGATGTTAGATAATGGACAAAGGGAAGGTAGATAATAGAAATTGTTCATAAGCTGAAAACTTGTTGCTCATAGCAGAGAACTAATAAATATTGTGTGAAGAAAAATGGAACTCAGAGTAATGTATGAAGGTATAGTTGCAAAAATAACTTTTCGTTATCCATTCTTAGTGGGATATAATCTAAGAACAAAAAATGTTCTACAAGTTTTCAGCTTTTACAAACAGGTTTATTATTTGCTCAGTTGCTCTGTTGTATCTGACTCTTTGTGACCCCATGGACTGCAGACTTCCAAGTTCCTCTGTCCATGGAATTTTCTAGGCAAGAATACTGAAGCAGGTTGCCATTTCCTTCTCCAAGTATCTTCCTGCCCCAGGGATCGAACCTGAGTCTCTTGCGTCTCCTGCATTGGCAGGCAGATTCTTTACTACTGTGCCACCTGGGAAGCAATAATATTAGCATTATTTTTTGAACTTACTTTATGTATTTTGTGGAATAATGCAAGAAAGTAGTTATATTGATATCATTACAAAATAAATAAAACAAAAATTTTTGGTATAAAAAATTTTTTAAATATAAAAACAAAAAACTGAGTTGAAAATAACAATATAAACTCATGTTTCTAAATGTATAGATTATTCAGTTCTGTACACTAAAAAGTCTTAGAGAAATGACATCTCAATATCAGTAAATTCTGCAGATGCCCAGATTTTGATTTCTAAATGCCATTCCTTGCAAAGGAAGTAGAACCTTTTGATAATTGACTAATTTTAAGTTTGGACTAGGAAATATAGACAAGCCAACTTTTTGGCCAGAAAACAAGGAAACTTTCTAAGATCAAAGGGTTTCCATCAGAAAGAATGCCAGAGCAACTTTGAAGAGGTTTGATTTGAATATTGAAAATTATATAGACAAAACAACAGACATATAGAACTTATTAGTCTACAAGGATACTCAGAAAAGGAAAAATTTGTAAACAATAGCAAATAAACAGCAAAACTCGAATTAACAAAATTTAGTTTAAAAATCTACAGAGGGTGATTGCAGCAATGAAATTAAAAGACGCTCACTCCTTGGAAGGAAACTTATGACCAACATAGACAGCATATTAAAAAGCAGAGACATTACTTTGCCAACAAAGGTCCATCTAGTCAAGGCTATGGTTTTCCCAGTAGTCATGTATGGATGTGAGAGTTGAACTATAAAGAAAATTGAGCACCAAAGAATTGATGCTTTTGAACTGTGGTGTTGGAGAAGACTCTCGAGAGTCCCTTGGACTGCAAGGAGATCCAAACAGTCCATTCTAAAGATCAGTCCTGGGTGTTCATTGGAAGGACTGATGTTGAAGCTGAAACTCCAATACTTTGGCCTCCTGATGCGAAGAGCTGACTCATTGGAAAAGACCCTGAGGCTGGGAAAGATTGAGGGCAGAAGGAGAAGGGGATGACAGAGGATGAGATGGTTGGATGGCATCACTCACTCGATGGACATGGGTTTGGGTGGACTCTGGGAGTTGGTGATGGACAGGGAGGCCTGGTGTGCTGTGATTCACAGGGTCACAAAGAATTGGACACGACTGAGTGACTGAACTGAACTGAACTGACTTTAAAAATCATTATAGATTGCTGTTACATTAATTCTGTGGTAAAAATTTATAATTGGAGGGAAATCAGTAAGCATCACTTCAGCCTTTCTAATAAGACTTTTATCTTGAACTTATCAAATAAATAATCCTAGTTTATGAGAGTAAGTTCTTCTATATAGAAAAAGGTCAGCTAAAAAATGACAGTCAAGCAATCACCATTTATAACCCTAAGGTTTAAATGGTTTAGGCAAAAATCATCAGGGGATGCAAAGACTATTTGGTGAAGCACTGATAGGGAACTGAATAATTTCATGTTTCAAAGTAGCAACCTACGTATTTTAGCTGGACACATAAGGAAAAGTAATTTTACAGTGGAAGGATTCATCACCACCTTAACTTTGTGATCAAGTGAGATAAGCTGACATTAGGAGTATTATTATATGATACAAAATGAAGTTCACAGCATCACGTATGAGGTATTTTTGCAAACATGCTTAATCTGAATTGAATTAATCTTTAAATCTAACTTCCATTTTACAGAAAACAAAGACAACAGAGGAAGAAATTAAAGTGATTCATGTTTCAATCAGTCAAATTTTGAATGTGAGAAATCCTACAGGAATAGAAGCAATGAGATAACATGAGATGAGTTGGGTGACTTTCCAGATTAAAGGAGGTTGAAGAGACGTAATAGCTGAAGTCAATGTGTGACTTTTCATTGGATCTTGATTTGAATAAACCAAATATAAACACTATTTTAAGGCAGTTGGGGAAAACTTGACTTGGAATTAGATGTTACATATGAATTATTGATAATTTTGTGAGGTATGTGTTTGTGTAATGTTTGTGTGGTTATGGAGGAGAATATCCTTAATTTTTATAAAGTCACACCGAATTATATAGGGTGAAATATCACGATGTCTGTAAATTTACTTTAAAATACTTAAGCAAAAAAGAAGTGAAGCAAATATGGCAAAATATTAACAGCTGTTAAATTTAGATTATGGCTACAGGGATGATTAATTTTATATGTCAATTTGCACAGATATTTGGTCAAACATTATCCTGGATATTTCAGTGAAGATCTTTTTTTTTTTTTTGGATGCAATTAACATTTAACTTGCAAAGAGTCGGACGTGACTGAGCGACTGAACTGAACTGAACCTTTAAATCAGTGGACTCTGAGAAAAGCAAATTACCCACCATGAAGTGGGTGGATCTCATTCAATCAGTTGAAAGCCTTAACAGAATAAAGGCTGACTTTCCCTGAATAAGAAGGCCTTCTGCCAGCAGACTGACCCTGGACTCAAGCTGCAACTCTTCCAGTCTTCTGGCATCCCCAATCCTATTTTGGACTCACTTTGTTTCTCTGGAGAACCATCACCAATACAGGGATAAAAGTGATCATTTTACTATTGAAAAATTTTTCTTTAAGTTTGAACATTTTAATAATAATGTTAAAATTCAATGTATAGTTATCTACTACCCTTATTATTGAATAGCGCATCCATTTTCCATTGATCTACAGTGCCAGCTTTGTTCATAAACCAAGTTTACATGAATGCATGACTCTTTCTTCCTTATTATGCCTTTTGGCTTACTATTTGCCATGTTCCAATACTACACTGTCTAATGTAAAATAATTTGAAGATAGACCCTCATATCTGGAAAGAGAAATCTCCTCAGATTATCCTTCCTCTTTTAATGACCTTTTTGTTCTTATTAGAAATTCATTTACAGTAATTTTAGTATTTAAAAATTTTAAGTTTATCTTAACACTGTTGAAATATTAACTGCACCTTAAGATCTATTTGGGAAGAATTGACATCTTTAAACTGCAGAGTTTTTGTATCTTATCGTACGTTATGTTGCTGCATTTTATAATGTCTTTTTAAATGTGCTTTAACAAAGTTTTATAATGTTTGTAAAGTTTGTTTCCATAAAGAGCATGAACATGTTTTTTTGTACATTCATTTTTATTACCTTTTATTTTGTGTTATTTTTAAAATGGCATATTTGTAAAAGGATATTTTCTAAATGATTTTTAAAGTTATATAAAAATGTAAATGGAAGATGGTGGAGGAGTAGGACGGGGAGAACACTTTCTCCCCCACAAATTCATCAAAAGAACATTTAAACGCTGAGTAAATTCCACAAAACAACTTCTGAAAGCCGGCAGAGGACATCAGGCACCCAGAAAAGCAACCCAAGTCTTCGAAGGGAGAGAGAAGAAATACAGCTCCACTCACCAGAACACCAACACAAGCTTCCCTAACCAAGAAACCTTGACAAGCCACCTGTACAAACCTACACAGAGTGAAGAAACGCCACAATAAAGAGAACTCCACAAACTGCCAGAATACAGAAAGGACACCCCAAGCTCAGCAATTTAAACAAGATGAAGAGACAGAGGAATACCCAGCAGACAAAGGAACAGGATAAAAGCCCACCAAACCAAACAAAAGAGGAAGAGATAGGGAATCTACCTGATAAAGAATTCCGAATAATGATAGTGAAATTGATCCAAAATCTTGAAATCAAAATGGAATCACAGATAAATAGCTTGGAGACAAAGATTGAGAAGATGGAAGAAAGGTTTAACAAGGACCTAGAAGAAATAAAAGAGAGTCAATATAAAATGAATAATGCAATAAATGAAATTAAAAACACTCTGGAGGCAACAAATAGTAGAATAACAGAGGCAGAAGATAGGATTAGTGAATTAGAAGATAGAATGGTAGAAATAAATGAATCAGAGAGGATAAAAGAAAAACGAATTAAAAGAAATGAGGACAATCTCAGAGACCTCCAGGACAATATTAAATGCTACAACATTGAATCATAGGGGTCCCAGAAGAAGAAGACAAAAAGAAAAAGACCATGAGAAAATACTTGAGGAGATAATAGTTGAAAACTTCCTAAAATGGGGAAGGAAATAATCACCCAAGTCCAAGAAACCCAGAGAGTCCCAAACAGGATAAACCCAAGGCGAAACACCCCAAGACACATATTAATCAAATTAACAAAGATCAAACACAAAGAACAAATATTAAAAGCAGCAAGGGAAAAACAACAAATAACACACAAGGAATTCCCATTGGGATAACAGCTGATCTTTCAATAGAAACTCTTTAAGCCAGGAGGGGAATGGCAAGACATACTTAAAGTGATGAAAGAAAATAACCTACAGCCCAGATTATTGTACCCAGCAAGGATCTCATTCAAATATGAAGGAGAAATCAAAAGCTTCTCAGACAAGCAAAAGCTGAGAGAATTCAGCACCACCAAACCAGCTCTCCAACAAATACTAAAGGATATTCTCTAGACAGGAAACACAAAAACAGTGTATAAACTCAAACCCAAAACAATAAAGTAAATGGCAACGGGATTATACTTATCAGTAATTACTTTAAATGTAAATGGTTGAATGCCCGACCAAAAGACAAAGACTGGCTGAATGGATACAAAAACAAGACCCCTACATATGTTGTCTACAAGAGACCCACCTCAAAACAGGGGACACATACAGACTGAAAGTGAAGGGCTGGAAAAAGATTTTCCATGCAAATAGGGACCAAAAGAAAGCAGGAGTAGCAATACTTATATCAGATAAAATAGACTTTAAAACAAAGGCTGTGAAAAGAGACAAAGATGGTCACTACCTAATGATCAAAGGATCAATCCAAGAAGAAGATATAACAATTATAAATATATATGCACCCAACACGGGAGCGCCAAATATGTAAGACAAATGCTAACAAGTATGAAAGGAGAAATTAACAATAACACAATAATAGTGGGAGACTTTAATACCCCACTCACACCTATGGATAGATCAACTAAACAGAAAATTAACAAGGAAACACAAACTTTAAACGATACAATAGACCAGTTAGACCTAATTGATATCTATAGGACATTTCACCCCAAAACAATGAATTTCACCTTTTTCTCAAGCGCACATGGAACCTTCTCCAGGATAGATCACATCCTGGGCCATAAATCTAGCCTCGGTAAATTCAAAAAATAGAAATCATTCCAAGCATCTTTTCTGACCACAATGCAGTAAGATTAGATCTCAATTACAGGAGAAAAACTATTAAAAATTCCAACATATGGAGGCTGAACAACACGCTGCTGAATAACCAACAAATCACAGAAGAAATCAAAAAGAAATCAAAATTTGCATAGAAACCAATGAAAATGAAAACACAACAACTCAAAACCTGTGGGACACTTTAAAAGCAGTCCTAAGGGGAAAGTTCATAGCAATACAGGCATACCTAAAGAAACAAGAAAAAAAGTCAAATAAATAACCTAACCCTACACCTAAAGCAACTAGAAAAGGAAGAAATGAAGAACCCCAGGGTTAGTAGAAGGAAAGAAATCTTAAAAATTAGAGCAGAAATAAATGCAAAAGAAACAAAAGAGACCATAGCAAAAGTCAACAAAGCCAAAAGCTGGTTCTTTGAAAGGATAAATAAAATTGACAAACCATTAGCCAGACTCATCAAGAAACAAAGGGAGAAAAATCAAATCAATAAAATTAGAAATGAAAATGGAGAGATCACAACACACAACACAGAAATACAAAGGATCATAAGACTACTATCAACAATTATATGCCAATAAAATGGACAACGTGGAAGAAATGGACAAATTCTTAGAAAAGTACAACTTTCCAAAACTGGACCAGGAAGAAATAGAAAATCTTAACAGACCCATCACAAGCACGGAAATTGAAACTGTAATCAGTTTCCAGCAAACAAAAGCCCAGGTCCAGATGGCTTCACAGCTGAATTCTACCAAAAATTTAGAGAAGAGCTAACACCTATCCTGCTCAAACTCTTCCAGAAAATTGCAGAGGAAGGTAAACTTCCAAACTCATTCTATGAGGCCACCATCACCCTAATACCAAAACCTGACAAAGATCCCACAAAAAAAGAAAACTACAGGCCAATATCACTGATGAACATAGATGCAAAAATCCTTAACAAAATTCTAGCAATCAGAATCCAACAACACATTAAAAAGATCATACACCATGACCAAGTGGGCTTTATCCCAGGGATGCAAGGATTCTTCAATATCTGCAAATCAATCAATGTTATACACCACATTAACAAATTGAAAAACAAAAACCATATGATTATCTCAATAGATGCAGAGAAAGCCTTTGACAAAATTCAACATCCATTTATGATAAGAACTCTCCAGAAAGCAGGAATAGAAGGAACATACCTTAACATAATAAAAGCTATATATGACAAACCCACAGCAAACATTATCCTCAATGGTGAAAAATTGAAAGCATTTCCTCTAAAGTCAGGAACAAGACAAGGGTGCCCACTTTTACCATTACTATTCAACATAGTTTTGGAAGTTTTGGCAACAGCAATCAGAGCAGAAAAAGAAATAAAAGGAATCCAAATTGGAAAAGAAGAAGTAAAACTCTCACTGTTTGCAGATGACATGATCCTTTACATAGAAAACCCTAAAGACTCCACCAGAAAATTACTAGAACTAATCAATGATTATAGTAAAGTTGCAGGATATAAAATCAACACACAGAAATCCCTCGCATTCCTATACACTAATAATGAGAAAACTGAAAGAGAAATTAAGGAAACAATTCCATTCACCATTGCAACGGAAAGAATAAAATACTTAGGAATATATCTACCTAAAGAAACTAAAGACCTATATATAGAAAACTATAAAACACTGGTGAAAGAAATCAAAGAGGACACTAATAGATGCAGAAATATACCATGTTCATGGATTGGAACAATCAATACAGTGAAAATGAATATACTACCCAAAGCAATTTATAGATTCAATGCAATCCCTATCAAGCTACCAACGGTATTCTTCACAGAGCTAGAACAAATAATTTCACAATTTGTATGGAAATACAAAAAACCTCAAATAGCCAAAGCTATCTTGAGAAAGAAGAATGGAACTGGAGGAATCATCCTACCTGACTTCAGTCTCTATTACAAAGCCACAGTTATCAAGACAGTATGGTACTGGCACAAAGACAGAAATATTGATCAATGGAATAAAATAGAAAGCCCAGAGGTAAATCCACGCACATATGGACACCTTATCTTTGACAAAGGAGGCAAGAATATACAATGGATTAAAGACAATCTCTTTAACAAGTGGTGCTGGGAAAACTGGTCAACCACTTGTAAAAGAATGAAACTAGAACACTTTCTAACACCATACACAAAAATAAACTCAAAATGGATTAAAGATCTAAAAGTAAAACCAGAAACTATAAAACTCCTAGAGGAGAACATAGGCAAAACACTCTCCGATATACATCAGAGCAGGATCCTCTATGACCCACCTCCCAGAATATTGGAAATAAAAGCAAAAATAAACAAATGGGACCTAATTAAACTTAAAAGCTTCTGCACAACAAAGGAAACTATTAGCAAGGTGAAAAGGCAGCCTTCAGAATGGGAAAAAATAATAGCAAATGAAGCAACGGACAAACAACTAATCTCAAAAATATACAAGCAACTCCTACAGCTCAACTCCAGAAAAATAAACGACCCAATCAAAAAATGGGCCAAAGAACTAAATAGACATTTCTCCAAAGAAGACATACAGATGGCTAACAAACACATGAAAAGATGCTCAACATCACTCATTATCAGAGAAATGCAAATCAAAACCACTATGAGGTACCATTTCACGCCAGTCAGAATGGCTGCGATCCAAAAGCCTACAATCAATAAATGCTGGAGAGGGTGTGGAGAAAAGGGAACCCTCTTACACTGTTGGTGGGAATGCAAACTAGTATAGCCACTATGGAGAACAGTGTGAGATTCCTTAAAAACTGGAAATAGAACTGCCTTATGATTCAGCAATCCCACTGCTGGGCATACACACTGAGGAAACCAGAAGGAAAGAGACACGTGTACCCCAATGTTCATCGCAGCACTGTTTATAATAGCCAGGACATGGAAGCAACCTAGATGCCCATCAGCAGATGAATGGATAAGAAAGCTATGGTACATATACACAATGGAGTATTACTCAGCCATTAAAAAGAATACATTTGAATCAGTTCTAATGAGATGGATAAAACTGGAACCTATTATACAGAGTGAAGTAAGCCAGAAAGAAAAACACCAATACAGTATACTAACACATATATATGGAATTTAGAAAGATGGTAACAATAACCCTGTGTACGAGACAGCAAAAGAGACACCGATGTATAGATCAGTCTTATGGACTCTGTGGGAGAGGGAGAGGGTGGGGAGATTTGGGAGAATAGCATTGAAATATGTATAATATCATGTATGAAACGAGTCGCCAGTCCAGGTTCGATGCGATACTGGATGCTTGGGGCTGGTGCACTGGGACGACCCAGAGGGAGGGTAGGGGAGGGAGGAGGAGGAGGGTTCAGGATGGGGAACGCAGTATACCTGTGGCAGATTCATTTCGATATTTGACAAAACTAATACAATATTGTAAAGTTTAAAAATAAAATAAAATTAAAAAAAAAAATTAAAAAAATAAAAATCAGAGACATTACTTTGCCAACAAAGGTCCATCTAGTCAAAGCTATGGTTTTTCCAGCAGTCATGTATGGATGTGAGAGTTGGACCATAAAGAAAGCTGAGCGCCAAAGAATTGATGCGTTTGATCTGTGAACTTGGAGAAGACTCTTGAGAGTCCCTTGGACTGTAAGGACATCCAACCAGTCCATCCTAAAGGATATCAGTCCTGGGTGTTCATTGGAAGGACTGATGCTGAAGCTGTAACTCCAATACTTTGGCCACCTCATGTGAAGAACTGACTCATTGGAAAAGACCCTGATGCTGGGAAAGATTGAAGGCAGGAGGAGAAGGGGACGACAGAGGATGAGGTGGTTGGATGGCATCACCGATTCAATGAACATGAGTTTGAGCAAGCTCTGGGAGTTGGTGATGGACAGGGAAGCCTGGCATGCTGCAGTCCATGGGGTTGCAAAGAGTCAGACATGACTGAGCAACTGAACTGAACTGAACTGAATCTAATGACTGGAGAAGGAAATGGCAGCCCACTCCAGTATTCTTTCCTGGAAAATCCCATGGACAGAGAAGCCTGGCAGCAGGCTATATATAGTTCATATGGTCGCAAAGAATTGGACATGACTGAAGTAGATTAGTCTGCCTGTAACCTAATGACACAAGAAAATGTCCAAGATACATTGCTAAGGAAAATGTTACAAAGCAGTGTGCAGAATACAGCCTTACTGGTACTTTAAGTTTTCAATCATGAGATTTTTTATTTAGTGTCTATCTTGTTCACTCTCACACTGCTAGAATATTCTCACCTCTGACTGCATGTTAGAATAATCTGGAATACTTTTATAAAATACTCCTGCCTGGGCTCCACCCCCCAAATATTAAAACAGCATTTCTGCAAAAAAAAAATGTAAATGGATTTTGCATATTGCCTTAATGTCTAGGAAACTTATAAATCCTTTTTTATTCAAAGATTTTCTTGAGTTTCTTTTGAATCTTTACATTACTGGTTATATCTACTGAAAATATTAACTTTTTAAACAATCTTTCAACTATTATTTCTTCCTCTGTTTCTATATTTCTAGCAGGGCTTCCAGGACAGTTATGAAAAGAGCAGCGATATGCTAATTGTATTCCTAATATTAAAGATGATTCTTTGTTATTTAAAAATTTTATTTTAAATTATGATATTCACTATGGGAGTTTTATAAATTTACTTCCATATTAGCATTTCTTCTGAATTCTCAGTTTATGCAAAGTTTCTATCATGAATATATGTTGAGTTTCATCAAACACTTTTTTCCTGCACTGTTGAGATTGCTAAGTTTTTCTCCTCTAATTTGTTAGTGAATTTAATGATATTCTGATATCAAGCCAGTATTAAAGTGTTGAGATAAAATTACATTGATCATGACATATTTTCTTTTTATAGAATTTTGGATTCAGTTTAGGATATTTTGGTCAGAATTTTTGTATCTGTTCATCAAAGTGAACTGCCTCTAATTTTATTTTACTTTTTTTTTGATGTGCTTTGCTTTTCAGATTTGGAGTATCAATAAAATAGGTTGAGGTGTTTTGCTCTTTTTCTAGTTTCTGGAAAATGTAATAAGATTGGGATTATCTGTTCCTGAAATATTTACTACAGTTTGTTTTGCAAACTTAGGTCTAAGCCAATTGTTTTCTTTGTGAAAACATTTTAATTACTCATTCAGTTTTTAAATTCCAAATTTTTATTTATTATTGAATCATTTTACAAATTTTCTTTTATTGATGGGGGAATAAAATGTTTTATCTGAGTACAAAAGTAGGCAAAACTGTAGTGTTAGAATCAGGAAATTGATTTATCTAGGTTGGAGGGGAACTTGGAGGTGCTTCTCTGATGTGGAGAATGTTCTCTCTCTTGAGTTGGGTGCTGATCACAAAACTGATGCAATCTATGGAAATTCACTGAGCTGTACACTTATGAACTGTGCACTTTTAAGTTCACATATTATACTTTATTATAAAATTTAAAAATATTTAGTCTAACAATATAAAGGAAAATAAGGAATTACAAAGTGAGATTGGTTTCAAGATATGCAAACACTAGTAAATAACAGGATCCGTATTATTATAACTTATTACTTTAATAGGTTCAATAAAAATATATTAGTTTGATATATGCCAAAGGCATTAGATAGAATTTACTAGTGATTCCTAAAAAGCTCAGTAAAGTAGAATGTTCTTTTAACATGCTAAAGACAAAATCCATAACAGAACAGGTTTATTTGACTATATAAAAGTTTAAAATTCTTTTCATAATAACTATATCAAAGGGTAAATTATAATTTGTGAGAAGTGTATGCTGCTGTGATGTCAGATAATGGATTATTATCATTATAATATATAGACCTTTTACAAGTGAAAAAGAAAAAGTTGTTATGTCTAAGCAATCCAAGAGAAAAATCCAAGAGAAAAAAACTGGGTATTTTTCACAAGTTTATTATTTCTATTTTTTACATTTTTATTTTATAGCGTTTTGATCAAGATTTCAGGCTTAAAAGTAAAGCCTATTAAAAGTTACCATTTGTGAGAAATACTATTTTATGCACTCTCTGTGAGCATATAGAGCAGCATAAACTTGTTGTAGGATAATTCAGCAATATAAATGTATAAGTTGTTTAAAATGGATTTATTTCTGATTTAGCAATTCTACGAATAAAGCCTAAGTAAATAATCATTAATGTATAGAAATATCTGTCAGTTGCTTTGTTTGTTAGATTATCTTTATAATAGCAAAAATTTGGACTCTGACTACTTGTCAGCAATACAGGGTTGATAAAGTTATTCAAATTAGAATCATACATTGGGAATATTATTAGAGATTAAGATTATGTTATTGATGAATACTGAATGAGATAAGGTTTTTATTCTACTGTTAAGTGAAAGAACAGGTTAGCAACTAGATTTGTGATGTATACATATACTCATTCATATAGATATGATATATACATCTATGTGATATGTGGATATTCATATGCATGTAATATGTCATATATAGATATACATATCTATGGATTTATTTTTATCAATTTTTGACAGTATCCATGTAATAGAGTTACAGACTGTGGCTTTTACTCATCTGTAACTTCCATATTTTTAAAAATGAATATGTATTTTTGTCTGTAATAAAAGGAAGCACAAAGATATAAAATACTTGCTGTGAGACTATTAAAATGTGCAGACAGTAACAAGGAGTGAAATCTGATTCTTTGATTTTTGCATTGGGCACAGCAGTCCTGGACCTGCCATGTCTGGTACCCTTCTCTGCCTGACAGTGCACCTCACTGCCGGGTCTCAGCAAGGCAGCGCTCTTTCCTTGCGCACGAATAGGCACTGACTGGACTGGAAATGCAGCTGATCCAAATGTCCTCAGTGCAGGCTTGTGGGAATCCATAACTTGTCAAGACACAAAGGGCTTTTCCTAAAGTAGATTCCTGGTAATAAGCTATCCTAGTCATTGTAGTTCTCTGTGGAATTTACCCGGAATGTGGTGGCTTAATAGCTGTTTTTTTTTTTTTTTTTTAGGCGACAGATCACATACTCAACAGGAGGAGGAGAGGCTAAGAAATACAGATTAGATGAGAATAAGGAAGAAAGGGAAGAAGGGAGAGAGAGAGGGAGAGACTTGAGTTCATCTCCAGGAACGTCTTGCCCTGACAGCTTGCCAATCCTAACGTACATGCACCCTCAAGGTGGCCTGTGTAAATCTTAGCATCCTTACAGCCGAGAAATGCCTAGTTGTTATCCACAGTGATGAGGATGAAAGTTGATAATACAGTCACTCCTCAGATGCTATTAATACATTTACTTCTTTCTTGTTTAGTCACGGGTTACTAAACACTGCCTGAGTGCATAAGAGCAGAGGAGATGGTCTTTTAGACATTTTACTTCACATTCTTGTGTGTATGTGTGTGTGACCTAAATATTTCACAATAAGAGAAGTTATATTTTAAAAGTATAGGAATTGAGAGGAATTGGGAGCTTCTAGTATTTTCTGATCCTATATTTTTATCCCTCTTCCAAATAAATAAGCTCAGATTAAAACCAATCCTGAAAAAATATACATTGAACTCGTTAAATATATTGAAAGGAGAGAGGCTTGCTAGATAGAGATGTATTGTTGCTGTCAGGAACATTCTCTAAAATTTGGAAACAGGCAGGAGAGATTGCTAGGTGTACTCAAGCCACTACCTGCTGGACCGTCTAGAGGCTGGGTTCTCGTACAGCTCTGTGGGACTAAGGTTAACTTGGAGATTTTTGTCTGCTAGAGGTGTAACTCATTTCTTTTCCATTGAAGAGACAGCCTCAAAGGGTATGGTTCACTGCACTGTAAGACATAAATTGGTTTTATTTCTAACCCAGCTATTTTATCCTAACAATTCTTTATTTAATTGCACATACGACTAGCTTCTCAAATACTCTTTGACCTGGTTATAATAATTTACTGGTCCCCTCATTAATTAATGAAATTGAATAAAATACTTGATGTTTTCATTTCATATCTGCATGAAAATATGGATTTTACCTTTTTATTTTTTTAAGTACACTTTTTAGTGCTCTTCTGTAAATCTTTTTTGTTTTTCTTTTGGAGAAAATATTCAGTATGGTATACTAACTATTGCTATAATTCCTAGGTGGGAGGTTTAAAGGATTGTAAGATTATTTTCCTTTAATAAGTGATGCAAAATAATACATGTTCCAGAAATCTGCCGTAATCATAGGTTTACTAATTTCTTCCTTACTATGACTACTTTCACATTTAAGTAGAAATATTTTAAAAGGTGTTTTTTTATATTTTACCTATTATTGTTATAAGTATTTGGTTTGACACAGAGCAACCAGTTCTTCTGAGCTTTTCACATATGCTTTAAAAACAATAGGTGGTAAATAAACACTTATTAATACAAGTATTTAAGAGCCAATCTCTCTCTGATATTTTACTTTACTTCTTCAAAGTATCTTTTAAAAATTCAATATAATCTATAGGCTGCTCTATATCATCTACTTTTAGTCACCTGTAGTAATAAGCAATTTCATTGAATTTTTCTCATTTTTTGCTTAGAGTTACCACATGAGAAATGGTGACATGTCAGATGAGGTAATTTTCAATATACTCTTTTATTTGTTTTTCTTGTCAACAAACATTTGTTGAGAACCCTTCTGTGCTATGCACAGTTCTAGAAGTTGAATATGTAGATGATTTCAGGAAATCAAATAATAACTAGGAAGGACTATTTCTAAGTATAGATTTGAAGCAAAGGTAGTTAGCTATTAAATTTCCCATTTCTATTCTAAGATTATTTTTGTCTTAGAATCATATCTAAGACTTTGAATAAGAACATCTTCTTCCTTGAAATGTTCTGTTGAAAAACTAACAAATTCCTTGTAATTCTTCTATTGCATAGATTATGTGGTGATTTATGCCTTATGGTTTTCTATTTCCACTTTGACATATAATAAACTTCACAGTTCTTCTACTCAAGGTAAATAGCCTTGGTTGATTTCCATTGCCACTTCCCAAAGGACTTGCCTCTACTAGAACCAAATTTTGCTATTCCTAAATAAAATCAACCAAAAAATTTAAAAAGTCATTTATACTATCATGCTGCTGCTGCTGCTAAGTCACTTCAGTCGTGTCTGACTCTGTGCAACCCCATAGATGGCAGCTCACCAGGCTTGCCCGTCCCTGGGATTCTCCAGGCAAGAATACTGGAGTGGGTTGCCATTTCCTTACTATTTTTTTTTTATACTATCATAAAAAATAGTAAAAATTTAAGATAAAAACAAATTTACTTTACATTATTATTTTGCTGTAAGTAATGGAATTGGTCATTCACTATAGATCAAACACAGTGTGAAAAAGAGTGTAAATAAAAAGTGAAATGAAATCATCCAGTATTATGGTTGACAAACTGATTATTCCTTTCAATCCACAGACTAACAAAGGGGTATTCATATAAACTGATGGGACATAGTGAGTCACGGACCAAGCAGTGTCAATTAACTTGCATGAGTTCATACAGAAGATTAAATTATGCCTACATACAACCTCTGACTCAAAGATTTCAGGCAGAAATGTCCTTTTGGCAATCATCTAGGAGATGGTAAAAAATTTTTTTCAAAGTTAAGCAAATATTGTGGGTGGATCCATCTACATGCCAAAAATATTGAAGTCAGTAGTCATATTTTCATTGGCTTCGTGTGATTTCTGGGGCTGACTAGAGGGCAGTGGGTAAGGAAAATTGCTGGGAGAAAATGACAGGGACTTAGAAAATGAAACCTGGAAAGAAAGCACAGAATATTTCTGATTATTGAGAGAGTATTTCTCCGATAGTAGTTAATCTTGAAGTTGTGCTCTTCCTACTAAAATCTGAGTGGCCTAAAAAAATGAATACTCACTGATGTATAAGATACAGAGTGGCTGTGGCAAGCACCTTTAAACAGTTTACATTGACAGAAAATCAGTATTTTGGGCTAATATGATGACTTACGGGATATGAAATGGTTAGAGCTTTTAAAGAGTTGTTTAATGAAACTTCCTTTTGAAGTCTGAACTTTGAGCAAATAGTGTCAGTTTTGGTATCAGAGAGTAACCATTCTTCCAGATAGTTGTGTAATGCTAACCAGATAAAAGTACATAGGATAGTAATGATGAAGAAAAAGATGACAAAATTAGGGGCTCTAGCATAAAGGGAGAGTCTATTATCACATTTAACCTTTGTAAAAATCTTTCAAATGGGTCTTCCATTAGGCCTATTTTCCAGATGAGGAAATTAAGGCTGAAAGAAATTAAAATATTTATTCAAAACTTAAGGACTAAAACAAACAAAAATCAGCTTGAGGACCATTATCATTTGATTTTTTTGTGGCTGAATCCCACTTGGTGACTCTCTTCATCACTTCTCTAGTCAGGAGGGACTGTATTTGCCAACAAAGCTATTCTGTGTTGCAGCTGTACACAGTATCAGGGCACATCTACGCATGTATGGGGATACATGGCTCTTGAGAAGTTCTGTTTGCAAGCAACAAACTGACTCTTACTTAAGGGAACCATGAAATGCATAGGCACGATGGAAGAATTTGTCCAGAATGAGTGAACAAGCTGGAGAAGCCGGTGGGGCTATTAGCCCTGCTTTGGGGACTTCAACATCAGAGGCTTATGTATTTCTCATTAGATTTTCAGTCACTTGTATTTTCATTTAAATTTTCACATTCCCTAGTGAGAAATTCTTAATAGCTTCAGTCATTGTATGTGAAGGTCAAGCAGATTACGGTATATGTGAGAAGGAGTGTTAGCAACACTGACATGATAACTGAGGGGGTGATTGTTACATATATGTATGCAAGTATACTTATACCTGTTTATTTACATAGGATGTATTTGTATTTAATTTTGGTAAACTATAGAAGCTGAATTACAATGGAGAGGTCTGATTATTCTTGGCTTAAGATTTTTTTTTTAAAGCTGTGATTTATTCCTTTAGATATTGTTAAGACGTATATGATCTATATGGGCTAAAATAATATTTTACAGTAAAGGCTTTTCTTCTCAGAGTGAACAAATCTAGCCCCTAAAACATGAGCTTGAACCTTAAACCTGAACAAGACCTAATGTTTTACAGGGAATTTATTCTTAACACTTAACTGTACAAAGTTTGCTAGCAGACTGTTAATTTCCTTCACATCAATTCATCAGTTTTTCCTCATAAAATGATCAGAGGAACTTGGCCCAGGGGAAAACACAGGAGTAGTACTAATGCTTCTGATTTAACAAGGCTGGATTTTTCAGTAAAAAGGTTTTGGGCGTATTAACAACCACTGGAGACTTTGCTACATGGTTCACTTTTCAAATACTTTAGAGTTATACCACAGACACACATTTAGTTGCTCTCTCAGCTCTATTAGTGACCCTTATAATCTCTAGAAACAACTTCTCACATGTTCTAAAAAGGTGAATGTAATAGAGTAGTTGATGTTGAGAAGATCAATTTGGCTCCCTACTGGGAGGGACCATATTTAGTAATTTCACCATTGTCTGGCCTTCTAATTGCTTCTTCCTATAGCTTCTCATAGAAATGATAGGTGCAAAGCCAAAAAGCTCTGCTCCTAGTAAATACTGTGAGTTTTTTCCCAAACACAAAATTACTTGAAGACAACTTAGGGTAGTAGAAATGAGTTAGTGTTCATTAAATTTTGAGAGGTTTAGGGGAGAGATGGAATCCTGTGGAAGAATGTATTTTTCCTCATGGGCAAGAGCACATGGCTCTGCTCATCTAAGCTCTGAGAGGAGAAGTAATTAGTAGTTGGTTTCTCGTCATTTACATATGCTCTGCTGATTATCAAAACAACCCTCACAAAGAAGTGAGCAAGAATTATGATCTGTCAATTGGAGAAGACTCTTGAGAGTCCCTTGGACTGCAAGGAGATCCAACCAGTCCATTCTGAAGGAGATCAGCCCTGGGATTTCATTGGAAGGAATGATGCTAAAGCTGAAACTCCAGTACTTTGGCCACCTCATGCGAAGAGTTGACTCATTGGAAAAGACTGTGATGCTGGGAGGGATTGGGGGCAGGAGGAGAAGGGGACAACAGAGGATGAGATAGCTGGATGGCATCACTGACTCGATGGACGTGAGTCTGAGTGAACTCCGGGAGTTGGTGGTGGATAGGGAGGCCTGGCGTGCTGCGATTCATGGGGTCACAAAGAGTCAGACACGACTGAGCAACTGAACTGAACTGAACTGAATTTCACGTTAAGGAACCTGAAAACACAGAATTCTGTGCCCCAGAAACATTTGCCAAGGAAATGCCTAGAACTTCAAGCCTGCAAGCAGGATTTCCCTAGATACAGCTCTTGCCACTCTTTCCTACTTGCAGTTCTGGAAAACTGCAAGAAAGCAGGATGCCAATCAAAGGGTAGCTGCCCTTTGAGGCACTGCGTTCCTTGAGGCTCTACTTTACTTTCTAGGATGTACTTCTGATGAAAGTTACTGCATTTTCTGAGGACTTCTGAGTTGATTACTAGTAAAAAAAAAATATAAGTACTAGTAAGGCAAACTTTAATTGAATACAGTTATTTCCGAGAGCTCTGTGTACGGGGGATAAGGAAGGAGGTGGCCAGCGCCCTTAGCCAAGTTTTACAGTTGTCACATGTGGGAGTCTCCAGTATCTTAGAAGGCAGTGAAGGCATCCTCTATGTAAACAGAGTTTTAAGTAGGTGGAGACTTACATCATCCCCGAAAGGAAAAGGAAGAAAATATTCATTTTCTTTCTATCTCAGTTGAAATGGCAAAATATCCAGAAGCCCAGGAGCTTCCCACTTGATACATTCTTGCCAAGAACACTGGCCTTGGATTGCATCTTCCTTCCTCAGACAGCATCCCCAGGAGGAGAACTATTCTTGCAAATGGTCCAACGAGCTGCCTCACCAAAGGGAGAGCAGACAGCATCTCGATTATGCACAGTCCTTTTGTCCTTCCAGATGGATGCAGTTTATGATCTGAGTCCCACATATAAAAATAGTACATTTATGATGGAATTTTATATAATCTGGCTTTTCACCTGCCAAGGGGTGGGAGTGCAAACATTTCCACTCTCAGAAGAACTTCTCCATGGAAATGGACCCTATCCATTGCTTCCCTGCAGGGTGGCCTGAGGAATAAAAGGGCACCTCTGAATGCACTATGGTGTACTCCCTGTGGCACAGGGAAGAAGTCATGTAAATAAACCCAAAACAAATGTAGTTGCTCTAGACTCCAGTCATATAAAGTAGCTAGTTAGAATTCAAACTTGTGCCTCTAAAGGGCTGTTGCCTACTAGCTTGCTGTGCAATGCTAGGGAATTAATTTAGCCTCTGTAAATCTTAGTTTCCCTGTATGTAACAATGATATCATGTATTACATAGGTATTTGGGAGGATAACTACATAAAACAAATAACATTATATTTAGCATAAAATTATATCAGCTAGATTATTGTTGTTACCAGCATGACTGTGTTAAAATTAGAAGATAGAATCTAATGGCCTATTCTATTGGTCACCCTTATTATACCCACAAAATGTAGTCTCTGTGTGCATTGTACAATGATATTTTCCATTCTCTTGAGTGATTTGTCTAACTGCAATCACTATTGATCCCATTACATATATGTTATTATCTGGTTTCAACTGAGCATATCACTAGACTGCTTTTAAATTAGCCTATGGCTCTATTGATTCCTGCTCTTAAAAGTTTGGAGGTCACAAAATCTCTATGAAACATGGATCAGTTCATACTATTTTTTAAAATTAATTTTTATTGAAGTATAGTTGATTTACAATTTTGTGAGAGCTTCTGCTGTACAGCAAAATGAATAAATTAAATATTTACATATATCCACTCTTTTTAAGAGCTTCCCTTTTGGGCTTCCCTGGTAGCCCAATTGGTAAAGAATTCTGCAATACAGGAGACCCCAGTTCCATTCCTGGATCGGGAAGATCTGCTGAAGGATAGGCTACCCACTCCAGTTTTCTTTTTTTTTTTTTCCACACCAGTTTTCTTGGGGTTCCCTTGTGACTCAGCTGGTAAAGAATCTGCCTGCAATGCGGTAGACCTGGGTTTGATCCCTGGGTTGGGAAGATCCCTTGAAGAAGGGAAAGGCTACCCACTCCTGTGTTCTGGCTTAGAGAATTCCATGGACTGTACGGTCCATCGGAGAAGGCAATGGCACTCCACTCCAGTACTTTTGCCTGGAAAATCCCATGGACGGAGGAGCCTGGTAGGCTGTAGTCCACGGGGTCGCTAGAGTTGGACACGACTGAGCGACTTCACTTTCACTTTTCACTTTCATGCATTGGAGAAGGAAATGGCAACCCACTCCAGTGTTCTTGCCTGGAGAATCCCAGGGACGGGGGAGCCTGGTGGGCTGCCGTCTATGGGATTGCACAGAGTCGGACACGACTGACGCGACTTAGCAGCAGCAGCAGCAGTACGGTCCATGGATTCACAAAGAGTCGGACACAACTGAGCAACTTTCACTTTCACTTTTACTCTTTTTAAAATTCCTTCCCCATGGAGGTCACTATAGAGTATTGAGAAGACTTCCCTGTGTTATACAGTAGGTCCTTATTAGTTATCTATTTTATATATAGTTCTGTGTAGGTCAATCCCAATCTTCCAGTTATCCCGGCCCTACCTTTTCCTCCCAGGTAACCGTACTTTTTTTCCCTACATAAATAGGTTCATTAATATCATTTTTTTTAGATTTCACATATAAATGATATCATATGATATTTGTCTTTCTCTGACTTAATTCACTTAGTATGATAATCTCTAGGTTCATCAGTGTTGCTACAAATGGCATTCATTCTTTCTAATTTCTGAATAACATCCCATTGTATATATGTACCACACCTTCTTCATCCATTCCTCTGTCAGTGAACATTTAGGTTGCTTTCATGTCTTGACTATTGTAAACAGTGCTCCGATGAACATCGGGGTGCATGTATCATTTTGTGTGATGGTTTTCTCTAGATTTATGCCCAGGAGTAGACTGGTGGATCATATGGTAGTTCTATTTGTAGTTTTAGTGTAGGAAGCTTCCCTTTTCTCCACATCCTTTCCAGCATTTATTGTTTGTAGACTTTTTGATGATGACCATTCTGACCAGTGAGAGGTGATACCTCGTTGTAGTTTTGATTTGCATTTTTCTCTAATAATTCGTGATGTTGAGCATCTTTTCATGTGCCTGTTTGCCCTCTGTATAACTTCTTTAGAGAAATGTCTATTTAGATCTTCCACCTATTCATATCATTTTTTAAATTTAAAACTTTTCAGCTTCACATTACATATTATGTTAGACCTTAATGAAAACTTAGCTTATTGAATGTTACAACTTTCTGTGAAATATAGAAGATAGATTGCCATCTCTGTAGGGATACTGAGTGTGGTGGCTATAGGTCAATGGACATGTGCACACAGTGAAAACTGGAAAACAGAATTAGCTATAGTTCTTAAGCTCACACACTAGGTTCAGTTTCCTATGCAATGAAACATGATCACCAGTTTTTTATTCCAGGATCTCTTTTTGCATTTTAACTAGATTCAGTTTAGCAACTTTCACTAAACATTCAGCTTCTGTTTCTCAGATTTTTCCACTAAAGTCTGGGAATTAGAGCTTTATTTCTTCCTCTATATTCTTTAGTTGTTAACTTTACTGAGGCAGTGCTCTTCAAATCTTCCCTAACCTTTGACCTGGAAAATTACTGAAACCTACAGGATAGGGATGGGAAACAAATGGCAGGAAAAGACATGAATTGACCTGGAAATGTTGGAGCAAAGACATTCATAATTCAGAATGATAAGAGAAAAATGAAGGCAGATGTTAAACACAGTTATAACAACATGACACCAAATTCAAAAAAACCATAGTAAAGCTTCTATATCCTCTTTCTGTCTAGCCACCTAGATTTTTTTCCCCCTAGAAGTGAACCATGTGATTAGTTTCTTATATATTCTTCCATACCTGTATCTTCTATATCTATTTTAACAAACAGTGATGCACTAGATATACTCTGCACTGCACCTTGCCTCTTTCACTCAAAATACATAACTTGGAGATTATGTAGTGTTAATACTCTAAAATCCCTTGATTTCTCTGTATTGCTTCAGGGATACCTGTTTAACCAGTTTCTACTTATTGATATTCAGCTTTTTGCCATTGATGACTGCACTGCATGAAACAACCTTGAGCACATCTCTTTGCACACATGTGAGTGTGCATTACTCAGTACTCAGTTCTGAAAAAAGAAAGTGCTCCATTTTATGGAGACAGGAATTCCACACAGCCAGTCCCATACTTACACATCGTTAGAGGATCATTGGCACAGATGGAACAATGGTCTTTGGGGCAGATGTTCAAGGAATTGACGGGCCATGAAACTTTTCTGCAACCTCTGTAGCGCCTCCTGCAATATTGAATTCAAAAGCATATCTCATAGTTGTGATTCAGGGATCAGTACAGTTCAGTCACTTAGTTGTGTCCGACTCTTAGGAACCGCATGGACTGCAGCACGCCAGGATTCAGGAATCAGGAAGCCAAATTCCAGAAAAAATTGCCTCCATTGAGATTGCCTATTCAGCAGACAGTCAAAAGAGGCAAAAAAAAAAAAAAAAAAGGCTTCATTTGTACTTCAGGCATCTAAATCTTATGCACTGTTGTTTTTTAGTCACCCAGTCGTGTCCAACTCTTTGCAACCCCATGGACTGCAGCATGCCAGGCCTCTCTGTCCTTCACCATCCCTCGAAGTTTGCCCAAGTTCATGTCCATTGCATTGGTGATGCCGCCTAGCCGTCTCATCCTCTGATGCCCTCTTCTCCTTCTGCCCTCAGTCTTTCCCAGTATCAGGGACTTTTCCAATGAGTCAGCTGTTTGAATCAGATAACCAAAATACTGGAGCTTCAGCATCAACATCAGTCCTTCCAACAAGTATTCAGGGTTGATTTCTCTTAGAATTGACTGGTTTGATCTCCTTGCTGTCCAAGGGACTCTCATGAGTCTTCTCCAGCATCACAATTCGAAGGCATCAATTCTTTGGTGTTCCGCCTTCTTTATGGTTCAGGTCTCACAACAGTTTGTGACCACTGGGAAAACCAAATCTTACTTGGTTACATTTAATTAATAGAACCTAATTTGCTTTTAGAACTTTGATTCCACAAGAGTCTGGGAAATATTGATTTTCTTTGTCTAGACTTTGCAACTCTGTGAGAAGGGACTCTAGAAAAAGGCAGGAAGGAGGGTACGTGAGTCAATCCAACAGAGAAAAGAGCTGTTACTTTAACTGATGATACTGTTCTAAAGAATTTACCAAATCTTTCACAGAACCACTGAAGTAAAAGTCCCATTAATGGGAATAATTGACATGAGTGATTTTCTACTGACAGGTCATACTTGACTGCCTTCAATCGCCACCACTCTCCCTCATCCCCACCTCATTAACATATTTCTTTTGGCCAAAGAAGGTGGTCCCAGAGAAACAAAAAGAGTTTCCTTTAGAACAAAAAGACAAGGGAGCTTACACATAGATATAACTAGTTCAATCCATGGCTACTCACACAGGAAAGTAAACGGAAGTCAGAGTCAGGAGTGATATTAAAGTCACATGCCCCAAGTGGGGAAAAAACAGAGAAGAAAAAGGCAGAAAGCAATACCAAAAAATGAGCTAGGTGATAAAAATGTTTGTTTGTTGGAAGTAACCATTAAAAGGATTTTTCTCATTAAAGTTGACAAGAGTCACTATAGTTAGGGCAGAAGTTATGATGCAGTGTAAGCATGAGGGCATTGTGAACAATTGTTTGGATAGAAGGTAATGGCCATGTTGTCCATAAGCAATCAAAACATAAAAATAAAGCACAGTGGCTGCTGTTAGGCATTTGTGGGTAGTAAAATTGCATTTTGCTGATATTAAATTAGAATGGTTAAGAGAGCATATGTTTACTCACTGTTTCCATGTAGAAGACAGCAGAGCATGGTATGAATAGGAGCACTGAGGGGAACTCCCAGAAAGAAGACATGTTAAACTCTTCTTAGAGGATACTTCAGCTATTCAGTATAAGTAATAAAAGTGCAACTTCAGTGGAGAACCAACATTCCGTGAACCATAGAGAATTGTGGTCCAATTTTTTGAGGAATTTCTTAGAGGGAATAAGTGCTATCACCTGGGCTATGTTTTATATAAGGCTGGCAATTCCATTCTTTCTTTTATTCAGACCAAAATGTTTGAAGTCTTTTTAAAAAAATATTTATTTTTAATTGATGGATAATTACCATGTTTTATTGGTTTCTGCCATACAACATGGATCAGCCATAGGTATACATATGTCCCCTCCCTCTGAATCCTCCCTGTCACCTCCCATCCCATCCCACTCCTCCAGGTTGTCACAGAGCCCCGGTTTGGGTTCCCTGAGTCATACAGCAAATTCCCACTGGCTATCTATTTTACACATATTATCATATATGTTTCCATGCTACTCTCTCCATTCGTCCCGCTGTCCTCTTCCTACCACCCCCCACCCCTTGTCCATAACTCTGTTCTCTATTTCTGCATCTCCATTGCTGTCCTGCAGATAGGCTCATCAGTACCATTTTTCTAGATTCCATATATATGCATTAATATATGATATTTGTTTTTCTGACTTACTTCACTCTGTATAATAGGCTCTAGGTTCATCCACTTCATTAGCACTGTTGGAGTCATTTTTGACTTACAGTTTCTTTCCATTTTACAATTAAAAATGAGTAAAATACATATATTCTTAAAGCTCTCATCCTAACCATTTTAAAATGTACAATTTGGGAATCTTAATCGCATTCACATTGTTGTGCAACCAATCTCCAGAACTCTTTTCATCTTGTAAAACCAAAACTCTATATCCCTTAAGTAACAATTCCCTATTTCCCTCTTTCCCAGGCATGGCAATCACTACTCTTCTTTCTGTTTCTGTGAAGTTTGATTACTGTAGGTACCTCAAATAACTGGAATTACACGATATTCATCTTTTGGGGACTGGATTCTTTCACGTAGCATATGGTTTATCCATGTTGTAGCATATGCCAGAATTCCCTTCATTTCTAAGGCTGCTTGTTTGCTTCCTCTGGGGCTGATTTTCTTCTCTTGCAGTCCACATCCAATTATTATGAAATCCTTTGAATCTGCCTTCAAAGTGACTGCAGAGCTGGCCACTTCTTGCTTCTGCCACCGTGACTACTGTGGTCCCAGCCAAAATCACTTTTCCCCTGCATTTCTGCAACTTGCTCCCTCTCTCCTCTTTTAAACCCAGTATCTACAGCAGTGTCTTAACAATCAGGTCACCTGTTTGCTTAGAATCCTGCAGTCTCTTCTCATTCTGCTTCGAGCAGAAACTAAAATCTCCGCCTCAGCCTGCCAGGCCCAGGAAGTCTGCTAGCTCTGTCACCAGCTCTGCCTCCTGCTGCTCTCCCTGCCCACCCACCCCTCCACCCACATCACGCTTTCATCCCTATTCTTCCTTGAACTGGCAGGCGGGATCTGACAGCAGCGCCCTTGTCCTGATATCTCTGCCAGATAGCTCTGTATGCTAACTCTATTATTTTCTTTAAGCGTTTTGTCAACTGTAGGGTAAAAGAGCCCTCACCTGACTAAGCTTACTGAAAATACAGTCCACCCTACCAAACACACTCCCTTACCTCTTTACCACTCCTTCCCTCTCCCACACAACTCCTGCTCATGCTTAGTCGCTAAGTTGTGCCCCACTCTTTGCGAGCCCATGGACTGTAGTCCACCAGGTTTTTCTGTCTATGGGATTTTCCAGGCAAGAATACTGGAGTGGGTTGCCATTTCCTTCTCCAGGGGATCTTCCCAACCCAGGGATCAAACCCAGATCTCCCACATTGCAGGTAGATTCTTTACTGTCTGAGCCACCAGAGAAACCCAAGAATACTGGACTGAGTAGCCTATCCCTTCTCCAGGGGATCTTCCCAACTCAGGAACTGAACCTGTGTCTCCTGCGACTTGTGCACTGCATGTAGGTTCCTTACCACTGCACCACCTAGGAAGCCTCCCCTGACAATCAGCAGCTTCCAAATTGTTATAGACCACACTCATGTATGTTTTAATACTTTATTGTCTGTCTCCCCCTGCTAGACGTGTACCTTTACCTGCTTTGTTTGTAGATGTATCTCAAATATTGAGAACCATGCCTGGTGCAGAATGAGAGTTCAACACAGAATGAGAGGAAAGATCCCCTCCTCACACCTCTTTGGGCAGGTATTTTAATAGGTTATAACAAGACTGTAACAGTGTGTGAGTAAAGAAGGAAGCAACCGAAAGGTCCCTGTTACTAGTTCATCTCCCACTTTCCTCTACATTTTCATACCAACAGAGCTTGTTTCTAAATGTCCAGTGGGAAAAGTTGTGGTGCAAGGTAGCAAGGACCCTGGAGTCTAACACACTGCAAATTACAGCCATTTTTTACTGACTGAATGCCTTGGGGAAAGTTAGTTTTATTATCCTTATTCCTCATCTATGAAATGGGTATTCTATTAATTGGATATTCCTCATAGGTTATGAAAATGAAATGAGATAATTCATATAAAATGCTGGCACTTGATAAACTATTTGTTGGTAAATATAATTATAAAGCATTTAAAGACAACATTTAGGATGTTATGCATTCCTCTATAATCTCACTTATTAATTTGCTTAATAAAAGTATCTGTATATAGGTAGTATAAAGTTTGAGCTCAGTACTGAATTATCAAGAATTGAGATAGTCATATATGAATTATTTTACCATATTGTAAATTCTCAGAAGTCCATATTCAAGTGAAAGTATGAAACATAATATATGATGAAATATAAGAGAATTTTGATTGTCTGTTTAGCTTTTCCATGGTACTGATGATCATGATATGACTCATTGTACCTCTAACTTAATGGTATTTTTTCAAAAAATTATTGCAAATGATAATGAGCTATTCATAGCTTCACCTTTCAAATAATACTTTATTACTTGATACTTATATTCTATTTTTAATAATGATTTTCTTTTTGCTAGGTTATCTGGAGTATACCAGTTAAAATTTTTAAATTTGGTATTTTCAGTTAGTTTCAATTATCAGTTTCACATCTGAGTTAAGCATTTGTACTTAATTTTAATCACTTTTTGGGACCAAATAGTTACATAATTGATTGTGTAATCAATTGATATGGTTGTAATTTCTTCATGAACATTTTTTCATTAAATGTGGAAGTTTAAGCCAATTGAAAATTTCCCTTTTGTTATATAAATCTTCAATTTTTGAAACCATTACCCTAATGTTCAGTGGTATTTCCCATTTTTGAAAACTTATTTTGTGTGTGGGTATTTGAAATGATCAGAGATATTACCAAGAAAATGACCAATAAGCCATAAAACTGCTCAACTCATTACTAGTGTAATTTATTTGTTAACGGGAAAGTTTCATTTTAGATTACTTTGGAAGAGAGTATGAGAGTATGTGTAGCAGTTCCCTGGGTATATGGTCTTATTGTCCCGTCCATAATTTATTTAAAGTTTCTGCTTCTGCACTTGTGTTGAATAAGTGTGAAATTAAGGCCATTGTGTTTAAAAATGTAGTATAGGAATCTGAGCTTTCAATGGAATCAGATAGGAAACCTGAGAAATGTGCACAAGAGAGAAATGTTTATTTCATTCTCCCTACTTGCTTAAGAAAGCAGTCTACCTTCAAGTGAGACCTTCATATCTACAATTTCACCAGCATGTGCAACAACAAGGAAAAAGACCTAAAGAAAGCATTCTGCCAGCAGGCTTCCCCAAACAGGATATACTCCATCTCTTTTCCAAGGAGATTTTACCCAGAGAGATTTTAACTTGAATTTAAACTTTTCATCACACCACTTTTCAACAGAGGTGGAAAGTAAATGTCTTTTGAAGTGTACCCAAAATCTGCTTCCATGATTACCTGAAGCCTTCTAAAGATTAACAGACAGGGCCTTTCTTTCCAGCCAACAGAAGGTCATGGAGTTTTTGAATGTTTCTCAAACTTTTCAGAAAACAGTTGCTTTAGAGCAGCTATTAAGATTTGTAAGACTATAGAAAAGCTTAGTTAGTTGTCTTTTATAAACACTTAGAACATCTTTGGATCAAAGGAACATTCATAGAAAACATTTTTAGTTGCTGAAATATGTGTTCATGTTTGGATTTTTCTAAATGTGTGTTTGCATTATTATTTTAGTTCATAAAAACTCTTTGTGGTAAATAAGGGAAAAAGAAGAGAAATGTGAGATGTTCTCTTTCTAGAAAGCAAATATTGAGGATGGAGATGGTTTCTAGAAATGAATAAGGTGAGGTGGGAGCAATAAGCCTCTGAGTCATTTAAACCCTAAGCTAATATCACGGTAATCCAAGTCTATGCCCCAACCAGTCACACTCGAGAAGCTAAAGTTGAACGGTTCTATGAAGACCTACAAGACCTTTTAGAACTAATACCCAAAAAAGAAGTCATTTTCATTAGAGGGAACTGGAATGCAAAAGTAGGAAGTCAAGAAACACCTGGAGTAACAGGCAAATTTGGCCTTGGAGTACAGAATGAAGCAGGGCAAAGGCTAATAGAGTTTTGCCAAGAGAAGGCACTGGTCATAGCAAACAGCCTCTTCCAACAACACAAGAGAAGCCTCTACACCATGGACATCCTCAGATGGCCAACACCGAAATCAGGTTGATTATATTCTTTGCAGCCAAAGTTGGAGAAGCTCTATATAGTCAGCAAAAACAAGACTGGGAGCTGACTGTGGCTCAGACCATGAACCCCTTATTGCCAAATTCAGACTTAAATTGAAGAAAGTGGGGAAAACCACTAGACCATTCAGGTATGACCTAACTCAAATCCCTTATACAGTGGAATTGAGAAATATATTTAAGGGACTAGATCTGATAGAGTGCCTGATGAACTATGGATGGAGGTTCATGACATTGTACAGGAGACAGGGATCAAGACCATCCCCATGGAAAAGAAATGCAAAAAAGCAAAATGGCTGTGAGGAGGCCTTACAAATAGCTGTGAAAAGAAGAGAAGCAAAAAGCAAAGGAAAAAAGGAAAGATAATAGCATCTGAATGCAGAGTTCCAAAGAATAGCAAGAAGAGATAAGAAAGCCTTCCTCAGCAATCAATGCAAAGAAATAGAGGAAAACAACAGAATGGGGAAAACTAGAAATCTCTTCAAGAAAATTAGAGATACCAAGGCAACATTTCATGCAAAGATGGGCTCGATAAAGGACAGAAATGGTATGGACCTAACAGAAGCAGAAGATATTAAGAAAAGGTGGCAAGAATACACAGAACTGTACAAAAAAGATCTTCATGACCAAGATAATCACGAGGTGTGATCAGTCACCTAGAGCCAGACATCCTGGAATGTGAAGCCAAGTGGACCTTAGGAAGTATCACTACAAACAAAGCTAGTGGAGGTGATGAAATTTCATTTGAGCTGTTTCAAATCCTTGAAGATGATGCTGTGAAAGTGCTGCACTCAATATGCCAGCAAATTTGGAAAACTCAGCAGTGGCCACAGGACTGGAAAAGGTCAGTTTTCATTCCAATCCCAAAGAAAGGAAATGCCAAAGAATGCTCCAACTACTGCACAATTGCACTCATCTCACACGCTAGTAAAGTAATGCTCAAAATTCTCCAAGCCAGGCTTCAGCAATACATGTGTAACTTCCAGATGCTCAAGCTAGTTTTAGAAAAGGCAGAGGAACCAGAGATCAAATTGCCAACATCCACTGGATCTTGGAAAAAGCAAGAGAGTTCCAGGAAAACATCTATTTCTGCTTTATTGACTATGCCAAAGCCTTTGACTGTGTGGATCACAATAAACTGTGGAAAATTCCAAAAGTGATTGGAATACCAGACCACCTGACCTGCCTCTTGAGAAACCTGTATGCAGGTCAGGAAGCAATGGTTAGAACTGGACATGGAACAACAGACTGGTTCCAAATAGGAAAAGGAGCACATCAAGACTGTACATTGTCACTCTACTTATTTAACTTCTATGCAGAGTACATCATTAGAAACACTGGGCTGGAGGAACCACAAGCTGGAATCAAGATTGCCAGGAGAAAATGTCAATAACCTCAGATATGCAGATGACACCACCCTTACGGCAGAAAGTAAAGAACTAAAGAGCCTCTTGATGAAAGTGAGAGGAGAGTGGCAAAGTTGGCTTAAAGCTCAACATTCAGAAAAATAAGATCATGGCATCCAGTCCCATTACTTCATGGCAAATAGATGAGGAAACAGTGGCAGACTTCATTTTTTTTGGCCCCAAAATCACTGCAGATGGTGACTGCAGCCATGAAATTATGAGATGCTTACTCCTTGGAAGGAAAGTTATGACCAACCTAGACAGCATATTAAAAGCAGAGACATTACTTTGTCATCACAGGTCCATCTAGTCAAGGCTATGGTTTTTCCAGTAGTCATGTATGGATGTTAGAGTTGGACTATAAGGAAAGCTGAGTGCAGAAGAATTGATGCTTTTAAACTGTGGTGTTGGAGAAGACTCTTGAGAGTCCCTTGGACTGCAAGGAGATCCAACCGGTCCATCCTAAAGGAGATCAGTCCTGGATGTTTATTGAAAGGACTGGTGTTGAAGCTGATATTCCAATATTTTGGCCACCTTATACGAAGAGCTGACTTATTTGAAAAGACCCTTATGTTGGGAAAGACTGAAGGCAGGAGAAGAAGGGGACGACAGAGGATGAGATGGTTAGATGGCAACACCTACTCAATGGACATGAGTGTGGGTGAACTCCGGGAGTTGGTGATGGACAGGGAGGCCTGGCGTGCTGCAGTTCATGGGGTCACAAAGAGTCGGACACGACTGAGCAACTGAACTGAACTGAATGATAGTTGTGATTATTTCTTGTGAATTCACTGAGCCCATGCAAATAGGATGTGATTCTAGATTATGTAAAAAAAAAAAAAGTGTTAACGGATGATAAATACTCAACTCATCATGCTCACAAAAAAGAACATGAAGTAGTTTTCACTAGGAAAGTTGCACAGTTTTGCACAAGGAATAACAGTGTGTCCCAATGTCCCCTAATGTGAGAACATGCGTTTTTGCCCCATCAGTAAATTATTCTTCCTGACAGAGTTGATGGAATATATTCCTCTCACTCACTGTGGTTCAGATAGAAAATACAATAGAAAAAATATAGACAGTAGAAATACCAGTTCACAGTGGAGAGAGAAACTCACAAGCATACCACCATGGTAGAAACTAAGAGGAAAAGCATTTTGCAGCATATGTTTATTACCTGAAAAGTACCTGAAAGTGAAAACCTTTCTATTTGGAAACAACACTGAAGTATGAACCAGTAAGAGAAAGGAAATATGTGCTGAACAAGAATGTCATCAGATTTAGGAAGAAAAACATGGCCTGAATTGGAGGCAGGATGAATGACTTTTAGAGCTTTCCTAAAAATTAATATAAGATTTGTCCTTATTTTGTTGTCAATATTTATGACAGAATTAACTGCAGAGTAACCTGCAGATGGTTCTCTTTCTAAAGTGTGTATGCCTTTATTTTCAGTCCTTTCTTTTCACCTGTCTTGAGTTAATAAAACATCTTCAGTCTGGACGATCCATTCTGGTTGGTTTCTGTACACTTGCTACAGTCTAGATTTTAGAGCCCAGAAAGAAGAGCTAAAATGTAAGACTCCTTTATAGGAATTTTGCCTTAACAAACGTCTATCCTATCTATCTGGGTTCATGTTATATATGTATATTTTAATGTATGGTCTATACTGTGTTCTTGAAAGTGAAAGTGTCAGTAGCTCAGTCGTGTCCGACTCTTTGTGATCCCGTAGGCTACAGTCCATGGGGTTCCTCTCTCCATGGGATTTCTTAGTCAAGAATACTGGAGTGGGTTGCCATTTCCTCCTCCTGATCTTCCCCATTCAGGGGTTGAGCCTGGCTATCCTGCATTGCAGACAGATTCTTTATCATCTGAGCCACCAGGGAAGCCCACTGTGTTCTTAAATATGGCTAAATATATTATTTCAGATTCCTCATGAACTTTCATTTAATATCATGGGTTTCCAGGGAAGCAAAAGGAAAAAAATCCCTCTTTCTGTTCAGCTCTCTCATCTTCCCAGCCAGAGGAACTGGATAAAGACTTATTGGTTTTGTTTCTCTCTCTTATCGCTTACTTTTGGGTTCTAGAGCCCCTTTTAAGAGAGTGTTCTTTGATCAGTCAGGTTTGCTTGGGGAAGCAGAAGCCATTCTTAGTATATTTAGCTGAAAGCAAATTAATATATGTAAAGTATTTGAGGCTTAGGTAATTATTGGAAGAGCCGCAAAAGCAAAGATCCAAAAAGCCCCTTTTAGGAAATCTGGAAGTATAGGATTTCATAGAAGCCACCAGTTGGTTCTTGTTGTCAGCAGAACTGAAATAGGAGCTAGCAGAATGCTCATAATACAGGTGTGGTAACCTCATCTGCTTTCCTCTTCAGATCTTCATCTCCCCTTCCCTCCTTTTATCCCCAGGAGGCTGGCTTGAATGAAGTGGACTGGGGTCTAGCACTGGTCATCCTCCTTGTCTTCTTCTAGCTTCCAGTTGGGTTTGGCCAGCGAGGAGCATGGATAGGCAATCAGGGGTGGAAATGAGTAAGGTTAGGGTAATTAGCCTCCTACCTTCCTTCCTCAAGGTTAGTTGAGGAAGTCTGTGTCCCTTGACTGTAGCTGCTTTCAAATTAGTCTCCTCTCACAATATACTCCTTCCAGGTTTTGGTAACTGTTTCTTCCTCACTTTTTCAGGCTGAGAGATCCTATCTACATTCTTCCTTGTGGTTCCACATTCTGAAATATTTTTGTAAATACTCCTTTAGTAAACAAACACTCCACGAGTTATTCTAACATGAGTGTGCCAACTATTTTGTATTGGAAAGCTGATTGATAAAATAATTTATATCATAAGTGTTTCCAAATAGTGCACGTTAAAGATGAGTGTCTGGAATCGAGTGATCCATATTTAAAGGAGGTCAGGACTAACCTGTTTGCCAAGATGACAAGAACATGTGTAATCCATGGCTTGTGGTAGAACAAGATAAGGTACAAGTGATAGGCAAGACATAGATGGATTGGCTGAAGAATTTGGCTATTTTGTAAACAATGAAGACTATAAGGACTATAGAATCACCCACTTTTCTCTTTCAGCCTCAGATAACAAAGACAGAAATTAATAACCATAGCATATAATTAAGAACATGAAATTGGAAGGCACCAGGATAGCTTTAAAGGTTTTTCTCTTCTCCAGAGGTTGCAATCTAGAAGTGTGAGGGTGAGGTGTGCAGAGTTGTAGCTCCAGTTAAATGTTCAGTCTTCCCCATCCCTCACTCTAAGGCAGAGACACTGATGGGAAGAGGTGAGTCCTTGAGATCTGAGCTGATGACATTTGAGAAAACTGGGGCTAAGGCTGAGATCTTTCACCCCCACTTACCCTGAATTTCCCTTGCTAGTGGAGGAAAAGGTCTCCTGTCTCCATAATTCCCCTGTTAAGTTTTTGTGCCCCAGGCAGCTGCTTCAAGAGCTAGTACTGATTCTCCTCCAGGTCCTCCCTGACTACTTCTCACCAATTTTGTTTTGCCTTAATAATTATATACCAAGAAAGCCCTAAAAATTTAAAGATTTCCAACAGCTGTTAAGTAAAATATTTTGAGGTATTCAATAAAAGTGAAATGAAATTAGTAAAAATGTTTTTGAAAAACTACAAAAATGTCTTTTGTGTTTACACTATCTCTGAGTTTCCCAAAAGGGCCATTAGGTAGCTCAGAGGTTTCTTCCTTCACCCTACAGATGAAAGAAATAACTAGAGTTTGTCTAGAAATTTGGCAAATTTTAATTAACACAAAACTGTTATGAAAGCTTTTGTCTACCAAACTTAATGTATAGTTTTAAAACCTTGAAAAAAATCAAGGAAAGTTTGTCTTCCAAGTAAATGTATAACATATGTAAATGATCTAATGATTTAACATTTTCAAATTAAAAGAATGCATTCCTATTTTAGATCAAAGATGGGTACAATAACCTTGACCAAAGTGATTCGTTTCCAGACTCTGGATTAATAAAACATTTTTTTCATTCACTTAAATTATGGACAATTAAGGCGTGACTTAGCATGTAAATTGTCAAAAGCTTACTGATGATTTCAGTCTTTCTTTAGATTCAATAGCCAACACATATCCCTTGACTAAGAGTGATACAGGCATAGAAAAACTTATGAAAACTTAAGTTGGTATATTTATAAAGTATCATGAAATCTTAGTGGTTTTCCAGGTTATATAAACTCTTCTGTTGACAAAATAACCTTAGTGTTTTCCAGTCAGTTGTCAAACTGTGAAATAGGGTTGCTTTTCCCATTCACATGTAGCTGTCCATCACCAAAGTGCTCTAAAGCCAGCCACCTCTTCCCTTCATGGAAGGAAGGAGAATCCCATGATATTTAACTTTCTAAGGGGATTATCCATCCCTTGTAGAGACCTCTTAGTCAGAGACTTCCCTGAAATATTCTGATTTACTTGTGTTTGTGGATGTTTCATTCTTAAAAAGAAAAAATTAAAAATTTCCAAGTAGATTGTGCTATCACAGACATGATTTTATCATTAAAATGTCAACTTTTCAAAGAATTCAATCAATTCAGTTGGATAAATTAATTGCTACTACTTAGACCTGCCTTCTGAAAAAAAAAAAAAAAAAGGTAAAAGACTAACTGTTTATACTGATATAAGATATATGGTTTGAGGTTAGACCATGACTTTGAAAATTTGGATTATAGAGATTTCCTGACTACTACAGGAACCCCTAGAAAATGGATGACAAGTTAAAGTAATTGGAACTTCTTTGCTGATGCCTAAGGAGATGACATAGTAAAAGTGGAATTTACCAAAAAATGTTCATGATATTAACCTCAATAGTGGAAATAAGTTTCCCATGATATGGAGCCAACTTTGTGAATGTTTTAAAGATACCATTGAGGATGTTTTCAAGACATGTCCTACCTGCTAATAACACAGTCGTGGTGAGCTCACAGATGTAGAATATGGACAAGGATGTAAGCTTTAGGACTCTTTAAATGTCTCCAAATATGCCATGTTATTGTTGTTGCTTAATCGCTCAGTTGTATCCGACTCTTTGTGACCCTATGGATGGTAGCCCTCCAGGATCCTCTGTCCATGAGATTTTCTGGGCAAGAATACTAGACTGTGTTGGCATTTCCTTGTCCAGGGGATCTTCCTGATAAATCCAGGGATCGAACCTACGTCTCCTGCACTGGCAGGCAGATTCTTTACCATTGAATCACTAGAGTAAGTTCTAATTAGTGTTATTTATTTGTCAGATACCTTGATTCAAAGCTATGATTTTAATGGTAGAAAAAAATAACATGAGTTTTTGTTCTCAGTTTGGGGAGCTCCAATGTCTCTCTCCAGTAAGAGGGGCACACATTTCATGGGCACTGTTATTTAAGAATACCGTAACTTAGACAAGCAAAAGCTGAGAGATTTCAACACCACCAAACCAGCTCTTCAACAAATGCTAAAGGATCTTATTTAGATAGGAAACACAGAAAATGTTGATAAACTTGAACCCAAAACAACAAAGTAAATGGCAACAGGATCATACTTATAAATAATTACCTTAAATGTAAATGGGTTGACTGCCCCAACCAAAAGACAAAGAGTGGCTGAATGGATAAAAAAACAAGACCCCTATATATACTGTTTACAACAGACCTACCTCAAAATAAGGGACACATACAGACTGAAAGTGAAGGGCTAGAAAAACATATTTTGTGCAAATGGAGACCAAAAGAAAGCAAGAGTAACAATCCTCATATCAGATAAAATAGACCTTGAAATAAATGCTGTGAAAAGAGACAAAGAAGGACACTACTTAATGATCAAAGAATCAATCCAAGAAGAAGATTTAACAATTATAAATATATATGCACCCAACATAGGAGCACCACAATATGTAAGGCAAATGCTAACAAGTATGAAAGGGGAAATTAACAGTAACACAATAATAGTGGGAGACTTTAATACCTGACTCACACCTATGGATAGATTAACTAAACAGAAAATTAGCAAGGAAACACAAACTTTAAATGATGAAATGGGCCAGTTAGACCTAATTGATATCTATAAGACATTTCACCCCAAAGCAATGAATTTCACCTTTTTCTCAAGTGCACACAGAACATTCTCCAGGATAGATCACATCCTGGGCCATAAATATAGCCTTGGTAAATTCAGAAAAATTGAAATCATCTCAAGCATCTTTTCTGATCACAATGCAGTAAACTTAGATGTCAACTGCAGGAAAAAAACCATTAAAAATACAAACATATGGAGGCTAAACAACACACTTCTGAATAACCAACAAATCACAGAAGAAATAAAAAAAAGAAATTAAAATATGCATAGAAATGAATGAAAAAGAAAACACAACAACCCAAAACCTATGGGATTCAGTAAAAGCAGTGCTAAGGGGAAGGTTCATAGCAATACAAGCTTACCTTAAGAAACAAGAGAAAAATCAAATAAATAACCTAACTTTACACCCCACCTGGGCTTCCCTGGTGGCTCAGAGGTTAAAGCGTCTGCCCCCAATGCGGGAGACCCAGGTTCGATCCCTGGGTCGGGAAGATCCCCTGGAGAAGGAAATGGTAACCCACTCCAGTATTCTTGCATGGAGAATCCCATGGATGGAGAAGCCTGGTAGGCTACAGTCCACAGGGTTGCAAAGAGTCGGGCACGACTGAGTGACTTCACCTTCACCTTACACCTAAAGCAACTAGAAAAAGAAGAAATTAAGAACCCCAGCGTTAGTAGAAGGGGGCAACAGAGGATGAGATGGTTGAATGGCATCACCAACTCAATGGACATAAGTATGAGCAATCTCTGGGAGTTGGTGATGCACAGGGGGACCTGGCATGCTGAAGTCCATGGGGTCGCAAAGAGTCAGATGTGACTGAGCGACTGACTGAGTGACTGACTGAGCAAAAATCAACAAAACTAAAAGCTGGTTCTTTGAGAAGATAAATAAAATAGACAAACCATTGGCCAGACTCATCAAGAAAAAAATGGAGAAGAATTAAATCAACAAAATTAAAAATGAAAATGGAGAAACCACAACAGACAACGCAGAAATACAAAGGATCATAACAGACTACTATCAGCAACTATATGGCAATACAATGGACAACTTAGAAGAAATGGTGAATTCTTAGAAAAGTATAACCTTCCAAAACTGAACCAGGAAGAAATAGAAAATCTTAACAGACCCATCACAAGCACGGAAATCCAAACTGTAATAAAAAATCTTCCAACAAACAAAAGTTCAGGAACAGATGGCTTCACAGGTTAATTCTACCAAAAGTTTAGAGACGAGCTAACACCTATCCTACTCAAACTCTTCCGTAAACTTGCACAGGAAGGTAAACTGCCAAAGTCATTCTATGAGGCCACCATCACCCTAATACCAAAACCAGACAAAGATGCCACAAAAAAAGAAAACTACAGGCCAGGATCACTGATGAACATAGATGCTAAAATCCTCAACAAAATTCTAGCAAACAGAATCCAACAACATATTTAAAAGATCATACATCATGACGAAGTGGGCTTTATCCCAGGGATGCAAGGATTTGCAAATCAATCAATGTGATACACCACATTAACAAATTGAAAGATAAAAACCATATGATTATCTCAATAGATGCAGAGAAAGCCTTTGACAAAATTCAATATCCATTTGTGATAAAAAACCCTCCAGAAAGCAGGCATAGAAGGAACATACCTCAGCATAGTAAAAGCCATGTATGATAAACCCACAGCAAACATTAACCTCAATGGTGAAAAATTGAAAGCATTTCCCCTAAAGTCAGGAACAAGACAAGGGTGCCCACTCTCACCACTACTATTCAACATAGTTTTGGAAGTTTTAGCCACAGCCATAGAGAAGAAAAAGGAATAAAAGGAATACAGATTGGAAAAGAAGAAGTAAAATTCTCACTGTTTGCAGATGACATGATCTTCTACGTAGAAAACCCTAAAAACACTACCAGAAAATTACTAGAGCTACTTAATGAATATAGTAAAGTTGCAGGATATAAAATCAACACACAGAAATCCCTTGCATTCCTATATTCTAACAATGAGAAAACAGAAAGAGAAATTAAGGAAACAATTCCATTCACCATTGCAACAAAAAAATAAAATACTTCGGAATAAATCTACCTAAAGAAACAAAAGACCTATATATAGAAAATTATAAAACACTGATGAAAGAAATCAAAGATGACACAAATAGATGGAGAAATATACCATGTTCATGGATCAGAAGAATCAATATAGTGCAAATGAGTATACTACCCAAAGCAATCTATACAATCAATGAAATCCCTATCAAGCTACCAACGGTATTTTTCAGAGAACTATAACAAATAATTTCACAATTTGTATGGAAATACAATAAACATCGAATAGCCAAAGCAATCTTGAGAAAGAAGAATGGAACTGGAGGAATCAACCTGCCTGACTTCAGGCTATACTACAAAGCCACAGTCATCAAGACAGTATGGTACTGGCACAAAGACAGAAATATAGATCAAGGGAATAAAATAGAAAGCCCAAAGATAAATCCATGCACCTATGGATACCATATCTTTGACAAAGGAGGCAAGAATATACAATGGAGAAAAGACAATCTTTTTAACAAGCGGTGCTGGGAAAACTGGTCAACCACTTGTAAAAGAATGAAACTAGAACACTTCTAACACCATACACAAAAATAAACTCAAAATGGATTAAAGATCTAATTTTAAGACCAGAAACTATAAAAACTCCTAGAGGAAAACAGCCAAAACACTCTCTGACATAAATTACAGCAAAATCCTCTATGACGCACCTCCCAGAGTAGTGGAAATAAAAGCAAAAATAAACAAATGGGACCTAATTAAACTTGAAAGCTTTTCCAAAATGAAGGAAACAATAAGCAAGGTGGAAAGATAGCCTTCAGAATGGGAGAAAATAATAGCAAATGAAGCAACTGACAAAGAATTAATCTCAAAGATATACAAGCAGCTCATGTAGCTCAATTCCAGAAACATAAACGACACAATCAAAAAATGGGCCAAAGAACTAAATAGACATTTCTCCAAAGAAGACATACAGATGGCTAACAAACACATGAAAAGATTCTCAACATCACTCATTATCAAAGAAATGCACATCCAAACTACAATGAGGTACCATCTCACACTGGTCAGAATGGCTGCTATCAAAATGAGAGGGTGCAGAGAAAAGGGAACCCTCTTACACTGTTGGTGGGAATGCAAATTAGTACAGCCACTATGGAGAACAGTGTAGAAATTCCTTAAAAAACTGGAAATAGAACTTCCATACAACCCAGCAATCCCACTGCTGGGCATACGCAACAAGAAAACCAGAATTGAAAGAGACACGGGTACTCCAATATTCATTGTAGCACTGTTTACAATAGCTAAGACATGCAAGCAACCTAGATGTCCATCAGCAGATGAAAGGATAAGAAAGCTGTGGTACATATTGTGTATGTACACATTGTACATACATGTAATATGTATTTATTACAATTTAATATTACTCAGCTATTAAAAAGAATGCATTTGAATCAGTTCTAATGAGGTGGATGAAACTGGAGCCTATTATACAGAGTGAAGTAAGTCAGAAAGAAAAACACCAATACAGTATATTAATGAATATATATGGAATTTAGAAATATGGTAACAATGACCCTATATGAGAGACAGCAAAAGAGACACAGATGTAAAGAGCAGACTTTTGGACTTTGCGGGAGAAGGCTAGGGTGGGATGATTTGAGAGAATAGCACTGAAACATGTATATTACCATATGTGAAATAGATCACCAGTCCAGGTTCGATGCATGAGACAGGGTGCTCAGGGCTGGTGCACTGGGATGACCCTGAGGGATGGGATGGGGAGGGAGGTGGGAGTGGAGTTCAGGATGGGGGACACATGTACACCCATGGTTAATTCATGTCAATGTATGGCAAAACCCACTACAATATTGTAAAGTAATTAGCCTCCAATTAAAATAAATTAATTAATTTACAAAAAAAAAAAAATGAATACCGTAACTTACAATTGGGCTTCCCTTGTGGATCAGCTGGTAAAGAATCCATCTGCAATGTGGGACACCTGGATTCAATCTCTGGGTTGGGAAGATCCCCTGGAGAAGAAAAGGCTACCCACTCTAGTATTACACAGAGTAATTTCCACAGGCCTCATATTCCCAAATTTCAAGAAAGATAAAAAGAAGCAAAATGATTCTCAAACTATACAATTAGCAAAGTTTTCAGGAATCTTGAATTTATTGAGGCCCAGAGTACTGCAAATAGCCTTGAAGACAGTAAGATCAATCCTCTCTAGTATCTGTAAGTTATCTCCTTTTGAATAACAGGAATGCCTAATAGTTTTGAGAATTACTTCCAGTCCAAGATTATACTGTTAGAAGGTGATATGACCAATTATTGCAGGAGACTCAAATGATATCTCTAGCCTTATCACCAACAAATTAAAAGTGTATTTCCAAAATGCCTACTTAGGCAGTCTGCATGATCTGAGAACTGGAAATCTGGGCTTCAGAAAAAAATTAAACAACCCTTTGAGCATCAATTAAAAAAACAAAAACCCTTATAAGATACTCTCATAACAGACACAAAGTAAAGCTCCAAGGTGTTGATTCTTGGGTTTATGTTTCTCAAATTAAAAAAAAAAAAAAAAAAACAGGAATTCCTACTGACTGCTGGACATCTATTCCATCAGGAGACCTTGAGTTGATGATTTTTTAGGAATTCTCCTGAAGCTGCTGACTGTGTAAGTGGATACCTTATGCCCAGAATGACAGAACAATCTGCTGACTACAGAAGCAGACAACTTCTGCTCAAGATAATAGAACAAGATTAATTATATGACTTTTCAGCATTTTCCCCCTTACCACTAATGCTGTCTGTTATTGTATTTTTGTTATTCTCTCTTAACTAAAAGTTCTCAATATGATCTCCTCTATCTTTTTCCTGTTACTTTGGACCACCTTTTCTGCCACTTAAGAAAAAAGCAAAACTCTCTGGTGTATTTTTCTCAGACTACAGCGGCTGCTCTAACATTTCCAACAGCATGTAGTAACTGTTCCTTTAAACGCTTTGGAAATAGATTCGCTTTTATAGGAACCAACCTCTTGGTAATTTATATTTACTTCATATATCGCAGACATCACACTCATAAAAATTAGACTTTGACCTCATGTCAATAAACTCTCCAGCTAAACTTATTATAACACCAACAGTAAAAGCTCACTCAGCAGGTGGGGTATCTAATTTGGGGCCTTTCTGCTAAAGTTATCAGTTTGTTTTCTTGAAACACCAGTTTTGCAGTAACTGTCTAGTTAAGGAATCTTCCATTCTGAGGGACAAAATTGGCTTACTCCTGATGCTAAGTGATTTTGTTATTCCCAATACAGTCCCACTAGGCTACTACTTCTCATGTGGCCATCAGACTTTCTCACCTGTCACACGCTAACATTTCCTATGTATTCAGAATACCCATGAGAGACTTTTAGATGTTTATAGTTGTCAACCTCCAATGGGTCACGTTTCTCTGAAAAGAATATTCAGAAACATCTCCAAAGAGGCCAGCACAGACAACTTAAGAAAATTTCTAGGAGGGATCACTTTTAGTATTCTGACCCTAGAATATATAATAAATGACACTAATTACATCTGGAAGCCCCCCCCCCGAATCATTTAAAATTAAAATTTATTACTCAGTGTTTTCATGGTTAATCCCGCAGGCCTTAATTTCTAGGTGTGTGTGTGTGTGTATGTGTGTGTGTGCTAAGTTGCTTCAGTCCTGTCTGACTCTGCGATCCTATAGACTATAGCCCGCCAGGCTCCTCTGTCCATGAGATTCTCCAGACAAGAATGCTGGAGTGGGTTGCCATGCCCTTCTGCAGGAGATCTTCCAGTCCCAGGGATTGAACCTGTGTCTCTTATGTCTCCTGCATTGGCAGGTGGGTTCTTTACCACTTGTGCCACCTGGGAAGTCCCAGTTTCTATGTAACTATCCAAAGAAAACATTTATTCTATAGAAAACAGTTTTTGTGCTTTTATGATACAGTGGGTCAAGGAGAATAGTGCAGGACTACCCTAAAAAAAAAGCCACTTGATTCTGTAAAACAGACTTGGCTGAATTCTCAGAAATGCTTTTACTGACAGATTTTATAATCTTTCTTCTGACTTAGAGGTTTTTTCTTTTTAACTAGAAATAGTATTGAATTTAATATTTCTTTTTTTTTTGGTGGGGGGAGGTAACCATGATGTAACTGAAGCTGATGGAGTAAGCCGAACCAAATCCAAACGTACTGAAAAGCAAGAAATCATCATGAAGACACTTTAGTTTGATATGATGAGGGAAGAAGCTGAATTGTAGTGGTCTGAGGAGTTATTGAGGAGTTAGAAAGTGTAAATCAAGCTGATTTTCTAAAACTCAAAAAAATCCAAATCACCATTTTTTTCCCAAAAGTGTGATTTTGAAGGCATGTGAGACAGAGAAATCTAGAGATGTATGGTGGAGATGAAGATGCTATCCCTTGCCCACCTGAGGAATGAGCCATCCACAGGAGAGAACCATGTCTGATAACACATGAGGAAAGTCATCTAAAAGATGGCTGATGCTATAGGCAGGTTGTGGGAAAGATAGATGGAGGAGAAAGTACATATTGTATGACATCACTGTTTTCTCTGTAAAGTAGGTATTGAGACTACATGTTGAGACTGAAGATGAAAGTAAAACAATGAAGATTTGAAGAGTGAATGGAAAACAAATTTTGGAAAAGCCAAAAAAGGTAAATGAGGGTGCACAGCAGATTTCTCTGAGGAGTCTCAAGTACTCTTATATTGGAAGCTATGAATTTATATGGGAACCAAATTGCAGGATTGTATAATCCTCTCCAGTAGGACTTATTTTTAAGTATTGTTTAGAAACAGAGAAAATGAGCCATTGGATTTATACAACTGAGGTTTATTTTTATGCATCTGTGTGGTGACATGACAAAAGACAGGGAAAGTAATCAATTAGACAAGAGTATATTTAGGGAGGTGGGCTGTAGGACTGGAGGTGTCAGTGGCATGGCACAGAGAACTTGCTGACTCACGGAGTTATGCTATCACTGTTGAGCCTCCAGCAGAAATTCCCAGTGACTGAATGAAAACCTGAAGTGATACAGAGTTGAAATACCCTGCATATGAGAAAGTCAAGGAATTTTGAATCCACTCTTAAAGGCAGCAATGCATATATAAAGAGCAAAGGAGGAGAGGGGAGGAGGAAAACAGAATTCATGGGAGAGTAACATTTGAGTTTAGGCAAAGAGGTATATTCTATGAGACATAAACATTACAACCTGTTTAGAAAAATTATGAAAAAGCCTAGAAAATAAATTGTTTCACCAATATTATTTTTTTTTTCTTTTAAATTTTATTTTATTTTTAAACTTTACATAATTGTATTAGTTTTGCCAAATATCAAAATGAATCTGCCACAGGCATACATGTGTTCCCCATCCTGAACCCTCCTCCCTCCTCCCTCCCCATACCATCCCTCTGGGTCGTCCCAGTGCACCAGCCCCAAGCATCCAGTATCGCGCATCGAACCTGGACTGGCAACTCGTTTCTTACATGATATTCTACATGTTTCAATGTCACTCTCCCAAATCTTCCCACCCTCTCCCTCTCCCACAGAGTCCATAAGACTGTTCTATACATCAGTGTCTCTTTTGCTATCTCGTACACCAGGTTATTGTTACCATCTTTCTAAATTCCATATATATGCATTAGTATACTGTATTTATGTTTTTCCTTCTGGCTTACTTCACTCTGTATAATAGGCTCCAGTTTCATCCACCTCATTAGAACTGATTCTAATGTATTCTTTTTAATGGCTGAGTAATACTCCATTGTGTATATGTACCACTGCTTTCTTATCCATTCATCTGCTGATGGACATCTACGTTGCTTCCATGTCCTGGCTATTATAAACAGTGCTGCGATGAACATTGGGGTACACGTGTCTCTTTCCCTTCTGGTTTCCTCAGTGTGTATGCCCAGCAGTGGGATTGCTGGATCATAAGGCAGTTCTATTTCCAGTTTTTTAAGGAATCTCCACACTGTTCTCCATACTGGCTGTACTAGTTTGCATTCCACCAACAGTGTAAGAGGGTTCCTTTTCTCCACACCCTCTCCAGCATTTATTATTTGTAGACTTTTGGATCGCAGCCATTCTGACTGGTGTGTAATGATACCTCATAGTGGTTTTGATTTGCATTTCTCTGATAATGAGTGATGTTGAGCATCTTTTCATGTGTTTGTTAGCCATCTGTATGTCTTCTTTGGAGAAATGAAGCAACTGACAAACAACTAATCTCAAAAATATACAAGCAACTCCTACAGCTCAACTCCAGAAAAATAAATGACCCAATCAAAAAATGGGCCAAAGAACTAAATAGACATTTCTCCACCAATATTATTTTTAAGCATCTTGTCCACACACTGTGACTTTGAAAAAGTTGAATAATTTCTCTAGACCTGTTTTCCTATTTATAAAGTGGTCACAACAATACACACCTTGAGATTTTTAGGGAGAGAATTAACAAGGGCTTTCTGGTGGGTTAGACAGTAAAGAATCCTCCTGCAATGCAGGAGACCCAAGTTCAATCCCTGGGTCAGCAAGATCCCCTGAAGGAGGAAATGTCAATCCAGTCCAATATTCTTGCCTGGAAAATCCCATGGACAGAGAAGCCTAGTGGGCTACAGTCCATAGGGTCACAAAGAGTTGGACATGACTGAATGACTAACATTTTACTTTAACAAATATTGTAGGAAAGTGTATATCATAATGACAGGCACAAAAACAATGTTAAACTTGCTTTATCTTTTCCATTATTAATACTTCAGTAGTGCTGGTTAGGGTTTCCCTGGTGGCTCAGATGGTAGAGAATTTGCCTGCAATGCAGGAGACCTGGGTTCGATCCCTGTTTTGAGAAGATTCCCTGGAGAAGGGAATGGCAACCCAGTTCAGTATTCTTGACTAGAGAATCCCATGGACAGAGGAGCCTGGTGGGCTACAATGGGGTTGCAAAGTTGGACACGGCTAAGCAATTAACTCTCTCTAGTGCTGGTGGTCTGCCGTCTATTGGGTTGCACAGAGTCCGACACAACTGAAGTGACTTAGCAGCAGCAGCAGTGCTGGGAGAAGGCAATGGCACCCCACTCCAGTACTCTTGCCTAGAAAATCCCATGGACGGAAGAGCCTGGTAGGCTGCAGTCCATGAGGTCGCTAAGAGTCGGACATGACTGAGCAACTTCGCTTTGACTTTTCACTTTCATACATTGGAGAAGGAAATGGCAACCCACTCCACTGTTCTTGCCTGGAGAATCCCAGGGATGGGGGAGCCTGGTGGGCTGCCATCTCTGGGGTCGCACAGAGTCTGACATGACTGAAGTGACTCAGCAGCAGCAGCAGCAGCAGCAGCAGCAGTGCTAGTTAAGTATTTTAAAAAGCAGTTGGTCCCAAATTAGAAAATATCCAGGATCATCTTTTAATTTGTGACCAGCAAGAGAAACTTAAAGTTTAGCATATGATCGTGGATCTGGAAATTTTATAATAAAAAATGTAAATCCCAGTAGCAAGAATGATGTGTTTAAATATGAAACTTTGGCTTTGCCTGTAATGGGCAGTGAGCAAACCACTACCTGAATCTCCAGGAGTCACTTGTACCTCCCTCCACTAGACAAAAAGGTTGTATAATTATGTCAGAGCTTTGGAGGGTTGGGGTTGAACTGTCATATCATAGGCTGATAATGCCCAAGTCATGTATCCAGAGTCCATGTCGCTTTGGAGCTGCCTGTTATACTTCCCCACCTGGATGTGTCTGTAAATATATGTGAAATTGTCCAGAAATAAACTCAAACCCCTCAAACCATGAAAATGCTTCTCAGCCGATATCTCCTATTGTTTGGGGGTATAGCACCACATATTTAGGCACTCCAAGCTAAAAACCCCTCAGTTCATCCCTGAATATTTTTTTTCTCCCACACTAAATATCCAATTACATAGGCCTTCTAAATCTTTCTCAGTCTGATTCCCCCACCCTTTATCTCTACTACCAATACCTGTCCCTCCCTCAGACTCTCACTTGACTGTTGCATATCACTCACTGCTACTCAAAGAGCGTCAACCTTTATCCTTTTCTGCTGCTGTGTCCTTCTCCCCCATCATACCATAAACTTTTCTATGCAGGTCCTAATAAAGTGCCCAGTACATGGTTGGATGGCATCACCGACTCAATGGACATGAGTTTGGGTGGACTCTGGGAGTTGGTGATGGACAGGGAGGCCTGGTGTGCTGCGGTTCACAGGGTCGCAAAGAGTCGGACATGACTGAGCGACTGAACTGAACTGAACTGAACATGGTGAGCACTCAATGAATGTATTTTGAACTAAGAGACTCAAGGGGGAATGAGGAGCCTCTAAGCACCACCACTGCAGATAAAACTCATCTTGCTAGACTAAGCCCAGCCTGTATTCAGCCTTAGCTTTCACTCCTCTTTCAGAACTCATTCTAATTGGACTTGTCACCAGTTGTTCTGTCAGACATTATCCCCTCTAGTCTAGCAGAGTGGGATGATTACTGCCATTTTAAAAGAATGAGACACACATGGATTGTAAGCCTGCTTGAGCCAATTACTATCTTCGTGCCTAAAAAAAAAAAAAAAACAAAAAAAAACCAACTCTGTAAACCAGACTGTTAAGTGAACATGGAGGAAATAATAACCACCTCATAGTGTGAATGTGAAGACTAAGTGAGATGCTGTATAGAGCAACTGGCAAAGTTTACAGGTCAATAAATGTTAACTATTATCAGTGTTACATGGCCCAGCCCTGCTTACTCTTCTTTGTCTCCAAATCATGTTTACTCCTCTGCTTCTTTCTGGAATTAATTGTCCTCTCTCATTCTTGTAATAATTGCTCCAGTGATGATACTAGTTACTTAACGTATTAAGAATACTTTACATATTATTTTATTTAAAGACGTAGATATCATCAGCTCTATTTGTTACTTAATGAAACTGAGAATAGAGTATAAAGCTGCTTGTCCAAATTCACATGAGAAGAAAAGGGCAGAGTGATGGTGTGAATTCGATCAATGCTATATTCTTTTCTAAAGCCAAACAGACTCTATTGCCTGAAACTATTCTGCTTATTTTAAACTTATAAATGCTATAGTTTTGGGTTGGCCAAAAGGTTCATTTGGGTTTTTTTTTTGTTGTTGTTAAATCTTACAGAAAAACCCAAATGAACATTTTGGCCAACCCAATATTTTCCATTCTACAGATAAATGGAGTTACATCCTGATAAATCCATCATAAGTAAAAAATGTAAGTTGAGAGGAATTCCCCAGTGGTCCAGTAGTTAGGACTCTGTGTTCTCACTGCCAAGGGCATGGGTTCCATTCCTGGTTGGGAAACTAAGATCCTGCATACTGCAAGGCACGACCAAAGACAGAAAAACAAAAATATAAGTTGAACATACATGTAATACACCAAACTTACCAAATGTTATAAGATTAGCCTAGCCCACCTAAAGGTGCTCAGACATATTAGCTTATAGTTGGGCAAAATCATCTAACATAAAGCCTATTTTAAAATAAATTGTGGCAATTTATTGAACACTGTTCTGACAATGAAAAACAGAATGGTGGTGTGGGTACAGAGTGGTTGTGAGTGTATCTGCATTTACCCTCTTGATTACATGTCTCTCTGGGAGCTGTAGCTGCTGCCTCTGTCCAGCATCACAAGACAGTGTCATGCCATGTATCACTATCTCAGGAAAAGATCGGTTTTTAAAATCTGGAGTATGACTTCTACTGAATGCATAGCACTTTTGCACCATGGTTGAAGTCGAGAAATCCTAAGTTGAGGATTACCTATAGTATGTGGTAGGTTAGGGCTTCCCTTATAGCTCAGTTGGTAAAGAATCTGCCTGCCATGCGGGAGACCTGGGTTCAATCCCTGGGTTGGGAAGATACCCTGGAGAAGGCCATGACAATCCACTCCAGTATTCTGGCCTGGAGAATTTCATGGATATTCCCTTCTGGCAGAAAGTGAAGAACAAAAGAGTCTCTTAATGAAAAAGGAGAGTGAAAAAGTAGGCGTAAAACTCAACATTCAGAAAACTAAGATCATGGCATCTGGTCCCATCACTTCATGGCAAATAATGGGAAAACAATGGAAACAGTGACAGACTTTATTTTCTTTGGCTCCAAAATCACTGCAGGTGGTAACTGCAGCCATGAAATTAAAAGACACTTGCTCCTTGGAAGAAAAGCTATGACCAACCTAGATAGCATATTAAAAAGCAGAGACATTACTTTGCCAACAAATGTCCATCTAGTCAAAGTTATGGTTTTTCTCGTAGTCATGTATGGATATGAGAGTTGGACTGTGAAGAAAGCTGAGTGCCAAAGAATTGATACTTTTGAACTGTAATATTGGAGAAAATTCTTAAGAGTCCTTTGGACTGCAAGGAAATCCAACCTGGCAATCCTAAAGGAAATCAGGCCTGAATATTCATTGGAAGGACTGATGCTGATGGTGAAACTGGAATATTTTGGCCACCTATTGCGAAGAACTGTCTCATTGGAAAAGATCCTGATGCTGGGAAAGATTGAAGGCGGGGGGAGAAGGGGACGACAGAGGATGAGATGGCTGGATGGCATCACTGACTCGATGGACATGAGTTTGAACAGGCTCTGGGAGTTGGTGATGGACAGGGAAGCCTAGCGTGCTTCAGTCCATGGTGTCTCAAAGAGTTGGACACAACTGATCGACTAAACTGAACTTTGGTAGGTTAAGTATGGCCACACATTTTTTGCAGCTCCTCCCCACAAGAGTTTATTTCTGTATTGTATCTTGAATCTGAATTGGCTCTGTGACTTCTTGGCCAGTAGAGTACAATGGAAGTAAAGATACACGAGTGTGGAGCCGGGGTCTCAAGAGGCCTTGCAGCTTTGGGCTTTGCCTTCTTGTGCTGCTCCCCCACTGTCTGAGGACATCAGGATAGCCTGCCGGATGGTGAGAGACCACATGAAGAGAGTAGTCCAGGTGACACCTAGCACCAACTCCCAGATACTTGAAAGAACCATCATATATCCTCCACTCCAGGCAAGGTACCTGCATATTAAGTCATATGAGAGCCCGGCAAACAACCTTCCTCCCACTGATCCATGAATTGTGAGAAATAATAAGTTGTCCTTTTAAGCCTCTAAGTCTTGGGGTAATTTTTTTAATGCATAAATAATTAACTGAGATGAAAGTGAAAAAAAATAAGTGAAAATCAAAGTTGCTTAGTCATGTCTGACTCTTTGTGACCCATGGACTGTAGCTCACCTGGCTCCTCTTGTCCAGGCAAGAATATTGAGACCAAAACTGGCCCTAAAGGTGGATTACAGCAATAACATAGGCCTACAAAAGTGACATTGGCTTCAAGCCCAGTGTTAGGTCAGTGAGAGAGAGTGAACCACAGACTTAGAGGACCCGGAAGGGCAGTGAGGAAATGGCTGTAGGAGGCTGGAGAAGGGACTCCTGTGCTATATAATTCCAGAACAATTAGTAGGACTATTGTCTGTGGTAAATTGGAAGGTAGAGAATATACCTAATGAATCTGTGGACCTGGCAAAAACATTGAGCGACAGAGTGTTGAATGGGCCAAGCTGCTTCTCTTAGTAATGTGTAATAAGATACATGAAGGAAGATATTCATTTTGTAGAAGTTATTCATTTTGTATAACTTCTATTATAGAAGTTATACAATAACTATAGAAGAGGCTATTCATTTTGTAAGAAGTTAGGGGAAATAGAGAAGACCCAGGACTTACTGGGTTGGAATATAAACCACCTCTCATTCCATGTCTCCCAGCTGGTAAAAAAAATTCTCAATCATATGAGGCCTGTGGATTAATTTCAAGTTGTGTATGTGATTGGGCAATCCTTTGCTAAAGGGAATTGCTAAGCTAGTGCTAGATTCTCTCATATAAAAAAAAAATAGGGAGGGCATCTAAGAATCTTAAAAGTGCTTCCCACAGCAGCTACCCACACACATCAAAGTAGAAATTTGGGAGCCATCAGCAGGTAGATAGAACGTCAAGCCACAGAACTGGATGAATTACATAGGGGAAAAAGTTGAGGGGTCAATGAATAAGAGGAATCAATACAATCAACACGTTACTATAGTTGCTAGGATTTTATAATAAGCAGGTAAATACAAGACAGTAATTAGTATTGACTTGCCATCGAGATTTCAGAGGTGCTACTCTGGTTATTGGTGATGACAATGAAAGTTTGTGGCAAAGGAGGGTTTAGAGGAAAACAGGGGTGGGCGTGAGAACTCAGAGTGCTTGATGACTTCTTTGTGGCAGTTCACATTACCAAGAATGAAAGTAGGTTTTGTGGGGAATCCCATGCTCTTTTGTTTCCATCCTCTGTTGTAACAAGATTCAGGTGTTTTGTTTATGTCTCTTTTCAATGTCTTATATTCTTTAGCAAAATAGAATAGGTTTTTAAAAAAGAAGAAGAAGCAAGTTCCTAAACTATAGCAGCTCATGTTGGGTTATTTTGGAAGAAAATAAGCCCAGAGGAGATAGGGATCAAAGAGACTTGATCCAAGGAATCATGTGGCAGAACCTTCACTTCATCAGCTGTCCCCTTAGAGTGTGAGCTCTTCTGAAGAATGGCGGTGGGGTGGGGGAGGGGAGAGAGATCTGAAATCAAACATTGGAAATTATCAACAAATGATTTTATATATGGACCATATTCTCTCTTTCTGATGAACATTTTTTTACACTTAGCATATTCTCCAGAAACAGTGGTACAAACTAAGAAGAGAAATAAAATAAGGTATTGTCTCAGCAGCTCTTCATCTGTTGCTGGAAAAAAAGTTTTTCTAGGATCACTGAGAATTCTTATTTCCCACTGTGATCATTTAAATTCAGTAGCAGAAGCAGTTCAGGTAGCAGCATATCTGTGACAGAGTTTCATACCTCATGTTATTTGGTTCTGTAGCTGTACGCTGAATAAGCATTTAAAAATTATCTGACCTCTATTATGCAAGAAGGTCCATTTTTAATATCTCCTAATTTCAAATGCCTCTTGAAAAACCTATATGCAGGTCAGGAGGCAACAGTTAGAACTGGACATGGAATAACAGACTGGTTCCAAATAGGAAAAGGAATACGTCAAGGCTGTATATTGTCACCCTGCTTATTTAACTTATATGCAGAGTACATCATGAGAAACGCTGGACTGGAGAAGCACAAGCTGGAATAAAGATTGCCAGAAGAAATATCAATCACCTCAGATATGCAGATGACACTACCCTTATGGCAGAAAGTGAAGAACTGAAGAGCCTCTTGATGAAAGTGAAAGAAGAGAGTGAAAAAGTTGGCTTAAAGCTCAACATTCAGAAAATGAAGATCATGGCATCTGGTCCCATCACTTCATGGGAAATAAATGGGGAAACAGTGGAAACAGTGTCAGACTTTATTTTTCTGGGCTCCAAAATCACTGCAGATGGTGACTGCAGCCGTGAAATTAAAAGACGCTGACTCCTTGGAAGGAAAGTTATGACCAACCTAGATAGCATATTGAAAAGCAGAGACATTACTTTGCCAACGAAGGTCCATCTAGTCAAGACTATGGTTTTTCCAGTGGTCATGTATAGATGTGAGAATTGGACTGTGAAGAAAGCTGAGCACTGAAGAATTGATGCTTTTGAACTGTGGTGTTGGAGAAGACTCTTGAGAGTCCCTTGGACTGCGAGGAGATTCAACCAGTCCATTCTGAAGGAGATCAGTCCTGGGATTTCTTCAGAAGGAATGATGCTAAAGCTGAAACTCCAGTACTTTGGCCACATCATGTGAAGAGTTGAGTCATTGGAAAAGACTCTGATGCTGGGAGGGATTGGGGGCAGGAGGGGAAGGGGATGACAGAGGATGAGATGGCTGGATGGCATCACTGACTCTATGGACGTGAGTCTGAGTGAACTCCGGGAGTTGGTGATGGACAGGGAGGCCTGGCATGCTGTGATTCATGGGGTTGCAAAGAGTTGGACACAACTGAGCGACTGAACTGAACTGAATTTCAAATATTTCCACAGAATTTCTCACTGAGAAAACACAAAATACACAAAAGCTACTTAAAATTTAGTAATGCTTTCAAATACAGTTGTATTTAGTAACCATAACAGCAACATATATTTAAACATATACCAAATACTTATAAACAATATATATTAGTAGTAGTAATATGCATATATTTATTTACCTGAGTAAAATACTTGCCAATTTGGATTCAAAGAGTTCCCACAAGTTGCCTAGGAAAATTTGGGGCTGCCAAGGAAAATTTGCACAGGTCAGAGTTAAACAGGCAAGTTAGACTTTATCTAAGCCTATTGCAATAGGGAAGAGAGATTGAACTCAAGTCCACAGAAGCAAAGGGCAGGAGGAATTTTAGGAGTAGGGGTGAGTTTACAGAAAAGTACTGAAGGATGTTGACAAGAAAGGTTGCTATATGGGAGGTGCCAAGTACATTGAATTATTCCTGAATTTGCCTGTGTTTTTCTCTGTGAGTTGGACCATCTGTATTTGCCAATTAATGTTACAATAGGCTCCTACCCTCCCACAGAGATAGAGAGATGGCCTGCTCTCTTCGTTATGATTTTATTTCAAAGAAATGACTGTAGGTCCTTGAGACATTCCTGGGTTGTAAAACTGACAAGAGGCTGGGAGATCTATATACATTTCAAAGGGGCAGAGAAAGAATTTTCAACTACAGATTTTCTAAAAGTAACTCATTGAAGAAAAGTGAGATCTGAGGCCTGTCATCAAGAAGAGGCCTATCTAAGGTTGGGTTAAGGTGGGGGGAACTTTGAGGTTATCTTGGTCAGTCTCCAGGTTAGAAAACACCAACTTCAAGACTGCTTGTAGCCCTGAATGTTAGTCCTGGTTTTTCCATGGTGAGCTGTAGGTCTTGGACAGATCACTCTAACATTAAAACAAAGCTTTTTGTTTCTGTGTGTGTGTTTAGGACACTTAAGATCTACTCTTAGGAAATTTCAAATACACAAAACTGTTAACTAATATTTTAATGTTTACATTGCTGTGTATTGGATCATCAGAACTTATTCATCTTGTATAACTGAAACTTTGTACCCCTTAACCAATATCTACCTGTTAGGTAGTTAGAATAGGAAAAAGAAGTCCAGAATGGCAGTAGCTAAAAGACAAAGAAGGGAAAAGCCCAGGAAAATAGAACAAAGGAAGGTCTGAGGACCAGAGTGAGAACCACAGGTGAAGCAAACAGCCCTCCTGGCTAGCCCAGTTTGCATAGGGCAGGCTTGAAGGGGAGGAGACAAAATGTATAAAAAGAGGAAGCCAAGATGGATTGAGGCTTCTCCTTTGGAGTCAGTCTGCCCTAACGCCTGAGAGTGTACTATCCTGTTTGCCAAATAAAAGTGAACTGTAACTGAGCTGTAACACTGGTCTGCTGTTTGAAATCTTTGCTGCAGTGAGACAGAACCGAGGAAATTACACGCTGCCCTGACATACCCACTTGACTACATAGGGGTAGATATGTTGATTAGCTTGATTGTGGCCATAATTCTACAATGTATATGCTGTATAACTTAAAAATATGCAAAAAAGAAATCCAAACAATTTAGGCATTGAAATATGAGGCAGCAGAAGGTGGTCTTGGCTGGGTGTCCAGGGATCCATGCTCTAATCCCAGGTCTACACTTGTTTATCCCAAGAAGGTGTTAGATAAGACCAAGTAGCTGATCGTATACTGGTTGCATTTGCACCTGGGAATTTTGTGAACCATTTTTCAAAATTCACTCTATTAACTTTCATACCTTTCTCTGCATGAGATGACTTCCCTCTTCGTGCTTTACTGGTTATAGTCTACTTGTGACTTTGGCAAGTGGTCACCTAAGATATAGGATGCACCCATTGTTATTTTATTAATCTTTGCCTCCCTGCTTATGTCTTTCTTTATGTCTGTAAAGCCCACCTTCCATGATGCTCACATCTCATTCCTCAGTTATTTGTGAAGACGATGGCACTGGACTTTGGATGAACATAACATCACCTACAATTTTGTTTTTCTGTAATTCGCAGTTTTCTATATCCTGATGAATATAAAATATTTTCCCCCCTTGATTGAACATTATGTGAATGAAGAGAATCTTCGGTACTATAAAAATTCTTCCTATACCCCATGGGTAGTGTGTACAAAATTACTGCCTCCTCACTTCTCCTGCTTGACTCTTCTCTAGGCTCTACCTTTTAAAAGTACCCCCCAAACTTTATCCAATTTACTTCTCAGTTTTGACTTTAAACAGAAAAAAGCAAAACAAGTTTTGTAATGCTATAAATAATACAGAGAGGTCACAGAAGAGACTAGTTTTAAATGTAAAAATGGGATAGACTGTTGTATATACAGAAAAAGAGACATTGAAGAGGCTTGGTATTTAGCTTTGGTGACACACTTCTGAGGACACTAAACTTCATCTCACTGCAAATGGTTAATGTCAGTAAGATAAAGATGAGTGCTCAGTGGTGACTAGACTATCATTCTGTACTTCTCCCTTCCCTCCCCTCCCTCTTTCTCCCCTCTTTCCTTTCTTGTATCCTTTTCCTCCTTCTTTTTCTTCTCTCATTTTTCTGTACTTTTCTCTCTCTTTTTTTTTCCCCCACTGCTCAAGGTTTACTTGGTGTTTTAGCTGGTATGACACTTGGATACTTGGTTGCATTGTTTTTATGTGTATTTTTTGTTTTTATGTTATGTGGCAAAGTACATTATCTTGATAAATATAGTACACAAAATCAGATCCTTTGGAGCAGTTATGCACAAAACATGCAATGTTGAGTCTCTCTCTCCTACACACATATATCTTATACTAGCATTTTAGAGATTTTAGAGGACGATTGCTAAGAAAAACATCTGCTGAATAATATCCTGTTTTAGTTGATGCTTGAAGTTGTACTATTGAAAAATTATTCTCCCATGTTGGGCAATTTTTACTCCAAGTTCTTCCTTTAAACTAACAGCAAAATTTTATGCATTATTATAAGAAAAATACAGTTAGCTAAGTTATTGACATGCCAAGACAACAAATGCTTTCTCTGTCAATAAGAGAATTAAATTTGTAATTAACTCAGCATTAACAGATTAGTTTCTTTCTTGATATAGCCTTAGGAGGTAGAAATTTTTTCTATGTGATGGTGAGCATCACTTATGCTGATGATATTAAATGTTTGCTGCTTTTAAATAAGTCAGTATCTTTTTTAGATTTGGGGGACCATTTTCCTTACATTCTAAATTAAGAAGGCATGTATTTCTTTTACAACCAGGGTTGAGTGTTCTGCTTTATAAGCAAAATTGATCAAACAGAACTATAACACCCATCACTGTCATGACAACGTCTGTGAAAATTAGAGAATATGTTCCTTTTCATATTATCAAATCTTTGACACTGTTCGATTATGTGTATACACATATTTATTTTTTTTATTTATCATTTTTTAAATTTCTTCATTATTCTTCATGCCTTTAAAGGAAAGAGGTCATGTCTGTCTTGGTCATTGCTACATCCCTGTATGTTCAGAATTGCAAAATAAAGAAAGAGTGATGTAAATCCTTCTGTGCATATATGTATGTACATATGTAATATACACACATATATATGTACACATATAATATACACATATATATAAAACACCTCTTTCCCATAGATACATATTGCACATATACATATATACACACATATGTGTACACATATATGTTTGCTTATTCTAATTTCACACTTAACTTTTAGGAATACTTCTTATGGGAAAGATGATAGACAGTAAATGAATAGAGATAGAAAATAGTTCAGGGCTAAGAAAATTGTTCAGGTTTAATAAAATTTACAGATATTCCCTAAATCTCACTGTAAGCAATAGTTTAAATATCTTTTCATCTCTAAATCTTCTTTTAAAATATTTTTATTTTTCACCATTGAGGATAATGTTTGCTGTGGGTTTGTCATATATAGCTTTTATTCTGTTGAGGTATGTTCCTTCTATTCCTGCTTTCTGGAGAGTTTTGATCATAAATGGATGTTGAATTTTGTCAAAGGCTTTCTCTGCATCTATTGAGATAATCATATGGTTTTTATTTTTCAATTTGTTACTGTGGTGTATTACATTGATTGATTTGCAGATATTGAAGAATCCTTGCATCCCTGGGATAAAGCCCACTTCGTCATGATGTATGATCTTTTTAATGTGTTGTTAGATTTTGATTGCTAAAATTTTGTTAAGGATTTTTGCATCTATGTTCATCAGTGATATTGGCCTGTAGTTTTCTTTTTTTGTGGCATCTTTGTCAGGTTTTGGTATTAGGGTGATGGTGGCCTCATAGAGTGAGTTTGGAGTGTACCTTCCTCTGCGATTTTCTGGAAGAGTTTGAGTAGAATAGGTGTTAGCTCTTCTCTCAACTTTTGGTAGAATTCAGCTGTGAAGCGTCTGGACCTGGGCTTTTGTTTGCTGGAAGATTTCTGATTACAGTTTCAATTTCCATGCTTGTGATGGATCTGTTTAGATTTTCTATTTCTTCCTGGTCCAATTTTGGAAAGTTGTACTTTTCTAAGAATTTGTCCATTTCTTCCACATTGTCCATTTTATTGGCATATAATTGCTAGTAGTAGTCTCTTATGATACTTTGTATTTCTGTGTTGTCTGTTGCTATCTCTCCATTTTCATTTCTAATTTTATTGATTTGATTTTTCTCCCTTTGTTTCTTAATGAGTCTGGCTAATGGTTTGTCAATTTTATTTATCCTTTCAAAGAACCAGCTTGGAACAAGACAAGGGTGCCCACTTTCACCATTACTATTCAACATAGTTTTGGAAGTTTTGGCCACAGCAATCAGAGCAGAAAAAGAAATAAAAGGAATCCAAATTGGAAAAGAAGAAGTAAAACTCTCACTATTTGCAGATGACATGATCCTCCACATAGAAAACCCTAAAGGCTCCACCAGGAAATTACTAGAACTAATCAATGAATATAGTAAATTTGCAGGATATAAAATCAACACACAGAAATACCTTGCATTCCTATACACTAATAATGAGAAAATAGAAAGAGAAATTAAGGAAACAATTCCATTCACCATTGCAATGAAAAGAATAAAATACTTAGTAATATATCTACCTAAAGAAAATAAAGACCTATATATAGAAAACTATAAAACACTGGTGAAAGAAATCAAAGAGGACACTAATAGGTGGAGAAATACACCATGTTCATGGATCGGAAGAATCAATATAGTGAAAATGAGTATACTACCCAAAGCAATTTATAGATTCAATGCAATCCCTATCAAGCTACCAACGGTATTCTTCACAGAGCTAGAACAAATAATCTCACAATTTGTATGGAAATACAAAAAACCTCGAATAGCCAAAGCAATCTTGAGAAAGAAGAATGGAACTGAAAGAATCAACCTGCCTGACTTCAGGCTCTACTACAAAGCCACAGTCAAAATGACAGTATGGTACTGGCACAAAGACAGAAATATAGATCAGTGGAACAAAATAGAAAGCCCAGAGATAAATCCACACACCTAGAGACACCTTATCTTTGACAAAGGAGTCAAGAATATACAATGGATTAAAGACAATCTCTTTAACAAGTGGTGCTGGGGAAACTGGTCAACCACTTGTAAAAGAATGAAACTAGAACACTTTCTAACACCATACACAAAAATAAACTCAAAATGGATTAAAGATCTCAACATAAGACCAGAAACTATAAAACTCCCAGAGTAGAACATAGGCAAAACACTCTCCGACATACTTCACAGCAGGATCCTCTATGACCCACCTCCCAGAATATTGGAAATAAAAGCAAAAATAAACAAATGGGACCTAATTAAACTTAAAAGCTTCTGCACAACAAAGGAAACTATAAGCAAGGTGAAAAGACAGCCTTCAGAATGGGAAAAAATAATAGCAAATGAAGCAACTGACGAACAACTAATCTCAAAAATATACAAGCAACTCCTACAGCTCAATTCCAGAAAAATAAATGACCCAATCAAAAAATGGGCCAAAGAACTAAATAGACATTTCTCCAAAGAAGACATACAGATGGCTAACAAACACATGAAAAGATGCTCAACATCACTCTTCATCAGAGAAATGCAAATCAAAACCACTATGAGGTACCATTTCATGCCAGTCAGAATGGCTGCGATCCAAGCAATAAATGCTGGAGAGGGTGTGGAGAAAAGGGAACCCTCTTACACTGTTGGTGGGAATGCAAACTAGTATAGCCAGTATGGAGAACAGTGTGGAGATTCCTTAAAAAACTGGAAATAGAACTGCCTATGACCCAGCAATCCCATTGCTGGGCATACACACTGAGGAAACCAGAAGGGAAAGAGACACGTGTACCCCAATGTTCATCACAGCACTGTTTATAATAGCCAGGACATGGAAGCAACCTAGATGCCCATCAGCAGATGAGTGGATAAGAAAGCAGTGGTACATATACACAATGGAATATTACTCAGCCATTAAAAAGAAAACATTAGAATCAGTTCTAATGAGGTGGATGAAACTGGAACCTATTATACAGAGTGAAGTAAGCCAGAAAGAAAAACACCAATACAGTATACTAACGCATATATATGGAATTTAGAAAGATGGTAACAATAACCCTGTATACAAAACAGCAAAAGAGACACTGAACAGTCTTTTGGACTCGGTGCAAGAGGGAGAGGGTGGGATGATTTGGCAGAATGGCATTGAAACATGTATAATATCATATATGAAACGAGTCGCCAGTCCAGGTTTGATACTGGATGCTTGGGGCTGGTGCACTGGGACGACCCAGAGGGATGGTATGGGGAGGGAGGAGGGAGGAGGGCTCAGGATGGGGAACACGTGTATACCTGTGGCGGATTCATGTTGATATATGGCAAAACCAATACAATATTGTAAAGTTAAAAAATAAAATTAAATTAAAAAATAAAAAGATATAAAAACTAAAATAAAATAAAATAATTTTAAAACAGCATATCTTCTAAGTATTTTTATACTTCTTCTTTGAGTCTAGGGCAATCAGTTTCCATGTACTATCAGTAATCAGGGGAGGGGAGCAAGATAACGGTCTGTGCATAGCATATGCTGGATTATCATCCCCCAGTAAACATTAGCCAGGTAGAGAGGAACAGGCATGAGCTTTGAGGTCGGCAAGACTTGGATTTATATGCTAGTCAAGTCACACTTGCCAGATGAAAAGCCTTGGTCAGATCACTCTGAGCTTCACAGACAGTTATTTATTCTTGAAGGATGATAAAGACCCAATTTGAGGGTTGTTGCAGGGATTAAACAGGATGAAGTATGAAAGGAACCCAACATATTATTAATACATAACATATGGTAGAAGGTCAAAAATAATTCCTTTTGTCTTTTCCACTCTTGTCAAGAAGGAAGTCCATTACTAAATAGACTCAATTACATTGTTCATATGTCCCTATGTATCTTTGAACACAGAAGGTGACCATGCTTAGCAGCTTCCTAATATCCTATTATCTGTGCCACCTTCTGTTGGATCCGTTCACTTAGGACCTGCTGCAGGTCGACACTCCAAACATCTCTAGGGCTCTGCCATGTTCTTTCATTTCTATATCCCACTAGCTCCATGTCTAGAACATGGTAGGCATTTAATAAAAGTTCATTAAGCAAATTTATCATAAAGAGAATGTTGGGGATATAATAGGACTGAAATGACATCATTATGAAATTTAATAAGATTCCATAGACAGTGATTTCCAAACTTCGCTTCACATCAAAATGATATGGAGAACTTGTGAAAAATAGAGGTAATGGTCATATACAATTTCCTATACCCAACCAGGCCAAATAGAATTTAAACCTTGAGGTTATTGAGCAAAAGAATTTGTATCTTAAAAAATATCGGAAGTAATTTTGATGTTTTCCAGATTTGGAAACCACTGTCCAGTAGCTGTGGAGAAGGCAATGGCAACCCACTCCATTACTCCAGTACTCTTGCCTGGAAAATCCCATGGGTGGAGGAGGAGCCTGGTGGGCTGCAGTCCATGGGGTGGCTAAGAGTCGAACAGGACTGAGCAACTTCACTTTCACTTATCACTTTCATGCATTGGAGAAGGAAATGGCAACCCACTCCAGTGTTCTTGCCTGGAGAATCCCAGGGACGGGGGAACCTGGTGGGCTGCCGTCTCTAGGGTCGCACAGAGTTGGAAACAACTGAAGTGACTTAGCAGCAGTCCAGTAGTTGATGGTTATCAATTCGTACACCTCAGACTAGCTACACTAAAGCCATCTGGAGGTGAAGTAACCTGTGTCCATCAACAGATGAATGATAAAGAAGATGCTGTGAGTATGTGTTTGTACACACCATGGAATACTCAGCCATAAAAAGGAATGAAATAATGCCATTTGTAATAACATGGATGGACCCAGAGATTATCATACTAAGTGAAGCAAGCCCGAAAGAGAAAGACAAATATCATATAGATGATATCACTTAGAAGTGGAATCTAAAATATGATACAAATGAACTTATTTATGAAACACAAACAGATTCACAGACAAAGAAAGCAAATTTATGATTACCAAAGTAGAAAGGAGGTGGGGGATGAATAAATTAGGATTCAGGGATTAACAGATACAAACTACTAAATGTAATAGGACTTCCCAGGTGGCCCAGTTGGAAAAATATCTGCCTGCCAATGCAGGAGTTGAAAGGCGAGGGTTTGATCCCTGGGTCCAGAAGATCTCCTGAAGGAGAAAATGGCAGCCTGCTCCAATATTCTTGCCTGGAAAATTCCATGGACGGAGGAGACTGAAGGGCTACAGTCGATGGGGTTGCAAAGAGTTGCATACAACTGAGCATGCATATATGCACTATAAGTAAAACAGATAAATAACAATGTCCTGCTGCTGCTACTGCTAAGTCGCTTCAGTTGTGTCCGACTCTGTACGACCCCATAGACGGCAGCCCACCAGGCTCCCCCGTCCCTGGGATTTTCCAGGCAAGAACACTGAAGTGGGTTGCCATTTCCTTCTCCAATGCATGAAAGTGAAAAGTGAAAGTGAAGTCGCTCAGACGTTTGACTCTTAGCGACCCCACGGACTGCAGCCCACCAGGCTCCTCCGTCCATGGGATTTTCCAGGCACGAGTACTGGAGTGGGGTGCCATTGCCTTCTCCAAACAATGTCCTAGTATGTAGCAAAGTGAACTATATTCAATATCATATATAAGCCATAGTGGAAAAGAATATTAAAAAAGCATATATGTATAACTGAATCACTTTGCTATATATCAGAAACTAGCATTGTAAATCAAATATACTTCAACTGTAAAAAATTAGTTGGCCATTGTATTCTACTGCTGCTTTGAAAAATCACCACAAATCTAGTGGCTTGAAGCAGCACAAAATTTTTATCTTACAGTTCTGGAGGTCTTAACACAAAGTGGATCTCACTGGGTATTTTCAGGGCTGCCTTCTTTCTAGAAGCTCTAAGAAAACTCTTTTTCTTGACTTTTCTAGCTTTTAGAGGCCACCTGCATTCATTGGTTCATGGCCCCTTCCTCCATATTCAAAGCCAGCAATAGAGACTCTTCAAGTTCCTTCCTGACTTTAACTCTTCTGCTTTCCTCTTCCATTTATAAAGAACCCCATGACTACCTTGGACTCACTTAGGTAATCCAGGATAATCTCCTCCTCTCAAAGTCTTTAACTTAATCGCATCTGCAAAATCTGATTTTGTCATATAACCTAATATAGTCAGTTTTGGAGACTGAATATCTTCTGTATGTGAGGGGGCATTATTCTGCCTACTGTAGTTGTACTTGTGTGTGCCTATTCCTGTGTTCTCTGTTCTATTCATTGATCTATGTGTATGTCTTTGTGCCAATATCACATAATTACTGTAGCTAGAAGTCTTGAAATCATATAGCCTGATTTTCCCCAATTTATTCTTCTGTTTCAAAATTATTTGAGCTCTTATGATTCCTCTGACTTCATAAATTTTAGAATAATCTTGTTTATATCTATGAAAAATCTTGCTGAGATTTTAAAACAATTTTGCTGAGCATCTATATGAAATTGAAATAGAATTGACATTTTAATATGGTGAGTCTTTCAATCCATGAACAGAGTGTCTCTGTTCATTTAGATTATCTTTTATTCCTTTCCATCCACATTTTGTAGTTTAATGTTCAAGGCCTTTATGCATTTTGTTAGGTTTACCTAAGTATTTCATTCTTTATAAGCAACTGTAAGTGGTATATTTTTAATTTTGCTTTTCACATCAGTCAGTTCAGTTCAGTCGCTCAGTCATGTCTGACTCTTTGCAACCCCATGAATTGCAGCACGCCAGGCCTCCCTGTCCATCACCAACTCCCGGAGTTCACCCAAACTCATGTCCATTGAGTCGGTGATGCTATCCAGCCATCTCATCCTCTGTCGTCCCCTTCTCCTCCTGCCCCCAATCCCTCCCAGCATCAGAGTCTTTTCCAATGAGTCAACTCTTCTCATGAGGTGGCCAAAGTATTGGAGTTTCAGCTTTAGCATCATTCCTTCCAAAGAACACCCAGGACTGATCTCCTTTAGAATGGACTGGATGGATCTCCTTGCAGTCCAAGGGACTCTCAAGAGTCTTCTCCAACACCACAGTTCAAAAGCATCAATTCTTTGGCGCTCAGCTTTCTTCACAGTCCAACTCTCACATCCATACATGACAAAACCGTAGCCTTGACTAGATGGACCTTTGTTGGCAAAGTAATGTCTCTGCTTTTGAATATGCTACTAGGTTGGTCATAACTTTCCTTCCAAGGAGTAAGCGTCTTTTAATTTCACGGCTGCAGTCACCATCTGCAGTGATTTTGGAGCCCCCAAAATAAAGTCTGACACTGTTTCCACTGTTTCCCTATCTATTTCCCATGAAGTGATGGGACCAGATGCCATGATCTTCGTTTTCTGAATGTTGAGCTTTAAGCCAATTTTTTCACTCTCCTCTTGCACTTTCATCAAGAGGCTTTTGAGTTCCTCTTCACTTTCTGCCATAAGGGTGGTGTCATCTGCATATCTGAGGTTCACATGTACATTGCTTATATTAATTTTTGTAAATCTAATATCCTGCAACCTTGGTGAACTTACTTATTAGAGAGTTTTTCTTGTTAATTCCTTCGAGTTTTTATGCCATCTATAATAACAGAGAGATCTTTCCCGATCTCTACACTTTTTGTTTCCTTTTCTTGCCTTTTTGCACTGGCTAGAACTTCCAGTACTCTGCTGAATAAGAGTAGTGACAGAGGAAATCCATGCTTTCTTCCTGATCTTAGGAGGAAATTTCTCCTCCATTCCGTTTTTGGAGACATTTATCATAAATAGGTGATGAATCTTGTAAAAGGATATTTCTACACCAGTTGACATGGTCATGTGGTTTTTCTTTGTAAGCTCTTAATATGATGTAATATATTAATGGGCTTCCCTTGTAGCTCAGCCAGTAAAGACTCTGCCTGCAATGCAGGAGACCAGGGTTCCATTCCTGGGTTGGGAAGATCCCCTGAAGAAAGAAATGACAACCCTCTTCAATATTTTTGCCTGGAGAACCCCATGAACAGAGGAGCCTGGCAGGCTATAGTCCCATGGGGTTGCAAGAGTTGGACATGACTTAAGGACTAAACCATTACAATATATTAAATTATTTTTGAGTATTGAACCAGTTTTACTTTTTGAGGACTTGATCCATTTCAATTAGATTATTTAATTTATGTATGTAGAGTGGTAATCTACATGTATGTAGGTGTTAATCCCTTGCATCCTCATTTTACAGAGTTACCTATGACATTTTATATACTTACTATGAATATATTATTGCATCATAAATATCTCCTTGGAGTACCTGAAATATGCATAACTATAAGATCATTTCCAAGCCTTTGTCATGGAGACAAGTGATGAATAGGAAAACAAAAAATACTTTGTTCTATCTTTCGTGTAGACAGTATGATTAGATACAGCAAATCATTTGTTATAAGTCCTGACAGCCAGAAATATCTTGCAAAGACTTTTATTAGATTGCATTACAATCCTTTATACAAAAGGAAATAAAATTCTTTTTATGATATATAAAACATTTACCTTTACTTCTTACCTTTGTATTCCAAATATATCAAATAGATGAACCTAATATTTCCCTCCAAAAACTTACATCCTATCTTATTAAAGATGAAAATATTTTTGTATTAACAATGATTAGATGTAGCTGTATTTTTCAGCTCTATAGAAATTCTATTTCATAACAAATCACAGAGTGACATAGTTTCATGTTCTGCAGAATTTTGATTTCTTATTATCATTTATGGTTATTTTCAGTGTTGCCTAAGGCAAAATTGTTGCCTTGGTAGCACAAAAAAATATACACTCTTATTCTAGGCCAGAAAAGCTGAAATCCTTTTAGTTTTATACCATGCTTATTTCAGAGTACCTCAGGATTAGGATAGCAGATACAGAGCACTCATGCTCCCACTCCACATTTCTATACCCATCAGGACATCGTTAAGCCACCAGGGCAGTTCACTCCAGTGATAGTGGTGATGATTTAGTTGCTAAGTCGTATCCAACTCTTGTCACCCCATGGACCATAGTCTGCCAGGCTCCTCTGTCCTTAGGAATCCCAGGCAAGAATACTGGAGTGGGTGGCCATTTCCTTCTCCAGGGGATCTTCCCTACCCAGGGATCAAACCCACATCTCCTGCATTACAGGCAGATTCTTTACTGAGTCCATTCCAGAGAGTAAGACAAAGTATTGTTATTCTTTTTAATATAATCTTTCAGGCAACTATTTCCTATGCTGCATCATTACTTACAAGATGAAGCCCACGACCCTTCCTTATTCTTGATGTTTTATGAAAAAATTACTTTAAAATAATACTTTAAAAATGCATGATCTATTTATTAGTTTGGGCTTCCCTTGTGGCTCAGCTGGTAAAGAATCCGCCTGCAATGTGGGAGACCTGGGTTCAATCCCTGGGTTGAGAAGATCCCCGAAGAAGGCAAAGGCTACCCACTCTAGCATTCTGGCCTGGAGAAGTCCACAGACTGTATAGTCATGGGGTCGTATAGAGTAAGACATGACTGAGATACTTTTACTTTTTATTAGTTTACTGAAACCCACCACTGAACACAAGAGATTATTTAGAAATGAAAGCTTCTTTTAAAGTATATAATAGACTGACAGCATAAAAGTATTATTTCAACACCATTATTTTTATAGCCATATTGTATAAAACATGCTGAAAATTGAATGTTGCCAACTTTATGTGGTTCTCTGTGGTTCAAACGTTATTTTTTTTCCCTTCTAAATTTTTTAAATAGTTAAAACATTTAAAATAGTGAAAGTGTTTTTTAAAATTATACTGCAACTTTATACAGGTTTATTTTAAATTGGACAAGGTAGTAGTCACTAGATTCATTTATCCACTCATTCCCCAAATATGTATTAAATGCCTATTAAGTGTCAGTCATTATCCTTAGCTCTAAAGGTAAGTGGGTAACAGGAAAGCCAAAGTTCAGCTCCTACAGAGGGAAGGTGCAGAAAAACAGCTAGGAATGTACAAACATTCTTATATCACTATATGCAGAGTACTGAGATTGGATAGTTTGCTAGAGAGTACCTGGTGACTAATTTAGATGGATGGGTAAGGGGTGGCTTCTCAAAGAAGCTTATATTTTATCAAAGACATGAATTACATGGAAGAGTCAGCATTGTGAAGTTAGGGTCAGGGGAACAACATTCCATGTCAATAGAGCTGACTACAGATTTGCAGGATCTGATGCAAAAAGAAAATATATGGTCCCTCATTCTAAAAGCAGAAAAAGTACCTTTAAAAGTACTGAAATACAAAGCTTTCTCATTGTCCTGTAGTATTTCTCTTCACTTACCTTGGTATTTTCTATCTGCTACGCTAATATTATTAATGTTATTTATGTTATTTTAAACTGGGAGAATTAAAATGTCAAACTATTTGCACAAATGTTACATTCATCTTTGCATTGCATGGTACTAGTTTTAAATCCAAAAATAAGCACATTTCACTCATAGGTGGCATCACCAGAATTACACAGTTTTTAATTGCATAGCTTGTCCATACGTATATATTTCATTCTAACCAGAAGCATTGTACAAAATTGATTCAACTTTAAAAATCTCACTTCTCCATAGGCACACATTCTATCAACACTCTACCTTGAGCTTACTTATGAGTAAGGAAAAACTAAGTGAAAGTGTGAAAATGAACCCTGGTTTCCCTTATCATTCTCTTTCTTTCTGTATCGTCATTTTCGGTGTTGGTGGTTAGCTGATACTGGGAAGTTACATGAGCAAGAAGGGTTATGTCAAGGCACTTTGATCATTTATGTTTCTTAGAACAGCACTGCTTCCTTTCTATGTTTGAAGCAACATAGAAGCAAGTTCTGGTTCTCAATAGAAGGTGTGGCCTCTCAGAGCTGTTGATGCATCTGCTTCCTCAGTTCTGCACTTAGTAGGCTCACTTGGTACTCACTCTGAGTCATGAGGAACTCCTACACATTGTAAGTCCACCGGATTCTTTGCTCATGGAGCATTGCAAGGGCCACATGCAAATGAAGTGGCGATAAATGATGGAAACGTTACGCGTATTTTCTTTGCTCACCCAAATGCTCCATTGTCCCATTGGATTTCACTGATAAAACACAAGTTAAAAATTGAAATTATTAAAAACAATTTGAGATGGCAACAGCAGAGCATTAAACCAAATGTGGGGCCCTTCTGCTTTTAGGACTCTGTGTGACTACAGGGGCCGTATACCCATGATGTGACCCTCCAGGCAGACTAAGAATTAGCTGTAGGGGCAGTAAAGCAGAGATAAACTTGATGCTTTTTGAATGAGAAAGATCACTGAAGCTTGGTTGGGGGTTGGGGAGAAGACAGAGACGAGGTCAGTGAGGAAGGAAGGAATGAGCAAATGACTTAGGGCTTTGAAGGCCGTGGTCAGAAGTTTGATGTTTATTCTAATTTTAATGGGAGCAGCATCAGCTGATTTACATTTTTTAAATATCAGCCTCATGTCGAGTATGAGCTAGAATGTGTGGTGGCTGGAATTATTTTGGAAATAGAATAGATGGAGAGATGTACAAATTTAGGACACATTCTATAAATTGAGTGGCTGTGGCCTCTGTTGGACTGAGTGTATGTTGTGAGAGAAAGAGAGCAAGAAGATATAATTAGGGATTTTTCCCCCCTTGTTCAATGAAGTGAGGGGGACTTATAGCAGGACAGGTTTGGTGGAGACAGAAAATCAATAGTTCACTTTTGGCCAAGATGAATCTCAGTTGCCTTCTAAGCCTCCAAGTGATTTTGCCAAGTTTGCTATTTAGGATTAAAGGCCTAACAGTCGATGAATAAATAAAAGCAAATTGAAGTGAAGAGCAAACTTATGAATTATAGGTCCTTTTGACATTTTTCTCTGCCTGAAAGGGGGCTGGCTCTTCTTGAGACAGGCAGTTTCAGTGCATAAGCTAACAAGTTTACAAATAACATCTATTTTTCCTCCTCTCAATGACTGGTCACTGTACATCCTTAGGAAGGTCTGTAGACTCATTCATTAAGAAACAGAATCTTGTTATTAGAAAATTGCATAGATACTTGAATTCATGATGATGGTATAATATTTTAATAATTACTAGCCTCTCACATGCTAATCCAACAGAGATGACCTCAGATGAGGTCAGAAGTACCTTCAAGAGGCCCTTTACTTTTGTTGTTCTTCTGTTTTTTCCATTTTATTTCTCTGCTTTTTGGTTCCCATTCAAGTAGTCAAAGTCAATGGGTCGAAGCTGAACCTAGGAGATACCAATCAGAACACTAGTGTCCTGACTTCACGTATAGCCTCTTGTTGTTATGATTATTCATGTTTAGTGAGTTTGCTTTGCTTGTTTGGAATTCTCAGGAGTGACTAATAGAGCGGTAATATACCATGCTTTTACTAATATCTATCACTTCTCACCCCACAGCCTCTAGGAATTCTTATGTGAAAATACATTTTGCTACTGCAGATGAAGATATGAAAAAATGAAGGGGGTAACGGGGAAGAGTACTGTGTTATACTCCAGATAGCTACAATTCTTGAACATCTTTTGTATGCTAGCAGTTTCCACAATCTATTTTTAAAGCTTATGACACTATGCAGGATAAGTGTTTATTCATCTTGCAACTGAGGTCAAGATCAAATAGCTAGTAAATCTCAATTTTGGAAACTGAATTCATATTGTTAAGTGACAAAATCAGTGTTCTTTCCACTATACAACACTGGCTGGCCAAAGAAAACTTTGTTGTTTGAAGGTTTTCTTTTCCCATCACAAATATCTGTTTGCTTTTGAGCTCTAATTGGAATCACTAGAATGTTACTTTTGTAGACTAATTCAATATCTAATTTTGGGGCATCCCTTGTGGCGCAGCTGGTAAAGAATGCAATGTGGGAGACCTGGGTTTGATCCCTGGGTTGGGAAGATCCCCTGGAGAAGGGAAAGGCTACCCTTTCCAGTATTCTGGCCTAGAGAATTCCATGGACTGTTTAGTCAATGGGGTCGCAAAGAGTTGGACATGACTGAGCAACTTTCACTCACTCAATATTTAATTTTACAGATGAGAAAACCAAAGCACAGAGAGGTTAGCTCACCTGCCCAATATCACACTATAAACACAATTATAGTGTTATATACCAGTTATTTAGTGAGGTTTACAATTTATCAGATTAATCAGCAGTGACATGTCTCAGAGATGTAAGAAGCAAGCAAAAGTTAAACTTAACTTTTCTCTAAGCCCTGTGTAAAATATAAAGATTTTGTTCTGCATCGTTTAGGTGAATCGTGATAGATAAATGCAATCATAGGAAGGACTAGATTATGCTATCTTCTACTTCATCTAATTCTACAAGTACAGTTGTAGAATCGCGGGACAAGTACAGTTTTGTCTTACTACTTCTGAAAATTAGTGCAAATGCAACTCATTATGTTTTTTCTCAAAATGGAAGCAACATCCAATGTGCAAAAGGCATTTTCTTTCTGACAACAACAACAGCAAAAACAAGAAAAGGAGACCATAGAACTCTACTGCAACACAAATTAAACTGACATAATTTACTTAGGACCATAGCAGGATCCACAAGGATTTGAATATTCTTTAGCACCAGCATTTAGATATAATGTTAGCCACTGGGTGAATGAGGCTAGATAGGAGGGCTTTTCAGATACTACACAGCTGGGAATAAAATTAGAAACTGCTTCATTAAGGAAACAGGTTAAAAAATTACTTTTTCAGTTTTTTCTAGTCTCCAAAGATTTCTGAGACCTAGATAAGTTAACACTGTTTCAAGGATTTGTAATGCTTAGGTATAAATTCTACAGGATGGGGACTACTTGGTTATAAAATTAGAAGGAAGAGGCAGTATTCTGCAGCATTATGAAATTCATCCACAGCTAAAAAATGGCCTAATGCAGCTAAGCATAATACCGTTTAAGTGGCTTATGTAAAAATATATTGCTAATTTGTCCAGAGATTAATTGGGAAATTCCACTCTTCTCTGAGAAAAATGGTATTGTGTAAGCCAGAATGCAAGTGGTAGATGGAACATCAAATGATGACTCCTGTTCTCTATGCCAAGGGAGATGTGAAGACTGAAGAACAAGTAAAAATTGGAAGAGAAAAATATGCTCATACTGCACTCTTCTGTGAACAAAGGAAATACATATGCTTCCATAAGGAGATCTTGTATAAAGTAGTTGAGACATTCATTAAAAGTCTTTAAATAAGCAGTTACCCAGCAAATATATCTCGAGTGTCTGTGTGCTCACGGTAGGTCCAATGGGGAATACATAGGTCCATGTATTCTTCCCGCCTTCAGAGAGTGCCCCGTGTCCTCCCAAGTAAAATGCTACTGGGTAAGCTGTAAAAGGCTTTTGCGATGGTCTAGCCAATATGTAAAGTGATATTTTCCCACTAAAGTCCAAATGTGATTTAAAGAACCCCTCTGTATTCAGCTTTGTGATCGCCACAGGGTCGCTTTCTTAGACAATGCTCTGATGACTATCTAGAGCACGCTGTATGGACTTGATGGCTGTGGTTGGGGCAGATACTTAATCTCTCTATGCTCCACATGTACAATGGGGATTACAACAATACTGGCTTGTATTGTTATGAGACTGAAAAAAGATACTGAAAAAAGAAGACTTAGTCTGGAGGTAAGAAATCCTGTCAATATTAATTGTTTTCACCATTGCCATTATCATCGTCATCATCATCATCACTGGAACTTTCCAAAGAGATTTGTTAATGGCTAGAGTTGAATGGGAATAAAAATAGACTTTTTTCCTCCTTTTTTTTCAGTAGTAGTTCACCAGGGAAACTTGTGACAATTTTGGTATCTTAAAAGAGAACACTAGTACTGGACATTACAACTGCATTCACTCCAAATTAAAAAAAAAAAACCCTACAATTCACTTCAATAAATAATCACTGAGCATGAGAATGTGTTAGGTATACTCAGTGTTAGGCTGTTAGGCATGGGCATATGAACATAAAATACATCCCACTCTCAAAGATTTTAGAGTGTCGATGGGGAGTGCAGCAAGTAAGGGCATTCAGTAGCCGGTGACCAGGGCTCTGACAGAGCCATCACGGGATGCTACATGAGCAGATTGGAAGTGGGCCTGTCCCAGTCTGGAGGGGAAGGGAAGCATCTGTGAAGTCTTCTTAGGAGAATTATGCATGAGTTGAGTCCTCAAAGATGAGTTATACTTAGAAAAAGAAGGAGTTGTAAGAACAAAGCAGGGAGGCTTGCGTGGGTATTGTGTTTGGAGGGAACTATAAGTAGTTTTGAGTGTCTGGACTAAAGTATGGTGTGTGGCAGACTTGGAAGGAAAAGATGCTATAAATGTAAGCAGGTTCCAGGTCATCAGAGATCTTCGATCAGACTAGGAAGGACCAGCCTGGGTTTGATGATTGATGAGAATCACCACTCAGATCATGTTCAAATTAGCTTTATGCTTCAGTTCACTACCAGTATCAGCAAATGATTCATGTAAAATGCTCTTGAAGAGGAAACAGGTGAGGAACTAGCCTCTGGTCCAAGACCTATGCAAAACTGATAGGTCTGTGGGCTGTGGAGTAAAACTTGAGAGTAGCCAAGAAACGACGGAGGCTGCTAGCTTTTATCATGTTGGGCTGGAGGGGACACGTCCCCACTCAAGTGTTTATTGACTCCCGTGTAAAGCAATCCTTACTGAAAACTGATTACATTCTTCATTTATTACTGAGTTTCCATTTATTACTGAGTTGTCAGAGTTAAAGACTGGCCAGGGCCTAACACAGCCTTCTATGCCAAGTCAAGAAATTTGGACTCGATCTAAAAAATAATTTGGAGTAATCAGCAGTTTTAAATATAAAAACAGTACAATTCCTTACATTTTAGAAATCACCCCAGTGTTGACATGTTTTCCAGACACCATTTGAATGTACAGAAGGAAGATGCTGAAGGCTACAAGCACAGTGGACTTTTTTGAGTCTTGTAAGAGAAGACGAGAACTTGAACTAGGTTAACTGCAGTGGGTGTGGATTGTAGGTGATCCTGACAAAGGTATTTCTGAGATATTATCAGGACTCATGACTGATGGACTGTATGGAGAGCAAATGATGAACCCAAGTTTGGGGTTATTTCTAAGCTTTGGAATATACTGGAAATTCCAATCCCTATAAGGTCAATCATTTAGGATCAGCACTACTTTTTGGAGGTACTTTGGAACCCTAGATCCCACAGCCCTCTTTGGACTGTACCATCTTTCTCTTAAGGATTGCTCCAGCAGCAGGTCATAGGGATTATACCGGTTTTACATCTCACTGTCATGGACTGTGAGAAAGCAGTACTATAATACCTGATTACATTCTATATTTTATATCACTCTTTCTCTGTACCAGTCTCCTTTCTTCATTCTCTGCCTTTTACCAATCTCCTTGATCATGAAGCAGAACACATCTTCTTGTGTATATATGTAAATATGTATGTTTGTAAGAATATGACATAAACTCATAACAAAGACTTGAGCACACTTGAAAATAATCAGAGTATGAATAAATATGGAATAATTATATTCCAATATCTATGCTGAAAGAACCTCAGTCACACACATAATTATTGATCAACTAGGTTTCTTCCTTACACAGAGTTATATGCTTCCATATAATTCATGTTCAGCATGAAATTTCATAATAGAACTTTCAAAATTATTAAACTATTTTCTTCTCTTATTTTGACATCATCTTTTCTTCTGGTGAGATTTAGAAAGCAATGGGAGCTCAGGCTCAGGTTAAGAAAAAGCATACCAGCTTTGTCTGTAATTATTCTGATTTTATAGGTCTGGAATAAGACTTAGAAAATTCTGTTAAGAAAACTCTGAACTTTGTAGTGTGCATCCAGATTTGAAAAGACCTGTTTCCTGGAAAAAGTTCAAATTCTTGTTACGGCATATGTGGTCCTCTGTCCTCTGAGCTTTCCCCGCTTGCCCAATCCTATTTCCCCATCAAGTCTGCTCTTTACTTCTCCCAAATAGCCTGCAGTTCTCCAAACACATCAGACTGAGTTGTGCCTACCCGTCGTGTCTGTTAGCATAATTCAAGAATCCAGGTTAATAACGATTATTACCCCTTTTGTTTTCTCTTCCCTTCTTTCAGTTCATTTCAGTCGCTCAGTCGTGACCGACTGTTTGTAACCCCATGAATCGCAGCACACCAGGCCTCCCTGTCCATCACTAACTCCCGGAGTTCACCCAAACTCATGTCCATCGAGTCGCTGATGCCATCCAGCCATCTCATCCTCTGTCATCCCCTTCTCCCCCTGCCCTCAGTCCCTCCCAGCATCAGAGTCTTTTCCAATGACTCAACTCCTCGCATGAGGTGGCCAAAGTACTGGAGTTTCAGCTTCAGCATCATTCCTTCCAAAGAACACCCAGGACCCATCTCCTTTAGAATGGACTGGTTCGATCTCTTTGCAGTCCAGGGGACTCTCAAGAGTCTTCTCCAACACCACCGTTCAAAAGCATCAATTCTTCAGCACTCAGCCTTCTTCACAGTCCAACTCTCACATCCATACATGACCACAAGAAAAACCATAGCCTTGACTAGATGGACCTTTGTTGGCAAAGTAATGGATCTGCTTTTGAATATGCTATCTAGGTTGGTCATAACTTTCCTTCCAAGGAGTAAGCATCTTTTAATATCATGGCTGCAATCACCATCTGCAGTGATTCTGGAGCCCAAAAAACTGAAGTCTGATACTGTTTCCACTGTTTCCCCATCTAGTTCCCATGAAGTGATGGGACCAGATGCCATGATCTTTGTTTTCTGAATGTTGAGTTTTAAGCCAACTTTTTCACTCTCCTCTTGCACTTTCCTCAAGAGGCTTTTTAGTTCCTCTTCACTTTCTGCCATAAGGGTGGTGTCATCTGCATATCTGAGGTGACTGATATTTCTCCCAGAAATTTTGATTTCAGCATGTGCTTCTTCCAGCCCAGTGTTTCTCATAATGTACTCTGCATAGAAGTTAAATAAGCAAGGTGACAGTATACAGCCTTGACGTACTCTTTCCTATTTGGAACCAGTCTGCTGTTCCATGTCCAGTTCTAACTGTTGCTTCCTGACCTGAATACAGGTTTCTCAAGAGGTAGATCAGGTGGCCTGGTATTCCCATCTCTTCCAGAATTTTCCACAGTTTATTGTGATCCACACAGTCAAAGGCTTTGGCATAGTCAATAAAGCAGAAATAGATGTTTTCCTGGAACTCTCTTGCGTTTTCGATGATCCAGCAGATGTTGGCAATTTGATCTCTGGTTCCTCTGCCTTTTCTAAAACCAGCTTGAACATCTGGAAGTTCACGGTTCACGTATTGCTGAAGCCTGGCTTGGAGAATTTTGAGCATTGCTTTACTAGCGTGTGAGATGAGTGCGATTGTGCGGTAGTTAGAGCATTCTATGGCATCGCCTTTCTTTGGGATTGGAATGCAAACTGACCTTTTCCAGTCCTGTGGCCACTGCTGAGTTTTCCAAATTTGCTCCATATTGAGTGCAGCATTTTCACAGCATCATATTTCAGGATTTGAAATAGCTCAACTGGAATTCTATCACCTCCACTAGCTTTGTTCGTAGTGGTTCTTTCTAAGGCCCACTTGACTTCACATTCTAGGATGTCTGACTCTAGGTGAGTGATCACACCATCGTGATTATCTGGGTTGTGAAGATCTTTTTTGTACAGTTCTTCTGTGTATTCTTGCCACCTCTTCTTAATATCTTCTGCTTCTGTTAGGTCCATACCATTTCTGTCCTTTATCGAGCCCATCTTTGCATGAAATGTTGCCTTGGTATCTCTAATTTTCTTGAAGAGATTTCTAGTTTTCCCCATTCTGTTGTTTTCCTCTATTTCTTTGCATTGATTGCTGAGGAAGGCTTTCTTATCTCTTCTTGCTATTCTTTGGAACTCTGCATTCAGATGCTATTATCTTTCCTTTTTCCCTTTGCTTTTCGCTTCTCTTCTTTTCACAGCTATTTGCAAGGCCTCCCCAGACAGACATTTTGCTTTTTTGCATTTCTTTTCCATGGAGATGTTCTTGATCCCTGTCTCCTGTGCAATGTCACAAACCTCATTCCATAGTTCATGAGGCACTCTATCTATCAGATCTAGGCCCTTAAATCTATTTCTCACTTCCACTGTATAATCATAAGGATTTGATTTAGGTCATATCTGAATGGTCTAGTGATTTTCCCCACTTTCTTCAATTTAAGTCTGAATTTGGTGATAAGGTGTTCATGATCTGAGCCACAGTCTCAGCTCCCGGTCTTGTTTTTGCTGACTGTATACAGCTTCTCCATCTTTGGCTGCAAAGAATATAATCAATCTGGTTTTGATGTTGACCATCTGTGATGTCCATGTATAGAGTCTTCTCTTATGTTATTGGAAGAGGGTGTTTGCTATGACCAGTGTGTTCTCTTGGCAAAATTCTGTTAGCCTTTGCCCTGCTTCATTCTGTATTCCAAGGCCAAATTCGCCTGTTACTCCAGGTGTTTCTTGACTTCCTACTTTTGCATTCCAGTCCCCTATAATGAAAAGGATATCTTTTGGGGGCATTAGTTCTAAAAGGTCTTGTAGGTCTTCACAGAACAGTTCAACTTCAGCTTCTACAGCATTCCTGGTTGGGGCATAGACTTGGATTACTGTGATATTGAATGGTTTGTCTTGGAAACGAACAGAGATCACTCTGTCATTTTTGAGACTGCATCCAAGTACTGCATTTCGAACTCTTTTGTTGACCATGATGACTACTCCATTTCTTCTGAGGGATTCCTGCCTGCAGTAGTAGATATAATGGTCATCTGAGTTAAATTCACCCATTCCAGTCCATTTCAGTTCGCTGATTCCTAGAGTGTCGACATTCACTCTTGCCATCTCTTGTTTGACCACTGCCAATTTGCCTTGATTCATGAACCTAATATTCCAGATTCCTATGCAATATTGCTCTTTATAGCATTGGACCTTGCTTCTATCACCAGTCACATCCACAACTGGGTATTGTTTTTGCTTTGGCTCCATCCCTTCATTCTTTCTGGAGTTATTTCTCCACTGATCTCCAGTAGCATATTGGGCACCTACCGACCTGGGGAGTTCCTCTTTCAGTATCCTATCATTTTGCCTTTTTCATACTGTTCATGGGGTTCTCAAGGCAAGAATACTGAAGTGGTTTGCCATTACCTTACCCAGTGGACCACAATCTGTCAGATATCTCCACCATGACCCACCTGTCCTGGGTGGCCCCACATGGCATGGCTTAGTTTCATTGAGTTAGACAAGACTGTGGTCCATGTGATTAGATTGACTAGTTTTCTGTGATTATGGTTTCAGTGTGTCTGCCCTCTGATGCCCTCTCGCAACACCCACTGTCTTACTTGGGTTTCTCATACCTTGGACATGGGGTATCTCTTCCTGGCTGCTCCAGCAAAGCGCAGCTGCTGCTCCTTACCTTGGACAAGGGTTATCTCCTCACCGCTGACTCTCCTGACCTTGAACATGGAGTAGCTCTTCTTGGCCCTCCTGCGCCTGCGCAGCCACTCTCCTTGGATGTGGGGTTGCTCCTGGCCACCGCCCCCTTCTTTAAGGACTTGAATAACAGCATGTGAGCACTTTGTATCAGGATCAGAAACATGCCCTTTGAAAGTTGCCTGCAGGTTGTAACTTTTACATGAAGACTACTGGCAAAATTTAGTGCTCAGGAAAAATGTTTGAGGAAAAACACCTTAGTAGTAAATAAATAAAATATATTTATATAATGAAAAGATCCAGCTCGTACCCCTAAGGGAAAATGTTGAGAAAAAAGGGGAGCTAAAAGCCTCAGTGTGATCCAGCTATAAGGACTCTTGGTTTTGGTGGGAAAGAGATGTTCTGACAAGTCAAGGGTGGCTTCAGATGACAGAAAGAATACAGAGTCCTGAATTTCAAAGAGCTCCTAGAGGGTCTTGAAGCAGCAGACTAAATTCTGATCCTGGAGCAGAGGCTCTTAGCCCTATCTATAGCTTGTTTTAGGGCTCCCCTGATGGCTCAGAGGGTAAAGAATCTACCTGCAATGCAAGGAGATACAGGAGACTTGGGTTTGATCCCTGGGTTTGGAAGATCCCTGGGAGGAGGAAATGGCAACCCACTTCACTATTTTTGCCTGAAAAAAATCCCAAGGACAGAGGAGGAACCTGGTGAGCTACAGTCCAAAGGGTCACAAATTGTTGAACCTGACAGCATACACAGGAGACCCTCGTTTCTTGTGTCATAAGCAGCAGCACTAGAAAATGTTCAAATGGCACAGGAACAAGGGGTCTCTAATTTCTTCTGAAGTAAACTCCTGTGGGCTGACACCTGGAAGTCAACACCCAAACAAGCCATGTGCTTATGCATGCTGTCATGTTCAACAACATGGCAGCTCTGAAAAAAACATAATAAATTTTTCAATGGAGTCAAATTTCCTAGTACTTTACCTATATCACTATAGATTTTTATTGTGTTGAAATGTATCTTCCTCCCTGTTTCATTTTGTCCCACTTAATGATGTTTTATTGCTTTAATTATATGAAAAAACATCCTCCACCCAATTAAGTCAAACATGAGAGTTTGCAGAAATCCAAATTCCTCTTTGATCCTAAGTAATTCATTTTTCTATTTTTAGGGAAAGAAACATTTCAGCAACACTGCTGAAAAGAATTGACAATGGGATAGAATTTCTTCTAATTTTAAAAAAGATAAGTACTTTTCCCACTGAATATACAGATTCTTATAAATACGAGATCTAACTGATGGAGCCACATTATATAAAGCCATATACGTAAGTATAGACACCAAGCTCACATTAATATTCCTTTAAGAGATATTCTTTTTGTATTTTCATAAGATGACCTAACTGAAGAATAAGGGGCTTTTGCTTTTGGGGTCATATGATTCTTATTAAATTTGAGTAGCACCCTATTATGTTTACCCATGAGCTTCAGTAGCTGCCCTTAAGTTCATATTCATTTTGACAGAGCAGTACAACTATAGCCTCCACCTAGTGGAGGAAAGCTATTTGGTGAAGAAAACTTTTGGTGAAGAAAAACTATTAGAAGGTACAGTGCTATCAATGGATTTCAACTGATAAAATCAATAAAAGGTTATTTTTGGCTAACTCAGAACTACTGAAATGGCATGTAGAGTCCTAAGGGGTAGGATACGGATGAGGAAGTTTTCCCATTTCCTTACAGATCAGAATATGGAGAAGCATTTCTTTTGCCAGTATAATACTCCAGTTAGCTTTTCATAATTGAAACCATTAACCCTTATTATAGCTTCCTGGTGGCTCAGCTGGTAAAAAAAACACCTGCAATGCGGGAGACCTGGGTTCCATCCCTGGCTTGGGAAGGAGGATTCCCTGGTGGCTCAAACGGTAAAGAATCTGCCTGCAATGCAGGAGACCCAGGTTCAATCCCTGGGTCGGGAAGATCCCCTGGAGAAGGGAATGGCAATCCACTCCAGTATTCTTGCCTGGAGAATTCCATGGACAGAGGAACCTGGCGGGATACAGTCCATGAGACCGCAAAGAGTTGGACACGACTGAGCAACTGACACATACCACAAGGAGGCTATGTGATCTTATAGAAAACCCTGACAGTCAACACAATTGGTCTTAGTCAGAGATTTGTAACTGAGATCTATGTCTTACACCTTGCCCCTGTAAAATGAAGACAATGAAGCTCCCTTCATTACGGGCTGGGAAGGACACCAACAAGTCAGTACTGAGGATGCCATCACTGCTGTTCTCTGACTGGCAGTCAGTGTGAAATGCAAGTGTGTTTGAGTATTTCTTCTGTTTGCCCTAGTGCTGGTCTTCCAGTTTTCCCCATGGATACATCACCTCCAGACTGCCCTGTGCTAGGCTGTGCTTAGTCTCTCAGTCATGTCTGACTCTTTTCAACCCCATGGACTATAGCCTGCCAGGCTCCTCTGTCCATGGGGATTCTCCAGGCAAGAATACTGGCGTGGGTTACCATGCCCTCCTCCAGAGGATCTTGCCGACCCACAGATCGAACCCAGGTCTCCCACACTGCAGGCGGATTCTTTACTGTCTGAGCCACCAGGGAAGTCCATGAATACTGGATAGGCTACCCCTTCTCCAGGGGATCTTCCTGGAGATCCAGGAATAGAACCAGGGCCTCCTGCCTTGCAGGCATATTCTTTACCAGCTGAGCTACCAAGAAAGCCCCCAGACTGCCCCACCACTCCCATTTTCCATGAGCGTCTAACTCAGATGGTTCTGACCTGAATAATCTTACTTTTGGGGAAAAAGTTTGATTTTCCTTTAAAGATTTTTGAATTGTTAATATATGGTCCCACGTTTGTCCTTGCATCACAGAGTTTGCCATATATTATTGCTTTCTTAGCAGCTAAACATTCTCAGGCACTGAACTATTTCATTTAATTTTTATTTAACCTTCATAAATATGTATGCTCAGATTGGTATTAAAATAGATCTGTGATAGATTATATTTTCCAAAGACCCAACCACTGGAGAGATACAGAAGGCAACTAAATTAAAAAGTGACAAAATTAGAGCTGATATAAATCAAGTGGGTGACTGAAGATAGACTTCAATTCTCAGATCAGTAAATAAGGGATCAGTAAAAAAAATGAAATAAAAAATCTGTCTTTTTGTTTACTTATTTATTTCAGTTTTTCTTTGAACAGACTTGAAATATTAAATACCCATAAGCCCTAATTAGTGGAAAGAACATTGATTTTTGTAGTCTGACTGATTTGAGTTTGTATCTCAGAGTTTGCTGTTTATTAGCAATGAGACTCAATCTACACATACTAAATCTCATTCCTGTGGCTGGTGAAAGAAGGATAATAGAAGGCAGTGAAATTTAATGTTGACATCTGCCCCAAACTTATTTTGTCTTTCTCCTCTCGTAATATTCTCCCCCTCATTCACTCATTCCAGCCACATGGGCTTTCTTGTTGTTTCACAAAAAACATCAGGTATGTTCTCTGTTAGGGATTTTGTGTTGGCTGCTTCATTCACCTTAGATTCTCATTATTTAGATACCCATGTGGCTTTTACCTTCACTGCCTTCGTGTCTTTGTTCTGTATGGAGTCAGCCTTGATTCAAACCTATTTACACTTGTAAATCCTGTAACTCTGTTTATACTCCTAAACCTTTCTCCTTAGTACGTCCCACTCTCTTTCTTTTTCCATTTTTATGGAGGTATAATTGATATACAGCATTGAATAATTTTAAGGTGTACAGCGTAGTGATTTGATTTATGTACATCATGAAATGATTACCACAATAAGTTTAGTGAATGTTCATGTCCACCATATCATGTGGATAGAAAATTAAAGAAAAAGAAAAAAATTTTTCCTTGTGATGAGAAGTCAGGATTTACTCTCTTAACAACTATCATATGTAATGCACAGCAGTGTTAATTATATCTGTCATATTGTACACTGTATTCCCAGTACTTATTTATCTTATAACTAAGTTTGCACCTTTGACTACCTTACTCCAATCCCTTCTCTCCCTACCCCTGCCTCTGGAAACCACAAATCTGACATCTATTTCTATAAGTCTCTTTGTTTTTGTAGTATAAATAATCTATAAAGCTATTTTAGTTCTTGGTACATAAGATACTGATTAGAATTTCTATACATTTCAAAGTGATCACCACAATAAGTACAGTTACCATCTGTTACCTTCAATTCAGTCCAGTCACTCAGTAGTGTCTGACTCTGAGACCCCACGGAATGCAGCACTCTAGGCTTCCCCATCCATCACCAACTCCTGGAGCTTGCTCAAATTCATGTCTATTGATTCAGGGATGCCATCCAACCATCTCATCTTCTGTTGTCCTCTCCTCCTCCTGTCTTCATTCTTTCCCAGCATTAGGGTCTTTTCCAATGAGTCAGTTCTTCGCATCAGGTGGCCAAAGTATTGGAGTTTCAGCTTCAACATCAGTCCTTCTAATGAATATTCAGGACTGATTTCCTTGAGGATGGACTGGTTGGATCTCCTTGCAGTCCAAGGGACTCTCAAGAGTCTTCTCCAACACCATGATTCAAAAGCATCAATTCTTAGGTGCTCAGCTTTCTTCACAGTCCAACTCTCACATCCATACATGACTACAGAAAAACCATAGCTTTGACTAGATGGACATTTGTTGGCAAAGTAATGTCTCTGCTTTTTAATATGCTATCTAGATTGGTTATAGCTTTTCTTCCAAGGAGCAAGAATCTTTTAATTTCATGGCTGCAGTCACCATCTGCAGTGATTTTGGAGCCCCGCAAAATAAGGTCTTTCACTGTTTCCATTGTTTCCCCATCTATTGGCCATGATCTGTCACCATAGATATTACATAATTATTAACACTGACTATATTCTTCACATTCTACACTTAATATTTGTGACTCATTTATCTTTTTAACTGTAAGTTTGTATCTTTTAATCTCCCTCACATATTTCCTCCTCCCTGGCAATAACGTGTTTGTTCTGTTTACTATGACTCTGTTACTGTGTAGATATATTTATTCATTTTTTTTTGTTTTTTCAGATTCCACAAATAACTGAAAACATACAGTTCTTGTCCTTCTCTGTATGACTTACTTCAGTTAGCATAATACCCTCTAGATCTATCTATGAAGACACAAATGGCAAGATTTCATTCTTTTTGTGGATGAGTGATAGTCCTTTGTATACATGTATCTTCTTCATACATTCATATGTTGATGAGCACCGAGGTTTCTTCTGTACATTGGCTATTGTAAATAATGCTGCAATGAATGCAACAGTTCATGTACCTTTTTGAATTAGTGATTTTGCTCTCTTCAGATAAATACTCAGGAGTAGAATTGCTGGATGTAGTAGTTCTATTTCTAATTTTTTGAGGCATCTCCATACTGTTTTACATAGTGACAGTACCAGTTTACATTCCCAGCAACAGTGCATGAGGTTCTCTTTTCTCCACATCCTTGGAAACACTTGCTGTTTGTTACCTTTTGAGAACAGCTATTCTGACAGGTGTAAGGTGATATCTTGGAGAAGGCAATGGCACCCCACTCCAGTACTCCTGCCTGGAAAATCCCATGGATGGAGGAGACTGGAAGGCTGCAGTTCATGGGGTCGCTGAGGGTCAGACACGACTGAGCGACTTCCCTTTCACTTTTCACTTTCATGCATTGGAGAAGGAAATGGCAACCCACTCCAGTGTTTTTGCCTGGAGAATCCCAGGGACGGGGGAGCCTGGTGGACTGCCGTCTATGGGGTCGCACAGAGTCGGACACGTCTGAAGTGACTTAGCAAGGTGATATCTCATTGTGCTTTTGACTTGCATTTCCCTGACTATGAATAATGTTTAGCATCTTTTCATGTGCCTGTTGGCCTTATGTATATCTGCTTTGGAAAACTGTCTACTCAGTTACTCTGACAATTTTCATTTGGATTGCTTATTTTGTTTTGTTTTTTGGATGTTGAATTGTATGAGTTCTTTGTATATTTTGTATATTAGCCTCTTATCTGGTATATCATTTGCAAATATGTTCTCTCACTCAGTAGGCTTCCTTTTCAAATTGTTGTTAGTTCCCTTAACTGTGGAAAGGCTTTTTAGTTTGATGTAGTCCCATTTATTTATTTTTGCATTTGATCCTCTTGCCTGAGGAAGGGAAATAGCCAAAAGAAAAATATTTCTAAGACCAGCATCAAAGAGAATAATACTGTGTTTTCTTCTAGAAGTTTTAAATTTGGGGGTATTACATTTAAGTCTTCAATATATAGAGAGTTTTTTTTTTTTTTGTATATGTTATGATGAAGTCTAGTTTGATTCTTTTGCATGTAGCTGGCCAGTATTCCCAAGACCATTTATTGAAGAGGCTGACTTTTCCCCATTATACATTCTTGTCTCCTTTGTTGTAGATTAAAGGCCCATGAAAGTTTATTTCTAAGCTCTCTGTTCAGTTCCACTGATCGATGTATTTGCTTTTGTGCCAGTGTCTTACTGTTTTGATAATTTTAGTTTTGTAGTATAGTTTAAATTAGGTAGCATGATATCTCCAGCTTTGTTCTACTTTCTTGAGATTTCTTGTTCTACTTTCTACTATTATGTTTCCATACAAATTTTAAAATTATTTGTTCTAGTTTGTGAAAAATGCCATTGATTTTTTGATAAGGATTGCATTGACTCTATAGTCTGCCTGTAGTCTCTGTGTACTGACAAGACAAGTGTATAGAGAGGGTGTCTGTGGCCATAGTAGGTGGGAGGTAGGAAATTAAAAGATTTTGGAATGTTGCTTATCTTTTTATTATTTTCCATTGCAAATACTTTCCCTGCTTTTTTCACTAAAACTTATAGAGAGATATAGGGATAGAAATGGAGAAGATGACTGGGTTGAACATTGGGAATCATTGAAAAATACGGTCTGTAGATGACAATCAGATTTTAAAAAGAAGCTTGTATTTGATATAGGTGTTGCATGAATTGGGGAAACACATTTGGAAGAAGGAAAAGAATACAGTATAATAATGTTTTAAGAAGACTAATTGGGCAGCCAATGGCATTTGTTTTAGCACTCATGACTTCAGTAAAATTAAACAGAATAGATGGTGTTACCTCAATGTAATTTGTCTTAAATACCTTTCTGGTAACTCTGTTATATCAAATTCAAGGAGAAAAATTTAAAGAAAATAAAAAGTCAATCTTTTACTTTCAACATAAATCTTTTCTCATAAAATATCATGAGTTCATTTTATATCACATTGTAGTTTAATTTTTTGGCAATACTTTCAGGCAGGTAACTCAGGTTGTATACCTAGAAAAGAGGTAAGGTGTACTTCAGATGATTATGGAGTTTACGTAATGCACAAAGAAACTTCTTCAAATAATAATTGTATATATGTGTGTGGGAGGGGTGAGAAAGAGAGAGAGATTGGAGGTATAGAGGGAGAGAAGGAAAACATGCATCGCTGTTTCTTCTGAAAATTCAAAGATTGTTAATGATTTAACAGGGAATAGAGTTTCAGACTTGAGAAAACCAAAATAACTCACCCAATATATCCTTTTGTATGCATTTAATAAATTCTGTATAACTGAATTTTAGAATCTTTGTTTATATTTTACAACGCATTCAATGCAAAGTAGAGAGAAGAGTTTGTTAAGTGAGTTAGCAAATATAATTGCATTAAAATTTGTAGTTGATATCAAAAGATAATTCTCCTTCACAGGTGTTATTTAACAACTGTATTTATTGGCACATCAGAAACTGAACCCAGATAGCTTTCTTTATAAATGTGATCTGGAGATACTGTTATAAAAAGGAACTTTAAATTCTTTAATCATTAGTTGATTTTCAGATATTAAATTGCTGCTCTGAGCTTTTGGGCTCTTGGCAATCAAAATACTAAGTGCAAACAATAGCATTCTCTGTGCCCAGAACTACCTAGCAATTATTCCATACTGAGAAGAGTACTGAAGATGCATTTATCGGTATTATTGGTCAGGTTGAGTTAGGTAAAAACATTTTAATGAAACTAGAGATTATATTGCAATAGGAATTTCTTGGGAAACCTGAAGTTAGGTGTGGTATAAGGTCTGTTGAAAAGTAAATAGAATTGCTGTAATGTCATCTGAATTTTATTTTTACTTCAACATGTGTGCTACACATTTTTGGGAACTGTGATCAATAGAACTAGGTTTAAACTAAACCTCACCTTCTAGCAGTGTGAACCCTGATTATATTACCTCCCCTTTTTGTTTATTCCTTAAGAGTAAGACCTATAGCCCAGGGCAATGATAAGCATAAAATAAAGCATTTTTTAAAGTACTAAAATAGTATCTGTTACATAATAGCATCTTAGTAAATAAATTAAATAGAATAAATAACAGAAACATCTGAATAAAAGAATGAACCAGTAAAATAGGTCTCTTGTAATCAAGACTGATAAAGTGCCAGTTTCCCTTATTTCATGACTGTGCTTCTTACACCACTAAAGAGCCTCACAGAGAGTTTAAAAGAGCACAATCTTTTAGGAAGACCTCCTGGATCCTCCAAAGTTCTTAATCCCACTTTTGTGATCTCACTGAATCAATGTGCATTTATATAATTTATCAAATGTTGTATATATATGTTTATGTTATTTGCCTCTTCCATTAAAATATCAAGCAAAAGTGTTACTAAATATTTGTGGAGTAAAATATCTTATGGGTCTAATCATTGAGCATGGTTTGAATCATATAGTGGGAAATAACTGAATATTTTCTGGAGTACCAGCTCACAGGCAAATAGTAATTAATTGAATGAATAAAGATTTTTGTGCATTTAACTCAAGTGTATTAGAATATGAACAACAAAAATATCCAGCCTTGTCTAATGAAAATATATAGAAACTTAAATCTGCAGAATATATGGAACTTCTGCAAAACTATCTCATTAATTTCAAATGATTGGGAGCATTCAAGCCACATTATGTGACCACATTGAAATTAGTTAAAAAATAACAACACAATGTAACCAGAAAAAAAGCAATTATCTTTAAATTAAGAAAAACTGTATCTTATGAGTAAAAATAATAATGTAAGTTAGAAAATATTTACAATAATAATGCAAAAGCTATATATACACAAGTATTTGTTATACAACCAAAGTAATACTTAGAGTATAAAGCCTTATTGTACTTATTATAAAAAAAGAAAGTTTGAAATGAATTAGGTAAGCATCTTACCTAAGGAGTTTACAAGTAATAGAAAAGAGGAATAATAAATGTAAGATCTTATACTAATACTTATTTCCTCTGTCTGAGTTGTTTATAAACTTTAAAGAAGTTAAACCATTGGTTAAAAATCTTCACCCATAGCAAATTCAAGAACAAGTTTAGTTTTAATGGAGAGTTCTACTAAACTTTCAAAAAAAATTCTAACATTAAACACTCAAAAGTGAAAAAGAAGGAATTTTGTAAAATATTATAATAGTTGATAAATGCAAAACAGTGTATATAATTTACATATTATTAAACATTTTTGAACATATCTTTGGATCTCAAACCTTTAAATGTTCCAGTACTGTTGCCACTGAGTGTTCCTTCTATATCCTGTCCTGCTGCCTCTCCCAGAGGTAATTAATACCCTGAATTTTGTAGTTTTTATAATAGAGTTTTTAAAAATTGAGGCATTTAATAAAATGCACAGACATTTTGACAAGTAATTATATATATGTAAAAAGGACAAAGTATCATTCCATTGTGCCAAATAATTATACCAAGTGTATCAAATACTCTCCTTCCACCAGGACAACCTCTTGTTTTCTGATTTCTATTACTACAGGTTAGTTTTGTCTGCTCTTGACCTTTATATCGATGGACTTTGATAGCATGTATTTATGTGTGTGTATGTTTCTTCTGAGATTCATGCATGGTATCGTAGCAGTTCATTCCTTTTTCTTGCTAAGCAGTATCCCAGTGTATAAATACATCACTATTTGTTCATCCATTATCCTGTTGATGGAATCCCAGACTATTCTCAGTTTGGGATTTTTATGACTAAAAATGATATGAACATCCTTATACACAGCTTTTTATGGACATATTTTAACCTTACTGGTGTAAATTTTGAAGTCTAATTACTGTACAGATGGGTATGTGTATCTTCTTTGCAAGAAGCGTTTAAACAGGTTTCCAAAGCACTTGTACCATTTTACATTCACATTAGTAATTTATAAGCATTTTGGTTACTCTACTTGCAATGGAATTCTGCTTGTTGCCAGTCTTCTGAATTTCAGTCATTCAAGTGTGTGTGAAGCGGTATCCCATTGGAGTTTTAATTTGTGTTTCCCTGATAAACAATAAGTTGAACAGCTTTTCAAGTGCTTGAATGATTTTCAAAAGAATTTCTGAAAGATAATTTTGCTTACTTTTAATGGAAATTAAAAAAAAATTAATCCTGAGTGTTTTTGAATTAAAAAGATGGCTTCTACTTTGTCTTCATTACTTTCTTAGCTATCATCAGATTTCTGAGTATATGAACATTCTTTCTCCTCTCTTAAAAATGAGGAAATCTCATGGAAATATATACATGATTCAGGTCAAAATGTGAGGAAAACTTCACATGTGAACAAAAGGTGTTGCCGCTGCTGCTAAGTCGCTTCAGTCATGTCCGACTCTGTGCAACCCCATAGACGGCAGCCCACCAGACTCCCCCGTCCCTGGGATTCTCCAGGCAAGAACACTGGAGTGGGTTGCCATTTCCTTCTCCAATGCATGAAAGTGAAAAATCAAAGTGAAGTCGCTCAGTCGTGTCCGACTCCTAGCGACCCCATGGACTGCAGCCCACCAGGCTCCTCCATCCATGGAATTTTCCAGGCAAGAGTACTGGAGTGGGTTGCCATTGCCTTCTCCGAACAAAAGGTGTTAATAAACTTTAAATTGTGACTCCCTCATCTGACCAAACAAATACTGCCCAGAACAATACTTAATGTATGTTGAGAAAATTATAAATTCCAACATAGGTCCAAACTATTAGGTCAAATTAATAGGTCCAAACCATTATATAGGTCCAACAGAAGTTGGAACTTATAGGTCCAAACTAGCCTGCCAAGAGCTTGATAACAAAACCCCAGTATGTGATTTGAAATATTTTGTAAACAAACAGAATGCCATATAACTGCTTATCTCCAAATACAAATTGATGAGTTAGATTATAAATTCACTTAAATTGAATAGAGCTCTTGTTTCTTGGGCTATGGACACCAGAAAGGCCTATATAAATTTAAAATGCAAGAGTTTATAAATTTCCAGAAGCAGAAAAAAACAAAACAACTTTAAATACTTGTTGGACTATAACTCAAGGAAGGAAAAAGAAAACTTTAAAATATAATGACATTGATTTCTAGGTTAAAAGATAAGAATCACAGTAAGGTCATTGATATCAGAAAACTAGCTAGAAAAAAAAAAAAAAAAAAACCCTAAGGACTTTTTTACTTCTAAATGTACTTTAAAGGTGAAATCTGAATAAAGTTTACAGTTAATATAACTCATCAACATTAACTACTTAATATTGATAATTTAACCAAGGCTGTATAAGTTGTTACTTTAGGGGAAAATGAAGGAAAGATGTCAGTACAGGAACTCTGAACAATACTAGTTGCACCTTTTCTGTAACTATTCCAAAATTACGTTCATTTAAAATTATGTATTTAAAAATAGATAAAGGAAATATGGCAAAATATTAGTAATTGATAAATCTAGGTAACAGGTATATATGGATGTTTATTGGCCAGTTTTTTAAACTTTTCTGTAGGTTTAAAAATTATCAAAATAAAGTACTAAAAGAAAAAAATTGTATTAGGAAAAGCAAAGCAAAAATGTTAAAATTTTTTTTATTTAAACATACTAAATCTTGAAAACAGTTAAGACTATTTCTAATTCAGATGAATCTTTGGACAATTTATACTGGTTTTAATAATTTTGATTTAAAACAATATATGCTATCTGATTTTATCATAATATGAGAAAAATGATATTTATATGCTTTATTTTATTTAGCAGTGTTTTGGTTTATAAATGATGTAAAAATTCTTCATAAAAAAACTTAATTCTGGAATTTTTAACTCCCTAAACAGATTTTCAGGGTAAATAATAGTGTTTCTACAGAATGGTTAGGTAAAATTTGAATATATGAGTAAACTAAAACTATTATAATAGTATTATCCAAAAATATTATTTAAACTGTTTATCATACCACAAATCAGTAAGACTAATTATTCCAAATACATTATCTGGATAAAAAAAGTTTTGTACAATAAAAACTGGCTAGGGTTTCCCAGGTGATTCAGTGGTAAAGAATCTGTGAGCTAAGGCAGGAGAACAGAAGAGATACAAGTTCGATCCCTGGGTTGGGAAGATCCCCTGGAGTAGGAAATGGCAACACACTCCAGTATTCTTGCCTGGACAATCCTATGAATAGGGGAGCCTAGTGGGCTACACTCCATGGGGTTGCAAAGAGTAGGATGCAACTGAGCACGCATCAGTTAGTAAGCTGAAAAAGATATAAAATACCATATCTTAGTGTACACGTTTTCTAGTCACCTTCACAAAGTAAAAGCATCAGCAATAATAGCTGTTTCATGATTCAGTCAGGTGTTGCCATAATAATGCTGCTTATCTAACTATCTCCAGACCTGGTGGATTAAAGGAATATTTATTTCATTGCTCATATGTCTGCAGGTAGTCTGTAGATTAGTTAGGTTAGGCTGGACCCGCAGTTCTGTGATTCAGGCTTCCTGAAACACCTGTATTTGTTCTAAGGTATAGCGTGTTGAGTGTTAGCTACGTGAGACATGATTCTCTGATGCGTGATCTCTGGAGTGTGAGAATGCATGTCCCATCATGAAAGGACATTTCCAGCCAAACCTCCGCCCCGTAGGGTTTCCCAGGTGGCGCTAGTGGTAAAGAACACAGCTGCTAATGCAGGAGAAAAAAGATGCAGGTTTGATCTCTGGGTTAGGAAGACCCTCTGGAGAAGGAAACCCACTGCAGTATTCTTGCCTGGAGAATCCCATGAACAGAGGAGCCTGGCGGTCTACAGTCTGTGGGGCTGCACAGAGGCGGACACGACTGAAGCAAATTAGCACACACGGACGCTCGCCTCCTGTACTCTGACATCCCAACAGTCAAAGCCAGGGATGTGGCCATTCCCAATCAAAGCGCAAAGAAATACACTTTGCTTACCACGAGGCCATGGCAAATGTGTGGAAACAATCACAACAAGTCAGTGAATAATTGGAAACAGTAATGTAGTCTACTTGATGCAGATGTGTATACTGGAGTACAGCGATTTCTGGAACACTGCTACTCTAGCATGCTTGTATGTAATGGACAGTATTCAATTTATTCCCTGGTACTTTTTGGCATATGGCAAAAGTTAGTAATTGTCGATAACAATTGAAACTAATATTGGTGGTTGAAGGCTCTAATAAATTCAAAAGTTAAGAAGAAATATGTGTGTACAGAAGATAATGGGTTTGACCTCTGTCCATGAAGGGAAAAAACGGTAAGTAAATAAAATGGTTAGACAAAATATGAAAGACAATAGAGAAAATGAGGTTCTACAGTGAAATTGAGAACATATCTGAGGTAAAGTCACCTGATTTATCTTTAGTATCTGCAAGAGTGATTTAAAAAGCGAACAATGAGCTTTAGTTTTGACAAAGTTGGCCAGTGTTATGAGTTTATTTTAAGGAAAGTTTTGGTTGCCACACACAACTGCTGTCATCGTTCACTCCCTTTATCATTCTTCCTCCCGCCGCCTGCCTCTGGGTGACTTATCATCCCTACTGATTTAATCCTGACTACACCTCCACATATGGTCCCCTCATTTAACTCTTTACAATTTAAATCCTTGGAGGGTAACATCTGTTTCCCGCTGGGACCTTGACAGTTATGTATGTTATGTATCTCTTTGTTTTGTTTTAGTTTTGCCACATTTTAATGTTTAGAATTTGCTTTGTATCCATCTATGATAGTTGTTTAGAGTAAGGGGAAACGCTCAAGTGTAATCTTATGATGTCATCTTCTAAATAAAAAAACGACGTCCTCAGTGATTACTTCGGAACATATATCTATTTAATCAAATATTTCTCTATGGCTTTTTTCAATCTGCCATTCAGAAGACTGAAGTTGAAATAAAAATAAACATATTAAAAATGATTTACTTTTTTTTTTAGAATAAACAAACCAACAAAACTCCTCAATTTCCTTGCAACTTAGGATCCTGTAAAGAATGTTCTACCTTACCTTATCTGTTTCTTTGACACCCACTGCTTCCCTCTACTCTATACAACCTGGTATCTGATAAGAGGACCCATGGAAATACTCTGAGCTTGGATGAAAAGAGAGATCACACTTGGGTTTGCAACTTTAGACATTTTATGAGTTTCAGATCTAAAGCTAGACTGATGTTATGCATCAGTGTCTGTGGTGAAGGAAATATCTCTGCATTTGATAGAAGACACTTTGATAGCCCTTTATCTCTTTGCTTTGAAGCAAGAAAAAAGAAATCTTTAAACTAAAGGGACTATTTCTCAGGATCATCCCTATCTGTCAATCAGAAGTATGAAGGACTAATGAACAACAACTAATTTTGACAAATTAATAAAGTGGGGCATATAAAACGTCATGACTTTAAACCTGGGTGCAAATCCAACCTGAATAAGGAGGTTATAGAGAGGATGTGAGGTTATAGAGAGGATATAGAGAGAATGCTCAAACTACCGCACAATTGCACTCATCCCGCATGCTAGTAAAGTAATGCTCAAATTCTCCAAGTCAGGCTTCAGCAGTACGTGAACTGTGAACTTTCAGACGTTCAAGCTGGTTTTAGAAAAGGCAGAGGAACCAGAGGTCAAATTGCCAACATCCGCTGGATCATCAAAAAAGCAAGAGAGTTCCAGGAAAACATCTATTTCTGCTTTATTTACTATGCCAAATCCTTTGACTGTGTGGATCACAATAAACTGTAGAAAATTCTGAAAGAGATGGGAATACCAGACCACCTGACCTATCTCTTGAGAAACCTATATGCAGGTCAGGAAACAACAGTTGGAACTGGACATGGAACAACAGACTGGTTCCAAATAGGAAAAGGAGTACATCAAGGCTGTATATTGTCACCCTGCTTATTTAACTTCTATGCAGAGCACATCATGAGAAATGCTGGGCTGGAAGAAGCACAAGCTGAAATCAAGATTGCTGGGAGAAATATCAATCACCTCAGATATGCAGATGACACCACTCTTATGGCAGAAAGTGAAGAGGAACTAAAAAGCCTCTTGATGAAAGTGAAAGTGGAGAGTGAAAAAGTGGGCTTAAAGCTCAACATTCAGAAAATGAAGATCATGGCATCCGGTCCCACCACTTCATGGGAAATAGATGGGGAAACAGTGGAAACAGCGTCAGACTTTATTTTTCTGGGTTCCAAAATCACTGCAGATAGTGACTGCAGCCATGAAATTAAAAGACGCTTACTCCTTGGAAGGAAAGTTATGACCAACCTAGATAGCATATTCAAAAACAGAGACATTACTTTGCCAACAAAGGTTCGTCTAGTCAAGGCTATGGTTTTTCCAGTGGTCATGTATGGATGTGAGAGTTGGATTATAAAGAAAGCTGAGTGCTGAAGAATTGATGCTTTTGAACTGTGGTGTTGGAGAAGAGTCTTTTTTTTTTAAATTTTATTTTATTTTTAAACTTTACAAATTGTATTAGTTTTGCCAAATATCAAAATGAATCCACTACAGGTATACATGTGTTCCCCATCCTGAACCCTCCTCCCTCCTCCCTCCCCATACCATCCCTCTGGGTCGTCCCATGTATAATATCATGTATGAAACGAGTTGCCAGTCCAGGTTCGATGCACGATACTGGATGCTTGGGGCTAGTGCACTGGAGAAGACTCTTGAGAGTCCCTTGGACTGCAAGGAGATCCAACCAGTCCATCCTAAAGGAGATCAGTCCTGGGTGTTCATTGAAAGGACTGAAGGTGAAGCTGAAACTCCAGTACTTTGGCCACCTCATGAGAAGAGTTGACTCACTGGAAAAGACCCTTATGCTGGGAAGGATTGAGGGCAGGAGAAGAAGGGGACAACAGAGGATGAGATGGCAGGATGGCATCACTGACTCGATGGATGTGAGTCTGAGTGAACTCCGGGAGTTGGTGATGGACAGGGAGGCCTGGCATGCGGTGATTGATGTGGTTGCAAAGAGTCGGACACGACTGAGTGACTGAACTGAACTGAGACAGGATGTGACTGCAGGTTGACCTGTGACCTGCACCCAGGTAATGAGGGGCTCCCGCCCCCTCCCCATCCCTGAAAAGGATGTTCTGCCCGTGATTCCCAGAATGGGAGTGGGTGTTAAGGACTCAGCCTTGAGAGAGCAATGAGTGCTGAGACCATCTGGAGGAATATATGACTGAATCCAGTTAAGGCTGCTGTATAAACTTTTGAGATTCTGGCAGATGGATGTGGAGGTCTACTTGTCTTGTGGCAGAGACAAGCCTGGTAACTAAGTTTCCTTTGCGTATTAGAACCACTGCCTCCCAACCTGGAGTGACTGCCTCTTTCTTCTCTCATTACTTGTCCTCTGTGTTCGAGGGCCAGTTTGTGAACAGCATTATTTTACCTTTCTCCATCTCTTTTTTTGCAGAGTAATGCCTACTTTCCCCTGCTACATCATGTAGGAAGGGATTAGTAAAGAACATTTTGGCTAACCCTATTATCTACAGAAGACTTTATGAAGCTAGGCTGAATAGAGCTTAAGAATCTGCTGTCTCCTAACTACCTTCAGCCCACCCTTGTTCCTTGCTACCTGGTAACCTTGAACAAGGGCTTAAACTTGCGTGGTTTCAGTTTCTTCATCATCAAAAGGAGTTTACATGTGCCACGTACCCAGCTCACTGCCTGGCTCATAGGAGGTACTCAGTAAGTATTTTTATTATTTTCTTATTAGAGAAATCACATTTTTGAGTGATATTATCAAAACAAAGTAAAGAGTCCTTAAAAGATAATATTGAGAACGCCTGAATAAAATAACCTAAAGAAGAAATATTTAGGGAATAAGAAGATATTGCATTTTGGCTTTAATGCAATTATTTTTTCTTCTTTAAGATTTCATTGTACTAGTTTAAAACTGAGATCACCTTGATTAAATGCTTACAAAGTTATTTACCTGTCCCCCAAATGCCTAGGCATAAGCCTGCATGGGATAGTCAACAAGAGGGGAAGACCATTTTACTTTAGTAAAATACTTGCATTCTTATATTTACTATTCTAGTCCTCTTGGTAATAGAATTATAATATTTATCCACCTCATAGAGATGTGGACAAGGTTATTAACTTATTTCTTCTTAGAAATACATATTAAAATGTAAGTTCTTAAAATTATTTATTATAAGAAAACCAGTCTCTCTACTGTGAACAAACAACAGGATAGATTTTCTTGCATCTCTTGACAGTGATTTTGGGGTTTTCATGAATTCTGAAAGCTTATGAATAAAGCGAAGGGTGTAATCCCAGCAGTGAGTAGGACGTTTATGATGAAGGCTGACATCTGGATGGATGGCAGTAAGTTTCGAGAACATTCCTGTAGAGGTGAGGGAGACCACTGTGTGGGAGGAGCCGGCTCAGCTGTCTCAAGGTGCCATGGATAGGCCATCTTGAGTATCACCAAAGTCCTGGATTCTATCATATATATTTCTCAAGAGTCTTCTCCAACACCACAGTTCAAAAGCATCAATTCTTTGGCGCTCAGCTTTCTTCACAGTTCAGCTCTCACATCCATACATGACCACTGGAAAAACTTATATGCAGAGTACATCATGAGAAACGCTGGGCTAGAAGAAGCACAAGCTGGAATCAAGATTGCCGGGAGAAATATCAATAACCTCAGATATGCAGATGACACCACCCTTATGGCAGAAAGTGAAGAGGAACTCAAAAGCCTGTTGATGAAAGTGAAAGAGGAGAGTGAAAAAGTTGGCTTAAAGCTCAACATTCAGAAAACGAAGATCATGGCATCTGGTCCCATCACTTCATGGGAAATAGATGGGGAAGCAGTGGAAACAGTGTCAGACTTTATTTTTTTGTGCTCCAAAATCACTGCAGATGGTGACTGCAGCCATGAAATTAAAAATTTCATATATTAACCATGATAAAAAGCCCCTTGGGGACTTTAATTTTTAACTCTGATAAATTAACCGCCTCCTCCCACTTCAAGTAGAACAGTTTTAGTACTGTTCTGTGATGCTCAGTTGCTTCAGTGGTGTCTGGCTCTTTGCAACCCTATGGACTGTAGCCAGCCAGAGTTCTCTGTACCTGGGATTTCCCAGGCAAGAATAGTGAAGTGGGTTGCCAGGCCCTCTTCCAGGAGATCTTCCTGACCCCATGCCTCTTCAGAGGCATTATCCATGTACAACAGGTGATATTTGCTATTGCATAAATGGCTCCTTTTTCAGCAAGTAATCAAGGGCTATGCAATTGTCCAAAACCATTTAGCCAGTGGGGCTTCCCAGGTGGCTCAGTGGGTAAAGAATCTGCTTGAGATGAGACGGTGCAGGTTCAATTTTCTGCTTAGGAAGATCCCCTGGAGGATGGCACAGCAACCTACTCCAGTATTCTTGCCTGGAGAATCCCATGGACAGAAAAGCCTAGTGGGCTACAGTCCATGGAGTTGGAAAAAATCATACATAACTGAAGTGACTGAGTTAATATACACACGCATGTATTGTAGCCAGTGAGTCAAGGATTGTTGTTGAACTGCTGTTGTTTTGGCTGTGGCATCAGCTAGCCTTCTTAACTTTAGGGAAAGATTTCCAATTACATGTTCTTGGCACTTACTCTGACCCAAGGGAGAAAGGCTCTGTCAGTGGAGTCAAACCCAGAGTCAAGTATGTCTCTGGGTTGTTTTTGTCTGATTTTGTGGCTCAGGATTGGAAAGGTAACAGCCGTGGAGGCCAGTAAAATTTTAAGGGTCTGTAGATCACACAGGGCTTCCCAGGTGGCGCCAGTGGTAAAGAACCCGCCTGCCAATACAGGAGACAAAAGAGGCATGGACTTGATCCCTGAGTCCGGAAGATCCCCTGAAGAAGGTCATGGTAACCCACTCCAGTGTTCTTGTCTGAAGAATCCCATGGACAGAGGAACTTGGCAGGCTACAGTCCATGGGGTCACAGAGTCATACATGACTGAAGCGACTTAGCATGCACGCATACACGCAGATCACACAAGCAGTGTTATCCTGGTTAACTTCCCTTGTGTCCCTTTCTTTACTCTAAGCTGGAGGTAGAATTCCTCAAGGCTGAATGTTAACCAGACAGATAAATGAACCAGAGAGTCTCTAACATCATGAACAAATCAGTTTTTAACATTGCATCCAACAGTCTGAAAGATTATTCTCTACCGCCCAATCCCTCACTGCCCCACCACCCACCCTGCTTAGCAAAGGCCTGAGAGACACAGGTGATGCCATCTTTCCAGGTCAATGCCAGAGTAAAGGAAAGAAAGGGAAGAATAAAGAGTTTTATGTTTAGCCAAAGTATGAAGTCTTGATCCAGGATCTTGGAAGGAAGTAGTCTACCTCAGTATCAAATGATCTATTCCTACTCAACTTTGTCTGGAGAGCTCTATCTTTTTACAACACCCAATGTCAGATGGAGCCTTTTTCAGCTGTGAGATGTGTATCTAAGGTCCAAGTCCCTAAAGCTTGGTCACTATCTGAGTAGTGAGGAGGACCCAATATAGTCCCCTCTAAGGAGACTCAAGAGCAATCTTTGTTCTTAGTGATTGAAATGTTTAGAGATTTGTAGCTAGGTATTTGAGGAAACTAGAATAAGTCAGGTAGACAATAGACCCTCAAGCACAATTAACAGAGAATCTAATACGGAGAAAGGTGTGATTATAATTTCTCTTTTCAAAACTGCCCCCATTTTTTTTTTATCAAAGATAATGACAGCCAAATTAATTTATTTGCATTAAATGTATTTGTATAAGTGCAGCAAGAATAGTCATAGGCCATATAAGCTCTTTTAAGACTGCTTTAAGAACTTTTCATAAGGAATCTCAAATTGAGCTCTTAACAACCTCTCAAGACCAGGAAGCCAAGTCCAAGTAGTTTCTTAAAGCTGCCTGATCATATCTGAGTCTATGCATGTCTCTGTCATATGTGATATTCCAGTCAAAGCATTGTTAACATAGGCAATATTTCTAATTGCCCTGATATAAGAACAGATTTTTATTGAATTTATGTAAATAAATAACTATATTGCTGTGAAAAAAATGCTCAAAATTTCCAAGTTTGGAGGGATCAGGTAGAGGAATAAAAACAAATATTTTATCTTTGTTTAGAAAGAAACAAAGTGAAAGTCTCTCAGTCCTGTTGGACTCTTTGTGACGCCATGGACAGTAACCCACAAGGCTCCTTTGTCCGTGGACTTCTCCAAGCATGAATACTGGAGTGAACTGCTTTTCCCTTCTCCCGGAACTTCTCCCAATCCATGGATTGAACCTGGGTCTCCTGTATTGCAGGCAGATTTGTTATCAACTGAGCCACAAGAGAAGCTCTTTATCTTTGTCTGCATAATGTATATTTTACCAAATTGCTGTAAGTCATAGTGTAAAAGAAAAGTATTCCTTAAATATTAAATACAAAAAAATAAAACATTAAAGAACCAGCATGGCTTCAAACAAAATGTCATAAAAATTATAATCATCCTCCTCAGTTAATTTCAGTTCAGTTCAGTCGCTCAGTCGTGTCTGACTCTTTGCAACCCCATGAATCCCAGCACACCACGCCTCCCTGTTCCTCACCAACTCCTGGAGTTCACCCAGACTCACGTTCATCGAGTCAGTGATGCCATCCAGCCATCTCATCCTCTGTCGTCCCCTTCTCCTCCTGCCCCCAATCCCTCCCAGCATCAGAGTCTTTTCCAATGAGTCACCTCTTCCCATGAGGTAGCCAAAGTACTGGAGTTTCAGCTTTAGCATCATTCCTTCCAAAGAAATCCCAGGGCTGATCTCCTTCAGAATGGACTGGTTGGATCTCCTTGCAGTCCAAGGAACTCTCAAGAGTCTTCTCCAACAGTTTCAAACTTCTCCACAGTTCAAAAGCATCAATTCTTCGGTGCTCAGCTTTCTTCACAGTCCAACTCTCACATCCATACATGACCACAGGAAAAACCATAGCCTTAACTAAACAGACCTTTGCTGGCAAAGTAATGTCTCTGTTTTTCAGTATGCTATCAAGGCTGGTCATAACTTTCCTTCCAAGGAGTAAGCGTCTTTTAATTTCATGGCTGCAATCACCATCTGCAGTGATTTTGGAGCCCCAAAAAATAGTCTGACACTGTTTCCACTGTTTCCCCATCTATTTCCAATGAAGTGATGGGACCAGATGCCATGATCTTAGTTTTCTGAATGTTGAGTTTTAAGCCAACTTTTTCACTCTCCTCTTTCACCTTCATCAAGAGGCTTTTTAGTTCCTCTTCACTTTCTGCCATAAGGGTGGTGTCATCTGCATATCTGAGGTTATTGATATTTCTCCTGGCAATCTTGATTCCAGCTTGTGCTTCTTCCAGCCCAGCATTTCTCATGATGTACTCTGCATAGAAGTTAAATAAGCAGGGTGACAATATACAGCCTTGACGTACTCCTTTTCCTATTTGGAACCAGTCTGTTGTTCCATGTCTAGTTCTAACTGTTGCTTCCTGACCTGCATACAAATTTCTCAAGAGGCAGGTCAGGTGGTCTGGTATTCCCATCTCTTTCAGAATTTTCCACATTTTATTGTGATCCACACAAAGGCTTTGGCATAGTCAATAAAGCAGAAATAGATGTTTTTCTGGAACTCTCTTGCTTTTTCGATGATACAGCGGATGTTGGTAATTTGGTCTCTGGTTCCTCTGCCTTTTCTAAAACCAGCTTGAACATCTGGAAGTTCACGGTTCACATATTGCTGAAGCCTGGCTTGGAGAATTTTGAGCATTACTTTACTAGCGTGTGAGATGAGTGCAATTGTGCCGTAGTTTGAGCATTCTTTGGCATTGCCTTTCTTTGGGATTAGAATGCAACTGACCTTTTCCAGTCCTGTGGCCACTGCTGAGTTTTCCAAATTTGCTGGTATATTGAGAGCAGCACTTTCACAGTCCCATGTAATTAACACTTGTTCTGCTTGAATTCAGTTTTCCATTAGTTCTGAAAGTTCTTAATGTAGTTTTATGACCTGAAAGTTATCAAAAGCCTACTCTTGTCAAAAGTCCTTTCCTTAAATTTCCTCGACAGTGAAGTACTTTTGCTGGAATATTTTTGTAAAAGCACCAGAATAAAACAATACCTGTCTATAAATGACAAAAGACTAAAAATGGCAATGGTTAAAGATCTGATGAGAGCTCTTTATATTGCAAATGGCAAGGGAATTTGGTTATTTCTGTGATACATATTTAAGATAGTAACTAGAATTATGACTGATAACATCACACCAGGACTTATCAGAATTTTAAGAATTTTTATACAGTTTATAGAAAATGTGTGTTAATAACATTCACTCATTCACCAGTGCTTTTTCATAGAAAAATTTCTTGGGATGGCATAAAACCTTTACTAACACAATCAAATATCTCTTATTTCTCTGTAAAAGTAGCAAAAAGTGGATAAACCTGTGTTCAATATTGAACTGAACAGGATGAACCTGGGTTCATTCTATTGGAAATTATTTAGATATTCAGTGAATTGAGCTTAAGATTTAACTTGGACTTAAAACATTAAAATACATTATTATTTATGTATTATGATAAAAAGCCTCATGTTTAAAACATTATATTTCTACTTCTGTGTACTCTATGGTGTGCTCATCATAAAAATTTAGTTTCCATTTGTTACCATTCAGTTGACCCAATTACCTGGCCCCCACCTCTCCCCATCTGGTACCACTACTTTGTTCTCTATATCTAGGTGTTTCTCATGGTTTCATTTGATTTGTTCATTTATTTTGTTTGTTTCTTTGCTTTTTATTTCCATGTAAGTGAAAGTGAACAGTTTTTGTCTTTCTTTGTCTGACTTATTTCTCTTAGCATCTATATTGTTGCAAATGGCAAGATTCCATCCTTTTAATGGCTAACTAGGCGATGGCACCCCACTCCAGTACTCTTGCCTGGAAAATCCCATGGACAGAGGAGCCTGGTAGGCTGCACTCCAGGGGGTCGCTAAGAGTCAGACATGACTGAGACATTCCCTTTCACTTTTCACTTTCATGCATTGGAGAAGGAAATGGCAACCCACTCCAGTGTTCCTGCCTGGAGAATCCCAGGGACGGGGGAGCCTGGTGGGCTGCCATCTACGGGGTCACACAGAGTCGGACACGACTGAAGTGACTTAGCAGCAGTAAGCCATTAAAAGGATGGAAAGGATAAGAAAGCCTTCTTAAGTGACCAATGCAGAGAAATAGAATGGGAAAGACTAGAGATCTCTTCTAGAAAATTGGATTTACCAAGGTAACATTTCATGCAAAGATAGGCACAATAAAGGTCAAAAATGGCAAGGACTTAACAGAAGCAGAAGAGATTAAGAAAAGGTGGCAAAAATACACAGAAGTGTACAAAAAAGCTCTTAATGACCTGCTGCTGCTGCTAAGTCACTTCAGTCATGTCCGACTCTGGGAGACCCCATAGACGGCAGCCCACCAGGCTCCCCCGTCCCTGGGAATCTCCAGGCAAGAACACTGGAGTGGGTTGCCATTTCCTTCTCCAATGCATGAAAGTGAAAAGTGAAAGTGAAGTCGCTCAGTCATGTCCGACCCTCAGCGACCCCATGGACTGCAGCCTTCCAGGCTCTTCCATCCATGTGATTTTCCAGGCAAGAGTACTGGAGTGGGGTGCCATTGCCTTCTCCCTTAATGACCTGCTGTTGCTACTGCTAAGTCGTGTCAGTTGTGTCCAACTCTGTGCGACCCCATAGATGGCAGCCCACCAGGCTCCTCCATACATGGGATTTTCCAGGCAAGAGTACTGGAGTGGGGTGCCATTGCCTTGTTAACCACAATAATGTGGTCACTCACCTACAGCCAGACATCCTGAAATGTGAAGTCAAATGGGCCTTAGCAAGCATTACCACGAACACAGCTGGTGGAGGTGATGGAATTCCAGTTGAGCTATTTCAAGTCTTAAAAGATGATGCTGTTAAAATGCTGCACTCGATATGCCAGCAAATTTGGAAAACTCATGACTGGAAAAGATAAGTTTTCATTCCAACCCCAAAGAAAACCAAGGACAAAGAATGTTTAAATTAACATACAATTGTACTCATTTACCATGCCAGCAGGATTTTGCTCGAAATCCTTCAAAGTAGGCTTCAGCAGTATGTGAACCAAGAACTTCCAGATGTACAATCTGGAAAAGGCAGGGAACCAGAGATCAGATTGTCAACATACACTAGATCATACAAAAAGCAAGGGAGTTACAACAACAACAAAAAAACACCCCAAACCCATCTATTTCTGGTTCATTGACTATGCTAAAGTCCTAGACTATGTGGATCACAACAAACTGTGTAATATTCTTAAAGAGATGGGCATACCAGACCACCTTGCCTGCCTCCTGAGAAACCAGTATGCAGGGCAAGAAGCAACAGTTAGAACTGGACATAAAACAATGGACTGATTCAAAATTGGGAAGGAGTACATCAAGGCTGTATATTGTCACTCTGCTTATTTAACTTACATGTGAGTAAGAGTACATGTGAAATGCCAGGCAAGAGGAATCACAAGCTGGAGTCAAGATTGCCAGGAGAAATATCAACAACCTCAGATATGCAGATGATACCACTTTAATGGCAGAAAATGAGGAGGAACTAAAGAGCCTCTTGATGAAAGAGAAAGAGGAGAGTGAAAAAGTTGGTTTAAAATTCAACATTCAAAATTAAAATCATGGCATCTGGTCCTATCACTTCATGGCAAATAGATAAGGAAAATGTGCAACAGTGTCAGATTTCATTTTCTTGGGCTCTAAAATCACTGCAGACAGTGACTACCACCACAAAATTAAAAGACACTTGCTTCTCGGAAGAATAGCTATGTAAAACCTAGGCAGTGTTTTAAAAAGCAGAGACGTCACTTTGCTGACAAAGTTCCATTATAGTCAAAGCTATGATTTTTCCAGTAGTCATGTGAGAGTTGGACCATAAAGAAGACTGAACACCAAAGAATAATGCTTTTCAACTGTGGTGCTGGAGAAGACTCTTGAGAGTCCCTTGGACAGCAAGGAGATCAACCCAGATAATCCTAAAGAAAATCACTCCTGAATATTCATTGGAAGGGCTGATGCTGAAGCTGAAGCTCTAGTACTTTGGCCACCTGATGCAAAGAACTGACTCATTGGAAAAGACCCTGATGCTTAGAAAAATTGAGGGCAAGAGGAGCTCGGGACAACAGAAGGATGAAGTGGTTGGATGGCATTACTGACTCAATGGACATGAGTTTGAGGAAACAGAGATAATAATGAACAGAGAAGCCTGATGTGCTGCAGTTCATGGAGTCACAAGGAGTCAGATACGACTTAACAACTGAACAACAAGTATTCCATTGTATATATACAGCATCATCTTTATCTGTTCATCTGTTAATGGTAACTTGGGCTTTTCCCCCTATTTTGGCTGTTGTAAATAATGCCTTGATGAACGTAGGGGTCCATATATCTTTTTGAATTAATGTTTTTGTATTCTTCATATAAATACCTCAAAGTGGAATAGATAGGTCATATGGTCATTCTTTCCTACTGATAATTTTTTTGAGGACCCTCCATACTGTCTTCCGTAGTGGCTCCCCCAATTTATAACCCCACCAACAGTGTATGAGGGCTCCCTTTAACCACATCCTCTCCAGTATTTATTATTTGTTGTCTTTTCAATAAAAACCATTCTAACAAGTGTGAGTTTATATTCCTAATGGCTTTGATTTACATTTCCCTAGTACATCATGAGAAACGCTGGGCTGGAAGAAGCACAAGCTGGAATCAAGATTGTCGGGAGAAATATAAATAATCTCAGATATGCAGATGACACCACCCTTATGGCAGAAAGTGAAGAGGAACTAAAAAGCCTCTTGATGAAGGTGAAAGAGGAGACTGAAAAAGTTGGCTTAAAGCTCAACATTTAGAAAACTAAGATCATGACATCCGGTCCCATCACCTCATGGGAAATAGATGGGTAAACAGTGGAAACAGTGTCAGACTTTATTTTGGGGGGCTCCAAAATCACTGCAGATGGTGATTGCAGCCATGAAATTAAAAGACGCTTACTCCTTGGAAGGAAAGTTATGACCAGCCTAGATAGCATATTCAAAAGCAGAGACATTACTTTGCCAACAAAGGTCCTGCTAGTCAAGGCTATGGTTTTTCCAGTGGTCATGTATGGATGTGAGAGTTGGACTGTGAAGAAGGCTGAGCACCGAAGAATTGATGCTTTTGAACTGTGGTGTTGGAGAAGACTCCTGAGAGTCCCTTGTACTGCAAGGAGATCCAACCAGTCCATTCTAAAGGAGATCAGCCTGGGATTTCTTTGGAAGGAATGATGCTGACGCTGAAACTCCAGTACTTTGACTACCTCATGTGAAGAGTTGACTCATTGGAAAAGAGTCTGATGCTGAGAGGGATTGGGGGCAGGAGGAGAAGGGGACGACAGAGGATGAGATGGCTGGATGGCATCACCAACTCGATGGATGTGAGTTTGAGTGAACTCCGAGAGTTGGTGATGGACAGGGAGGCCTGGCGTGCTGCAGTTCATGGGGTTGCAAAGAGTCGGACACGACTGAGCGACTGATCTGAACTAAACTGAATGTTAGTGATACTGAATACCTTTTCATGTGCCTGTTGGCCATCTGTATATCTTCTTTAGAAAAATATCTACTCAGATTCTCTGCCATTTTTTTTAATCAAGTTGACTTTTTTGTTTAATTTTGTGAGTTTAAAGAAAGCATTTTGGATATTAGCCAAAAATTATTGAATATATAGTTTGCAAACATCTTCACAAATTCAGTAGGTGGCTTTTTTGTTTTGATGACAGTTTCCTTCACTGTGCAAAACTTTTAAGTTTGGTGTAGTCCTACTTTATTTTTGCTTTTGTTTCCCTTGCCTTTGGAGTCAGAGCTACAAAACATTGCTAAAATTGAAATAATAGGTTACTTCCTATGGTTTCTTCTATAAGTTTAATTGTTTTGGATCTTTCATTTAAATCTTTAATCTATTTTTATTTCATTTTTGTGCATGTTGTAAGATAGTGGTCTAGTTTCATCATTCTGCATTTGGCTGTCCAGTTTCCCCAATACCTATTTGTTGGAGAGACTGTCCATTTCGCTTCATATGTTCTTTGCTCCTTTGTTGTTGAATAATTGGCCATATACGTGTGGGTTTATTTCTGGGCTCTCAGTTCTGTTCCATTGGTCTATGTGTCCCATTTTGTACCAGGACCATAAGGTTTTAATTATTGTAACTGTTAGTATACTTTGGAATTGGGGAATGTGATACCTGCAGCTTTGTCCTTCTTTCTCAAGATTGTTTTGGCTATTTAGGGGTTTTGGTGATTCCATAGAAATTTTGGAATCATTTATTTTAGTTCTGTGAAATATGCCTTCAGCATCAGTAGGGATAGATACTGCATCAGGTCTGTACATTGCTTTGGGTAGTATGGACTTTTTTTTTTAAAGTAAGATTCATTTAAAAAATAGTTTATTTATTTATAGCTGTGCTAGGTATTCATTGTTGCATGGGCTTTTCTCTAGTTTCAGCAAATGGGAGTTCCTCTCTAGTTGCAGTATGTGGACTTACCGCAGTGGCTTCTCTTGTTGTGGAGCATGGGCTCTAAGATGTGCAGGCTTCATAGTTAGAGCATGTGGCCTCAGCAGTTGCAAAGCAGAGGCTCTGGAGCACAGACTCAATAGTTGTGGTGCATGGGCTTAGTTGCCATGCAGCATGTGGCATCTTCCTGACCCAGGGATTGAACCTGTGTCTCCGGCATCGGCAGGTGGAGTATTTACTGCTGAGCCACTAGGGAAGCCCCAGTATGGATATTTTAAACAATATCAATTCTTTCAATCCATAAGCATGGAATATCTTTCCATTTTTGTGTATCTTCTTCAATTTCTCAGGTGGGTACCCCAATGGTACTAGGGATTGTTTATTCCTTAGGGAATTTGTCTCCTTTGGGTCTTACTTCAGACTCAAAACATTAAAGTAATGTTAATCTTTCAAACAAAAAGGTAAGTGATTTAATTAGAAAAGTTGAGTTTATTCAGAAAGAACAGAGAAATTACAAATTGGGACATGCAAACTATGGCAAAGCATAAGCAAGTCCACAGAACAAAGGGAGGACACATTATTTTATAGAGAAAAGGAGGAAGTCAAGAGGGACTGTTCTGAATGAAAGTTCTTTGGAGGAGAGCAAGAGTTTGGGGTTGTGGTTACTTATTGACTGAGTTCTGTCAACTTATTATTGACTGGGCTTTTGTTGGGCAAGGAAAAAAAATCTTCTTCTTGCTGGAATATGTAAAGTGAGCTGCAATGGATGGTACATATGTGAGAGATCTCTCTTCAAGGCTTTCTGGCTTTATTTTAAATGAAATTTTATTTTATTTTATTTTTTATATGATATTATACATGTTTTAATGCCATTCTCCCAAATCATTCCCCCCTCCCTCTCCCACAGAAATTTTAAATGAAATTTTAAATATTAGTCTGGTAAGGTATTTTAATACAGAAGATATTTTTGAGTGATGCATTTAAGAAAGGAAGAATTCTCTTCTGTAGGTTTGTGAATGTGTTCAGTTGAATTATTTGAATGAGACTTATCCAACTTTAAGTTGTTCCTCACCTTTATTTTGTGTAAATGTAGCACATTAAGAGCTATTTCTAGCCTAAGACACAAAAGACCTTGAATAGCCAAAAGCAATCTTGAGAAAGAAAAGTGGACCTGGAGGAATCAGGGTTCCTGGCTTTAAACTATACTACAAAGCTACAGTCATCAAAATAGTATGTTACTGGCACAAAAATAGAAATACAGATCTTTGAAACAGGATAGAAAACTCAGAAATAAACCCATGCACTGATGGCCAATTAATTTGTGGCAGAGGAGGCACGACTATACAACATTGGAAAGACAGTCTCTTTAATACATGGTGCTGGGAAAACTGAACAGCTACATGTAAAAAAATGAAATTAGATCATTCCTCAAGACCATACACAAAAATAAACTCAAAATGACCTGAATGTGAGTCCAGACACTATAAAAACTCCTAGAGGACAACACAGGCAGAACACCCTCTGACATAAATTGCAGCAATAGTTTTTTGAACTGTCTCCCAGAATAATGGAAACAAAAACAAATGGAACCTACTTAAATTCAAAAGCTTTCTCACAGCAAAAGAAATAGTAAACAAAATGAAAAGACAACTCATAGATTGGGAGAAAATACTTGTAATTGATGTGACTGACAAGGGTTTAGTCTCCAAAATTTACAAACAGTTCATGATGCTTAACAGCATCAAAACAACCCACTCAAAAAATGGTCAGAAGAGCTAAATAAACATTTCTCCAAAGAAGACATACAGATGGCCAAGAAGCACATGGAAAGATGTTCAACATTGCTAATTATTAGAGAAATACAAATCAAAACTACAGTGATATACCACCTCACATCTACCAGAATGGCTATTATCAAAAAATTAACAAACAATAAATGCTGGAGAAGGTGTGGAGAGAAGGGAACCCACCAATACTGTTGATGGGAGTGTAAATTGGTATGGTCCCTATGGAGAACAGTATGGAGGTTCCTTTAAGAACTAAACATAGAGCTATCATATGACCCTGAAATCCCACTCCTGGGCAGGTATCTGGAGAAAAGTATGGTTCTAACAGATACATCCACCCCAATCTTTATTGTAGCACTGTTTACAATAGCCAAGACATGGAAGCAACCTAAATGTCCATTAACAGAAGAATGGATAAAGAAGATGTGTTACACCTATATAATGGAATATTATGCAGTCAATAAAAAGTGAAATAATGCCATTTGTAGCAACATGAATGGACCTAGATAGTGTCACAATGAGTGAAGTAAGTCAGACAGAGGAGAAATATGACATCCCTTATATGTGAAATCTAAAAAGAAATGATAGAAATCAACTTACAAAGCAGAAAGAGATTCTCAGACTTAGAGAATGAACTTGTTGCTATAGGGGAGGATGGGAGGAAGAGATAGTTGGAGAGTTTAGGATGAACATGTACACACTGCTATGTTTAAAATGGATAGCCAACAAGGACCTACTGTGTAGCACAGGAAACTCTGCTCAATGTTGTGTGATGACCTGGACTGGAGGGGGAGTTTGGGGGAGAAATGATACATGTGTATACGTGACTGTCTCTTAGCTGTTCACCTGAAACTGTCACAGCATTGTTTGTAATTTTCTATACCCAAACACAAAATAGAAAGTTTTAAAAAAAAAAGACAATTTTAAACTGAAAAAGGAGAAAGATTTCCAGCCTATATGAATAAAAGGTCTCACTTGAGCTGTGTTAAATGAGAATTTGCAAACTTGCAACCTACTTTAGCTTTAAGCAAAACTGAGATGTGTTTTGTGCATTTCATTGAAGAATATTAATTTGTACTTTTATTTCCCCAAGGCCAGAACAAATGCATACTGTGTATCTTCTCATCCAAATAGGAAAATTTTCCTCAAGAAAGTTTTGGTTTGCTTTGTTATTAAGGCATCATTTTAAAGTGATCATGGATATTTGTCATCTAAATCTTGAGAGTAGCTTTGGATCAGGAGAATGTAGTCATACATGTGCTGGAACCTGCTTGTACCAGTTCCTGAGGGCTAGATATGCTCCGGTCTTCCCAACTTTGTATCTAGTGACATTGCATAGACAGCTTGAACTTTGGCAAAGGTGGGAATAGTTACACCATGGAAATCAGTGAATGCTGTAAATCAGAACTTTCCTCATCCCTTTACCACTCAATTTATCAGACCATTACTGATAAAATCAGCTAAAAGGCATACAATACACTGTGATAGTCACCTTCAGCTTATTTCCTCCAACCTACATCTTATAGAGCTTCCTACACATAATAACCATAATTTTGACAGAAAAGGGAATTAAGACCTTCTTTAAAACTTTCTTGCTTTACAGGTGAGAGAATGGATGTTTAGAAAGGTTAGTCAATTTACTCAGCATCACACAGTTGGTTTCAAGGTTGGAGCTAGAATCATCCTTATGACTCTCTTTGGTGCGTGTGTGCTCAGTAATGTCTGACACTGGGTGACCCCATGAACTGTGGACCCCAGGCCCCTTTTCCAGGCAAGAATACTGGAGTGGGTTGCCGTTTCTTATTCCAGGGCGTCTTCCTGATTTAGGGATCAAACCCACATCTCTTGCATCTCCTGATTGGTAGGTGTGCCAATCCACTGTTCCACCTGGAAAGCCCTAACTACTTGGCGAAAACAATGTTCTAATCATTCAGATTTGCAAGGTACCCCTACAGTTGTGTGGACTCGACTGTAGGATCCGAACCAAAGCTTTAAATATATTTGGGTCCAAAATCTATATTCAAGCTATTAGTTATGGAAAATTGTAAACAAGCTGTTGAGTTTTTTGTTTGTTTGTTTCATTGGCAATTTTAAGTCTTTTGAGAGCTGAAGAGCTCCAAGTGAATTTTTTATCAGTACTTGTGTACACATACAGACTCAGATGTTCCTAAATGTTCCCTAAATGTCTCTTCGATCTCCTTGTTTTTTAAACTCACATGATTTATTGAATCTAATGATAAAAGAGAGCGATGAAGTTGATCTGATCATTGACCATCTTAATGTTTAAATGAATTATTTAAAAGATATAAAATATCTAAGACCAGAAAGACACATTTGTAAGTATATATAAAAATAAAGACAAAATATAAACAAAGTACTCTCAGAATCTTGGACTCAGTACTAAAAATAATTTTGATAATAACATCAGTACAACTTAATTAGTGATTTGCAACTTGGTAATTATTGGATTTAATTGAGTGTCAGGACAGTCTATAACTTAATGTACCAACATTGTTAGCACACTTCAGTGTTTCTGAGTGTTTTACAGATTATGGAGACTCCTTTCAGCTTGATATGAGAATGTTAATTTTCATAACAGGGATATGGAAAGCATAGTATTAGTTGGGGGAAGGCTTCCTGAAGAGAGTTTGTTCTTATCTCTGGATGAATTTGGGAAGCTGGTGTCTCCTACCCTTCCACAGTGAAGTTCTGAGATGCAAATGGTTCTAAGTATCTATCAGGAAAAACATTCACATTGTTCGCTGGCTTTACAAAGAATTCTATGAATTCCCTGAAGGTAAAGGTAAAGGAAAAGTCAATTAATTTTCATATGGTACCTTTTATGTCCATCATTGTACCAGACATTTAAATATCTGGTTGCATTTATTTAGTCTTCACAGTTGGAAAGAATACTTTTAATATTACCTGCCTCTGATCTGTCTGACTTACCTTTGTGATCTGCTCCAGCAAGTTCTTAACCTCTTAAGCCTCAGAGTTATTGCTAGTGGATTCTGTAGTTAATTGAGTAAATCAATGTATGAAACAGTAGATTGTTAATTTTATTTATTTTGCAAATCCTTATTATTCACTTTGCTTCCTTCGATTTATCATTATTTACCCACAGTGTTCTAAAGAATATTGACATCTTCTATTGGAAGCTTCCTTGGACAAAAACTTACAATCAAAGAAAGAAGAGAAGCATTCATATGAAGATAACATATTATGTAAGCTTTTTGCAACTGGCCTGTGAAATGAACATGTAGAATTCTATACATAAAAGGCCAGTTTTCCCATTGAGTGTTCAGATTTTGAGTTTCTTTTTTTTTGTGGGTGAAACATGTGGCTGTAGTTTTCCAACATTCATTTGAAGGCTTTTGTCTGGACACAAAAGTCAGTAAAAAACATATATTGTAGTTTGACTTGAAGTTTTCACCAAGTGAGCTGATGAGAAGGCAGGTGGTTACAATGAAGCAAGACAAGCCTTTGATTGCTGCAGGCATGACTCACTATGAAATACAAGTGAGCAATATATGAAAGCAGCAGAGGATGGAAAGGAGGGAATAATTTCATATTTCAACACAAAAGATTGCCTGGGATTTTTCCTGTTCAAAAGGTGAAATATGACCTTCTGTCCTGGCTCATAAACAAATCTATTCAACATTTTTCAGCACCCCTGCTCTTTCCTACATTGTTGAAAATATATCCCACAGACTCCAGAGAACACAGCAAGCTTAAGCCTGACAAATACCCTAATCCCTCCCCATCCATTTGAGAAGAACCTGAGATCCCAAAGTTCTACTCTTGTTACTGAAGTAGTTTTCAAAACCCATCTGAAAACAACTGGATTTTTTTTTTTACAAGAAAAATAGAAGTTGAACTTAGTGAGCTATGGGCACAGAAGTGGGTTTTCATGCTCTAAATATGCCTGAGAAACTGTGAGGCAGAGAGTAGGAATATAAGTACCTGTGGTGAATTGAGTTATATTTTAGAATGTCAAGCCATCGTATTCTTTGTGTGCTTAAAACCTTTTATAATGAATAAGTTAGGTGATTAGGGGAATACGCTCTCTTAATGATCTTTATAATCTTATTGACTTTTGGAGATTTATGGGTGCCTCACCTTTGTTCTTCTCAAGTGCTCAGTGGTAAAGAAATTGCCTGTTAATGCAGGAGAATCAGGAGACACAGGTTCTATCCCTGGGTTGGAAAGATCTTCTGGAGTAAGAAATGGCAACCCATTCCAGTACTCTTGCCTGGAAAATTCTGTGAACAGAGGAGCCCAGCAGGCTAGTCCATGGAATTGCAAAGAGTCAGACAAGACTGAGTGACTCAGAATGCACATTTGTTCTGTTGAAATTCTCGTGTGATATGGCATAGGTTAGTGTTTCAAGGCAAGGGCTTTGGAGCTAGAAAACCTGGACTCACATGTGGATTTATCACTCAGTTGTGACACCTCGGGAAAATTTGGTAATTTGTACTTTGTTTGTGTCCTGGTTTCTTCATGGATAAAATTAGAATCATAACAGCAACTACCTTTGTGAGGTTATTTGCCAGGATTGCATGAAGTAATGGTTTTAAAGTTCCCGGCACAGGCCATTGCTTCTAGGAAACGCTTTGCATGTTAGTTCTTGTTGCAAAGCTGTTCTGTTAGTTACGGGAAGAAACCAGTACTGAGACATGTCCCGGCATCCTGGTTCTGCCAGATGCTGTCCAAATTGTCAAGGCAATTAACCTCTTTGGGTTTAGAATTCTCATCTGGCATATGAAAGGATTTACTGGATATAGCTTATATCACCAATATGATTGTAGGGTGATAATCATTAATATTTATTGGTTACTATTATAAGCAATTCACACACACTAATTTATTTAATTTTCATAACAACCCTATGAGATAAGGATTATTTTTAATGCCTATTTTATAGATGAAGAAATTAAAATGTAGAGAAATTAGGTAATTTAGCACATAGCTAGTAAGTGGCAGAGCTGGGATTAAGTGGTTTAAAAAGTAGAATATATAATATGATCCCATTTTGGGGAAAAGAAACATACATATATATAGTTGCATTTTACATATCTAAACTGTTGTATGTATACACACAAATACACACACACATGCACACAGTGTCCAGAAGAAAATGTAGAGAGCTTCACTTGATATAAATATTTTATTGAGTGAGAAACATATTCCTGGTGAACAAGGGGACTTTAAACCTGAAAGTGGTATGAAGCTTAGAGGTCATGATATTATAGGATGGCTTATAAAGAGAATAGCGAACAGAGATCATTGGAACAGGCCTTGGAAACAGAGATCCTTCTGTGTTCCTTGAGGTTGCACCCAAGTACTGCATTTCAGACTCTTTTGTTGACTATGAGGGCTACTTCTTCTAAGGGATTCTTGCCCACGGTAGTAGATATAATGGTCATCTGAATTAAATTCACCCATTCTTGTCCATTTTAGTTCACTGATTCCTAAAATGTTGATGTTCACTCTTGCCATCTCCTGTTTGACCCACTTCCTATTTACCTTGATTCATGGACCTAACATTCCAAGTTCCCATGCAATATTGTTCTTTACAGCATCAGACTCTACTTCCATCACCAGTCACATCCACAACTGGGTGTTGTTTTTGCTTTGACTCAGCCTCTTCATTCTTTCTGGAGCTATTTCTCCACTCTTCTCCAGTAGCATATTGGCCATCTACTGACCTGGGGAGTTCATCTTTCAGTGTCCTATCTTTTTGCTTTTTCATACTGTTAATGGGGTTCTCAAAACAAGAATACTGAAGTGGTTTTCCATTCCCTTCTTCAGTGGACCATGTTTTGCCAGAACTCACCACCTTGACCCATCCATCTTGGGTGGCTCTGTCTACACGGCATGATTCATAGTTTCACTGAATTAGACAAGTCTGTGATCCTTGCGATCAGTTTGGTTAGTTTTTCATGATTGTGGTTTTCATTCTGTCTGTCCTCTGATGGATGAGGATAAGAGGCTTGTGAAAGCTTCCTGATGGGAGGAATTGGCTGTGGGGGAATCTAGATGTTGCTCTAATGGGCAGGGCCATGCTCAGTAAATCTTTAATTCAATTTTCTGCCAATGGGTAGGGCTGCGTTCTCTCCCTGTAGTTTTGTCTGAGGCCAAACTATGGTAGGGGTAAAGGCAGTAATGGCGACCTCCGTCAAAAGGACTTATGCTAGCATGCCATGGCTCCCGGGACCGTGGCATTCAGTGCCTATGACTCCTCGGCAGGCCACTGTCGACCCGTGACTCTGCTGGAGACCCCTGGACACTCACAGGCAAGTCTGGCTCAGTCTTTTGTGGGGTCACTGCTCCTTTCTCCTGGGTCCTGGTGCACACAAGGCTTTGTTTGTGCCCTTCAGCAGTCTGCTTCCCCAGTCCTGTGGGAAGTTCTGTAATCAAATCTCACTGACCTTCAAGTTCCCTGGGGCTTCTCAGTTCCTTTGCTGGATCCTCAGGTTGGGAAATCTGTTGTGGGCCCTAGAACTTTTGCAACAGTGCAAAAATTTCTTTGGTATAATTGTTCTCCAGTTTGTGGGTCGTCTGCTCAGTGGCTCTGTGGTGGGGCTAATGGTGACCTCCTCCAAGAGGATTTATGCCACACGCAGCTCCTCCCAGGTCTGCTACAGCCAGAGCTCCTATCCCCTGCGGCAGGCCACTGCTGACCCATGCCTCCTCAGGAGACACTGAAACACTCAAAGGCATGTCTGGCTCAGTCTTTTGTGGGGTCCCTGGGTCCTGGTGCACACAAGGTTTTGTTTGAGCCCTCCAAGGGTCTCTGATGAGTATGGGGTTTGACTCTAAATGTGATTTTGTCCCTCCTACCATCTTCTTGGTGCTTCTTCTTTTCTTTGCCCTTGGACGTGGGGTATCTGTTTTTAGTGGGATCCAACATTCTCCTGTCTGTGGCTGTTCAGCAACTAGTTGTGGTTTAGGAGTTCTCACAAGAGACCTGATGCAAACAGCCAACTCATTAGAAAAGACCCTGATGCTGGGAAAGATTGAAGGCAGGAGGAGAAGGGGAGGACAGAGGACAAGATGATTGGATGGCATCACTGACTCAATGGATGTGAGTTTGAGTAAGCTCTGGGAGTTGGTGAGGGACAGGGAAGCCTGGCATGTTGCAGTCCATGTGGTCATGAAGAGTCAGACATGACTAAATGACTGAACAGATAAAGAGAATGATGAAGTTGTTTCCCTTTTACAATGATTTATTATTTCAATGGAGGTTTCAAGATAGCAGGGAATTGGTTAAAAGAGATTATTTTACATCATGTTAGGAAGACAACTTAGGTTTTATTTATGACTATTAGGGGCATTGATAAGGAATAACCTAAGTTAAATTTTACTTACACTCACGGACTAAGCAAGATTAAATTTTGTTTCTGTGGCTTAGCTAGTTTTGCCTTCTCAGGGGTTTTCAAGCTTGTTCTCCATTTGAACAATTCGCTCCTTTGGTCATTCTCTCAGTGAGCTGTTACTGTTGAATACGGCTGTTCAGGTAGTTGCTAGGACAGAGGGTCATATAGTCACTATTACCAAGGGGTGTTCTCCAGATTGTCAAAATGTTAAAAGGAAATATATCCAGCAGGTGAAATCCAGGGCAACCTTACGTTTCCTCGTTTTGCTTGATGATGTTTCTAACCCTAGTAATATTATAAATATGTTATTTGAATAATGAATACATTTTATGCATTAATAAATGTATGGGTTGGACCAGATGAAATTTCAGATCCTACCTTTCAAAAATGTTCTGTGATTCTTCATACTAAATAAATACAGCAGGAAGGAGATTTTGTGTAGTGAGGTGGACAGTGCCTTCCCCACCATTTGTCTCTGAGAAACTTCAGGGTCACACACATGTGGGGAGTATCACCATTGCCTGTGCTGCCAGCAGCAGGGGAACTGCTGATATATGTGGAAGCTCTGCTATTCTATTGTGACTAGCGCAACCCAAGGCTCACTCTGTCTCCATTGTACTGGTTTCCAGAGCAGCAGTGGAGTGACAGAAAGGCCTAAGGGATACAGTTTGCATGGTGTGTTTGGGACCATCATTATTCAGTGGCACACAATTCCTTTCCATGTGAATAGCAAGATATGATTATATTTAGATAATTTGAATGTTTCTATTAAAATGATTGCTAATTAAAGTACTCAAGAAGATGGGGAGAGAGGAAACAGAGATTAACTGCTGGAGTCTGGTGCTATTAGAGTTAATGTTTGAGATGTTGTCTCTCTGAAACCCCCAACAGATGAGTCAGGATTGTATGTAGGGCTCAGCAAACAAAAATACCAAATCTGTTCTCAAAATAATTGTATATGTGATATTTAAAAAAAAATCAAAGTAACTTTGGGAAAAATCAGAAACTTCTTGTAATCTCTAAGATTTATTTTATAGTTTAGTACTAGTCTTGGTTTAAATGCATATGGGGTAATGTTCTCTTTATAGTATTTAGGGTTTCTAGAGGTCTTAAAAGAGCCCTTAGCATCATTACACCAAGTGATTAAAATGACTGTTGGAAACAGAGAATACAGAATAGTGGCTGGATGAGCAGAAAATGGGGTGTTGCATATAAGTTGATGGCTGAAATGTTTACTTAAGTAAAAATCACTGATTATTGATCACTGTATATAGCTCTTTACCAAAAGGCCCTTTACCTTTTCTTATAGGCCCCACTCCTTGTTTCTGGGATGGGAAAAATAAATGTAGCTGAAAGTAAGAGTTTTGTATCTATAACTAAAGAAACCTTGACGTTTTTCTCCTTCAGAACTGAGTGAAGAGGGAAGACATTTCTCATCTGGATTAAAGTTATTTTACTATCAATTATCATTTTAAGTGTTCCTATGACTCTTCTTTTCCATCAGAGGATAATCTAACCTAGAAGAGGCAAAGGGGGTTGTCTCAGATCGTTTTAGAGAAAAAAGTATGCATCTTAATTATATACTTGAAATGCAAAGCATTCCTCTTTATTAGCTAAATGCATTAATTTTAAATTTGTGTATGCAAAAATTAAATTTTTTCCTATCTGAATGATGGTTGGTCTTTGCATATTATGTATCATCTGATCTAGTCCTGTAACAAAAGAAGCATGAGATATCTATTTCTTTTTTAGAAGAAAAAGAAGACTTAAGAGTCAAGAGACCTTTTGAAGCAGGATTCTAAGGAAGAAAAGAATGCGTAGGTTAGAAGGAAAGGAGTTGGATTCAGTTTTCCTCTTTCCTTCCTCTTGCCTAATATGTAGGAAGCCAAAAATCAAGGAGCAAGTCACAGCAGTAAATTGCCATTTTAAAAGATGAAAGGAGTATGTGCTAGGAGAAACAGGCTTGATCTAGGAGATCTAGATTAAGAAAAAAGCTGGTGAAACATTCAACAAATATTTAAGGGTTAGTAAGTAATGACCAAAATGCGATCAGTTACCTTTTTGTAATCTGTACCTTGATGAATGACTCGCATACATTTTGGAAGAAGAGACCCTGCTCAGCATTCCCCTGTGTGCTCCCAGCCCCCTGAGCTCCACTTATTTTCACTCCTTGGAACAGCAGCTGAGTCAACGTCAGGAAGCATGAGAGTCTTGCTTTCTGGAGAGTGTCCTCTGGTCGCTGCATCCTAACCCCACCAGGATTTAGAAAGAATAAATTAAAAACTGCTTTAGAGGGAGATTGAAAGAATTGACAGAGCAAAGCCAGTTAAGGTAAATGGACTTGCTCTGTCAATGATGCCGGTGATTGTTTGTTTATTTCATAAGGGAACTAAGCCCTAGCACGGCAGTATCAAGGCCCCGGATCTTGGCGTTGTAGCTAAGAGTGTTGAGGTCTCAGTCCTTGATTGTTAGCAAATCTCTGACACTCCCCCGGTGAAAACACAGCTTCTGAAAATTTTCAAAAAATATCAGCAAATAACTCATTCACTCAATAAGTATTTGTGAGTACTTTCTACATGCCAGGTAAACCAGTTTTCTCTAATAAAAGATAAGGAAAAATAAGTGAGATTAATCTGTCTCCAATTATCGGGGTTGTGCATTGTTCCTTCTCTCTAATTTTGAGAAGCATCTCTGACTGGACTTTTTAAAATGTGTCCAATTGATGCCTTCCTGATTAAAGTATAAAGATAGGACAATCTTTCTCAACTCTTGACTTTGATATAACACAGAAATCTCTAAGCCTCAAGTTTTTTCAAGTATATGTTGTTTATTGTGAATATATTTGTGATTTTCTTCTAAGGAACTGAAAAATTCAGTGAATAAGTAAATGTACCAGAAATGGGATGCTCTGCAGTTGGTTCACAAAGTAAGATTAATGACACCGTGTCGTTGGTGATGACAAGGCCATGTGGAGCAGTCACGGGAGATTAGGTTGTAACCATCTGTTTTCCATGAGATGTCTTAATAAACACCGCCACCTACACTGAGGTGTTATTACAGTCAGCCTCCTGGGTATTTGTAGATCAGGGCACTTGGGCACAAGGAAGGAATTGTTGCTTACCACATGGAACGTTTGTGGCCTGTATTAAAACAGTAATCCCATTTTAAGGTTTTTATTTTTGCTTTTAATTGCAAAGAACATTTGGTGAAGGAACACTAGGAATGGAAAGTTCAGATGAAAAGATAGCTTAGAAAGAAGTAGAAGAGAATTCAGAAAAAATAAGGCAGAAAAAATATCTCCAATCTTTGACAAAGAATTGAATAGAGAAAATGCTGGTTATGTATTATACTTAACATGAATGCTATAATAAAAATAATAAGGAGCTTCTATGATTATTTTCTAGTTAAAACTGTCTACTTATGACAAGCAATATATATATATTATCATATCATGTATTTATTCAATAAATATTCATGATATTTATGGGAACTTACCATATGCCAGGTAAACCAGTTTTTTCTAGTAAGAGATATCTATTTCCTCTAAAAAACAAGTCAAATACACACACCCACATATATATATATATATATATATATATATATATACACTTCTCAGCTCTTCATTCATATCATATGATTTTATTTGTTTTCATTGCTATTAATTTTATTATTTTTAAATTGAAGTATAATTGATTTATGTTTCAGGGGTACAGCAAAATGACTCAGTTTTGTAGATACACACACACACACAAATATATATGTCCTCTTCAGATTCTTTTCCATTATAGGTTATTATAAGATATTGGATATAATTTCCTGTGCTATACAGTAGATCCTTATTTTCTTTCATCTATTTTACTTGTAATAGTGTATATCTGTTCATCTAATTCCTAATTTATGCCTCCCCTCGTTTCCCCTTTGGTAACCACAAATTTGTTTTCTGTATCTATGAGTCTATTTCTGTTTTGCAAGTAAGTTAATATGTATCACGTTTTTAGATTCCATGTATAAGTGATATCATATGATGTTCGTCTTTCTCTGACTGGACTTAGCACTACAACGTCTAGGTCCGTTCCTGTTACTGCAAATGATGTTTCCTTAAATACAGAGAACATTATGACAGCTTTGTTTTAGCTGCAGATTAGCAGGGAAAAGCTCAGGGGGAAGAAAAGGAAAGGAGCTTACTAGAGGGAGAGTAGTAAGTGAGAGCAATAGACTGACAAAAGCAAGAGAAAAACAATTAAAATCATCACAATAAAGAAAAAGAAGTCAAAAAAAAAGAAAAAGAAGTCAATCTTGACCCATTTAGTTGAGGGGTAATGATCTTGCATACTTCAAGGGTAGTAGTATTTTTTTCAGTGGTCATATTATAACTGCAGCTTTTAACAATGACTTTTAAGTACCAGAGATATTATTATCTTTGTTTAGTAAGACAGGAAATGCTTAATAATTTTAGCAATATTTCCCTCTAAAATTGTGAAGAAAAATAAAAAGCTTGACTCAAGACTATTTGTGAAATTTTATTTTTGAGAAAAATGTTATCTTTGTGCACGATAAGTGACTTTTTTATTATATAATAATTAATTATTGAAACAAACTCAAAAACTGTTCTTTCGTAGCCTATCATTCTTCCAGATTAAATGACTTTTAGATACCATAAATTCAGATTTGATTTTGCTAGCACACAAAGGGCAGGTCTCTTTTTAGAGCTTATTTTAGGAAAATTCTGTGCTTGTTAGATCCTTGTGAGGACAAAAAATATTATCTGTCATCCAGTAAATAAAGATTGTTGTCTGCCATCAAGCCATCAGCCACAGCAGCTGCCCCTAGGGGGAATTCAGGATTGAGAAAAGCAAGATTCTGGCCCTGGTTTTAAAGTTAAGACACATATCAAAGGAATACATTCGGTGAGCCCAGACTCTTGCATCTTCCCATACAGAGAAAAGCACTCAAATTATTAACGTGAGATGTAAGGTTTTGTGTGTGTGTGTGTGCTAAGCAGTAATCTGTTGATATCGGATTACTTTTTTTTCTTTCAAAAACTTCTATATATTCTGGCTCCTTCCTTACCTCTTTGAAACAGTTTCTTAGAGCTATCTGAGAGAATGTCTCTCAGGCTATAGTCCTCAGTAAAGTGAAAGTGAAGTCTCTCAGTCGTGTCCGACTCTTAGCGACCCCATGGACTGTAGCCCACCAGGCTCCTCCGTCCATGGGATTCTCCAGGCAAGAGTACTGGAGTGGGGTGCCACTGCCTTCCCCAGGGGATCTTCCCGACCTGGGTCGGGAAGTCCTCAGAAAGGTCCCCAATGAAAACATAACTAGCACTTTTAGATTGTCATTTTTTTTTTCCCCCCAGTCAACACTGGATTTGGAGATGCTGCAGTTTCATTCGAGTGGCCAATGGCATTTATCTCTTTCTGTTCTAAAAGTCCATTTCAAATGGAGAGTGCAGGGTAAGGCCAGTGAGAAGCAGAAATTTTGCTATATCATTTCCGGTGTTTATGTGTGTGTGTGCTTAGTCACTCAGTCGTGTCCGACTCTTTGAGACCTCATAGACTGCAGCCCTCCAGGTTCCTCTGTCCATGAGGATTCTCCAAGCAAGAATACTGGATTGGGCTGCCATTTCCTCTTCCAGGGGACCTTCCCAACCCAGGGACTGAACCCAGGTTTTCTGCATTGCAGGCAGATTCTTTAGTCTGAGCCACCAGGGAAGCCCACTGATGTTTATAGACATCCTGTATTCCTTGTAAGCCACCTTGCTTTTAGCAACTTCATATTTTTGCATCTCCCTGTCATTTTTCTACTCAATTTAATACTTTTGGTCTCTGCTCTAATTTGATACGGTGCTCTTACAATGCTTCAAATGCATTGTTTTAAAGGACACACGAAAGTAACTCACGTCCCAATAAGAAAATGCTAAATTCTTTGCTGCCTCTCTGGGCCTTGTGTTCTACATTTCTTTACAGGCAAGAAAATAGAGCCTAAAGCACAAAGCTCATTTAGGAGACTGAGAATGAAGCATCTTTCTTGATTAACAGTTGACTAATTATGAGTTACTGTTATGCCTGGAGGGAAATAGCCACTGCTTTAGCTTTTATAAACTCTAAAGTATATAAGTGCCTTTTTGAAAAACCTCATCCAAATTTCAATGAAATCTCCTCCTTTATTAGTCACTGCCCAGATTTTTCAAGTGGGAAAAGGCAAAAGCAAACCATCTAGAAAAAAATTTAGGGAGTGCCCTGAGGCTTTGAGATAAACTGGAAATAGATCCACACCCCGCTATCCTTGTGCAACACAAAGACCCTGATGCTGGGAAAGATTGAAAGCAGGAAAAGAAGGGGACAACAGAGGATGAGATGGTTGAATGGCATCACCGATTCCATGGACATGAGTTTGGGTAAACTCCGGGAGTTGGTGATGGACAGGCAGGCCTGGCCTGCTGCAGTCCATGGGGTTGCAAAGAGTCGGACACAACTGAGCGACTGAGCTGAACTGAACTGATCCTTGTGCATGATACACAGAGGAAAACTAGAACAATTAAAATATTTTGAGCCTTTTTTTGTTGAAAATTCAACTTGTATTCTAAGTTCATATGGCACAATTAATGTTAGGAAATTCTGTGTGTGTGTTTTCTTTTCCCATGTAGTTTCTTGAAGGACTCTGGAAGTAAACTAGCTTCCTTTGCTGTTTGTGTTGTCACAAATACTTTCTTAGAAAGTACAGATCCTTTTGAGAAATGGGTAGCCACCTGATTAGCATTTACACAGAGGCTTCTGCAAGGATACTGGCAACCTCAGCTGAAAATCTGACTTTGGTGCCAAAAGCAGTGCTATCAAGACTTATGGAATTGCTGCAGCTTTTGCTAAGATTTTAGATCCTTCTGTTTATTATTTTCACCTTTTTCTTTTAGAATACAATTCACAGTACATATAGTGAAAGTGAACATCACTCAATCCTGTCCCTCTCTTTCCGACCCCATGCGCTATACAGTCCCTGGAATTCCCCAGGCCAGAATACTGGAGTGGGTAGCCTTTTCCTTCTCGAGGGGATCTTCCCAACCCAAGGATCAAATCCAGGTCTCCTGCATCGCAGAAAGATTCTTTACCAGCTGAGCCACAAGGGAAGCCCAAGAATACTGGAGTAGGTAGCCTATTCCTTCTCCAGTGAATCTTGCCAAACCAGAAATTGAACTGGGGTCTCCTGCATTGCAGATGGATTCTTTACCAACTGAGCTATCAGGGAAGCCTATAGTACTTATAGAGCGTTATAATATTAACCTTCTCTAAAAATACAGACCTGATCCTATTAAAAATAGTTCTCAAATTTAAAATGTCAGGAAAGACTGCTTGTCATTCTCTGTAAAAAACTTACTTCAATAAATAAAATTCATTGTGCTTTCCTATATATAATTCAAAGTACTTCATTTTTGGTATTTTTAAAAACCATGTTTGGGCATATTGTGAAGCAAAGATGCTAATGCTTTAGCATCCCTAAAATCTGAAATAATTTCCAAAAAAAGGTTGAAATATTCTTATTGGTTTGGTGTTCTAAGGAATAGCCAATTAGAGCTACAATTCCAATTTTATTTTAAAATTATTGGAAATACTTGTGTGATGTTGAGTACCAAAAACTATGAAAACATCTTGATTACTTTCATTACAACAGTTTCTAATAAAAGGCCGTGAGTTTTATTTTTCAATGCATGCTTTTCAATTCTGAAGTGTTAAAAGATATAATTCAATAGCAAGTAATACAAACAGGCCACTTTAATAACTGTTTCAAACAAATTATTTACTTTCAAAAAATGATTGGGCCTAAAATGTTCTTCCTTGAATCTTACAAATATAAAATGCAGATAGAACTTCATATTTTTAAAAAGTGATCAAAAGTAAATCAATATTGATGAAAATCATGAAAAATAAGATATTTGGCTTTATTGCATTATTCCATATTTTAGAGAATATCCTTAGCTCTGAGTCAACTGTTTATTAAAACAATTATAATTGTTGTGAAGTGTTTAAGCAGGTATTACCTGTATGTGTGTGTGATGTATGTGTATGACCCGTAATAGAAACTTTGTATCTGTGCCTCTGAGCTCTCATTGTAACAGAAATAAGAACAAATTCAAGGTGATCATTTATTTTCCCCCCAATATTATATTTAACCCAGTCCTATAAAATGTTAAAGCTTATAAAAATAAAGAGTTCTGTGGTGAAACACATTTTGGAAACGCTGCGTAAAATTTTAACTTGTCCTTTAAAGGTTCTCGGTTCTATTGATGGGTTAATGTGAACTCTGGATCTACAACAGAATGATCATTTATCAAATTCACTTGACAATTTTATTAGTCAGGGGTCTCCAGAGGAACAGAACCGAAAGGAGATTCTATCAGATTATTTTGAAAGATTGGTTCACACAAGTATGAAGACTGAGAAGTCCCTCCAGCTACTGCCTGCAAGTTGAAGGTGCAGGAAAACTGATGATGTAGTTCTGGTCCAAATCCAAAGACCTGAGAACCAGGGGAGCCAAGAGTGGAAATCATTAAAAATAATTGTGGAATGCAGGTATACCCGTGGTGGATTCATTTCGATATTTGGCAAAACTAATACAATATTGTAAAGTTTAAAAATAAAATAAAATTTAAAAAAATAATAATAATTGTGGAGTATCCCAGGGCCCATGAACCAGGGGGTATAAATATTGGTCTAAATCGGAAGGCCTGAGAACCAGAAGTGCCAGTGTCTGAGGGCAAGAGAAATTGGGTGTTCAGCTCAAGTAGAGAGTGAATTTGCCCTTCCTGTTTCATTTTGTTCTATTCGGCCTCTCCTTGGGTTGGATGATGCTCACCTGCATTGGTGATTGGAGGTCTTCTTTACTCAGATTGTGGATTCAATTGCTGATCTCTTCTCCAAACACCCTTATAGACATACCCAGAAAAAAATATATTTTACCAGCTATCTGATGTTTCTCAGCCCAGTCAAGCTGACACATAAACATCACAACCTTAGAACTCTCTTCTCATGATGTATTCATGGGATTCCCTGGATGTTCTTTATAGGTTGCTGGCATATACAATATATGTATACACTTGATCCTTGAACAATGGAAAGATTAGCGACAACAACCCTCACACAGTTGAAAGTCTGAGTATAAATTTATAGTCAGCTTTCCATATCTTCAGTTCCACAGTGGTGAATTCACAGTGGTGAATTCAATTGTGGAATGTATAGTAGTATAGTATGCAAAAAAAAATTTATGTGTAACTAGACTTGCACAGTTGAAGCCTGGGTTGTTTGGGGATCAACTGTATGAAGGAGCTAAACTTTGCCATTAAAATGGTAGAAGTATTTCAATGATGACATTTTTAGGTAATGAACTTTAAAAATATATAGCTCCCTCATTTTTAATATGGTATTTTTGTTTTATTTTATGTCATAAGATGCCTTTTAACAATTGTTGGTCACTTATTTAAATTTTGATCACTTAAACTTGACTTAGGTGTCAAAGTACGTTTCCCTATAAATTAATAGTGTAACTCATGATGATTATTAATTACTCCAAGACCAAAAGAATAATGTATTAAGCTAGCAAAAGACCTGTTGCTGTTAGGGAGAATACCAATTTGAGTCTTAGTGAAAAATGGGACCTTCTACAGCAATGAAACATAGCTATTAGCTCTAAGAACTGAGATGATGTGTGCCAACCTGACTTCATTCCAATAAATATTTGCTCTGAAAAGATAAGATTGCAAATCAGTAAATATTTTTTTACTGTTTGCTTTAGGAAATTTTATTTATTTATTTTTTTCTGAGATAACAATCTGCTTATCTGGGTAAATAACTCATTTATTAAATGGCAATTTACTTATAAAGGCTTACTTAAAGAACTTCATTCATTGCACCCACCAACCCCAAACTATTACAAACTTTGCCCATTCCCATTTTATTCCTCTCCCTGGAAAACCTTGAAAGACCCACCTTAAAATCACTTGAGCTCAGAAAACAAAACTCTATGAGTCTTTCCTTCTAGCTCCTCTCTTCTGAGACACAGCTAACATGGTATTCTGCTTTTCTATAGTGAGTTCTACTAACTTTGTTGTTGTTGTTTTCTAGTCACTGAGTTGTATCCGATTCTTTTGTGACCCCAAGGACTATAGCCCACCAGGCTTCTCTGTCCATGGGATTTCCCAGGCAAGAGTATTGGAGTCAGTTGCCATTTCTTCTCCACAGGACCTTCCGGACCCAGGTATTGAACCCACACCTCGTGCATTACCAGACAGATTCTCTACCTCTGAGCCCCCAGGGAAGCCCTCTAATATCTTTAGCTTTATTAATTCTTTGCTTGGTGATATTTTGAAGAATTCAACAGTAGGACCTCAAAATATGGGAAATTAAGACTATTTTGAGAATTTTTAGATCCTGAGTAGGGTGATTTTAGGGGTTGGGCAGTTTACATAGTAATAATCTTATATTAGGCTTCCTAGGTGGTGTAGTGTTAAATAATCTGCCTGCCAATACAGGAGCTGCAGGTTTGATCCCTGGGTCAGGAAGATCCTGGGAAGAAGGAAATGGCCACTCACTCTAGTATTCTTGCCTGGGAAATCCCAGGAACAAAGGAGCCTGGCAGGCTACAGTCCAGGGGGTCACAAAATAATTGGATATGACTCAGCAACTGAGCACACACACATACATACACAGCTTTATTTTGGTGAGAATAGCACAGCAAGGTTTTGAAGTAAATCTTGAGACACAAACTACTAGTCTTAATGCATATGCTTTTTTCATTAGCATATAGTCATATCTTTTAAGAGCAAATACATTTCATTGAGCAGGCAGGTAATTATTTTTAACTTGGCCCCAGTGTTCATATAGTGACAGAAAAGTATTCATATAGGGACAGAAAAGTATTCTTATCCTTGTGTTTAAGAAAGGACTGAAAATTATGTTAGTTTTAGGTCTCATTGATACAGATAGAGAATGCACATGTATTTGTTCATTGAAACAACTCATCACAAGAGCATTTTAAAAAGGTTGAATTAAAATAAAATAGCTAGCTTAGCTATATCCTATGTGACAATAATACTGTAACTTTGAGACTGCCTTCTACTGAACAGAAATCATGTAAATTCTGTCAACTGAAAGAAAAGTACACAATATAAGAGCTGTAAATTGTCTTACTGAGGACTGTAGTTGTGAGACAGCCTTTCAGTTAGCTTTGAGAAACTGCTCTGAAAAGGTGAGGGGTGGCCAGTATATTCGTGATTTTGGCTAAAGGGGATGTGCCATCTGGCATACTCTGTAGCAGAAGGTTACTGATAGTTAACGCAGCAGATATCTCAGTTAATGAGTTCACTCAATGATTTTTTTTCTAATAGGAAGATGCAATAATCTGGATTCAAAGAGAAATTTTTTTCTGAGATATAACAAGCTCCAGGAGTTGGTGATGGACAAGAAAGCCTAGTGTGCTGCAGTCCACGGGGTCTCAAAGAGTCAGACCCAACTGAGCAACTGAATTGAACTGAACTGAACTGAACTGAACTATCTGAGGCCCTGTTTTACCTGTTTACCAAAGCACAGAGTGTGTCATTTTGATCTCCACCCTGAATTCCTTTCACATGTACTGTAGGTCAGCGACTGCAGTGGCTAATGACTTAATCTTTGTAGAACTGGATATCAGCAGCATTCTTTGTTTTACACGTCACAATAACTGATTTTTTAATCCATATATAAATAGCAATTTAAACAAAGACACCTTAGCCCAGATAACCTAATAGTCCTTGTTGGGCCTTTTTAACAAGTGTTCCAGTAGAATATTAAAAGGGTATGCCATCTACTTGATTTATTTCAAGTTTTAGACAATTTCTAAAATACTGATGATATGTCATTGGAAAAGAAATAAATCCTCTCATTTAACTATCCATGCTACAAAGCCTGGTGCTCTGTCTCATTAAAAGCTTTAGACTACTGTGCATCAGTTCAGTTCAGTTGCACAGTACACGCTTAAAAAATTCCTGCTGGATTGCCTTCCATTCAGCCTCTAAAAGTCTGTGTTCCTATGTATTTAAATGTGGCCCTGTTAAGTCTGAGGTTTGACTCAAGGTATTTACTATGCTGCTGCTGCTGCCAAGTCACTTCAGTCAGGTCCAACTCTGTGTGACCCCAGAGACGGCAGCCACCAGGCTCCTCTGTCCCTGGTGTTCTCCAGGCAAGAATACTGGAAATGGTGGCCATTTCCTTCTCCAATGCATGCATGCATGCTAAGTCGCTTCAGCCGTGTCTGACTCTGTGCATCCCTATGGACAGCAGCCCACCAGGCTCCTCTGTCCACGGGATTCTCAAGGCAAAAATACTGGAGGGGGTTGCCATTTCCTTCTCCAAGTATTTACTATATACTACCTCATTTCATGCTTTGCTTTTCCTCTTCCTAGTGACTGCCATTCTAGTTAATCAGAAAGCTTTAGTTCAGCAAGTTAAAGAGAGATGAATGAGTGCTATTGGTGCCTAAATGAGGTAATCTTCATAATTTTATCTGAATAACTAAAATATAATTTTAAATAAGGATGACTATAATTTAAGGGATCGGATCAGATCAGATCAGTCGCTCAGTCGTGTCCGACTCTTTGCGACCCCATGAATCGCAGCACACCAGGCCTCCTGGTCCGTCTGAAGAAAACGAATATAAAAACTTGAGAATGACATTGAGCATGGGATGTCTGCATATGATGGTGGTAGGAGGGGAATATTGGGCAAAAATTGGAGAAAGTGGTGAGAAAACATACCTGGAGAGAATTTTATGTTTCTTCTTTTTTTTTTTTAATTTTATTTTATTTTTAAACTTTACATAATTGTATTAGTTTTGCCAAATATCAAAATGAATCCACCACAGGTATACATGCGTTCCCCATCCTGAACCCTCCTCCCTCCTCCCTCCCCATACCATCCCTCTGGGTCATCCCAGTGCACTAGCCCCAAGCATCCAGTATCATGCATCGAACCTGGACTGGCAACTTGTTTCTTACATGATATTTTACATGTTTCAATGTCATTCTCCCAAATCTTCCCACCCTCTCCCTCTCCCACAGAGTCCATAAGACTGTTCTATACATCAGTGTCTCTTTTGCTGTCTCGTATACAGGGTTATTGTTACCATCTTTCTAAATTCCATATATATGCGTTAGTATACTGTACTGCTGTTTTTCTTTCTGGCTTACTTCACTCTGTATAATAGGCTCCAGTTTCATCCACCTCATTAGAACTGATTCAAATGTATTCTTTTTAATGGCTGAGTAATACTCCATTGTGTATATGTACCACTGCTTTCTTATCCATTCATCTGCTGATGGACATCTACGTTGCTTCCATGTCCTGGCTATTATAAACAGTGCTGCGATGAACATTGGGGTACACGTGTCTCTTTCCCTTCTGGTTTCCTCAGTGTATACGCCCAGCAGTGGGATTGCTGGATCATAAGGCAGTTCTATTTCCAGTTTTCTAAGGAATCTCCACACTGTTCTCCATAGTGGCTGTACTACTTTGCATTCCCACCAACAGTGTAAGAGGGTTGCCTTTTCTCCACACCCTCTCCAGCATTTATTATTTGTAGACTTTTGGATCGCAGCCATTCTGACTGGTGTGAAGTGGTACCTCATAGTGGTTTTGATTTGCATTTCTCTGATAATGAGTGATGTTGAGCATCTTTTCATGTGTTTGTTAGCCATCTGTATGTCTTTTTTGGAGAAATGTCTATTTAGGTCCTTTGGCCCATTTTTTGATTGGGTCATTTATTTTTCTGGAGTTGAGCTGTAGGAGTTGCCTGTATATTTTTGAGATTAGTTGTTTGTCAGTTGCTTCATTTGCTATTATTTTCTCCCATTCTGAAGGCTGTCTTTTCGCCTTGCTAATAGTTTCCTTTGATGTGCAGAAGCTTTTAAGTTTAATTAGGTCCCATTTGTTTATTTTTGCTTTTATTTCCAATATTCTGGGAGGTGGGTCATAGAGGATCCTGCTGTGATGTATGTCAGAGAGTGTTTTGCCTATGTTCTCCTCTAGGAGTTTTATAGTTTCTGGTCTTATGTTGGGATCTTTAATCCATTTTGAGTTTATTTTTGTGTATGGTGTTAGAAAGTGTTCTAGTTTCATTCTTTTACAAGTGGTTGACCAGATTTCCCAGCACCACTTGTTAAAGAGATTGTCTTTAATCCATTGTATATTCTGCCTCCTTTGTCAAAGATAAGGTGTCCATATGTGCGTGGATTTATCTCTGGGCTTTCTATTTTGTTCCACTGATCAATATTTCTGTCTTTGTGCCAGTACCATACTGTCTTGATAACTGTGGCTTTGTAGTAGAGCCTGAAGTCAGGTAGGTTGATTCCTCCAGTTTCATTCTTCTTTCTCAAGATCGCTTTGGCTATTATTCGAGGTTTTTTGTATTTCCATACAAATTGTGAAATTATTTGTTCTAGTTCTGTGAAGAATACTGTTGGTAGCTTGATAGGGATTGCATTGAATCTATAAATTGCTTTGGGTAGTATATTCATTTTCACTATATTGATTCTTCTAATCCATGAACATGGTATATTTCTCCATCTATTAGTGTCCTCTTTGATTTCTTTCACCAGTGTTTTATAGTTTTCTATATATAGGTCTTTAGTTTCTTTAGGTAGATATATTCCTAAGTATTTTATTCTTTCTGTTGCAATGGTGAATGGAATTGTTTCCTTAATTTCTCTTTCAGTTTTCTCATTATTAGTGTATAGGAATGCAAGGTATTTCTGTGTGTTGATTTTATATCCTGCAACTTTACTATAATCCTTGATTAGTTCTAGTAATTTTCTGGTGGAGTCTTTAGGGTTTTCTATGTAGAGGATCATGTCATCTGCAAACAGTGAGAGTTTTACTTCTTCTTTTCCAATTTGGATTCCTTTTATTTCTTTTTCTGCTCTGATTGCTGTGACCAAATCTTCCAAAACTATGTTGAATAGTAATGGTGAAAGTGGGCACCCTTGTCTTGTTCCTGACTTTAGAGGAAATGCTTTCAGTTTTTCACCATTGAGGATAATGTTTGCTGTGGGTTTGTCATATATAGCTTCAAACCAATGAAAGTTTGGAGAAATAAGTGAAACCTCTTTTTCATGAATGAAAAAGCCAGAATGAGAAATTTGAATTGATTTTATGAGTACTGAAAATAGGACTGTCATATATTAGAAAACTCAACTGAACACAGTGTTCAGGACACAGAAGAAAAAGAGCCTGAATTTAAACTGACCAGTTGAAAAGTCACTGTAATAACTCAGACAAGAAGCTATGAGAGTTTGGATTAAAATGAAAGGATGCATCTTAGACAGTTTGATGGATATGTTTATAGAATTTGATGACTGGATATAAAAAATGAAAAGTATATAAGAATCAAAGATAAATCTAGGACTTTTAATGTTCATCTCTGAAATGAGCAGTTTGGACTGTGGAATGAAGACAGAACTGTAGATCTAGTTCAGACATAGTGGTTTCGTGCTTTGGAGCATTCAAATTGTGAGACGGATGCTGAGGTGGAGAGAGAGAAGGCTCAAATTTGACAAAGAAATCAGAGCTTAAGAGATTTGAGAATCAGGCATCATTCACCTGTGGATGTGCATGATGTTTCTCATGGATAGCACAGAAAAATAAGAGCAAATGGTAAAGTTTGAGGCCACAAGAGATGGAGGAACAAGAATGGATATTAGTTTATTATAAGGAAGAACAGGAGAAAAAGCACTGAGGAAAGAATATTAGATTTTGCAAGAACAAAGCCTTTCTTGGCCTTAGAAGTTTCACTTAGGGAAAGTAGATTGCAAATGAGTTAATAAGAAATGGAAAGGTGAGAGAAAACAGCACTATGTATAGATAGAAACAATGCATTCAAGAAATCTGACAGAAATCATGCTAGAGCATGGATATGCATGTGGGAGATGATGCTAAATGCAAGCCTAGGAAAAGATGCAAACAAGAAAAGAAACTGCAAACAAGGAAAAGATGGTTGAAGGAGTGCATTAAATTAGAGAAAGAGTGAGTTCCCTCAGCAATAAGGAAAGAGTTTGGAAAACTCAGCAATGGCCACAGGACTGGAAAAGGTCAGTTTTCATTCCAATCCCAAGAAAGGCAATGCCAAAGAACGCTCAAACTACTGCACAATTGCACTCATCTCACACGCTAGTAAAGTAATGCTCAAAATTCTCCAAGCCAGGCTTCAGCAATATGTGAACCGTGAACCTCCTGATGTTCAAGCTGGTTTTAGAAAAGGCAGAGGAACCAGAGATCAAATTGCCTACATCTGCTGGATCATCAAAAAAGCAAGAGAGTTCCAGAAAAACATCTATTTCTGCTTTATTGACTATGCCACAGCCTTTGACTGTGTGGACCACAATAAATTGTGGAAAATTCTGAAAGAGATGGGAATCCCAGACCACCTGATCTGTCTCTTGAGAAATTTGTATGCAGGTCAGGAAGCAACAGTTAGAACTGGACATGGAACAACAGACTGGTTCCAAATAGGAAAAGGAGTACGTCAAGGCTGTATATTGTCACCCTGTTTATTTAACTTATATGCAGAGTACATCATGAGAAACGCTGGACTGGAAGAAACTCAAGCTGGAATCAAGATTGCTGGGAGAAATGTCAATCACCTCAGATATGCAGATGACACCACCCTTATGGCAGAAAGTGAAGAGGAACTCAAAAGCCTCTTGATGAAGGTGAAAGAGGAGAGTGAAAAAGTTGGCTTAAAGCTCAACATTCAGAAAACGAAGATCATGGCATCCGGTCCCATCACTTCATTGGAAATAGATGGGGAAACAGTGTCAGACTTTATTTTTTGGGGCTCCAAAATCACTGCAGATGGTGACTGCAGCCATGAAATTAGGAGACGCTTACTCCTTGGAAGGAAAGTTATGACCAACCTAGATAGCATATTCAAAAGCAGAGACATTACTTTGCTAATAAAGTTCGTCTAGTCAAGGCTATGGTTTTTCCTGTGGTCATGTATGGATGTGAGAGTTGGACTGTGAAGAAGCCTGAGCACTGAAGAATTGATGCTTTTGAACTGTGGTGTTGGAGAAGACTCTTGAGAGTCCCTTGGACTGCAAGGAGATCCAACCAGTCCATTCTGAAGGAGATCAGCCCTGGGATTTCTTTGGAAGGAATGATGCTAAAGCTGAAACTCCAATACTTTGGCCACCTCATGCGAAGAGTTGACTCATTGGAAAAGACTCTGATGCTGGGAAGGATTGGGGGCAGGAGGAGAAGGGGACGACAGAGGATGAGATGGCTGGATAGCATCACTGACTCGATGGACGTGAGTCTGAGTGAACTCCGGGAGTTGGTGATGGACAAGGAGGCCTGGCGTGCTGCAATTCATGGGGTCGCAAAGAGTCAGACACGATTGAGCGACTGATCTGATCTGATCTGATCTGAGGGCCTGGATAGTAGAGTTAATTTGATATACAAAGTATTATTTCTCAAACTATTGGAAAGGTAAGAGTTCAGTTCAGTTCAGTTGCTCAGTCATGTCTGACTCTTTGCAACCCCATGAACTGCAGCATGCCAGGCCTCCCTGTCCATCACCAATTCCCAGGGTTTACCCAAACTCATGTCCATTGAGTTGGTGATGCCATCCAACCATCTCATCCTCTGTCATCCTCTTCTCCTCCTGCCCTCAATCTTTCCCAGCATCAGGGTCTTTTCAAATGAGTCAGCTCTTCGCATGAGGTGGCCAAAGTATTGGAGTTTCAGCTTCAACATCAGTCCTTCCAATGAACACTCAGGTCTGGTCTCCTTTAGAATGGACTGGTTGGATCTCCTTGTAGTCCAAGGGACTCTCAAGAGTCTTCTCCAATACCACAGCTCAAAACCATCAATTCTTCTGCACTCAGCTTTCTTTATAGTCCAACTCTCATTCCATACATGACCATTGGAAAAACCATAGCCTTTACTGGATGGACCTTTGTTGACAAAGTAGTCTCTGCTCTTTAACATGCTGTCTAGGTTGGTCATAACTTTCCTTCTAAGGAGTAAGCGTCTTTTAATTTCATGGCTGCAATCACCATCTGCAGTGATTTTGGAGTCCAGAAAAATAAAGTCAACCACTGTTTCCACTGTTTCCCTATCTATTTGCCATGAAGTGAGGGGCCTGGATGCCATGATCTTAGTTTTCTGAATGTTGAGTTTTAAGCCAACTTTTTCACTCTCCACTTTCACTTTCATCAAGAGGCTTTTTAGTTCCTCTTCACTTTCTGCCATAAGGGTGGTCATCTGCATATCAGAGGTGATTGACATTTCTCCTGGCAATCTTGATTCCAGCTTGTGCTTAGTCCAGCTCAGCATTTCTCATGATGTACTCTGCATATAAGTTAAATAAGCAGGGTCACAATATACTACAGCCTTGATGTACTTCTTTCCTATTTGGAACCAGTCTGTTGTTCCATGTCCAGTTCTAACTGTTGTTTCCTGACCTGCATACAGGTTTCTCAGGAGGCAGGTCAGGTGGTCTGGTATTCCCATCTCCTTCAGAATTTTCCACAGTTTATTGTGATCCACACAGTCAAAGGCTTTGGCATAGTCAATAAAGCAGAAATAGATGTTTTTCTGGAACTCTTTTGCTTTTTCGATGATCCAGCAGATGTTGGCAATTTGATCTCTGGTTCCTTTGCATTTTCTAACACCAACTTGAACATCTGGAAGTTCATGGTTCACGTATTGCTGAAGCCTGGCTTGGAGAATTTTGAGCATTACTTTACTAGCGTGTGAGATGAGTGCAATTGTGTGGTAGTTTGAGCATTCTTGGCATTGCCTTTCTTTGGCATTGGAATGAAAAGTGACCTTTTCCAGTCCTGTGGCCACTGCTGAGTTTTTCAAATTTGCTGGCATATTGAGTGCAGCACTTTCACAGCATCATCTTTCAGGATTTGAAATAGGTCAACTGGAATTCCATCACCTTCACTAGCTTTGTTCGTAGTGATGCTTCCTAAGGCCCACTTGACTTCACATTCCAGGATGTCTGGCTCTAGGTGAGTGATCACACCATCGTGATTATCTTGGTTGTGAAGATCTTTTTTGTACAGTTGTTCTGTGTATTCTTGCCACCTCTTCTTAATATCTCCTGCTTCTGTTACGTCCATACCATTTCTGTCCTTTATTGAAGGTAAGAGGATGAATACATATTTATATGTTGATGATATACTATTTGTATGATATCTGAGAAAAAATTATGTAGATTGCACTTAGGTAAGACAGGATATGTACTTCACAGTGATGCAATATTTGGGGGATAAAAGGAGGTATGGAAGAAAAGAGGGTTTTTTTTTTTTAACATATATTTGAATATATTTAGTAAATATATTTAGCAAATCAGTGTAGAGAGTTGACCTGATGCCCTTTCTTCCTGCACATTGCTATAGGGAGCTGGCAGTTCTTGGTGAAAAGCTACAAAGCTTTGTTTTTTGAGCATAAACGTCTTTGGGACAGCAAGGGGTCAAGACCTGGAGTACTGATCAGATCAGATCAGATCAGTCGCTCAGTCGTGTCCGACTCTTTGCGACCCCATGAATCGCAGCACACCAGGCCTCCTGGTCCATCACCAACTCCCGGAGTTCACTCAGACTCACGTCCATCGAGTCAGTGATGCCATCCAGCCATCTCATCCTCTGTCGTCCCCTTCTCCTCCTGCCCCCAATCCCTCCCAACATCAGAGTCTTTTCCAATGAGTCAACTCTTTGCATGAGGTGGCCAAAGTACTGGAGTTTCAGCTTTAGCATCATTCCTTCCAAAGAAATCCCAGGGCTGATCTCCTTTAGAATGGACTGGTTGGATCTCCTTGCAGTCCAAGGGACTCTCATGAGTCTTCTCCAACACCACAGTTCAAAAGCATCAATTCTTCGGTTCTCAGCCTTCTTCACAATCCAACTCTCACATCCATACATGACCACAGGAAAAACCATAGCCTTGACTACATGCACCTTTGTTGGCAAAGTAATGTCTCTGCTTTTGAATATGCTATCTAGGTTGGTCATAACTTTCCTTCCAAGAGGTAAGCGTCTCCCACCATCTGCAGTGATTTTGGAGCCCAAAAAAATAAAGTCTGACACTGTTTCCACTGTTTCCCCATCTATTTCCAATGAAGTGATGGGACCAGATGCCATGATCTTCGTTTTCTGAATGTTGAGCTTTAAGCCAACTTTTTCACTCTCCACTTTCACTTTCATCAAGAGGCTTTTGAGTTCCTCTTCACTTTCTGCCATAAGGGTGGTGTCATCTGCATATCTGAGGTGATTGACATTTCTCCCAGCAATCTTGATTCCAGCTTGAGTTTCTTCCAGTCCAGCGTTTCTCATGATGTACTCTGCATATAAGTTAAATAAACAGGGTGACAATATACAGCCTTGATGTACTCCTTTTCCTATTTGGAACCAGTCTGTTGTTCCATGTCTAGTTCTAACTGTTACTTCCTAACCTGCATACAAATTTCTCAAGAGACAGATCAGGTGGTCTGGGACTCCCATCTCTTTCAGAATTTTCCACAATTTATTGTGATCCACACAGTCAGAGGCTTTGGCATAGTCAAGAAAGCAGAAATAGATGTTTTTCTGGAACTCTCTTGCTTTTTCGATGATCCAGCAGATGTTGGCAATTTGATCTCTGGTTCCTCTGCCTTTTCTAAAACCAGCTTGAACATCAGAAAGTTCACGGTTCACATATTGCTGAAGCCTGGCTTGGAGAATACTTTGGTGTAAAGTGAAAAGTTATCAAAAAGGTTTGAATAGTTCAGGAATCTTTTAACAAGGTTGTATGGTGACAAAAGTACAAGACAGAAAGAGGAACAGTGGGCTGGTGTCTAAACTGAAAGTTGGAAGACTGACGGTCTCTTAGGTGGTTACACTGGAACCTGCTTTTATCCAGCTGTCCTGCTGGCCACCTTGTGTCCTAAGAAGGAACCATGCAAATGAGGAAGTAAAAATCCAAGTTACAAAGACCTATGACACTGGGCTAGATCTATGGGACACTTGCTATTGAGCATAAGATTGAAGACAAGTGTATCCTTCTTAGCACCTGAGAGAACACTGCAAGACCAGCGATTGCACTGAAAGGGCTTTGCACCAAACTGCTGGACTGTCCTAAACTTAGCAGCGATACCAGCCCTACTCTTCGCAGGGATTAGAGCTCCATTGTGAGTAACTGAGGTAGGCCAGCAGGGGGCACTGCTCAAATGTCAGGTCTGACAGGGATGGGTCGCAATGTGTACATCTGATTTAGTAAAATGGGTAATAAGCCCTAGAAGAATATGTTCATATGGTTAATTTGGGGGGATGTTTTTATGAATCCTTGGATAGGAACTCAGCAAAAGATTGTTCCTCTTGCCAGTTTGGACATATGAAGCTGAGTTTCTATAAATGGAACATCAGAACACTTGTGACTTGCTTTCTTATCTCATCTTGGAGAAATGGAATAGCTATACAAGAGTTTGTGCTGCTACAACAAAAAGTCTGTTATGTATGCCTAATGTTTAGAACACAAGCTTTATTTTGACAGATTATACTTAGGTTCTGGCTCTAGTATAAACTGAAAGGCTGTGTGATGTTTTTTGAATTATTTAAATTCCATGAGAGACTACATAAGAAGAATAACACCTGCTCTGAGATATTTTAGTAATACAGATAAAGGATATAGGTCAGTGTCTGACTCAATGTATGGAAGTGTGATTGTCATGATGGCGATTATTGTTATGGTTAATTCTAACCATGTCGGTCATCTACCATACTGGGTAAATTTCTGTTTCAGACAGCTTGCAAATTTGGGGGTTGAATAGGTAATTTTTGTCTATGTTCATTAACTAAAAAACATGTCCCAATCAGGGGTTAGTGCATTGGTCAGTGTTGGATGAGAGAGTCCCTCTTTCCCACCCTTGATGGTCTCCTTTCATGTGGAGAGATCTTCAACAGTGGAATTCTGGCTTCTCTCCACTCTCTTTCTTTATAGAGGATGATTTGGTGAGTTAATTTGATGGGTGAGTTTGGTATGCATATCTCTCCCATTTGTGTTCACTGGGATGTAAGCTGGCAGCGAGGATCATGCATTTCCATCTCCTCATCCATGCTGTATGTACGCTCTGCAGGGAGCCCTGCAAGTGAGGACGTCAGTCAGGATCAGAGCTGGAGGCCTGAGTGAACAGGTCTATCCTGTTCTGTATGTAACTCACTTGTTAATATATTTAAACCACATTTTTCACTTTTTCTTGCTCATAGATATTTTAATTTCCTCTTGGAAATAAGGTGGTTAGTTATCAAAGATTCATATATTTTGGAAATTAGGAAATTTTGTAAAAGCTACCAGGGAGAGAGAAGCCTAGGATTATGAAAGTATCCCAGCCATCCATGTTTCTCTTGAGGGAAAGCACTTTATACCTAATCGTATGTCTCATGTAATAGCAGCTCCAGCTCCAGCCAAGGGCAATATTAACACTGATGATTGACAGCATTTTAGAATCTGCAAAGTAGGTCCATAACAGGTTATGTCTTTGGACAGTTAACCATATTTGTTTTGAAGAGGCACAAGTAAGGAAAATCATGTTAAGTGAGTTAATTAGCTATTGTTATACATGCAGCATCTCCAATTTCTGTAAAAATCCTGCAGATTAAATACTATGGATCCCATTTTTCATATGTGAAAGTTAAGACTTTGAAAGGTTAAATAACTTTAACAGATTAGTAGGTTTTAAAATTAGGATTTTTTTCAACTCAGACCAAACTTGTATTCAAAGTTCATGTTCTTTCTATTGTATCATACCTTCTCTTTAAGACTAATATATTGTGAATTCAAGTCCTATTCTACTTTTATTATTTTCCTTAAAATATTGAATTGGTTTGCATGTTAGTGACATCTGTTTACTTTAATCTGATAGCACCTACAGAGTTATTGCAGTTCCATTTCTAATTTTAACCTCAAAGAATGGAAACACAGGATGCTTAAATATCTTCCTTTCCTCAACTATTAACTCTGCACTGCATAGACCACTCTGCTGAGCACACCAAGTCTGAGGACTGAAAGAACTTTCAATCCTATATCTTGGAAAAGCTTATTTTATTTTAACCTGCTAGTGTCATTCATGTAGTTAGCAGCATGACTAAGTGCAGAGGACTGTTTTAACAGATACAGTTGGTCCTTAATAAGGTGTGACATGTGTGCAAGAGAGAGGAATTATTTTCTAAGAGAATTATCAAGAGAAGTTTATGAACTAATGTCCCACAAATAAAATTTGGAGTGAATATGGGTCTGCATGGGGTTAGTTTCTTGAAAGGAGTGTACAGTGCACACAACATTGTTCTGAGAGCTAAATGTAAACTGCACCTGAGAAATAAAAAAATAAAAATGACATTTAACCATTTTCTTTAGCCTTTCAGAACACTATCATTTTTACTCTATTTCTGCCATCTTATAGAAAATGAATGAAACGTAACTCTCTAGCTTTGGTGAAATATTTTGAAAAATTTGCCAAGAAGAAATCTGATAGGTTGATCATCCTTGCTCTTATAAAATTAGTTATTCCCTTGCAAATAGCATTAACTTTTACTGTTTAATTTGGATAGCTTTGTCTGGAGGAGGTAGTCTTAAATAACTTATGAAACAGGCTTATAGCATAGGAATGATTTTTCATTGCAAGGGCATGATTGTTTCCTTTTCTTGAAAAATAGAACTGCATCTTCAGCGAGATGAATTGAACACCTGATAACTAAGGTGTACCTGAGGTGCAGGTAAAGAATCCGCCTGCAATGCAGGAGACCCCAGTTTGATTCCTGGGTCAGGAAGATCCCCTGGAGAAGGGATAGGTTATCCGCTCCAGTATTCTTGGACTTCCCTGGTGGTTCAGATGGTAAAGAATCCACCTGCAATGTGGGAGATCTGAGTTCGATCCCTGGGTTGGAAAGATCCCTGGGTTGGGAAGATCCCCTGGAGGAGGGCATGGCAACCCACTCCAGTATTCTTGCCTGGAGAATCCCCGTGGACAGAGGAGCCTGGAACGCTACAGTCCACAGAGTTGCAAAGAATCTGACATGACTAAGCACACAGAAAGGCAGTGGAGCATCGTTTCTGAGTGGACAGGCCATGGCTTAGTTCAGGTGCTAGCCCCTCATTAATGACTGTCCAACCTCAAATTCCTCACCAGTAAAATGAAAACAATGACATTACCTATTTGAAATATCTACATACGTAATTATTATCAATGATAATTCAAACAGTTTTTAAGACCTCAGACCACATGGTAATGATTCAGAGCATGTTGGATATGATAGTGGGTGTTGTCTACATTGTTCAACATTACAGTTGAAACTATGTTATAATTTATCAAGCTTTTAAAGAAAACCAGAAAAAACTGAGTATCACTCAAAGTAATTATAAACATTTACCAATTTATCATGATTGCCATTCTTATGCAAAATCCTTGGTTAGAATCTACTTTCTTAAATTCTATTTTTTATTGATATGTAGTTAATTTACAATATTGTGTTAGTTTCAGATGTCCAGCACAGCGATTCAATTATACATATGTGTGTGTATATATTTATAGATAGATATACATATGTGTGTATATATATATAGATAGATGTACATGTGTGTGTGTATATATATAGATAGATATACATACGTGTGTATATATATAGATAGATATACATACATGTGTGTATATATATAGATAGATATACATACGTGTGTGTATATATAGATAGATATACATACGTGTGTGTGTATATATAGATAGATATACATACGTGTGTGTGTATATATAGATAGATATACATACGTGTGTGTGTATATATACAGATAGATATACATACGTGTGTGTATATATATACAGATAGATATACATACGTGTGTGTGTATATATAGATAGATATACATACGTGTGTGTGTATATACAGATAGATATACATACGTGTGTGTGTATATATACAGATAGATATACATACGTGTGTGTATATATATTCTTTTTTGGATTCTTTTCCCTTACAGGACATTACAAAATATTGCATATAGTTCCCTGTGCTACACAGTAGGTCCTTGTTATATATCTCATATATAGTAGTGTATATATGTTACTCCCAACCTCCTAATTTATTCCTTCTCACACCCCACTTTGGTAGCCACTAGTTTGTTTCCTAAATCTGTGAGTCTATTTCAGTTTAGTAAATAAGTTTGTTTGTACCTTTTCTTTTTAGATTCCACACATAAGTGACCTCAGATGGTGTCTGTCTTTCTCTAACTTACTTCACTTAGTAGGATAATCTCTAGGTCCATCCATACTACTGGAAACACATTGTTTCATGCTTTTTATGAGTAATATTCCCTTGTATACATGTACTACATCTTTTTTATCCATTCATCCATGGATGGACATTTAGGTTGCTTCCATGTCTTGGCTATTTTAAACAGTGCTGCAGTGAACATCAGGGTACATGTATCTTTTCCAATTATAGTTTTCTGTGGATTTAAGCCCAGAAGTAGGATTGATAGATCATATGGTAGCTCTATTTTTAGCTTTTTAAGAAACTTCCATACTGTTCTCTGGGCTTCCCTGGTAGCTCAGCTGGTAAAGAATCCACCTGCAATGCAGGAGACCCTGGTTTGATTCCTGGGTTGGGAAGATCCCCTGGAGGAGGGCATGGCTTCAGTATTCTTGCCTGGAGAATCCCCACGGACAGAGGAGCCTGGAGGGCTACAGTACATAGGGTCACAAAGAGTCGGACATGACAGAGCAACTAAGCACAGCATGAAGTGAAGTGAAAGTCACTCCGTCGTGCCTGACTCTGTGATCCCCATCAACTATATAATCCATGGAATTCTCCAGGCCAGAATACTGGAGTGGGTAGCCTTTCCCTTCTCCAGGGGATCTTCTCAACCCAGGGATCAAACCCAGGTGTCCCACATTGCAGGCAGATTCTTTACCAGCTGAGCCATAGGGAAGCCTTACTGCTCTCCATAGTGAGAGAACACTGTGTGCTAATTTACATTCTCACTAATAGCGTAGGATGCTTCCCTTTTCTCCACTCCCTCTCTAGCTTTATTGTTTATAGACTTTTTGATGATGGCCATTCTGGCCAGTGTGAGGTGATACCTGATTGTAGTTTTGATTTATATTTCTCTAATAATTAGCAATATTTAACATCTTTTCATGTGCTTTTTGGTGATCTGTATGTCTTTGGCTGCTAAGTCACTTCAGTCGTATCCAACTCTTCATGACCCCATAGACGGCAGCCCACCAGGCTCCCCCATCCCTGGGATTCTCCAGGCAAGAACACTGGAGGGGGTTGCCATTTCCTTCTCCAATGCATGAAAGTGAAAAGTGAAAGTGAAGTCTCTCAGTCATATCCGACTCTTAGCAACCCCATGGACTGCAGCCTACCAGGCTCCTCCGCCCATGGGATTTTCCAGGCAAGAGTACTGGAGTAGGGTGCCATTGCCTTCTCCAGTATGTCTTTGGAGAGATGTCTATTTAGATCTTCTGCCCATTTTTTGATTGAGTTTTTTTTATTGAGTTTATGAGCTATTTGTATATTTTGGAGATTAATCCCTTGTCAGCTGCATCATTTGCAAATATTTTCTCCCAATTTGAGGGTTGTGTTTTCATTTTGTTTATGGTTTCCTTTGCTATGCAAATGCTTTTAAGTTTAATTAGGGTCCACTTGTTTATTTTTGTCTTTATTTCCATTACTCTAGGAGATGGATCCAAAAATATATTGCTGTGATTTATGTCAAAGAGTATATGGTGCCCGAGTTTTCCTCTGAGTTTTATAGTATCCAGCCTTACATTTAGATCTTTAATTCATTTTGAGTTAATTTTTGTGTATGGTGTTAGAGAATGTTCTAATTTCATTCTATTACAATAGAATTTACTTTTATTAACCACAAATATACCTGGTATTTGGGTGTTTCTACCTAACAGAAGGAAGTAATTTCATTTGAATCAAAATCACAGCTTTCTGCTTTTTTCTTTCCCAAATGTATAATAGACCTTATGGTGGAATATGGTGATGCTACTAAAAAGACACAATTCTAAGACCATTTTCTCTAGCACAGGGTTCTTGGCTCCTTTGCTTGTTGACAGATGAGTGAGAGACAGTGCTGTTTTCCCACCTTAGCTTTGTCATCTTTAGCTTGAAATTTGCAATGGAGAAACTCACTGGAACCCACTCATTTGTACTGCCCTCAATGTCTGGATCTGAGTTTAACACTGGGGCTCTGAAAGGCTTTGCCAGGTTCACACAGTCAACTGGGGCAGAGCTGAGGTTGGGGCATAGCCCTCCTGAGTCTCCATCTAGTGTTCGTGCATGCACGCTTGCTCATTTTCCCAGTTGTGTCCGACTCTTTGCAATCCTGCAGATCATAGCCCTCTGGGCTCTTCTGTCTGTGGAATTTTCCAGGTAAGAATACTGGAGTGGGTTGCCATTTCCTCCTCTAGGGGATCTTCCCTGACCCAAGAACTGAACCCACATCTCTTGCCAGTGCAGGCGGGCTCTTTACCCCTGAGCCACCTGGGAAGCCCACTAATTACCTGGAAGACAGCTGTCATTCTGCTTCCAGATTTGCCCTAGGTACTAATTTTTATGTTAAAATGAAACAAGCCAAAACCAAAACTTTATCTTTTTCACAAAGGGTATTTTTCCTCCCATCCCCTCTTTCTTTAGACCATTGTTTCCTGGATGAGAATGTGAGTGGAGATGTAGGTCTTGAAAGTAGAGCAACTAGCTCCTTTTCCAAAAATCTATAAGTTAGGAATTTTAGGGATGCTAGTATAAGTGTGTGCTATGGCTCTGAGAAAGTTGTTGCATAGATTTAGGTTCTTCTCTGTTTTTGATAAGATCCTTTAGAATATTGGTTTTCATCCATTCTTTTCCTTTGTTATAGCAATCTTTTAAATCCTTAATCATTAGAAATTCTCTCAGCCCAGTTTAATTAATTAAGAGAAGTTTGTGTGCATATGTTTGAAAAGAAAGGAAAGTTTAATGTTCAAATAATACAACTAGGGTCTTTGGATCCAAATGTGTTTTTAAAGGAAAAGTATTTTATGAAAAGGACCTCTGGTCATCCTAGCCTTAATCATTTTTATTTTGGAAATGTTAGTTCTTTACAGTCTATGAAGAAATGAATTGGCAAAAGCACATTACTCCAAGTTAATGAAAATATGGAACTCAACTTTGAAATACTGGGACAGTTAGTTGAATTTCCTCAGCAACACTCTGAGTCAAAGCTGAAGGGCATCATTTGCTAGTTCTGGTTTATAAAGTCTCTTCCTCATAATGTCTTCCTTTAAGAAGGGAAGCTACTCAAAATGAAAAGGAGTGGGGAGTATTGAGTGGAAATGATGATTCATTGCCACAACTCCCAGCAATAGAATAATCCATTCACAGGGTTCACAGTCATCTGTTTTTCTATGCCATTATGCTAATGAATCACTGCTGTTTACTGCCTGGGGAGTAGGGCCTTTCAACACCTGTAAGAAAGAAACGCTGTTTGAAAGCTGGCTTCTTGGTTAGAATGCCAAAATGTTTTGTGACATGCTCTAGTTCCCCAAACCTAGTAGTAGAAAGGACTGCATTCATATTCTAAACTTTAAGAAAGTGTGCTTCTCTTAGGGAGGGCCCGTGTCCTTCCTGGGAGTGTGTCACTGGGATGAGATCTGAGGGCGCTTGCATCACTGTCACTGTCAGACTTGATCAGTAATTTGTCCCTGTTGACTCTGGCTCATGTAAAATAGACAAGTACAAATAAGCAGATATAATGCTCTTTTTGCATCTTTAAGAGAATTTATTATGTTTTGAATTCACTCTCTTGGCTTCAAACTTTCCAAGAAGCTTTGGGTCAAGATAGTAACTACCTCTTCTCTCGGTTATTTTTGGTCTGCAAATTGAGACTTTTGAAATTAATTCTAAAAGCAGTTGATTTAAAAAACATGTTGGAAAATAAAATAATCTCTGGGGATATCACATTTAACTGTATAACGTAGGGTTGTCTTGCTTAGATGTTTTGTTCAATCATTTTGTTTCTAATGCTGGTTTGATAGGGAGTAACACAGTCTATGTTCTGGTCCTTTGGAGTTGATAGATGAGGTACTTGGCCTCACTACTTGGAATGTTTATGACTATGGTAATTCATTTTTTGTTTCTCTAATAATGTATATTATTATTGCCCCAGCTGAGCTTCCTAGTAAGAAATCAATCTGTTGTCATTGAGATATTTGAAATTTTCATCTACATGAGTGATGGGATTCACTTTCAGAGTACGATGCAATCTTTCCAAAAGAAATAAAGAGGATTAGCATACAAAATAAGAGACCAGAGCAAACATTGTGTTCCTCAGACAATGCTGGGGGTAGCTGAGCAAAGAATTCTGGCTTCCTGAGTTCCAAACCAGCAGAAACAATTCCCCAGAGAACTGAAAAAGAGTAACTAATACAATTAAATCTTTAGGGATTAAATGAAAGCTCAACTAATCTCTTTCCTTTTAGGCTGAATAGGTTCGTTTTCTAGCGAACGGAAAATGGGTCCCAAAAATAGTATTTTAGTGTGGTGTTTTTCACTTAAAATCATTTAAGCCTAGTCTTAGTTCCAGATGGTCAAAATGAAAATCACTCAACTCATGATAGAGGTTATACTTAAATTGATAGCTGGGAGTTTACCAGGATTTTGTTGTATTCTGGGAATTCAGAATGTTTAAGGACCTCTAATATGCCTGAATATGATTCAGAGATTTAGTAAATAGACCTGATATAACTACACTATGACAAAAGTAATTTTATACATGGCATTCATTGTCAAGTGGCACAGTATGGAAGATGTCAGCCATATCAACACTTGGTCACCCGTAATTCAAGTGGATTATATGGCAGCATAATAATTTTTTTCATTCATGCCTGCTGGGGTAGATTCATTCTTTCAGAAACTATTTGTAACAAAGTAACAAAAGATAGAAATATTGACCATTTCCATGGGGATATTTCTTCTTAGTCTATTTCTATGGACCGTTGCTCCAGGGCTGATTAAAATATATGGAATTTTGTGGTTCTTGCTATTTGCTGAAAATCAGTATGACATAGTGGTGCATCTCAAATTGCAATAGGTTTTCTTGTTGTATGTTTTTAAACTTTTTATTTAGTATTGGGATATAGTCAAATAACAATGTTGTGATAGTTTCAGGTGAAAAGTGAAAGACTCAGCATACACATGTATCCATTCTCCCCGAGACCCCCCTTCCTCTCCAGGCTGCCATATAACATTGAACAAAGTTCCCTGCATTACACAGTAGGTCCTTGTTGGTTATCCATTTTAAATACATCAGAGTGTACAAATTGCAGTAGTTTACTTAATCTTTTTTTAGGACTTTCTTGGGTACTGAAGTGTCTAAATTTCCCATAATTACTTATCATTCCAAGACATATAAAGGCATCCAGTGAATTACTTTGTGGATTGCTTTCAGTCAAAATATAATTTTCCTGCATAGGAAGAAGTTTGATTTCATTGAACTAAGTAAATATTTATACAGAGGTAAATACATGCAGGTATTTTCCAGATGCTTAAGATACCACCTAGGTGTCGGTAGTCCTTGAGAACTTACTAGAGTATAGAAAAGTAGGGGGACAAAAGGCTTTTATGTCTCAGATGTCTTTGTGGGGTTTGCAGGGGCTCACAAAGTCTCTGAGATATCTTTGAACTATGGGATTTCTAGCTTTGTAAACTATGGGATATTATGTTCCCTTTCTGAGCCTCGTGTCTATATGGAAAGTGGAGATAACACTTAACATTAAATGGTGGTTCTGAGGATTAAACTGTACATATATAAAGTTCTCAGTGTAGTAAATGGCAGAAAAGATGCCCTATGAAAACTGTTTATTCCTGTTATTACTCTAATGTTCTTAGGACGACCATGTTCATCTAAAAACACTTGGAATTTAGAAAAAAAAAAAGCATGATGATTTTGATTCACTTGGAAGTCTTCAGGCTTACTGAGATCATGAAAGATCTGAGGGGCAGAAAGGACCCTGGCAGCAGCCCAAATCCCTTACAAGAAGAAATGAGGATGAAGGTTTCCTAAACTCTTTTGGAGAATGAATCACTGAATAGGGAGACCTGTATTGAGTCAGAGAAGACACAAAGCACTGTGTTTCCCTTGGGAAGATTCAGTGAAGAGGCTCTGCTGATGCCAAATGGAAAAGCTCATCCTTTGCTGCTCAGCCACATTCTAGGGAATTATGTGTCAAGCATTCATTTTGCAAATACATATTTACTGTATGAGTACTACGTACTGGGTTTCCTAGGTGGTGCAATGGTATAGAATCTGACTGCCAACCCAGGAGATGAAAGAGATGCAGGTTTGACTCTCTTGGGCCTGGAAGATTCCCTGGAGTAGGAAATGGTAACCCACTCCAGTATTCTTACCTGAGAAATCCCATGGACAGAGAAAACTGGTGAGTTCAGCCCTTGGAGTCGTAAAGAGTTGACTCAGTACACAACTGAGGTACTGAGCATGCATGTGCGCTAGTGCACACACACACACACACACACACACACACAGTGGGTACTGGGCTTGGTTTTGAATGCTAAAAATAAAGCAGTGAAAAGTAATTGATAAAAATCGCTATTCTCATGGAACTTACATTGTTGTAGAGGGAAAAAGACAATAAATGTGGTCTCTAAATAAAGTTTGAGGCATGTAGTTAGTGCTTACTGAAAGTTGCTGAGTCGTATCTGACTCTTTGTGACCCCATGGACTAAACAGTCTATGGAATTCTCCAGGCCAGAATACTGGAGTAGGTAGCTTTTCCCTACTCTAGGGAATCTTCCCAACCCAGGGATCGAACCTAGGTCTCCCACATTGCAGGCGGATTCTTTACCAGCTGAGCCACCAGGGAAGCCCAAGAATACAGGAGTGGGTAGCCTTTCCCTTCTCCAGAGGATCTTCCCAACCCAGGAATCGAATCGGGGTCTCCCGCATTGCAGACGGATTCCTTACCAACTGAGCTATCAGGGAAGCCATGAGGCATGTAAGAATATGAGAAGTGCCAGTGAGGAGAATAAATCTAAGAAGGGGATAAGAAGTGCTATTGATTGCAGCTTTCAACGGAATGGCCAGGGTAAGCTTCAGTGAGAATGTCTCCTGCAAGCAAATATTTGGAGGAAATACAGGAATGAGCAAGGCAGAAAATCAAAGTGAAGAGGTTTGGAGGGAAGGGAGGCAGGCCTGGTGTGAAGACTCTAAGTGGGAGCATGTTAGTGGTGTTTGAGGAGCGGGGTTGAAGATGAACAGGCTAGAGCAGAATCAGCAAACAGAAGAGAATTGGGACGGATAGGAAACCTGGTCACACGGGAGTGTGAAGGCCTTCGTAAGAAATTGGTGTTTACTCCCGCTAGTGTGAGAAGCCTATGGCGGGTTGATCAGATGAGCATCATGGTTTGATTTCATTTCTTGTTAATCCTTGAGCTAACTACTGGGTAACAATAGACTTTAGGGGGAGGAGGAGGGTACACAAGGAGGTTAAGAGCAATAGTAAGGAGCTCTCTTAGGAAGTTCTGTTGAGGAAATCATCCACTACAGTGGCCAGGCTATCTTGTCCATCAGTATTCTATAGATCAGGCCCTTCAAGGTCAACAGGAAGCCTGTTCTGCTGGAGCTAGGGAGTGGTGACCGGCAGGAAGCCCGGCAGTCGTCCTGTTTGGAGTCTAGTGGGCCACCCTGAACAGCAATGTAGCAGTGTGTCCAGCACTAAACAGCCACTGTTCGGTTGGCACTGGGGAGCAAAGCAGCGGTAGCTGCGGCGCACAGAAGCACTGGCTGGTACACACCCCCACCAACAGGAAGGTGGGGGTGACCGCTGCAGGAAAGCATGACTAGGAGGGCGCCCTGGGTGGCCTCAGTACCAGGGTAGCCTCACATTTGCATGCATCAGCATGGAGCATTTTAGAGTTATGGGAACAGACTCTGTGGCAGGATGAGCTTTTGTAATATTAACCAGTGATTTAGGCATCTAGGCTTTGCAGCATCAATTGCCTCAGGGAAGGAATGTTGCAGCAGAAGCTCAGTAAAATTTCAAATGTTCTCTCCCCCAAGAGAACTCAGGGTATGGAGAGTGTCTGATGAATCAAAACAAGTCTTCCAGCTCCCTGGGCCTTCGGGTTTGGGGGAGGATGAGGCGAAGAGGCAAAGACACAGCAAGAAGGGCAGTCACTGTGAGTGTCTGGGAGAGGGGAGACCTCTGCCCTGCTTGAGCAAGCTAAGATGCAGCAGTGAGGAGCAAACCCTGGAGAAGTCTGGGGGTGCCAGGGTCCAGCCCCGGCTGATCCAGGGTATTCGAAGCGGGGACGGCGTCGGCGAGGATCAGGATACAATAACTTCAATTAGATATTAATTAAAGATATAAAGAGTAATAGAATAAGGATAGCTCAGTAGGAAAATTCAGTGGAGAAAAGAGGCTGAGTAGCTTGGTTTACGTGGGAGACCAATAAAACTTCAAGACAAGAAGTTTGCACCACTTACGTAGGCCACAGGGGTCCTTCTGTTCTCCCGAAGGAGAGGAGACACTGAGGCCTCCCCGGTCGGATCTTAGAAGCCCAGGCGTAATTAGTAAGCATGGCGGGTTCCTCGCTCCAGATGGAGACTCAGCCAGAGTGAACGAGAGCAACATGGGGAGACCAGTCTTTCGAGGAACTGATCCCAATTCTTTATTTTCCAGAGTCTGTTTTTATACACTGAGATGTTATACTAAAGTCACGTGGGGTCAGCAGTCCTGACTTTTATTAAAGTCAGGTGCTTCATACAAATGTATACAGAGGTCTTAGGGGTGTTACATCATCTTCTGGCCAGGGGGGCCTGCTGACAATTTATGACCCTCTCCTTGTGACAGTGGTCAGTCAACCAGAACACTTTTTTCTCCAAGGGTGATTATTCTTAAAACAGATGCCACACAAATAAAGTTACATTCCTATAGGGTGAGGGTGTAGTGGGTTTTAGTTAAGGAAAGAATTTACTTAGCCTAAGGTCTAATGTGATTAATATCAAAGGTTAATACTTATTTCTTCTATATATTCATTAATGTGTGTAAGGGCAGGGGATGTGGAGACTTAGCAACAAACATTGGCTCAACAAATGAAAAACCCTTCACCAATACAATTTCTAATCAGCCCATTATACTTACACTAATAGTTTTCCAACTTTTCTAAGGAACCTGTTTTTAGAAGGTTTAAAGCATCTCGTGCCTCTCACGGTTGGGAGGCTGTGAGCAATCACATGTGGCCGGACAAGCCTGTCAGGCAGGCTAGAGAACCTTCAGAGGAGTTTGTAGGTTGAAACACTCCTGTCACGCCCAGGAATTATTATTAACTGGAGCTCTAAGTTAACTCCTTCTCCGAAAGAGGTGGTGGGAGACAGCCCCCCGTAAAGTCAGAGGTGTAGGTGACAGCACAAAGTAGTAAAGTAGGCAGGCTCTGGTTATGGGGGTAGATGCTCGAGGATTTCCAGGGGGACTCCTGAGGCTTGATCCCGCCTTTGCGTATGTCAAGCCTCCTTCCACATGACCTTTGCCATGGGCGGAGTACCTCACACTGGCCCCCAACATGGGGGGATACGATAGTGGGAGGTACTTGTGTCTTTTTCCCAGGTAGACTCAAGGAGAGGACAAGAACCCTGAGAGGAAAGGCCTGCATGGTTTGTGGAGATATGTGCAGCATACTTACCAGGGCATTTGCACTTGGATGGACCTGAGATTAACACCTATTTGGTTCTCAATAAATAATTATTATTAGCAGTTTTTAACAGATTTTTGGGCCCTCTCACTGAGGCTAGTTCTTATGTAGAAGGTGTAGAGATGAAGGGGAGGAATAGGAATTGGGTGTCGTATACTTAGTGGTCTGGGTACCACTCTGTGACCACTAGGACATACCACATGCTGGCCACCCTTCCTGTAGACAGGAAGGTAAATGCTTTAGACAGAGCTGTGGGGTGAGAAAGGTGGGTGGATGCTCAGATCAATGCTAGGTAAATAATGAGAAAAACAGTTTATTATTGACATATTTTTTTCACAGCAAAACCTCTCTGTCGAAAAAACAGAAATATTTTTATCCTCAACCACTCTTCTGTTGATGCCTTCACTCCATACATGCATACACATAGGATCCATACACTCTTGCCTTTCTCTTCTTTCATTTCTAGCCAAGCTAATTTAACAGCAACTAAGATTCTGTCATAGTAGCATATTAACAGGTAACAACAGCCTGTAGTTTGGACTGCTTTCCTTCCTCTCCTTGCCCAGTGCATAGCTTTTGTTTCCAGGGCTTGATTTAGGAGAATTTGGCTTATATTTACTCATAGTTTTAAAGATGAAGGCAGAGAGATTTAATACCATTTTGTGACCTTCCTCTTTGAATCATATTTACTGTAGTCAGGTAGGAAGTTGGCCTCAAAGGTTGATTTCTTTTTAAACTTTTCATTTTGTATTGGGATATGCTGGAATTAAGATTGCTGGGAGAAATATCAATAATCACAGATATGCAGATGACACCACCCTTATGGCAGAAAGTGAAGAGGAACTAAAAAGCCTCTTGATGAAGGTTAAAGAGGAGAGTGAAAAACTTGGCTTAAAACTCAACATTCAGAAAATGAAGATCATGGCATCTGGTCCCATCACTTCATGGGAAGTAGATGGGGAAACAGTGGAAACAGTGGTTGACTTTATTTTTGGGGGGCTCCAAAATCACTGCAGATGGTGACTGTAGCCATGAAATTAAAAGACGCTTACTCCTTGGAAGGAAAGTTATGACCAACCTAGACAGCATATTCAAGAGCAGAGACATTACTTTGCCAACAAAGGTTCATCTAGTCAAGGCTATGGTTTTTCCAGTGGTCATGTATGGATGTGAGAGTTGGACTGTGAAGAAAGCTGAGTGCCGAAGAACTGATGCTTTGAACTGTGGTGCTGGGGAAGACTCTTGAGAGTCCCTTGGACTGCAAGGAGATCCAACCAGTCCATTCTGAAGGAGATCAGCCCTGGGATTTCTTCAGACGGAATGATGCTAAAGCTGAAACTCCAGTACTTTGGCCATCTCGTGCAAAGAATTGACTCATTGGAAAAGACTCTGATGCTGGGAGGGATTGGGGGCAAGAGGAGAAGGGGACAACAGAGGATGAGACGGCTGGATGGCATCACTGACTCGATGGACGTGAATCTGAGTGAACTCCGGGAGTTGGTGATGGACAGGGAAGCCCGGTGTGCTCCGATTCATAGGGTCGCAAAGAGCTGGACACGACTGAGCGACTGAACTGAACTGACTGATTGACTATTAACAATGTTGTGATAGTTTCAGGTGAACAGCGAAGGGACTCAGCCATACATATACATGTATCCATTCTCCCCCAAGGACTTCCCTGGTGGCTCAGTGGTAAAGAGTCTGCCTGCCAGTGCAGGAGACAGAGATATTCCTGGGTGAGGAATATCCCCTGGAGGAGGAAATGGAAACCCTGTCCAGTATTCTTGCCCAGAGAATCCCACAGACAAAGGAGCCATGAGGTTGCAAAAGAGTCGGCCATGACTTAGCAACTAAAACTACATTCTTCCCCAAACTCCCCTCCCATCCAGGCTGCCACATAACATTAAGCAGAGTTCCCTGTGCTGTCCAGAAGGATGGTTATTCACTTTAAATATAGCAGTGTGTACATGTCCATTCAAAAGTCCCTAACTGCCTCTTCCTTCCAACCTTCCTCCTGACAACCATAAGTTCGTTCACTAAGTCTGTGAGTCCATTTTTGTTTTGTTAGCAAGTTCATTCGTATAATTTATTTTTAGATTCCACACATAAGGAAAGTCATGTGATATTTCTCCTTCTCTGTCTGACTTATTTCACTCGTATGACATTCTCTAGGTCCATCCATGACATTGCTATGGGATTATTTCATTCTTTTTAATCTCTGAGTAATATTCCTTTGTTTATATGTACCACATCTTATTTATATTTAAAAAAGGAACAATGATTGAAATGTTAAGATTGTTGATATTATTGTTCAATTTTTCTTTGATTATTATATTTATAAATAAATTTAAAATCAATTGGTTGGATGACATGATTATCAAAACCGTCTATATGTTTTATAACATCACCCTTTTCTCCACCAAAGCTGTTTTTTATCCTTTTTATCCTGTTTTTATCCTTTTTAGCAGCATAAAAGCAGATCCAAGCACTGGAAATGTGAAAGTTGTTCAGCCGATGGACAAAATACTACATATATGTTACTGCATTCTCAAACTCAATATTGGCCAGTAGAATGGCCTAGTTAAGGGATTAATGTGATGTGTTTCAAAAGGATTTTGGTCCCCCAAATACCTGTAATTTAATATTAAGGCTTAAGTTGTATAGATGTGTTCCATTATTTAAGGAGTAGACCCACATGAATGTAAATATCTGAAAAAATAATGCTTAAAGAATTTTTGGTCATTTGAATGTTAGTATAAGTGATTTGGGTACAGTAGAAAGAGCGCTTGAGGATTCCTGGGGTGGAAGTGGGTTTAGGAGAGGACGTGTTTAGGAGAAAGTGACAAGGAGGGGAGAGGAGAGAAGAATAAGTGTTATTAATACTTCCCACGTTCTCCCTGGAGTTCACTCTGCTTCCAAGAGTGAGTTTTCTGTCAGGGTTGCAGTTGGGACCTGGAAAGGTGCTCCCACCGTGCTCATTTGGTGAGAATGTGGTCGGGGATTTAAGGTATGGATACAGGTGTGATCAGGAGTGAAGACTGCCATGTCCAAGCTGCCTCATAGTCTCTGGGATTCCTGAGCCAGTCATGAGTCTATTGAGGGATTAGGACTTCACATTTCAGATGGCATTTGCAGTTGTAATATGAAGCCAGGATCACAGCACAGTGGTTAAGAGAATACTTCAGTTCAGTTTCAGTTCAGTTGCTCAGTTGTGTCTGACTCTTTGCGACCCCATGGACTGCAACATGCCATGCCTCCCTGTCCATCACAAACTCCCGAAGTCTACTCAAACTCGTGTCCATTGAGTTGGTGATGCCATCCAACCATCTCATCCTCAGCGACAGAGGTTAAGAGAATACTGCTGCTGTTGCAGCTAAGTCACTTCAGTTGTGTCTGGCTCTGTGCGACCCAATAGACGGCAGCCCACCAGGCTCCCCCATCCCTAGGATTCTCCAGGCAAGAACACTGGAGTGGGGTTGCCATTTCCTTTTCCAATGCACAAAAGTGAAAAGTGAAAGTGAAGTCGCTCAGTCGTGTCCGACTCTTAGCGACCCCATGGACTGAAGCCTGCCAGGTTCCTCCGTCCATGGGATTTTCCAGGCAAAAGAATACTATAGTAGGAGAATATTAAGATCAAATGTTGATCTTAATATTTTGTTGATCTTAAGATCAAGTGTTTGATCAAATATTAAGATCAAAAGATTAGGTCTTTTAATACTGTTTTCTGCTATAGATTATGAATCTACAAATCTCAGCCCTTCATTCTCAAAAACAGAAGAAATAGCTTAGGTATTAATTACAAGGCTTTGACAATGCATTACTACCCAGTCTCAAACAGTCCAAATGGTTTTCTTCTGGTGATAGTCAATCTGTACTTTCTTCTAAATGATGAACATTTTACTATTAAACAGAAGCAATATGTTTTATTTACTTGGAAGAAGTTTGTGCTTACCTGGTTAGTTAATTTTGTAACTGACTCTTTCTTGAAGTAATAAAAAATGAGACTCAGGCAGAGCTCACATACCGATGAGCCTTAATAGTTGCGTTCCTTGTTAAGAGAAAGTGAGTGAGTGTGTTTGTGTAAGAGAGAGAGCATGCACACACACATGCATGCCTAAGTGTGGCTACCAGGGAGAGAAAACAACATAGATATAATATGTAGTAACATTTTTAAGTGTTTACCATGTGCCAGACATTGTTAGGTAAGTACCATTATTTTTCCTGTTTCATAGCTTATGAAACTGAATAGTTAAATTACGAGTGTTTCTTTTTAACTATAGAAAAGCAGAGACTTATTAAAATAGGGGAAATTAGAAGGGAAAGGAAGCAGCAATTATGTCATTTTTTTTATCCTTTCCAGAGTGATGTTTAAGCATGACAAAATGAAAGCAGATTTTCTGGGAGCAGTAACCCTTCCCATGGCCAATATTGCAAAATTAGGTGAGCAATAGGCTTTTCAGGTGACACTTAGTGGTGAAGAATCCACCTGCCAATGCAGGAGAAGCAAGAGGTGTGGATTTAATCCCTGGGTCAGGAGGATCCCTGGAGTAGAAAATGGCAGCCCATTACAGTATTCCTGCCTGGAAAATTCCACGGACAGTGGAACCTGGCAGACTACAGCCCATGGGGTGGCAAAGAGTTGGAGATGACTGGACACCTACAGGTGAGCTATACAAGAACTTTGAATTGCAAGTTGACTTCTTTATTTTATTTGAATGTCACTGAAAATAGTTTGATATTTATTTCCTCTGTAGTAGATGGTATTATTGTGAGATGACATTGAAATCTGTACCAACTGAGAATGTTGTTTATATTCATGATTTTTTAATAGAAATAGACCAGAAAGGGTCTGAAATTAGTGACATTGCTTTCATAGGCAAAAGAGCACCTTGTGTTAATGTAGAGCTACACTAAAAAACTATATCCCCAGACTTTGTTCAAGGTCCAAAATGGGATGTTTGGTGAATAAATTTTGCTATTTGTTATCAAAGAAGCAAGTACCTAATCAGTTTGATTCCATTTCACATATACAACACATAGCATACAAACCTATACACATCTGAGAAAAAGACTATACCACAAAAACATTATACTAAGCGGTTACTGCTGAGTGGTGTATTGATTTTTTCTTCTTTTTGACTGACTTTTTAAAACAGTTCACAAAAAAACAGGCCCCCATTTGCAGTAAGAAAATGAAGTCAATCTAACCAATGTTTATCACACTGCCATTGAGTAAGTGCTTTTGTATGCGGATTGTTGTAAAAGATACAGTCATATATTAGAGAGGCTCCTGCCCTTTAGAAATTATTTACTGAGGAAATAGACACAAAATGTGAACTACTCTAGTGTCTCAGATACTGATTTCTTAATAAGAACGCAATCTCTGAGAACAGTATTGTTCAGGGGAGACTACAAAGAGAAAAGAGAGATCAGACTGGCATGAAAAGATAGGTCCAATCCAAGGGGACGTGTGAGGAGACAAGAAATTTTTGTTGGATGTAATGGCTTCCATAAAAACATAGAGGTCACAAAGTATTATATTTATTTGAAGCTCAGGTATGGGATTCGTGGTGAAGAGAAACAGTAAGATTATTCCCCACTGTGGTGATCTTTGACTATCAGGTTCATATCTTCTCAGAGCAGCTTTTAACTAGCCCATTTAAAGATGCACAGAAACCAGATAAAGCAATCCTAAAGTTTCAGAAGAGAGATTCCAGGCCTCATCTTCCGATTTGTTTTGAAATTTGTCCTTCATCCTGTCATTTTGTTATGCCTGTTTGGTTTTAGTGTCTTGATTTCAAATTTTCTGCTTTGTTCTCATCTATAATTTCTTCAAGATACTGTTCCTTGAAACCACTTCTAGGCACCGCAGGTTAACAATGCCATGCCTTCAGGACTATAACTTATGCACACTAACCGAAGCTTCATTTTGTCCTAGCATGTGTTTGCCAAATAAAGCAGATAAGAAAATATATTTGTTAGTTGTGTTGTTGTTGTTATGTAACAAAATACCCCAGGGCTTTGTTGTTCAGTCACTAAGTTGTGTCTGACTCTCTGTGACCCCATGGACTGCAGCACACCAGGCTTCCCTGTCCTTCACTATCTCCCAGAGTTTGCTCAAACTCATGTCCATTGAGTCAGTGATGCTATCTAACTATCTCATCCTTTGTCATCCCCTTCTCTTCCTGCCTTCAATTTTTCCCAGTATCAGGGTCTTTTTCAATTCAGCTCTTCCTATCAGGTGGCCAGAGTATTGGAGATTCAGCTTCAGCATCTGTCCTTCCAGTGAACATTCGGGGTTGATTTCATTTAGGATAGACTAGTTTGATCTCCTTGCTGCTTGAAACAACAAATATTTATTATGACACCAGTTTCTGGGCGTTAGGAATCTGGAGTACCTTAGCTACCTAGGTAGGTATGGTTCAGGTCTCTTAGGCTACAGGTGTTGGCTTATGTCTCCAAGAACTTTGATGAGAGCTAGAGGATCTGCTTTTAAACTCATTCAAGTGGTCATTGCCAGGGGCTTTATTTCCTTGCTGTTTTCATAAGGCTGCTCACAAGTTGCTGTCAAGCTGCTAAGTCACTTCAGTCATGTCCGACTCTGTGTGACCCCATAGACGGCAGCCCACCAGGCTCCTCCGTCCCTGGGATTCTCCAGGCAAGAATACTGTAGTGGGTTGCCATTTCCTTCTCCAATGCATGAAAGTGAAAAGTGAAGGTGAAGTCGCTCAGTTGTGTCCGACCCTTAGAGACCCCATGGACTGGAGCCTACCAGGCTCCTCCGTCCATGGGATTCCCCAGGCAAGAGTACTGGAGTGGGGTGCCATTGCCTTCTCCGGCTCACAAGTTGACTTCACCTCAAACAAATGTCTGTTCAATTATAAGTAACCAATAAGTTATTTCCAGTGAATTTTTGAAAGATTAGGATCCACTTGTGTAATAATATATATTTTTGAATATAGTTCCCGTAAGAAATAATGGTGTCATAATTATTTCTACCACATATTTGTAGCCTAGAACTCTTTGATCAAAATGAGTCACCATATGAAGTCAAATTTTCCTTGAATATTTGTAAAAATACTGTTCAGGGTCCTATTCCATATCTCATTGGAAGGCAGATATCCTTTCTATGGTTTTTGGAAATTTTCAAGGTCTCCTGCATTGCAGATAAAGAATCCGCCTGCAATGCGGGAGACTTGGGTTTAATCTTTGGGTTGGGAAGATCCCCTGGAGAAGGGAAAGGCTACCCACTCCAGTATTCTAGCCTGGAGAATTCCATGGACTGTATAGTCCACGGGGTCATAAAGAGTTGGACATGACTGAGCGATTTTCACTTTCACTTTTCCTGCATCCCAATGAAATTCCTAGTTCCCACCTCAATCTGATTAGCATGTCCTTCTGCGATATGATCTCTGCATCCAAGATTAGCACAGACATGAACTACAAGTTGTTTTCTGTGACTCCCCCGCAGCATATAGGATAAGCAATATGCAACAAGTGGTTTTGGGGATGTTATTTAGTGGGGGCAGGTAAAGAGCTGCTCCTGGAGAGGTTTGATACCATCCATCGCACAGCTGAGAAAACAATTTAAGATGTAACATTTCTCATAAAAGATTCCACAGGGATTTGTACTACTAGGAATCCTCTGACCACAGCACCCTATCATGTTGCTGGGCCTATTTTCTTACCAACAGTGGCACGATTCCCACTTCTGCCTTACCTATTGTTATTTTTTTATGTTCTTCTTGACATTCACCCCTCTCCCCCGAACACGCCACATTTTTCTTCTGTTCTATATTCTCCTTCAAGACAATGCAAGGAAGACTTCTTTTATACCCAAAGCAGCCACCAAGTTGTTTTTCTAAACAAAAGGCCGTTTTTTTCTCATATGAACAGCATTCCCTAGTAGGCTGAAATCCAATACAATCTACATTTGTATTACAGATCAAATTTTCTTCATTCTCAAATGGAATATAAAAACATAAAATATTAAAATAAATAAAATTGCTCCATTATGTCTGACACCAGTACTTAAATGCTATTATTTTATTTTATTGATAATAATGTATTTAAAGTACTCAAGTTCATTCAGGCATAACACTTTACACATTGTACCTGGTCTATTTGATAAGAATAAGCCTTTCTAACAGTTGTCAACTCATGTAATTGCAAGTACCTAACTACTTATTCCTATTTTGAATAATCATGTATTGTTACTTTAAATATAGTGTAAGTCTTACAAAAGAAGGTGACTTGCAGGAAAATGTCATAGAACAGGTTTTTATTATTTGTTTAAGTAATTCTTTTAAATATGCAGTCACCTGCTAATATATAGCATTTATTCATATATTTCCTTTTCAAAATACTTCACCCATATGAATTAATTTATTTCCATAAGCACCTCAGTTGAAACAAATGAGAACTATCCTCTTTTCCAGAAGGGAATATGAAACAGAAACTGCCTAATACCATACAGAGGGAGAAGTAAGACTAAGATAAAAGCAAGACTTGCTGCTATATTCTACCCTTGCTTTTACAATATCTGTATAGTTTTTCTCTTGAAGTAAAAGAGAAGTTGCATCCAGAGAATACAGTTTTTCTCCAAGACAGCAATGTCGGCTTCACTCTGTGGTCCTTACTTGAATCTTTTTGGTGGTATTGCTTATTCCTAATCTTCACTTTGCCTGTATTGTATTAATGTGAAAGAGAGAAAGATACCTTCTCATGCAAGGTATCTGTGCAGATAAGCATAAAATAGCAAAAGACAAATTTATTTATATCTTAAAGCTTTCAAAAGCATCATGGGGGACTCCCCATGTATCAAGAGTTCACCAAACCAGAGAAACCCCAAACGAGGGGGCCCTAGGGCCAGGCTTTCATGGCCATGTTGCTACAGAGTAAGTTTTGTGTCACTGAAGATTCTCTCTTATTCAAGTTTAGATAATTTTCTAACCATCAAAATTTGATTTTTATTGTGTAAGTGACTCAAGTGAAAGGAAAGCTTATAATCCTTTTACTCCAGTAGCTAATAATTGCTGATTGTTTTGAGTGTTTGGTATACTTTTTATATTGTAGGTCGGATTGCCTCACTTTTCTCTTCAGAATCCTCTGATGACTCTTCGTTCCACTCAGAATAAAGTGTATGCTGTCATCAGGGAGCCCCGCTACAGCTCCCCTCTGCCTGTTTTGTTCCAGCTGCACAGGCCTTCTTGACTTTCCTTAGGAATGGGGCTCACCTGTCCTCTCCATCTCGCTTTGGGCCTGAGCAGCTGTTTTCCCCTCCGCTGTAATTTTCCAAAGACTGGCTGGCTTTTCTTTACTCCGAACTCTCCAAAGTAAGCCTGCTTTCAATACATCCTGCCATGTTTCTTGACAGAAAACTTCTGATAAGTAGTCCTTACTTTAACATTTACTCTCATGTCTGAATGTCTAATTGTAAGGCTATAGGTTCTTAGTGTGAACATTCATGTTGAAAAGATAGCATTCCCGTCTAGGATGGAAAATTATATCATTCTTAAAATGCAAAGAGGCATCCAAATTATATGAACTATTTTCTCTATAAGACATCTTTTGACATTTTTATCATAAAAGTACTGTAAGGGATTTTCTAGTTTGTCTCCAAATTTCATGAAACATTTGCTACTGAATCAGTCTTCACTTACAGATCAGAGTGTTTATTGAGCTACTATTTGTGTTCGAGTGAAGAAATAAAAGCCCCAAGTCTGCCTTCAATGTCTGTTCTTTCAAGTTACTGTGTCTTTGGAGACATAACATAATAAAATTAAACAGTCAAGCAACCTGCTGCCTTTCCCTGTGGATCCCAGCATCAGTGATAAACAATGTCCCAGTATTCTTAAAGGTTGACTTTCTCTCTGAACATCTATTAGGAATAAAATTTACCTGTGCTTAGGCATTCAAGTGTTTGGGGCTAAAACTTTTTGGTACAGATTTAATGATCTTTGGTAAAAATTTATTAATCTGAATGTTTACTTCCAGATATTGTGGTTCAATTCTATCTGTATATGATATTTTGAGAATGGGAATTCAACATGGTAAAAATAGGAGTATCAATTACCACATGCTCTAACGATACTACACATGGTATAGTTACACATGTGGGCAAATGACTAGCATAGATACTTACACAGTTTGAGTTTGCAGTAATGATACCTTCTTATTTATTCTTACACATCCCTAGTGAAACTGTAGCTGAAAACCATTTCAAGTAATGTGATGCTGCTCCGCTCTTTTCCTGAAATGACTGCTGCAATAGACCCTTTAGCACCACAGGTATTTATATTCTGCTTTTCAAAGGACAGGCTCAGGAAATGTGTGCCAAGAGTGCACTGAATGAAATTCTACTGAGCAGCGTCTTCAGCATGTTTGAGAATGTCAGTTACAATGTGACAGATTTAATTGTTCAGCAAAGTGGAAATGCTTGCTTGGTTAATAATGTCTCTTTAAAGCAGGGTCAGATTATTGTGGAATATTTCCAGGAAATGCACCCTTAGAAACAGAAGGAAAATTCTGATGCTATTAATTAATTAAAGAAGGAGTTATCACCTTCAATATCTTGAGGAATTAATCCACTGCTGTTATTATAGATTCTCAACTTGTGTTTTTCCCATTGGAACCTTTAATCAGATCCTAGATATATCAGTAAACTGAGATTAAGAAGATGGGCCCAGACAGCCAGACTCAGTGATAACTCTGTTATGGTTTTCTCTGAAGAGCTGAAAAGTGGAAATATTGGTATTTATTGGGTCATGCAGATAATGATGCCAGGAATCTATTCTATAATTCATAGGTTACAAATTAAATAAAACTATATCTGAAACAGTAGAGCAGAGCATTAGAAAAGATGGCAGTGGTAACCAAATTCCTCTTCTTTGGGAACCTAGGAATCTCACTGTCTTAGACTTTTCTTTTGGACAGACTTTTCCTCTAAAACCAAAGGAATGATTCTTTCTCTAGCAAACAGTTGTAGTTGATTTTAATAGTACTGCCTGTATTTACTTTATATAAAACCATTTGCTTAATAAATTAAAATGTAATTGACTTAAAAATTTGTTTTTAATTGAAGACTTGCATCCAATAGGATTTCTGTTACTTCATAATATAGTAAGACATCTGTCTGTGATTTGATATGACCCTGGAGTGAGAATACTGCAGAGATTTTTGAGGTCTTACGATTGTGCTGAATGGCCAAGCAGAAGGTATGATCATTAGGTAACTGAATGGCAAATCCAACTGGACAAACATCTCTATCATAGTTTCACCATCATCCCTAGGCATGAGTTGATGCACAGCATGAGTGAAGTTTAGCAATGTGATGACAGAGATGGGAGGGTGAAACAAAAGACTCAAGGAAAATCCTGGAGCTATTTCCGTGAAATTTTATCATTTGCTCAAGGGTTTCATTTATGTGGTCCTCATGTCATTCATTGAATTAAGGCTCTTAAAGAGATTGGCCAACTCCATATCTTGTGAAGGCATCTCATTCAGTCTAAGAAAGTACAAAGTTTCCTAGATTTGCCTAGTGGAACGCACTGTGGTGACTCAGGATCCCAGTTGACCTTCAACCCATAGCTGTCTCTCAACCGGATATTCCATTTGAATTCACAATACTAAGAAAATGAATAATATTTGGTATTCCAACTTTGTTTCCTCAAAAGACAGGATGGGCTATAGATATGTTTTAGGATGTTTTCAACAGCAAGTAATAGAAAATATATGTAATGATAAGGAAACTATAAGGAAAATCTACTATAATATGGAAGGTTTAGGATATGGCCTTTTTAATGTTGTTTGGCTGGAGAAGGCAATGACAACCCACTCCAGTACTCTTGCCTGGAGAATCCCATGGATGCAGGAGCCTGGTAGGGTGCAGTCCGAGGGGTCGCTAAGAGTCAGACACAACTGAGCGACTTCACTTTCACTTTTCACTTTAATGCATTGGAGAAGGCAATGGCAACCCACTCCAGTACTCTTGCCTGGAGAATCCCATGGACGCAGGAGCCTGGTGGGCTGCCGTCTACGGGGTCGCACAGAGTCAGACACGACTGAAGCAACTTTTCTTTTTTTCTTCTAAGCTAGCATGTAATGACAGTATCAAGATCCAGGGTTTCCCCCCTAATTTTTCTTTTCTCTGTCATTTTTAGCATGTTACCGTCTTCCTTCATGGTTGCAAAGCAGCTGCATCAGCTCAAGGATGACATCCTGCACAATATTTAAAGGCCAGAAGAAAAGATAGTGTATCCTGTTTTGTTTTTCAAAGTGCAAGGGAGGTTTCCCCAGAAGCCTCCCAGCATCTATATTGACATACACCATTTGACAGAATTGCCCTTTTCTTCTAGACTTAAACTAGAGCTAGAGAAAAAAAAATAGGTATAACTGGCTTAGATTAACCAAGGGGCCCAGAGTCCGATATTGACTTCATCCTTTAGAAAGTGAAGATTGTTTTGGCAGAAATATACTCAGCTTAACAAGAATACAGTGAAGGCACTGGCACATATTGAGAATTAGGTCAGGTCATTATTCTGAGAGCTGTCCTGTGCATTGTAAGATATTTAGCAGTCAGTACCCCTGGATTCTATTCAATTAATGCTGATAGCAACCCCCAGCTTATGAAACCAAGTTGTATCCTCATATAGGTGAGGGGAATGGGTTCAAAAATCACCTCCCACTGAGAATGTAAATTGTGCAGCCACTATGGAGAACAGCATGGAGAGTCTTCTAAAAACTAAAAATAGAGCTACTATGTGAAAGACGCTTACTCCTTGGAAGAAAAGTGATGACCAACCTAGACAGCATATTCAAAAGCAGAGACATTACTTTGCCAACAAAGGTCTGTCTAGTCAAGGCTATGGTTTTTCCTGTGGTCATGTATGGATGTGAGAGTTGGACTGTGAAGAAGCCTGAGCGCTGAAGAATTGATGCTTTTGAACTGTGGTGTTGGAGAAGACTCCTGAGAGTCCCTTGGACTGCAAGGAGATCCAACCAGTCCATTCTGATGGAGATCAGCCCTGGGATTTCTTTGGAAGGAATGATGATGCTGAAAGCTGAAACTCCAGTGGAAAAAGACTTGGCCACCTCATGTGAAGAGTTGGATCATTGGAAAAGACTCTGATGCTGGGATGGATTGAGGGCAGGAGGAGAAGGGGACGACAGAGGATGAGATGTCTGGATGACATCACTGACTCGATGGACATGAGTCTGAGTGAACTCCGGGATTTGGTGATGGACAGGGAGGCTGGCATGCTGAGCGACTGATCTGATCTGATCTGATCTGATGTGATTGGCAATCCTACTCCTGGGCATATATCTGGAAGAGATTAAAACTCTAGTGTGAAAACCTATGTGTACCTCAGTGATCATAGCAGCATTACTTACAATAGCCAAGACATGGAAGCAACCTAAATGTCTCTTGGAGAAGATGTACTGTATATATACAATGGAATATTACTAAGCCATAAAAAGAATGAAATAATGCCATTTTCAGTGACATGGATGCAACCAGAGATTGTCATGCTAAGTGCAGTAAGTCAGACAGAGAAAGACAAATATCATTTGATATCACTTATTTGTGGAATCTAAAAAAATGATACAAATGAACTTCCTTATGAAATAGAAGTAGACTCACAAACATAGAAAACAAACTGTTATTAAAGGGGAAAGGGGGGAGGAGTAAATTAAGCTGGGATTAACAGCTACAAACTAACATATATAAAATAAACAACAAGGACCTACTGTATAGCACCAGGAACTATATTCAATATCTTGTAATAACCTATCATGAAAAAGAATATGAAAAAGATATACACACACATAACAGAATCACTTTGCTGTATACCCAAAACACTGTTAATGAACTATGTTTCAATTTTTAAAAGTGACAAAAAATTACCTCCCACTGAGATGCACTGATGTAGTGGGTAGGCATGAGAGAGGGAAATTTCTAATCAGTAAACTATAGAGGATTATTTTAGGCTTGACCATGGGTCTGTGAACTTAATTATATGCTGGGCTAGTTTTGCTTGAGTGATTTGAGGCCAAGTATGCCTTATGTCTCCTCTCGAAGGCTTCTACAAAATGTAAGGGCCTTGCTGGTCACAGATTTGCAGCTTTCTTTGACTCCATCAGATGACCTACAAGCCCTCCTGTGTGTGGAAATCCTCCTGGTAGTGATCAAAGTCAGGGAAGGTGCTGATTCAGGGTTTAGTGGGGAAAAAGCAGAGGCTGAAATCACTATTTTGGTGAGAAAACCATACTTTGCGTGGGAATGTGAAGTGAGCTGTTTTGATGGAATTTCATTTGGCCTGCTTATCTTACAGATGTCCTAGTACTTGATGAATTCTCCTAGTAAATGGTTTCAATGCTGTGGAAGGGCTAAGGACCTTGAAGAATGGTCCTCAGAAATCAGGGCACAACCTAGAGCCCTTGGTTTGAGAGCCACTAACTGGAATTGGTAGAGTTTAAAAGTTCACATTTCTTGATCTGAAGGTGAAAATAGTCTCTGTATTAGATAAATTGAATAGCTAAAATTTCCAGTTATTTAAAGAATGTTACTTCAAACTAAAGTAATTCTGACTTTACTAAAGTAAGGATCTTAGGATCCTCTCTCTCTTCATTATATTTTCTCTCTCATTTCAGGAGAAGAAAGCAATTTAAACTTTACAAGATGATGGCAAATTTGAAAGAGAGACAGCTGGGGGATAGAAATAAGCAAAGATATCCCTGGAGGGGAAATAAAATGGAGAAAAGGAAGTGAGGCACCAAAAAAAATGAATAGTCAGGAGGAAGCAGGGAAGACATATGGATAGAGAGATACATAGCAAAATATCAGTGGTACCATCCTGTGCATAATTTATTCAGTTAATTCACAGATTTTTTTAAATGTTGGTATTTATATTTTATAAATGATAACCCACTACATGTTTTGTGCATTGACAGTTGAGTTGATTGCTCTGGATCTTAACATTCAATTCCGTATGGCATAGTGGATAGGAGTAGGAGTGTGAAGCAGTCTCATCATCACTTGACAGCTGTGTGACATTGAGAAATGATTAAATTACATAACAACCCTGTGCCTCAAATCCTGCTAAGTGAGGCTGCTAATAGAACCTAGTCCACTGGGCAGCTGTGGGCATTTTCTGAGTTATATCAGAGTAAATTATTCATCATGTTGGCTGGCATAGAGAGACAATTTAACAACTGTTGTTGCTATTACAAATTTTTTTTTCTTGATTTCCCTCTATCCAGTTTTCTAAATGTAACCACTAAATTGAACCCTGTAAAGTTGTCAGCATTTTCCGCACTAACTGGACACATCCTTAGTGCTTCTCAGTCTAATTCAAAGCAGTGGAGAGCAATATTGTAGTGAAAATGTCTAGATGGTGAACACTGAAAAGTTGCAGGATCCACAAAGATTACACTTTGGGATAATCAGATGACTAAATACCAGTTTGTGAAGAGATCACAGAAGCTCAAGAAGAGAAAACAAAATACTGCTAATTATTTTGATAATTGGAACTTTGACTTTGCTCAATTATGGAAGAGTTCATATATACAAACTTATATAATGATGGAATATATATGACTGTATATATATTCATAAAACCTAGTAAAACAGGCATCCGTGCACTCACAATACCTTTTTTGAAAAATAAAACATGCACTACTGTTCAAGATCCCTCTGTGCATCTTATTACCTTTCTTATTACCTCTATCATTCTGTTGCTTTTCTTTGGGATTCCCAGGTGGCTTAATGGTAAAGAATCCACCTGCCAATGCACAAGACACAGGAGACATGTGTTCAATCCCTGGGTTAGGAAAATCCCCTGGAGGAGGAAATGGTAACCTGCTCCAGTATTCTTGCTGGGAAAATCCCATGGAAATATACAATACATTAATAATCCCTAAGCAACACAATTGTTTGGTTGTACTTTTATTTGAACTTCATATAATAGTATCTAGATGCCCTCTATATTTTTCTGAAACTTCTTGCTTTTTATTAAAAATCAGCATTATAAGCATTATGTTTTTGATATTCATCCAGGTGGGCATATAGAGATGTAGTTCACTTATTATCTTTGCCATAAATATTTGTTTAACTTACCATTTCCTATTTATTTACCATTCAATGGACATTTCAGTTGTTTCTAGCTGTTTTCTTTCCTAAGGATGCTGCAATGCATATGTCTTTTGGAGCATATGGGCAAAAATCTTTGGAGGAGAATTACTGGGTCAAAGTAGTCTTGTGGTTACAAGATAATGTCAGTTGTTTTCCAAAGTGAATATGCTAATTTATACTCCCACCAGTAGTATATAAAAGTTTCACTTACTCTATATTTTTGCCAACGCTTGATATTGTGAGACTTTTTAAATTTTATAAATATGAGGTATGACATGCAATCTTATTTGGGGTTTCTCTGCAGTAAATTTGAGCATTTCTTTTAAATTGCACTTTCTTCCTTTTCTTCCCCTGTAAAATGCCTCTTTCTATATTTCCTCCATCTTAAATCACATTGTTAGTCTTATTGGTTTACATGATATGTTTTTACATTTGGGAGGCTAATGCATTGCCAGTTATATGTGTGGTGGATATCTTCACCCAAATTTTTACTTGCTTTTGTTATGGCTTAAGATATCTATGGTTGATAGGTATATTGGTGCCAATTTTTCACTCTGCTATAATACAGTGATAGGTTCACAGCCTTTGTCCCTGTCAAAGGACATGGGTTCCTCATTCTAGTGGGAGTATGACACCCAATGAGATATGAGCAGATTAGATGCAAGTAGAGGCATTAACTCTGCAAGTACAGGTCCAGTTTCTGGCCATCTTGTGTTCCTGCCATACTCAATAAGAATAGTGTGCCCTGGTTTAGCTTCTGGTCCAAAGAAGATAGCTGGAGCAACTGCAACCCAATCCCGAGTCTGGAACCAAGCCCAACTGACATGAAGCTTATATCTGCAGACCCAGGCACAAGAAAAAGAGTGCTTATAGTTACAAGACATTTGATTTGACGTGATTTATTACACCTCATTATTACAACAGCTGAGTCAGAACTAATGGGCAAGGTCCTTAATTTAACATGATTGATCATTCTTTTCCTCTAGAGTTTGCATATTTTGTCTTGTTTAAATTTCATTTCTTCCAAAATCATAAACATGTTCTTTGCATGTTGTTCAGAAACGTATTTCCTGTCCCAAAGTTATCAAGATAATCTACTACATGTGCATTTGTAACTAGGAATTGATTTTGTGTTGTGTGTGAAATAGGGTTCAATTTCGCTTGTTTTCTCACCTGAGTACTGCAGTCACTTCAGCACCATGTATCTGTTCTCTGCTGATATACAATGCTGGCTTGTTTCCACACGGAGTTTTTATACCTATACCAATGTCACACTGTCTTAATTCCTGGAGCTCTTCAGTATGTCTTGGCATTGGGTAAGGCAAGTCTTACCTTCTTCCTATTACAGGAAGTTTTTAGTTATATTTCGTCCTTTGTTTATCATATGCATATTATAATTAGCTTGCAAAATTCTTGAAAACCCAGATTACTACTGGATCTATAGATAAATTTGGAAATGTTGGAGGGCTTTCCAACATTGCTTCATTATCCAAAATAATCATTTTTTGTCTATGTTTTATTTAATGCCTCGTATAAAGTTAATTCATCATGGTCTTGCATCTTTTTAAAAAGAATTGTTCTTGGTTACTTTTAATGTTGTCACTATTTTGCAGGTATTTTTTTTTTAATGACATTTTCTGAGTGTTTGTAGATATTGTATAGAAATGCAAATGAGTTGTGTATTATATAAAGGATATTTTTTCTCACCAACCAGATTAAAATCCACGATTGAATCTAACAATTTATCTGAATAATATTTTGAGTTTTCTAGTTAGAAAATTACGCACTTGCCAGGTGGTGCTAGTGGTAAAGAACCCGTCTGCCAATATTGTATGGGATAATGATTGGACTTTTTAAAATTCGTTTACAATACACACATTTCTTTCTTTTTATTTTTCTCTGTTGTTGCCCTCAAAGGGTCCTCTAGTACAATGTTGAACAACAGTGAGAGTGGGTTTATTCTTTATTCATTAATTTAAATGAAATGGTTTTAATCTTTTGCCACTTAACTATGATGTATGCTTAGGGTTTTGTTTTTCTATTTCTATCAGATTAAAGAAGTCTCCCTACATGGTTAATGAATTTTGTTAAATGCTTTTTCTGCATCTATTGAGATGACGATATAGTTTTTCTCTTTCTATTCATTAATGTGGTGAAGTACATTAATAGATTTTTTCCTAATGTTAATCCAAACTTTCATTCCTGGGATAAACGCAGGTTGGTCATGACATAGTGCATGATGTGTGTGTGTGTGTGTGTATGTGTGTGTGTACATGCACATGCTTCCAGATACATGGCCAAGTTTATTTTATCTTGTTTGCACTACTGGTTTATACATTTTTTTCCTTATACTGTCCTCTAGCATTTTTAATCACAAATTTTTAATGTTAGCCTAACCAAATAAGTAGGGTGTTTTTCCTCTTTCATATTCCAAGAAGAATTTGTAAAAAATCAGGATTATTTGTTCCTTGAGTGAGTGGCAAAATACATTTTTAAGAGTCATTTGGACATGTTGTTTTTATGAAAATATTTTAAAATACTGACTGTCTTCAAATGTTACTGTATTACTCATACTTTCTATTTTGTTCTTTTAATAAATTGTAATTTTCTGAGCATCTGTCCGTATCATGCTAGTTTTAAAATCAGCTACCTTAAAGCATTTTTAAAAAACTCAATTATATCCTCAATTTGTTGTACAGATTTTTTTGGTTTTCATACCTGTAATGTTTCCTCTAGAATGGCTTTTGACTTATTTGATTTTGTAATTTTTATATTTTTTATGTATTTTATATTTGTTTGCTCTCTCATTAATTTCCCTAGAATTGTTTTTACATATGTCTGCTATAACATCATTTAACTGATGTTTATAGTTCATGTGAAAGTCTGAAAATCTTAATTCCTCACCTGAAATATTCAGGCCATTCACATTTAATTGTGATCCTTTATGTGTTTGGACGTATTTCTATTATTTAATCTTAGACTTAAACTTAGACTTTTTGTTGCATGTTTTATTTTTTTCTTACAAAACTCATTTTACATTAATGATATTTTCCCATTATTAATATTTTCTTTCTATTTGCTTAAAAGTTACACAGTATCTCAAATATTTTTATGGATTATAGAAATTATGATGCTCAAACTTAATTTATAAAGGAATAACAGACCATCTTATCTGCCTCCTGAGAAACCTGTATGCAGGTCAAGAAGTAACAGAATTGGAAATAGAACAATGGACTGGTTCAAAATTGGGAAAGGAGTACATCAAGGCTGTATATTGTCACACTGTTTATTTAACATCTTTGCAGAGTAGATCAAGAGAAATGCCAGGCTGGATGAAGCACAAGCTGGAATCAAGATTGCTGGGAGAAATATCAATAACCTCAGATATTCAGATGACACCACCCTTATGGCAGAAAGCGAAGAGGAACTAAAGAGCCTCTTGATGAGTGTGAAAGAGAACAGTCGAAAAGCTGGCTTAAAATTCAACATTCAAAAAGCAAATATCATGGCATCCAATCCCATCATTTCATGGCAAATAGATAGGGGAAAAGTAGAAACAGTGGCAAATTTTATTTTCTTGGTCTCCAAAATCACTGTGGAGAGTGACTGCAGCTATGAAATTAAAAGACACTTGCTCCTTGGAAGAAAACCTATGACAAACCTAGACAGTATATTAAAAAGCAGAGAAATCACTTTGCCGACAAAAGTCCATGTAGTCAAAGTTATGATTTTTATAGTAGTTATGGATATGGAGTTGGACCATAAAGAAGGCTGAACCTCAGAAAACTGATACTTCCAAATTGTGATGCCGGAGAACTCTTGAGAGTCCCTTCATAAGCAAGAATATAAAACCAGTCAGTCCTAAAGGAAATAAACTCTGAATATATATTGGAAGGATTCATACTGAAGTTCCCATACTTTGGCCACCTGATTGGAAAAGAACCTGATACTGGGAAAGATTGAGGGCAAGAGAAGAAGGGGACGACAGAGGATGAGATAGCTGGATGGCATCACTGACTTAATGGACCTGAGTTTGAGCAAACTCAGGAAGACAGTGAAGGACAGGGAAGCCTGGCATGCTGAGTCCATGGAGTTGCAAGGAGTCTGACACAACTTAGCAACTGAACAGCAGCAACAATTTTCAGTTCATTTGGGTAAATACCAAGGAGTGTCATTGCTGGATCATATGCTTAGTTTTATCAGAAACTACCAAACTGTCTTCCAGAGTGCCTCACTATTTTCCGTGTGCAGCTGTGACCGGCGCACTAGGCGCGGGAGGCTGCGACTGGCGCACTAAGCGTGGCCGAGAGGAGCTACCCCATGACCGAGGTCAGGGGCAGAAGCTGGGAGGACCCCATGCCCTAAGGGCGGTGGCCAAGAGGAGTTACCCCACATCTGAGGTCAGGGGTGGCAGCCGAGAGGAGTTACCCTGCGTCCGAGGTCAGGGGCAGCGGCCGAGAGGAGCTACCCCACGCCCCCATGCCCGAGGCCAGGGGCGGCGGCCGGGAGGACCAACCCGACGTCCAAGGAGCGGTGGCTGCTAGGGCACAGGAGGGCCTAGAGGAGCTATCCCACATTGAAGGTCAGGAAGGGCGGCAGTGAGGAGATACCCCTTGTCCAAGGCAAGGAGCAGTGGCTGCGCTTTGCTGGAGCAGACGTGAAGAGATACCCCACACCCAAGGTAAGAGAAAACCAAGTAAGATTGTAGGTTTTGCAAGAGGGCGTCAGAGGGCAGACACACTGAAACCATACTCACAGAAAACTAGTCAATCTAATCACACTAGGACCACAACCTTGTCTAACTCAATGAAACTAAGCCATGCCCCTGGGGCAACCCAAGATGGGTGGGTCATGGTGGAGAGATCTGAAAGAATGTGGTCCACTGGAGAAGGGAATGGCAAACCACTTCAGCATTCTTGCCTTGAGAACCCCATGAACAGTATGAAAAGGCAAAATGATAGGATACTGAAAGAGGAACTCCCCAGGTCAGTAGGTGCGCAATATGCTACTGGAGATCAGTGGAGAAATAACTCCAAAAAGAATGAAGGGATGGAGCCAAAGCAAAAACAATACCCAGCTGTGGATGTGACTGGTGATAGAAGCAAGGCCCGATGCTGTAAAGAGCAATATTGCATAGGAACCTGGAATGTCAGGTCCATGAATCAAGGCAAATTGGAAGTGGTCAAACGAGATGGCAAGAGTGAACGTCGACATTCTAGGAATCAGCAAACTGAAATGGACTGGAATGGGTGAATTTAACTCAGATGACCATTATATCTACTACTGCGGGCAGGAATCCCTCAGAAGAAATGGAGTAGCCATCATGGTCAACAAAAGAGTCCGAAATGCAGTACTTGGATGCAATCTCAAAAACGACAGAATGATCTCTGTTCGTTTCCAAGGCAAATCATTCAATATCACAGTAATCCAAGTCTACACCCCAACCAGTAACACTGAAGAAGCTGAAGTTGAACGGTTCTATGAAGACCTACAAGACCTTTTAGAACTAACACCCAAAAAAGATGTCCTATTTGTTATAGGGGAATGGAATGCAAAAGTAGGAAGTCAGGAAACACCTGGAGTAACAGGAAAATTTGGCCTTGGAATACAGAATGAAGCAGAGCAAAGACTAATAGAGTTTTGCCAAGAAAATGCACTGGTCATAGCAAACACCCTCTTCCAACAACACAAGAGAAGACTCTACACATGGACATCACCAGATGGTCAACACAGAAATCAGATTGATTATATTCTTTGCAGCCAAAGATGGAGAAGCTCTATACAGTCAACAAAAACAAGACCAAGAGCTGACTGTGGCTCATTCATGAACTACTGATTACCAAATTCAGACTTAAATTGAAGAAAGTAGGGAAAACCACTAGACCATTCAGGTATGACCTAAATCAAATCCCTTATGATTATACAGTGGAAGTGAGAAATAGATTTAAGGGACTAGATTTGATACATAGAGTGCCTGATGAACTATGGACTGAGGTTCGTGACGTTATACGGGAGACAGGGATCAAGACCATCCCCATGGAAAAGAAATGCAAAAAAGCAAAATGGCTGTCTGGGGAGGCCTTACAAATATCTGTGAAAAGAAGAGAAGCAAAAAACAAAGGAGAAAAGGAAAGATATAAGCATCTGAATGCAGAGTTCCAAAGAATAGCAGGAAGAGATAAGAAGCCTTCCTTGGCGATCAATGCAAAGAAATAGAGGAAAATAACAGAATGGGAAAGACTAGAGATCTCTTCAAGAAAATTAAAGATACCAAGGGAACATTTCATGCAAAGATGGGCCCCATAAAGGGCAGAAATGGTATGGACCTAACAGAAGCAGAAGATATTAAGAAGAGATGGCAAGAATACACAGAAGAACTGTACAAAAAAGATCTTCACGACCCAGATAATCATGATGGTGTGATCACTCACCTAGAACCAGACATCCTGGAATGTGAAGTCAAGTGGGCCTTAGAAAAAGCATCACTATGAACAAAACTAGTGAAGGTGATGGAATTCCAGTTGAGCTATTTCAAATCCTGAAAGATGATGCTGTGAAAGTGCTGCACTCAATATGCCAGCAAATTTGGAAAACTCAGCAGTGGCTACAGGACTGGAAAAGGTCAGTTTGCATTCCAATTCCAATGAAAGGCAATGCCAAAGAATGCTCCAACTACTACTGCACAATTGCACTCATCGCACATGCTAGTAAAGTAATGCTCAAAATTCTCCAAGCCAGGCTTCAGCAATACGTGAACCGTGAACCTCCAGATGTTCAAGCTGGTTTTAGAAAAGGCAGAGGAACCAGAGATCAAATTGCCAACATCCTCTGGATCATGGAAAAAGCAAGAGAGTTCCAGAAAAACATCTATTTCTGCTTTCTTGACTATGCCAAAGCCTTTGACTGTGTGGATCACAATCAACTGGAAAATTCTGAAAGAGATGGGTATACCAGACCACTTTACCTGCCTCCTGAGAAATCTGTATGCAGGTCAGGAAGCAACAGTTAGAACTGGACATGGAACAACAGACTGGTTCCAAATAGGAAAAGGAGTACGTCAAGGCTGTATATTGTCACCCTGTTTATTTAACTTCTATGCAGAGTACATCATGAGAAACGCTGGACTGGAAGAAACACAAGCTGGAATCAAGATTGCCGGGAGAAATATCAATAACCTCAGATATGCAGATGACACCACCCTTATGGCAGAAAGTGAAGAGGAACTCAAAAGCCTCTTGATGAAGGTGAAAGTGGAGAGTGAAAAAGTTGGCTTAAAGCTCAACATTCAGAAAACGAAGATCATGGCATCCGGTCCCATCACTTCATGGGAAATAGATGGGGAAACAGTGGAAACAGTGTCAAAATTTATTTTTCTGGGCTCCAAAATCACTGCAGATGGTGACTGCAGCCATGAAATTAAAAGACGCTTACTCCTTGGAAGAAAAGTGATGACCAACCTAGATAGCATATTCAAAAACAGAGACATTACTTTGCCAACAAAGGTGCATGTAGTCAAGGCTATGGTTTTTCCTGTGGTCGTGTATGGATGTGAGAGTTGGACTGTGAAGAAAGCTGAGCGCTGAAGAATTGATGCTTTTGAACTGTGGTGTTGGAGAAGACTCTTGAGGGTCCCTTGGACTGCAAGGAGATCCAACCAGTCCATTCTGAAGGAGATCAGCCCTGGGATTTCTTTGGAAGGAATGATGCTAAAGCTGAAACTCCAGTACTTTGGCCACCTCATGTGAAGAGTTGACTCATTGGAAAAGACCCTGATCCTGGGAGGGATTGGGGGCAGGAGGAGAAGGGGACAACAGAGGATGAGATGGCTGGATGGCATCACTGACTCAATGGACGTGAGTCTGAGTGAACTCCGGAAGTTGGTGGTGGACAGGGAGGCCTGGCGTGCTGCGATTCATGGGGTCGAAAAGAGTTGGACACGACTGAGTGACTGAACTGACTGAACTGACCAAACTATCTTCCAAAGTGCCTCACTATTTTGCATTCCTACCAGCAATGAATGGAAGGTCTTGTTGCTCTACACACTCACCAGCATTTGATATTCTCAGTGTTTTGAATTTTGACCATTCTTATAATGTGTGCTGTTATCTTATTGTATTTTTTTCTAATTAATTTACTTTTTATTGAAGGATAATTGCTTTACAGAATTTTGTTGTTTTCTGTCAAACCTCAACATGAATCATCATAGGTATACCATATCCCCTCCCTTTTGAACCTGCCCCCCATCTCTCTCCCCATCCCACCCTTCTAGATTGATACAACGCCCCTGTTTGAGTTTCCTGAGCCATACAGCAATTCTCATTGGCTATCTATTTAACATATGGTAATTTAAGTTTCCATATTACTCTTTCCATATATGTCACCCTCTCCTTCCCTCTCCCCATGTCCATAAGTCTATTCTCTGTTTGCTTCTCCATTGCTGCCCTCGAAATAAATTCGTCGGCATCATTTTTCTAGATTTCGTATATATGCATTAGAATATGATATTTGTCTTTCTCTTTCTGACTTACTTCACTCTGTATAATAGGTTCTAGGATGATCCACCTCATTAGAACTGACTCAAATGTGTTCATTTTTATGGCTGAATAATATTCCATTGTGTATACGTACCACAACTGCTTTATCCATTCATCCGTCAATGGACATCTAGGTTGCTTCCATATTCTAGCTATTGTAAATAGTGCTGCAATGAACAATGGGATACATGTGTCATTTTCAAATTTGGCTTCCTCAGGGTATATGCCTAGGAGTGGGATTGCTAGGTCATGTGGTGGTTTTATTCCTAGTTTTTTAAGGAATCTCCATACTGTCTTCCATAGTGGCTGTTATCAATTTACATTCCCACCAACAGTGCAAGAGCATTCCCTTTTCTCCACACCCTTCCAGCATTTATTGTTTATAGACTTTTTGATGATAGCTATTCTGACCAGTGTGAGGTGATATCTCATGGTAGTTTTGATTTGCATTTCTCTAATAATGAATGATGTTGAGCATCTTTTCATGTGTTTCTTGGCCATCTGCATGTCTTCTTTGGAGAAATGTCTATCTAGGTCTTTTTACCCATTTTTTGACTGGGTTGTTTGTTTTTCTGGTATTAGTCATATGAGCTGCTTATATATTTTGGAAATTAATCTTTTGTCAGCTGTCTCATTTGCCATTATTTTCTCCCATTCTGATGGTTATCTTTTCACCTTGCTTATAGTTTCTTTTGCTGTGTGAAAGCTTTTAAGTTTAATCAGGTCCCACTTGTTTATTTTGTTTTTATTTCGGTTACTCTAAGAGGTGGGTCATAGAGGATCTTGCTTTGATTGTCATCCAGAGTTCTGCCTATGTTTTCCTCCAAGAGTTTTATAGTTTCTAGTCTTACATTTAGGTCTTTAATCCATTTTGAGTTTGTCTTTGTGTATGGTATGGTGTATGGTGTTAGGAAGTGTTCTAATTTCATTCTTTTACATGTAGCTGTCCAGTTTTCCCAGCACCATTTATTGAAGAGGCCGTCTTTGTTGCATTATATATTCTTGTCTCCTCTGTCAAAAATAAGGTACTCATAGGTGCATGGATTTATTTATGGGCTTTCTATCTTGTACAATTGGTCTATATTTCTGTTTTTGTGCCAGTAACGTACTGTCTTGATGACTGTAGCTTTGTAGTATAATCTGAAGTCAGGAAAGTTGATTCCTCCAGCTCCATTCTTCTTTCTCAAGACTGCTTTGGCTGTGGGGTCTTTTGTATTTCCATATGAATTGTGAATTTTTTTGTTCTAGTTCTGTGAAAAATGTCATTGGTAATTTGATAGGGATCACATTGAATCTGTAGATTATGTTTGGTAGTATAATCATTTTCACAATATTGATTCTTCCTATCCAGGAACATGGAATATCTCTCCATCTTTTTATGTCATTTTTTATTTCTTTCATTAGTGCCTTATAATTTTCTGTGTACAGTTCTTTTGCTCTGTAGGTAAGTTTATTCCTAGATACTTATTTCTTTTTGTTGCAGTGGTGAATGGGATTGATTCCTTAATTTCTCTTTCCCATTTTTCATTGTTAGTATATAGAAATGAAGATGATTTCTGTGTATTGATTTTTGTATCCTGCAGCTTTGCTAAATTCACGGGTTAGCTCTAGTAATTTTCTAATACTATCTTTAGGGTTTTCTATGCACAGTATCATGTCATCTGCAAACAGTGAGAGCTTTACTTATTCTTTTCCAATCTGGATTCCTTTTATTTCTTTTCCTTCTCTGATTGCTGTAGCTAGGACTTCCAGAACTATGTTGAATAATAGTGGGGAAAGTGGACACCCTTGTCTTGTTCCTGGTCTTAGGGGGAATGCTGTCATTTTTTAACAATTGAGCATAATGTTTGCTATAGGCTTATCATATTTGGCCATTACTATGTTGAGGTAAGTTCTTTCTATGCCCATTTTTTGAAGACTTTTAATCATAAATGAGTGCGGAATTTTGTCAAAGGCATTTTCTGCATCTGTTGAGATTATCTTTTGGTTTTTGTTTTTCAATTTGTTAATACACTGTGTCACATTGATTGATACATGTATATTGAAAAATCCTTGTCTACCTGGAATAAGCCCAATTTGATCTTGGTGTATGAGCTTTTTGATGTGTTGCTGAATTCTGTTTGCTAAAATTCTGTTGAGGATTTTTGCTTCTATGTTCATCAGTGATATTGCCCTGTAGTTTTCTTTTTTGTGTGTTGTCTTTGTCTGGTTTCAGTATCAGGGTGATGGTGACCTCGTAGAATGAGTTTGGAAGTGTTCCTTCCTCTGCAATTTTTTGAAAGAATTTTAGAAGGATAGGCATTAGCTCTTTTCTAAATGTTTGATAGAATTCACCTGTGAAGCCATCTGGTCCTAGGCTTTTATTTTTGGGGAGATTTTTGATCACAGCTTCAATTTCAGTGCTTGTAACTGGGTTGTTCATAATTTCTATTTCTTCATGGTTCAGTCTTGGAAGATTGAACTTTTCTGGGAATCTGTCCATTTCTTCCAGGTTATCCATTTTATTGCCATATAGTCATTCATAATAGTCTCTTATAATCCTTAGTAGTTCTGCATTGTCTGTTGTAAACTCTCCTTTTTCATTTATAATTTTGTTGATTTGATTATTCTGTCTTTTTTTCTTGATGAGTCTGGCTAAAGGTTTGTCAATTTTGTATATCTTCTCAATGAACCAGCTTTTAGTTTTATTAATCTTTACTACTGGTTCTTTAATTTCTTTTACATTTATTTCTGCTCAGATCTTTATGGTTTCTTTCCTTCTTTTACTAATCTTGGGGTTTCCATTTTTTCTTCTTTTTCCAGTTGTTTTAGGTGTAAACTTAGGTTGTCTATTAGATGTTTTTCTTATTTCTTGAAGTAGGATTGTATTCCTAAAAACTTCCCTCTTTAGAACTGCTTTTGCTGCATCCCATAGGTTTTGAGTTATGTTTTCATTGTCATTTCTTTCTAGAAATTTTTTTTAAATTTTACCTTTGATTTCTTCAGTAACCTGTTGGTTATTTAGAAATGTGTTGTTTAATCTCCATGTATTTGTGTTTCTTACAGTTCTTTTTGCTTGTAATTGATATCTAGTCTCATAGTGTTGTGCTAAGAGAAGATGCTTGATACGATTTCAATTTTCTTAAATTTACTGAGGTATGATTTGTGACCCAAAATGTGGCCTATCCTGGAGAATGTTCCACATGCACCTGAGAAGAAGGTGTATTCTTCTGCATTTGGATGCAATGTCCTGAAGATATCAGTGAGATATATCTCATCTAATGTATCATTTAAGACTTGTGCTTCCTTATTAATTTTCTGTTTTTATGATCTGTCCATTGGTGTGAGTGGGGTGTTGAAGTCTCCTACTATTATTGTGTTACTGTCAATTTCTCCTTTTATGTCTGTTAGTGTTTGTCTTATGTATTGAGGTGCTCCTATGTTGAGTGCATAGATATTTACAGTTGTTATGTCTTCCTTTTGGATTGAGCCCTTGATCATTATGTAGTGTTCTTCCTTATCTCTTGTAATCTTTTTTATTTTAAGGTCTATTTTGTCTGATATGAAGATTGATACTCCAGCTTTCTTTTGCTTCCCATTTGCATAGAATATATTTTTCCATCCTCTCACTTTAAGTCTGCATGTGTCTTTAGGTCTGAAGTGGGTTTCTTGTAGACATATATATATGGGTCTTGTTTTTGTATCCATTCAGCCAGTCTGTGTCTTTTTGCTGGAGCATTTAATCCATTTACATTTAAAGTAATTACTGATATATGTGTTCTTGTTGCCATTTTCTTAATTATTTGGGGTTGATTTTGTAAATTTTTTTTTCTTCTCTTGTATTTCTTGACTATATAAGTCCCTTTAACATTTGTTGTAAAGCTGGTTTGGTGGCACTGAATTCTCTTAACTTTTGCTTGTCTGAAAAGCTTGTTATTTCTTCATCAATTTTGAATGAGATCCTTGTCAGGTACAGTAATCTTGGTTGCAGATTTTTCCCTTTCAGTACTTTAAATATATCCTGCCATTTCATTCCCTTCTGGCATGCAGAGTTTCTGCTGAAAGATCAGCTGTTAAGCATATGGGGTTTCCCTTGTATATTACTTCTTGCTTTTCCCTTGCTGGTTTTAATATTCTTTCTTTGTGTTTAGTCTTAGTTAGTTTGATTAGTATGTGTCTTGAGGTGTTTCTCCTTGGGTTTATCCTGTATGGGACTCCTTGTGCCTCTGGACTTGATTGACTATTTCTTTTTCCATATTGGGGAAATTTTCAACTACAATCTCTTCAAAAAATTCCTCATACCGTTTCTTTTTCTCTTCTTCTTCTGGGACCCCTATAATGTGGATGTTGGCATATTTGATATACTCTCAGTGGTCTCTGAGACTGTCCTCAGTTCCTTTCATTCCTTTTATCTTATTCTGCTCTTCAGAAGTTATTTTATCTTCCAGCTCACTGATTCATTCTTCTGCTTCAGATATTCTGCTACTGATTCCTTCTAGGGTATTTTTGGAGAAGACAATGGCACCCCACTCCAGTACTCTTGCCTGGCAAATCCCATGGATGGAGGAGCCTGGTAGGCTGCAGTCCATGGGGTCGCTAGGAGTCAGACACGACTGAGCGACTTCACTTTCACTTTTCACTTTCATGCATTGGAGAAGGAAATGGCAACCCACTCCAGTGTTCTTGCCTGGAGAATCCCAGGGACGGGGGAGCCTGGTGGGCTGCTGTCTATGGGGTTGCACAGAGTCAGACACGACTGAAGTGACTTAGCAGTAGCAGTAGCAGAGTATTTTTAATCTCAGTAATTGTGTTGTTTGTCTCTGTTTATTCTTTAATTCTTCTAGATCTTTGTTAATTGATTCTTACATTTTCTCCATTTTGTTCTCAGGGCTTTTGATCATCTTTACTATCATTATTCTATCTACTATCTACTATCATTATTATTGAGTTCTTTTTCAGGTAGTTGCCTATTTCCTTTTCATTTATTTGGACTTTGGTGTTTCTAGTTTGTTCCTTCACTTGTGTAGTATTTCTCTGCCTTTTCATTAGTAGTTTTTTAAACATTGTTTTTGAGGTCTCCTTTTACCAGCCTTCAAGGTTAAATTCTCTCTTCCTTTTGGTTTTTGCCCTCCTAAGGTTGGTCCAGTGGTTTGTGTAAGCTTTGTATAGGGTGAGATTTGTGCTGAGTATTTTGTTTGTCTGTTTGTTTTTCCTCTGATGGGCAAGGCTGAGTGAGGTGGCAATCCTGTCTGCTAATAATTGGGTTTGTATTTTTGTTTCGTTTTTTGTTTAGTCCTGCACAGGGTGCTACTGGTGGTTGGGTGATGCTGGATCTTGTATCTTATGGCTTCCTTTTATTGAGTTCTCACTATTTGATACTCCCTGGAGCTAGGTCTCTGGTAGTCTATGATCTTGGAGTCAGTGCTCCCACTCCAAAGGCTCAGGGCTTGATCTCTGGTCAGGAACAAAGATTCACAAGTCGTTTGTTATGGCATTAAGTGAGATTAAAACAAATACCCCAAAATGAGAAACCAGAGATGAACCCCAGACAAATGTCAGTTACAAAATTAGGCAAATAATCAAAATAATGGAATATACACATATACATATACACCCATAAACAAAATCAAAATAGTCCAACAAAAATAGAGTAGATTGACCCAGAGAACAAAGGAAATCAAAAATTATATTTACCAGTTAAGAACAAAACTTAAGCACAAAGTGAAAAACAAAATTAAAGCAAGGTGTCAAGTAGGGAATAAAGCAATGAAAACAAAACTGACAAATATGTTGGTAAGAAAGGGAAGAAAAAAAAAGAAAGTATAGATATGCAAAATTAAATAGAGGTAGATAAAAAGATTCATATCCACTAAAGATTAACTGCCAGGGAAAAATAACAGTAAGAAAGGCAAAAAAGGAATAAATTTAGAAAAAATATAGTAGGCTTAAAAATTTTTAATTATAAAAAAGAAAAAAAAGGAAAACTTTATAGAGCTGCAAAAGCCCAATGTAGAGTCACAGGTTTATAACAACAATAAAAAGTGTGACTGAATATACAAATATACATATACACCCATAAGTAAAATCAAAAGAGTCCAAACAAAAATAAAGTTCAATAGATTGACCTGGTGAACAGAGGAAACCAAAAGTTATATGTACCAGTTAAGAACAAAACTAATGAAAGGACAAACTGGAAAACAAAACTAGAGCAAGGTGACAAGTGGGGAATAAAGCAATGAAAACAAAATTAACAAATATATTGAGAGGAAAGGAAAGAAAGAAAAGAAAGAAAGGATATGCAAAGTTAAGTAGAGGTAGATAAAGAAGATTTATATACATTAAAGATTAACTGCAAGGGGGAAAGAACAGTAGGAAAAGCAAACAAAGGAATAAATGTAGAAAAAATAATAATAGGTTTAAAAATTAAACATTAATATTAAAAAAAGAGAAAAAAAGAAAGGAAAACTCCATAGAACTGCAAAAGCCCAATGTAGAGGCAGAGGTTTATAACAACAATAAAAAAATGTGACTGAGAAAAAAAACAAAGCTCAAAAGCTTTATTAGATTTCATTGTGCCCATAAAATCGACAACTACAACAGAGGGGGAAAAGCAAAGGAAAAAAGAATCCAAAAGAATCTACAGAACAAGTCAAAACATAAGAATAATAAATGTTTTTCTTGAGTCACTGCTGTCTGATTCCTTTCCCTCGCTGGGAGTCACAGTCCAGCTCACCTCCCTAGGATGCCCTCAAACACTGTGCTGATCTCTGGACCTGCTGTGGAAGCAGCTCAGATTCTAACCTGGTCATACTCTGTGTGTTCTTGCCTCCACTGTCTACAGCTATCAGAACTAGTGTGTTTTCTATTGTGGGTGCTCTCAATGTCCTTTTATATATTCCATAGATACAGAGTCTGCCTAGTTGATCATGTGGATTTAATCTGCAGCTTGTAGAGCTGGTGGGAAGGTTTGGGGTCTTCTTCCTTAGCCACACTGCCCCTGGGTTTCAGTTGTGGTTTTATTTCCACCTCTGCAGGTGGTTTGTCCACTGGGGTTTGCTCCTGAGCTTCCCTGGAGGACTTGGGTTTACCCCTGTGAGGACCAGGTGTGGAGGTGGTGCAGCTGCTTGGGTCACAGGGGTTCTGGCAGAACCAGGTACTCAGGGGAGTTGGCGGCTAGGACAGCAGGAAATATAGAGCTCTAGAAGGGTATGGCAACCAGTATTGGCCAATACGCTTCAGTATTCTTGCCTGGAGACCCCCTCCTGACAGAGAAGCCTGGTAGGGCACAATCTACAGGGTTGCAAAGAGTTGGACATGACAGAAGTGACCCTGCACGCACAGACGCAAGACTTTTTTTTGCCTGTGGCAGCTCTGCCCCAGTGAGAATTGAGCGTGAAGGTGGCACAGCTGCTTGGCTTGCAGGGACTCTGGCAGTGCCAAGTGTGCAGGGACATGGACTGCTTCCACCATAGGAGTTATGGCCCCATCAGAGTCTTTTTACAAGCCTCTTGTAGCTGGTGATCAGAAGGCCTCTTTGGCCAGCCTTTCTCTGTAGCTCCACCCATTCAGGTACTTAGAGGGCTCCCTTGCGTGGGGTCCTTTTCTACTGTTTGGCACATCAGGCACATAGAGAAGCCTGGCATATGTGGATTGGATCCTTGCTTCAGTTCCCCCACCTGCTGAGGGCAAGTCCAGTCCTACTAACACTCCTGTTTCCCCCCCTAGTTCCTTTGTCCTATGGAATTTTGCATGGTTCTGTATATTCTTTTCCACTGGTCAGGTACTCCTGTCCACTCTCAGCTGGTGTTTTGCATGCACCTTCTGTGTCTGAAGGTGTATTCCTGATGTATTCATGGAGAGAGATGTACTCCACATCCACCTACTCCTCTGCCATCTTGTTCTCTCCCCTTATTGTGTTTTAATTTCTATTTTCCTGATGACATAGGATGTGAAGCATCTTTTCATATGCTTATTTACCATCTGTATGTTTTCTTTTATGAGGTGTCCATTCAGCTCTTTAGCCCATTTTTCAAATTAATCCTACAATACAGAAATGGTATTTTATTTTTATGTCTCTAGAAACCAGTGCAGCATCGAGCATAAAATAAGTTTTAAGAAATATGTGTCAAAAGAATAAGAATGAGCAATAAAAACTCATTTAACACTTAAATATATTTTCTAATAATTGTACCCCCATAATGGAAGCACATCCTAATTAAAGTATATAGTTAACATGACACTGTTTCTCAGTTGCCCAATATTTAAAACAAGGAGGTTAGATGAGTATCTATCTACTCTTTGCAGTTCTTACACTGTGCCATTTTCTAACGACTCTTCAATGAGAAACTACCAATAATACCATCAAAGGAACAGGTTAAACAACAATCCAGAAGGATGGTTGCCTCTTGGCTGAGTCAACAAATGCTATCTTCCTACATGCTAAATGTACAACAACAGTCTAATTCCAGTTTTTCAAGGCTACCTTCAAGTCAAAGATCAATAAGGAACATTCAGAAGTCTAGACCATTCTAAAAAACCAGGACCATGTACATTTTTGAATCCTGATTTCATACTGCTGCTGCTGCTAAGTCACTTCAGTCGTGTCTGACTCTGTGCAACCCCACAGATGGCAGCCCACCAGGCTCCTCTGTCCCTGGGATTCTCCAGGCAAGAACACTGGAGTGGGCTGCCACTTCCTTCTCCAATGCATGAAAGTGAAAAGTGAAAGTGAAGTTGCTCAGTCGTGTCCGACTCTTAGCGACCCCACGGACTCCAGCCTACCAGGCTCCTCCATCCATGGGAGTTTCCAGGCAAGAGTACTGGAGTGGGTTGCCAGTGCCTTCTATTAGTGTTTTAATGCTGAGCCAATATTATAAGTTTTGTGTCATTGCCTAAAAGTTACAACAAATGTAACCCACAACATAAAGCTAGAGTGATATTTACTTGGAGTCAATATTGACTCCAAGTCCATGACTTGGACTCCATGGACTTGGAGTCATATTGCCCGGACACAAATCACTTCTCCTCCAGTTACCCACCATGCTGTACTGTGCTGTGCTTAGTCACTCAGTTGTGTCTGACTCTGCAACCCCATGGACTGCAGCCCACCAGGTTCCTCTGTCACTGGGGATTCTCCAGGCAAGAACACTGGAGTGAGTTGCCATGCCCTCCTCCAGGGGATCTTCCCAACCAAGGGATCAAACCCAGGTCTCCCGCATTGCAGGTGGATTCTTTACTGTCTGAGCCACCAGGGAAGCCATATTATTGACTTACCATTATCTAAATTATTTTCTTGTTTACTTAACTTTCAGTTAAGGGGATTTTCAAGATGAGAGGGTCTTCTACCATCTGTGATCTCCTTCCATCTGCCTTCACAGAGCAACCCCCTCACTGGACCACCAGATGTCACTGTTTCTGACAGTTTCCAACTTCTTGACCATCTTAAGATGACATGCTGTTTCAAAGGAAAGGTGTGTGAAGTTTCAAGGAGAGGAAATGTTTTAATACTATGGGATTTTCAATAAAATTTCCCAAAAGCCATATACAATCATTTTTAAAAATATTTTTTCATGTATTACTCAAGGAGTTCATGTTACACTTACCACTTCTGAGATGAAGCTGATGATAATGATCTGAGAATGACTTCTAAATGGAACATTTTGGATTTTATTCAGTAGTTGCTGCTGCTGCTGAGTCACTTCAGTCGTGTCCGACTCTGCATGACCCCATAGACGGCAGCCAACCAGGCTTCCCCATCCCTGGGGTTCTCCAGGCAAGAACACTGGAGTGGGTTGCCATTTCCTTCTCCAGTGCATGAAAGTGAAAAGTGAAAGTGAAGTCGCTCAGTCATGTCTGACTCAGCGACCCCATGGACTGCAGCCCACCAGGCTCCTCCGTCCATGGGATTTTCCAGGCAAGAGTACTGGAGTGTGTTGCCCTTGCCTTCTCCGATTCATTAAACCATTCAACAAAAGCCACTTTCATCAGTGGCCATGTTTAAAATACTTAATAGAAAACTAAATTAAGTTGAAGGTGGATATCACCACTAGCTGGGCTTCCCTGGTGGCACAGATGGTAAAGAATCCACCTGCAATGGGGGAGACCTGGGTTCTATCCCTTGGTTGGGAAGATCCCCTGGAGGAGGACATGGGAACTCACTCCAGTATTCCTGCCTGGGAGAATCCTGATGGACAGAGGTGCCTAGAAGGCTACAGTCCATGGGTCACAAAGACTAATGACTGAGTAACGAACCACAGCACAGCACAGTATCACCACTAGATAGAGGCTAATGACAGACAAGAGTTACAAATGGCTCAAACCTATTTAAGAGTGGCAAATGTTATTTAAACAAGGAGAAATATTATGCTATGAAAGGGCAGCAAAGGAAAAGATATCTGTTGATAGGGGATTAGGAAGAATAATATGGAGGAGAAATATTTGCATGAAATCTTAAAGAACAATTAGTATTTGACATAAGAAAACAGGCTGGCGATGATTTTTATGTGCAAAGGTATTTTTACTTAAAATAGTAAGAGGTTCATTTAGTCTCATGTAGGACATATAATAGAAAGTGATAAGAAAAAAAACAGTGAAACTGTATGTTGGGATTTGACTGAGTACCAGGGAATAAGCTTTAGAAGAGTAGCAAAAATAAAGTGAACACTAGAGATTTGTATAGAGTGTTTGAATCCTGGTTTAGGCTTTGAACTATTTAAACTTAGACCAAACACCTCCTACCCCTTTCTGAAAAAGAGAGAGACAGAGAAGTAGAGAAAGGCAGTGGTGGTGAGTTTCTTGAGCTGCAGTCAGTTTTTTGATTGAGAAACCTGGACAAATAGCACTGTTGGGAAGTTGAAAAGGTTGAGGATAATTCACTGTATGGCACTCAGAACCTGTAAGCTGTTCCTCTACTTTAATCTGTAGATGATAGTTCTTCTGTTATCAGAAATCATATTTTTTTTGAGTGGAAAGTGAGAGACAAATCAAAGGTGTGTAAGAACAGATTCTCTCTTTTTCCCTGAAAGCATGTGGAGACCTGCCTTGGGACAGACACCTTGTGTCTGTGGTTGAGCCAGGCATTTGTGTAAGTGGAGCAAGTGGCCTGTAGACTCCCGATACATTCTCAGAGGTGCTTAAGTATTTGCTGAGATGCTTAACCTGCAATGGTCAGCCTTAAGCCATAGGTATCCCTTTCATGTTTCCACAGAAGGTTCTCCAGTTCTCCCATTATAGTAATTAGGCTCTTTACCACTTTCACAAACTCAGAAAATGTTCTCTGTTTTGAGAATTTTCAGAAGCCTGCTCTTTTTGTTTTTAAGAATCAAAAGCAATTCATTATTGCTTTCTCTTTAAGGAGATCTTATGGTTACATATTTTGTCTTTTCAATTAAAAAGTAATTATAGATCATGTGAACCAAATAGTCCAAACAGAGGCTGGAAAAGAGAAAATCTTCACACTCCTTTTGGAATGGTATGGCTGCTCTCATATTGCCTTTAGTATCTTGCAATGATTCACTTTTCCTTTGTCCTGAAAGACAGAGTTTTGCCTTCTTTTCAGCGACTATTCTGGAATATTGTAACTGAACTACTAACTCATTTTTTCTCTCTCTGGGATATTTCTCGTCACAGACTAGATTTTCTTTTCTGAATTTCATATCTACCTCTATTTCCTTGAACCAAGCTAAACACTTCATTTCATCCCCATTTCAGCTTTTTATAACACATAACCTGTTATTCTACTCCCAATTTGCTCTGCTTTAACCAAACTGCCCACCTTTAGGAGTTTGAATCTTCCTTTATTTTCCTCATCATTTTACTCTTAATTTTGTTACTTGTGCCACTGTAATATCTATAGTGAAAAAGGCACAAAGAGTCTCCAAGTTTGAAAATTACTTTTATGGCTATTGTTGCTAAGGCAACCACTTCACTGTATCCTTGTTTTATTTAGCACATAGAGTCCTTTATGAGCTAGATTTTGAAGAATCACTGTTAGATTTCTTGTCTCCTTATCTTTTTCTTTTAGAAAGCTGGACATCCATCTCAAGAAGAAGTTAAGGAAAACAGTAACTTCCCTGAGCATCAACTCTGAATATGCAGAGCTTATGAAACACCCAGAGGTAAGTGGAGACACTTGCTAGAGAAATATTTGGAATAAGAGCTGGGGAACTCATATATTTCTCACTGAATTTTTACATGAGCCTAAAGGAGCTAACCTTTATGAATATTATTTAAGCTTTATTTTTCAACTTAAAAAATGGTGGTGGCCTGTCTCACCAAATTATTCTTTATAACCGTATCCATTCTTTGCCATGATAGCAGAATATTCTTCCCCATAAATATGTTTATGTTACTATACTTTAGGAAATGTTACACAATTATGAAAATGCTATACAATTATATATTTGTATATTTATATTAACATGCTACACACATTCATTTAAAATTTACCTTGCATGGTTTCCATTTACTTCAGTTAACTGCCCAGATGCTGGTTTGGTTCCTTTTCCTGTCAAATTCTTTCAGAGAAAACCACAGAAATCTAAGAACATGTATCTAACATTGAAAAAAAAAATAGGTGTTTGTTTATTACAGTGACTTCTTATGAAACAAATCACTACTTTCAGCCTTTAGCTGCCCAGATTTTTATATATCTGCTTCAAAGAGCCAGAGGCAGACAAGATTAAAGACAAATGAAATAAGCCTTCTTCAGTTATCCCTAAGCGTGTGTGAGTGTTCCCCACGGACAGGTGGCTACTTGCGGTGTGGAAGTTCCTTCTGGCATCTTCATTGCACATCCCACCATCTTCATTGCACATCCCACCCTCTATTATTCCCCTTCATCGGTTTGTATGCTCAGCAGGCAGGGGTAGTGGGTATTTCTGCTCACTGCATCTATCTATTTTTGCACAGATGAATATTTAGATAAACTGGCAGGTCCTTGTTAAAACTGCATGCTCAGCCGCTCAGTAATGTCTGACTTTTTGTGACCCCATGGACTGTAGCCTGCCAGATTCCTCTGTCAACGGGATTTTCCCAGAAAGAATACTAGAGTGGATTGCCATTTCCTTCTCCAGGGGATCTTCCTGACCCAGGGATCAAACCAAGTCTCCTGTGTCTCCTACATTGCAGGCAGATTCTTGGCTGCTGAGCCACCTGGAAAGCCCATTAAAACTGCGAAGGAGTTGATATTGGTCCATTCTAACCCTTCTTTAATTCATCTGTGACACACCTGCCCACCGTCTTTACACTGCCTACTGCCAACCTCTCTCCCACCACCCACAAAACAGGGACCCACACACTTTACTTGTCATACAGTCAACTATCCTGCAATACAATTACAATAGCGCATTTGCCTTCATTTAAATTTTTATTTTTCAATTCCAGAAAAATTTCATGTCACTTGCTACTTTGAACTTGGTCCTATATGAGCCTTTCATATACACTAACATATCAGTGAGATTGTGGAAAATGGTTTATCTACATTTTTTAAAAAATCACTGTTCTGAAATCTTTTTTAGAGGCTAGCATATGTACACACCCACACAAACAGTTTTCCCCTTCTCTTCCCACCCCTACTCTAAAATTTGAGAATCTATTATGTTTGGGTGGTTTGTGGGAAAAGCCAGCTTCTAATTACTTTTGCTTTAGTTTTCTTTGAAGTTGCACAGGGGTGTGTAATGTTCTCTGAGTGCCTTCCCACTCCTGATCCCCAACCATTCCCAGGGAGTGATAAACCCCAGATATGGTTGTGCATTTCCCAGAGCTGATAGATACATAGGGATGTGTCTCAGCATCTAGTCTTTAAGGGCTTTACCTGACTCTGCCTTTCTGTTACCTCTTAACCTCCTTGTTCCTTAATGTACACCAGCTCCCCTTCTTTCCATCCTCTGTGGAGACATCTAGCAGCATTTACTACGGTTGTGCCTCAGGCACTGTTGAGCATTGGCATGATGACAGAAAAGAAAATTTGGTCCCAGGCTTAATGAAACTAACAGTATAATTGGAGAGAGGGACATAAATAGGTATTTGCAATGGGTTGTACAACAATAGGGCTAAGTTCAGAGGATTATAAAAGCTGCCTAATTCATGGAAAGTGAATTAGAACTAGCCAGAAAACCTGGGGACTTGGTCAGAAATGACCTGTGCAGAGGGAACAGTAGATGCAAAGGCCCAGGGGTGAGCTGATGGGAGCCAGTGGGCAATTGGTGGGAGCAAGAGGTATTTCTCTATGCCAGGCTTTTCTTTTCACCATGAGAAATGCTTGTTAGTAGTTAGTTTCAGTATAATTTTAATACAGTTATAAATTCTACACAAAAAATTATTTTCAAGGTGGAGTATTCATGGGGCATAGGTACTTCTTCACCCTCAATAACTCGTTTTCTCCAACTGAAGTTGTTATAAAATAATCATCAAGTAGAGAGGCTCTTTTGTTTTGGGTTGTGCTTATTCCAGTGCTGTGGGTGTAAATTTGGATAGCTGAAATAAGGTAGTGAGATGTGGGCTATGGGTTATCAAATTGAATCTGTACAAGTAAAGTGTAGAGAGAGAATCCATAAAATGCAGTTCTGAAATTAATCAGTCCATTGTAGGGCTTTATAATGATAAGAGCCAGCATTTGCATTATTTAAGCATTATTATTGGCAGATGGACCACACTGTGCTTCAAACAGGACTCACCCTAATAGAGAATAAGATTAATCACTTATTGAAATAGTAAGGGTTGCACTAGAGCAGAGCAAATGAAAATCAATCTCAAGAGAAGCCAAATGGGTATTAAATGGGCCAATACCATAAGTGAATCCTCCCCCTTTTCAATCCCCAAATGCAAATGGCAAGTTGTTTTAAGGCAGAGTCTAATCTCTTTTGCATCTGTTCTCTAAAGCCTTGTGTTAGACAGATATTTTGCTGCAGAACTGGCAGGAAAATGAAAATCTAGCAGTGAAATTGAATCAAAGAATTATGAAATTTGATAATCATTTTTCCCCATTTTTGTATTTTTTATGTCAATTTCCTGACTTTGAGGAAGAACAACAGCAGTAAAGCCACACAGTTGTCATTAATGGAAAATGTTACCTTCTTTCAAGGCCGTTTTCTCAATAAAAGTGTACTGGAAACCTGTGAAAAGGGAACACAGATCCTGAAAAACAGAGTACCTGAGTACCAGATCCCTATCCTTGACTAAGCACAGACCACTGTGTGCATTCCCAAAGGCAAAAGCTATGTACACAAGTAAGATGGGATTAACATTTAACACTCCATTGCTAGAGGGAACATTACTCCAAACCCCAATTTAGTTTCCCAGAAAGCTAGGCTGAACCATGTGGAAACATCTTGTTGCTTTGACATAGATGCCTTTTACTTAAAACCAAATTTCTTCAAAGGAACTTTGTGTCTCACTTAAGCTTCTTCTGAATCTTGACTCTTCACATTGTAACTGTGATGAAGCTGGCCTAGAAAGATGAAATCAGCAGCAAGAGGAAGCCTGAAGAAATGCAAAGGAGCTGGGACAGAGATGCTAGGACTTATCTTAAATATTACTTTCTTGTAACATACCGGCACTCTACCCTTCTGGAAGGAAGAGCATTCAAAGACCAGAAAGACACATTTATCCTCTTCCAGGTTTGCTTATATCCAGGTTTGCTTATACCTTTGTCAACAAAGTACCCTCAGTTCCTAACTGTGACCACCCTCAGGGCAAGAAGCAAAGCAAATCCTTGTCTCTGTCCCTTCAAGACTATTGGAGTATAAGATGAGGATTTAGGAATTAGTGGTTATCAAAATTTCTGTGACCTGGTTAGGTTTGCATAAGAACTAGCATTGACTCAGCATCTCATGTTGGGGCCTACGCACCAGACTTCCCCACCTCCATACTTCTGGTTCATAGCATGTCAGAACTGGAAGAGACGTGAAAAGGTAGAAAGGTAGTCTAGCTAACAAAATACTTAGATCCCTTTTACTGCATTCTTGCAAGGTGTTTACAGTTTCTCCTTAAATACTTCTTGAAGAGTGAATGAAGATGGGAAAGATGAAAGAGAAAGGACATTTCCGGGTATTATATAGCAGGCCTTGTGTGAATGATGTATGTATTCTAGCATTTAAAACTTGAATAAGTTCTGTGAGTCCCTGTTGCAGTCAGTAAAAATTAACATATAAGAAAAGTTCAGTCTGCTGAGAGGTACAAGTATAAACAGTCATGCTTGGATTAGATATCCAGTCTTTCCAGACCCCAAAGCTCATTCTTTTTACACAGCAACTTTTACATTTTAATCTAGGGAATACTCATACTTGACATATTTAAAGGTATTATTGAAAAGGGGTGATGAAGCAATTTAGGGAAACACTGGGTTGAATGGTTGTGAATACATTCTTTTTACTGCACATGAAGTTCACAGTCTTTGATGCGTTGATGTTCTCTGTTTCTTTCACATGTGATAACAACTTTCCAGATTTATTAACATTTTATGCAACCTTCACAATGGCCCTATGATCATGTACTGTTACCCCATTTTACATAGCAGGAGCAGGGTGGGTTGTTTTGCTTTTAGTCACCCAGTTGGTGATAGTAAAGCTGTGATTTTGAATCTGGAGCGTGAGACTCAGAAGTCTGAACTCTTACCCAGTACACAGCACTGGTCCTCTCTGTGGCATTTGATGCGTCCTTAGCTTACCTGTCACAAGCAACCTGAGGAACTACTGTTCCTTGAGCCAGCTCCAGTGGCCAGTGCAATTCCAGAGAAATCTTCAAGGACAGGAAATGTACCAGCGTATCCAATAAAATCCATGTAGGCTAACACCGACTGTGAGGTAGACACTCATTAATATTTCATGAAGTAACTGACCATTCTGGCCATAAATTACGTTAATAGCTATATTTTCAGAAGTTAAAACTACTATGGTAAACATTAAAGAGAGAAAATTTAATGTAATTATTATTTAAGGAAGCAAAATTTTAACTAGTAGCTTATTCTTTGTGATTAAGAACTTATTAATAAAAGTGGAGGCAAGTCCTGATTTGTTTGAAACTTTCAAAACTTTATTTTTGGTTAAAAAAGTGATAGTTCATTTGATAAAGTTAAAGCAAGCCATTCCTATTTCTACAATCTAAAGGCACCCATTTCAAATCTACTTTTATTTAAAATATAGTTAATTACATTATTAGAGCAGTAATTATATATAAGTATATATAATTACATGGCAATTATTATTGAGCTCATGCTAGGTACAAAGTACAATGGAAGCAATTTTCAGAAAATCTCTATGAAGTTGATATTTTATGTTTGTTTTGCAATTGAGGTGCCAGGCTGAAGATTTCTTTGTTTTGTTTTTAAAAACGAGAAAGAGGAAGAGCTGGAATCAAATCTACATATCTTTGAAAGAATGCTTAAATTTGTCTACCTAAAGAAAATTCATGACCTAAATGAAGTCATAATAGTGAATGAAGTGTGTATGTGTGTGTGTATATAATATGTATGTATATATACACACATATATATACATGTTTGTGTACACACATATATAAAAGAATAGACATATACATGTACATAAAATATGTGTATATACATATAAATATATAAACATGTATATGTACACATACATATATATATAAATGAATACATATATATATGTATACATAAAATAACGGCTTACAGGATCATTACAAGGACCTATTAAAAGATCTGCTGCTGGTGATGTAAAGAGAAAGGAGTTGAACTTAATTGAGGATAAGGGAGTAGGTTTACGAATGAAGAGTACTAAATTTAGTTCTAAATACAGTACATTTGTGTTTGTGGCTTCTATGAAATTTACTGATGGAGATATTTGGTGGCCAATTAAAATGTAAATCTGGATTTAGAGGTTTCTTGGGAAGTTCTCAGAATATAGACAGTGGGTAAGACCATAAATTTAATTGCATCATGAGAAATTAGGGAAGAGGAATGAATGTTGGAGTCTAGCAAGAAAGACATCATTAGATATTATACTTTCTTAAAGATTTGTTGACATATAGTTCTATAGACAGTGCACAAAGAGATGTTTGTTACAAGTATGCAGTTCATGCTACATAATTATGCTAATACTTCTTTATTCACAAAAATATGCTAAGGAAAGAAATCATATGTTGTTTTTCTCCTCATATCAAATAAAACTTCAATGAATGCATAAAAGACCAAACCTCAATATCTTTAATTTATTTACAACAAAATATATATAATCAAAGTAAAAACTTAGGTCTAGTTACAGCAACCATGAAAAGGAAATATGACTTTTAAAAAATTTTCCACCAACACTGGAGTGAGATGAACCAAAAGAAAGAGGAACCTAACATACAATATTTTTAGTGTGAAATGCAAATGATAAAACAGTTACACAACCTCTGCCTGAGTGTAGCCTAATCTCAACACGGTAGCCAGGAGTGATGCATTTAAAGCTTAAGTAAGATCTTCTCACTCATCTTAAATCCTTTAGTGGCTCTTCTGGCTTTATCCAGAGTAAAAGCCCAAGTCTTTGCATCCACCTGTAAAGCCTCACCTGAACAGACACCAATCAATCCGCTACCTTCCTTTCTATCTCTCCTTGCTAAGCGTGCTCTAGCTACAGGCTGGTGGGCTACTGTGGAAAATGCCAGGCACGTTTCTTCCTCTGGACCTCTCCCCAGCTGTTCCTTCTGGCTGCAATGCTCTTCTTTTTAGTATCTGCTTAGCTACCTCCCTCACACCTCCAAGGCATTGCTCAAATATCACTTTTTTTTTTTTTTAATAAGTTAGGACAAGGTTTACCCAGACCATCCTATTTAATATTGCCATCTGCTCCCTCCCACCTATGCCAACCTGAATCCCCCTTACCTGACTCAACTTTTTAATCCCTAAACTGTATCTTCTAATATACTAGGTAATTCATGTAATCAGCAAATCAAAGAACCAGCAACTTTAAAATATACCAGTATTTTAAGTAGGAAAAAAAGCTGCCAATCAAATCATGATATGCCATCAACTGTTATATGTACCCAGATATTACAGTCATTAAAAAATGTGAAAAAATTTCTATCTCAGACTTAACAAAATGCGTATTATTATTATGACTCACATTTTTTTCCATCTCCCTATGCTGGGATACAAGATTATAGGAGCAAAGATTTTTATATGTTCTCTTTACTGAAAGACTCCAGGTGCTTAGAACAGTGCTTGGCAAGTTATAGGTTCTCAATAAGTGTTTGTAAAATCAATTGTTAAATTTGTCATTTAGAGAGAGATCACCCTGGACTAAGTAAAGATTAATCAGAGGTATACTGGAAGTCATCCAGGGATTATAAACTGAGAACAAAGTGGCTCAAATACATGTATTACCTCTGGATGAAGAATCAGTTCATGACTTCGGATGGCCACCTTATAAGACTGGGGAGGAGCATATTTGCCGTTGTAGACAGGATAAGTAGAGCATGTTATACGCATTAGTTATTACTGTGTACCAAGTTGCTTCCAAACTTAACAACTTAAAATAACACACATTTATTGTTTCATAACTTCTGTGAGTTAGGAATGTGAGCACAGCTTAGCTGGGCCTTTGTTTTGGGATCTCTCACACGCTGCAGTCAAGGTATTGCCTGTCCAATTAAAATAAATAAATTTATACTAAAAAAAAAGATATTGTCTGACCATGTTGCTGTTGCTGCTAAGTCAGACAATGTCTCTTCAGTTGGGTCTGACTCTTTGTGACCCTATGGACTGCAGTCCCCCACCAGACTCCTTTATCCATGGGATTCTCCAGGCAAGAATACAGGAGTGTGTTGCCGTGCCCTCCTCCAGGGCATCTTCCCAATCCAGGGACTGAACCTGTGTCTCATGTCTCCTGCATTGGCAGGCAGGGTCTTTACTACTAGCACCACATAGGAAGCCCTTGCCTGACCATAGTCATCTCAAAGCTTGACTGGGGAGGAATGTGCTCTCAAGATTATATGACTGTTGGCAGGATTCACTTTCTCATGGGTCACTGGGCTGATAACCTTAATTAATACTTTGCTGGTTATTGGCCAGAGGTCCTCCCTCAAGTGGGCCTGTAAGGTATAGCACCTTGCTTTATTGAAGTGTGCAAATCAAGAAGACAATAGAAAGAATCTACTGACAATCCTGAAGTTTCAATCTTCAGTAATAGAATCATAGAAATGACATACAGTCACCTTTGCCATATTCTCTTGGTTAGAAGAGAGTCCTTACATTCAAGGGGGAGGATTATACAAGGACATGACTATTAAGAGGTGAAAATCACTGGGGACCATCTTAGAAGTCTGCCGACATTATGTGAAAGCATCTGGAATTGTATGTTGAAGAAGGGCATGTTTGTCTGTGGAGGACCTGAGGAGTACGCTTTAGTAGACACATCCCAGAGTGGATATTAAGTGATGTTCTTAAGTGGGAACTCCCATCTTTCACTTTCCTTCACAATGGTGGGTTTCTGATCATAATACCTCTCTGACCACAGCTGATGGGATAGAAGGTAGACGTCTGACTCAAGACAGTTAAATTCTACTCCATAATTTTTGACTTTGGACTAACAGACTCTAGTTCAGTATTGCTTGGAGAGATGCTATAATCTTGGGAACTGTGACTTGATCTCATCTGTCACACAAAATGAGAAGCCAGAAAAAAAAGATTTGCAGAGAAGAAAGGACAAAGATGTTTAGAGAACCACCGAAACAAAAATAGAATGTCTGATGGATACTCTGTTCACATTTCCAGGCATTCTATAATAAGCTTTCACAACCCCCTTCTATTTTGTTGTAAATTTCCACTTCCTTTTTAACTAAAACAAGCTCAAGTTGGTTTTGCAACTTGCAGCCAGAGTTCTTACTAATTATCTCTTTTTGAAGACCTTCAAAGTACCCTTGTTACTGTGACTATGAATATAACACATTATGGTGATGTTTTGTAATAAAGATGTAAGGAAACTTGAAGAGAAGCAAAGAAGGCCTTAAGCCTTCAGTCCAAATTACAGAATGATTTAAATTTTTGGCAAAGTGGCTTTTATTTCACTCCTTCAATCTTTATAAGATTTTTAAAGAAAGCATGTCATGTAGGGATACGTTTATAACACCCTCTGTGGAACCAAAGAGGCAGGAGTTTGAATGGTGAGAGTTGTCTTAAAGCACATCTAAAGCACAATGGCATCTGTCTAGTCATCTCTTATTCATGGCAATGCAATTGTTTACTCAAAAACCTGAAACAAAAGGAAAATAGCAAGCTATAACCCTAGACTCTTAAAATATGGGCTGAAACTAATAAAATAATATTATTATGGTTGAGTGCTATTTGTAACAATGCTTTTGTAGAGCTTTTTTCTGTTTTGCTGCAGTGCAAAAGAAAAAAATCACAGCATATTCTAGGAATCTGGAAATACCTAGACTATAAAAGAATGAGTAATAAATGAAGTGTTGTCTGCATTGCACTTCCTCCATATAAGTTGTTTAATCAGCCTCTAATCTTATTCCGGGATACCATTAAACACCCAGTCACCTCTTAATGCAGCACTGAGCCAAGGGCTCAGTTTGGACCCTTTTTAGTGAAATGTCAGTTCTCTTTCCCTTCTTTCTTGTCTTGGCTTGAACAGGACTTATATATGTGGCTCCCGTTTCATGCTCAGTTTCTGTAATGCACAGTGATACCTCACCCCACATGCAGTAATCCTAGTGACTTCATGCCAAGCTAAAGTTTTGGGTGGACTCCGGGAGTTGGTGATGGACAGGGAAGCCTGGCGTGCTGCAGTTCATGGGGTTGCAAAGAGTCAGACACGACTGAGAGATTGAACTGAACTGAACTGAACTGAAAGTAAAATATTAAAATAGAGGATAAACCCCATGTAGAATACCTGCAGAACTCAGGGAGTTAGTTATGTTAGAGAACTTTCCCCTTTGTTCACATTCTCAGCTAGGACAAAAGCATTGTCCTTGTTTGCTGGAGGAACTCTGCCAAGCCAAAAGTGATAATTTCAGGTAACAGATCTTTCACTAACTGTATGTTCCTGAGCAAGGACAAAGGTTTCATAAGAAAAATCTCTGGGCTTGATTCACTGATGATTGATGTAATCACACTTGTGGAAAAACTGGCCATCTGTGAGTGGCATCCGCTGGGGTGTGTAGGTGTGAGTGGGTTGTACACAGGCCTCCTGGGCAAATCCTGCCGAGCTGTCTTCAGCTCAGAGACTAAATAAAGATGAGAAACTTCCATGCGACATTGAGATAGAGCCATTGTAAGACCAGAAAATATTGTCAGCTTCATCACAAATCAGAATTGTTATGAAACATAGCAATACCTCTATAATACAGTAATGCCTTGAAGCATATGATGAAAGTCTGTAAATTCACAATTTTCTCCCAACTTCCAATGCTGCCACCTTAGTTTCAGATAATTTCATGTACCCACCACTGTAGACGTTCATGTGTCCACCACTGTAGGTGTTCATGTGTCCATTGCTGTAGACGTTCTCACAGTTGTGCCTAACTGCAGTTTCCAGTATTTCTCACTCAGATTGCAAGGTTCTGCCAGATTAGTCACCGTTTATGAGAACTGTTTCACAATTCAGGGCCACAGTTTACTTGTGAAGAATGTTGATGGCATCAGACACAAGGCTCTTCTTGTGTCAACCCCCACCATTCCTCCTCCTTTTACTTCACTGTCTTTTTCTTCACTTGTTCATTTCTCCCTTCTCCTCCCCAGTATAGATAAACACACTCTATTAACTTTATAAAATCTGGAAAAACATCTGAGTTCTAAAAGCCATCTGGCCTAGAGGGTTTTAGATGATAGATTTAGGACCTGTACACGTTTTACTATAAATTACTAGTATTTCTAAAGCTGTGACTGCTTTCTCTTCTCCATTAACATGTTACATTTTTGTCCAAATGTCCTTTTCAAAAACTCTTTGTACTTTTTTTTCAGAAAAATTTATTTGAAAATTAATAGCCTTCCCTCCCCCCACAAACTTAAACTGTAATTCTACACTGTTCTCACAAAGTAAGAAATAAAAATGAAAACCGCTGGCCCCTCTATCCAGTGCTATTCACCAGAATAATGACTATAAAGATTTGGGGTTTGGCATTTGCTTTGTATTTGCACAAATAATATGTGCCCATGCATTACGTATGCTCTAAAATATCCATATATTTATGAAAGTGAAATCATAACTTTGAAAATACCTTTTTTTGATTTTGACATTCTATTATAATCATCTTGGGGCTTCCCAGGTGGCTCAGATGGTAAAGAATCCACATGCCAATGCAGGAGACGCAGGTTTCATCCCTGGGTCGGGAAGATCCCCTGGAGGAGGAAATGGCAAAGTATTCTTGCCTGGAAAATTCCATTGACAGAGGAGCCTGGCAGGCTACAGTCCACGGGGCCACAAAGAGTCAGCCATGACTGAACAATTAAACAGCAGCAGCAGCAGCAGCAGTGTGATCATCTTTTTAGCTTACTACCAACAGATCCACTCAGTTCTTTTTCAAGACAGCTCAGTATTCCAATACTGCATTTGTGGCATAATTTACTTCATTGTTTCCCCATGGATAAACAAAATAAACTGCCTAAACAACCTTAAACATATATTTTTTACTGATGAGGATAGATTTATAAATGTAAACCTGCTTAGTCAGAGATACTTAAATTTTAAATGTTAATTAAATGCTAATTTTAAAATGAATTTCAAAAGATTATATCTATTTATATGCTCACAAACAGTAAATTAAAGAGCCTGCCACTTTGCCAGAGCTTGATGTTATAAAACTTTTTATCTCTTGCCAATCTGATAAGTGGAATATGCCTCATCCTTATTTATATTTGCATTTTCATGATTAGTGCTCTGGTAGACCATATATAAATATAAATATATATTTTTTTTTTCTGCTCCTATCTTCTTCCTCTTCCTCATTTTTCTTGAATTTCTGGTTTCTTTTTCAGGGACTTCCTTTTTCACTTCTTTTTCTTATTAATTTTTAAGAACATATTGTAAAGTACAAATGTCAACTCTTATCTATCATTTATGAAATGAAATTCCTGTAGATTTTCTATGACCTCTTAACATTTTTATGTTCATCATGGATACTTTCTTGTGACTAACACAGTCAAACCTCTCTATTTTCCGCTGTTTATGGTATATAGGTATCCTGTTTTATTTAGAAATTCCATTTCTGTTCAAACATATATGTAGTTTTTCTCCAATATTTTTCAAGTACTTTTAATTTTTTTTAATTTATATTTTTAATTTCTCTTGACTTTGAATTTTTCAAATAGTATGATGATTTAGTTTTTAAAGCAGCAAATGTGCCTGCTCAGTCATTTCAGTTGTATCTGACTCTTTGTGACCCTATGGACTGTAGCCCACCTGGCTCCTCTGTCCGTAGGATTCTCCAGGGAGGAATATTGGAGTGGGTTGCCATGCCCTCCTCCAGGAGATCTTCCTAACTCAGAGACTGAACCTACATCTGCGTCTCCTGCATTGCAGGAAGATTCTTTACCACTGAGCCACTGTTAAACAATTGAACTTCCACAGGTGAACTAATCTAGACACAGACCTTACACCCTTCACAAAAATTAACTCAAAATGAGTCATAGACATAAATGTAAAACACAAAACTATAAAACTCCTAGAATATACCACTGGAGAAAATCTAGATGACTTTGAGTGTGGTAATGACTTCTTACTAACCTAGACAGCATATTAAAAAGCAGAGACATTACTTTGCCTACAAGGGTCCATATAGTCAAAGCTATGGTTTTCCAATAGTCATATATGGATGTGAGAGCTGGACCATAAAGAAAGCTGAGTGCCATAGAATTGATGCTTTTGAACTGTGGTGTTGGAGAAGACTTGAGAGTTCTGTGGACTGCAAGGAGATCCAACCAGTCCATCCTAAAGGAAATCAGTCCTGAATATTCATTGGAAGGACTGATGCTGAAGCTGAAACTCCAATACTTTGGCCACCTGAAGTGAAGAACTGACTCATTTCAAAAGACCCCAATGCTGGGAAAGATTGAAGGCGGGAGGAGAAGGAGACAACAGAGGATGAGCTGGTTGGATGGCATCACCAACTCAATAGACAGGAATTTGAGTAAACTCCGGGAGTTGGTTATGGACAGGGAGGCCTGGCGTGCTGCAGTCCATGGGATCGCAAAGAATTGGACATGACTGAGTGACTGAACTGACTGAACTGAATGACTTCTTAGATATGCCATCAGATAGAACCCATGAAATAAATATGGATAAGCTGAACTTTATTACAATTAAAAACTTTTGATCTGTGAAAGACAATGTCAAGAGCATGGGAAGATAAGTCACACACTAGGAGACCATATCTGCAAAAGGTATATCTAATAAAGAACTGCTATCAAAAATATACTAAGAGCTGTTAAAACTCAACATAAAACAGCCCAATCAAAATACAGGAAAAAATGATACGAACAGTCAGTCACTTTACCAAAGAAGATACAGGGATGGCCAATAAGCATATGAAAAAGATACTTTACATTCTATGTCATCAGGAAAGTGAAAATTAAAGCAACAATGAGATACCACTACACACATATTAGAATGGTCAAAATTGAAAACACTTAAAATACCAAATTCTGGCAAGGATGTGGAACAATAGAAACCCTCATTCCTGGTGGGAATGCAAAATGATACAGCCATTTTGGGAGACAGTTTAGCAGATTCTTTTTTTTATTTTATTTTATTTTATTTTTAAACTTTACAATATTGTATTAGTTTAGCCAAGTATCGAAATGAATCCGCCACAGGTATACCTGTGTTACCCATCCTGAACCCTCCTCCCTCCTCCCTCCCCATACCTTCCCTCTGGGTCGTCTCAGTGCACCAGCCCCAAGCATCCAGTATCGTGCATCGAACCTGGACTGGCAACTCATTTCATACATGATATTTTATGTTTATCTCATACATGATGTTTCAATGCCATTCTCCCAAATCTTCCCACCCTCTCCCTCTCCCACAGAGTCCATAAGACTGTTCTATACATCAGTGTCTCTTTTGCTGTCTTGTACACAGGGTTATTGTTACCATCTTTCTAAATTCCATATATATGCGTCACTATACTGTATTGGTGTTTTTCTTTCTGGCTTACTTCACTCTGTATAATAGGCTCCAGTTTCATCCACCTCATTAGAACTGATTCAAATGTACTTTTTAATGGCTGAGTAATACTCCATTGTGTATATGTACCACAGCTTTCTTATCCATTCATCTGCTGATGGGCATCTAGGTTGCTTCCATGTCCTGGCTATTATAAACAGTGCTGCGATGAACATTGGGGTACATGTGTCTCTTTCCCTTCTGGTTTCCTCAGTGTGTATGCCCAGTAGTGGGATTGCTGGATCATAAGGCAGTTCTATTTCCAGTTTTTTAAGTACAGTTTAGCAGATTCTTAGCTTCTGAGATCAGACGAGATCTGGCACCTTCAGGCTGATATGACCGGAGACCAGTTTAGCAGATTCTTAACAAAACTAAACATTAACCAAATGATCCAGCAATCTCATGCCTTGGTATGTGTCCGAAGGAGTCAAAAACTCTATGCCCACACAAAACCTACCATGAATGTTTATAGCAGCTTTAGTCATAATTACCAAAACTTGGAAGCAACAAAGATGTCCTTCAGTAGGTAAATGGACAAATTCCAGACAAGGGAATATTGTTCAGTGGTAACAAGAAATGAGCTATTAGGTAATGAAAAAACATGGATGAATCTTAAATGCATATTGCTAAGTGAAAGAAGCCAGTCTGAAAAGACCACATACTGTGTGATATCAACTATGTGACATTCTGGAAAATGCAAAACTATAGAGACAGGAAAAATGTCCGTGGCTGTCAGAGGTTAAAGGAGGAATAAACAGATGTATCACAAAGGATTTTTAAGGCAGTGAAAATACTCTGTATGATACCATAATGAAGACTCATGTTATTTTAGACTGTTCAAATTCATGGAATGTATTGCACCAAAAATGAACTTTCATGTAAACTGTGGCCTTTGGGTGATTATGATGTGTGAATGTAGGTTCATCAATAGTAACAAATGTATCAGCCTTGAGGGGAATGTTGATAATGCAAGAGGCTATGCTTATATGGAAACAGGAGGTATATGGGAAATTTCTGTACTTTCCTCTTAATTTTGCTGTGAATCTAATGCAACTTTTTGTGTTTTTTTTTAAAAAGTCTTAATAAAAACAAGTATGCTATGAAAGGAGAACCTGGGACATTCATTCATTTACTCAGCATGCAGGCATTAGATGAATGAGTACTATGTGTCAGACACAGAGAATAAAGTGCACAATAACAATCTTTGCTATAAAACATCTTACTGTCTAGCAAGGTTCAGAAAATTAGTGCACAAAAATAAAGTAGTATGACTCAACACATATACAGAACTGGTATAGTCCAATGACTGCTATTCCATCAAAGGTGAAGTCTGGGAAAATTACCAGTTTATTTGTGGGATGCTATTTCCTCAAACCATTTTGAGAAATTTTCTTCTGAAACTTCCTTTAGAGGTTTTGACACATTGTAAACATTTTTAGTGGGATAGATTTAGAGTTTTAGAATGAATAAATGAAATGACTTTTCAAAATAGTCAACTACTTCTCTATTATTAATTTTTTTGGACAAGATTAAATTATTATGCTATGACTATAGATTTGTTTATGTTTTCGGTTTATTTTCCCTTTATATATTCCCAGACTGTGTTATTGGTATCATGCAACTTCATATTTTCTACAAATTCTTGAAGAGTTAAGTCATTTTATGAAACTTACACAGTGTTATATGTCAATTATATCTCAATAAGGCTTTAAAAAATATGGATGGATTATCTCCTTTTTTGGTGTGAAATATCCCTCTCTCTCCCTTTAAAGGCTTAACTTGCTTTGTGCATATTAATTATCATTGTATGCCAACAACCATGGATTCAAACAAATGCCAACCAAAAATATTTGGAAAAAAATTCTCCAGAAAGTTCCAAAAAGCAAAACTTGAATTTACTGAGTGCCAGCAACTATTTATGTACCATTTATATTGTATTAGGTGTTATCAGTGGTCTAGATATAACTTAAAATATATGGAATGAACAAGGTAGAGATTGTTGTCTTAAAAATACTGCCTAGATAATAGGGGCAACTTGGGAAAGGAATATATGGGAGCTTTCTGTATTATCTTTACAAGTTTTTTGTCAATGTAAAACTATCCTAAAATTAGTGTTTGTTTAATAACATAGAAAAAATAAAGTATATGGAAGGATGTATATAAGTTATATGCAAATACTATACCATTTTATATAAAGGACTTGACCATCCACAGATTTTGATATATGTGAGGGATCCTGCAACCAGTTCCCCAAGGATATTGAGGGATGACTCAATATAGTATAATTTATTGTTTTATATTTGTTTTAAAAATAGCCATAGCTGACCTTTACACTTTTTAGTTAGCTATAGAGTTGCCATCTTTTAATTGGAGGTTTTGGCCCATGGGGATTTTTTAATCTATATATCTATTAGATTGTTATCTGCAGTTTTATATTGTGCTTTATATTTGATGTATTTTTCTTTTGTATCTTTTCTTTATTCCCTTTGTTTCTCCTTTGTTCCCTTTGTTTCTTGCAAGCATGCTAAGTCACTTCAGTCATGTCTGACTCTTTGTGACACTATGGACTATATAGCCCTCCAGGCTTCACTGTCTATGGATTCTCCAGGCAAGAATACTGGAGTAGGTTGCCATGCCCTCCTCCAGGGGATCTTCCCAACCCAGGGATCGAACCTGCGTCTCTTATGTCTCCTGCATAGGCAGGCAGATTCTTTACTACAAGTACCACCTGGGAAACTCTTTCTCCTCTTACAGTTGGGTTAATTTTACAAAATATTTTCATTCTTTTACTGGTTACCTCTAACTTTTACAGTATAAATATTTAATTTGATATTTTCCTACCCAAATCCAAAGTTTATATCCTCTTTCTGAATGAGATACCTTAGCAATAAAGTTTGGGGACTTTAAATTGAGACATCTCTGAAGAAACATCTCAGCTTCCAGGGTTTTTTTGACATTGACTGAAATTGGATGGCTGTTGCAACTGCACCTCAGTCCAGCTTCTCCCTCTGCCCAAATTCCACTTTCCTTGCTTCCTCGTAGCAGTCTGCAGAAAGTTTCCTGAACACAAATCATAGCAACTCAGAATGTGCTCCTGGAGAAGCTAACCCACAACACTCAGATTGTCCTCTGAGCAGTTTTATATAGTTTATAACGGTTTTAAAACAGTGGACAGAGGATGACATGGTTAGATCATATCACTGACTCAATGGACATGAATCTGAGCAAACTCTAGGAGAGAGTGAGGGACGGGGAAGCCTGGTGTGCTGCAGTCCATGGGATCACAAAGAATTGGACACAACTTATCAACTGAACAACAAATAATGGTTTTCACCTATTTGAGCATAAGTGTAGTCTTTACATAATTGACCGTCCCTCGATTATGCCCAAAATAGTCAGCTACTTCTCTATTATTAATTTTCTTTTAGACAAGATTAAATTATTATGCTCTGACTATAGATTTGTTCATGTTTTCTGTTTATTTTCCCTTTATATATTCCCAGACTGTGTTATTGGTATCATGCAACTTCATATTTTCTACAGATTCTTGAAGAGTTAAATCATCTTATGAAACTTATGAAACTCCAAATTATGATTTGGGCTTCCCTGGTGGCTCAGATGGTAGAGTGTCTGCCTACAACATGGGAGACCCGGGTTCAGTCCCTGGGTCTGGAAGATCCCCTGGAGAAGGAAATGGCATTTTGTTTTGACATAAATTCTCCCTTCAGATTTGATGGTCTTACAGCATGAACAAAAAACAGTAAAAGTCCAATTTAAATGGCCAGATTTCTAAGAGATTGTTTAAAGATAAAGTTAATTTTTGTGTTTAACATTATTTACAGAGATTTCATGTTCTGCACAAAGTACACATAACAAGGGCAAATCAGCAATGATACAAAGTGAAATAATTTGATTTCCAACAATAACAGACGGTGGCCACCTGCTGTTTGTGTTAAATAAGGATCGTGTTCAGTAATGCCATCATTTACGAAACGAGAGATAGTTCCCCATTTTCCACAATATGCAGAATAAGCATAAATGAATAAAGACATGACAGGTTTGGTGATTAAAGGAATGGCAAAGTTCCAAATTCACTGCCTTAGGGAATTCATTATAAGTTGTCGCTTTGCATCCTAGTGGTACAGGGACAGTCAGTATAGATTAAACACAGCTATTTATAGTTACTGTCCTTTTGACATAAGGACTACCTAGTGGGACAATACCTGCTTGACTTTACAGAAGAAAATGTAAAAGAATAGGCATAAAAACATACTGGAAATTAAAAAGTAGATTAAATATTATTTTACTATATTACATAGTCCAGCACCAGTTGTAACTAAGATGTCAGAATAATGAATGCTTAACAAAGGTCCATCTAGTCAAGGCTATGGTTTTTCCAGTGGTCATGTATGGATGTGAGAGTTGGATTGTGAAGAAAGCTGAGTGCCTAAGAATTGGTGCTTTTGAACTGTGGTGTTGGAGAAGACTCTTGAGAGTCCCTTGGACTGCAAGGAGATCCAACCAGTCCATTCTGAAGGAGATCAGCCCTGGGATTGCTTTGGAGGGAATGATGCTGAAGCTGAAACTCCAGTACTTTGGCCCCCTCATGCGAAGAGTTGACTCATTGGAAAAGACTCTGGTGCTGGGAGGGATTGGGGGCAGGAGGAGAAGGGGACGACAGAGGATGAGATGGCTGGATGGCATCACTGACTTGATGGACGTGAGTCTGAGTGAACTCCGGGAGTTGGTGATAGACAGGGAGGCCTGGTGTGCTGCGATTCATGGGGTCACAAAGAGTCGGACACAACTGAGCAACTGAACTGAACTCAATTCTCCATAACCTAAAAAATGTCTTCTAAATCTAAGTAAATTATTTCTGAAATAAACCTGAATTATTATGCAAATATAATGTGAATCTGAATTAATTCCAAAGGAAGCTATGAATTGAGTGACAAGAATACTGGACTTTGAGATTCTGTTTACCAAGGATACAGTACTGTTCCCCATAGGCAAGTTACTTAACATCCCTGACACTGAATTTCTTCCCTGTAAAATATATGATACCTAAATTATGGTGTTATTTTAGTGGATCTAGTAAAATTTAGTAAAAGTCTTTCTTCCTAGAACAAACTGGGTGCCTAGCAAATACTTGGTTTAAATCGCAACATTATTTAAAATAAGGAAATATTTATTTATTACCAATTTTCTTCCAAAACAAGAGTGTACTTTACAGTGATGCATAAAATATGACAAAAGAGAATACAGTGGGTCAGAGATGATAGAAACTTTAAACAACGAGGTAGAAAAAAGAGGAGTCAAGATAAGATGACAGTGATAACTACAAGGGCCTACTGGAGACCTCAAATTTAGCTCTTTCTGGAACTCACATACAAAAGTAGATATCATTCGGTACACAGATCTTTGCTCAGTAACAGTAATGATCACCCGCTCTTGATATTAAGAGCTGGCAAAGATTACTCTTGAGGTTGTTCATAAAGAGGACAATGTTGGAAGTAATAAACAGCCTCCTCAATGGTATCCTTAAAATAGATGCAGTGACAACAACTTTATAGAACAATTTCTAGGTGGGTCCCTTTCATTACTCCAAGGAGTAACTCAGTAAACATACTTCTGTGGAGGACAAGCCGAGGGCAAGGCTATTAAGTCTTGCTTATTTTCTGAAGGGTGCTGAGAAATATAGGGGCAAACGAAGCAATTGCATTCTAGGTAACTGGCTTAACACGGGGATATGTTTTAGGATATCTGAAAGCAGGAAGGGCCTGTGCCCTTCACGTCAGTTATCTTGAACACTGTTTTTCTCACAAAGAAATTTTAAACAGGTGAAAAGAGAAGTCAGCTTAAATTGTAATCCTTGGAAAATGCAACAGAAGCTATTTTTTGTTACTCGTTCTTCTCATTTCACAAATGTTTGAGCACTGATTAAGAGCCATATTAAGGGGCTTCCCTGGTGGCTCAGAGGTTAAAGCGTCTGCCTCCAATGCGGGAGACCCAGGTTCGATCCCTGGGTCAGGAAGATCCCCTGAAGAAGGAAATGGTAACCCACTCCAGTACTCTTGCCTGGAGAATCCCATGGATGGAGAAGCCTGGTAGACTACAGTCCATGGGGTCACAAAGAGTCGGACACGACTGAGCGACTTCACTTAAGAGCCACATATTGTACTGGGGATACACACTTTAGTATTGTAGTTCTGAAAACTATGTTAATGTGTATGTATATGTATATGTCTACATCTGACTCTACATCTGCATTTATGCCTGTGCCTATTTCTAGATCTACATATCTCCCCCAACACATAGATTTCTGGGTAGAAATATCAAGTGCTGGTATCTGTCATCATCAAATTTAATACAGATAAAGAGGCAATGGCAATTGAGTTCCATAAATGTATGAAATTATCAGTCTGTACTGTATTAACATTCTTATAAGAACCTGTAAATAGTATGACTGGCTTCCCAGGTGGCTCAGTGGTAAAGAACTGCTTGCCAGTGCAGGGGTCGCAGGAGACACAGGTTTGATCCCTGGGTAGGAAAGATCCCTTGTAGAAGGAAATGGCAACCCACTTGAGTATTCTTGAGTGGGAAATCCCATGGACAGAGGAGCCTGGAGGGCTACAGTCCATAGGATCGCAAAGAGTCGAACACAACTGAGTGATTGAGCACAAAACAGTTTAACAGAATATGTGCATCAGTGGAAAGTTGTTGTGTTTGGTACAAAGAAGAGAGATGGCTACTGTTTCTTTCTTTTGCAGTATTATCAAAATTCACCCCACCATTCTACACAGATAGTTTCTTTCAGGTCAATTAAACATGAAATATTTTAAGAAGTGGCTTTCTAGGAAGTGAAGCTTATCCCTTTAATTTATAATGAAAATGAATTCCCTTAGATGTAAACATTTATAAAATGGAATAGATGTGCTATGTGGACAACATTAAACATGTGAAAATGTCTAATGACTTGTTTCAGCAATATCTGCCAAGACCACTGAGGTGAGTTGATGTTTTATCCTCATCTATGTTGTGCAAAAATGATGAAATTTTGTATACTTGGTCTACCTTAAGTCTGTTGTCTTATTTTTTACTCCTACTGTATGAGTCTAACTATAGCCCCTATTAGTTGGGAAGTCAGTCCAGCCTTTTAAAAACCATACAAAATGTGTTAAGAAGATCTGAGAGAGTATGGAAGAGGCTCCCTTATGAGGGCTGCATGTGTTTAGTGCATAGATTCAATTGCATCAATTTTAACTATTCAAAATAAAATTCTGTGTTTTTTCGTTAGATGGGCTTCACACAGATAGATAGTTGGATGTATTGGTTAAAGGATATTTGGATAAATTAAGCTCTATCGTAGTCATACTTCCAATTTTTTCTTATTGAACTTAGAGTCTTGCTACATATTTTGAGAAGGAATAAAACAAGTAAACTAATAGAACTTTTTAAGGAATAGAAGTTACTAAGGGAGATAAAGATTCTTAAGATAGTAATAATAATGTTAATAATAATAGTTACCATAATTACATTGAAGTCAATAATGGTAGCTTGGTGGCTAGCATGTACCAGACACAATATTGAGCACTTTATCATTAAAAGTTCATTTTCAGTTCAGTTCATTTGCTCAGTCATGTCTGACTCTTTTCAACCCCATGGAGTGCAGCACTCCAGGCTTCCCTGTCCATCATCAACTCCCAGAGCTTGCTCAAGCTCATGTCCATCGAGTCGGTGATGCCATCCAAATATCTTATCCTCTGTCATCCCCTTCTACTCCTGCTTTCAATCTTTCCCAGCATCAGGGTCTTTCAGTAAAGTTCAGTTGCTCAGTCATGTCCGACTCTTTGCGACCCCGTAAATCACAGCACGCCAGGCCTCCCTGTCCATCACCAACTCCCGGAGTTCACTGAGACTCACGTCCATTGAGTCAGTGATGCCATCTGCCATCTCATCCTCTGTCGTCCCCTTCTCCTCTTGCCCCCAATCCCTCCCAGCATCAGAATCTTTTCCAATGAGTCAATTCTTCACATGAAGTGGCCAAAGTACTGGAGTTTCAGCTTTAGCATCATTCCTTCCAAAGAAATCCCAGGGCTGATCTCCTTCAGAATGGACTGGTTGGATCTCCTTGCAGTCCAAGGGACTCTCAAGAGTCTTCTCCAACACCACAGTTCAAAAGCATCAATTCTTCAGCGCTCAGCTTTCTTCACAGTCCAACTCTCACATCCATACATGACCACTGGAAAAACCATAGCCTTGACTAGACTTTAATCCTCCACAAATACATAGGGTTGAAACCATTTGTCTAAAAATGTCTTTAGAGTTTTAAAGAATTTTAAAGAATGAGACCATTTTGTTCAGTACAAAATTCTAGGGGCAAGTTGTACAGCTTTACTGTCAGTAAATATGTAAATATCACTTTAAAGATGGTTGATGTGTCTTATTTTCCATTTAAAAGAATGTATACACCTGGCTTTTTTCATTTGGTACAATGTGAGATTCATATATCTTTCATATATCTATATATCTTGTAGCATAAGAATATGCTAAAAATTGTTTGCTTTATAATTCATTCTCTTGCTTGATAGGCATTCGAGTAGGTTTTAGCATCTAAAACTCTTGAGAAATTTGTATGCAGGTCAGGAAGCAACAGTTAGAACTGGACATGGAACAACAGACTGTCTCCAAATAGGAAAAGGAGTTTGTCAAGGCTGAATATTGTCACCCTGTTTATTTAACTTATATGCAGAGTACATCATGAGAAACGCTGGGCTGGGAGAAACGCTGGGCTGGAAGAAACACAAGCTGGAATCTAGATTGCCGGGAGAAATATCAATAACCTCAGATATGCAGATGACACCACCCTTATGGCAGAAAGTGAAGAGGAACTAAAAAGCCTCTTGATGAAAGTGAAAGAGGAGAGTGAAAAAGTTAGCTTAAAGCTCAACATTCAGAAAACGAAGATCATGGCATCTGGTCCCATCACTTCATGGGAAATAGATGGGGAAACAGTGGAAACAGTGTCAGACTTTATTTTTCTGGGCTCCAAAATCACTACAGATGGTGACTGCAGCCATGAAATTAAAAGACGCTTACTCTTTGGAAGGAAAGTTATGACCAACCTAGATAGCATATTGAAAAACAGAGACATTACTTTGCCAACAAAGGTCCGTCTAGTCAAGGCTATGGTTTTTCCAGTGGTCATGTATGGATGTGAGAGTTGGACTGTGAAGAAGGCTGAGCGCCGAAGAATTGATGCTTTTGAACTGTGGTGTTGGAGAAGACTCTTGAGAGTCCCTTGGACTGCAAGGAGATCCAACCAGTCCATTCTGAAGGAGATCAGCCCTGGGATTTCTTTGGAAGGACTGATGCTGAAGCTGAAACTCCAGTACTTTGGCCACCTCATGCGAAGAGTTGACTCATTGGAAAAGACTCTGATGCTGGGAGGGATTGGGGGCAAGAGGAGAAGGGGACGACAGAGGATGAGATGGCTGGATGGCATCACTGACTCGATGGACGTGAGTCTCAGTGAACTCCGGGAGTTGGTGATGGACTGCGATTCATGGGGTCACAAAGAGTCGGACATGACTGAGCGACTGATCTGAATCTGAATATGAGTAAAATTTCTATGAACATTCTCATGCAATTCTGTTAATGGATATAGGTTTTCATTTCTCTATGCCAAACCTAGTAATACAGTTGATGAGTTCTAGAGGAGGTGTGGGCTTCCCTCCTGCCAATGCAGGAGACATGGGTTCAATCCTTGGATCAGAAGATCCCCTGAAGAAGGAAATGGCAACCCACTCCAATATTCTTGCCTGGGAAATCACATGGACAGAGGAGCCTGACGGGCTATAGTCCATGGGCTCACAGAAGAGTCAGACATGACTTAGTGAGTAAATAACAATAAGGGTGGGTTTATGTTTTACATTAAAAAACAAATTGTTGATACTTTTCCCAAAGAGATCATTCCATTTTACACTCCTATCAATGTATAAGTTTCAACTGCCATATATCCTCACCAATATTTAGAACCATCAACTTTAATTTTAGCCACTCTACTGGATATGTATTGGTGTTTCTTTGTTTTTAATTTGCATTTATCTGATGACTTACAACGTAGATATACTTTCATGTGCTTCTGCTGTGCTGTGCTCAGTCACTTCAGTTGTATCTGACTCTTTGCAACCTGTGGACTGTAGCCTGCCAGGCTCCTCTGTCCATTGGATTCCATGGTATTTTTAGATAAAAGTTGAGGGAATTTATTGCCAGCATATAGTCTTTATTCTTAGAATGTCAAGGAAGTTTACTGATTTTTTAATATCTCTTTTGGGATGTTTGTTTGAATGTCTTGCCCTCTTTTAGTTTTGTTGATTGTTTCTTTTTTATTATTGAATGGTGAGAATTTTTTTAATGGTTTCTACTGACTGGCTGAATTTTTAATTTGGATGAAATTATTTATCATTTTATTCCTTTAGGATTGGTGCTTTCTATGTTCCCTTTAAGAATTTGCCTATGCTCAGGTCATGAAGATATTCTCTGATTCCTGTCTTCTAGTAGGTTTACAGTTTGGCCTTTATGTTTAGTTATTTTTAGGTCTAGGTCCATAATCCATTTCAAATAATTTTTCGTATAATGTAAGGTAGACGTTGAAGTTCACTTTTTTTTCCAAACAGATACCCAGTTGTATCAGCAACATTTATTGAGACCTCTGTTTCCATTGCTTTGGTTTCTGTCAAACATCAACTGAACATATACGTGAGGGTCTATTTCTGGAGTCTCTTTTCTGTTTCATTGGTCAAATTTTCTGTTCTCATGCCAATATCATTATGCAGTTTTGATTATTATAAATATATACTAAGCAGCATTTTACCTAGAGTCAGAAGCCATTTCACATAACATGTAAGGCTCTTTCAACAATAAAATTCCATTTACCTCTTTCTTTTGTCCTGTTATCATTTCTTCTAAGGGATTCTTGCCCACAGTAGTAGATATAATGCTTATCTGAGTTAGATTCACCCATTCCAGTCCATTTTAGTTCACTGATTCCTAAAATGTTGTTCACTCTTGCCATCTTCTATTTAACCACTTCCAATTTACCTTGATTCATGGACCTAAATTCCAGGTACCTATGCAATACTGTAATTTACAGCCTCAGACTTGACTTCCATCACCAGTCACATCTTGGGTGCAATCTCAAAAATGACAGAATGATCTCCATTTATTTCCAAGGCAATCCATTCAATACCACAGTAATCCAACCAGTAATGCTGAGGATGCTGAAGTTGAATGGTTCTAAGAAGATCTACAAGAATTTCTAGAACTAACACTCCAAAAAAGGCATCCTTTTCATTATAGGGAACTGGAATGCAAAAGCAGGAAGTTAAGAGATACCTGGAGTAACAGGCAAATTTGGCCTTGGAGTACAAAATGAAGCAGGGCAAAGGCTAACAGAGTTTTGCCAAGAGAACACACTGGTCATAGCAAACACCCTCTTCCAACAACACAAGACAACACTACACACATGGACATCACCAGGCAGTCAATACCAAAACAAGATTGATTATTTTCTTTGCAGCCAAAGATGGAGAAGCTCTATACAGCCAGCAAAAACAAGACCGGGAGCAGACTGTAGCTCAGATCATGAACTCCTTATTGCCAAATTCAAGAAAGTAGGGAAACCACTAGACCATTCAGGTATACGACCTAAATCAAATCCCTTATGATTATACAGTGGAGGTGAGAGATAGATTCAAGGGATTAGATCTGATAGAGTGCCTGAAGAACTATGGAAAGAATCATGACATTGTACAGGAGGCGTTGATCAAAACCACCCCCAAGAAAAAGAAACGCAAAAAAGGCAAAATGGTAGTTTGAGGAGGCCTTACAAATAGCTGAGAAAAGAAGAGAAGCTAAAGGCAAGGAGAAAAGAAAATATATACCCACTTGAATGCAGAGTTCCAAAGAAGAGCAAAGAGAGATAAGAAAGCCTTCCTCAGTGATCAAAGCAAACAAATAGAGGAAAACAATAGAATGGGAAAGACTAGAGAACTCCTCAAGAAAATTAGAGATACCAAGAGAAAATTTCATGCAAAGATGGGCACAATAAAGGACAGAAATGGTGTGGACCTAACAGAAGCAGAAGAGACTAAGAAGAGGTGGCAACAATATATAGAAGAACTATACAAAAAAAATCTTCATGACCCAGATAACCATGATGGTGTGATCACTCACCATCATGGTGTGATCACTCACTTAGAGCCAGACATCCTGGAGTCAGAAGTCAGGTGGGCCTTAGGAAGCATCACTACAAACAAAGCTAGTGGAGATGGAATTCCAGTTGAGCTATTTCAAATCCTAAAAGATGATGCTGTGAAAGTGCTGCACTCAACATGCCAGCAAATTTGGAAAACTCAGCAGTGGCCACAGGACAGGAAAAAGTCAGTTTTCATTCCAATCCCAAAGAAAGGCAATGTCAAAGAATGTTCAAACTACCACACAGTTGCACTCATCTCACATACTAATAAAGTAATGACAAATTCTTGTCACTTATTTGTAAAGACAAATTCTTGTCTTTATTTGTAATGACAAATTACAAATAAAGTAATGTCAAACTTCAACAGTATGTGAACCGTGAACTTCCACATGTTCAAGTTGGATTTAGAAAAGGCAGAGGAACCAGAGATCAAACTGCCAACATCTGTTGGATCATAGAAAAAGCAAGAGAGTTCCAGAAAAAAACATCTATTTCTGCTTTATTGACTACACCAAAGGCTTTGACTGTGTGGATCACAAAAAATTGTGGAAAATTCTTCAGGATATGAGAATACCAGACCACCTTACCTGCCTCCTGAGAAATCTGTACAGGTCAAGAAGCAACAGTTAGAACTGGACATGGACAACAGACTGGTTCCAAATAGGGAAAGGATTACATCAAGGCTGTATATTGTCACCTTGCTTATTTAATTATATGCAGAGTACATCATGCAAAATGCCAGGCTGTATTAAGCACAAGCTGGAATCCGGATTTCTGGGAGAAATATCAATAACCTCAGATATGCAGATGACACCACCCTTATGGCTGAAAGTGAAGAAGAACTAAAGAGCCTCTTGATGAAAGTGAAAGAGAGAGTGAAAAAGTTGGCTTAAAGCTCAACATTCAGAAGACTAAGATCATGGTATTCGGTCCCATCACTTTGTGGCAAATAGATGGGGAAACAATGGAAATAGTGGCAGATTTTATTTTTAGGGGCTCCAAAATCACTGCAGATGGTGACTGCAGTGATGAAATTTAAAGACACTTGCCCCTTGGAAGAAAAGCACAGACATTAATTACTTTGCCAGCAAAAGTCTGTCTAGTCAAAGCTATGGTTTTTCCAGGAGTCGTGTGGATGTGAGAGTTGGACCAAAAGAAAGCTGAGCACCGAAGAATTGATGCTTTTGAACTGTGGTGTTGGAGAAGACTCTCAACAGTCCCTTGAACTGCAAGGAGATACAACCAGTCAATCCTAAAGGAATCAGTCCTGAGTATTACTTGGAAGGACTGATACAGAAGCTGAAACTCCAATAATTTTGGCCACCTGATGCAAAGAACTGACTCCTTGGAAAAGACCCCGATGCTGAGAAAGACTGAAGGCAGGAGAAGGGGATGACAGAGGATGAGATGGTTGTATGGCATCACCGACTCGATGGAAAAGAGTTTTAGCAAGCTCTGGGAGTTGGTGATGGACAGGGAAGCCTGGCATTTTGCTGTCCATGGGGTCACAAAGAGTCAGACACGACTGAATGACTGAACTGAACTGAACTGTTGTCATATATATTACATCATTATGTTTAAGCCCCACAATTCAGTGATAATTTTATTTTTAAAAAGCATGTATCCTGTAATGAATAAGGAAATTAAAAAATAGTTCAGTTCTCTATATTTCCTCAGGTACCATCTCATGTGCTCTTTATTCCTTCCTATAAATGTGACTTGTGGTCTTGCTTCATTTTCTTTCAGCCTGAAGAATTTTCCTTGTAATTTTAGAGAATATATGCTGGCAATAATTCCCTCAATTTTTATCTAAAATTACCTTTATTTTGCCAATATTTTTTTTATTTTATTTTTAAACTTTACATAATTGTATTAGTTTTGCCAAATATCAAAATGAATCCACCACAGGTATACATGTGTTCCCCATCCTGAACCCTCCTCCCTCCTCCCTCCGCATACCATCCCTCTAGGTCGTCCCAGTGCACTAGCCCCAAGCATCCAGTATCGTGCATTGAACCTGGACTATTTTTGAAATATATTTTGCTAGATATATAATCCTGGCATAACAGGTTTTTTTCTTTTAACATATAAAATTATTCCATTATTAGCCCTGTTCTCACTCATGTAATGTGTCATTATTTGCTGCTATTATCATAATTATCTTTTTGTCTGGTTTTTAGTAGTTCTGTTGTGTTCTACTCATGTATGATTAGTTTTTTTACTTATTCTTGGAGTTTACTTTGTTTCTTGGGTATTTAAGATTATATTTCTTGGACTAAATATGAATAATTTAGATCATTTTTTATTTGATATTATTTCTATCCTATTTTCTCTCTCTTCTTTTTCTCTGAGATTCTAATTATACATAAATTCGTGTGCTTGATATTACTAATATTAGGATCTGTTATTTTTGGTTTGAATATTTTTCTCTGAGTTCTTTAGGTTGAATATTTTCTTGATCAGTCCTCTGATGATTTACTATGTCATCTTTAATCTGCCAGTAAGTCATCCATTATATTTTTTTATTTCAATGTTGTACATTTTAGTTCTTTAATTTTCACTTAGTTCTTTGTAGTTTTCATTTTCTGCTAATATTTCTCACTCTTTTTTTTTTTTTATTTTTTCTTGAACATATAATGCCTGCTAATTCCAACACCTGCATAATCTCTAGGTTGTTTTATAGTGACTGTTTTTAATTACATGCCTTGTTTTCCTCTTTTATTCACATTTCTCTGAAAAAAATTTAATTTACATTCTAGAAATTGAGGATCTTCTATACAGACACTGGATTTTGTTATCTTCCTCTAAGAGGTGTTTATTTTTGTTCTATCAGGTATCTTTACTGGACTCGAATTCCAAACTGAATCTCTTCTGTAGAGGGCAACAGAAGAAATTTCTACTATTCTTTCAGCCTTCTAGATGACACTTTTCCCTGTGATCTCTGGATTCTCTCTGTCTCCCTCAAGTGCATTCCAGGTGTCAGCCAAGGATTTTGCAAAAGTGTATTTAAAGAGTTTGGGTCTTCCCCTTCTGTGGTTTATTCATTTTGAACCTTTTTATCTAACAACTCTGAATTCCATCCTCTGACTCTTTGAGACAGTAAAGCTGTGGTTCTCTGCTCTTGTATTCTAGCTACCCCATGCCACACTCTCATGAGAAAAGGATTTTTTTTAAATGTACATATAGTATATAGTCCAGAGTGGATAATTGTTACTGTGAGAGGTTCCGTCTAATACAACATCTCTATCTTATTTGAAGCAGAAATTCTCACTTTGTTTGTGGCCTCTGAAAATATTTATTTATTTATTTATTCTTTGCCTATTCAGAAATACATTTTTAACTACTCATTTTTATATTGGCAGAAGTTTTATAATGACCAGAATATTCTGAAAATAAAAGTTTCTAAACTACTTTTAGCTTGATAATATGATATGGCAGTACTATAATGTACTTACCTCAGGAAAAAATAAAATTTCTATAAAGCATTCCTATAATTTGATTTGAACATTACTATGTTCTAGAGTGAGCACCAAGGTAAACTATTTGTGAAGCAGACATCCAACTAAATGTTGAAGGTGTTTCAGAGTAAGTTCTCCCTAACATTGCAGTTCCTACCTTATAGCCCCTTCATGATCTAGAGACAAAAACCTTTCCATAAATACTGACTAACAGTAATGATGGAAACCTTAAACTTGTAAAATGTAGACATCTGAGGAAATGTGTGCCTTCTACTTACTTTTAGATATAAAAACAAAATATACTGTGATTATTCACAACAAATGAGTTTAACACTGAATTTTTGAAACTTGAAACCCAGTTTTATTTTAAAGCAGATTGTAGGAACAAATCTAAGAGATATCAGTAGTCAAAAATTGAAAAGACCAAATCCTTTGAGTGCCACTTTAATCCCAGATCAAACGAGGATGGCTGGTCCAAGAACTATAATCGATTTCATTTAAACACATCAGAGCAGTGTCGTGATTATTTCCATACTTCGCTGAAGGATGAGGGAATGTGTAGAACATAAATGTTCTTCTTAGAGCTAATTGTACCATGCCCAGATTGAATCAGCATTTCCAACAATTTCTGTATTTCTTTTCCACGTTTTTAATACTCTTTATCCCCCAGGGCTAGAGTTACCCAGCATAACTCGTCTTACTTTACTGCAAGAATGCGTCTACTGTTGCACAGGAAAAGATTTCTCCTCACAACAGCACTGCTCATTTACATGCTCCCTTGTTCTGGAAAGAGTTGTGCGGTAGCTTGGTGTAAGGGGACATAGCAGCCATGTAACAGGAGCCTAGGTGTACTGACACAATCTGGGTTGCAGACCTCAGAGCACATGGGGTGGGAGGTTGTGAGCAATGGCAGATCAACACTGGAACGGGCAGGACACCTCCTCCCATTCCCCTTTTTCTGACACCCTTCGAGAGCCACAGTGGGGCTGCCAAAGTCAAGGCACTGTTCACCAGTCTGAAGAAGGAGCACCAGGGCCGTGTTGTCAGGAAAACCAAGCTGTCTCCTCTGGAGCTGACTCAGATACTGTAAGCTCCTTTACAAAATGAGAGCTCAACTCGCACCTGTCATTCAGTAAGAATGGTTTCTTCAAATTCTGTCAGTCAGGAGTGATGTCAGGAATGCAAACTCAGCCCTTTCTCTGCCTGTGTGGTTACGAGACAGACGTGCAGGGAGGTCTGTGAACAAGGCAGCTCTGTGCAGAGCTGTGAATTAGAAGCTCATCTTCAGAACAGTTTCCTCAAGCTCCTAACACTGTGTTCCAGTGTTCTCCCTGGCAAAGCCCAACTCAGGCTTATTTCCCACCCTGTCAAAACTGACCTTGATAATTTCCCAATTCCTGGAGCCCTTCTCCCTTCCCCGTTCTCTACATAAGGCTAATTAACCTGTTTGGAAAAAAAATTTTTTTCCCATGGCAGCACTATTTATAATAACAAAGACATAGAAATAATCCAAGTGCCCATCAACAGACGACTAGCTTAAGAAGAAGTGATATATATAATATACATATGTATATTATAGAATATCACTCAGCCATAGCAAAGAATGAAATATTGCCATTTGCAGCAACATGGATGAACCTAGAGAATATCATACTAAGTTTAAGTAAGTCAGACAGAGAAAGACAAATATTATATGATATCACTTACATGTAAAATCTAAAAAATAATACGAATGAATCTGTATACAAAACAGAAACAGACTTATAGAAACCTAACAGGGTTACTAAAGGGGACAAGCAATAGGGGAGGGATAAATTAGAAGTATGAGATTAACAAACTGCTACACATAAAACAAGTAAATAACATTTACTGTAGAGTTCAGTGAACTATACTCAATATCTTACAATAACCCATAATGAAAAATAATCTGAAAAAGTATATATATAACTGGATCACCCTGCTCTATATCCAAAAATGACACAGCATTGTAAATCAATCACATCTCATTTAAAAATTATGTTAGTTTAGCACCATCATTATCATTTTAATTCTCATGAGTTAAATATCACGTATATTTGCAAAAAAGTATTTTGAGCCTGTCATTTTTGGTATCTTAACCGTAAGACTTGTGTGTGTTTGGGGTCCAATGTGAATTGTTCATGGCTCTAAAGGGACTAAAACAAACATTCATGGTCCTCCCTCCCTTTCTCCTAACCCCTCTTTTTTTTTTTTATTGAATTATAGCTGATTTGCAATGTTGTATTAACTTCTGCTATCAGCAAAGTGATTCAGTTATACATACATTTTGTTTTTCGTATTCTTTCCCACTATGGTTTTTCACAGACTCTTCAGTACAGTCGTTTAGAAAATTATTAATAAAGATTTATATTCATGGTTATGTAAGCATTGGAAGGGAACTTAGAGCCTCTTTATCTTCACAGTCTCATTTTACAGATTACAGACCTTGTCTGCATGTGATCATGTAATTACATGAGAGGGGAGGGCAATAGGTTATGTTTATTATGAAATCATATGTAATTAAACAATTAGTTGAAATTGAAAAATGGCAGGTAGTAAGAGTTATTACTAGGGAACATTGATAGAATAGCTATCCAGAGACCTCTCTCATACCTGATATATTTTTTAAATTATTATGGCAATACAGACTGTCCTTAGCTTGCAGAATCTCATTGCTGCAAGTATCAAACAGTTAACTAAACTCAGGGCTTACAGAAGACTCAAGGGGAAAGCTGAGTGTCAGTGTATTAATTAATAAAGAGAAACATAACTGTCAAGTAGACTGAGAAGAATCATCGATGTTGTAAAGAGTATGATATAGCTGAAATTAATAACATTAATAATAAAATTTAAAAATTAATAGAACATTATGTGCCAGGCACTGATTGATATACTTTAAAAAACATGTCATCTAAGCTTCTCAACAATGTTATAAAGTAGATACTATCATTGTTCCCATTCCAGAAATAAGGGAGTCAAGAAACTTGATCATGACCATATAGCTAGTAAATGGTATAGTTGGGTTGTGAACCCAGGTAATCTGGTTTTACCCACTCTTCAATAGTGCCTTAGTAATGGTTCAGTAAGCACAAAAGCAGAACATATAGTTAGATACCTGATTTACATTTTTTCGTGGTTGGGATAAGGAGCAAACCAACCCTAGTCTATCCCAGGAAGGGGGGCATTTGCCAACATCTGCAGGCATTTTCTTGAGAAACCTATATGCAGGTCAGGAAGCAATAGTTAGAGCTGGACGTGGAACAACAGACTGGTTCCAAATAGGAAAAGGAGTACGTCAAGGCTGTATATTGTCACCCTGCTTATTTAACTTATATGCAGAGTACATCATAAGAAATGCTGGGCTGTAAGAAGCACAAGCTGGAATCAAGATTGCTGGGAGAAATATCAATAACCTCAGATATGCAGATGACACCACCCTTATGGCAGAAAGTGAAGAGGAACTAAAAAGCCTCTTGATGAAAGTGAAAGAGGAGAGTGAAAAAGTTAGCTTAAAGCTCAACATTCAGAAAACGAAGACCATGGCATCTGGTCCCATCACTTCATGGGAAATAGATGGGGAAACAGTGGAAACAGTGTCAGACTTTATTTTTCTGGGCTCCAAAATCATTGCTGATGGTGATTGCAGCCATGAAATTAAAAGATGCTTACTCCTTGGAAGGAAAGTTATGACCAACCTAGATAGCATATTCAAAAGCAGAGACATTACTTTGTCAACAAAGGTTCGTCTAGTCAAGGCTATGGTTTTTCCAGTGGTCATGTATGGATGTGAGAGTTGGACTGTGAAGAAAGCTGAGCGCTGAAGAATTGATGCTTTTGAACTGTGGTGTTGGAGAAGACTCTTGAGGGTCCCTTGGACTGCAAGGAGATCCAACCAGTCCATTCTGAAGGAGATCAGCCCTGGGATTTCTTTGGAAGGAATGATGCTAAAGCTGAAACTCCAGTGCTTTGGCCACCTCATGCAAAGAGTTGACTCATTGGAAAAGACTCTGATGCTGGGAGGGATTGGGGGCAGGAGGAGAAGGGGACAACAGAGGATGAGATGGCTGGATGGCATCACTGACTCAATGAACATGAGTCTGAGTGAACTCTGGGAGTTGGTGATGGACAGGGAGGCCTGGCGTGCTGCGATTCATGGGGTCGCAAAGAGTCGCACACGACTGAGCAACTGAACTGAACTGAACTGCAGGCATTTTGTGTTGTCATGACTGGAAGATGAGCTACTACTGGAATCTAGTAGGAAGAGTCCTGGAACGGTGTTAAACACCCTGCAAAGCACAGGATATCTGCCAACAAAAAAGAATTACCCAGTCTAAAATGTCAGTAGTTCTGGAGCGGAGAAACCCTAGTATAAAGCAGTGGGAGCTGTATCCAACTCCACAATGGAAATTGCGCCCCATTGGGTCATTCTTGAGGGGTTCCTGGGTCCACGTGCTCTGTTATTTATAGCACTGTGCTTGGATGTGCATTTCAAATTTGCCTTTCTGACTTGCATTTTTCCATATTCTAAAATGGTTAATTCCCAATATATTCAATAATTTGTCTCATTAGATATAATTTAAAAAATTGTGTGCCCTTTCCATTTGCTCCCAAAGTTATTTGCAACTCTAATACTGAAACTATCAAATTAGTTACAAATACTGAACCCATCTACATGTTTCATGTGATTTAAGCCAGAATTCTGTTTTTTCATAGGCAAAGGTCACATTTTTTTCACTGGGATTGAAAATTAAAAACAAAACTCAGAATGATCATGAGCACCTTACTAACATTTAACCTAGAATATTTCACTCATGTAATCTATTTCATGCTACTTTTTCTTATCCAGACTGCAGATAAACCTTTCTGATTAACTCAGAGCCAAATCCCAGAGTGTTTCTGAATATCATTTCTTGAAATTAGAAGAGTCTCTAGTGTGGAGCAGAGCTATCATGGTCTGGGGATTTCTGCCTCTGACCCAGAACTATGATATGAAAAAGAAATATACAGATTTGGGGTTTTTTTAAAAATCCTTTTAGGTACCAAATTATGAATTCTTCTGATGAAAGCTGCTAACTTTCACTTCTCTTGTGTGTTGAAAGAGGGTGTTTATAACCAGTGCATTTTCTTGGCAAAACTCTGCTAGCCTTTGCCCTGCTTCATTTTGTACTCAAAGGCCAAATTTGCCTGTTACTCCCGATATCTCTTGACATCCTACTTTTGCATTCCAGTCCCCTATAATGAAAAGGACATATTTTTTTGGAGTGTTAGTTCTAGAAGGTCTTGTAGGTCTTCATAGAAACATTCAACTTCAGCATCTTCAGTATTGCTGGTTGGGGCGTAGACTTGGATTACTGTGATATTGAATGGATTGCCTTGGAAATGAACAGAGATTATTCTGTCATTTTTGAGATTACATCCAAGTACTTCATTTCTGACTCTTTTGTTGACTATGATGGCTACTCATTTCTTCTAAGGGATTCTTACCCACAGTAGTAGATATAATGTTCATCTGAGTTAAATTCACCCATTCCAATACATTTTCTCTTCTCTTCTCTTCAACACACAAGAGAAGACTCTACACATGGACATCACCAGATGTCAATACCAAATCAGATTGATTTTATTCTTTGCAGCCAAAGATGGAGATACTCTATACAGTCAGCAAAAACAAGACTGGGAGCTGACTTTGGGTCAGATCACGAACTCCTTATTTCCAAATTCAGATTTAATTTCAAGAAAGTAGTGGAAACCACTAGACCATTCAAGTATGACCTAAATCAAATCCTTATGATTATACAGTGGAAGTGACAAATAGATTCAAAGGATTAGGTCTGAGAGTGCCTGAAGAACTATGGATGGAGGTTCACGACATTGTACAAGAGGCAGTGATCAAGACCATTCCGAAGAAAAAGAAATGCAAAAAGGCAAAATGGTTGTCTGAGAAGGCCTTACAAATAGCTGAGAAAAGAAGAGAAGCCAAAGGCAAAGGAGAAAAGGAAAGATATGCCAATTTGAATGCAGAATACCAAAGAACAGCAAGGAGAGATAAGAAAGCCTTCCTCAGTGATCAATGCAAAGAAATAGAGGAAAATAATAGAATGGGAAAGACTAGAGAGCTCTTTGAGAAAATTGATACCAAGGGATCATTTCATGCAAGTTCAGTTCAGTCACTTAGTCATATCTGACTCTTCAATCCCATGGACTTCAGCACACCAGGCTTCCCTATCCATCACCAACTCCTGGAGCTTACTCAAACTCATGTCCATCTAGTCAGTGATGCATCCAACCATCTCTTCCTCTGTCGTGCCCTTCTCCTCCTGCCTTCAGTCTTTCCCAGCATCATGCAATGATGGGCACAATAAAGGACAGAAATGCTATGGACCTAAGAGAAGCAGAAGAGATTAAGAAGAGGTGGCAAGAATACACAGAAGAACTGTACAAAAAAGATCTTCATGACCCAGATAACCATCATGGTGTGATCACTCACCTAGAGCCAGACACCCTAGAGTCCAAAGACAAGTAGGCCTTAGGAAGCATCACTGTGAACAAAGCTAGTGGAGGTGGTGGGATTCCAGTTGAGCTAAATCCTAAAAGATGATGCTGTGAAAGTGCTGCACTCAACATGCCAGCAAATTTGGAAAACTCAGCAGTGGCCACAGGACTGGACTGGAAAAAGGTCAGTTTTCATTCCAATCCCAAAGAAAGGCAATGCCAAAGAATGCTCAAACTACTGCACAGTTGCACTCATCTTGCCTGCTAGTAAAGTAATGCTCAAAATTCTCCAAGCCAGGCTTCAACAGTATGTGAAGCATGAACTTCCAGATGTTCAAGTTGGATTTAGAAAAGGCAGAGGAGCCAGAGATCAAATTTCCAACATCCTTTGGATCATAAAGAAAGCAAGAGAGTTCCCAAAAAAACATCTATTTCTGCTTTATTGACTATGCCAAAGCCTTTGACTGTGTGGATCACAAGAAATGTGAAAAATTCTTAAAGAGATGGGAATACCAAACCACCTTACCTGCCTCCTGAGAAATCCGTATGCAGGTCAAGAAGCAACAATTAGAACTGGACATGGACAAAAAACTGGTTCCAAATAGGAAAAGGAGTACATCGAGGCTGTGTATTGTTGCCCTGCTTATTTAATTGTATGCAAAGTACATCATGTGAAATGTCAGGCTGGATGAAGCACAAGCTGGATTCAGGATTGCTGGGAGAAATATCAATAACCTCAGATATGCAGATGACACCACCCTTATAACAGAAAGTGAAGAAGAACTAAAGAGCCTCTTGATTAAAGTGAAAGAGGAGAGTAAAAAAGTTGGCTTACAACTCAACATTCAGACAACTAAGATCATGGCATTCAGTCCTATCACTTCATGGCAAATAGATGGGGAAACAATGCAAACAGTTACAGACTTTATATTTTGGGCGCTGTAAAATCACTGCAGATGGAGACTGCAGCCATGAAAGTAAAAGACACTTGCTCCTTGGAAGAAAAGCTATGACCAACCTAGACAGCATATTAAAAAGCAGGGACATTACCTTGCCAACAAAGGTCCATCTAGTCAAAGCTATGGTTTTTCCAGTAGTGTTGTATGGATATGAGAGTTGGACCATAAAGAAAGCTGAGTGCCAAAGATTTGATGCTTTTGAACTGTTGTGTCAGAGAAGACTCTTGAGAGTCCCCTGAACTACAAGGAGATCCAACCAGTCATCCTAAGGAAAATCAGTCCTGAATGTTCATTGGAAGGACTGATGCTGAAACTCCAATACTTTGGCCACCTGATGCAAAGAACTGACCGCTTGGAAAAGATCCTGATGCTGGGAAAGATTGAAGGCAGGAACAGAAGGGGATGGCAGAGGATGAGATGGTTGGATAGCATCACTGAATCAATGGACATGAGTTTTAGCAAGCCCTGGGAGTTGGTGATGGACAGGGAAGCCTGGCATGCTGCAGTGCACGGGGTCACAAAGAGTCAGACACAACTGAGAGACTGAACTGAACTTTCCTAGCAAACACAAGCTTGTTACCAAGTTTTCTATGGGTTTTATTTAGTGGAACTCGGGTATCAAGGCTGTTTGACTTATATACTGGTTTACAATATCATAGCCTTACATTTGTATAATGTGTTTATATTTCTTAAGTTCTATTTTATTTAATTTCTATCATAATCCTTGGAAATAGGTGTGAATTACCATCTGTATTTTCATATGTTTTCCTTATAAGCATATTTAAAGAACTCAGAAATACAAGAGTAAAACATAACACCAGTCAGAGATATCACATTAGCTACTGGTTACATCTGCAATGTGTGTGACAGTGTGTTAGTTGCTTAGTCGTGTCTGACTCTTTGAGACACAGTGAATTGTAACTCACCAGGCTTCCCTGGGCTTTCCTGGTGGCTCAGACAGTAAAGAATCTGCCTGCAATGCGGAAGACCCAGGTTCAATCCCTGGCTCGGGATGGTCCCTTGGAGAAGGGAATGGCAACACGCTGCAGCATTCTTGCCTGGAGAATCCCATGGACAGGGGAGCCTGGTGGGCTACAGTCCATGTGGTCGCAAAGAGTCGGACATGACTGAGCAACTACCACACACATACACACAGGCTCCTTTGTCCATGGACTTCTCTAGGCAGTAATACTGGAGTGTGTTTCCATTCCCCTCTCCAGAGGCTTCCTTCCATTCCCTTCTCCAGTGGCTTCCAGCAACTAAATTTTTCACTTTTTCACATATGCAATACTTTGTATTTTTAGCAAAAGTGAAGTCAAATGAATACAATTAATTGTAGCATATCTTTACTTAATAATATACAGTCTCTTTCCTATGTCAATATTAATTTTCTATTCAATTTATTGAATAGATGTTTAATATCCTATTGTAGGGACTTACTTACATTGATTTAGCCAATCCCTTAATGAAAAACAGTTGATTTTTAGTACAGCTTGTCTTTCATTTAAAGAAAGGTAATTATGAACCAATACTTTATGCATACATTTTTATATATTTGTCTTGTTTCTTCAGTTTCTTATGTTTAAAATTAAGACCATGTTACCAAATTGCACTGAGAAAAGCCTTAATCAAGAGTCTTAGCTGTTTTTGATTCATTTCTTTATTCCCTTTATAATACTAGAAATTATTAATCATGTAAATATTGGCCAATTGATATTTCCTATTACTTTTCTTTTCCTTAATAATGTTGAACAACACTTCTTTTTTATAGGCAGTCTACACTTACACTTTTTGAAATTAACTTCCTAATCATTCCCAAATTTCTTCAGATTTTTCTTTCCCATTAATTTGATTTGTTTTCTTGACTGGTTTACAGGAGTTCTTTGTATCTTGCTGTGCTATTCTTAGTTGCTCAGTCATGTCCAACTCTTTGTGACCCCATGGACTGCAGCCCTCCAGGTTCTTCTGTCCATGGGGATTCTCCAAGCAAGAATACTAGGGTGGGTTTCCATTCCCTCCTCCAGAGGATCTTCGCAACCCAGGGATCGAACCCATGTCTCCTGCATTGCAGGCAGATTTTTATTGTCTGAGCCACCTGAGAAACCCAAGAATACTGGAGTGGATAGCCTATGCCTTCTCTAGGGGAATCTTCCTGACCCAGGAATTGAACTGAGGTCTCCGGCATTGCAGGTGGATTCTTTACCAGCTGAGCTACCAGGGAAGCCCCTTTATATCTTAGGGATAGTAAAATCTTTCTTATTATATGTTGTTAATAGCATCTTTGTCTTATAGAAAACAAGTAAGGTTCGAGAGGGTTAACTTAGGTATCCAAGGTACAAGTGTCAAAATCTTGACTAAATGCTAGATCTGATGCTGTTTTTTTTTTTTTTAATTCACCTTTGTCATTGCCTTTCTTTTTTTTTTTTAATTTTATTTTATTTTTAAACTTTACATAATTGTATTAGTTTTGCCAAATATCAAAATGAATCCGCCACAGGTATACATGTGTTCCCCATCCTGAACCCTCCTCCCTCCTCCCTCCCCATACCATCCCTCTGGGTCGTCCCAGTGCACTAGCCCCAAGCATCCAGTATCGTGTATCGAACCTGGACTGGCAACTCATTTCTTACATGATATTTTACATGTTTCAATGTCATTCTCCCAAATCTTCCCACCCTCTCCCTCTCCCACAGAGTCCATAAGACTGTTCTATACATCAGTGTCTCTTTTGCTGTCTCGTACACCGGGTTATTGTTACCATCTTTCTAAATTCCATATATATGCGTTAGTATACTGTATTTATGTTTTTCCTTCTGGCTTACTTCACTCTGTATAATAGGCTCCAGTTTCATTGCCTTTCTTAAATGAAGCAATTAGAAATACAATAGTTGCAAGAATAATTGCATTTTGAGGATGAATTCCTCCTGAGATATTTTTAGAGTGATTACTAGAATAATTATATGCTGCCCTATGGGAAACTAATATTTCTTGCATTCTCCTGAAGACCATGTGCCTGATATAATTCCTGACACATGGTAGACATCCTATAAATATTTGTGAATGGATGAATTAGTATGCTGTATCCTGTGGTTTGAGTGATAAAAGACACAGTCTCCGCACTCAAAGAACTCCCAGTCTTGCGGAGGTGACAGATGAAAGATAGACAAAATGATCCAATATGGGATGAATGTTATCATGGAAATGAGCACAGAGTCAATATGGTACCTAAGTGAAAGTTAGAAATAATTGACAATGACTCTCAAATCCCCTTCTGCAAATATATTAGCTAAGAGCACACTGTCTTACAATGTGACGTTTTTCTTTAGAGAAAAGTAATGAAGTAATAAAAAGCACAGAGTCTTTAGAGTCAGATACAGCTGAACTTAAGATCTAGCTGTACTACTTTCTATCTGAATAAGATCCCTTCTGTGAACCTGAACATTTTTACCTATTGACATCAATTTGTTGTTTAGTCGCTAAGTCGTGTCTGACTCTTTTGCCACCCATGGACTGTAGCACACTAGGCTCCTCTGTCCATGGGATTTCCCAGGCAAGAATACTGGAGAGGGTTGCCATTTCCTTCTCCAGAGAATCTTCCTGACCCAGGGATTGAATCAGTGTCTCCTGCATTGGCAGGCAGCTTCTTTACCACTGAACCACCAGGGAAGCCCTTGATATCAATAACAACGTCTATATCCTAGGTTATTAGGAGGACTAAACAACAATATATTCAAATGGCTTAGCTCTTAAAAAATGCTCTAGAGACACTGATTCTTTCACCTGTTCCTCAAATAAATTGTGTTAAAAATCACCCATTTGAAAGGTAACCTGCTGCTTTATGTCAAGGTTTATATCTTTTAAAAAACTATTAATAGTTCATTATCTTATATTGGTCTCTTCTTAGCAGAACTTTGAACAGTCTGCAACAGACTTTTACCATGAGACTTCTGTCTTGCACAGAACAATTTAGAGACATAAAGTATATACTAAGAGTTTAAATTCTTCAAAAATATAAATAGTCTGTGACTTTGATGTCCCCAAAAACGTTCAGTTCAGTTCAGTCACTCAGTTGTGTCTGACTTTTTGCGACCCCATGAATCGTAGCACGCCAGGCCTCCCTGTCCATCACCAACTCCCGGAGTTCACCCAGACTCACGTCCATCGAGTCAGTGATGCCATCCAGCCATCTCATCCTCTGTTGTCCCCTTCTCCTCCTGCCCCCAATCCCTCCCAGCATCAGAGTCTTTTCCAATGAGTCAACTCTTCGCATGAGGTGGCCAAAGTACTGGAGTTTCAGCTTTAGCATCATTCCTTCCAAAGAACACCCAGGACTGATCTCCTTCAGAATGGACTGGTTGGATCTCCTTGCAGTCCAAGGGATTCTCAAGACTCTTCTCCAACACCACAGTTCAAAAGCATCAATTCTTCGGTGCCCAGCTTTCTTCACAGTCCAACTCTCACATTCATACATGACCACTGGAAAAACCATAGCCTTGACTAGACGGACCTTTGTTGGCAAAGTAATGTCTCTGCTTTTCAATATGCTATCTAGGTTGGTCATAACTTTCCTTCCAAGGAGTAAGCGTCTTTTAATTTCATGGCTGTAGTCACCATTTGCAGTGATTTCGGAGCCCCAAAACATAAAGTCTGACACTGTTTCCACTGTTTCCCCATCTATTTCCCATGAAGTGATGGGACCAGATGCCATGATCTTTGTTTTCTGAATGTTGAGCTTTAAGCCAACTTTTTCACTCTCCACTTTCACTTTCATCAAGAGGCTTTTTAGTTCCTCTTCACTTTCTGCCATAAGGGTAGTGTCATCTGCATATCTGAGGTTATTGATATTTCTCCTGGCAATCTTGCCTTGGAATACAGAATGAAGCAGCCAAAGAGTAATAGAGTTTTCCCAAGAAAATGCACTGGTCATAGCAAACAGCCTCTTCCAACAACACAAGAAAAGACTCTACACATGGACATCACCAGATGGTCAACACTGAAATCAGATTGATTATATTCTTTGCAGCCAAAGATGGAGAAGCTCTATACAGTCAACAAAACCAAGACCAGGAGCTTACTGTGGCTCAGATCATGAACTCCTTATTGCCAAATTCAGACTGAAACTGAAGAAAGTATGGAAAACCACTAGACCATTCAGGTATGACCTAAGTCAAATCCCTTATGATTATACAGTGGAAGTGAGAAATAGATTTAAGGGACTAGATAGAGTGCCTGATGAACTATTGTTGGAGGTTCATGATATTGTACAGGAGACAGGGATCAAGACCATCCCCATGGAAAAGAAATGCAAAAAAGCAAAATGGCTGTCTGAAGAGGACTTACAAATAGCTGTGAAAAGAAGAGAAGCGAAAAGCAAAGGAGAAAAGGAAAGATATAAGCATCTGAATGCAGAGTTCCAAAGAATAGCAAGAAGAGATAAAAAAGCCTTCCCAAGAACGTAGAAAGCATTAAATAATAACATAAAATACTGAAATGTTGTTTAATGAAAGCTATGCTAATGCTGAAGAGATGGATTTCAATAAAGATTACATGATATTGCATTGCCTGTTCTTAAAAATCATAACCTGACTTTCTAAGTGGGTGATTGAGATATATTCTTTTTTTTGAAAAATGCAACTTTAAAACTGGTACATTTATTTCTAAAACATCAGTGCATTTCTGTGGTCACCAAAACAAACATTATTAATGTATTAATTCATTTTTCTCCTTCATCTCTAGGAAAAGGAGAATTACAAAGCCTTCTGACTCTGACCCACTGCTTGCTGAACACAGCATGCAATTAAGGTACAAATGGATACAACAAATTATGCTATTTATTTGTTTATATTTCTCATTCCTGACAAGATTTTAGACAGCTTACTGTTCATTATGATAGAGAATGCCTAGGAACAATTCGATCTTAGTTTGTTCAACCTGTTTAGAATGTGAGCTCTGGGAGGAGGGCGCCATCCTCCTGAGGTGCCATGTATAAGCTAGTGGATGCTCAAGAGGAAGATTTTCATCAGCAAAGATTGGGAATGTTTGAGTGTTAGTCACTCAGTCATGTCCGACTCTTTGCAACCCCCTGGGCTGTCCATGAAATTCTCCAGACAAGAATACTGGAGTGGATTGCCATCCCAGAAATATTGAGTGAGAGAAGCAAAAAGTTAGACTAAAAACAAATATCTTTGATATTCAAGAGCTGTGTGAACTTTTAAATTTTATTCTTGTAAGAGCCATGGCACACTCCACCCTCTGCTAATTGACATTATATGTTCCTGTTTCCTTCTCTAGTAGGTATTAGGCATGTTGTATTGGGTTCAGATGTGGTTGTCCCTTTGACTCAGTGGCATAATGAGCTACCTTCTGGTGGAGGGTGAGGACCTCTGAAGAAAATTGAGGGTTTTATTATCAACCACTAAAGAAAGAGGCCAGTTTCAGAACTTGGATGACTAACCTGGACAGGAGGGAGCAGAGACACCAGACAGGTGACACCAGAACACCCTCTGTTCTGGATCACTCCCTCGGGGTCTAGACGACAGGAGAGTGGAGGGCCAGGCTGGACATAGATCGTGATGGGCTCTTAGAACCTCAGGTCCTAAACTTACAGACAGATCCTATTTACTCGTATACTAGTCTCTCAGTTTATTTCTTCCCTCTATTTTTTTCTAAGATGAATGTTCTTGATTTGCGTACACTATGCAGAATATTTAACCACTGGCAATTCACAGAAGCTTGTTTGCATTGAAATGTCATGTATATCCTGCCATGAGAGTGTGACAAGATGGCCCTTGGAGGCCTATGTTCACATTTCCCAATTATTCTAACTTCACAAGGAGCTGGTAGCCTTCCTCCTTTGGCACCTGATAGCAACTGATATCTAACTAATAAGATCTCTTCTTATTTTTATCACTTTTCCAGGAAAATTTGGACAACTCTTATCTATTTTATCAATTACGTATGCTTCATGCTGTCAATCAAAAGAGAAATTTCAATAATGCTACTTTTAGCAAGTTTACTGAGTTTCTAAAGTCACTGGTTGACTAATTTAATGGTAGAATAAAGATGATTTTAAGGGAAAAGCTATCCCTGGAAGAAAAGCTATGACCAACCTAGACAGCATATTAAAAAGCAGAGACATTACTTTGCTAGTAAAGGTCCATCTAGTCAAAGCTATGGTTTTTCCAGTAGTCATGTATGGATGTGAGAGTTGGACCATAAAGAAAGCTGAACACTGAAGAATTTATGCATTTGAACTGTGGTGCTAGAGAAGACTCTTGAGAGTCCCTTGGACTGCAAGGAGATTAAACCAGTCAATCCTAAAGGAAATCAGTCCTGAATATTCATTGGAAGGACTGATGCAGAAGCTGAAACTCCAATACTTTGGCCACCTGATGTGAAGAGCTGACTCGTTAGAAAAGACCCTGGGATGCTAGGAAAGATTGAAGGCAGGAGGAGAAGGGGATGACAGAGGATGAGATGGTTGGATGGTATCACTGACTCGATGGACATGAATTTTAGCAAGCCCTGAGAGTTGTTGATGGACAGGGAAGCCTGGCATGCTGTAGTGCATGGGGTCACAAAGAGTCAGACATGATTGAGTGGCTGAACTAAACTGATAATCTTTCATTTAAACTGAACTAGTATAATCAAATATTCCATATTCAATGTTTTGTTAAGCTTCAGAAGCCTGATTCTTCAGATTATCTTCTTCTTTACTAGAGGAGAATTATTTTGGATTTCTTTCCCTAATACGGTGTGATTAAAGAGCGACAACAGGATCTAGAGCTAAAGATATATTTCTACAATTGTATTTTCAAATATAAAAATATGGCAGGCTATCTTTTCTTGCCTCTGAAATATTTTTCCTCAGGAAATTCCATTTTATGGTTCAGACTAATTTAATTGACAATCGCCTCAACGCCTCAAATTTGTGAAGACTGTGCTGATATTTATGAAACAAGATAATATTATGAAGCTTTCCTTCAAAAAGAAGTTAGAAATTTCTTATGATTCTTTTATTTGAAGACAACAAAATGCATTCCTCTCATGATATAAAATGAAAAAACTCAATTACTGAAGCAAATGACAAGGTTTTCTCTATAATTCTGATAAAGAGTTTCAGAAGTAGAAATAGAATATAACATGTCTTTTTCTTGAACTATTACCAACAAACAGTACAAAGAAATATAAAAAAGTAATAAATCATAATGCAATCATTCAAAACAGTGCAGAGACTGTTTATCCGTAGGTAAATTTTCCTTTCTCATTCAGAATCAAAAGCTGCAGTATTAAAATTATCTTTTCCTCATATTTTATTTGTCTTTCTTGCATCTCACCTTGAATCCCTTTTCATGAATTAAAAAGGTAGATAAGAATGGAAAGGGGTCTTCCTTTGTGTCTCAGCGGTAAAGAATCCTCCTGCAATGCAGGAGACCCAGGTTTCATCCCTGGGTGGGGAATATCCCCTGGAGAAAATATGGCAACCCACTCCAGTATTCTTGCCTGGGAAATCCCATGAACAGAGGAGCCTGGCAGGCTACAGTCCACCAGGTCACAAAAGAGTCAGACATGACTTAGAGACTAAACAAAATAAAGAATGGAAAAGAGCCAAATTTCAAAACATAGCATTTGTCTTATCCTGGGTACTAACAAGAGTTTGTTAGTAGTTAGTGTTAGTGTTAGTAGTAGTTAGTTAGTAGTGTTGCAAAAACTTCTGAAAACTTTGCAAGAGAAACTCTGGAAAGTCAAGTACAAAGAGAAATACAGCCAAAAATTAAGAGCTCAGTGACCTGGAAGACAGTATCAAGTTGTCTGCATATATGCAGTTTGAGTCCCAGGAGAAGAAGTGGGAGAAAGAAAGTCAGAAAAATGTATCTGTATAAATAATGAAAAGCTAGAACTAAATTTCTAAATTTTATGAAATCCATAAACCCACAGATCCAAGAAACTCACCAAACATCAAGAAGAGTATCTTTTAGTGATAAAAAGAAAAAATTTAAAACATCCAGAAAAAAATGGTATATTACATGTAGAAGCATAAAGGAAATAATGACCACAGACTTCACATCAGAAACCATGCAAGCCAGAAACATAATATCATTCAAGCCCTGAAGGAAACTGTCAAATCATAATTCTATTCCTACAGTTTCTTACAAAGTTTAATAGTTTTACCATATGATCCATCAATCATGATGCTAGATATAAATGTTTGACTCAACCCAATTGAGTCAAACATTTGTATCAACATAAAAACCTGCTCACCAGTACTTACAGCAGCTTTATTCATAAGCACCTAAGCCTGGAAGAAACCAAGATGCTCTTTAATAGATGAATGGATAACCAAACTGTGATACATCCAGTGGAATGCTATTTATAGCTATTTATTTAGACAAAAAGAAATAATTTATCAAGCCACGGAAGAAACTTAAATGCATATTGTTAAGTGAAAAAAGCCAATCTTAAAGGCTACGTACTGAATTATTGCAACTACATGATATTCTGAAAAAGGCAGAACTATAAAGACAGTGAAATGATCAGTGTTTGCTAGGTGTTTTATGAGTAGGGTGAGCTTCCCTTGTGGCTCAGATGGTAATGCGTCTATCTACAATGCGGGAGACCCAGGTTTGATCCCTGGGTCAGGAAGATCCTCTGGAGAAGGAAATAGCAACCCACTCCAGTATTCTTGCCTGGAAAAGCCCATGGATGGAGGAGCCTGGTAGGCTACAGTCTATGGGGGCACAAAGAGTCGGACATGACTGAGCGACTTCACTTCACTTATGAGTAGGGGAGGGTAGACTAAGGATGAATAGGTAACTAAGCATAGGATGGGGAAACTCTTCTGTGTGACACTATAATGGCAGATACAAAACATTATGCACTTGTTAAAACTCATAAAACTGTATAACACAGAAGTGGCCCTTTACTTTGGCTCTTTATGTAAATTATGGACTTTGGGAGTGATAGCATATTAATATTGCTTTATTAGTTGTAATTAATGTACCACTAATGCAAACTGTTAATATTAAGGAAAGCTGTATATTTGGGGGGGCATATATGAGAATTCTCCATACAATATGCTTTTATTTTAAATACATTTCAAAACTACATGGAAATGAAATTTATAGGTTCACTGCACTAGAATGGAAAAGATAAGGATAATGACTCCATTTAAATTTTAATAGTACTTTTCCATAAACTCACTAGAATTTGATTTCTATGTTCAATTTGATTATAGACCCAAACTCTTTGAAAATCATTTACCTGTTAGATTTTTCTATGATAAAAATTTTTGGTGATCTATACTTTTCAAAATATAATAAAAAAAAACACAAAATAAGAAACTTCTATTGACGCTTACTCCTTGGAAGGAAAGTTATGACCAACCTAGATAGCATATTCAAAAGCAGAGACATTACTTTGCCAACAAAGGTGCATGTGGTCAAGGCTATGGTTTTTCCAGTGGTCATGTATGGATGTGAGAGTTGGACTGTGAAGAAAGCTGAGCACCGAAAAATTGATGCTTTTGAACTGTGGTGTTGGAGAAGACTCTTAAGAGTCCCTTGGACTGCAAGGAGATCCAATCAGTCCATTCTGAAGGAGATCAGCCCTGGGATTTCTTTGGAAGGAATGATGCAAAAGCTGAAACTCCAGTACTTTGGCCACCTCATGTGAAGAGTTGACTCATTGGAAAAGACTCTGATGCTGGGAGGGATTGGGGGCAAGAGGAGAAGGGGATGACAGAGGATGAGATGACTGGATGGCACCACTGACTCAATGGACATGAGTCTGAGTAAACTCCGGGAGTTGGTGATGGACAGGGAGGCCTGGTGTGCTGCGATTCATGGGATTGCAAAGAGTTGGACACGACTGAGCGACTGAACTGAACTGAACTGATTCTTTGAAAGATTCTATAAAGAAAATGAAAAGCAATCTGTAAAGATTTTTTAATCTGATAGGAATATAAGAAAAACTGAGGAGTAGTCTCAGACTTAAAAGTAATGGCTGGATGAAAAAACAAACCCCAGCACATGGAGCTTTAACCTTCAAGTCTGGAAAGCAAAGGCACTCTAGCTACTAGAAAGTGTGATGATTTATATAGATATAGTCAAACTTAGGAAAAAACTCTCCAGTACTCCATCACCCTTTTGATTAAACTGAGTTCTGGCTTTTTATAAATAATAGTAGCAAATGCAACAATATAAATCATAAACAGTAAATCATAAATAGGAAAAGGAGTATGTCAAGGCTGTATATTGTCACCCTGCTTATTTAACTCATATGCAGAGTACATCATGAAAAACGCTGGGCTGGAAGAAGCACAAGCTGGAATCAAGATTGCCAGGAGAAATATCAATAACCTCAGATATGCAGATGACACCACCCTTATGGCGGAAAGTGAAAAGGAACTAAAAAGTCTCTTGATGAACATGAAAGAGGAGAGTGAAAAAGTTGGCTTAAAGCTCAACATTCAGAAAAGTAAGATCATGGCATCTGGTCCCATCACTTCATGGGAAATAGATGGGGAAACAGTGGAAACAGTGTCAGACTTTATTTTTGGGGGCTCCAAAATCACTGCAGATGGTGACTACAGCCATGAAATTAAAAGGCGCTTGCTCCTTGGAAGAAAAGTTATGACCAACCTAGATAGCATATTCAAAAGCAGAGACATTACTTTGCCAACAAAGGTCCGTCTAGTCAAGGCTATGGTTTTTCCTGTGGTCATGTATGGATGTGAGAGTTGGACTGTGAAGAAAGCTGAGTGCCAAAGAATTGATGCTTTTGAAGTTTGGTGTTGGGGAAGACTCTTAAGAGTCCCTTGGACTGCAAGGAGATCCAACCAGTCTATTCTGAAGGAGATCAGTCCTGGGTGTTCTTTGGAAGGAATGATGCTAAAGCTGAAACTCCAGTACTTTGGCCACCTCATGGCAAGAGTTGACTCATTGGAAAAGACTCTGATGCTGGGAGGGATTGGGGGCAGGAGGAGAAGGGGATGACAGAGGATGAGTTGACTGGATGGCATCACCGACTCAATGGATATGAGTTTGAGTGAACTCCAGGAGTTGGTGAGGACAGGGAGGCCTGGCATGCTGCAATTCATGGGGTCACAGAGTCGGACACGACTGAGTGACTGAACTGAACTGAACTGAACCTGTATAATTACTTGAAACAGGTACTATTCTAATGATTTAAATGCATGCTTGCTTTAACCAATTTTATTCCTACAATTTTATAAAATACCCACTATATTATTGCACCTATTTTGTGGATGAGAAATGGAACTTTATTTTGAATTAGAATAGAAGGTTTGAATTAACATATACACACTAGTGTATATAAAATAGGTAACCAACAAGACCTACTGTACAGTATGGGGAACTATACTCAGTATTTTATAATAAACTATAATGGAAAAGAATCTGAATGACTGTGTTGTACACCTAAAACTACCTTGATACTGTAAATCATCTATGCTTCAATTTAAAAAAAGAAGTGGCGCTTTAAAGATGTTCTATAATGTGTCTAAGAAACACATTGATAAAAGTAGTAGAACTGTCTTTCAAGACTAGGATGGCTGAGCCTGAACCCACTGTCTCTAAATGACAGTGCATTGCTACCATTTCTTATCTTAAATGATCAGGCTTGCTCACTTGAGACACTAATTGGTTGAAATAGAGAGTTTATTTTTTAATTTCTATTTTATACTAGAATACAGTTGATGTACAATGTTGTGTTAATTTCAGGTGTACAACAAAACAATTCAGTTACACATTTCAGTTCAGTTCAGTTACTCAGTCCTGTCTGACTCTTTGCGACCCATGGACTGCAGCACGCCAGACCTCCCTGACCATCACCAACTCCTGGAGCTTGCTAAAACTCATGTCCACTGAGTCAGTGATGCCATCCAACCATCTCATCCTCTGTCGTCCCCTTCTCCTCCTGCATTCAATCTTTCCCAGCATCAGGGTCTTTTCCAAGGAGTCAGTTCTTCACATCAGGTGGCCAAAGTATTGGAGTTTCAGCTTCAGCATCAGTCCTTCCAATGAATATTCAGAACTGATTTCCATTAGGATTGACTGGTTTCATCTCCTTGCAGTCCAAGGGACTCTCAAGAGTCTTCTCTGACATCACAGTTCAAAAGCATCAGTGCTTCCGCGGTCAGCTTTCTTTACAGTCCAACTCTCACATCCATACATGACCACAGGAAAATCGTAGCTTTTACTATACGGTCCTTTGTTGGCAAAGTACTGTCTCTGCTTTTTAATATACTGTCTAGGTTGGTCATAGCTTTTCTTCCAAGGAGAAGTGTCTTTTAATTTCATGGCTGCAGTCACCATCTGCAGTGATTTTGGAGCCCCCAAAAATAAAGTCTGACACTGTTTCCACTGTTTCCCCATCTATTTGCCATGAAGTGATGGGACCAGATGTCATGATATTCATTTTTTGAATGTTGAGTTTTACACCAGCTTTTTCACTCTCTTCTCTCATTTGCATCAAGAGGCTCTTCAGTTCCTCTTCACTTTCTGCCATATGAGTGGTGTCATCTGCATATCTGAGGTTATTGATATTTCTCCCAGCAATCTTGATTCCAGCTTGTGCTTCATCCAGCCCGGCGTTTGGCATGATGTACACTGCATAGAAGTTAAATAAGCATGGTAACAATATACAGCCTTGACGTACTCCTTTGACAATTTGGAACCAGTCTGTTGTTTCACGTGCAGTTCTAACTGTTGCTTCTTGACCTGCATACAGATTTCTCAGGAGGCAGGTCAGGTGGTCTGGTATTCTCATTTCCTGAAGAATTTTCCTCAGTTTGTTGGGATCCACACAGTCAAAGGCTTTGGTGTAGTCAGTAAAGCAGAAGTACATGTTTTTCTGGATCTCTTGCTTTTTCTATGATCCAAAGGATGTTGGCAATTTGATCTGTGGTTCCTCTGCCTTTTCTAAATCCAGCTTGAACACCTGGCAGTTATACATTTGCATGAATTCAAGTGGGCCTTAGAAAGCATCACTACAAAAAAAGCTAGTGGAGGTGATAGAATTCCAGTTGAGCTATTCCAAATCCTGAAAGATGATGCTGTGAAAGTGCTGCACTCAACATGCCAGCAAATTTGGAAAACTCAGCAGTGGCCACAGGACTGGAAAAAGTCAGTTTTCATTCCAATCCCAAAGAAAGGCAATGCCAAAGAATGCTCAAACTACTGCACAATTGCACTCATCTCACAGGCTAGTAAAGTAATGCTCAAAATTCTCCAAGCCAGGCTTCAGCAATATGTGAACCGTGAACTTCCTGATGTTAAAGCTGGTTTTAGAAAAGGCAGAGGAACCAGAGATCAAATTGCCAACATCCACTGGATCATGGAAAAAGCATGAGAGTTCCAGAAAAACATCTGTTTCTGCTTTATTGACTATGCCAAAGCCTTTGACTGTGTGGATCACAATCAATTGTGGAAAATTCTGAAAGAGATGGGAATACCAGACCACCTGATCTGCCTCTTGAGAAATTTGTATGCAGGTCAGAAAGCAACAGTTAGAACTGGACATGGAACAATAGACTGGTTCCAAATAGGAAAAGGAGAATGTCAAGGCTGTATATTGTCACCCTGTTTATTTAACTTATATGCAGAGTACATCATGAGAAACGCTGGACTGGAAGAAACACAAGCTGGAATCAAGATTGCCGGGAGAAATATTAATAACCTCAGATATGCAGATGACACTACCCTTATGGCAGAAAGTGAAGAGGAACTCAAAAGCCTCTTGATGAAAGTGAAAGTGGAGAGTGAAAAAGTTGGCTTAAAGCTCAACATTCAGAAAATGAAGATCATGGCATCTGGTCCCATCATTTCATGGGAAATAAATGGGGAAACAGTGGAAACAGTGTCAGACTTTATTTTTCTGGGCTCCAAAATCACTGCAGATGCTGACTGCAGCCATGAAATTAAACAACGCTTACTCCTTGGAAGGAAAGTTATGACCAACCTAGATAGCATATTCAAAAGCAGAGACATTACTTTGCCAACAAAGATCCATCTAGTCAAAGCTATGGTTCTTCCTGTGGTCATGTATGGATGTGAGAGTTGGACTGTGAAGAAGGCTGAGCACCGAAGAATTGATGCTTTTGTATTATGGTGTTGTAGAAGACTCTTGAGAGTCCCTTGGACTGCAAGGAGATCCAACCAGTCCATTCTGAAGGAGATCAGCCCTGGGATTTCTTTGGAAGGAATGATGCTAAAAGCTGAAACTCCAGTACTTTGGCCACCTCATGCGAAGAGTTGACTCATTGGAAAAGACTCTGATGCTGGGAGGGATTGAGGGCAGGAGGAGAAGGGGATGACAGAGGATGAGATGGCTGGATGGCATCACTGACTGGATGGACGTGAGTCTGAGTGAACTCCCGGAGTTGGTGATGGACAGGGAGGCTTGGTGTGCTGTGATTCATGGGGTCACAAAGAGTCAGACATGACTGAGCGACTGATCTGATCTGATCTGATTCTTTCACTTTTCACTTTCATGTATTGGAGAAGGAAATGGCAACCTATTCCAGTGTTCTTGCCTGGAGAATCCCAGGGACGGAGGAGCCTGGTGGGCTGCTGTCTATGGGATGGCACAGAGTCGGACACGACTGAATCAACTTAGCAACAACAGCAATTCTTTTTCAAGTTCTTTTCCCGTTTAGGTTATTACAGAGTATTGAATAGAGTTCTCTGTGCTATACAGTAGTCCTTGTTGGTTATCTATTTTAAGTGTATCAGTCTGTACACGTCTAAATCCCAATGTATCCCTTCCCCTGCTCTTCCCCACTGGTAACCATAAATTTGTCCGCTAAGTTTGAGAGTCTGTTTCTGTTTGTAAATAAGTTTATCTGTATCATTTTTTAAGATTCTGCAGATAAGCAGTATCATGTGATATTTGTCGTCTCTGACCTTACTTCACTTATTAAGATAATCTCCAGGTCCATCCATGTTGCTGGAAATGGTATTACTTCATTCTTTTAATGGCTCAGTAATATTCTATTGTGTATATGTACTACATCTTCTTTACCAATTCATCTTTCATGTACATGTACATCTTTCATTCATGTACATTTAGTTTGCTTCCATGTCTTGGCTATTGTAAACAGCACTGCAATGAACATTTGGGAGCATGTATCTTTTAGAAAAGTGTTTTTCTCCAAATATATGCCCAGGAGTATTATTGTGGGATCATATGGTAGCTCTATTTTCAGTTTCTTAAGGAACCTGCATACTATTCATCATAGTGGCTATACCAGTTTACATTTCCACCAACAGTGTAGGAGGGTAACCTTTCCTGCACACCACCAGTATTTAGGTAGGTTTTTTGAGGATGGCCATTCTGACTGGTGTGAGGTTATAGCTCATTGTAATTTTGATTTGCATTTCTTTAATAATTTGTGATGTTGAGTATATTTCATGTGCCGCTTGGCCATCTGTATGTCTTCTTTGGAGAAATGCCTATTTAAATCTTCTGTCAATTTTTGATTAGGTTTTTTGTTTTTTTAAATATTGAGCCACATGAGCTGTGTGTATTTTTTGGAGACTATCCCTCATCAGTTGCTTCACTTGCAAATATTCCTACCATTGTGTGGTTTGCCTTCCCATTTTGTTTATGGTTTCCTTTGCTATGCAAAAATTTTCTAGTTTAATTAGGCCCAATTTATTTTTGTTTTTATTTACAATACACTCTAGGAGATGGATTGAAAAATATGTTACTTCAGTTTATGTCGAAGAGTATTTCTGCCTATATTTTCCTCTCAGAGTTTATAGGATCTGGTCTCGCATTTAGTGAGGTCTCTCTTTAATTCATTTTGAGTTTATTCTTGTGTTGTAAAAAAAAATGTTCTCAAGTCATTTTTTTACATGTTGCTGTCCAGTGTTTCCAGGATCATTTATTGAAGAGACTGTCTTTTCTCCATTGTATAGTCTGGCCTCTTTTGTAGTAGATTAATTGACCGTCGGTACACAGGTTTATTTCTGGGTTTTCTGTCATATTCCCTTGATCTATATTTCTGTTTTTGTGTCAGTACCATACTGTCTTGATGACAGCAGCTTCGTAGTGTGGTTGTGGCTTTTAAGTCTGGGAGCCTGATTCCTCCAGCTCTGTTTTTCTTTCTCAAGATTGCATTGACTATTCAGGGTCTTTTGTTTTGCCACGCAAATTTTAAACTTTGTTTGTTCTAGTTCTGTGAAAAATGAGATTGGTAATTTAATAGGAACACAACAAACACACATTAATTGTTTTGGGAAATTGTGTTCAGGATTACTTTTGGTTTTCCTTTTTAATCCTAGTTTTTAAGCCAGGATTTCCTCTAAAGCGTCATTGGTTAAAAAGTGTTAACTGATTGATTGGGCAGCTTTCTCACATGCACACAGTGAACAATATGTAGTGAAGACCTGGGGACTTGTTACAGAATCCTGGAACTGTTTTTCTGTGCCACTCTCTCCGCTTCAGTATTCCACTCTACAAATGTGTCACACTGGCCACCATGGGCTGAAGGTCAATGTCTGAATATCAGTCTCTCCTATATTTTGTCTAGTTTTAGTTGTTCTGGGGGAAATATAAATTCATTTCCTGTCCAGAACCACTAATATTTTTATTTTGTTTTGTCTGAATGCCTTGGTATATTCCATTGACTACAAATTGGGAAGGGCATTGTTTTATTATAAATGCTACAGTGAAGTAAGCAAAGAACATTGTGGAATCTGGATCAAAAAGAGTATGTGTGGGGCTAGGTGGAGAGAGGATAAGAGATAGACTAGATAGAAAGATAGATAGATAGGTGAAATACTTTCTCAATGGAGAATATTTCTTAAACGATTAAATTTTCTTTCCCATCTAGATTAGGTCTGATAGTGTTAGAAAACAAATAAACAAGAAAGCTTGGTAAACATAAAGCACACTAGGAGAGAAGTCAGGGAAATGAAATCAACGATGCAGAGGGCAGGTGGAGTGGTAGACATGTTATAATTTAAACAGAATGACCAAAGATATCAATGAAATAACATTTGAGTGATGTCCTCAAAAAGGTGCATGTGGTGCATTTTGCCATGCAGTAGCATTTTAATTTTTATGCAGTCAAAATTATCAATCCGGTTTCATCTTTAAAAAGGTCTTCTCTACTCTGAAATTTTTTTTAAAAGTCTTCCGTAACACTTTCTAAGAATTTGATGACATTTTCTATCCCAGTCTTTGAATGTGCAAACATTTAACTTCTCTGAAATTAATATTGAAGAAAGTTATGGAGACACAGATGCAACAGTTTTATTTCCCCAAATATTCAATTAGTTTATTCAGCACCAAAATTTCATGTATGAAACAACCCTAATTTCCTGATTGGGAAGTTATCTTTTTCATAAAATCCATGATGACTTAGATCTACTTCTGGTTTTCCTTTACTAGCTCATTTATCTGCCCATGATATAAGTGTGCATGTTTAGGCATCTCCTCAGCTTACTACCCTAATCACTTAACATTTTTCCACAGATATCTTGCTGATTTTTCCAAATATAACACAATAAATGGCATATAAATACCAAAAAAAAAGTGTTAACTGGTACTTCTAGATGACACTCTAGATCCAAAGGTATAAAACTAGTTAGCTGTATCAGATTACTAAAATAAAATTTAGTATTGACACATATACAATCAAACACATTGTGTTTAAGGTCTATTTCAATTATCTTTGATTGTTCTGGCTTTGTAAATTTCCATCACCTATAATTTTATGGTTGCTGCTGCTAAGTCGCTTCAGTCGTGTCCAACTCTGTGCGACCCCAGAGATGGAAGCCCACCAGGCTCCCCCGTTCCTGGGATTCTCCAGGCAAGAACACTGGAGTGGGTTGCCATTTCCTTCTCCAATGAATGAAAGTGAAAAGTGAAAGGGAAGTCGCTCCATCGTGTCCGACTCCTAGCGACCCCATGGACTACAGCCTACCAGGCTCCTCCATCCATGGGATTTTTCCAGGCAAGAGTAATGGAGTGGGGTGCCATTGCCTTCTCCGAATTTTATGGTATATCATGATAATTTATAACACAAAGTGTCCCAAAGTTGGTAGTAACTGGTTTGCCACTAATCAAGATTGAATGTATTTACTTGGTTTTCTCCAGACTGATAATAAAAAGTAGAATAATAACTACTGTGAATAAAGTCCTAATAAATAAGAGACTTGGCAACTTTCTGTGCAAGTAGTTGAATTTTAAAATTATTTTTTTGCAGTGCTTAGCAAATAATTAGGTTTTATTAGATCCATCAAAATCTTGATTGCCAAGAAGGATTATTGGACAAACTTGCATATTATTTACTTTGTAAAGAATATTTTATCTGTTTTCTAATTAGAAAAAGTAATAATTTCAACAAAATTTTCAGTTCAGAGGTAATGAAATAACTCATTTTAAAAATCCTTTAATTTAAAAAAAATGCTATATATCTTCCAAAAAAATTACTTTTCCCTTAACTTTCATTGTTTCTAATTATGCTGAAAATGAAATTTTCCACTTCTCCTGCCTTCATTTGCTTGCTCAATCGGTCTGTTGTGTCCAGCTCTTTGAGAGCCCATGAACTGTAGCCTGCCAGGCTCCTCTGTCCATGGAATTTTCCAGCAAGGATACTGGAGCAGGTTGCCATTTCCTCCACCAGGGGATCTTCCCAACCCAGAGACTGCACCTGCATCTCTTGTGCCTCTTGCATTAGCAGGCAGATTCTTTACCACTCTGCCACCTGGAAAGCTTCACACCTTCACTAAGAGTCATCTTTTAAGGTTCAGTCAGATAACACCTTCAGGTAGCTTAGATATCAAATAATAAGCATGAAATACTGATATAATCAAGGTGTCAGAAAACCTAAGCAAATGTAACCTGTATAATTTTAAGTATTTGGAAACTGTTGTATTTCTGGATTCTTAAGAGCCCTGGCCTTAACTTCCTCTCCCTTATTTGCTGCCCTCTGTCCAGGAGCAGATATATGAGGTGAAACCCAAATCCATCCATTTTTTTCAGGATTCTCTTTTTCTTACCAGTTCATTGTCTTTTCCAGCCATGTTACCTGCTTTTATCTGTAAACCCTGGGTAGCTAATTTCTGAAAGAAAGTACATTATCTTCACTGAGTTTTCATCACCATGGATTTTTTGTCTGCCCTGATTTCATGCCTTCATTCTTATATCTGGTGGCCTCAGCCTGGATTTACTCTTCTTTTCGACTCCTGCATCCTGTACTTCTGTCTACAGCTTGACTTTCCCCCTTCTTCCCCTCTTCTGTTGGATGCTTATAGTAATTGACTGCATGCTTATGACTTTTTCTGTTCCTCTGCACATAGTCTCTGTGTTTGCCCAAATTCTGAACCTTTGCTTCTGTTTCAACCACTGAGCTTCTGACTCTTTCTTGCTGGTTTCCTTTCTTGGATGCTCCCTTTGCCATTACTCGCTGTCTCTTTACTCTTAGAAATTACATTTTTTGAGAGATCCTAGCAAAATATTTAATGGGATAAAAGGAAGGTTGAAAGTAAGAATTATCACAGATAAAAGAACTGTCTGATTTTGAAAAGTGAAACTTTGTGGCTTTGGAAGACAATGATGCCAGTTGAAATTATACTCATTTTCACCCCACCTGGAAGCCCCAGACTCCTGATCATGTCCCATGGTAGCAAAACACACAGCTGGGAAATACAAGAACTTATGAGGAAAATCAACAGTAAGGGATCAGACATCATATATGAAAACTTTCAGAATATTAAAATATTTATATTCATTAAAAGATAACTTGCTAAACTAAATAATGTTGGTGACATTTTATGCATATAAGATGACAAAAACTGCAAAATTACTTTCCACTCATCTTCTCTTACCTTCTAGAAAATCCAAGAATTTATTCTCCTGAAGTCTACATAGGCTCCTCATAAAATTCTATTTTTATGTTGTTTTCATCTTACATTGAAAGATTCTATTATTTTTTCCTATATCTTTTATCTAGATATTCAGTGCTTGTGCCAGCCCTGATCATCATAAATTGCCATTATCAATAGTCCAATGATTCAGTCTTTAAGCCAGTTTTACTGTTTCTTACAATTAATTTATCTTCCAATTCAACAATACAATCCTTACCTTCATTTTGTGATCATACCCTCAAATAAAATTCTCAGTAGATGGATTAACTTCCTACCTTATTACCCTTCTGCATGATTCTGGACTGTAATAACCTACTTGTAGACTGTTATTTTCAAAATGTGATTTATCTTGCTTTCTCTAGACTCTCCCTGGGGCTTCTCTCTGCTGTCATGTGTCCCGTTTCCCACTGCCTCCATGACGGCTGAGACATTCACACATCTTCTCTACCAAGACTCCACGACCTTCCTTCCTCATTGTTATCTCTTACCCTGATGCAAGTTTTTTCCCAGCGAATGCTTAAGCACCGCCCAGTGTCTTCAGGTCACCCTAAATATAGCCTGTGTCTGTGAAGGAACACAGGCTCCACCCAGAGGGAAGACAGGATGAAAAATGAGTCACCCTCTCAGATTTCCAACATGTGCTGGATCCTCAGATAGGAGCTGAGGCTGGCTTTCATCATATTTCAGTGATGTGGTAATGGCGATGAGAGAAGAGGACAAATTCAACTTTTATTTAAGAGGGTCATCTGACAGAACTTAGTGACGGTTTCAGTGGGGCAGAGGGAGAAGTTGAGGATGACTCGGTTTCTGGTTTGGGGAAGTGGGTGGCTCACCATTTTTCATATGGACTGTTGCAATGACTTCCTAATTAGTTTTGGCCTCTTGTAGCTTTCTATTATCTTCCTGTATTGTTACATCTCCTCTCTGGTTTGAACCTTTCCATGACTTCATATTAACTGCAGGATAAGGTCTATCAATTTTTCAGTGACTGAGTTTCCCCACAGTCCTATCCTCAACTCAATGTCCTATCACACATGCAGTATCATGCTCTGACCAGCCCTGTGCTAACTATACACTCACATCTCTTCTGTCTTTGAAGGTGCCATTCTGTCTGTCTGGAATGTCCTTACCACTATCACTGCCTAGAAAAGTCCTGATCATCTTTCCAGATCTAGCTGATGTACCACCTTTCATACAGAAGTGGGGTCTTCACTGTGCCCTAAAATCACTATGTGTAAGCAACATGTATTTCCACCATTAAGAGGCAATGTAATTCATGCAATAAACTTCTAATCTTATTCTACAAAGGAAATTGTGGACAATTTTTAGGTCTGCTAGTGAGGTGCCATCTTTTACTAATGATTTCAAGTATATACTTTTATGACTGGTCCAAAATCCTCAAAAATTAAGCCATGTATAATTTAATGTATGAATAAAATTTAGAGACTTATTTATTGTCCTAAAATAATCGTGTTTTGGATGTTTTCTAAAGAGCACAGGAATAGAGACACTGATGTGGGGGAGGGGATATTCTCTGGATATTTTAAAGAGAAGCCTCCAGAGGAGACTGGTAGAACACTGACTTTGTTTTGTGTGGCTGGATTGAGAAGTAATTGGGTTAATTTACACTTGCACAATGTGAAGTAAAGCAAAAAATTCATGTCCAAGAAAGACATAAAGCAAAAATTTATGTCTAAGAAAAACAAGCAAAGGATTAAGAACAATGAAGGGCAGAGTTTGCAACTGAGCTGAAAATTGGAGCAAGTGGCTTTAAAAGTGAAAGTGAAAGTCGCTCAGTAGCCCCTGACTCTTTGCGACTTCCAGGCCAGAATACTGGAGTGGATAGCCTTTCCCTTCTCCAGGGGATCTTCCCAATCCAGGGATGGAACCCAGTTCTCCTGCATTGCAGGAGGATTCTTAAGCAGCTGAGCAACAAGGGAAGCCCAAGAATACTGGAGTGGCTAGCCTATTCCTTCTCCAGCGGATCTTCCCGACCCAGAAAGCAAACCAGGGGTCTCCTGCATTGCAGGTGGTTTCTTTACCAACTGAGCTATCAGGGAAGCCCTATAAAAATATAAAAGCCTGAGTTTGTGCTATGAGAGACTCCCTGGAACTTTTGGCAAAGGAGACCCATTTATGGCCAGTCTGTGGCCCTGTTCATGGGTGCAACCGATTAGGCTATTATGTGACCCTGTAGTTAGTATCAGGTCAAGGTGACACTTCTCTGGATCTTGTTGCAGGTACTAGGCTTCATTTCTAATGACAAAGTGTGCTCTGACCACTATGATTTTCAGTCAGTTTCACATATGTGTACATATAAGTACAGAGGGAGCGAGAGAGACAGACACAGGGAGAGATTGACTGATTGAAAGGAATCAGCTCACACAGTTAACAAAAGCTGGCAAGTCTGGAATCTGTAGGGCAGGCCCACAAGGTAGAAGCTCTCCAGCTTCAGTTCTGCTAGAGTCTTGAGACAGAATTTCTTCTTCTCTGGGAAACCTCAGTGTTTGCCTGTAAAGTTTGCCAACTAATTGGGTGAGATCCACCCACATCATTGAGGATAATTTCCTTTTCTTAAATTCAGTTAATGTAGATGTCAACAGCATATATGGAATACCTTCACCAGCACCTATATGAGTGTTCAATTAGATAATTGGTAGCCTACCTAAGTTAACACATTAAACCATCACAGTTCACCTTTCATCAAATTTGCACCCATACACATATCCTTAAACCAATACAATCTCCAATTAGCGTAACACAGTCATACACCTGCCTAACATGAAAAAGTTCAGTTCAGTCACTCAGTTGTGTCCAACTCTTTGTGACCCCATGGACTGCAGGATGCCACGCCTCCCTGTCCATCCCCAACTCCTGGAGTTTACTCAAACTCATGCCCATTGAGTCGGTGATGCCATTCAACCATCTCATCCTCTGTCGTCCCCTTCTCTTCCCGCCTTCAATCTTTCCCAGCATCAGGGTCTTTTCAAATGAGTCAGCTCTTCACATCAGGTGGCAAACATGAAAAAACTATCCTAAATATAGCCCAGAAAAAACCACTTTTTCTCTACAAAATGATATAAAGTCCTTGGGTGGGGTTTCTTCTTCTCAGTATCTTGTAACTTAATGCTATGATTAATACATCTTGCATTATATGATAAGGGACAAGAGAAGAAAGAAAACAACCTAATATATATGTATCAATACTGGGTAAGATCTCAGATTTATTACGTCTGATTTAGCAATCCAATGCTTTGTGTGAGCTCAAATATTAATCTTAATCTGTGGTCAGACATGGTATTTCTTTTCCTCATTAGTTAGGTAAGTAAATGGAGAAGGCAAAGGCACCCCACTCCAGTACTCTTGCCTGGAGAATCCCACGGACAGAGGAGCCTGATGGGCTGCAGTCCATGGGGTCTCTAAGAGTCAGAGACGACTGAGCGACTTCACTTTCACTTTTCACTTTCATGCACTGGAGAAGGAAATGGCAACCCACACCAGTGTTCTTGGCTGTAAAATCCCATGGACGGAGGAGTCTGGTAGGCTGCAGTCCATGGGGTCGCTAAGAATTGGACATGACTGAGCGACTTCACTTTCACTTTTCACTTTCATGCATTGGAGAAGGAAATGGCAACCCACTCCAGTGTTCTTACCTGGAGAATCCCAGGGACGGGGGAGCCTGGTGGGCTGCCGTCTATGGGGTCACACAGAGTCAGACACGACTGAAGTGACTTAGCAGTAGGTAAGTAAATAAGACATAAGACTCTATTGTCAGGTTTCTTTCAAGAATAGTTTTCGTATTACATATCAAACAGGAAACTGCAGTCAATTAAAATGTGTAGCAGTAAATAGTAAGTCTGTTTCCAGAAATTAAACAGAACTCAGCCTCATGAGATGTGAAAAAGAAACAGACAATAACAAGCAAGGATACAACAGTGGGCAAGACAGATTTGGTCTTGTGAAGTTTTGCCAATAGGATGGGAGTAGAGAGCTTTTTGGAGTTCATACAGATAAAGAAAAGGCTTGTGAGTCTTGGAGGCAAATTAAATTTTGTTAGTATCACAACCATTGTTTGTAAGTCTGACTCTTACTGACTGTATTTTCCCTTTGGTAATCCCTTGGAGTTTATAGAGCTACTCAGAATACTCCAGAATTTTTCAGAGGTGAGGAATGTAAGAGTTTATTCACACTTAGACTGGAGATGTTTAGAGAACATCACTTACCTTGAGACTCAGGGTGACAGGGGGCAGTGACTGTCACAGTAAGAAACTACCCGTGTTCAGAAATAGAATTAAATTAGGTTATGCTCTTAGCATGCAGTGGACACATTCGAGTGAGACTTACTGGAGGAATGTTACCCGAAAGAATGAATTCTGAGGCCAGTTTTTAAAGAGGTATATGTATTCCTGAAAGGAAGGGAATATTCAAAGGCCCAAAGCCATCATGAATGTGATAAAAGGTCACTTCATTGCCTATAAAATGTAATCCCCACTGTTAAGACACATTATAGCCTAGATACCATGATGTATTTTTCAATGTAGATCTGATCTTTATTTTTTAATTAATAATACATGGTAGCAATGCTGGAGAGCTGATCTATTATTTATGTGTCTCTTTCAAAAAGTGATTCATGCATTATATATTCAGACAGAAAATTCCTTTTATTTTATCTGAAGTTAGTTTTCAATAGAAAATATACTAAGATCTTATTGTATAACCTGCAATGGAAAATAGGTATGCTAAAATTCGCAACTATCCCAGATATATGCATGCTCTGCATACTAATTTTTTAACCATGCATACTGATAGTTAATGGCAGTTAAGTGGCCTAGATTGAGTTTTTCTTAGTGTTAAAGATTGTATTTAAAGATAAGAGGCTGTTTCATGTGTTAATTTAGAGCTAGAAACAAAAATTAAGGAAGAAATAAAGATAGGTTTTTCAAAAAGCTTATTTCCATAAGTTACTTGTGTACTTTTCCAGCCAAAGCTAATATGATTACCCAAACTCTGTGCACTTGTAAAAAATGTTGTAACAAGATATTCTATAAAAGTTCAATTCAAATTATGTTTTCTAGCACTTAAAATGTGAACTACTTCACCCAATTTTGTCAATACACAAAGAAAGCATCTGCCAGGCTCTTCAATAACTTATAACCTTCTTTTAAACAATCATGTAGCATTATTATTAACTTCTCTTCTTATCAAGTCTCCTCAGTAACAATATAAATTAAATTAAATTGGGAACAAACGTAAAACTGAAAACTGGAGTAAAACAGTGGGGAAAGTATGCTGAGAGAGAGAGAGGAACTTAGCAAGTACTAATCTTCATGCTCCTGAAACTACATCATTCAGTCAACACTTATGTAGCCCTGCTGCTGCCGCTACTGCCAAGTCACTTCAGTCATGTCCGACTCTGTGCGACCCCATAGACAGCAGCCCACCAGGCTCCCCTGTCCCTGGGATTCTCCAGGCAAGGACACTGGAGTGGGTTGCCATTTCCTTCTCCAATGCATGAAAGTGAAGAGTGAAAGTGAAGTCGTTCAGTCGTGACCGACTCTTAGCGACCCCATGGACTGCAGCCTACCAGGCTCCTCGTCCATGGGATTTTCCAGGCAAGAGTACTGGAGTGGGGTGCCATCGCCTTCTCCTATGTAGCCCTAACCATGGGCAAATTATTATTCTAGGCACTCAGAATACATCCTTTAACAAAACAACATCTACCTGTCTCAGAGCTTTCATTCTATTTCCATATAACTGAAACTTTTAATAACAATAAAAACCAAAAGAAAATTGGGAAATCTTTAGTTCTAATATAAGTAGTAGGACAATGTTGAGTGTCTTTTGTATTAATTGTAATCACTTTTCAAAAGGTTATTGAATGGAGGCTTTTCAGAAAGTGCTATATATTAAATATCTTGAATTTCCCCTACAAAATGAGGAAGGCTTATTTTGGTTGACATTTCCAGTAAGTAAGCTCTTCTTTTAACACTGTGTCTACAATACCAAATATCAAATCAAAAATTGAAGTATTCAATCAGTTGAGACATTTCTTAGACTCAAACTAGATACAAGAGAAATAGTTTCCTTCATTATTTTAAGCTAGAATGGAGCAGTTGGGCAATTACTATTTGGGTTGTTGAAGAAGCCCTGCTGCTGCTGCTGCTCTAAGTCTCTTCAGTCGTGTCTGACTCTGTGTGGCCCCATAGATGGCAGCCTACCAGGCTTCCCGTCCCTGGGATTCTCCAGGCAAGAACAATGGAGTGGGTTGCCATTTCCTTCTCCAATGCATGAAAGTGAAAAGTGAAAGTGAAGTTGCTCAGTCGTGTCCGACTCTAGCGACCCCATGGACTGCAGCCTACCAGGCTCCTCTGTCCATGGGATTTTCTAGGCAAAAGTACTGGAGTGGGGTGCCATTGCCTTCTCTGTGAAGAAGCCCTATATGACATTAAAAAAAATAAAGATTTTTTTCACAAATATATTTCTGCTTTCATTTATTTATTTTTCCGTATGATCAGAGAGTGAGTCAGCCTTCTGATGTTTCATAGGGAAAAAAAAAGTCTCTTTAAAAAAAAAACTTTATATTTAAGATTTGTGCTGTTTCATTCTTTGAGCAGGTCTTAATCTGTATCTAAATTATTCAATCAAAATAACATTTACCCTTAATTACTGAAGTAATATATGTTCAAATCAGAAAATTTAGAAAATGCTGAAAAGCAGAGAAAAGAAAACTCTGAAGGCTCAGAGTTTTGGTGTTTCTTTCCTATCGTTTTTTGTCATATAACATATATAATTTCTTATTATATCATATAGCACATATAGCTTCAAACTCTAATTTACTTTCTTTCTTTTTCCTTAGCAATAACAAATCTTCCTATGTCAATAAATATTCATCTGTTTGTGGCATTTAGATTTTTCCAGAAGTATAAAAATGCATTGAAATGTGTAAAAATGTTGTAGATACTTCTGTTTATTTTCTAAGGGTAAATGGCTAAAATTGAGAGGTTGCAGATGAGTGGTTTGCTCAGTGGTAAAGGTTTCGTGTGTGTGTGTGTCCATGTGTATGTTCCCATTTTATTCTCCAGAAAATCACCCATTGCTTCACCCGCCTCTCCATCCCCCCAGGACTACGACTCTCCAATATCTTTCTATTCCTTCAAAACTTAGGTCAAGTTTTTTTCTACTCACTTCATTTAACATTATTGTGCTTTCCCTCTCTCAGAGGAAAAAGAAGCCATTAGGAAAACTCCCTCAACTTCACTTCCTCATCTGCAAAGTTATTTATTTATTTGTCTATCAATTTTCCTGCTTGCTGAGAAGAGTTTTCACTGTGAGTGATTTTTCCATATGTTCTAAATCCCATCACCATGATATCATATCTGAGTCCATGTGTCAGCATTTATCAAGGAATTTGTTTCTTTATCTACCTGGTTGCATTTCTTGGCAAAATGTTTTTCTCATAATGTTTTTACTGTTATTAAATATTGATTCAATTTCTTATTTTCCATTTAAATTTCTGAAATTGGTAATTTATGTTCTCTAATTTTTTTATCACTTATGCTAATTATTTATCAAATAGATAAATAATCTATTATACTAGTTTTTTGAGTAAACTAATGTTTGGTTTGGAAAGCTTTCCTTTCATAATTTTGTATTTTGCTTTGATTGATTTCTGTTCTTATCATTGTTATTTTCTGTTTTAAATATTCTTTGAATTTAATTTACTGTTTTGTTTCTTGAAATAGATGTTTGAATTACTAAATTTCAGTTTTTGTTTATTTCCAATATTTAGTAATTAAAGTTTTAGCTGCATCCTATAAGTTTTGATATATCATATTATCATTTTCTTTCCATTTAAAATATTTTCTAATTACTTTTGTGGTTCTTTGCTGACCTATGTGTTACTTACATGTGTGTTGCTAAATTTCTCCCAAATTTGGGGAGTTTATTCTACTTACTGTCTCTCATTCATTTTATAGCTCAACTCCACTGTTGTCAGAGAAAAGCCTCTGAATTATGTAAATCCAGGGATAATTTTTAAAATTTGTTTTATGGCCAGCACATGCTCCATTTTGGAAAATGATCACGTGGGTTTGAAAAGACAGCGTGTTCTGAAGCTCCTTGATTTATATTGGATTTATGTAAATTAGGTCAAAATTGTGTTTCTGTTAATTGCATTTTTCAAAAATTTTATATTCTTAGTAATTTTTGATTTGCTTGTGCCATCAGTAACAAGAGATTGTGCTCAAATTTCTTGTGTTTGTGGATTTGACAATGTCTCCTGCCTATTTTGCTTTATATTTTTTTCTCTGAAGCTAGAAAACTCCACACAAACAAATTAAAGATTGTTATATCTTCCTGTTCAACTGATCCTATTATCATTATGAAATACCTTTCTTGATCTTGTATAGTGCTTCTTCCTTTAAAGGCAACTTTGCTAGATAGTGCATCCAGGCTCAGTCACTCAGTCGTGTCCAACGCTTTGTGACCCCATGATGATAGCCTGCCAGGCTCCCCTGTCTATGGGATTCTCTAGGCAAGAATACTGGACTGGGTTGCCATGCCCTCCTCCAGGGAATCTACCCAACCCAGAGATCGAACCAGCATCTCCTGCATCTCCTTCATTGCAGGAGGATTATTTACCAGTGAGCCACCAGGGAAGCCTAGTAGAAATTGGTACTATAGATTAAATACTTTCCTTTTGTTAGTGCTTGCATGGTATTTATATTTCCATCTTTTTATTGTCAATCTGCCTGTGTCCTCAAACATAAGGTGAATTTGTTGTAATTAGCAAAATGTTGTTATTTTGAGATCCTTCTGTGTTAGTCATTCAGTCGTGTCCAACTCTTTGCCACCCCATGGCTGTCGCCGGCCAGGCTCCTCTCTCCATGGGATTTCCCAGGCATGAATACTGGAATGGGTCGTCAGTCCCTTCTCCAGGGGATCTTGACAACCCAGGGATCAAACCAGGTCTTCCACAATGCAGGCAGATTCTTTAGCATCTGAGTCACCCAGGAAGCAGTCTAACAGTTCATTTATTTCATTGGGCTATTATACAATTTACATTTAGCTACAATTTAAAGCACATTCATTTGTGTTTAAATCTAAATTTTTATTACTTATTTTTTGCATCTGTTTTTAAAATTAATTTTAAAAATATTCTATTTCCTCCCCTTATTTGGTTTACAGCTAAGTATGCTACACAGTTTTTGCTATTTTATTAGTGCAATCTGGGGTAATCAAACTATGGCACGTGGCTGAAGTCTACGTGAAGTCCATATTCGTCATCAGTTCAGTTCAGTTCAGTTGCTCAGTTGTGTCCGATTATTTGCAACCCCATGAATCGCAGCACACCAGGCCTCCCTGTCCATCACCAACTCCCAGAGTTCACTGAGACGTCCATCGAGTCAGTGATGCCATCCAGCCATCTCATCCTCTGTCGTCCCCTTCTCCTCCTGCCCCCAATCCCTCCCAGCATCAGAGTCTTTTCCAATGAGTCAACTCTTCACATGAGGTGGCCAAAGTACTGGAGTTTCAGCTTTTGCATCATTCCTTCCAAAGAACACCCAAGACTGATCTCCTTTAGAATGGACTGGTTGGATCTCCTTGTAGTCCAAGGGACTCTCAAGAGTCTTCTCCAATACCACAGTTCAAAAGCATCGATTCTACGATGCTCAGCTTTCTTCACAATCCAACTCTCACATCCATACATGACCACTGGAAAAACCCTAGCCTTGACTAGATGGACCTTTGTTGGCAAAGCAATGTCTCTGCTTTTGAATATGCTATCTAGGTTGGTCATAACTTTCCTTCCAAGGAGTAAGCGTCTTTTAATTTCATGGCTGCAGTCACCATCTGCAGTGATTTTGGAGCCCAAAAAAATAAAGTCTGACACTGTTTCCACTGTTTCCCCATCTATTTCCCATGATGTGATGGGACTGGATGCCATGATCTTCGTTTTCTGAATGTTGAGCTTTAAGCCAACTTTTTCACTCTCCACTTTCACTTTCATCAAGAAGCTTTTTAGCTGCTCTTCACTTTCTGCCATAAGGGTGGTGTCATCTGCATATCTGAGGTTATTGATATTTCTCCTGGCAATCTTGATTCCAGCTTGTGTTTCTTTCAGTCCAGTGTTTCTTCCAGTCCAGTGTTTCTCATGATGTACTCTGCCTATAGTCCATCATAAATTAGTATTATCACTCCATGGACAAGGCAAGGTTATCAGAACATTTTAATCCTACTTATCTTCTCTTGTTTCTTGTATTTATATGTTTTATTTCCATACATATTTGAAACTTCAAAAGATATTACAATTGCTATTTTACATATTCATTTAGATTTACATAAATTATTATACTCTCTGATCATCTTTATTTACCTTCTTTCATTGCTGTAGTTTTATCTAGGATAATTATATTTCTCCCTAAAGAACTCTCTTTGTACATATATTTATTGTGGATTTACTGGTGAGAAAACTAGGGTTTTTTTTTTCTTTTTTACCTGAAAATGTATTTATTTGCCTTTATTTTGAATGATATTTTTGTTGATTATATTGTTCTGGACTGACAAAAATGTTCTATTAGCATTAAAAAAATAATATTTCATTAGCATGAAGCTTCCATATTTTCTGTTATATAATCAGCTGTTGAAATACAGTTGTTGTTTTGAAAGTGTTGTGTCTTTTTTCCCCCTCAGGTGCTTTTGTATTTTGTTTCAAGCAGTTTTTCCCATGATGTGGCTCTGAGTAATTTTTTCTTTGTTTTTCATGATTGATTTATAGAAGTTCTTGAATTTGTGGTTTGATATTTTTCATTTGTTTTCGGAAATTCTCAACCATCATTATCTCCTCAAATATTGTTTCTTCTTTCCTCTCTTTTGTCATTTCCTGGGACTCCAATGACTTTTAGGAAGTATTATTGTCTCTATGTCGCTTCTGTTCCTTTATTCTGCTTATATTTCAATTTCCTAATAACCTTTCTTCTTCCTTTTTGCTGAAACCTTAATCTTAATAGTTAAATCTATTTATTAATTTTAGATAATTTTGAATTTTAGGATTTAATATTTTTCAGCTTTAACATTTTTTTTAACATTTTTAGAGATTTATTTTATAGACATTTGGCTATTCTGAGGAAAAATTTTATTTATTAATTTTTAAAACATATTAATTACAGGTATTTAAGATCCAACTCTATAATTCAAAAACGAGATTAATCATGCATGCATGCATGCAATCATATTGCCTCATGTGTATTGTCTATGTATGTTTTCTCTTGGTTTTGGACATTCATTCCTATTTCTTGATGAGATTGTCAAACTTTATTAAATACATGGCATTGTTTATGAAAAATTGTAGAAATTCTGCTTGACACTATCTTCCAATGGATGGAATTTAGTATTTTTTTTAATGGTCAAACTGAGTAAAGTCAGCTTACCTTGAGATTCTTTTCTTCTTCAGAGCCTGAACTCTAATTTTTGACTCCTCAGCACTTGGAGACCATAAGAACTACTGCTTAAAGTTTTGCCACTTAGTAGCCAAACAGCCACGTTCAGACAACTAAGATCATGGCATCCAGTCCCATCACTTAATGGCAAATAGATGGGGAAACAGTGGAAACAGTGGCTGACTTATTTTGGGGGGCTCCAAAATCACTTCAAATGGTGACTGCAGCCATGAAATCAAAAGACACTCCCTGGAAGGAGAGTTATGACCAACCTAGACAGCATATTAAAAAACAGAGACATTACTTTGTCAACAAAGGTAAAGGCTATGGTTTTTCCAGTAGTCACGTATGGATGTGAGAGTTGGACTATACAGAGAGTTGAGTGCCAAAGAATTGATGCTTTTGAACTGTGGTGCTGGAGAAGACTCTTGAGAGTCCCTTGGACTGCAAGGAGATCCAACCAGCCCATCCGAAAGATCAGTCCTGGGTGTTCATTGGAAGGACTGACGTTTAAGCTGAAACTCCAATACTTTGGCCACCTGATGTGAAGCACTGACCCATTTGCAAAGACCCTGATACTGGGAAAGATTGAAGGCAGGAGAAGGGGACAACAGAGGATGAGATAGTTGGATGGCATCACCAACTCAATGGACATGAGTTTGGGTAGGCTCTGGAAGTTGGTGATGGACAGGGAGGCCTAGCATGCTGCAGTCCATGGGGTCGCAAAGAGTCAGACACGACTAAGTAACTGAACTGAGCCACTTTCTGCTTGATTTCCAAACATAAAGTTCTATGAATTCACAGTTTAGGAATTTGCAAATGTATCTAGGAAAAATTGTGATCTGTCTGTTGGATTTGTTTTTCTGTGACTTGATTTTTCTGAACTTTTAGCCAGCAATCTTAGTGACCTTGATAACCTTGAATTTTGAATTCTCTTTCCCCAAGCCCAGTGAGACTGAGCTGTAAGCCCTAACCTACTTCCTGCTGTTCTCCACCTATAGTGTAGGGTGAAAATAAGCCACTCCCCAAGAGAGTGTGCATCTTGGCACCTAATATAGAGCTTATTGCTCTCATGCTTTTCCACTCTCCTAAGGATTTGGTTTCCCCTGTCCATGTAGTGTTATTCTTTGATGTCTTGAGGAACGGGAAAAGAAAGAAAAAAAAAAAATCTCAGCTTTTAAAATACTTAATTAAATTTGCAGTTGTAATTAGTCGGGGGGTGGGGAGGGGGGAGTTAGTTTTATTTAGGTACTGTGACATGGCCAGAGGTGGTATTCCTATTTCAGTAACTTTTACTTTAAAACTTCATCACTTCTGCTTTTTGGAGGTCCGTTTTCTTGCTCTTTTTCTTACTCATTACCTTGAAAGTTCTCTTCATCAATTTGCATTCTTTCTTGTATATTTTTTTCAAGGCTGTGCATTTCTTCTGAGCTTCACTTTAGCTATATTCCACAGGTTGTGGTTTCCAGTTTGTATCACCCACTTCTACCTGCCCCTAAACCACCTTCCTGAGTGTTTTGGAATTTCCCTTTAGGTTTCTTATTTAAAGTAAGATTTTGTAGGAAAAGTTGTATTGTTTCAAAATTTCTAGATGCTAGAGAATTTTTATTTCTGGCTTTGTTAATAATTTTCAATCCCAGGTAATAAATATATTATTTACATTTTGGAATTTGTTGAGGTTCTTTTTTAGCCTAAGATATGAATTTTAATGAATTTTTTCATGACACTTGAAAAGAAAGTACATTCTGTTTTCAGATTACTCTTCCCCACCTCCTGGCCCATCTCTCTGTCTCTCTGTATTTCTCTGTCTGTCTCATTGACTGGTTTCTGGCCTGAGTTCAACACTGTTATGATCCTTAGTTTCATTTTGTTTGTCCTTGTACTTTGCCCAATATTTTATTTTTAATCTTTCCAAATCAGATTTTTTTCATTGCCTCTCATAAGTAGCTCACAATTTTGTTTTTCGTTGTATTATTTTACTTTAAATAAGTTAGGCCACTTACTATCATTGATATTTTAGAGAAATTTGAGTTTAATTTGGCATATTATTTTATGCTATGCCTTCTGCTTATATAACTTTGGTTTTTAAAACTCTTTCACTCTGCAGTGATTTGCATTGTTTCCTCTGAAAAGGACTTTGTATTTTATCTATAAGTTTGTATATTACTAATATACACTACATATTAAGACTGCATTACTGCTGTATTATTAACAATGGTAACATTTCCATGTCCTCTCTTCTTGATTCTCTCACAATCTAACAAATTGACTTTACTATATTATTTTTGGTTTTATCTACCTTTGTGCTACATATTTATGCTTTTAAAATCAACAGTAAATGATAGTATTGACTTCCAGGTACTGTAAATTAGGATATAGTTTCATGTACATACATGCTAAGAACAAACACATGTTACTCCTTGCCTCTGGACTTTTTCTGATTTCTTGGCAAACTCTGGCTGCCAGAAGTGAGTGCTTTTATTTTGAAAATTATTTGTTTATTGCATTTATATTCAAGGACAGTTTTTCTGTGTATAGCATTCTTGGGTCAAAATTAAATATATAACACCTTTGTATTCTTGTGTTTAATATTGCTAAGGAAAAATGTAAAGGCAGCGTAATATTTCCACCTCTTTTTTTACATGTATTAAACTTTAAAGGAGTACTTCTATCTTCAAAGTTTAGAAACTTTATTGCAATGTATCTAATGGTTTTTTTAATTGAAGTATAGTTGATTTACAGTGTTGTATACATTTCTACTGTACAGCAAAATGATTCTGTTTTATATATATATATGTATAAGGCAATGGCACCCCACTCCAGTACTCTTGCCTGGAAAATCCCATGGATGGAGGAGCCTGGTAGGCTGCAGTCCATGGGGTCGCGAAGAGTTGGACACGACTGAGTGACTTCACTTTCACTTTTCACTTTCATGCATTGGAGGAGGAAATGGCAACCCACTCCATTGTTCTTGCCTGGAGAATCCCAGGGACAGCAGGGCCTGGTGGGCTGCCGTCTATGGGGTCGCACAGAGTCGGACACGACTGAAGCGAGTTAGCAGCAGCAGCAGCACATACACATTATTTTTATACTTTTCCATCATGGTTTATCATAGGATACTGAATATAGTTATCTGCGCTATACAGTGGACCCTGGTGTTTATCCATCCCATATATAATAGCTTAGCCTCCCACTTCATCCCTCCTCCAACACTCCTCCCCCTGCTTGGCAACCACAAATCTCTTCTCTATGTCTGTGAGTCTGTTTCTGTTCTGTAGATAGGTTCATCTGTGTCATATTTTAGATTCCACATATAAGTGATATCATATGATATTTGTCCTTCTCTTTCTGACTTACTTCACACACTGTGATGATAAACAAATGGGGTGTAATGAAACTTACAAGCTTTTGCACAGCAAAAGAAAGCACAAAAAAAGAGAAAAGACAGCCTGCAGAATGGGAGAAAATACTTGCAAATGATGTGACCAACAAGGGCATAATTTACAAAATATGTGAATGGCTCACGAAACTTAACAACAAAACAAACAACCCAACTGAAAACTGGGCAGAAGAAATAGACATTTCTCCAAAGAAGAAATGTAAATGACCAACAGGGACATAAAAAGATGCTTGACATCACTAATTATTAGAGAAATGCAAATCAAAGCTATAATGAAATATCACCTCATACCAGTCAGAAAGGCTACCATTAAGAAGTTACAAACAATAAATGCTAGAGAGGGTGTGGTGAAAAGGGAACCCTCCTACACTGTTGATGGGGATGTAAATTGGTACAACCACTATGGAAACCAGCATGGAGGTTCCTTAAGAAACTAAAAGTAGAGCTACCATATGATCCAGGAGTCCTATTCCCAGGCATATATATGGAGAAAAAACATGAAAAGGATACATGTACCCCAATGCATGTATGTGTGTTGTTCATTGCAACATGATTCACATTAGTGAATCATTCACATTCACTAATGTGAATCATGTTGCAACAATATTCACATAGCAACATGATTCACATTCACTATTCATATATACCACATTTTCTTTAGCCATTCATCTGTTGATGGACATTTAGGTTGTTTCCATGTCTTGCCTCTGTGTGTGTGTGTGTGTGTGTGTGTGTGTGTGTGATGGAATATAACTTAACCATTAAATTAACAAATTAATGCCAGTTACAGCAACATGGATGAATACAACTACAATATATCTAGCTTTAATTATTCTTACATATGGTATGTCATTTCAACATTAGCTTCAATACTTCTTTGATATTGGAAATTTTTCTTCAGTGGAATCTATTTCTTTGTTTATTTGGAACTTTGGAACTCTGAATATTTTTCTTCTGGCTTTCCTAGCTAAATGTTTCCTTCTGTATTTTAACCTTTCATTTCCATTCTTTTCAGCTTCTTTTTTACTTATTTCTATTCTCTGTGTCTCTTACATATATTCAGCAGTTTTAATTTTTATAGTGCTTCTAATTTTACTTTTATTTCAATTATGATTTAGTTTTTTCCTTTTACTTCTTTCCTTAGCTTTGATAATCTATGTTTTATTTTTTACTTATTTGTTAGTATCTTTTCTGAGGTCTTGTGTCCATATTTTAGATTCCTAATTAATAAGAGAATCACTACATTGAGATTCTGGAATAGTAATTCCAAGATATTTTGTTTCAATTTTCATTGTTTCTTGGCAATATTTTTCTGATGCGTTTTCATTATCTGTCTTGTTTTCTGTTCCTTTCCTCCTGTTTCACTAATTATTTTTGTATGTATGCATCCTTATATGAGGTGATTTTTCTCATTCATATATCTGAGGAATTTCACCTGGGAAAGGACCTGAGGTTGATGCAGGTTAATGGTCACTTTACATAAGATATAAAATAATCTTTATTTCTCCCAATCCAATACATAGGAGATATTTTGGCAGAACTTTTTATAGTACAAAAGTCCTATTTGCTCCTTCTCATATTTACCATGTGGACAGACTGTTCCTTCTCAATGGGACTTTCTAGCTAATTCTCTGTTTGACCCTATGTTCTCTGCTTTTCAAATATATGACATATTCATGTCAGGGAAATTTTTGTTGCCAAATTTTGCTTCTATGTCCTACAGTTGCAAACAAGAGTAGTCTGCATTCACTGTACTCTTTTTACCTTAAAAATAATATCTTATGGTTTTCTGGCAACCAACTGCAGTAAATACCCCATTTCTACCTTTTTGTCCATAGCTTATTTGTGGTTTTGGGTTTTACTGACACTTAATTTATTTAAAACTGGGCTTTGCCTGTTTCTTACTTTCCTTGATGCATTGGTTTTTATGTAATTGGAGAAGGGGAAATTTAACTTTTCATCATCAATTTCAAATTGGATGGCTGAGCTGCATTTCAATCTTTGATATTAAGAACATAAAGGAAGTATAGAAAACTCCTATTTCAAGCAGAAGGTGAAATTCAGGCTACAGTAAAATGACTCCGAAGGCAATACCAAACCTATTATAAACAGTGAAATAAAAACCCATCCCATATCTCTTAATTGTCAATCTAATGCCATTTAAGCTGCACAAACTATTCAATTTCAAAACTTCTAGTGAAACATATCTCAAAGTAAGTAACTTCTTAGCAGGTTAGGAAAATATTTGCAAAAATTGGAACTATGGATGAATTTTCTCAGTAAGCAAGGAACAACTTTCTTCTAACATTTCCACTAGAATAGGAAAAAAAAAGATATTTTGATGTAGGTCCAGTATTTAAAATACTAAGGTAGTTTTAGGGATTAATGGTGTGATGCTGTAAGTTTTGTAGATGATGGTGGAGTTATATTACTATTGAATGCTGTGGTGGTCAGTGCACCTAGAATGCTTGATTCTGTACCGTCTGTGCTCTCATTCTTTTTCAGGAGTTACGTGAGGAAAGCAAAATCAAGGGCACTTAATTATTTTCTGACACTTAGCTTGATATACACATAGATTTATTCTGGACTTGTGGGCTACTGTGTGCTTTGAAATAAAACCTCATTTTTGTTTCTAAACCCAAATTTTAATTTAGTATTTCATCAGTCTACATTTGTGCTACATGCAGTTCTGTACATGGGTTAGAGAGTGACTGGGAAAAAACAAAAAAGACAAAGTCTCAGCCTTCATAGTGCTAATACTTTGATACGGGAGATAGACAATAATCATATTTATAGGTAAATAGATTGAGAGCCAGATAACTGATTTTTGCCATGAAAGATGAAGTGCTGAGTGAATGTGGCTTCTTCATGTCCCTTCTGTTACTTAGTTCTTGTTTAGTCGCTAAGTCCTTTCTGACTCTTTTGTGACCCCATGGACTGTAGCCTGCCAGCTTCTCTGTCCACAGGATTTTCCAAGCAAGAATACTGGAGTGGGTTGCCATTTCCTTCTCCAGGGGATCTTCCCGACCCAGGGATCAATGTCTCCTGCATTGGCAGGTGGATTCTTCACCACTAAGCCACCAGGGAAGCCTCATGTTACTTAGAGCTATGCCCATGTTTGAAGAACTCTAGGGGTTTTAAGGGAATAGGTCTAAGGATTATAGAACTGCAGGCTCACCTGTATACCATTGCAGGTTGGAAGTAGCTGGTATTTTAACACTTAAATGTCTACCTTATTAGCATAACATGAACTTCATCTTGTCCCATGGCTATATAATTTAAATTTTATTTCATAATGTATTTCTGTGCCATCAGATCTGATTAAGCTACCAGTTCAATTAGACTTCCATGAAGTACCACAGAGAGTGACAGGGGTGGGAACAACAGTATTATAGAAAAAAAGAACCTTCTGTAGTGACATTTGAGTTGAAATGTAATTGATGAGAAAATGAAGGCTTGCAAAGACTTCAGTGTAGAGCGTGGGAATAACAGGCTTGACATGTTTGAGGCATAGAAAGGAGGATAGTGTGCTGAAAGATTAAATTTTGGTGACGGGCAGGAATCAAATCATAGAGACCTTGAAGGCCTGGAAGGACTAGGGATTTTACTCTCACTGTTATAGGACGCAATTGGTGGTTTTTTGTTTGCTTGTTTAGTGAAAGAGTAACAGGTTGGTTTATGTTTAGCTGCTGCATCGAGGATTAATTATAAAGGACAGGATGGAAGCAGGAAGATCAGTTACGAGGCTTTTGTAGTAATCCAGGCTGGTCTTCATGGTATAGCAGTGGATGTGAACAGTGCAGATACAAACTGGAAATTTGTATTCACCAGTTTCAAAATATCTGAAATATTCACCAGTTTATTTCAAATAAAACTGAAATATTCACCAGTTTCAAAATATCTGAAAACATAGGGGAAGCATTGAATTATTTTTATTATACATTTTTCAGGTTAGTGGTTGTATTTATGACTTTAAAGTAAGTTTTTCACCTGAAAATTTCTCTAGAGGCTGAAGGAAATGGTTCTCCGATGAGGGAAATTTGGCTCTGGCTTGAACTCTTCCACAAACCCCCACCCTTAGCTCCTGCTGCAGGTGGTCCCCCATAGCCTTTTATTCTGGGGTCTACTGTTTCATGGGAATCTCTCCTGAGAATGATTGGAAAGATGGTTCAGTGTTACTCAGATTCATGTTGACTACCCAACTTCTGCGAAATTTTAGATATGCTTGTATGAAAAACAGTGTTCAGGAGGCTTCCTTGCCGCCCCTACTCCACTCTGTAATTCTGATCCCTTTTTTTCTCTACTTCAGAGCTGAGCAGTATGCATCGCTCTGTAGGTTGAATTGTTGTTGTTCAGTCGCTCAGTCGTGTCCAACTCTTTGCAATCCATGGACTGCAGCCTGCCAGAATTCCGTCCTTCACTATCTCCCGGAGTAGGTGGGATGGTGAGCCAAACTTCAGAGATGAGATAGACATTTACTTTGACCTACTAGAGGGTGAAAAGAATCAGGGTTTTCACTTAATTTCTGGTGGGAGATGCAGCCCATGGGAAAAAGTAAGGGGAGGAGACGCAGCGATGTTCCCTCTCAGCTCTCTTTTACTGACTGACGTGATAGTGAGGTGGTAGTGGGATCGCTTTTGGGTATGAGGCTAGTTCCTTGCCCAAGCACACCTTAAAAAGCTGAACAGGGCTTCTTTCTCAGTGTGCACTCATTAATTCAACAAATATTTACTGAGTATCTACTTTATTTCGGGTACTACAGCAGGCGCTAAAGTCAGAGAAATGAAAAGACAACCAGAGTCAACTGCCCTCAGTGTCTTAAAACATCAACTGCTTTATAGTATAAACCTTAATGTCTTATAATATTTCTACCTGAAATCAGATGTTTTAACTTTTTAATGATTGTATACGCTTATGTGGGTTAATTGGAATATGAAAATGAATTATTTCTTGTTCAGTGATTCCATTTTCTAGTTATCTATAATCATATTTACCCTATTTATTCAGCTTAACTTCTCCTCTTTTTTCCCGTTTCTTCGGCCAGTACAAACTTTATCATCTTTTGAATGGAATTTTAACTCGGAACATCGAATAAATGATGACTGTGATCTTCTTATACATGGAAACTTTCTCATTTTCTAGATCAGTCTCCTGGAAGCCTATGCCATATTTTAGATTAGACTGTGAATTAAGTACCAGGCTTAAATGACTCCACTTTGTCAATAACCAGTTATGTTGTTTTTTTGTGCCTGCACTATGTGAAGATCTTTCTGAAGGTGTTTGATTTATTTATTGCTATATAAACAAACCTACCCAGATCTTAGTGTCTTAAAATTTGTTATTTCTCACTATTCTGCAATCTGAGCTGGACTTTGGTGGGTGGTTCTTCTGTTCCAAGAGGTGACTGCTCTTGCTTGACTATCCAGAATGATTTCTTTACTCATGTGTCTCACATCCACTGTGATGGATGGAATAATGAGGGATTGGCTGGATATTTCTCTTTATCCACATGTTCTGTCAATCAGGGTAGTTGGATCTCTTTAAGTAATAGTTCTGAGTTCCAAGGGAGAGCATTACAATACAAACCCCAATGCCCAATGAGCAAGTCCCTATTACGCCTCTGTTTGTATTTTGCTTGTCAGTGTTCTACTGGTCAAGGATAGTCAAGTGGTCTGTCTCTGAGTCATTGTGGAAGGAACTAGGTGAACACATGTATACCAAGCTGGCTGGTGCATTAGTGGGTCATAACGATATAATAGCTGTGGGCTTCTCTGGGGCTCAGTCAGTAAAGAATCTGCCTGCAATGCAGGAGACCCAGGTTTGATCCCTGGGTCAGAAAGATCCCCTGGAGAAGGAAATGGCAACCCACTCCAGTATTCTTGCCTGGGAAATCCCATGGACAGAGAAGCCTGGCAGGCTACAGTCCATGGGGTTGCAAGAGTCGGATGTGACTTAGTGACTAAACCACCAGTATAACAGCTACCACATGTTTCTCTCTGGCCTCTGATGATTCATTTCCCCTAACATCAAAAATATATTCAGCCCTTTCTAAGAATCACAATGTCATTCTATTATAACCTCAGACATAGGCTTGAAACTTAGGCTTAATATTCATAATTTCATCATCTAAACTGAGTCCAAGTGTGGCTGAGGCCCCTGGTGTGAAATTCCTCAGGTGCAACTTTTTAAGCAACTTGTCCTTTTTTTTAAATTTATTTTTTAATTAGAAGAAAATCGCTTTACAATGTTGTGTTGGTTTCTGCCATACAACAGTGCAAATCAGCCATACTGAATACAGAATATTATAAACTAAAAATTAAGTTATCTGCTCCTTCTACCCATCCCCAACTCCAACCCCAACATACAATGATGAGATAGGAGCAGGATAATTTAAATTAATAATTCTCTTCAAGAGCCGTGGTGGTATGTGTATAACATAGTAGTCACTGCTGCTGCTGCTGTTAAGTCGCTTCAGTCGTGTCCAACTCTGTGCGACCCCATAGACAGCAGCCCACCAGGCTCCCCTGTCCCTGGGATTCTCCAGGCAAGAACACTGGAGTGGGTTGCCATTTCCTTCTCCAATGCATGAAAGTGAAAAGTGAAAGTGAAGTCGCTCAGTCGTGTCTGACTCTTAGCGACCCCATGGACTGCAGCCCACCAGGCTCCTCCATCCATGGGATTTTCCAGGCAAGAGTACTGGAGTGGGGTGTCATTGCCTTCTCCGGTAGTAGTCACTGCTTCATAGCAATTCTGGAACCCACCTGGGTAAATATTTTCAGTTCCCTCTCCTCTGAGATTGGTATCTCAGACAGTAAAAAGTCCACCTGCAATGTAGGACAAGCAAGTTTGATCCCTTGGTTAGGAGAATCCCCTGGAAAAAGAAATGCTACCCACTCCAGTTTTCTTGCCTGGCGAATTCCATGACAGAGTAGCCTGGTGGGTTGCAGTCCATGGGGTTACAGAGTCAGACACAACTGAGCAACTAACAGAACACATTTCTTTCATATCCAAGGAACAAATACCAAGCTTCTGATGAAAACATGTAATGTTTAAATCAGTGTGTCAAGACTCTTGAGAGTCCCTTGTACTGCAAAGGGATCAAACCAGTCAATCCTAAAAGAAATCAGTCCTGAATATTCTTTGAAAGGACTGAGGCTGAAGCTGAAGCTCTAATACTTTGGCCACTTGATGCAAAGAACTGACCCATTAGAAAAGACCCCAATGCTGGGAAAGATTGAAGGCAAGAGTAGAAGGGGATGACAGAGGATGAGATGATTGGATGGCATCACTGACTCCATGGACATGAATCTGAGTAAGCTCCAGGAGTTGGTGATGGACAGGGAAGCCTGGTGTGCTGCAGTCCACAGGCTTGCAAAGAGTTGGACAAGACTGAGCAACTGAACTGAGCGGAATCATTGAGTGGGCTTCCCTGAGACTCAGACAATAAAGAATCTGCCCAAAATGCAGGAGACCTGTGTTCAATCCTTGGGTTGGGAAGATCCCCTGGAGGAGGGCATGGTAACCCACTCCTGTGTTCTTTCCTGGAGAATTCCCATGGACAAAAGAGCCTGGTGGACTACAGTCCACGGGGTCAAAAAGTGTCAGATATGACTGAATGACTAAGCACAGCCCAGGAGAATCATTACCATGAAAACTTGATATGATGCTGCAGAGATCTGGGGATCTCTTTCATTCAGTGGGTTTCAAATGTAGGAAATGGCTCAAGCCTGAAAGCTATTTTTCTTCAATATAGTTTAAACAATGTATAGATTGAACAATATCTTTGTTGTCTGCTTAGTTATTTTGTTCCATGTGCTTTGTGTTCTATTAGTCATCTCCATAGGTCCGTGAGGATCAGGCTCCCCTGTTTGTCATGACAATCTTGCTGCTAATTCCATTTATTGTGTCCATTATATTTCTGGTGATTATAATACTGAATTGACTATTTGGGGATTTTATCATCCCATTTCCTACCTGGGATCCTCCTTATGTAAAAGCCCTGGCCTTCAGAGGACAACTGCTACTGAGCTTGTCCATTTAGAATTTCAGAGTCCATTCCTTCACAATTACAGTCCTGATCTTGGCATAGCAGACTCACTGGGATTGAGAATTTAAACTTCTCTGGAGTTCTGCTACTCATAAAATTAAGTCTTGGCCCTGATCCTTAGCCTTCCCTGACCTTCAGGTACAGCAGATGAGACTCTGTTCTTTATATGCTGCCTAGGAGACTTTGTCTTTCACAGTTTGATTTATATTCGTCATTCATCACCCTCAGCCTTTGCTTTCTTCTTTCAATGCACCAAATGGCTCTTTCTATAGTTATTCAATTCCGTAGTCCTCATCATTACTAGTTTCCCCAAACCTTTCATGTGCCTGAGCACCCATCCTTCCCATTGGCCTACCTTTCCAGTTCACAACTGAAATAAACTTAGGAACTATATTGAAACCACACACTAGAAGCTCTCAGTGCCTGTGATGATGTTCTCAGACCTAGATTGAGATCAAGCTCCAAGTATCACTTTTCAGTTAGCTTCTTAGGGTCATTCGTGGTACCAACTGTCACAAGTTCTCTGGGGAATACATTCTGATATTTGCATGCAGAATCTTTGTTGAGAAATTGTTTCAGGAACAACACATGCACGAGATAAAGGAAGTAGGACTTGACAAAGGAAGATGCTGAGCAGCGAAGCAGTTGCAACAGAGACCTCAGGGCATATTATACTTCGGTGAGTTCTTATGCTGAATCTACGTAGTGTAGTGTGTTCGTTGCTCAGTTATGTCTGACTCTTTGCATCCCAGTGGAGTGTAGCCCACGAAGTTCTTCTGTCCATGGGATTCTCTAGACAAGCATACTGGAGTGGGCTGCCATTCCCTTCAGGGGATCTTCCCGACCCGGGGATCTTCCCGACCTAGGGGTCGAACCCAGGCCTCCTGCATTACAGGCAGACTCCTTACTGTCTGAGCCACCAGGGAAGCCCTTGTGCCGAACAACCCTTCAAAATGATTCAACTTGGGTAAGCAGTCCAGCCCTTGCCCTTCCACACTGAACTTCCACTGGAGCTGCTATACTCCTGGATACAGGTTGTCTTGTAGGGAAGGTGAGTAACCTTGATCAAGGCAGCTTCTTTTTGTGAAGGACAGACAAAACGAGAGAACACAGTTGTGAGCTGCCCTTAGCTAATGCCTCCAGGAATTGAGAGATGACTGTCATAGAACTAAGAAGTACATGCCACCGCACACAGTAACTAAGCCAACTGCTAGAGTCACTAGGCTCTTCAAGCTGACCTTTTATGCTTGTGTGCCTCAGTCATGTCTGACTCTTTGTGACCCCATGGACTGTAGTGGAGTGGGTTGCCATTTCCTTCCCCAGGGCTCATCCCAAACCCAGGCATGGAAACCGCACCTATGGCATCTTCTGCACTGGCAGGCGGATTCTTTACTATTGAACTACCTGGAACACCCACATCCCTTCTTAACTCTTTCTGAGAATAATATCTAACTTTTCCAGGGGAAGTGGTTTTCTCAAGTCCAACCATGTGCACCATCTTCTGAAATATCTAACTCCTCCTATAGCTGTTGTTTGTAGTCTCAAAGATGAACATCTGATGAGCGAGATGAATCAACATACTCCATGCATCCTTCCTTAACTGCAAACATTATCTCTTGAATTAATTTAGATCAAGTAAAGCACTTTATTAATTTTTAATAATAGTTTTATTGAGATGTAATTTATATACCATAAAATTCACCCTTTTGAAACACATAATTCAGTCATTGCTAGTATATTCAGCGGAGAAGGCAATGGCACCCCACTCCAGTACTCTTGCCTGGAAAATCACATGGATGGAGGAGCCTGGAGGGCTGCAGTCCATGGGGTTGCAAAGAGTTGGACACGACTGAGCAATTTCACTTTCACTTTTCACTTTCATGCATTGGAGAAGGAAATGGCAACCCACTCCAGTGTTCTTGCCTGGAGAATCCCAGGGATGGGGGAGCCTGTTGGGCTGCCGCCTATGGGGTCGCACAGAGTTGGACATGACTGAAGTGACTTAGCATAGCATAGTATATTCAGAGTCCTACAATTACCTCCACTGTCTAGTTTTAGGTTCCCTTGTGGCTGAGCTGGTAAAGAGTCTGCCTGCAATGTGGGAGATCTGGGTTTGATCCCTAGGTTGGGAAGATCCCCTGGAAAAGGGAAAAGGTACCCACTCCAGTACTCTGGCCTGGAGAATTCCATGGACTGTATAGTCCATGTACTTGCAAAGAGTTGGACACAACTGAGTGACTTTCACTTTCATTTTCTAATTTTACGTTCTAATTTTTACTTTCTGATTTTGCTAATTTTACTCTCTAATTTTACTTTCTAATTTTAGAATATTTTAATTACCCTAAAAGAAATCCTGGACTGAGCATTCACTCTTCATCTGCTGCTAACCTCAACCTCTTCACAAGTCTACTTTTTGTCCCTGATTGCCTACTCTGGACGTTTCATATAAATAGAATGATACAGTATGTGGTCTTTGGTGAGTGGCTTCTTTAACTTGACCTATGTTTCCATGTTGTAGTATATAGCAGAACTTCATTCTTTATATTGCATGATAATATCCCATTGTATGTTATACTGCATGTTTTTTAACCCATTCAACAGTTAATGGTCATCTGGGTTGTTTCCATGTTTTAACTCTTATAGATTACGCTGCTGTGAAGATTCATACCTCATGATTTTCTAAACTTGATACCGCAGAGAGTAACTCACTACCCTACTCATTTTGCCTCAGCTTGGCCTATTTTCAACATTTCCAGGCAGCTGTTCTAGAATAGGGGCTTCCCAGGTGGTGCCACAGGACTAGAAAAGGTCAGTTTTCATTCCAATACCAAAGAAAGGCAATGCCAAAGAATGTTCAAACTGCAGCAAAATTGCACTCATTTCACACACTAGCAAGCTAATGCTCAAAATTCTCCAAGTGAGGCTTCAACAGTACATGAGCCGAGAACTTCCAAATGTTCAAGTTGAATTTAGAAAAAGCAGAGGAACCAGAGGTCAAATTGCTAACATACATTGGATCATAGAAAAAAAACAAAAGAATTCCAGAAAAATATCTAATTCTGTTTCAATGACTAAACTAAAGCCTATGACTGAGTGGAATACAACTGTGGAAAATTCTTAAAGAAATGGGAATACTAGACCCCCTTACCTGCCTCTGAGAAACCTGTATGCAGGTCAAGAAGCAACAGTTAGAACTGGACATGGAACGATGGACTGGTTCAAAATTGGGAAAAGAGTATGTCAGGGCTGTATGTTTTCACCCTGCTTATTTAACTTATATACAGAGTACATCATGTGAAATGCTGGGCTAGATGAAGTACAAGCTGGAATCAAGATTGCCAGGAGAAATATCAATAATCTCAGACATGCAGATAACACCACCCTTATGGCAGAAAGCAAAGAAGAACTAAAGAGCCCCTGATGAAGGTGAAAGAGGACAGTGAAAAAGTTGACTTAAAACTCAACATTCAAAAAACAAAAATCATGGTATTTGGTCCCATCCCTTCATGGCAAATAGATGGGGAAACAATGGAAACAGTGAGAGACTTTATTTTCTTGGGCTCCAAAAATCACTGCAGATGGTGACTGCAGCCATGAAATTAAAAGAGACTTGCTCCATGGAACAAAAGCTATGACAAACCTAGATAGCGTACTGAAAAGCAGAAACATTACTTTGCCAACAAAGGTCCGTCTAGTCAAGGCTATGGTTTTTCCAGTAGTCATGTACAGATGTGAGAGCTGGACCATAAAGAAGGTTGAATGCCAAATAATTGATGCTTTTGAACTGTGGAGAAGACTCCTGAGAGTCCCTTGGACTGCAAAAGGATCAAACCAGTCAATCCTAAAGGAAATCAATCTTGAATATCCATTAGAAGGACTGATGCTGAAGCTGAAGCTCCAATACTTTGGGCCACCTGATGTGAAGAGCCAATTCATTAGAAAAGGCCCTGATGCTGGGAAAGATTGAAGGCAGAAAAGGGGAAGACAGAGGATGAAATGGTTGGATGGCATCACTGACTCAATGGACATGAGTTTGAGCAAGCTCCAGGAGATGGGAAGGACAAGGGAGCACAGTGTGCTGCAGTCCATGGGGTCACAGATGGTTGTACACGACTGAGGGACTGAACAACAACAGGTGGTACTACTGGTAAAGAACCCACCTGCCAAAGCAGAGACGTAAGAGATATGGGCTGGATCCCCGGGTTGGGAAGATCCCCTGGAGGAGGGCACAGCAACCCACTTCAGTATTCTTGCCCGGAGAATTCCATGGACAGAGGAGATTGGCAGGCTACAGTCCATAGGGTCACAAAGAGTTGGACATGACTGAAGTGAGTTAGCATGCACAGCACTGCATTCTAGAATAACAGAAAGGAAGTGGAGCGGGAGAGAACAGTCCTTTATTTCAGTTTTCCACAAAGCCTAGATACATGACTCTTCTTCCCACACTTTGATCACAGGATCTGTTAAAATGTCCCACTTTACATAACTTGGTTTGGGCTGGGAATCTATCATGTACATACAAAAGAGTTCAGCCTAATGCACGACCTCTGATAACACTCTGAAGAATGCTACCAGCAGTGAAGCTGTTTAAATAATAAAAGTCCAAAGTTTAGGCATAACTCACAGCTGCTTCTTCATTGTACCTCCTTCATCTCTTTGTGGAAATAACCTCTGTGGAAATAATGCCCAATTTTAAAGATCCAAACTCCAAAACTTACTTTGCTCAGAAGGCTCCCCAGTATTTAATCACCTCTTCCATTTCCGGCTTAAACAGTTTGTTCTGCACCTTTATTTAGGGTTTGTGGCTTCTGTGCTCAGTCATGTCTGACTCTTTGCAATCCCATGGACTGAAGCCCACCAGGCTCCTCTGTCCATGGGGTTCTCTAGGCAAGAATTCTGGAGTGGGTTGCCATGCCCTCCTCCAGGGGATCTTCCCTAGCCAGGGATTGAACCTGTGTCTCTTGCATCTCCTGCACTGGAGACAGATTCTTTACCACTGAGACACCTGGGAAGCCTATCTGGGGTTATATTTATGTGAATTAAATTACAATTGGTTTACATATCTGCCTTCTTCATTAGGCATTAAGATTTTTGAGACCTGGGACTCTTTTTGTTCAACTTTGTGTTTCTAATAGTTCTCACAGTGATTAATTCAACAAACACTAATTTTTATGTATGAGTCACCTATTCTATTCTTAAAACTATGATAGTCCCGGGGATAGAAAAATGAATAAGATCCTTTGAGGGGCTTACATTTTATTACAGGAAGGCTATATTAAAATCAGTAAGAATAAACTGTATGAGTGTTGTTATGATAAAAATAAGAAAAAGCACAGGGCACAGGAAGTCACAAGAATGTGTAGTCAATTCTGCTCAGATCATAGAATCAGATTTATAGGTGAATCCCCTCTTAAGCCCAAGGAGGGAATTCCCTTTAGCTTCTGACAAACAGATGTAATGGGTAAATGAGGATTAATCTGCACTGCAGTTGAGTTCACTAATGAGCCTACGTCAGAGTCACGGTGTGGCCACAAGTGGTCAACTGATTTATATTGTGATTTCTAGTTCACTGGGACACATATCAGACAGCAGATCTCTTCTCCCTTTGTGTCTGAATAGGAATTAGGGAGCTAGACCTCTTCCAGGGAATAGGAAGCATCCTAAGAAAGTCCTACTAGACCATTCTTACTGGTTATGCTTGTCTGGGAAGGACCCACCGCACCCTTGTGCAACACGTACTTCTTCAAAGGGCCAAAAAAGAAAAGGCTTACTTCACATGTAGCTTCTCCCTTTCTTCTTTAAGGCAGTATTTTTGATGAAAAAGAAGTTGGTGGCAAGATAAATTGCATTCTACCCAGTTAGTCACTGAAATCAGATCCCTTTTAACCAAATATGAAAGGTATATAAGGGGAAACTATCAATACAGTTGGTAACTGTCCACTTCATTCAGAATTTCAAGAGAAAACTAAAAAATAATTACCACTTGTTAATGGTATTATAATAATGAATACGTTTCAGTAAAGATTTAGGAAAAAGTGACATATTTAGCTCTATGGTACAATAGCTTTACTGATCATTATCATTTTTTGCTTGTTTTAGTGTAGATTGGAATTCACTTGTGAAAATAGTTTCAGTGTATTAAGGAGCCCTTGCCTTTTCCTAAACTGAGATTTTACTTTAGAGATTGTATTTTAATTATTTAAAATTCGTCAGGCATATGGATAATTAATCCCTGGGAGAGTTTTCCTCACTATCACGCTAAGCTAGCCTTCCTATGCCCTGTCCTAATCTGTTTAATATCCCAAATAACCCAGGGCCTATTCTATAATAATATTATACCTTCTGTATTATAATGTTGGAATACTCTATACTTTATTACAATTTCTATTATTTGTCTTATGGAAAACACTCTAAGAATAGAAACTATGACACATAGTAGATATTTAATATACAGCTGCTGACTGACTAGATAATAATCCATTATGATTGCTTTGAATATTCACTTTATTTTCAAATTCCTCAGTGCTAGTTCATGGCAAGTATTCATTGTGCCTATAAAACAAGATTCTTTTATTTTTAAGTTGAATTTTTGTTAACTGTTCATTATTAGACTATTAAGATCATTTTATGAATTATATACTTTAACATAAAAAATGTCCATCTTTTATGTATCCTGATTAGAATATTATACACATAGAAAATGCTCAGTATGTATTTAGAGTAAAAATAGCTTTCACTTTTAATCTTAAATTTTTTAATTGATTTTCTTCTACTTCAGTTACTTTCAATATTACTTTCAGTAATTTTCAAAATAAAAGGCAGATTTTTTTTTCAGTAGGAAACAAACGTAAGAAAACTTATGCAAAATATTTGCAGTGTCACAGGACTAAATATATTTCTTAGATTCCCTCATCAAAATTTTTCAGAGTGCTCTCCCACTCACATCTCTAGCCATTAGACAAATTTCTCACACCCCTAACTTCCTCTGTTTCTGTGGCTGTCTAAGAAGCCTCTAGGGAGGTAGCTATACCAGTGAGTTAAATTCATCTTTTTTACAATATAGTTTTCAACATCCCTCTCTTATGTATATTTGACCTAGATTCACAAAAGAAAATCACCCCTTCATAATAAATATTGTCTTCTCTTTCCTTCAAAAGCATACATGATGTTTTTTATTCCAGCAAAGCTTAATGAAGAAATATTTTTCATTCATCCCAATAAGAATGGCCTGAGATTTCCTCCATCTAATCTTGGAGGCTCAGGATCCATGAATTCTATATGAGGTCTAGCAAGAGAATGGAGAGCCTGTGACATTGAGGCCCCTCTGTCCTGAAATCTCAGATAACTCATGAGGGCAGAAGTCTAGGATGTTCTCTTCAAAAGATGAATTGTGACCACACAACTGGTCTCTCAGAAAGTGGAAATGCACTGGTCATAGGAAAGGAGCAAATGAACTCTCAGAAGCCCTATATGAGCTAATACTCTCTTGATATTAGTTTCACATCACCAACATTTCTGTTACTGTTAGTAGTTCATAACATATTTATTATTCTACAGTTCAGGAGGTCAGAAATTTAGTCATTCTCACTGGGCTAAAAAGTCAGGTATCAACAGGGCTGGTTTCTCCTAGAGGCTCTGGAGGGGAATGTGTTTCCTTGTCTTTGCCAGCTTCTAGAGGAGGCTTTGTTTTTGGAAAATGATAAGTCAATTTTTGGTGAGAATTCTCACCATAAGATGCCATTTTCTGTTCTGCTACCCATTTTTAGCTCTTTGTAGAGTCTGTTATACTAACTGCTTTTTCTTCTCTGAATGGGTTTTCTCAAAAAATGTCTGCATTCTCTTCTCTTCTGAACTGTTAACAGGCTATTCACTGCCCTTTGAAATTATATGGCAGATGTGGAAAATACCTTCTGTATGTTCTTCCAATTTTTGGATAGTTTCAGGGGCACAGTTCTTAGAAACTGCCCGAAGCACCCTAATAGCTAGTTACACCACTGTCTCAAACATTATCTTTGCTTCTCTTCCTGTTGAAATTTGCCTCCAACCACTTCCTGTTGTTGTCATCTTGTTCCAAACTCCCAATTTCAATGTTTCTTTACTATGGTTTATTTATCATGGAAGCTGCTCTAACAATCACATTACTTACAAGAAAGAATATCCTTGACGTATCCAATGGACCAGAGATATTTTCAATTATTACAGAACTGTTTAGTATTACTTTATCCTATATAGTTAAGTCGCTTGCTCAGTCGTGTCCGACCGACTCTTTGCGACCCCGTGGACTGTAGCCCACCAGGCTCCTCCGTCCACGGGATTCTCCAGGCAAGAATACTGGACTGGGTTGCCATTTCTTTCTCCAGGGGATCTTCCCGACCCAGGGATCGAACCCAGGTCTCCCACATTGCAGGCAGACGCTTTAACCTCTGAGCCACCAGGGCAGCCCTTAATACTCCACAAAAACTGAAGCAGAATGTCTTGAAGGCAGACTTTATGGCAGCAAGGGCTGCATCTTTTCATCACTACATGTCCAGTGCCTAGCACTGCATTTTGGGGTTAGCATTGGAGAAGGAAATGGCAACCCACTCCAGTGTTCTTACCTGGAGAATCCTAGGGACAGGGGAGCCTGGTGGGCTGCCGTCTATGGAGTCGCACAGAGTCAGACACGACTGAAGTGACTTAGCAGCAGCAGCAGCAGCAAGCACTTACTAAAATCTCTTTGAATGAACTAATAGATAAATGAATAATGAAAATGTGAAGAGCAATGTCTGCTTTTATCAATCCTGTAGATTGAAGCTAACAGGTTTAGCTATTGAGAGACCTCTGGTGAGTTAAGTGCTAAGGAAAACATTATAAGTAGGGTACAGGGTAGCATTGAAAACCTTATCTAATCAATAATTTTGGCTAAACACAGAACCAAATTATCAGAGTTTAAAAAAAAAAGTCAAAACAGCCAAAATGAGAAATAGAGAATTTTATATTTCTTGACACTTAAAATTTTTATAGTATTGTTTGTTAAAACTCAGATATAATAATCAAGCTCCATTCTAGCAAACTTACTTTCACTTGTTAACATAGGCAGGGGTGGCTGGGGAGGAGGGGATTGTCAGCTACTGTATAAGCAGAAAACTTGGTGAGTCCCATAAGTGATTCTCAACCGAATAGAAAAGTGCAGATTCAGCACATCTGCTCAGCCACTAGAGAATAGAGGCAAGTACATAATGCAAATAGCCCTGCAGGAAGGAATATCAAAGAGCTACCACAATGACCAATTAACAGTGAAATGTTACTCCATAGGGACTTAGCAAATTAATGTGAAAAGGAGTTGAGTATTCTTTAATATATGTTTATTTAGAAGAAGATAATTTTTTCCCTATTAATGAATTATTTCCAAACACTCAATTTATCACCTTAGGTTGATATTAGTTTTCTATTGCTACTCTAACAAACTACCATAAACTTAGTAGGTCAAAACACATTTATTATTCTACAGGTCAGAAATTCAAAATTAGTCCCACTGGGCTAAATGTCAGGTTTCAGTAGGGCTGGTTTCTTCTGGAGGCTTTGGAGGGGAATGTGTTTCCTTGTCTTTGCCTGCTTCTAGAGGAGGCCTACATTCTTTGGCTTGTGGGCACCACCCGCCCCCAACCTTATTCAAAGCACATTACTCCAATCTCTGCTTCCTCATCACATCTCTTCTCTGACTTTCCTGCCTCCATCTTATAAATACCCTGTTATTACACTGATTTACTTGGATAATCCACACGACTCTTCCCACCTCAGTATCTTTAACTTAATCCCACATTCCATGTAATGTTAGGTAATAAATATCTAACATCTTTAGATCTTTAGGACATCTTTAGGGGGCCCATCACACAGTTAGGTTAGTATGAAAGAATTCAGTTAAATGTGAGGAAGGAAAAGAAAATGAAGAAAGTCTCTCAGTAACAATAGCAGGGAAAGTACCATTTCTAGGAAATACCTTCAAACCTTTGTAGTATTTGGTCTAGTTTTGAGCTAGAAAATAAGACACTCTATGAAAATATTATGGGCTTCCTTTGTGGCTCAGCTGGTAAAGAATCCGCCTGAATGCAGGGGACTTGGGTTCGATCCCTGGGTTGGGAAGATCCCCTGAAGAAGGGAAAGGCTGCCCACTTCAGTATTCTGACCTGGAGAATTCCATGGACTTAGGACTGAGCAACTTTCACTTTCATTTTCTTTCATGAGAATAATATAATATAATATATGCCTAAAGATCTGGACATTTTCTTCAAGAGGAAAATTCTCTGATAATAAATAGCTATGAAGAAACAATGTAATCTTTAACTTTTATGATATCTTGCTGCTTTAGGAAAGAACGTTTGTTTTTTTTTTAAGCGATCCAGAATCTAAAAGTAGAAATGAAACCAGCAGAATTAGCAAAAGCATCCAGTCTGCAAAGGCACAAGGAATCAGCCATGCAGCTTCAACAGGGCAACAGGGCCTCAGCCATCCAGTTATTGGAACATAGAGTCAGCATGAGGCTCATAATCTCTACTGAGTGGGGTAATCAGACTGAAGCTGTCAATATGCTGTTAAAAAGAATACAAGGGAAGAAGTCAATGGATCCAAGAGTTTGATATATTGAGAAACTAGAAACCAACTGCGGATAGCATTTTTTGTCATTCTGTAACAGGGGAAAAATCAGGAACCTGTGATTACACGCTGCTGGTCGCATTCTGCCTGAAAAAGCATCTCAGTGTGAGGATTACTAAGTGCCTCTTGTCTGAGAACAAATGTGAACCAAGAGATTAACCCAGCATTTTAGACAGTATCATTTCCTTAGGGGAGAAGGTTGAGGGAAAATAAAGTCAACTGTGACTAAAGATTATCTGGCACTGAGAAGACCAAAATGAGTGAAAACATTTCTAAAATATCTTTTGATATGCATAGGCAAAGGTAGAATACATGTAAGACTTTGTTCACGATCTCTCTGTGTGTGATCTCCACACATTTTCTTTTCTTTGGGAAAGCAATGTCTACATATTCTCAACCGAATAGTGCCAGTATATTATAATGAATTATGAGTTCAATTCAAACCTGTTTTAAAGGAGATAGATGTTCATTTCTATGAGATTTTTGCTCTGTGGAAAGAAGAGGAAGCTATATATATATATATATATATATATATATATATATATAACCTATGCCTATGTATCTGTCCATGCAATCTTCCATGCAATCTTTAGCAATAACTATGCGACCTTAAAAGGGAGAGAAGGCTTATACTAAGAGGGAAGCCTATGGGGTCAGATTTGGGATTGAATTTCAGTTCTGTCTACTTAAAACTTTTAAAATCCAGATCCTTCAACTGTAAAATGTGGCTAAAGCCACATTGGTCTGAGAACCAAATCACATGAACATTGGGAATCACGTGGTGCTTGGCACACATAATACTTAAAACAGAGTAGCTGTTAATAGCAATATGAATTAAACAAGAGTGAACAAATAAGAGGCTAAACTGTTACATCAAAATCTTTGAACAAGAGTTGTGTTCTCATTCAGTACCTGAAACAAAAACAAAGCTAGAATAATTTTTGAACTTTATAGATTTTTAAGCTTTTCTAACACAAAGTCTTATTCAATAAAGTAACTTAATATAAACAGCTCTGAATTTTAGACACATTTTTGTTTTCATTTTTCCATTTACCAGGATCATACTGATAAAGTTGTGGAAGTATCTGAAAATACTTAATTATCCTATGTATTATAAATATGGTTATTAGAGGAGACAGTGTCATAAAACTGTAGAGCTGGCAGAGTCCTGAGTATAATTATTTCAATTTCCTCATTTAGCTGGGATTATGCAAGGCTCAGAAATAACAGAATTCCCCCAGCTGCCCAGATAGCGAGGAGGAAAGTCAAGCTGGCAGCCACAGCCTTCTGACTTCCAGTCCAGGTCTCTCCATACAAGAAGGCTACTCGATATGGGACAGATACAATTTGCTATCTGAAGATTATCCTTGTGAACAAGTCTTTGTGTGCAAGGAGGGAATGAGCATTGTGTATTTGCACAGAGAAAACTGGGATGCTTTTGAAGAGATGGACACTTAACTGGCGAGCAGGAGTTAGAAGGTGTTTATTACTTTCCCCTCAGAATCTTGGTCAAAGCATCTTTTGTGAAGATGCATCAGTGAGAACACTGTCTCCCCAATGGACTGGTTTAAGAACATTTATGCTTTCCTGAGAACTGAATTTCTGAAAATATTGACCAAGAGTTTATATACTCTTTAATCCAAACTCTCTGTTTTTACCTTATTGTACTGTGGTCTCTTGGTAAACAGACACTTGTAGAAGACAATAAATTTGTCAATATGATATTATTTCATAAATTAAATAAAATCTTCTGCTCCATTATTTCAAATACAGGAAATCAACTTAAAGTTAACAATGAGGCTAAGGGAACAATTGGAATATATATTGAATGTATATATATAAATATATCTATAATAGCTTTCAAATTTGCTGACATATTTCTCCCAGTTTACTTCATCATGATACAAAATGTAAAACAAGTTCAGCTATGTGAAAAACAAAGTTTTGATACTTGATTTGTATGCCATTCCTAAAACAGACTTTATGAGATCAATATCAAATAGTTGTTCTACAAATATAAATAGTTGGTATAAGCCTCCTTTCTAGGTTACTTATATAAAAAGAGAGAGGGGGACATTTAGGCATGAACAATTACCAACTCTTCAAATTGATCTTCAAAAATATTTTTAACTTCAGAATGTAAATTACTAATTTAGAAATCCTGAGAGAAGAAGGGATGTTTATTTTAAGGCTCTGGGGAAACTCTTGAGTATTCCAGTCTTTAGGGCAAACAAACAAAGAACCATTTAGATCCATGTCTATTTTGTTTTTTAACTAGGCCCAGTTTTGAGCAGGAGTAGGAAATATATAATACATAATTTATGGATCTAACCTAAAATGTTTGGGCAAAATGCAATATCAAAGCAAACAAACAAGCCCCCCAAACCCAAAACAAACCAAAAAATTCCAACTATGTATCTCTATCTACATTACTACCTATACCTTTAATGACTCATCCATATCTGTAGGTCTGCTGGATGGCATCAGCGATTCAAAGGAGATGAACTTAGGTAGACACCAGGAGATAAAGAGGGATAGGGAGTCCTGGCTTGCTGCACGCAGTCCATGGGATCGCAAAGAGTCAGATACGACTGAGCTACTGAACAACTATCTCTCTTTTCCAGTACGTGTCTGGTTCTGGTAACCCTATTTCTTCCAGGAAGAAGGGGCATCGCAGAAGCCCTTGAATGGGACAAGAAAGTCGACAGGAACAGGTAATCTCGCTCTAAAAACGTCCTGAGTGAAAAGGTGAGGAGGGAACAGGCCCAAATAGTGTTGCTGCTCCTGCTAAGTCGCTTCAGTCGTGTCCGACTCTGTGCGACCCTATAGATGGCAGCCCACCAGGCTCCCCCGTCCCTGGGATTCTCCAGGCAAGAACACTGGAGTTCTCCAGTGTTCCTTCTCCATTGCATGAAAGTGAAGAGTGAAAGTGAAGTCGCTCAGTTGTGTCCGACTCCTAGCGACCCCATGGACTGCAGCCTACCAGGCTCCTCCTATGGGATTTGCCAGGCAAGAGTACTGGAGTGGGGTGCCATTGCCTTCTCCGCCGAGGAGTGTTAGAAGAAACCAAAGTGGCCTAAAAAGGAGACCAGCGCGAGCCCCTGAGCAGTTTCACTTCCGCAGGGAGCCCAGCGCGGTGAGCCCTCGCCCTGCGGCCCGCGCCCAGGGGCTGCGTTTCCGGGACCTCGGCAGCAGCAGCCGCGGTGGGAAGCGGGCTGAGGACAGCGAGGCCCGGAGACCAGGTCGAGGAGAACCTCAGATCAGGAGAGTCAGGGCTCGGCGGGCACGCGTCCAGGCGCCTGGGCTTCAGCGGCCGCGATGCTGCCAGCAGCGCCAGGCTGGGCGCGCGGGAGCTGCGAGCAGCCTGCCGGCGGCCCAGCGCCCCCAGGTGGGTGCGCGCGCGGTCGGGAGGCGGGAGGGAGACCGGCCGGCCCCGGGGTCCCGCGGAGACCGTGCTCCTCGCGGTGGGGGATCAGGCTGCCGCTCTGCCGGCGCCTCCCGCGGGCTTCTTGGCCGGGGAACCCGGACCCGAGCAGGTGGAAGCACTCTTGAAATCTGGGCAGCGCGCCACCGCCAGTGCTGCAACTTCTAAGTAGCTGGCACTTTCCAGAGCACCTGGGACACCCTCCTCTAGTATCCAAAGTCACCTTGGAATGTGTTACAGTTACACATCAGCCTAAAAATTCTGTCAACATGTTACAGCAGAACTGCCCGTTTACCTGCCGGGGCTCCCGGAATCCAACCCGGTAAATGGCCTGTGACCTGCTAGTCAGAGAGATTACTTTCTGCAGAAAGTCCTCGAAACAGCTTTTCCTAACGCAAAAGGAAGAGCAGTCAATTCGTCTGAAAAATAAATGCATTTACGGGTCAAATGGAAGTGAAGGCACTTGTTTTCACTTCTTTTTGAAATATGTCAAATGCATTTGTGAATTGTATAATGAATATAAAAAGTGTTCAGTTTTGAAAATTAAAAAGAAAAAGGCTTCACTTGCATATTAAGAGTACTGAAGATGTACACACTGACATAAGCGATAAAAAATCTGAATGAAATTCTATTGATTTGCTGAATGGAGTTTCTCATAGCTTACTAGCATTTAAAAAAATTAAATTATGGTTTTAGCTATGGGAAATGTGTTTTTTCATATACGAGTTTCAAAATACTGCTTTTTAGTTAAAATGGGAAGTGTACTTGTGGCAGTGGAAATGACAAGAAAAGAACTGATATCTTAATATGTTAACTTTCTGTGTAGTGAACACTGACATTCTGAAAGCTGTGGTCTGATGGACTGCATCTCGGCTTGCTTCAGTAAATAAACCAGCCATATCTTTTGAACCTTGAACAGGTTAGCTCTTTTGTAATTTTGGTTGAACAATTTTGTTAAATAGAATCAGCTACAGTTTGTTTCAAACTTCTAGATTGAGCAGTTTAGACAAAACATAACTATTATTTCACTTAATGCTCAAGTAATGCTTTGAAGTGTTTGGTAGTATGAATAATGCTGCAGTGATGTAAACCACCTTTTGTCTCATTCTGAGTATTCTTGTTCCTCCTGTGCATTTCCCCTCATCTCTTTTGGTCCTTCCAATACAATATTATTTCACTTGATTCATTTACCTCCTTATTTGGCTCAGCTAATGACACTTCTAACGAGCTCTCTTTTGTTATTAACCCATGCCATTCCTTGATGTGAATAGTCTTTTAAAAGAACTAGTTCTGATTAATCTCTCTCTCTCTCTTTTTTTTTTAACGAACACCTTTTTGTGTGACCTCTCTCTCTGCTTTGGGCAGGTGTCTCTGTAGCATCATAGACTTGAGCTAAATGTGACACATTAGGGGTTAGTTACTCCAACTGCCTCACTTTAGACATGAGAAAAGTAAGACTCAATGAGTGAGTTGCCCACAGTTCCATAACCAATAAATATCTGAAGATCTCATTCATCATTTCACCAACAGTCTTCTACCTACCCATCCCCAAGAGTTGTGTAGTAATATGAGTGTAAAATGGGCAAACACAATCTAAAGTGGTAAATAACAGTTTCATGCCTATGAAGATATATTTCCAGCAGTTGGTGTATTTTGTATTTGTAATGACAATACTGTATAAACTTCCATCAGAGTGTTCAACTTGTCCTTTAGTGGAAGCAGGAAAAATATGGTACCCAGAACTAAGTGTGAAAATGATGCACAGTGGATAAAAATTCCATTTAGACTCTTTTTTCTGGTTTATAAGTAACTAGATACTGTCTACTAATGTCCAAAAGAGAAGTTCCTTCTTTGTTTTATTCCAAAACTGATGATTGTTTAAATCTAATTTTGACTGCTACCTTCAATAAAGACTGTTTACTAAAGCATAGAATATTCCCTACTCCATAGTTTCTGTATTTCTTATTAATATTACTTGAGGCCTCTGATGAAGACAGAGATGAATTGTTAGGTTAAAAGCAGAGCATATCTGTCCTGTCTCACCATATGCTAGATGCTTGTACATAGTTTGTGAGGAAGATAGTTTGTCTAAGTATTGTGTCTAAAGTTCTTGAGGATTTGAAACTTTCCCTCCAACTACAATCTTCCAGCATAGTCAGTGATCTAGATTTCTACTATGGGAGATTCCTTTATTTAACTCTGCTGACTGATAAAACTTTCTTCAGACAAGCTGGAAAGGTTCTCTCTGGGTTCTGTCTGATAGGCTTATTTATGCTGAGATTTTAAAGAGAGGTGCTCTCTCAGGGCCTTCTTTTATGGAATAATTGTATAATATTTAATTGCTTAGGATTTCAGGCATACAGCAGCATATTGGGCATAGGAACCTTTTTTTGCCATGTCTTTCTGAACACGTGCTATAGGCGATCATGATCATGCCCTACTTATGATGGCCTCAGCTCAGACTGGAGAGGCAATGGCAACCCACTCCAGTACTCTTGCCTGGAAAATCCCATGGCCGGAGGGGCCTGGTAGGCTGCAGTCCATGGGGTCCCAAAGAGTTGGCACGACTAAGTGACTTCACTTTCCCTTTTCACTTTCATGCATTGGAAAAGAAAATGGCAACCCACTCCAGTGTTCTTGCCTGGAAAATCCCAGGGATGGGGGAGCTTGGTGGGCTGCCATCTATGGGGTCGCACAGAGTCCGACATGACTGAAGTGACTTAGCAGCAGCAGCAGCTCAGACTGCTTTAAATCCAGTCTAGCTTCATTGCTTATCTGCTTTGTGATCTTGAATAAATAAATAAATCTATCATTATATCAATTTGCCCAGTTACAAAGTAAATGTGGATTGAACAATAGCATTTATTTGAAAGAATGTTTTTGAGTATTAAAGGGGAAAATGCATGTGAAGTGCTTTTCAAGGTGCCATAGCAAATAGTAATTGCCTAATACATGTTGGCTATTGTTTTACTCCTTTGGTCATTGATTGATAGTGTCATATTTACATGTAACAAGTAAAATTCTTCTGGAGAAACTGCCTCGTGTTGACTTGGGGAAAAACTTAAAAGGATGAAGTCATCAAACTCCCACATCAAAAAAAATAAAACTGGGGAGTGTGGCTTCCTATAGAAAGATATTGTCATAATCTTGGGGAAATAGTGTAGTTAATAGTTCCAGGAGGAGGGAAAAAAGAATCCACAATGAGAAAAAAAAGAAAGATTGATTAGACTAGGGCAGTTACAAGAAAGAATAAAATGGGAATTTAATAGGACAAAATGAGAGCTATATCATTATGGAATTATTTCTCCATATCACAGAGAATCAATTATGACCCAATTAAGGAAAAAAAAAATGTATGTTTAAAAAGTAAGCATCAAATGTAAAATTGTGGGACATTTCATCAAATTATAAGAAGATAGAAGATCTGTTTTACCAAAATATTTACTGCTGGGCTAAAAACAAACTAATGTAAAGAATATCATTCCTGCCAAATATAAATCACATGTTTTAAGAAATTAAATGGCTGCTACCTGATCATCAGGGCTCTCCTGGTGGCTCAGATGGTAAAGAAGCTGCCTGCCAATACAAGAGGCCTGGCTGTGATCCTTGGGTTGGGAAGATCCCCTGGAGAAGGGAATGGCAATCCACTCCAGTATTCTTGCCTGGAGAATTCCATGGACAGAGGAGACTGGTGGGCTACAGTCCATGGGGTCACCAAGCAACTTTCACTCACTACCTGATCATCTAAGGTACAGTTGCTATTTTATTACTTTCTATGTATATATATTATAGAATATCTTACAATAATTTTGGAGATGTATATGAAATAAGAATAGGAAGGACAAATATTCTAGAAGTTATTATTTAAAAATGAGTTGTTATATGGTCTTGTAATTCTTTCCTATTTTAAATATAAAGAATGTTATCTATGTTTTACTGCAGATACTGAAATAGTTCAGGTGATGAAGATAACAGATATTGTATGGATTTATTTATTTTTCACTCTTGTATTTATTTTTCACTCAGAAATATAATGAACCTTTTAGACCTTTACCATTAGGCATAGATTTCTTTGCTGCTTCCAAATGCTTCTGATTGAGATAATCCAGAAAGATTACTTCTCTTTGTAATCATGAGAAGTAATTCATTATTGCCTTGTGGTTTTTTATAAGATTTTCTTTGTATCCAGTTCAAGTTTTGCTTTATCATATGAATTATGTGTCATATTTCCTTTTCTTTTAAGCTTCATATTAGTAATTCTCATTGCTTCATTTTTATGTGTTCCATTTAATAAGGAAGACATACTGAAAAGCACGAGACATTCTTAACATGGAATTTCATTTGCCTAATTTTGTTTGGTCATGATCTAGGTTGAGGTGTCAACCTCATCCTTCAGTCAAGATCAATGGTCTCATTCCCTTTTTGTTCATATTTATCTGTAGGATCATGTCTAACTTTCAGAAAAACAATATAGTTTCAGACTACTTGAAATTTTTGCCTTTTAGTAGCTACCATTTATTATGTTTCTACTTTGAATTTATGTGATTGAGATATCACATTACTTTGATAGGTGAGCATGTCAGAAGACTAGCACCTAATTTGGACAAGAAGTTATGTTGTTTCATATAATCATACGAAAACATTTAATAATTCATTGTGGCCTTTCATTTCCTAACAGTTTTCTAAACTGTTAAAGTCTTTTTTTAGGGGATGGGGTGCAGGGTGGAGAAACATCAACATGTAGAAACTTATCACATCAAAGTGGTAGGATTCTATAAAATCATGGCACTGGAATGACAAATTGTAGAGTATTTCTTGTGACTGTATGAAGAATCCTTAAGATGTACACATTTTCTACATTGGCCAATCACATTTTATTTAGATTTAGAAGACCAGTGTAATTAAGAAATCTCAGGAGACAACTACAGTTTTAATGTAATTCGTGAACTATTGGGTCCCTGTTGGAGCCAGTCCTTTGACTGCTTAATGGCCAGTGATGTGTGTTGTCTGGCATTTAAAGATTTGTTGGATTCAACAAAGCCCTTCTTTCCTTCCAAACAATAGATAATGAGACTGTTAGCAGTCAAAGGTCAATGTTCGGTGACATACAATAGAGAATGACAACTAGTTGACTCGTGTGGAAGATGGATAATTAGACAAAAGACTAGAAGAGAGAATTAAGGAGAAAGACAGAGGGAAGAGTCTTGGTTTCTGACTTTCCATTTGCAGGTCGTGTAGGACCCCGCTGCTCTTGTTGTTCTGATATTGTCTGTTCATGAAATGCCTGTGACATCCTGCAATGACTTTTTCTTTATATGAACTATTTTGAATGAGTTTCTTTTTTTTTTGGAGGAAAAAAAGAGTTTGGGTTAGAATACCTTTATTTCTCAAACACTGCCATTCCTGTTCCTGTAAGCTTTTCCTCTTTTAGAAAATTGCTGTTATTGTTAAAGCAATCTTTAAGAATCTTCTATTGAAAGTTAAAAATCATCAGAATTAGATCTATTCCTTTTATGTGCTAAAAATAGAGTGCCTTGTGAGGTGAGTCTGGTGAGTCCTCTAGATAAAAATATTTGGAGTTTTCTAGCTTTATGGTGCATGTTTGAAAACTTGAAGTCTCTATAGTTGGTGAGGAAATAATTCATTCAAAGGTTAGTATTATGAGTTAAGCACTATGAAGTCTAGAGTTTTGAACTGTGTAGTTATAAAATTATATTAATTATAAAATTTAGCAATAGAATTTTTATGCTTTGTTAATACAATGCTTTTACTTATATGAAAAGTTTGTAGCATGCTGTTTCTGACAAACTTTTAAAATGTGTTTAAATTGAGGCACACAAAGAGGATCCTTATGACATTTATCTTAGTAAAAAAGAAAGAGGAATTATAAAATTCCTCCAGCATAATTTACAAGCTATTATCTCAATCCTCCTGGCAGATGATAAAAAATAGCATCACTGACAGGCCATTGTGAAGCCTTTATCCACACTATCAGTGGGCTAATATCAACCTGAAGCAGTGTAATCAGCATTTTACTTCAGAGATCGGTCCTTGATTGAGATCTTTTGTAGTAATCGAGTAGGAAGTTTAGTATCCTCATTAGGTGACAGATGATACGTTATTAATAGTGTTAATGATCGCCTTGGAAAACAAGGTTAGAATTCAGTGTGCTCTTACCAAATTGGAGAGATAGACACAAATTAATGAAGTTCAGGTGTGATCAATTAAGTGTAATGATGTAGGTGAAGGAAGGAGACTCTGAGTGACAGACAATTTTTCAGATTTTAACAAGGTTACAGTCAGTCTTCTAATGAGCAAGGGGAGAGATGCAGAAGAAGAAGCTGGAAAAGTAAACTGAAACTCAATTACATAAGCCTGTATGAAAAGTCCCCTAAGTATGAGTAGATACTGAAGCATTTTAAAACAGAAGCATAACATGACTAGATTTTTGTTTTTAGAAGATCATGTGAAAGGTTATTCTTCTTCTAAATCACCTTCTGAATCAATGAAGGTGAAAATAAAAAGAGCTTATGATCTGAAAAAAATAAAAGATCTTGTGAGGTGCTTTTGGTACAGTTAATTGGAAGAAGTTAACAATGGAAGTTTTTGAACAATTAGGAATTTATTCAAAAGTAAAATAAAGGGAGAAGTGGACGTGTTTATTGAGAACTATTACTTATATGCTTTTTGTGCTGTTGTAGTAGATACAGAGTCTGAGGGGGAAAGAGATGTGGAGAGTCAATGGTAGGTTTGTGGCATGGAAAACTGGGAAGGTCATAAGTTGTCATTTACTCTAATGGAAAAGACTGAAGGAGCAGGAAGAAATGGCAAGGGCATGAACACATTCAATTTCAATTTTGCATATGTTACATTTGGGCTAGATGAGAAATACTCAGGTAGCGATGTCAGATAAGCATTTGATGTTATGATATGGAGCTCAGAAAGGGAGTTCAGGCTAGAGATATAAAATTGGGAAAAGTACTTGGCTCAGCTAGTAAAGAGTCTCCCTGCCAATGCAGGAGATATATATTGATCCCTGGGTTGGGAAGATGCCCTGGAGAAGGAAATGGCAACCCACTCCAGTATTCTTGCCTGGGAAATCCCATGGACAGAGGAGCCTAGTGGGCTATACAGTCCATGGGGTCACAAAGAGTTGGACACGACTGAGAGCACAGGTATGCACAGTCTTTAAAATTTCATCAGTAAATAAGATAGCAGAAAAGAAGTGTCTAGAGTAGAAAGAAAAGATGACCCAGGATAAAGAACCACATAAAGTAAAATTTATATATTGATAGAGACAGAGGAGTTACCCTATATGATTGAGGAGAGGCTAAAAAGAAAAGGAGGAAAATAGTATAATGGCAAGAATTCAAGAATGAGATGTTTTGGGGAGGCAGGAGTGGTGAACGGATTGAAATTCTTTGAATAGTTCAGGTAAATTGAAGACTGAAATTTAGCTGATGGATTTGACATGAAACTTACTGATGACTGTAGGGAGAGAGGTTAAGTAGCTTTAGGAGAGGGGATGAGAGTTGAAGGGTGAAGGTAGATGAGGATGTGGATGCCATGTAGACAACTTTTGAAAGCTTGGCTCCAGTATGCAGAAAGAAAGTAGCCACTGCAGGAGATGTGGGTTAAAGAAAGGGTTTTGTGTATTTGTTTTTTGTTTTAAGATCTGTGCTAGTGTAATGGTTTATTTGTACTCAAAAGCTGATAGCACTACACCAAAGGAAATTTTTTCCTATGAAAAGGTTCAGAGACAAGTTCCATAAATTTCATTATGAACACATTTTAATGTAGATATTTTCTTATGTGTTTAAATATTCTGTTTCATCCTTTCCCTTCCTTCTTTCCTTCTCTTCTTCCATGATTCTGGAGTGCCTCTCTTCTTCCTCTCCTCCCCTTCTTTCTCCTCCTTCATTCCCTTTCCCCCTCCCCATCTCCTTCTCTCTCTAGGCATGAATGTTAATGGAAAATAATGAATATTTCTTTGTATTGAACCTTTATTTCCATGCTGGATTATTCCATAGTTTTGCTTTTATTGATCATCCCTTCCTTTTTATCCAAATCTGAATCAGTGCATCACTATTACAGTCATATCTTTGCATATGCTTCAACTTGTACCCCCTTTTTTTCCATCAGAGCTGCTTGATTAAACTCCAGCCCTGAATAAGTCTATCCAACTGTATTCTTCCTGTTTGAATCAAGTAACTGAATGTTGCCAAGTGAAAACACATTCGAGCAAGTTGGAATAGTTATACATTTGGGCAGTTCCTGTTACATACTACTTGTGTCATAGAAGATTTTGATAATAAATGACAGTGAGTTGAAAAAATTGTATTCTCTGAATGCAGATTTGTTCTATGATGTCAGATCAGTGAACTCTTACATACTTTCTGTCTGTTGATGGGCAAAAAACACTATACTGTGCTGCCTGACACTGTATCAACTAGACATGTGGCTCTTGGGCACTTGAAATACAGCTGGTTCAAATTGAGATGTGCTGTGAATGTAAAAACACTCACTAGTTTTCAAAGATTTAAAATAGAATGTAAAATCTTTCAGTAACTTTAATATTGATTTACATGTTTTACTGGATTGAATAAAATATATTGCTATAATTTCACTTGTTTCTTTTTATTTGTTGTTATATAGCTGTTAAAAAATTAAAATGACATATGGGATTTGCACTTGTGATTTATATTGTATTTTTTGTTGGATAGCACTGCTCTAAGTTTTCAAAAAATCCCAATGAAATCTGTTGAAGGTTTGGTTTCTTTCTTATGAAATATTGTTATAGAAATATTACCAATATCTGACATGAACAATGCTAACATAATTTACACTTCCTCCAATAGTTTAAAGAGACCCTCTCCCCATTCATGATTGCCCACAGAGGTATTTTAATAATGACATTATAGTATTATTTGAATGTTTAAATCATAGTGTAATACTAAAATAGTATAAATGCTAAAATTTACTTACCATTTTTCATATAATTTACTCATATTTCTATTATATCTTTTACCTTAATAATTTGTGAGGTCACATTACATATTGAAGATTTAAACTTTATCTTATCATCACAGATATTTTTCTTAGTCTATTGTAATCTTTCTAAATGATTTTGATTATGGTGTTTGTTGCCACTGAATATATTTTAATGCTCATTTTTTCAAATACACTTATATTTTCTTTCACAGTTCTGTTCCCTGTCTTGGCTAGGGGAGTCTTAAAAATCTCTCAGTGACCATTGTAATTTTCTGTATTTTTTTCTAAGATTTTAATTTTTATAGTTGCATGTAGTATGCTTGGGATTTATTTTTGTGTATAGCATGAGGCTAAAATCCAACTTAAGTTTTTCTTTTTTAATATGGGCAGCTAATTGAGAAAAGCATTTATTAAATGAACCCCACTCTTGTAAGTGAATCGAAATACCACCATTGGCATACAGCAAAGTTTCATGTATCTGGGAATTTGCATTCTGAATTCTCTGTTCCACTCATGTTTTTGTTTATTCCCAAGCCAATTTCTGCTAAGGAAAGTTCTCCCAAGAAATCGCCTTTTCCATAATTTTCTTTTGGCTATTAATAGATATTTATTATTGGAGAAGGAAATGGCAACCCACTCCAGTGTTCTTGCCTGGAGAATCCCAGGGACAGAGGAGCCTGGTAGGAGGCCGTCTGTGGGATCACACAGAGTCAGACATGACTGAAGCGACTTAGCAGCAGCAGCAGCAGATATTTATTATTCTCTTTTTCCACTTGCATTTAAAGATGATTTTGTCCACTTCTCCTTCCCATGAAATAATTGGGATGTTGTGTAACACATACTTTAGAAGCATTTAATAGAAAGCCATCTAGCAGTTTTAATCAGAAAGAACTTTAAGTTAGGGAATTAAGTGTAAGTATAGTTGCTCAGTCATGTCAGACTCTTGGTGACCCCATGGACTGTAACCTGCCAGGCTTCTCTGTACATGGGATTCTCCAGGCAAGAATACTGGAATGAGTTGCCATGCCCTCCTCTAGGGGATCTTCCTGACTCAGGGATTGAACTCGAGTCCCTTGTGTCTCCTGTATTGCAGACAGATTTTTTTACCATTAGCGCCAATCAACATTAAATGTTATTAACTATTCTGTTGGATTAATATGGATAGAAAATTCTGTGTCCAAAAGGTCCAAGGTTTCAGAATAAGTATATAGTAACTTGGGTTATTTAATTCAGTTGACAAAGTTGGAAACTTTCAACTCAGTTGTACTGCAGTTACATGAAGATTGAACTTTCCTGATGTGCTTCTGTGAAAAAATGTAACAAGATATTACTTTCTATATTTGAGATGTCTTTCCAGATAATATTTTATCACAAAAGTAGTTCATTAATTCAGTTGAATCATTAATTGGAAAAATGTGACTTTTGCACTGAAATTATGAGATGGAAAATATCTAATATTTTATTAGTATTAAACTGAATAAGATGTTAAAATGAAAAAAAAAGACACATAATTCCTTTTTAAAAAGAACTTGATAGATCTTTGGACATACGTATAGAGTTTCAGTTTAAAATTTATCAAAAACTTTGTTTGTATTATAGACCAAACTAATCTCCTAATCTCTTACCTGTTTCCCATACATTTTTCCAGTTTTACATTGTTAAAATTTATCATGTTATTTGACAAGATAACTTAGGCTGCAAGTTGTGTTCACCTTTGTGGGTTGATTATCTGTCAGTTCAGTCAGTTCAGTTCAGTCTCTCAGTTGTGTCCGACTCTTTGCGACCCCATGAATCGCAGCACGCCAGGCCTCCCTGTCCGTCACCAACTCCCGGAGTTCACTCAAACTCATGTCCATCGAGTTGGTGATGCCATCCAGCCATCTCATCCTCTGTTATCCCCTTCTCCTCCTGCCCCCAATCCCTCCCAGCATCAGAGTCTTTTCCAATGAGTCAACTCTTCGCATGAGGTGGCCAAAGTACTGGAGTTTCAGCTTTAGCATCATTCCTTCCAAAGAACACCCAGGACTGATCTCCTTTAGAATGGACTGGTTGGATCTCCTTGCAGTCCAAGGGACTCTCAAGAGTCTTCTCCAACACACAGTTCAAAAGCATCAATTCTTTGGCGCTCAATCTGTGTCAACTCAGATATAGGATCTGTCACTTGTGTGACTTTGAGCTGATTACGTATCTGGGATCCAATTCTTTTATATCTGGAGTGGGTAACACACCTATTTTATAGCCTCATGATGATAAATATAATTCTGTGTGTAGAGTACCTAGAGCATTCATAACAGGTGCTTAGCAAATGGCCGATATTATATTCAGCATAAGCTACATTCAACTTACACTTTTATTAGAAGGAATGTGTTTACATGGCTCATTCTCACACTTCTGGTGTCGCATACATATGAATCTCAGGATTGAGAGCCTCATATAAATGTTCTTTCAGTTCTCCTGTTTAATTTTTCTCAACACTACATTAAACAGTATAATATCTCAAACACATGTTTCTCTGGGTTTTCACTCCAAACTGAACTTGAAGAAACCTGTGATCTGTTATGAAAATAAATGCTATGGTTCTATATATGAATACTATGTAGTCTTCAGGGAAAATAGTTAATGGGTTAAGAACATTTTTCTCATTTTGAGAATTTAATTCTGTTTAAGCATCATATTTTTAAAAATAAAAATGTAGTAAACTTTCATTTCTTTATTCTTGAAGGAGACTTTGTTCATAGCTATACCATATATTATACTTCCTGCCCTCCCAGCCCTATGAAGACAGAGGAACATACAGAAAAACTGGACCATAGTGTAGTTGACTCAGCCTCTGAACTTTTGCAATGAAGGCATTTCTTATATCATCATGTAATTAAATAATAGTTGATATAGTTGTGCAGGTAATGTTTTAGCGATATATTTGAAATTGTTTAAATTATGTCTGAGCAGTGTATTCCTTATAGGGTATAAATCTATACAGTGTTTCACCTAGACATCTAAGGGTGAGCAGAATAACAGAAAGGATCCCCAAAGCAAATTTCTAGTTCTGAGTAACCCACAGTTCCTGTAATTATGGAAAGAAAGGGACAGCTTTTCTATTACTTTTATGAGGGCCAGCCTTCTGAGAAGCTAGCAGTTAAAACCCATTTCATTTCTGCTCTCCTTGTGAAAACATAGAGGAATCATTAGAAAGTATGTTCACATGTAGTATTTTATTGTATGACCTCTTAGAATAATTCTCTGGTCTGGTGCATATAAAAATCTAGACTCTGAACTCCTCAATATGAATTCAAAGCCCAGCAGAATCACCTAGTAGTTAGTCATAGGACCTTAAGTTACTCTGTTACAAGACCTCTCTGTACCTCACAATGAAATGAGGAAAGAGCGTGTAGTAGTACTTGAAGCAGGCAGGTACTCTGTGATTGATGACTGTCATGGTTGCTGCAAGGCAGGTAGGCCAGCAGCCACATGGGACATTATGAAGGGCGACTCATACCTCTCTTACCTGATGGTCAATGCCTCAAAAATCTAAAGAGTTCATACTTCCGAGCTTCGTTCCTTTAATGCTGTGTTTCCCCTGTTACTGTACCATATATATTCCTTGGGAAAAAAAGATGTTCTGTGGTGAAATAAGTTTTGATATATATATCATATATAATATATATGTATAGGTATAAATAGGATATCATATTATATATATATTATATATACACACATATATATAATATATATGTATAGGTATAAATATGATATATATATATATATATATATATTAGGTCATTAAAATAGCCTGAGAAATTCTGCAACTAACAGTGTCTGTTCAATTTCCTTGAAGCCATTGTCTCATAAATGTTTTTAACCATGGTATGCTTTGTTATCATAACACTGGAAGAGAAGTAAGTTCTTTTGCACAAAAATTATCATCCCTGTTAAATGGCAAAGAGTTCTTGAGATTCCTGAGTTCTTTCAACCAGAGACTGATGGCACTCTTTAGTTTTTTTCTTCAGTTCTGTTCATCCCATTGGGTAAATAAAGTTCTCACTTTGCTGTTGACCACACTTGAAATGAGCGGAAGGGAAGGAGGCTTATCATAGAAATAAAAGTGGAGGGGGCTATAGATAGGGAAATGGTGTTGGCAGGCTAAGTAGGGCACAGACAACTTGCTGATTTTTTTAATTCTCTTATGATTATTTCTGACTTTCCTGGTGGGACTTTTATTATGGGATGTGCCAGAGAAAACAGGAGGAAATGTGGGGATGAAATGGAACTGGGAAAGAACCTAGGGAATTCTAAGATAAGAGTATTTTGGAGTGTTGTGTTTATGATGTTGATATTCAGATAGCATGTGTGTATCTTAACTGAGCAAATAACTTAAAAGATATTTTCACATGTTAAATGTATAAATCTGCCACTGTCTCAATAATCATATATGCTATGTAAATGGCCTCACATTGTTTAATTATTGGGATTTCATTCATTAGAAGATTCTAAAATTAAGAACAACTTGACATGGCCATAAACAAATGTCTTTCATGTTAGAAATGTTTGTCAATGAAGCACATTTGAGGCAAATATATGGGCTAATAAGAGTCACTCAAATAAATTATTGCTGAAATATTTTTCTACCTAAAACAACAGAAACTGATATAAATGCAAATAACTTAGAGAATGAGTTTTATGTCTTGGAGATGGACTAACTTAGTAGGTCACATAGAAAACAAAGTTAATATGAAAATGACTGCTATTACTCAAATAGATTGGATGCTATTTAAAGGAATGGGTAACCTCCGGCATCCGTTCAGCAGAGAGAAGCACATTAATAGGTGCTTCCTGATGAGCTAGTACAAAGTGTGACATTAGAGTTGCTGATTAAGTTTATGAAAGAGAATAAGTAAAAGTGAAGCCATTTCTGAATGCCCTGTTTATGAATATCCCTGGAGTTCTATATCTACCCTTAGATAACCAGCCTGGGGTTTCCAAGTTCTTTCTTAATTGTTTGGTTTGCACATGAACTGCCTTTGATTATGAAAAAAGTTTAAAACTCACAGAACCTTTTACACAAAGATAATTTTAAGGCAGTTCTCAGTATTATGTTAATGTTTAAATCTGATAACAAATACTTTAGTTATTTTTACTAAGATTTCTATAACCTTTTAATATAACTTATTTAGTTAATTAAAATATCTTTTGGGGGTAAATAGAAAAAGTATTATTATTGTCTAAGAGTTTATGAAATTTAATATCCTGCATTTATGTCTAGAAGATTAAATCATTTTCTTTATTATTCTTTTTTTCTAAAATAATACATACCCATAGTTGAAAATATGTAACAGGCTTAAAAAAGTAGAAAAAAGAGATATATGTACTTCTAATTTTTGTTTGTCTATGTTTACTTCTAATACTTTTACTTGTTTGGCATTCTTGCTTCAATATATTTACTATTTGGATATACAATTTAAAATTACATTTGTATGGCTATTTGGTGATGTAGCATTTGTAAATATTTCTGCTGTGCTCTTGCCTCATTTAAATATATTGCACAATGTTTTAAAACAAAAGGAAACAAAAAGAAGGAAATCCACAGTGATTTATTGGATAGAAGAACAGATCATCCTCCAAACAAGATTATTTTTATTAATTTAAATAATTATTTTAGTTAAGTAATTAAAATGAATTATTTTATTAACTTAAAGAAAGACAAATTCAGTATGATTTAACTTATATAGAAGACAAAACAAATTATCCAATGTAACAAAGCCAAAACAAAGTCATAGATACAAAGAACAAACACTGGTTGCCATAGAGAAGGAGGGAGAGGGGATGAGTGAGTGGTGAGAGAGACTAAGAAGTGCAAGCTTTCAGACAAAATAAATGAGTCACGGTGCAGGGGTGGGGTGTGGGCAGGGTGAAATGTACAACAAGGGGAATATAGTCAATATTGTAATAAATTTGTATTTTAACAGATGGTAACTAGACTTATGAGGATGATTATTTGTAATTTACAAAAGTGTCACATCATTATGTTGTGCACCTGAAATTAACACAGTGTTGTAGGTCAATTATATTTCAATTAAAAATAATATATGTATACTGTCTTAGCCAGTTTTAAGTATACAATTCAGTGTTGTTCCTGTAGTCACCATGTTACCTTCAGTGACTACATTGTGACATGTGGTCACCATGCTGTACATTGCCTAAGTTTCAACTCTCATTTAAATTATAATTATAAATGAGAATTATAATTTAACTTTCATTTAAATAAAGCATGAGTCTCTTTCCCAAATATTTTTCTTAATATTTCATAAGTTATGTTGCCATTGTTTTCAACATTTTCCAATGCTTATGTCACTTCGATCCCTTGAATGTATCATGATACAGTGGGAAGAGTACAGTTTTAGTATTTGGAAAGGGTTCTATAGCCAAGCAAGTCCCCAGTGTTGTCTGCCATATTGTTTTTTAAAGATTGATGATGTAAATTAACATTTACAAGATGCTCATTGGCCCTGCAACAATAAAGAGTTAGCTTTATTAACTCTTCTAAGCCTTATTCTGGATGGTTTTCATTGTAGAAAATTTGGGAAATATAAGGAAGAAACATAAAGTTCCATTTCATTGTACTGCCCAAACTTCATCTTATTTACATGTTGGTGTTGTGTACATTTTTTTTTTTACCTATAAGTATGTATATAACATTTTTTAAAGGCAAAATTGGACCTAACTGATGGGCCTAAAATAATAAAGAAAGAAAACAATAAGTTTTTAGGAACATAAGAAAACATTTTTGTACCAATTAATTTGAAGTCATCTGACAGAACAGGATCCAATCCTGGCTTTGTCATTAAGGGACCTTCATCTTTTACAAGCCATGCAACTTCTTCAATGCCCAGGAGGCATTATGTATATTGATGATAACATCAATTATTCAAGAGAATGATAAGCTCATACTAGTAATTCAATTAGTACCTCTTATCTTAAAAAAAAAAAAAAAAACTACAGAAATTAAAATTGCTTTCTCTAGGCACTTGGAATTGAGAATATTTGTCAAGAAAAGGGTGGACTAATGATACTCTCTACATTCCTGTGTAGGAGTAATTATCCTTCCTTCATTTATCCTGCATCTCCTGTGGTAGGCTCCAGGGATATACGTAAAGTTGGCTGTAGCTCTCAGGGACTGTATTTAAGTGAAATAGGATGGGACAAGCTGAGTAGCTCTATTTCCTTTTATTTTCACTCTAATTCAACATCAGGTGACTAAAAACCCCTCGGCCTGCCAAGATCTGAATAATTCAGTCATGAGAACTAGTTAGCAGGCCGAGCAGCAGCTAAAAATGTTTTCTCTGATGACTGGGGGTGACTACTGATGCGTAATTGCCATTCCAGAAAGTCACCACTCATTTTAGAATGCAGTCATGAGTAGTCTCTTGGGACAGAGTTTTGCAAATTTTATTCTCCTAAGACCTTCCAAAGCAAATAGAGGAAAACAATAGAATGGAAAAGACTAGAGATCTCTTCAAGAAAATTAGAGATACCAAAATTAGAAAGATTTCATGCAAAGATGGGCTCGATAAAGGACAGAAATGGTATGGACCTAATAGAAGCAGAGATATTAAGAAGAGGTGGCGAGAATACACAGAAGAACTGTACAAAAAAGATCTTCACAACCAAGATAATCATGATGGTGTGATCACTCACCTAGAGCCAGACATCCTGGAATGCGAAGTCAAGTGGGCCTTAGAAAGCATCACTACTAACAAAGCTAGTGGAGGTGATGGAATTCCAGTTGAGCTCTTTCAAATCCTGAAAGATGATGCTGTGAAAGTGCTGCACTCAATATGCCAGCCAATTTGGAAAACTCAGCAGTGGCCACAGGACTGGAAAAGGTCAGTTTTCATTTTCAATTTTCATTCATTTGAAATGAAATGAATTTCATTTCATTTTCAATCCCAAAGAAAGGTAATGCCAAAAATTGCTCAAACTACCGCACAATTGCACTCATCTCACACACTAGTAAAGTAATGCTCAAAATTCTCCAAGCCAGGCTTCAGCAGTACGTGAACTGTGAAATTCCAGATGTTCAAGCTGGTTTTAGAAAAGGTAGAGGAACCAGAGATCAAATTGCCAGCATTCGCTGGATCATTGAAAAAGCAAGAGAGTTCCAGAAAAACATCTATTTCTGCTTTCTTGACTATGCCAAAGCCTTTGACTGTGTGGATCACAATAAACTGTGGAAAATTCTTCAAGAGATGGGAATACCAGACCACCTGACATGCCTCTTGAGAAACCTATATGCAGGTCAGGAAGCAACAGTTAAAACTGGACATGGAACAACAGACTGGTTCCAAATAGGAAAAGGAGTTCGTCAAGGCTGTATATTGTCACCCTGCTTATTGAACTTATATGCAGAGTACATCATGAGAAATGCTGGGCTGGAAGAACTGCACAAGCTGTAATCAAGATTGCTGGGAGAAATGTCAATAACCTCAGATATGCAGAAGACATCACCCTTATGGCAGAAAGTGAAGAGGAACTAAAAAGCCTCTTGATGAAAGTGAAAGTGGAGAGTGAAAAAGTTGGCTTAAAGCTCAACATTCAGAAAACAAAGATCATGGCATCTGGTCCCATCACTTCATGGCAAATAGATGGGGAAACAGTGGAAACAGTGTCAGACTTTATTTTTTGGGGCTCTAAAATCACTGCAGATGGTGACTGAAGCCATGAAATTAAAAGACACTTACTCCTTGGAAGGAAAGTTATGACCAACCTAGATAGCATATTGAAAAGCAGAGACATGACTTTGCCAACACAGGTCCATCTAGTCAAGGCTATGGTTTTTCCAGTGGTCATGTATGGATGTGAGAGTTGGACTGTGAAGAAAGCTGAGCGCCAAAGAATTGATGCTTTTGAACTGTCGTGTTGGAGAAGACTCTTGAGAGTCCCTTGAACTGCAAGGAAATCCAACCAGTCCATTCTAAAGGAGACCAAACCTTGGGTGTTCTTTGGAAGGAGTGATGCTAAAGCTGAAACTCCAGTACTTTGGCCACCTCATGCGAAGAGTTGACTCATTGGAAAAGACTCTGATGCTGGGAGGGATTGGGGGCAGGAGGAGAAGGGGACAACAGAGGATGAGATGGCTAGATGGCATCACCAACTCAGTGGATGTGAGTTTGAGTGAACTCCAGGAGTTGGTGATGGACAGGGAGGCCTGGCGTGCTGTGGTTCATGGGCTCACAACGAGTCGGACTTGACTGAGTGACTAAACTAAACTGAACTGAAGACCTTCCCCAGTTTTTGACTATACTACCCATAATCTTGTTTAAGAAAATGTTTTCTTTTTGCTAAATTTTTTTAGCTTAAATATGATACATTTAAAAAGATTCTATCACTACCATAAATATAAAATCATTACTTCTTGCCATTAGTAGATGGTGACCATACAAATACACAGATTGAAAATCAAATAATTTTGAAAAAAGTAGCTAAGGACAAGCTCTGGGCACGTGGGTCACTCTGTCTTTGATAGTGGTGGAGTTCATGAAGTCGTAGGAGCTCCAAACTGGAATATAGGCCTTGAAGGAGTCAGGATTAGAGAAGTGTTCTAAAGGGAGTGACATTCTCTCTATGACTTCCAGTCACTGTGTCCCAGGAATTGGCCTCCTACCTCTGACAAATGCCCTCTTGAAAGGCAGATCACGTTCCAGAAGTTTGAAAAGAAGTTTTATTTAGAGCTGACAGGTGTCAGGCACTGTGATAAATGCTCAACATACTTTATCTTATTTAATTTTCACAACAACCAATTTCATAAGTTCTATTATCTGAATGTTACAAATAGGTAATCTAGTTTCAGAAATGTTAATTATTTGCCCAATTGGACTCCATGACAGCCTGACTCCAAAGCTTGGCCTCTTGGCCACTGTATGTGTCTCTGTAGTGAACTCACTTCTTTCTCACACAAACTCACATATACATCCAGGTCAAGCAGGTATCCCTCCCACGTGAACATTTCCTTTTTTATTCAATAAAATAGCCATATATACAGAAAGTCATTTTAATAGAATAATGTACAACATATAAGATACCATTACTTATAAGTAGATCCACTTAGAAATATTCTTAATAAGTAATAGAATAGAAAACCACAGTTTCCAACTGATAATCATAAAATTTTAGAGAGTTTTGCTACTTTCGAGGTCCTTAGAGATGAATGAAGTAATAGGAAGTGAAATATCTACAATGAAATGCTAGAAAAAATGTCTTTCATAAAGGCCATTAGGGCATTTAAAATTATCAAAGCTGTAATACAGATGTGATTAAAATATACTGTAAAATGCCTGCAATAGAGTAGTTTAAGAATGCAAGGCTAATAATTTGCATCTGCCTAATACTTTGCATTCTCAAAGGAATTTTCAAACCCCTACTACTTGACTCTTAGAAAATTCTTCTAACATATCATTTCCTTTGACTCAATGAGAAATGTAAACAATGATCATTTAAGCTATTTAATCAAGGTTATCCTGCAAATACTGAGTGAGGAGAAGCAGAAAGTGTTCTTGCTTGTGTATGTATCTGTTTTATGTCAGAAGGCTGTAGGAAAAGGAGAGAAGGAACCAGAGCTGAAAGCAGAGTTCATATGTTGTGGTGGACACAGTAATGGTTCCCTAAGATTGTTGTTTTTTAGTTGCTCAGTCATGTTCAACTCTTTTGAGACCCAGTGGACTGTAGCTCACCAGGAATCCCTCTGTCCATGGGATTTTCCAGGTGAGAGTAGCCATATCCTTCTCCGGACAGTCTTCCCAACACAGGGATTGAACCCACGTCTCCTGCATTGAAAGGCAGATTCTTTACCACTGAGCTCCCCAAAGATGTCTACATCCTAATCTCTGCACCTGAGAATATGTTCAGTTCAGTTCAGTAGGTTAGTCATGTCTGACTCTTTGCGACCCCATGAACTGCAGCATGCCAGGCTTACTGGTCCATCACCAACTCCCAGAACTTGTTAAAACTCATGTCCATCGAGTCAGTGATGCCATCTGTCTTCCCTTTCTCCTCCTCCTCCTTCTACATCAGTTTACCTTGAGATGGGGAGAGTATGATGGATTATCCAGGTAGATCCAATATATGTGAAAGAGGGAGGCAGCATTCTCATGCTGCTGGAGACATGGTTGCATGAGAAGAACTCAGCCCTATGTTGCTGGCTTGAAGATGGGGGAATGGGGCATGAGCCAAGAACTGTAGAGGGCTTCAAGAAGCTGGAAAAATGCAAGCAATGAATTCTTCCTTAAGGCTTCCAGAAGGAGCATGGTCCTGTTTATGTCTTGACTGTAGCCTAGTGGGACTCCTTTCACACTTATAACTTCCAGTACTGTAAGACAATAAATTTCTGTGGCTTTTAAGTCACTGTTTGCAGTAATTTTTTACAGCAACAATAGAAAAGCAGTACAGACTTCTAAACACGTGTGGACTCAACAGGAGCAAAGAATAGCATGAATGTGGCAAATAAGACCCCATCCTTCAAAAATTCATACACCATCAGCCTAGTTAAAACACTGGATGTAACCACAGGAAGAAAACAACCATTGTAAAGCATGATATCATGGTTATCCTTAAGTAGACATCATTGGTAATATATATACTTATTCATTATTGGAACATCTCTCTGGAATTCGTTGTTTTAATAGCAATACAAAAAAGAAAGTCCCATTATTGTTTGACCATATTTGTTGATTTTACCAGCTTAGTACTCCTTGTCATTAACGCTACCTGCTGCTGCTGCAATTATAATTTTTAATAGTACAGATGTGTGAACTTTTGCAAGCTGTTTACTTTCTTACTGCCTCATCACCACAACTGCAAAATAGGATAAGAACATTTGTTCACAGGGGTGCTATGAGGTTAAAAGGAATTAGTGCTTGTCAAACTCCAGAATAGTTGGCACGTATTAGGCACTCGCTACACCTTTGTAGCCTTAATTATAATTATTATCGTCATTGTCATCATCACTGCCATACACATCAATGAGTGCTGGAAGCCAGGCCTGAACCCAGCACACAGGCTTAGTATTTTATCCCTAGGAATTCGGGTTCAGTTTCTAAACACTTTCAGGTAAAGAAACAGAAATAACCAAGATACAACCTAACCAGGTTGAAGAACTTCAAAAAGATGGAGTGAGGACTGTTCCTGAAATATTTGTCTAAAGTTCTGCTAAGCCTGGTGCTAGATGCCTTCTGCTTTCATTACATAAAGCTTGATTCCGTCCTAACCATTCAGGGGACAAAGATATTCTGAAAGACAACTGATTAAGATGTGCACTCCCTGGAAAAGGTCATTAATATTATTTTATGCTCCCACTTTGTTTTAATATCTGAGAACATGAACTATTTTTTAACCCTGGAAGGGAATTATTTTGAGGCCATTTTCTCCTACTGGTAAAAATTGGGTTGACATCAGGTTAGTTTGCCATGAAAAGAATGATATAGGATTGTTTTTAGGGGTGTTTTATTATAAAATGTAGAACATTTAAAAAATATACGATAGTGTAAGAAGAAAATCATAGTGTATCATAGCCCTTCACTAAAAAGTATTGATAATATTTGTCTGGAATTGTGAGTTTGTGTGTACATTCGTAAAGCAGTTCACATTTTAATACATGGTTTTATATGTTCACTGCGGTTTGCCTATTAATTCATGATACATTTTTAGATTTTTTAACATGAAACAGGGATTTTATAAAATTTATATATTTTAGATGTGTAAGTTCAGTTCTGCATTTTGTTATATTTGTAGATTTATTGACATTTTATTCCCAAGATTGTATTTGTAATTAACCCTAGGATAAACTAGACTATTAAACCACAGGTCTTAATGAGATACTAAAATAAACTACCTTGTGTTAAGATAATTTGTAAAAATGCATTCCTTTTTTCTAGTATTTAAGTCCCTTTAAGGGTAAGAATTGTGCTCCATGATCTTTATATTTTCTAAAGTCTGAATAATTGTTTTTTATGAAACCATTAAATGATTTTCAAGTAAACATATGAAAAATATAGATGATTAGGGAATTGATATTGAGGTATTTTTAATCAACATTATGATAATTATGGACAGTTATGATAAATTATCATGTTGAATTTCAAAACATCCAATCTGAAAATTGAAGTGATGAGTGAGAACTAGGAAATGTTAGAGTAGTGAGGATCAGGATGATACAAAGGTAAGGGCAATGGCCTCTTAAATATGACTGTCCAGAAGTATTGAGAATTTGTAGTAAATGAAGATATGGTCCATCTCTGTCTATATTTTCAAGTATCTGTTGATGATTTTCAACTTTGCTAACAATGTTAAGCTACATCAAGATGTAGGAATGCCTCAAGTTCAAGTAGTAAAAATTTTAAATACTAATAGTATGTTACTTGTACATGCTTAGAGAAAAAAATATAAGGGAAAATTCAGTATTTGGATAGCTATCCCTTTCCAACATACTTAAGTGTAAGTAATTGAGCGATTAGAATAAAAAATAAAATAGATTACTAAAATTGTTTAAGATTAAATATAAAACATTTATTTTCATACATTCTTGATAACAGCTCTGTCTTTAACACTTTTATATGATATAGAGCTTCAGTTTTTAATGGACATTATCCTGCACACTTTAATAAGAAAGAAGAAATACAGAAACAATTGTAATAATTCTTTCTGGTTCTTCACATTCTGAAGTCATCTTCTTTGTCTAGACGTTCACATTTTTATGAGAATTTGTACATAGATTTTATAAATTTCCAGATGTCAGATATTAACGTAGCCCGGTCAGGATTCCCCATTGCTTTATTATTTTAGTTTAGAAGACAGTTTAGAATTTAGTCTTGTACAAAATATTCAGTCACTTCAATTGCTTAGTCGTGTCCGACTCTTTGTGACCCCATGGACTGCAGCATGCCAGGCTTCCCTGTCCATCACCAACTCCCAGAGCTTGCTAAAACTCATCAGTCGGTGATGCCATCCAACCATTTCATCCTCTGCTGTCCCCTTCTCCTGCCTTCAATCTTTCCCAGCATCAGGGTCTTTTCCAAGGAGTCAGTTCTTCTCATCAGATGGCCAAAGTATTGGAGCTTCAGCTTCAGCATCAGTCCTTCAAATGACTATTCAGGACTGATTTACTTTAGGATTAACTGGTTGGATCTCCTTGCAGTCCAAGGGACTCTCAAGAGTATTCTCCAACACCACAGTTCAAAAGCATCAATTCTTTGGCACTCAGCTTTATTTATGGTCCGACTCTCCCATCCATACATGACTACTGGAAAAACTATAACTTTGACTAGGTGGACCTTTGTCAGTAATGTAATGTCCCTGCTTTTTAATACACTGCTTATGTTTGTCATAGCATTTCTTCCAAGGAGCAAGCATCTTTTAATTTCATGGCTGCAGTCACCATCTACAGTGATTTTGCAGTCCAAGAAAATAAAGTCTGCCACTGTTTCCATTGTTTCCCCATCTATCCATGAAGTGATGGGACCGGATGCCATGATCTTTGTTTTTGGAATGTTGAATTATAAGCCTGCTATTTCACTCTCCTCTTTCACCCTCATCAAGAGGCTCTTTAATTCCTCTTTGCTTTCTGCCATAAGAGTGGTGTCATCTGCATATCTGAGGTTATTGATATTTCTCCTGGCAATCTTGATTCCAGCTTGTGCCTCATCCAGCCCAGCATTTCTCATGATGTGCTCTGCATATAAGTTAAATCAGCAGGGTGACAACATACAGCCTTGACGTACTCCTTTCCCAATCTGAAACCAGTCCATTGTTCCATGTCCAATTCTAACTGTTGCTTCTTGTCCTGCATAGAGATTTCTCAGGAGGCAGGTAAGGTGGTCTGGTATTCCCATCTTTTTAAGAATTTTCTACAGTTTGTTGTGATCCACACAATCAAAGGCTTTGCCGTAGTCAATAAAACAGAATTAGATGTTTTTTTGGAACTCTCTTGCTTTTTCTATGATCCAATGGATGTTGGCAATTTGATCTCTGGTTCCTCTGCCTTTTCTAAATCCACCTTGAACATCTGGAAGTTCATGGTTCACGTACTGCTGAAGCTTGGCTTGGAGAATTTTGGGCATTACTTTGCTAGCGTGTGAGATGAGTGCAATTGTGCAGTAGTTGGAGCATTCTTTGGCATTGCCTTTCTTTGGGATTGGAATGAAAATTGACCTTTTCCAGTCCTGTGGCCACTGCTGAGTTTTCCAAATTTGCTGGCCTATTGAATGCAGCACTTTTACAGCATCACCTTTTAGGACTTGAAATAACTCAACTGGAGTTTCATTACTTCCACTAGCTTTTCTTGTAGTGATGCTTCCTAAGACCCACTTGACTTCACATTGCAGGATGTCTGGCTCTAGGTAAGTGATCACACCATCATGGTTATCTGGGTCATGAAGATCTTTTTTGTATAGGTCTTCTTCTTTTCACCTCTTCTTAATATTTTCTCCTTCTGTTATGCCCATACCATTTCTGTCCTTTTTTGTGCCTATCTTTGCATGAAATATTCCCTTGGTGTCTCTGATTTTCTTGAAGAGATCTCATCTTTCCCATTCTATTGTTTTCCTCTATTTTTTTGCATTGATCATTAAGGATGGCTTTCTTATCTCTCCTTGCTTTTCTTTGGAACTCTGCATTCAGATGGGTATATATTTCCTTTTCTCCTTTACCTTTAGCTTCTCTTCTTTTTCAGCTATTTGTAAGGCCTCCTTAGACAACCATTTCACCTTTTTGCAATTCATTTCTTTTTCTCAAGTTTTCAAACTTGAGTGAAGTGAAGAAGTACCCCAGTGTTTAGTTACCTGATGGGTGATTCTTTCCTAGGCACTGATTCTAGGAAATTCTAATTTTTTCAAGCTCCCTAAGTGATTCTGAGGCCAGTAGGTCCTTGACTACATGATAAGAAAAGAGCAAAGTCACAGTGGGGCCATGAACCTGTCCTCAAGTGTTAATGGAATTGAGAAGTTTATAGAGGCACCTGGTGTTTTAATCATTTGCTGTTGTGTGATCTCTATACAGAACTCATGTGTACTGTGAGCACAGGCCCAAGAGGCCTCAGGTTGCTGCTACAAGTGGAAGGAGAAACACTTTGCTAGGTCTGCTATTTCCCTTCTGGTCAAGAATAGCTACAAAACATCAGGAAAGAGGGGAGGGCTACATACTTGCTGGTATTGCTTTCAACAAATGGGCAGAAATTCATTCTCTTCTTTGTTTTAGTATGTACATATATCTTCTAGTATACTGCCATTTATAAGATATTTTACAATGCCTACAGAAGAATGTGAATCTTCTAAAGGTGCCTTCTCAGTTATATTCATGTATTGTGACCTCATATGTAATTCTGCACATAACAAAACCATTGAAAGATGTTAGTGTCTAAGTGATAATCAAACTCTTGCTGATATAATTAAATTGTGTGATTCCACTAAAAACTGAGGACATGGAGTATATTTATTGCGTCTTTGGTTTACATACTTTAGTAATAGCATTCATTTTCATGAAAGGAATTTAGGAAGAAAAATATAAACTATTTGGTCATTGTTCTCAATCCATCCATGGTTAGCCATGCTCTCCTTTTTTTCTACCATTCCCACCATGTTGTTTTTTGAGAAAAGAGGGAGACAAAGAAATAAGGGAATGCCAACATGGTTTTCTCCTGCTCAGAGCTAGAACAGTTGAATTAGATTTGGCAATGAAACTGAAGTTAATTGTCTTTTTAATCTGGTCAACTGATCATGTGCTTTCTGTTCACTGGAAAGCCCAAGAAGGGGACTGCAATTTTATTCCATTTTCTCAGTAATAGAGAGCACCTGCAGGGTGCTTTGATACCCAAGCCAGAGTTGGCAGTAGATGATGTGAACTTAACCCCATCTCAGGACTTAATATTGATGTGACCTTGGACTATTCTCTCAAACTTTCTAACTTGTGTCTCCTCAAGCTTAAAATTTTGTTTTTGACTAAAATTGAATTAAAATATTTTTCTTAAAACTGTAACCCTGTGGATAGGAAAAAAAAACCCTCATAATATTCATATGAATGCATTTCTTATATTATTATGATTGACTGGAATTCCAGTGTACGTTACTTTGAAATGTTCCACATTTACGATCAAGTGTTAGGTTGTTACCTAATTAGACACAAGGCTCCACTGTAACTGAATCGAAGATGCCCTGGCTTGGTCAATGAATTCTTTCCTGCTCAGATTCAAGCAAGATGAGCTTTTATTCAGTTGTTTAAATGGGAATGGAGAAGGAGGACTCATGCTGTAAAGGTACCTTCTCCCCTAAGGGAGGGGAAGAGGGGTATTTTAAGGGGTAGAAGGCAGACAGGTCATCAGGGCTTTAGGAAAAGGGTGGACATTTCCTGGGGTAGCTGGGGGCAGCTGGGCGTGCATAGGCTTCCAGGTTCCTTTGCACAGGCAGACATTGTGCTCAGGAGAGCACAAAACCTGCTTTGGGCAGAGATCATAGCATGGCAATGAAGCAAAGATAACTTTAGGGCATCTTGAGCTTTCACGTGCACAGGCATGTCCTGTGTTCATCAGAGTTGGTTTGGGGTGGTTGACTGCTGTCTATGTCTCAGAGCATAGATCTCTCAAAATGCAGCTGCAGAGCATCTCTGCCAGACACCAGGTAGTTTTGAAACAAACACAGAGGTAAATCAGGGGAAGTGTCCTTCAGCTCTCAGGAGTTGGTATGGAAACACAGAGATAAATCAAGGCTGGGAAAGCAGTGATTTGAGCCTAATTTGCCCACTATCTTGAATCTAGCCAGTTCAGTCTGGTTTTGTCACTGATCTTTGTGGCATCCATTGGTAAAACACCTCTAGCCTATATGGCTAAAGATGGTTTCTGCCTCTGGGGCCTGAGCTACATAGCATTAGTGACAAAGCCACTTTTCAGTAAAAACCTCAGGGACTTGTATTGAGGATGGAGGTGGGGATGGAACAGTAAATATCCTTCATCCATGCATAAGTTGTTAAGCAGTTGAGATATAGGAGAAAAGAATAAAGTGGAGGGAAAATCAGATATTGTCTTTAGTATTCATAAAGTTGGCATTGGCTAATGTAGTGTCTGTCTAACTTGCTTTTAGATAAGCCACAAAGAATACAAGGGCATTTGCATGGAAGAAAGTAACTTATAAGCACCTGTTCCCAAGATATATTTCCTTAATTAGTAACCTAGTCTAGGTTAGTGAAATGAGCATATTCTTTTCTTTCTCTTCTTTTACTTGAAATAGATCCATAGTTTAAGCCTTTTCTTCAAAGTAAAGTGGACAATTAGATACTGCCCAAAGTTCTACCAACTGGGAGAATTTCCTTTCCCTATTCCCTCTGGGAACAACAATGAGTGGGCTGAAATGCAGCGATCACTTACCTTGAACTAGTGCCAGTATATTTTCAGACACAAGTCATGTAGTAATTTGTTTTATCTTACTTACTATATGGGTAGTGGTGATGGGGATGGGGTTGAACAGTTCCAGAGACTTATATTTTTCACTTCCTACAATAATATCTTTTGGCCATTTGCTGCATATATGTATTGCCCACATACATCCCTGGCTTAAAATAAAAATCCCACAGGATAGCTCTGTAAGTCCACTGAAACTGTGATTAGATATATCCCCAAGCAAGATGTTATTTATTATTACATCTAACTTCCTTAAGTTCCCTTTTACCAGTGTGCTATTGTGGCATTTGGGCTCCATAAAAATATTGTAAAGTAATTAACCTCCAATTAAAATAAATAAATTTATATATATATAAAAAAAAAAAAAAACACAGGAAAAAAAATGATGGTACATATGGCTGCAAGTCTCTGGGGGAATGCTTTGGAAAAGATGTCTTGTGTTGAAAGCATAGAAGAATCTTTCTCAAAGAAATCTGGGCTTCCCTAAGTCAAAAGGGTCTGAGACTGTAAACCAGATAGGAGGCTGTGAATCTCCACTATTGCAGCTTAGGTCAGTTTCTGCACCAAACCTAGAGTGGTTTTGTTTAAAAAGGTGAAACTGAAGCTTCATAGGCTGTGCATATATTTCATTCCTAAGGACCTTCAGATCAATTAGTTACCATAACAGATCCTGCAGTGGAAAACACTTTGATTACTTAAATTGCCAGTAATGATAAAGTGTTGCCGTTTATTCTCTACCAGTCCAGACTTCATCATTCCCCCACTGACATCAAAAATTTCAGGTCAGCAGTCCTGTTGTCATCATTGTCTCTGGGCTACAGAGGACAGACATCACAGAGCTTTTCGTGAGTGAATGTTTTAATGCTCACTGGAGGAGATGTCAGAATACTCTAGAGCAAGGGTCAGCACACTATAGCCAACAAGCGGAATCCAGCTGATGGGCTGTCTGTGTACAGCCTGTAAGCTAAGAATAGTTTTTACATTTTAAAGGGCTATAAGAAAGAAAAAAGTAAAGCAGGAGGAGTAAAAGAAGGAAGGGAGGGAGGGAGGAAGAAAGAAAGAGGAAGAAAAAGGTAAAAGAGGAAGAAAAGAAAAAAAAAGGAACAAAGAAAAATAATGAATATATTGTGTGTGGTCCACACAGCCTAGAGTATTATCTAGCCCTTTACAAAAAAAAAAAAAAAAAAAAAAAACCTTGCATGCTGACCTCTTCTCTCCATCATAGTAGGCAAATTCTAGCACTGTAGTCACATTTATTGGAAGCCACCATGGAGTCCAAGCTTTGATTATACATCATAATTGGCTGCAAATGCCACTTAGGTACTTGAGATAACACATCACATTCTGCCTCCTATATGAGTGTAACTATTTTGATGAATTCGGTTGGATTTAATCCTCTATTTTTCCCTCCTTGGTCTAATAACTTTTTTTTTTCTAATAACTTTTAAAATCCATTCCATAATACTTTCTAGGCTCATGCTGATATATATTGGTAAGGTCCTATAATAATTGCTATGTTGAAATAGTTTCTCTAGAATATTCCTTTCACTTATGGGATCTAACTTTAGTTATTGGTATTAGAGGCAGTCAGTGAGGGATGTTGGCATGGATACTGAGAAAAGTTGACATCACTGATGGGGCAGTTGCCTCAAAAGCTCTTGAAAACTTTTAATTTGATTCAATTTAATTTTTATTTACTTGTTCTTACAAGGAGCACAGATTCCCTTGGTTAAAAAAGATACAGGGATATTTGGGAGCTAAAATTTTTAGCCTCATCTCTGCCCTCATCTCTGTCTTTCTAGGTCTCAAGTCTTAGGATTCCACAACTTTCTAAATAGTGCTTTTATATTAGTTTATGATTCTTGGAGGATTTTGCCTACTACTGGAATTGTAGCTCTGTCTTTGTGTGAATGCTTGCTCTCTAGAACAGAGAAGTCATAATACCAACCTGCTCCATCTCTGTAATCCCTGTTGCCACCATAGACACTTGATCTCCCAAAACTTTCTCCTCCACTGACAATCTATCCCATTATACTACTATGCCATTATGGTGCTCCCATGCGCCCTACATTGCCAGTGTACTGTTTTCCCTTGATGAGATGTTGCTTATGTTCTCCACAATTATTGAGATCAACCCAATTCTAAAATCCATTTTATAGAGTCTATTTCTTGGACCACCCCTGATATCTATATTTATTAGGATCCCAGCAAGAAACAGATGCCACTGTCAAATAATTCAACTGAAAAAATTTATTATGATGTGCAGGGAAGAACCCAAAGAGGGTTAGTGAACCATTTGAAGACTAAGAACAAATCTTTTACTCAGCCAGTGAGGGAAGTGGAGAAAAGATGGTTGCCAGAGATGCATGAAAATTGAAACCACAGAAGAATCATAGACGAAAAAACAGCTCTGCCAAAATTAGAATGGGGGAGTGAGTGACAGGACCAATAAATAACCCTACTGTTCCTTTCTTTCCCCTTCTGGTGTTCTGATGGTGCTTTCCATTGGAGTGGGCTTGGGAGCCTGGGTGATGAAATCTATAGGGAAGGACTCATTTTTAAGTGTGAGTTGGAGAAATGAGAAACACCGAAGATATTGTATGAGCTGATACTACTACCATATTTAATTGATTCTGATAATGTGTTTTGTTTTAGGTAGTCAAATTCTCTGGAATCAGAATTCATCTTAAAATTTGCAGTATATCATATTTTATTTGATCACAGTATCCTTTTCTTAAAGGAATATCAAATAATGGGCTGTCTCGTGGTCAATGTTGTCCAATTCAGTAATCTATAGAGTAATGGCAATAAAAGGAGGGAAGGGATATGGACATTGCAGAAATAGAATTCCATCAATTTTTACTAAGTAAGTTTGAAACATTTTAAAACCTTACAGATCAAAAAAAAAAAAAAAAACCCTCACAGATCTAGTACCTTTTATGTTTATAATTTTAAATGAACTATTATAAATTTGCATTAGCAATAAAGAGTGATAGAGATGGGAGTTGAATGAGATTTGCAGTTTATATATGAGGGGATAGGAGGTCTTTGCAAAATAATCCTGTAACAATTAACACCATGCTTTCTTTACAGAAAAATTTCTCTTTCAAGGTTGTTCTGTGAAGCATAAAAGCATTTATTTGCATCTTAAAAGGAAAAAGAAAGGGGACGGTTCTGCATTTTTTGCTGGTAGCTGTTCCTCCCCATGCTGAAAAGTATTATCTTAAAGTGATATGTTGGTACCTTGCTGTATTTGAAAAGAAGAACTAAATTAACAACTATGTTTATAGAGATTTCTCCTGAAGAAGACGCTAAGAAATGGGCATGAGAGCAAGTAGTTTAAAGATTAGCCCATGAAGCACTAGTAAGAGAATTGGGAATGTGAGACAAGAAAGGGAGAAAAGCGAATACTGTGTATATTAATAAGCAGAATAATGTGATGGGCAAGCCTAATTCAGTACTACTGGGAACCTTCTCATTACTGTGTAGAACAAACCTAAGAACTGTTGCACTGAAGGATGGGGAAGCTGACCTATTTACAAACTGACTTACATCCCTCATTGACTGAGGGTTGCCCCCAGCCCTTCATGGTCTAACTCCCCAGCACTTCCAAGCTGCTGAGTAGGCACACAGAAGCTCTCTCAGATGCAGAGGAAGTCTTCAGAGGCACAGTAGAGGTTGGAAGTGGTCAGTGTGGTTAACAACTGAACATGAAGCTGAACCTCCTGGGCCAGGAAGGTGTGGGATGCTACACAGAAATACACAGAAGATGCCTGGTACTTTTGAAAGTAAAAGTGAAGTCGCTCAGTCGTGTCTGACTCTTTGCGACCCCATGGACGGTAACCTACCAGACTCTGCGGTCCATGGGATTTTCCAGGCAAGAATACTAGAGTGGGCTGCCATTTCCTTCTCCAGGGGATCTTCCCAACCCAGGGATCAAACCCAGGTCTCCTGCATTGCAGACAGACGCTTTACTGTCTGAGCCACTAGGGAAGCTTTGGGCCACTATTAATAAGTGAAATTAACCAACTTTTGTGGAGGAGAAATATGAGTGATGGTGTATTTTGCTACCTTATTGCCTTTGGAAAATCCTTAGTTTTGTTCCCCTGTTCTACTAGAGTACAAATTAGAGTATAAGACCAATTCAGTTACCTATATAATTTGAATAATGATATACATTTGTGTATGATTAGATCATTCAAAAGCAGAGACATTACTTTGCCAACAAAGGTTCATCTGGTCAAGGCTATGGTTTTTCCCGTGGTCATGTATGGATGTGAGAGTTGGACTGTGAAGAAGGCTGAGAGCCGAAGAATTGATGCTTTTGAACTGTGGTGTTGGAGAAGACTCTTGAGAGTCCCTTGGGCTGCAATGAGATCCAACCAGTCCATTCTGAAGGAGATCAGCCCTGGGATTTCTTTGGAAGGAATGATGCTAAAGCTGAAACTCCAGTACTTTGGCCACCTCATGCGAAGAGTTGACTCATTGGAAAAGACTCTGATGCTGGGAGGGATTGGGGGCAGGAGGAGAAGGGGATGACGGAGGATGAGATGGCTGGATGGCATCACTGACTCGATGGACGTGAGTCTGAGTGAACTCCGGGAGTTGGTGATGGACAGGAAGGCCTGGCGTGCTGAGATTCATGGGGTCGCAAAGAGTCAGATATGACTGAGCGACTGATCTGATCTGATGATTAGATCAAGATTAATGTTCATGTCATTTCTAATAAGTGCGTGATGGCTCTAAGTTATTTCTTTGTGTATTTTTGTTTTCTTCTGCACTTTGGTTACCAGTTAGAAAACTGTAATATTGAAAAGATGCATCATTCAGTCTTTCTCCATTATACACAAACATGGGTAAGAGATGAGATCTTACTCAAAAAGAGGAAAATCTGCCATTTGAAGCTGTGCATATATAATAGGAAATATTTAGATTCATGATCAGTCTCTTTCTTTTGGCAATATGTAGTCTAATTTAATCTCATAGCAAAAGCAATTATTAATATCAGTTATTAGTACAAATTTTCTTCAGACTTGAAGATATGTTCAATATTTTGTAAGAGAAATTAAAAAGGCATCATTATGGAATCTTAAGGGACACTTTATAATAAATTTAAGTCTATTTTGTTCCTACTGTTGTAGTATAAGCTGGCATTTACTTTATGTTGCTAGACCTGAGATTTACATTTTAAATAATTTATTTGCAGACCATAATTGCTTCTTAATTAGCAATTTCCCTTTATCTTGATGACACTTTACAGGAATGAACATTCTGTGTTTCTATATTTCAGGTTCATCCTTTATGATTTCATTTCACAGCCTATAAAATTTGGCCAACATTAATAACAATAACCCTCTTTAAATGGGCAGAATAATGATTTAGGTTTGATATAATTCAAGTGCATAAAACGAAGTTCATTTCAAGGCTAGTAGGCTCCTCTTAAGAAATCATAGAGAACTGTTGTTGAGTCTGCAATTCAGTTGTTACTCAAGGATAGGCTTTTTTCTAGAATAAGGAAAAAGAAAGTCATGGCTGTGAAAGGCCTTTTAATTAACTTTTGTATTTTGAGTCAACACAATTTTATACAAAAAGATTGGAAGGTAACTCAAAGACCATTTACTATCTTCCAGCCATGACAAGTTAATCAATGTGATCATCAGTAAAACAAAAATAACAAGGCCAACTCCATACAGTTTTATGGATAGTAAATGAAGTAATGCATGTTAAATGCTTAGAAACATAACTGGTTCATGAAACATCTCAATAAATAATATTTGATAAAATTAAAAAGCCTGAAATAATGAAATCCATAGGAAAGAGAGGGATTTAATGCTATTCTTAGTTTCTGAAAATTGGCAAACAGAGGTTACTAAGTACAAGTCAAATATAAATTTTAAAGGAAGGCACAATTTTAGCTTAAGAAAAAAATGGGCTCTAAGTGTTGAGAGAAACTTCCTGTCTAATTTCCTTGGGAAATTTTGAAAGATAGGTTATGATTGTCTCTAGAATTGATTTTCTATGGTTATCTCCCTATGGTACTGTGATATCCAACCATATAATGGGGCAGTATTCATTCTGTGCTTTAATACATCCTTATAACTTTATCTATAATTTCAGTGATTTAAGTTCTAGTCAAGAAGGAAGTAATGTACATTCTTCACAGACATCCATACTCCTATAGAGTTGGTTTATTTCCTCTTTTTTCCTTGATAGGAAACCAGGCTCCCAGTGAATTTCACATACTTTCCATATTTGATTTTAACTCATAATCTGCTTAATAGAGACTAATCTAGCTCATAGCACTACAGAGAATCTATTTTAACCTTTTAAATAATGTTATTGTGTCCTCTGCTATTGGAGGTTAAAAGTGCAGACTGTAGAGTCAGACCACCTGTGCTGGAATCTTAATTCCAAAATTGAATTTAGTTTTCTCATCTGTAAAATAAGATAAGAATAATATTAGAGTAAATAGGGTAAGTTAATAGGGTAAATTTAGAAGATTAAGTGAAATAACATATGTAAAACAGCAAGAGTCCTAGTATATATTAAGTGCTTGATAATTTGTTATTAGTTTTATTTTTACTCTAATTATTCCAGAACTAAATGGCAACTTACTCTGGCTATGTGTAAGATGGGAAAATTCTTCCCCTACTGTTCCTCAAATATAGAAATGCTGAATTATAACACTGTTTGTGTTTGTTTAATAAATATTTATTTAGCATTGAGGCTGGGTGAAACACTACATGGAGAAAAGCAGAATTATGCTGATGATTCATATAGAACTTGTGTATGATTCCCATATGTTTTCTGCCAGATGTTTTTTCTCATTCTGTGATACAAATGTATTTTAAAATATATTTATATACATTTGTTGAATATCCATTCAAGAAATTATGCTATGCATCGTGTAGGAATCTGTGAATTGAAAGAGGCAGCATCTTCCTTGGAGATGCTATGTATATCATGAGGAAAGACATAGATAAATCAATAAAGATACAAAAATTCTCAAAGTCATTGTGTTAGTAATTGCAACTTCAATGGTGTAGAAAAATGCATATTATATCCAGAGGGAGAAAGATGTTTATGGAATACAGCAGTTTTGGTGTTTTGTTCTTTGTGCTTAATACCTTAACAAATTAATTTTTAAGAATCATTGCATTGTTTTATAAAGTAATACAATTTTACTACAAAAATATTAGTGATATGGAAGAGTAACATAAAAGAAGTCATACATCTCTTAAAATTTACCTCTCATGTACAACTGTTGGTTGCTCACAGCCAATAGAATTATGCTGTAGTTTGAGTTAGATGGGCAGGATTATTTAAAAGTGAGAACATAATCTATACGCTATTTTTAAATAAAATAATAGGTCATTTACTATTAAGAAAACTAAAGTTACAAAAAATAGTGAAAGAATTGAGTCACTTTATATTCAAATTCAGTATTAAATGACTGAATTCTATGAAAGATGATGTTAATACTTTATACTTTCTTCTCCTCAAATGCTCAGTTTTTCCATTCTATGGTCACTTCTATTTCATCAAGATTTTTAACATTTACATTTTGCAGTGCTATCCTAATCCTTATGATACTTAGTCTTTGACCTATATGTACATGTATTCAAGTTACCATGTGTTCTTTTTCTAAAGTTTTTACATTTCCATTTTGCCTACTTTTGTTCTTCTATTTGCTGGCTGGGTTTTCTTCTTTATTTAAATTTTGATTATAGTTATACTTGAATATTGAACAATGATAAAACATCTCTAATAAAAATCAGTAATTCTTTGCTCTTCCCCTTGCCAGAAACAATTTCATCCCTTCCTCATTCAGTACAGTTCAGTCACTCAGTCATGTCCGACTCTTTGCAACCCCATGGACTGCAGCATGCCAGGCTTCCCTGTCCATTACCAACTCCCAGAGCTTGCTCAAACTCATGTCCATCGAGTCGGTGATGCCATCCAACCATCTCTTCCTCTGTCATCCCCTTCTCCTCCTGCCTTCAATCTTCCCAGCATCAGGGTCTTTTCCAGTGAGTCAAGTCTTCACATCAGGCGGCCAAAGTATTGGAGTTTCAGCTCTAGCATCAGTTCTTCCCATGAATATTCAGGACTGATTTCCTTTAGGATTGACTGATTGGATCTTCTTGCAGTCCAGGGGACTTTCAAGAGTCTTCTCAGCACCACAGTTCAAAAGCATCAATTCTTCAGTGCTCAGCTTTCTTTATGGTCCAACACTCACATCTATACATAACTACTGGAAAAACCATAGCTTTGATTAGATGAACCTTTGTCAGTAATGTCTCTGCTTTTTAATATGCTGCCTAGGTTGCTCATGGCTACAGTCAGCATCTGCAGTGATTTTGGAGCCCCCCAAAATAAAGTCTGTCAGTGTTTCCACTGTTTCCCCATCTTTTTGCCATGAAGCGATGGGGCCGGATGCCATAATCTTCATTTTTTGAATGTTGAGTTTTAGGCCAACTTCTTCTCTTTCCTCATTCACTTTCATCAAGAGGCTCTTTTGTTCCTCTTTGCTTTCTGCCATAAGGGTGGTGTCATCTGCATATCTGAAGTTATTGATTTTTCACCCGGCAATTTTGATTCCAGCTTGTGCTTCATCCAGCCCAGTATTTCCCATGATGTACTTTGCGTATAAGTTAAATAGGAAGGGTGACAACATATATCCTTGACATACTCCTTTGCCTATTTGGAACCAGTCTGTTGTTCCACGTCCAGTTTTTCCAGTTGCTTCTTGTCATGCATAGAGATTTCTCAGGAGGCAGGTAAGGTGGTCTGGTATTCCCATCTTTTTAAGAATTTTCCACAGTTCATTGTGATCCACACAGTCAGAGGATTTGGCGTAGTCAATAAAGCAGAAGTCCCTGTTTTTCGGAAACTCTCTTGCTTTTTCTATGATCCAATGGATGTTGGCAATTTGATCTCTGGTTCCTCTGCCTTTTCTAAATCCAGCTTGAGTATCTGCAAGTTCATGGTTCTCGTACTGTTGAAGCCTGGTTTGGAAAATTTTGAGCATTACTTTGCTAGCATGTGAGATAAGTGCAATTGTGCAATAATTTGAACATTCTTGGCATTGCCTTTCTTTGGGATTGGAATGAAAACTGACCTTTTCCAGTCCTGTGGCCACTGCTGAATTTTTCGGATTTTCTGGCATATTGAGTACAGTACTTTCACAGCATCATCATTTAGGGTTTGAAATAGCTCAACTGGAATTCCATTACCTCCACTAGCTTTGTTTGTAGTGATGCTTCCTAAGGCCCACTTGACTTCACATTCCAGGATGTCTGGCTCTAGGTGAGTGATCACACCACCATCTTTATCTGGATTATGAAGATCTTTTTTGTACAGTTCTTCTGTGTATTCTTGCCACCTCTTCTTAATATCTGTGTTTCTGTCAGGTCCATACTATTTCTGTCCTTTATCGATCCCATCTTTGCATGAAATGTTCCCTTGGTATCTCTAATTTTCTTGAGGAGTTCTCTAGTCTTTCCCATTCTATTGTTTTCCTCTATTTCTTTGCATTGATCACTGAGGAAGGCTTTCTTGCCTCTCCTTGCTATTCTTTGGGACTCTGCATTCAAATGGGTATATCTTTCCTTTTCTCCTTTGCCTTTAGCTTCTCTTCTTTTCTCAGCTATTTGTAAGGCCTCCTCAGACTACCATTTTGCCTTTTTGCATTTTTTTTTCTTGGGGATGGTCTTGCTCACTGCTTCCTGTACAATGTCACAAACCTCCATACATAGTTCTTCAGGCACTCTGTATATCAGATATAATCCTTGGGATCTCATACCCTCCTAGGAACCTCAAGAACTGTTAGTTTTCCAAATTCTACTGTTACTCTATTTTGTGTTTCCTCTATTATTTCTTAGTTTACTAATTCTATTACCTATTTTTTCCTATTATATGCTAGATAAGGATTTCAATCTATTAGCCTTTGAGAGTCTTTCCTTATTCCCCAGTGTATTTAAATCACAACTTGAAGCTAAACCATTAGACATATTTTACATTATTATGATTGTTTAGTCCATTTGAGGCTGCTTTAATACAATACCATAGATATGGTGGCCTGAACAACGAACATTTATTTCTCATAGTTCTGGAAGCTAGAAGTCCAAAGTCAGGGCACCAGCAGGTCAAATCCTGGTGAGGTCCCTCTGCTGAGTTACAGATTGCTGATGTCTTTCTGTGATCTCACATGGCACAAGGGACAAGGCTCCCTGGAGCCTCCTTTATAAGTGCTCTAATTTCATTCATGAGGGCTGCATTCTCATGACCTCATCACCTCCTATTGGTCCACCTTCTAATTCCATCACACTGAGGGCTATCGTTTTAATATATGACTGTAGGGGAGGACATAAATATTCAGTTCATAACAATGATTATATGTACATTTATACTATTAATCCAAATAGTACATAATGACCCTGGTTTCTTTTTTGTTTTGTTTTGCTGTGTTTTTCTGCTATTTATTTTACTTCTTTTGTAGTTTGCATGTAAAAGATTGTAATATATCTATCTTTAATTTTTTTCAAAATGTCCAATCAGAATTTTCAAACCATCAGCATTTTTCCTCAAATTTTCAAATATATGATACAATCTTACAATTGTTTTATTTTCTTTGGATCTCCCTCCTGAAATGCTCCATTCTTCTATTATAAGTCCCTATGCCTCTCAAACAGCTGCCATCCTGAAACTATTTCTTTTTCTCTTGGTATTTTAATTTACATTTTTATTGTAATATAACTTACATTTCCAGTCTAAGATATATAGATGAATAGATTTTTATGTAAGTGTACTTTGTGTAACAACCACTCAGATCAAGATATAGAACATTTTCAGAACCCCAGCATGTTCCTTCTTATCCGCTTCCATTCATTAATCCTATCTCAAATGTTTTGATCTGTATCACGGTGGGTTTGTTTTTTTTTTCTGTTTTTTAACTTCAGATAAACACTGTCATTCAGTATATACTTGTTTTTTCTTTCACTCAACATTACGTCTTTGGATTCATCCATTTGCATTAGCAGTGATTCATTTTTATTGCTGTACAATATTCTATAGTATGAAGATACTATAAAATATTTTTGTAAGAGCTGTCTTATAATTTATCATAACGTGGCCTTGAAACTACTCTGTAAAAAATATATCAACCCAATATTTTTCTCCTCCTGGATGACTTGCTTTTCTTTCCTGGATATATGAAGAGGTTTTATAATAATAGTTAAACCAAGAGAAATTTAATCAAGATATGTTTTCTCTAACAATTTTTCCATGAAATTTCTTTTTCTTCTATATTTTAAAGATTTTAAAACTATATTTAAATTTTTAATATGTCCTTTGTTCTCTTCTATTTCAGGTTTTTGGAGTATCTTTATGTTCATTCAATGTTTTCCTTTTTTTGGCTCTTATCCATATATATCGGATTTTTCATCAATTCTTTAATTTTGTTCTCTATTTTTGTGTTTACTATGAAAATATAAAGCTTTACTTTGAGGCCAGAGATAAAATATTATCTATGTCTAATCTAGTCAGCGCTTTTTCTGATTTATTTTCTGAGCAATGGTACTGCTTTGGCTTTTGATCTTTTTATCTATTTATTATACCCTTTCAAATGATTCTTTTAAAAATATCAAATCAACTTGTTTTTGACCTTAGGTTTTATTTAATTAATTTTTAATACTCTGAAGAACTTTTCTTGTGTTTTTCTTCCCTGCTTATCATTTCTCCTAGTTTTTTCATGTGCTGCTTTCATTATTATGATGACCATATTATTATTGTTCATATGGTTGCCATCATCTCTTTCAATAACTACGAGTTTGTATTGCTAATCCTTTTATCTTGCTCATGATTCTCTTAGCTCAGTTTAGACTTTCTATTTGCTTAATACTGTCTGGGTAAATTATCCTTAAGCTCTCTTCCCTACTGGCTACTTTTTATTTTTCCATGCAAGCTATAGTTTGAGAGAGAATATCTATATTCCAGTCAGTTGTTACGGCGTGAGAGAAAAGAGGAGAAGGAAGATCTGTCCAATGTGAGAGTCACATTGGAGGTAGTGGATTATAGTCTCTAATGAGACCTTTTCTGCAAGACCCCTCCCAGTGCTCAGGGATGCTCTTGATTTCCTGTGCACTTTGACTGGCTTCACTGCCTCACCTTGAGTCCCGACTTCTTCAGGATTCAGCCTTTCTTGCTTCTGCGGATGTCCCTGACCAGTTTCCAATTAGGGGAGAGATTCATGACCACCCTGACAGTTTGGTGGTTTATAAGTTTTTCCATCAGTTCTGGTTTTAGGGTAGGAGATAGATAGGACTAGCATTGCCTCACTAGAACCTCCTATTTATTTCATCAACATTAATGTTTTAGTTTCTGACATAATATTCCCTTTGTTTTTTATTATTGAATTTTTTTCTTTAATTTTTTATTTTATTAGTTTTCTGGGCATGCAAATTCTATACTCTGCCTTGATGTACCCATCTTTACCTGGAAAAAGTATTTTCAAGTCCTCCAACATATATTCTCTTATTTCTTTTCAGAATAATCTGATTCATGAGGTAGGGCTTATTAAAAAAAAAAAAAACAACCTTCATTTAGTTGATGAAGAAACAATGACTGAAAGGAATTAAGTAGGTAAATCTAGTTAAAATTACATGGTTACTGGTAGAGCCATGCTTGGTAGCCCAGCGTCCCTAATCCCCCAGAACAGTCTTTTCATTCTATCTCAAGGCCTCTCATTTACTTCAGTTGAGCTTCCTAGGTTCACACTTGTGCAGTGAGGACAGTGTACACTTGCACAAAGCATGAACTCTGTGTTGCATCTGAAGAATTATTTTAATCCCACAGGGTTACTTTGGGGATACTACAAATCATATTATTGCTCTCTAGTATAAACAAATTAAGGGGTTCCCAGGTGGCACTAGTGGTAAAGAACCTGCCTGACAATGCAGGAAATTAAGAGATGCAGGTTGAAACCCAGGGTTGGGAAGAGCCCCTGGAGGAGGGCATGGCAACTCACTCTAGTGTTCTTGCCTGGAGAATCCCATGGACAGAGAAGCCTGGTGGGCTGTGGTCCATAGGGTCGCAAAGAGTTGGATGCGACTGAAGCGACTTTGCATGCACACACATGAGCAAATTAACATATTCCATAAGAAGTACGTTTAATTCTTCAAGAACTGATAATATCATCTGCTTTTAGCCTGTCGATATAAGAAAAGTAATACATTATTTTCTCTTTTCCAGAAAATGCAAAAGACATCATCATGATATATGAAGGAGATGCTGAGGAATGGGCTCTGTACTTGAGCGAAGTTTTCTCACATGTTGTGAAAACGGAAGCAACCCTTTTATATTGCTTGGAGAATTGCTCTCTTCGGGATTTGGAATTGCTGGATTTAAGCTCCTACAAGTGTAAACTTTTGATATTATCAAATAGCCTGCTTGAAAACCTATCTCCAAAGAAAGGTCAATTTCTGAAAAACATACTTCATTCACCAGAAAGTGTGGTCACTCTGCTGTGTGGGATGAAGAGTTCAGATCAACTCTACAAATTATTGAATATCTCTAGAAGCAGATGGGAGATCTCAACTGAGCAGGAGCCTGAAGAATACATCTCTGTAATTGAGAGTATCATATTCGGAGGTAGCGTTGCCAAATCTTATTTGTTTGTTTTTGTTTGTTTATTTTTTTAATTAAAACTTTGAAAGTTTTTTTTGAACCAGTGAATATTTGACAGTGGAACTAAAGAAAAGAAAAAGGAAATCCAACTTTATTTAACAGTATATTATACTTTCCTCAAAATTCATGAAGATTCTTAATTTTAGCTTTATTTCAGACAATGTTTATCAGTGGTTCAAAAAATGGTTTATAAACATATTCCTTAGGGCAGCTTGCCGGAGATCATACTTTGTAGAACAATATGCTAGGTTATATGTTAGTTTTTGTTTTAGTTTTCCTTTTTCTTATTTTTGGGAGGGGGGCTTTTTTCCACAAGACATAGATTCAATATTATTCTTATTTCAGGCATAATGTCTTGGCTTCTGTCTTTAAATGTTTGCTCTATCTTATTAATATGATTTTCTTTTTCAGAAATTCCTTTTATATGTGTGTTTGATTTATTTTATCTTAATATACAGTTTCTAATTCTTTTTGATTCTTTATTAATATCAGTTTATTAATACTTAGCTTGTATTCATCATTTCAGTCCTTGCTACATTCTTATATTTTCTGTACTCTCTTCCCCTATATTATTTCAAATTTTGTCTTCATTTTTATATTGCTTTACTTCTTTCATTTTAACCTTTGGTTGAACACAGGAAGTTTGCAATGAATTTCTTGTTCTTCTTCTGAACAGCTTGATTTCTCCATTGTATAATAGGGTGATCATAATTTATTACATTTTAAAAATTCATGGAAAAATGCTTGGTCACAATTTTCTACTTTTATGGCAATGAGATTTTAGTATGTGATTCTTTATGTGCAGTTGGTTTGCTCTTTCTCTCCTCGTTACCTTCATGTGGATCCTGTGCTGGACCAGTTTTTCTTTTGTGTCACTGAATACAGTGAGTTTTTCCTTGGTCTAGCCAAGGGAGACAGAGAATGTGGGTTTTGTTGTTTGTTCTTCCCCACCCCCACAATGAAAGACTTTACTTTGTTTTCACAAGGCAGAGACTGCTTTCCACAGATTTGTCTTTTCTGTATGAGTTCTTCATTTAGCCTCACCTTTTCTGCTTTTTGGAACCAAAGCACTTCCACCTGAAACTGTTGCATCGTGCCTACAATATAGAAAGGCATGACCTCTAGACTTAGAGAAAGCTATGCTTGTTAGCTCTTTTTGAAATCTGATTTTGGAACCATTCTATTGACCTGGAGGTCTAAGAGGTCACTGTTTGCTCTTTTCAGAGAATAGGACATTTGCATAATTGTTTCTCATTCTCTATGTTTTGGGATGATTTGCAGTAATAAAAAAGGGAAAATGTTGACCCTACGCTATGATTTTCAAACTGGCAGTCCTCTAATATCTAATAATCTGTTACTTTTAATTTTTGTTTAGTATTCCCCAAGTACCTTTTGTATTTTTAGTTGAAAAGGAAAAATGTTGCAATTGGAAATGATAAAACATTTATTACAGTAAAATACACATAAGAACATAAGATGCAAGTAAGTTTATGCTCATTGTCTCCTCTGATACAGAGGAACACTAAAAATTTGTGGCAAAATTTTGAGTGGTTTTCCACATCCATTATTTTTACTTCCTTGAAGAATTCAAATTGTATTGGCCACTTAATTATGATATCACTATTGTGTAAAAATATCTGGGCATATCTTATTGTTGTTTTGATTGTTTTGTTTTATGATGAGTACCATTGAGTGGCTATGTCAACTATATTTTCAAATTGTATTCCCATTGATATTTGATAGGAAAAAATTCTTATAGCTATGGACAACATAGGACTATTTTTGAAGACATTGTTAGCTCTCATCTTCCCATATTCAGTTTTTACACTGATTTCTTATAATAGCTTCAGTTGAGTTCAGTTGCTCAGTTGTGTCTGACTCTTTGCAACCCCATGAACCGCAGAATGCCAGGCCTCCCTGTCCATCACCAACTCCCGGAGTTCACTCAAACTCATGTCCATTGAGTTGGTGATGCCATCCAACCATCTCATCCTCTGTCATCCCCTTCTCCTCCTGCCCTCCATCTTTCCCAGCATCAGGGTCTTTTCAAATGAGTCAGCTCTTTGCATCAGGTGGCCAAAGTATTGGAGTTTCAGCTTCAACATCAGTCCTTCCAATGAACACCTAGGACTGATCTCCAGGATGGACTGGTTGGCTCTCCTTGCAGTCCAAGGGACTCTCAAGAGTCTTCTCAACACCACAGTTCAAAAGCATCAATTCTTTGGCGCTCAGCTTTCTTTATGGTCCAACTCTCACATCCATACATGACTACTGGAAAAACCATAGCCTTGACTAGATGGACCTTTGTTAACAAAGTAATGTCTCTGCTTTTTAATATGCTGTCTAGGTTGGTCATAACTTTCCTTCCAAGGAGTAAGTGTCTTTTAATTTCATGGCTGCAATAACCATCTGCAGTGATTTTGGAGCCCAAAAGAAATAAAGTCAGCCACTGTTCCCACTGTTTCCCCATCTATTTCCCATGAAGTGATGGGGCCAGATGCCATGATCTTCGTTGTCTGAATGTTGAGCTTTAAGCCAACTTTTTCACTCTCCACTTTCACTTTCATCAAGAGCCTTTTTAGTTCGTCTTCACTTTCTGCCATAAGGGTGGTGTCATCTGCATATCTGAGGTTACTGATATTTCTCCCAGCAATCTTGATTCCAGCTTGTGCTTCTTCCAGCCCAGCATTTCTCATGATGTACTCTGCATAGAAGTTAAATAAGCAGGGTGACAATATACAGCCTTGACGTACTCCTTTTCCTATTTGAAACCAGTCTGTTGTTCCATGTCACATTCTATAATAGCTTAGATGTACCTAAAAAATAGTAAATATAATAATATTGTGTGAAAAAAAAATTCAAAGATAAATTTGTCTGAAACTGTAAGCATGCAATCAAAATACAGATCGATAAGCAATTGGCTAATCATGCCTAAAATAACTTTATGTGTTGGTTGAGTCACTTGAAAAAATTGGTATTCATTGCTATGGTCTATGCAATAATAATTTGTTTTAGTAAACCACTTGAATGTTGTGCTAAATTATTTTTGTTATCTGTTGCCATTCGTGTTGAATACATAAAGTCTGTGTTTTTTTTAATGGGTAATTAGTATGAAAGATGTGGAATTCAATTTTAGTGTCCTTTTTCTATTTCCCTTCTATGCCACAGAGAATTATACAGGAAGAAAGGAAACTTATTATTCAGGGACATTATATGATAAAGAGAATAATAAAAAAGCCAGAAAAGTCTTGGAAATAATTACATGTTCTAATATATTCACAAAAGAAAGACAAATCAGAGGAAATTTTATAAAACTTAATGAATGAGAAAGATATTTTATAGTTAATCAAGACTCTGGAAAACTTTTCTTGTTAAAATTATGAAAAAATATACAGTAATTCATGTGCAATATGAGTGTTTTATTTCTATTTAACAAATGAAGAAATATCATTAATATTTCTTCATTTGTTAAATTGAAGAGACAATATAATTAAAGAGACAATTACCTGTCTCTTTAATTCACCAACTGGGAATAATACAAACCTGTGTATGTTTTCCACCTTTCTGTATGTGGTATAACCAATTTGACCATATGTTTTCCCTTTTCTGTCTTCTTAGTGAGTGAAGTCACTCAGTCGTGTCCGACTCTTTGCGACCCCATGGACTGTAGCCTACCAGGCTCCTCTGTCCATGGGATTTTCCAAGCAATAATCCTGGAGTGGATTGCCATTTCCTTCTCCAGGGGATCTTCCCAAACCAGGGATCGAACCCGGGTCTCCCACATTGTAGACAGACACTTTACCGTCTGAGTTTGTTTATTTTTGGATCTTTACCTTGTTTTCTCCTTCTAATCTTTTCACATGTATAGGTTTCATACAGCATAGTTTATATGTAATATGAATTATCTGATCTCAAATCTATATAAAATCAACTAACATTTCTGAGTATTATTATTATGTATTTTGCTGCTTATGAATCCTTCCCTTAAAAGAGTGTGTACCAGTTCCTGTGATCCCAGCTCATCCACTGGGTCACCTTCCTCTCTTTCTCTTTCTTCTTATATCTTTTAAGCATTCTGGCTTGTTATCAACAGTTGAGTCAGCTCTCTCTAACCTTTATCATATTTTATATTTATATGAAAATATGATGTTCATATTTATTTCATATTTATCGTACTTTCTTCATTGTTGAATTGTAGATGTAATAGTACTGGGAGAGCTGCTAATACTTTCATGAACAACTTTAACATTTTGATTTGTTTTCATATTACCAAACCAAGGATTTCAAATATTTAACTTTGATGATGTAAAATAGGAATCATTAAATTATGAACAGCAGTGTAACAGTAGAGTTGTTGGAGAAACAAAATAGGAAAAATAACAATGCCACAGTGCATTGAAATAAATCATACAGAAGCATGTTTTCTTTCCTCTCATCTGAGCTGTGTATTGCTGTAAAAGCTCTAATTTGTTGGTCAGTGAGGTCTCATGGCCTTCAGATGAAGTCCATCCATTTTACATGGCCTTCCAGCTCCTCAAAAGCATGGCACCAACACAGATTTTCCAGAGAAGGCAATGGCACACCACTCCAGTACTCTTGTCTGGAAAATCCCATGGATGGAGGAGCCTGGTGGGCTGCAGTTCATGGGGTCGCTAACAGTCGGACACGACTGAGCAACTTCACTTTCACTTTTCACTTTCATGCATTGGAGAAGGAAATGGCAACCCACTCCAGTGTTCTTGCCTGGAGAATCCCAGGGACGGAGGAGCCTGCTGGGCTGCCATCTTATGGGGTCACACAGAGTCGGACACGACTGAAGTGACTTAGCAGCAGCAGCAGCAGCAACATAGATGTTCAGGCCATTTCTGTCATTACCATTAGTATAAGTATGTGCTGTACACTAGGATAATTGCATCACCTTCCATTGAACACAGTCTCCCATTTCTGTCTTAAAACCATTGCTCCTATGCTGCCTTCTTTATGTGGAGTAACTTTCCCTGTATTTTTGATTGAAATCCTAGCCATCCTTCAAGATTCATTGAAAAGCTGCTTTATTAATGAATTCATCTCAGATCTTTTCTACTTGAAAATATACTCGTTTCTAATTCTATTAAATTTTTATTATTGCTTATTTATAACTCTCTCATTATATTCTTTGTAATTGTTTTGACAATTTCTTCTCATTATTTTCTGTTTCAAAAATGTAATGCTGCTTTCTTTCTAAAATATTTCAGCATTTTGAATATCGAAAAAAAATAGTAGGAGAATACAAATTGTGTTTCTAAGTTTATAAATGTTTACTGGTACAGTCGAGTTTCACTTTGTTAATGATGAACGGGTTTATTGTGGTATTTCTGTCAAGATTACAAAATTGAAATTTGAAAGAGTAAAGATGGCAGTGTAGGAGAATCCCACATTTACCTTTTCCCATGGATTAAGCACATCTATTAATACAACTATATTTGGAATAGTTCCCTAAGAAAGGGACCTGAAAACTGGATGAACAACAAACGGTAAAAGAACCGTACGGTTGGCTCAACAGGGAATATGTCCAAGAAAACTATAGAACTGTAGGAAATAGAAACCTGCTCATAAAGGGCTCCCACACAACACACTTGATATGAAAACCGGTGCAGAAATACCAGATTGAAAAGCATATGGTCCACAGGAGAGGGGACCCACTTACTAATCTTAAAGCATCTGAAGCATCTGCCAGGGAGGCAGGAACCAGTTGAGATGCTCCCCAGAGACTAAGACACTGGCGGGAGATGTTTTTGTGTGGGGGTGGTCTCAGGCTACTTTCCTAATGCTGTCACTGGTACTTGTCATGTTTTAATCCTCCCTCCAATCTGTCACCACAGCGGGCATACCCTACTGAGAGCCACACCTACTCCTGTGCCTCAGCTGAACCTTGAAGCCAGGCCAGAGCTATCTCTGCCCACCAGTGTGCTATGGCAGTTGGGCTGTGCCACAGCAAGACTTAGTAGATATATATATTGAACATTCCGTTCAAAAGCATCAGAATTGACATTTTTTTCAAGAGCACATAAACAGTCTCAAGAATAGATTACATGTTAGGTCATAAAGTTTCTATGTTAAAGTAGAATGGAATCATATTAAGCATCTTCTCCAATCATAATGGTAGGAAACTAGAAATCAATCATAAGAAAAAATGAAAAAAAAAAACACAAAAATGTAGACCATAAACAACATGCTATTGAACAATCAATGGGTCATCAAAGATATCAGAGGAGATTATGGCATGTCTCCTAGAGATAAATAAAAACATAAATAGAATATATCAAAATCCATGGGGTGCAGCAAAAATGCTTCTAAGAAGGAAGTCCACAGCAATATAGGCCTACATCAGGAAGCAAGAAGTATCCCCAATAAACAATCTAACTTTACAAAAGGAATCAGAAAAAATAGCAAATAAAACCCAAAATTAGTAGAAGGAAGAAAATAATATCAGAGAAATGTATTAGAGACAAAAAACAATAGAAAATATCAATGAAACTAAGAATTAGTTCTTTGAAATAATAAGCAAAATCAACAAATATTAGATAGACTAACCAGGAAAGAGAGAAAGAACTCATATAAATAAAGTCAGAAATGAAAGAGAAGTTAGAAGATCCACAAAGGATCCACAAAGGATCATGAGGCTACCACAGTTATATGCCAACAAATTGAACAACACAAAAGAAATGGATAAAGTACTAGAAACATGCAATCTTTCAAGACTAAATCAGAAGGAAATAGAAAATCTAAATAGACTGATTATTAGTAAGGAAGTTGAAACTATATAAAAAAACCCAGGACCAATATGTTTCACCAAAGTCACCAATACTAATGAATTGTGTAAAACCTTCAAAGAAGATTTAGCACCTATCCATTTTGAACTCTTCTAAAAATTTTTAGGGACAGGAAACGTTCAAAAGACAATTTACAAAGCCAGCATTACCCTGACACCAAAACCAGACAATGACACCACAAAAAAAGAGAAAATTACAGGCCAACATCCGTAATGAATATGGATGCAAAAATCATCAACAAAACATTAGCAAAATTAATCCAACAATACACTAAAAGGATGATACATCATGATCGAGAGGGATTTATTCCAGAAATGCAAAGATGGTCCAATATCTGTCTGGTCCAACATCTAAATTATCCAACATGACACATAATATTAACAAAATGAAGGATAAAATTTATATGATCATTTCAATAGGTGCATAAAAACCATTTGACAAAGTTCAAAATATATTTATGATAAAAATTCTAAACAAAGTGGGTTGAGAGAAAGCATACCTCAATATAATAAAGGTCATACATGATAAACTTTCAGTAGCATCACACTCAACAGTGAAGAGCAAGCTAAATATGCCTCTCTTGCCACTTTTATTCAGCACAGTTTTGGAAATTCTAGCCTCAGATTTAAGAGAAGGCAATGGCACCCCACTCCAGTACTCTTGCCTGGAAAATCCCATGGATGGAGGAGCCTGGTGGGCTGCAGTCCATGGGGTCACTAAGAGTCGGACACGACTGAGCGACTTCACTTTCACTTTTCACTTTCATGCATTGGAGAAGGAAATGGCAACCCACTCCAGTGTTCTTGCCTGGAGAATCCCAGGGACGGGGGAGCCTGGTGGGCTGCCGTCTATGGGGTTGCACAGAGTCGAACATGACTAAAGTGACTTAGCATAGCCTCAGATTTAGGCAAGAAAAAGAAAAATTGTTCAAATAAGAAAGGGAGAAGTAAAACTGTCACCATTTGCTGATCACATAATGCTGTATGTAGAAAACCCTAATAAGTCCACCAAAAAACTGCTAGAACTAATTAATTAATTTGGTAAATTTTCAAGATATGAAATCAACATACATATATCTGTGGTGTTTCTATACACTAATAAAGAAATATCAGAAAGAAAAATTAATAAAACCATCCCATTTACAATTTCATCATAAGAATAAAATACTCAATATTTTAAATTTAACCAAGGAGGTGAAAGACCTGTACACTGAAAACTGTAAGACACTAATGAAGGAAATTAAGGAGACACAAATATATGAAACTATGTTCTTTACTTACGGATTGAAATAATTAATTTTGTAAAAATGTCTGTACTACCCAAAGCAATCTACAGATGCATTACCATCCCTATCAAAATACCAAATGATATATTTCACAGAACTAGAACAAATAATTCTAAAATTTGAATGGCGCTGCTAAACATTGCAGAGAGTTCAAACAATATTGAGAAAGAAAAACAAAGCTTGACATATTACACTGGCTGACATCAAACTATATTACAAAGCTCTAATAATAAAGTCAGTGTGGTTCTGGCTCAAAATAGGCACAGATCAATTAAACAGAACTGAGACCTCAGAAATAAACCTACATGTATATGGACAGTTAATTTTTGATAAGGAGCAAAGAGCATACAATGGAGAAAGGATAGGTGGTTCTGTGGTGAAGAATACACCTGCCAATGTAGGAGACACGGGTTTGATCCCTGAGTTGGGAAGATCCTCTGGAGTAGGAACTGGCAACCCACTCCAGTATTTTTGCCTGGTAAAATCCCATGGACAGAGAAGCCTAGATGGCTACAGTCCGTGGTGTCATATGGTATCACAGAGTCAGACACAGCCGAGTGATGGAGCACACAGGTAGTAGATAGCAGCATTGCACAATGTTCAGTTCTCAGAATTTTAAATTGTGAGATGATAAGCAAGAGAACATCCCTGTTAGGAAATATTTAGGAGTAATGGGGTGTGATGTCAACTGGCATGCATATGCACAACACAGACATACACATAGAGAGATACATCTATTTACAAAGATCTGTGTGTGTGTGTGTGTGTGTATGATTATTGGCTAAATATCCTTAGTTATCTCCTATACATATCTGTGGTTCTAAGAGATGAACAAAAGCAAAGTAAGCACATTCTAAGAGATGAACAAAAGTAAGCACAGTCTAAGAGATGAATAGAAAGCAAAGTAAACTGATAGTTGTGCATCTTTGAGAGGTGGTGGCTTTTGAAGGACATAGTTCAGTGCATGCACTGTGAAGCTAGACCTAATTACCCTGTAGGCAGCATTCTTGGAGCTTCCACATGTCTATTTTGTATGTAACAATATAGCATTTTACTGCCACTCTTACTGGTGGGATGGGGTTGGGGAAGTCATCGGGCATGAAGAGTTGTGTTTCCTCTGTATTGTTTACTGACTTTTTTCTTCTACATAATGTTTTAGCCCTTTATGTCAAATACCATGTCATATGTCTTATACTCTTGTTTGTTGTATTCTGTGTCTCTTAGAAAAATTGAGTACTTCAAAACCATAAAATGATGTTTAGGTATAATAAACTCATGTTGAGTTTCTCCCCCAGATTTTCTGCGTAAGGTAAATGTTTAAAGGGGAAACTTACTGTTGTCAATTAAGCTGATATTGCTGCTGCTGCTGCTGCTGCTAAGTCACTTCAGTCATGTCCGACTCTGTGCGACCCCATAGACGGCAGCCCACTAGGCTCCCCTGTCTCTAGGATTCTCCAGGCAAGAACACTGGAGTGGGTTGCCATTTCCTTCTCCCATGCATGAAAGTGAAAAGTGAAAGTGAAGTTGCTCAGTCATGTCCGACTCTTAGCGACCCCATGGACTACAGCCTACCAGGCTCCTCCGTCCATGGGATTTTCCAGGCAAGAGTACTGGAGCTGATATTAAATAAATGTATTTCCCACAGAAACCCTATTACCTGTCTCTGAGCCCAGGATAGTAGGCATAGGGAAGAGCTGACTTAATACTGTCCACCTGATATTATTGTGATGATTCAATTATTTAATACATTTACAGTGCTTACAAGAGCTCCTGGCAAAGAATCTATGCTCAGTAAACATAAGCTAGTTTTATTACTTTTCTGTGTATTGATTAAATGAGAGGAAGAAAGAAAGGAAGGGAGGGAAGGAGAAACAGAGAGAGGGAAAAAGACAAAAGTAGAGAGGGGAAATAAGGGAGGAGGAGAGGGGAGCCCACATCTGAGAGTTGGGGAGAGAGGCAGGGGCTCTGCTGCCTTCAAATAGAGGCCATGGTGTTATGATTGGGCTAGAAAGAGAGATCAGAGATGTGAATGAAAAGTTCAAGGCTGAAAGAGTGTCAAGGAAAGAAGGGAGTCAAATATCAGGTAAACAGTAAAACATCTATGAGAGGTCAGAGTTCAGGAAACAAGAAAACAGGTGGGAATTGAAGTAGGAAAAAACAGGAAAAGAAGAATTGATTTATGTCACTAAGGCTGATAACAAAAAATAGCTTCATTTATTTTGGAATTTACGCCTACTCCTTGGGTGGCCCCAAGCCAATCAGCAGGTGAGGGCCTGAAGGCTTTGGACTAACTCAGAAAAAAATACCTTCAGGGAATAGAAAGGAGGAGCTCCGAGAGTTTCTGTTTCTGTAGCTTGTCAAACAACAGCGTGATTTTCTCCCTGGATACATGTGGTTATTTGCACAAAGGATAAGTACTCTAAAAGCAAGCAGGAATTCTGTTTTCTCGTGGTTCTAGTTGTTCGTTTTCACAATTTATTGTGTTTCGGCTTTCTCTAATATGATGAATGAATTAGAAGCACAATCCTGATTTCTTAAGTGTTTGTAGTTTTCAAAGTTTATTTATTTATATTTGTTAAGAAGTTCAGTTCAGTTCAGTCGCTCAGTCGTGTCTGACTCTTTGCGACCCCATGAAGCACAGTACGCCAGGCCTCCCTGTCCATCACCAACTCCCGGAGTTCACTCAGACTCATGTCCATCGAGTCGGTGATGCCATCCAGCCATCTCATGCTCTGTCATCCCCTTCTCCTCCTGCCCCCAATCCCTCTCAGCATCAGAGTCTTTTCTAATCAGTCAACTCTTCCCATGAGGTGGCCAACGTACTGGAGTTTCAGCTTTAGCATCAGTCCTTCCAAAGAAATCCCAGGGCTCCTTGCAGTCCAAGGGACTCTCAAGAGTCTTCTCCAACACCACAGTTCAAAAGCATCAATTCTTCAGCTCTCAGCTTTCTTCACAGTCCAACTCTCACATCCATACTTGACCACTGGAAAAACCATAGCCTTGACTAGATGGACCTTTGTTGGTAAAGTAATGTCTCTGCTTTTAAATATGCTATCTAGGTTGGTCATAAATTTTCTTCCAAGGTGTAAGCATCTTTTTATTTCATGGCTGCAGTCACCATCTGCAGTGATTTTGGAGCCCAAAAAAATAAAGTCTGACACTGTTTCCACTGTTTCCCCATCTATTTCCCATGAAGTGATGGGACCAGATGCCGTGATCTTCGTTTTCTGAATGTTGAGCTTTAAGCCAACTTTTTCATTCTCCACTTTCACTTTCATCAAGAGGCTTTTTAGTTCCTCTTCACTTTCTGGCATAAGGGTGGTGTCATCTGCATATCTGAGGTTATTGATATTTGTCCCGGCAATCTTGATTACAGCTTGTGCAGTTCTTCCAGCCCAACGTTTCTCATGATGTACTCTGTATAGAAGTTAAATAAGCAGGGTGACAATATACAGCCTTGACGTACTCCTTTTCCTATTTGGAACCAGTCTGTTGTTCCATGTCCAGTTCTAACTGTTGCTTCCTGACTTGCCTATAGGTTTCTCAAGAGGCAGGTCAGGTGGTCTGGTATTCCCATGTCTTTCAGAATTTTCCACAGTTTATTGTGATCCACACAGTCAAAGGCTTTGGACTAGTCAATAAAGCAGAAATAGATGTTTTTCTGGAACTCTCTTGCTTTTTCGAGGATCCAGTGGATGTTGGCAATTTGATCTCTGGTTCCTCTGCCTTTTCTAAAACCAGCTTGAACATCTGGAAGTTCACGGTTCACATATTGCTGAAGCCTGGCTTAGAGAATTTTGAGCATTACTTTACTAGCGTGTGAGATAAGTGCAATTGTGCGGTAGTTGGGGCATTCTTTGGCATTGCCTTTCTTTGGGATTGGAATGAAAACTAACCTTTTCCAGTCCTGTGGCCACTGCTGAGTTTTCCAAATTTGCTGGCCTATTGAGTGTAGCACTTTCACACAGCATCATCTTTCAGGATTTGAAATAGCTCAACTGGAATTCCATCACCTCCACTAGCTTAGTTCGTAGTGATGCTTCCTAAGGCCCACTTGACTTCACATTCCAGGATGTCTGGCTCTAGGTCAATGATCACACCGTCGTGATTATCTTGGTTGTGAAGATCTTTTTTGTAAGAAGTTACAAATGCTAAATTAAATATACTGATTTTATGAAGTTAAAGGGAATCTTTTCAAATTCTTTCATTAAGTGAAGGGAGCCTTCCTACATTGATCCAACTTTGTGTATTAGCAAGAGGAATAAATGCACATCATTATTCTCTGTGGTGCTCTCTCCATCTCTATCAGACTGTTCAGAGTAGTGCAGAGAGGGCAAGCCAGAATGAGAGATACCTGGCTCCTTCTAGTTCCAATGAGTAAAATCTCTGAAAGTAAGTCATGAAAGAACAAGTGGCAGTGGCCATGGAAATAAACATTAAATGAGTTCCCCTGTGGCTAGTCCACTCTTAAGCTTAAGAACCACTGATCGGAACTAATTGTCTACTGAATATAATCTTTATTAATGGATAATTAAGCATCACTCAAAGAATTAGAAATAGTGGCTTTGTGAAATTTAAATCAGTATCTCGCCTATGTTGTTTGAAATAGTTGGAATGCACCTCAATTTATCTATCAATTGTATTGTCCACATATTAATAAATAGTGACTGCAGAGGTTTGGGGTTTTGGTTTTGTTTAATTAATGCAGTTGCAAATGTTGTTCTATGAATATTATTTTGTACAAGTCTGCTGGTCCACAAGTTTTAGTTTGGGGCCATATGTCCTGGAAGAAAGTTGTGCTCATAGGATTTATGCATATAAAAGGTAATGCAAATTGTCTCCCCAGGGCAGTTGTACCAACTTACCTGATAGAAATGTAAGTTCTCAGTGGTTCCCCATCCTCTTCAATACTTGGTATACTCAGAGTTTTTAATTTTCAATTTAATGAATGTGAAACTGTATTTCATCATAGATTTAACTTGGATATCCTGGTTACTAATTAGCATTTTCTCATATATTTGCACATGCATATATTCATAGATTTCAATCTCTAATTTTGTTCTATGAAATGCTTCTTCATGTCTTTTACTCATTTTGTCTTTTGGTTTATTGGATACTTTAGGAATATTTGGTTATATAGTTTACAAATATCTCCTTGGAGTTTGAGTTCGGGATTTTTAAGTTTTTAACTTTCTTTTTGATAGTTTTGATAAACAAATTTTTACTGTAGTTAAGTGTATTAGTATTTTTCTTTTAGCTTACTTTTTATTCAGTTCAGTTCATTCGCTCAGTCATGTCCGACTCTTTGCGACCCCATGAATTGCAGCACGCCAGGCCTCCCTGTCCATCACCAACTCCTGGAATTTACTCAAACTCATGTCCATCAAGTCGGTGATGCCATCCAGCCATCTCATCCTCTGTCATCCCCTTCTCCTGCCCTCAATCCCTCCCAGCATCAGAGTCTTTTCCAGTGAGTCAACTCTTCCCATGAGGTGGCCAAAGTATTGGAGTTTCAGCTTTAGCATCATTCCTTCCAAAGAAATCCCAGGACTGATCTCCTTTAGAATGGACTGGCTGGATCTCCTTGCAGTCCAAGGGACTCTCAAGAGTCTTCTCCAACACCACAGTTCAAAAGCATCAATTCTTCGGTGCTCAGCTTTCTTCACAGTCCAACTCTCACATCCATACTTGACCACTGGAAAAACCATAGCCTTGACTAGACGGAACTTTATTGGCAAAGTAATGTCTCTGCTTTTGAATATGTTATCTAGGTTGGTCATAACTTTCCTTCCAAGGAGTAAGCATCTTTTAATTTCATGGCTGCAATCAACATCTGCAGTGATTTTGGAGCCCCCCAAAAAATAAAGTCTGACACTGTTTCCACTGTTTCCCCATCTATTTCCCATGAAGTGATGGGACCAGATGACATGATCTTTGTTTTCTGAATGTTGAGCTTTAAGCCAACTTTTTTACTCTCCTCTTTCACTTTCATCAAGAGGCTTTTTAGTTCCTCTTCACTTTCTGCCATAAGAGTGGTGTCATCTGCATATCTGAGGTTATTGATATTTCTCCCGACAATCTTGATTCCAGCTTGTGCTTCTTCCAGCCCGGCGTTTCTCATGATGTACTCTGCATAGAAGTTAAATAAGCAGGGTGACAATATACAGCCTTGACGTACTCCTTTTCCTATTTGGAACCAGTCTGTTGTTCCATGTCCAGTTCTAACTGTTGCTTCCTGACCTGCATACAGGTTTCTCAAGAGGCAGGTTAGGTGGTCTGTTATTCCCGTCTCTTTCAGAATTTTCCACAGTTTATTGTGATCCACACAGTCAAAGGATTTGGCATGGTCAATAAAGCAGAAATAGATATTTTTCTGGAACTCTCTTGCTTTTTCGATGATCCAGCGGATGTTGGCAATTTGATCTCTGGTTCCTCTGCCTTTTCTAAAACGAGCTGGAACATCTGGAAGTTCATGGTTCACGCATTGCTAAAGCCTGGCTTGGAGAAAAAAATTTTTTTTTTTTTTTTGAGAATTTTGAGCATTACTTTACTAGCGTGTGAGATGAGTACAACTGTGCAGTAATTTGAGCATTCTTTGGCATTACCTTTCTTTATTATATCCTAAGAAATCTTTACCTCTTAGGTCATACAGATATCTTCTGAAAACTGGAAACTTTTGACTTTCTCATTAAATCTGACATCCATCTCCATCTGGAATTAATTCTGTGTGCAATGTGAGGTTGGACGCCAGATTATTTTTTCCATTATGAATTAATTATCTGTTCTCTGAATGTTTCAGTTGAATATATTTAAGGGTTCTGCAGTCATTCAGGTTTTCTATTTGAGTCATTTTTGTTGTTTTATTTTTCTGAGAATTTGCTGATTTCACTGTTTTCAAAGTTTACCATTACAAAATTGTTCATAAAAATCCTTTATTTTTTAGTGTCTGCTCTATATAAAATTGTGTGATCTCTTTATTGCTAAGATCATTTTTTCGATGTTTGTCTCCTTTTGTTTTATATGAATTAATCTTCCCAAAATTTGTCAATTTCATTTTCCTTTCAAAGGAAAGGAAAAATCTTTTAAGTTTAAAAATTATTTTCTATTCTGTATTTTTCTATTTTAATTTTTATATTATACATAATATTTCTTTTTCTGTTTCATTCTGTTTTAAAAATACTTAGCTCATGAATATGTAATCTTTATATTTTTCCTTTCAACGAAGACATTTAAGGCTATAATTTCTCTTCAAGTACTTATTTATTTATACCCAACAGGTTCTCATAATGCTTTTCATTTTTATGAAAAGTCCCATATGTTTTCTAATCTTATTTTGATTTATTTAAAAGTATTATTAACAGAAGTGAAAGTGAAGTTGCTCAGTTGTGTGTGACTCTTTGTGACCCCATGGACTGTAGCCTACCAGGCTCCTCTGTCCATGGCATTTTCCAGGCAAGGGTACTGGAGTACATTGCCATTTCCTTCTCCAGATTATCTTCCCAACCCAGAGACTGAACCGAGGTCTCCCACATTGCAGGTAGGCACTTTACCATCTGAGCCACCAGGGAAGCCAAAAACAGAAATATGAGCTTTAATTTATTAGTACTTTCTGTTAGAGGATAGTTGCATTACAACGTGTTGGTTTCTGCCGTTCAACGTCAACCAGTCATAAGCACACATATGTCCTGTCCTGCTGGAACCTCCCTCCCACTCCCCCTACTCCATCCCACCCCTCTAGGTTGTTCACAGAGCACAGAGTTGAGCTCCCTGTGTTATACAGCAACTTTCTACTAGCTCTTTATTTTACATATGGTAATGTATATATTTCGGTGCTATTCTCTCAATTCATGTCCCCCCTTATCCTTCCCCTTCTGCGTCCACAAGTTTAATTTATCTTCTGTCATTCACTTCTAAATTGAGTCATCAGAGAATGTGGTCTCTATTATTCAGGTAGTTTTAAATTTATTGAGTTCTATTTAGGGTCTTGTATTTGACTAATTTTTTAGAAAAATCCATGTGTGCTCGAAAGGAAAGCTTATCTCTACATTTGGTATGCCATGTAATTTATGGCCATTAGACCAAACTTGTTATCTGTATGGTATAACTTTTTACATTCTTTTATTTTGAGCTATCTTTATATATGTGCTCTATATATACTCAGTGTATATTTCATAAATGGTGCCTGCTGCTAAGTCACTTCAATCGTGTCCGATTCTGTGCGACCCCATAGACGGCAGCCCATCAGGCTCCCCCGTCCCTGAGATTCTCCAGGCAAGAACACTGGAGTGGGTTGCCATTTCCTTCTCCGATGCGTGAAAGTGAAAAGTGAAAGTGAAGTCACTCAGTTGTGTCTGACCCTCAGTGACCCCATGGACTGCAGCCTTCCAGGGTCCTCTGTCCATGGGATTTTCCAGGCAAGAGTACTGGAGTGGGGTGCCATTGTTAGCTGGATTTTAAAAGCTCAGTGTTAGAATCATAGTCTTTTAATATATAATAATAAATTTATATTGATTTTGATATCTGATGCATTTGGATTCAACTTTACCATCTTATTTATTGCTTTCATTTTGTTCCATTTTTTTCATGTTTCTCTTTTCTTTCATCTTTTTTTGCCTGTTTTTGGCTTGAGTCCCTCTCACTTTATTTGCATGCTACTTTATTCTTTCATAATATTCTAGAAATTTATAGATATATACTTAACAAGTAAATTATTAATAATTACTTTTAGCTACTAACAATTATATTTATTATCTTTGCACTGAAAAATAAAAGCACCATTTTCTAATGTTTTAACTGTAATCATCTCCTTTCCAACTTTTCAGGATGATTATTCTTTCTTAGTTTTTCCACATTTTTGATGTTTATAGAATCAATGTTTGTTTAAC